>NW_024096690.1:3002500-4482833 GCF_016545835.1 Crotalus tigris
GAGTTAAAAGCATGCTGTTTCTTGTTCTCGAATTGTTACTTTCAATTATGAGCATATATTACATTTTTTAAAAAAATAAAACTTTCCTCTAACTCAAGAATTAGAAGCCCAAAAGGATTCCTGGAAACTAATCAGATAAGTATTCCTTTATTTAACTCAACATATGGAATTATGTTGTCAATGGCCTCTTTAAAGTCATATTGTGAATTTGCTGTAGAGTATTTTAAACCCATTTTTCTTTATTTCAGACATTCCACCCAATGAAATCTTATGCATCTCAATGACAATGGTAAGAAATTACCACTATCATTATTTTTGTGAAGATTTTACTTTTACTTCTCCTGATGACTATTCTGTAAATACACAATATTTACTTAGACCAAGCATGTCAAACTCGTGACGTCATGTGATGTTGTGTGACATATAGTGACTTTCCCCATTGGTGGGCGCAGTTTTGCCATGACGCATCTGGCCTGTGGCCCAGCAGTTTGACATTCCTTACTTAGTCTATGGAAAGGATTACATTGGTCAAAATAGAGAATCTAATTTTAGTTTCAAGACTAGCAAAATGAATATGTTTTACTTTCTAAGTCAATTCATTTTCAACAGTTTCAGAAAAATAAAATGAGAAAATACACTTTATTGCCTAGGATGTTTGTTACAGATAGAAAAAGAGTGTGCCTCTACACCTTCATCTGGTATCTACCAGATTCCCTGTCTGATTATTCATTTTAAATATATTTTTCATTAGCTGACATAAAGAAGAAGTAGAACAGTGCAAAACAAAATGGCATCCTTCAGCATTATCTTTATTTTAGGTGGCCCATATATTAATTTTTGTAAAATTTAAGTTTGTGTACAGCCACAAATCTTTATATCAGAAAATAATAAGCTACTGTGTATAATGATAAATACCATTTTCTTCATTGGTAGGGAATGGCCTGAATTGTCCTTGTCTGTAATAAACAGCAGTTGTTTTTTTATCAATCACTCATATAGGGGATCCATTTGGTTTGAGAGCAAAACATTTGCTCAGAATTTGAAATGCGCCAACATGCTCATTCATTCCTGAATTACT
Organism: Crotalus tigris; assembly: GCF_016545835.1. Taxonomy (NCBI): domain Eukaryota; kingdom Metazoa; phylum Chordata; class Lepidosauria; order Squamata; family Viperidae; genus Crotalus; species Crotalus tigris. The sequence continues at coordinate 3,003,579 of NW_024096690.1, forward strand.
GGAAATTTAAAACAGCCTCTGCTGGTCTAAAGCAGGGGTAGGCAACCCAAACACTCAAAGAGCACTTGGACCCGTTTCCCACCGAAAACAAAACACTGGGAGCTGCAAAACCCTTTTTATATCTAAAATGAAGATAACTCTGCATATATCCTTTTTTACCTATATGATATATATAAAAGATAAAAAAGGATATATGCAGTGTTATCTTCATTTTAGATGTCAAAAGGGTCTCTCTCTCCCCCCCTCTCTTTCTGCCCTTGGTCTGCCAGTCCTCTTTCCCTACTGTGTGTGTGTGTGTGTGTGTGTGTGTGTGTGTGTGTGAGAGAGAGAGAGAGAGAGAGAGAGAGAGGCACTTGCACTTCCTCTCTCTTCCCCCTCTCTCTTTCCTCTCCCCCTCTCTCTTTCTCTCTTTCCTCTCTCTCTCTCTTTCCTCTCTCTTTCCTTTCCCCCCCTCTCTCTTTCTCTCTTTCTCTTTCTTTCCTCTTTCTTTTTTTCTTTCCTCTCTCTCTCTCTCTCTCTCTCTCTTTCTTTTCCCCTCAATATCTCTGGTTGCCCTTTTCAGTGATTCTGGGCGGCTTACAGTTCAAAAATGTATTACAATTAAAAATACTAAAAACTTTTTAAAAGAGTAATGACAGCAAAACCAATAAAAACAACCGAAGCATCCAAATTAAGTGACCGCACTGGAATAACGCCAAGCTTCTTGTCCTAGGAACGCGAGTCAAAGGTGTGACCGTTTCATGTGGTTGGTTGGTGATTAAATGCACAACACCCACAATAACTTCCCCCCAGGAGACAGAAAGAATTTGGGCAAGCGGCGTTTCAGAGCCGTGCAGGTCAGCCCGGGGCTCAGTTGGGCCCTCCCGGGCACAATTAGGGACGACTCAAGAGTCCTGGCCTCAGGGTTCTGGGTTCACAGAGGAAGCCAGCCGGGAACCCAGAATTAGCGGGCCCATCAGGAGGCGGTTGACGTGGACATCCCCACGGCGGTCAGGCAACCCCCGAGTTCTCCATCGAGTCTGACGGGATCCCTGGCCAGCCGGCCATGGGGCAGAAGCGGCTCCCTTGCCAGGACCACTCGGCCTCCCATCTGGCCAGCTGTCCCAGCCTTTCCAGGGCCAAATCCTGCCGAACTCTGCCTGCTGCAGGAGGGCGAGCTGGGCCAGGCTGGGCGGTGGGACAGGAGGCACACTGCAATTTGCACAGCCCTGGTCCAGGTCCAGAGGAGCACCCCTACCCCGGTAGATGGGGGGCTGGGAGGGGGAAGTCCCTTCCAATGCCCAGAAAGCAGCGCTTCCTCTCCTGCTCTGTGAGTGGAGAAATGGGCAGAGCTCCCAGGAAGGCCAAGTGTGGGGGGGGCAGGAGGCAGCAGAAGGTGCTGAAAGGCACCTGGGGCACCACGGACTGGCCCGGGGAGATGCGTAGCCAACTCGGCTGCCCAGGGAGCGGCCCGGGGACAACCCAAGGAGTGATGCTGCCACCCCAGCGGGGATTGCCGCCCAGGGGGCAGTAGGAGGAAGAAGGGGAGGAGGAGGGTGAGGAAGCCGTCACTGCCCCAGCCGGGACTGCATGCTGCCTGGGCTTGCCCTCGCCCATGAGCTGTAGCCACGGCGGGCCACTGGGGGACTGGTGCCACGTGGCCCGCTGACCCTGGCCACAATGCTGCAGCTGCTCTGCCTGATTGGCCCCTGCCAGCCCCTCCGCCTAGTATAGGTAAGATGGGGGTGCGCCACCTGCTCTACTGCTGCTTTGCGTCAGCGCTCTGCGGATTCAGAGTACCCTCCCTCCCCCCGCCACTGACCCTCCATCTCCGGCTCTGCTGCTGCTTGGCCAACGGTCGCTCCAGCTGGGGATTGCAAGGGCTGCTTTCCCTTGGGGCCATGGCTTGCGGGAGAGCTGGCTTGCTCAGCAGAGGCTCCAGCAGGCCGCTCCCAGCGGGGATCCTGGGGCTTTGGGATGGGGCTTCAGCCTCGGACAGGGCCAGCCCGGGAAGGGGTCTTCCTTCCCGCCCTTCTCCCAGGGGGTGGGGCCCCCAGGCACAGGGCCAATCAGGAGCCCTGCGAGGGGGGAAAGTCCAGAGAGAGAGAGAGAGAGAAGCGAAGCACAAGTGCCTCTCTGTCTCTCTCTCTCTCTCTCTCTGCAAATGGCGGAGGAGACTCCGGAGCCGCAGGAGATGGCTCAAAGAGCTGCATGCGGCTCTGGAGCTGTATGTTGCCAACCCATGGTCTAAAGGCTTCCTTTGGACAATTAAAATAATTTGTTTATTAATTAGTCTTGAAGTCATTTCAGTCTTGGACAAATCCCTGCAGTTTTCTTGGCAAGATTTTTCAGAAGTGGTTTCCCATTGATTCCTTCCTCGGGATGAGAGAAAGTGACCAGTTCAAGGTTACCCAGCTGAATTTGTGCCTAATGACACACTAGAACTCAAGGTCTCCTGTTTTTTTCAGTTTAAACTGCATATATGCAAATACAGCACATTGACAGTTGAGAAGAAGCAGCGTTGTGAATTGGTTTTGATTCTGCTCAGTGGATGAAATGGGATTTATCAGTAGAATGTACTTGCCTACATTGTAAACTTTGTATTCAGCTGAAATTTGCTTGGTTGGGTTTGAATGATCTTTTGAGGATGAGATAGAGAGAAAAACAAGGAAATAATATATTTCATAGCAGGCTTAAAGCGTATAAGGCATTATTTATCTAAGATGGTTCCTCCTGTTTTCCTTCAAGATGTAACTTTCTATAAACAAAATTTGTAAAAAAAAAAAAAAAGATTGAGCCTAATATATATATATATATATATATATATATATATATATATATATATATATATATTGATAGCCCTGTTTTCTTTGCTATTCTCTTTATAATTGCCAGGTGGCATTCAGGAGCTTTGTGGCTGCCTTGATTTTCTTTTTGGTTCATCTGTAATCCTTATCACTAAGCTTTCAGGACTAGCTTTCACCAGGATTTTGTTTTTGTTCTCTCCCACTTGTGCTTCATAAGACACTCTTCTTTTCCTTCTTTTTTCCTCCTTTCCAACCAGATAGAAAATTGAAAAGAAATTAAGTAAAAAGACTTGGAACATGATGTGCCTGATGGTTAAAATAATAATCTCTGGGAACAGAACAAAATTAGATGATAGTTAGTAGTGTGTGTGTGTGTGTGTCGGGGGGGGAGGGGGGGGGAAACAGCAAAATAAAAGTTCACTTAGAAAATGAGTGAAATCCAACTAGGGCCTGTAGTAGGGAGAAAATCCTCCAATGTCCAGTGCGTTATTCTAGGAATTGGGCCATGACTCAGAATGCTGATAACTTCGCCATTCTTAATACATTCTTGCTTTCACTTTGGTCATGTGACCCATGTGAAGCAGCTATTGAGGAATTATAAATAATTCTGCTTGCTTTCCCTATTTTATTTTCTGGTTTTACACTCTCCCTCAAAAAAAGGGAAAATCCATTAAATGACCCAACTATAGTTAATAAACTGCAAGTGTTGTTAATAAACAATTAATATTTATAATATGGGGTTCAAAGTTTTGTCCTGTTGCAAATTTATGTCCTATTCTACTTAATAGACTACTTGACCTGCATTTTCAGCTGACTGTCTTGCTTTGATTAACCTTTTATTTTTAACAATAGACAAATTTGTTGTTCCCTTGCATTTTACTGACAATGTGAGAGTTAACTGTCATATTTACATGCACTACAGGTTGCGGTAGCCTGCATCCCACTGGTCCCCATCTGATTTTTAAGAAATCCCTTGTTTTTCTGAAGAAGTTTATATCTATCATATTTAACCTATAGGCACTATTTCATGAATTCACCCAAATCAGGACAGGTTTATACAATCCTCTTCTTTATTTGTGAAATAAGTAGATTTATACTGCTACTCAGGGCTTTTTTCTCATAGAACACCCAGAACAGAGTTCCAGAACCTTTTTTGGATGGAACCTTGTAGGGTAGGCAAGGCGGGTTGTATGATGTGTGTGAGTTCCGGCACTTCTTTTTTTTTTTTTTTTTTTTTACAAAAAAAGCACTGCTGCTACTAGGTTCACTGATCCTAGCCTGCTGACTAGTTTTCCTAGATCTGTCTCTGTTGCTGCTAACTTCCTTTTACCTTGGTTCCAGGCAACCTCTGAGGAGACTACCCAAAGACAGAAAGAAAATGGAAGATGTCTTTATGTTTTACAAACACCCACCTGAGAAGGAAAAAACGTTCTCCTGAGTGATCGGTAAGTGTTTGAATTTCCTGAGCTATAGTTATCTCCACATTTCCTTTACCCTTTCAGTGGTTAGACTTCTTGAAGTGGAATTTCCCAACATTCATTGCATCCTTACTGATGTGATCAGGATCTGCACTACCATTGGGAACAAAGTTGTAAAATTTTACTTATCCCTCCTTGCCAGTTCCTTTTCCACTTCCCAATTTAGCTCTGAGGGAGCAAAGGTTAGTATTTATTGCTTTATTTATTCATAAGATTCATAAGGCCACCCAATTCAGTGTTACCCTGGCAGAAAAAATAAATAATAACAACTCTACCACCACTATATAACGTTAAACTTCTACAATAGATACATAGATATAAAATGCAAAATGCATGTATGTATGTAGTGCATTGATGTACACATATGCATAGTTTGTAAGTAACTCAAGAGGTTTTTCTATTAAACCAACCTGTAATCTTACAAGGATGGATCTTCATTGATTTACAGTGCCCTGTGGTCATAAGAACAGGTTTTGGTTGCCTTAAATAAATAAGTATAATATACATTTGTCTATCCTTTAACAATACAGTCCTATTATCTGTTAGGGAATACCACTAAATTCATTGAAACTTATAGCTGAATAGACTTATAGAAGGTTTCACTCTCATGATATCTAAAGCACATCTTTAATATCTTAGTCAAGTGGGAGTACACTGTTTGCCCATTTATTCATTATTTTGTTTTATTTATTTATTATTAAATTTATATGCTGCCCATCTCAATATCCAAAGTGACTGTCCCAAAGATGCTTTTTGAAAAGGCAACTGGTCTTCCTTTTTTCTTGAAGACATTTTACTTCTTATCCAAGAAACTTATTCAGTTCTGACTGAATTGGTAGAGAATGGAAAGATTTACATTCCTTATAATCATCTGGTTGGTAGCACTCTCTGTGAGAGTCGTTGAGGCCACTTGAAGGTTTATTTGTCCTTCAGGGTCACCTGAATAGTGCAAATGGGTGTGGAACATTCTTGGAACTTCAGCATATTTCTGTGCATTAAAATCTGAGTATACTCTGCACAGTTAATAGTGTTCTTTTAGGCATACAAAACATGTGGATTCTATTTGAAATGTTTGTCATCCCTCCAATTTGAAGTATTTGTTATCCCTCCCATCTGTTATCCCTCCCATCTGAAATGTGAATCTCCAAGGCATTTGCTTGTTGCATACTTTTCTCAGAAAGATGGCTGTATTATTACAAATATAACTGCTGTTTCTCTGCTGAAACACAGCTCTAGCATTTGCATGAGAACATAGAAAAAATGATACAGGTATTGAACCTGGTCTGCTGCTTTTAAGCAATCTAAATTTTGCCATGCTGAAAGCTGAATTGATTGGTAATGAGACAAACTGTATCATTACTGAAGTTGTTGGGTATGTATGACTTATAGACAAAGATCTGGTTCTGTGGTCAATTAACCTTGTTTCCTCTCAGTTCTCTACTGCAAACCAAATTTGAACTTCTATTGTTTTGGATCCTGTCACTCATTTGTGGCAAGTTAGGTATTATGTTTTATAGTAAACTAATACTCACATAGATATGTGGAGTATTACAGGATGGAGTGTCCACCACACCATCTTGTGGTGGAACACAAAGATCTGGTTCAAATGGGGCTAATTTACATATTAATGCCTTGTATATTTTGACTTACCTAGATAAATATAAGGATAGATAATTAATTTGCATTAATTAATTTATTCAGATTTTTCTAGTTTGTTCTGATCCATTCCTCCAGCTGAAATCAAATTTTCACCATTCTATAGAAGATAGTATTTTTTCTAAGGTATTCCAAAGGTTATCTGTCAATATAGCAACATTTATACCAGGGGTCCCCAAACTGTGGGCCATGGCCCACTATCAGGCCATGGCCTCTTGGTCACCAGGCCCTGTGAATGACTGGCCAGTGTGCACACACACACCCTCGCACTAGCGCTGCTCTGTGGATTGCTCTGGTGCTAGTCCCACCTTGAGTGTCGCACAGGCACTAGCCCTGCCCTGAACATTGTGCAGGTGCTCGTGCCATCCCAAGCATCATGCAGGCACTAAGCCCACTTCCAGTGTCACGCGGGCACTCATGCCATCTACAGTTATTTTTTAAAAATATATATTTTATTGATTAATTAAAAAAAACATAAATCAATAATTGGTGAACAGTGTGTTGTCTGGGTTACATTTGTAAAACAATCATTAACAATTGATTTCTATAATCCATAATCCACGTAATGGTTTTAGTTGATTTCCTCTTTTCACACAATATCCTCTTTTATAAACATTGAGTTAATACAATTCTTATTGTTTTGATAGATAACAATTCAATATATAATTTTTCCCAATAGTCCTAAAATAATAATCCCATCAATATAATATTTCTTTTCTATCCAATCATTTTGGTTGCCTTATCATAGATCCTGCTATAGTCCTTATTTTAGTTTGTTTCTCCCACCAAATTCTAGGTATTCTTACTGGTTAAAATTTTCTCAAAAATTAATTACATTTAAAAATTTAACTCTATTTTTCCATATGAACTATCTCACACTTTTACATTTCTTAAGGAATAGATAAAACAATGAAAAAAAAATAAGAGCAAGAATAAAGAAACAAAAAAATAACATACTACTTAAAATATATATCCTTCCTAATCTAATATATATTACTTCCTAAATTTCCTATTCTTTTTAACTATAATTAAAAATATGTTTAATCTTTAAACATTCCATTTAATACATCTAGTCCTTTAACTCTTATTCAAAACATTTTTATCCATTATAATTTTCTTAAATTCAATCACAATTAAGTATCTAAAACATTTCCTTAATCCAGCGGTTCTCAACCTATGGGTCGCGACCCCATTTGGGATCGAATGACCATTTCACGGGGGTTGCCAAACAAGGCTGTCCACCATTATTTCCCCTTTCCCTTAGCTGTGCTACTCCCTCTTATTCTATTGGTTTTTGAAAGCCAATAGAATAGACTCTATTCAAGAGACTCTATTCTATTGGCGTTCAAAAGCCAATAGAATCTATTGGCTTTCGAAAGCCAATAGAATAGACTCTCTTGAATAGAATCTAATTCTATTGGCTTTCAAAAGCCAATAGGAATTGTCCAGGCTGTCTCTGCCCTGCTGAGCCCGCCAAAAGCCCCAGTCTGCAAACAGTGCTGCAAGGTGAACTTTCTGGAAAACTTCCCTCCCTGCTGAGCAACTACTAAAAGTAAGTAAAAGAGAGCCAGGGGTGGGAGGTGGGAGGCCGGCGGGCGCAGGGAGGGTTGTTGGCACGCGTGGGGCCCAGCGGGTGGCTTACCTCCCTTGGGCTGGGCCAGCTGGTGGGCCAGCTGGTGGTTGGCCTGCGCCTTCGCTGCCACATGCCATGGCCGCCCAGGAGCACCTGGGCCTGCCTCCCACCGCACCGAATGTGCGGTGGCCAAGGTAAAGCTAGCGGGGCAGGGGCGGGCATAGGGAGGGTTCTGGCATGCGTGGGGCCCGGAGGGTGCCTTACCTCCCTTGGGCTGGGCCAGCTGGTGGCCCAGCCGATGGTTGCCCTGCACCTCACTGCGGAAAATCTAGAAGGACGCGAGACAGAGCAGAGGAGGGGGGGAGAGGTTCGACTTCCACGGGAATGGAAAGAAGTAAAATTGCCTCTTTCTTTCCTTGCATGCTTCTTCCCCCTCACCCTGTTTTGGGATAAAAACAGATTGACTCGATGTTACACAGATGTAGCATACTCTTTCCACACAGGTTCACGTATTTTGTTGTATTTCAAGCACACTAATCTCTCTCTCCCTCTCCCCCTCTCTCCCTCTCCCCCCTTTCTCTCTCTCCCTCCCTCCCTCCCTCTCTCTCTCTTTCTCTCTCTCTGTCTCACGCGGCCCACCAGAGTCCTCTTTTCCTCACCCACCCACAGTAGCTATTTCTTTAGAGGAGAGTTAGTGCACCTACCTCCCTGCCGGTACGCTCTACAAAAGAAAAAAAAAGCTCACTCACTTTGTCCACGCAATGCCTCAAAGTTCTTCTTCTCCTCTCGTAGCCCCTCCTCTTTGCCTGAGCAGCCTGACCGTAGCAGCGCTACTGCCACTGTTCATACTTCTGATCTCTGTATACTTGGTGCTCTCTTTGGGAAAGCTTTTTTTTTTTTGCCAGAAACAGACGGAACGGAACTTTAATGCTGACTTGAGGGAGGGGAGTAGAGGGTGGGGGGGGGGGATGGAGGGGAATAGAAAGAAGCGGCGAAACGGCAAATGCAGGTTTACCATAGGAAAGAGAGGGATATTGAATTACAAACTTTGAGCAGAAACTTTGGACCGAGAACCAGCCAGTGCTTATTTATGTGGCTTCCAATGCACTGAGAGGAGAGCTGACTTGGAAAAGAATGCTGGATGTGATTGATTGGGAACATTTAACGACACTTACATGCAGTAAAATGTTTCAGCAGGGGGACATCAGGAGCCAAGATGAACTTTATTCCTTTAAGCTCACTGGGCAGAATCCATATTTTCTTGAGGCCAAGGACAGTGCTCCCACGGATGGAAAACTTTGGGGGGGGGATTCATTTAATATATTCTGGCATAAACTTGCCTGGGTATACTTTTCTTCTTACAGAGCTACAAGCGAATAGAATAGAAGAGAAGAGAAGAGAAGAGAAGAGAAGAGAAGAGAATAATATAGAAGAGAAGAGAAGAGAACCTTGGAGGTCTTCTAGTCCAGCCCCTGCTCATGCAGGAGAACTTATACCATCTCAGACAAGTGGATGTCCAGTCTCTTCTTAAAAATCTCCAGTGATGGAGTGCCCACGATTTCTGGAAGCAAGCTGTTCCACTGGTTGATTGTCCTCACTGTCAGGAAGTTTCTCCTTAATTCCAGGTTGCTTCTCTCTTTCATCAGTTTTCAACCATTGTTTCTTGTCCTTCCCTCTGGTGCTCTGGTGAACAACCTGATCCGCTCTTCCTTGTGGCAGCCCCTCAGATACTGGAATACTGCTATCATGTCTCCTCTATTTCTTCTTTTCTTTAGACTAGCCAAACCTAAGTCCCACAGCTGTTCTTCACATGTTTTAGTCTCCAGGCCTTTGATCATCTTAGTTGCTCTTCTCTGATTTTTTTTCCAAACTCTCAACATCTTTTTTGTGATATGGTAACCAAAATTGGCTGCAATATTCCAGATGTGGTCTTGCTAGGGTTTTATAAAGTGGTGCCTCTGTTTATACAACCCAGGATTGTATTAGCTTTTTTGGTTGCAGCTGCACACTGCTGGCTCATAGTCAAGTGATTGTCCAATAGGACTCCAAGGTCCCTCTCACAGTTATTGTTATTAAGCCAGGTCTCGCCCAATCTGTACTTGTACCTTTGGTTTTTTCTGCCTAAATGTAAGACTTTACTTTTCTCCACATTGAAACTCATTTTGTTGGATAGGGCCCATTGTTCAAGTTTGTCAAGATCTTTTTGGTTCCTGAATTTGTCTTCTGGGGTGTTGGCTACTTCTGTCAATTTGGTGTCATCTGTAAATTTGATGAGTTCCCCTTCAGTTCCCTCATCTAAATTACTGATGAAGATATTGAAGAGTACTGGGCCTAAGACAGAACCTTGTGGTACCCCACTGCTTACTTCTTTCCATGTGGATGTAGTGCCATTGAGGACCACTCATTGAGTACAGTTTGTCAGCCAGCTACAGATCCATCTGGTGGTGATGTTGTCTATTCCATCTTTTTCTAGCTTACCAAGGAGTAGATTGTGGTCTATTTTGTCAAATGCCTTACTGACATCTAAGTACCATCATCTTATATGCTGGAATATATGGTAATTACTTTGTTGAAGTGCTTAATTACATGTTATGACTTCCAGGAAGATGGTTTGAAAATGGGGAATAAAAGTTGATTTCTTCTGCTCTTTTCTTTTTTAATATTTCATTCCCAGAATGAAATCTGAGTGCAATGTATTTCTGCAAATATTGGGCAGATTCTGCCTATACTCCCTGAGATTGGGTGGTGCTTCTTGGGCTCCCAAATCATGATGAATACTTGGTTATGTGGCCACCTAAATATGGACTTGTGTTTTCTCATGGTCTCAGATCTCTGGCTAAAAATCTGAATTACATGAGCCTGGTTTCTTTCCCAGGATAGTAGAGTTGATTTTCCACCAAAGGAGTAAGACTCCTCCCATGGAGTTGGTGATTGCTGGCTGTGAAGTTCTGGGAGTTGAAGTCCATATGCCATAAAATTGTCAAGGTTGAGAAACACTGGATTTGTAAATAGAACAACACAGAGAATGGTAAATCATAGGAAACTTTAATGAACTGTTTTGACTGAACTATGTCATGTGTCATGTTTTGTATTACTGAAGCTATTGTTACATATTTTCACTAGCAAACCATTCAAGACAATGGATCTGAAGAACATCAGGAAAAGGAAATATAGTGAGGATTTCCTACAATATGGCTTCACGGCAATATATACAGCGGGAATCAAGAAGCCGCAGTGTGTACTTTGTTCCGAAGTTTTATCAGCAGAGTCAATGAAGCCTAACAAACGTAAACGCCATTTTGAGAGCAAGCATCCAAGCTATGCTGGCAAGGATACAAACTATTTTAGATCCAAAACTGATGGACTGAAGAAAGGCAGACTTGACACTGGTGGCAAGTACCACAAACAAAATGTAGTAGCCGTTGAAGCGTCATATTTGGTGGCACTCAGAATCGCAAGAGCTATGAAACCTCACACCGTTGCTGAGGAATTACTGTTGCCAGCGACCAAAGACATTGTTCGACTTATGATCAGAGACGAATTTGTGACAAAATTGAATGCAGTTTCCTTGTCCAATGACACTGTCTGCAGAAGAATAGATGACATGTCTGCTGATATTCTTGATCAGGTAATCCAAGAAATTAAATCTGCTCCACTTCCAATATTTAGTATCCAGCTTGATGAATCTACAGACGTTGCAAACTGTTCCCAGTTACTGGTTTACGTGAGGTATATTAATGATGGCGACTTTAAAGATGAGTTTCTGTTTTGCAAACCTCTTGAAACAACAACTACTGCACGTGATGTATTTGACACAGTTGGTTCATTTCTGATAGAGCATAACATATCTTGGGAAAAGGTTTGTGGTATTTGCACAGATGGTGCTCCAGCTATGCTAGGATGTAGATCTGGATTTCAACGTTTGGTACTGAATGAGTCACCAAAAGTCATCGGAACTCACTGTATGATTCATCGGCAAATATTAGCAACAAAGACCCTGCCACAAGAATTATGAGATGTAATGAAAAGCGTCATAAATTGTGTCAACTTTGTAAAGGCAAGCAGCTTAAACACACGACTGTTTTCACAACTGTGCAACGAGTTGGATGCGCCAAACAATGCTCTGCTATTTCACACTGAAGTAAGATGGTTGTCAAAAGGAAAAGTTTTAAAACGTGTTTTTGAGCTTCGTGATGAACTCAAAACATTTTTTATTCAGAAAGCAAGACCGCAGTTTGAAGCTCTTTTCAGCGATAATAGTGAACTGCAGAAAATAGCTGACATCTTTGCCATCTTGAATGAGTTAAATTTATCACTGCAAGGACCAAATGCAATGTGCCTTGATTTGTCTGAAAAGATCTGATCATTCCAAATGAAACTGCAGCTTTGGCAAAAAAAATTGGATGAAAATAAAATTTATATGTTGCCTACCTTATCTGCTTTCTTTGAGGAACATGACATTGAACCAGACAACAGGATTACATTGATAAATTCTGTTAAAGAACACCTGCGCATCTTACAGATGAAGCCTCATCGTACTTTTCAAATCTACCTGACACCCCATTTGCACTTGCCAGAAGCCCAGTCACAGTCAACGTTGAAAATGTTCCTGAGACAGCACAAGAGGATTTCATTGAACTTATTAACAGCGATGCAGCGGGAACTGATTTCTCCACAATACCAGTTACAAAATTCCGGATCAAATGTTTGCAGTCATATCCTGTTCTGTCTGAGACTGTGTTGTGCCTTCTTCCATTTCCAACAACATATCTTTGTGAAACAGGGTTTTCCAGCTTGTTGGTTATCAAGTCTAAATACAGAAATAGACTTGTTGTGGAAGATGATCTTCGGTGTGCTCTTGAAAAGACTGCCCCAAGAATTTCTGATCTGGTGAAAAATAAGCAATCTCAACCTTCACACTGATGTTGGCTTTTTATGCATACTGTTGAAAAATGTAGCAATGTAGTTTACTGTTGTTATATTAAGACTGTTACCCATGCTACACCATGCTTCAAGACAAAATTTCATTTTTTTGTAATTAAAAATAAATATTTAACAATATATAATTACATATTGTTTTTGTGATTAATCACTATGCTTTAATTATGTTCAATGCAAATACATCCTGCATATCAGATATTTACATTGCAATTCATAACAGTAGCAAAATTACAGTTATGAAATAGAAACGAAAATAATTTTATGGTTGGGGGTCACACAACATGAGGAACTGTATTATGGGGTCGCGGCATTAGAAAGGTTGAGAACCACTGCCTTAATCTAAATCATTTCAACTTTTTATATTACTCATATCAAGAAAGAGAACAAAAAAGGGGGAAAAAGCATACTATATTATTTAGGGAGTTCATCCCTCTTAGAATGACATATATATTCCAAACCTTTTCTATTTCTTTAACCATATTCGAACAAATGTTTCTTTTTAAAGTGTTCTCTCTGGTAAGTCCCATCATCTATTTTCTTGGTTTCCACGTTAGTCTTTTTCCTTTGCCCAGTGTCTTTCTTAATCAATGTATTTTGCTGAATCAAAAAGTTTTTCCCTGTGTTCGTAAATGTTGCTGTAGATATAAAAGTAAATCAGATGAAGTGTCTTTGTCCGGGACTTCTGCCTTTCCATGTTTGTTGAAAATCTTTTTCTTTCTCTCCACTTCTCTTATCATTTCCTTTCTCTCCAATGTTCCTGACATTTCTACAGTCCATTTTATCCAATCTGTTTTCTTGTCCTCAGATTTATTTTGTAGTATTAAGGAATAAGTTGTTTTTTCCAATTCTTGTGAATTTTTTTCCACTAGGATTAAATCATATTTCCTTGTTTTGTTAAGCTCCATCTTTAAGTCTCTATTCTCAATTCTATATCCATTTATCTGTTTTATCTGCTCCTTCTCTGTTGTTGTTTTCTGGAATTTTTTTTGTTGTAGAGTTAACTTAGAAATAGATTGATTTATATTTTCAAAGTTATTTTGGATTTCTTTGTGGTTTAAAGTCATTGTTGTTTGAATTATTTGTAGGAAACTATATATCTCCTATGAAGTATTTATGTTTTCTTGATATGTTCTTTCTATATGTGTCTGATCCATGATGGCTAAGAATTTTAATTTTCTACTTTCTTTCTTTTGTCTGCAAATAGCTTTAGAGTCCCAATTAAATAGATATTTGTAATCCAAATCGTTCAAAGAAGATTTTTTTTCTGAAATTTATAATTCTCTTTGTCTGCAGCCCAGATTATTGTCTTTTTTGTCACAGCTGTTCTTTGTTGTTAAAGCTTTGAAGGTCACAGACATAGATTTGCTTTTCCCAGGTTTTGCCAAGTCTTATATTAAAGTCATAGCTGTCATAGTCTTCATCCACCACTAGGTGTCAGCAACTATTTGTTTTTCAATTTCCAAAATGAACAATTATCTTTAGAATGAGAGTCTTAACCATTCAAACAATTTTAGGTTTATCCAGATTTAAGTTTTAAATTTCAGGTTTTATATTTATTTCATTTCCATATATTTTGATCATCCATAAAAAGATTAATTCACCACTTCCGTTAGTATAAAGGTGAGGCAGAAATCCCCTTCCTTCCTTTTGGAGGTATTTTGCTTCTTAGGGATCTTTTCCAGGAAATTAAATATAGAATAAAAAGAGAAGATTGAATTCCTCACCCAGTTTGAAGCACGCTGTTCATAGTTGTGCTGGTTAGTGCTTTTGGACTTCGGTTGCAAGTAGCTTGGGCTGGTTGATGCAATACAGACAGCCTTTCTCCTGTCGGGTTAGAAGGCTTTCTCCAAATTGAACGGAACAGCCGCCACGGTTCCAGAATCACTGGAACACCCTTCTTTCTTCATCGGCTCTCCGGGGTGACTTAGACCCATTTAGGATCCCTAGGCAGGGCGAAATTAGCCGCGGGGGTGCAGAGAATCCATAAGCCTGCAACCGGTCACTACTGCATAGGACCAGAAGTCCGCCACCTACAGTTTCATCTGGGCGCTAGCCTCACCCCAGCATCACGTGAGTGCTAGTCCCACCCCAATGTCACACAGGCACTAGGCCCACCCCCTGCTTTGCACAGGAGCTAGGCTGGCTCCCAGTGTCGCGTGGGTGCTCAGGCCACTCCAGCTTTGCGCAGGCACTCACACTGCCCTCAGCTTTGTGCAGATGCTAGTCCCGCCTCTAATGTCACATGGGGAGTAGCTCCGCCCCAGCATCGTGCGTGCACTCACCCCACCTCCATTTGCATTGCATGCGTGCAACTCTCTTTCTACCCCTTCCTTTCTCTCCGGGCCACCAACCTAGAAAGGTGGGGGACCTCTGATTTATACTATTGCTGAATTGTATTAAATTAATGCCAAACTCATTATTTGTTTTTGAAAAACAGCCCTGGCTGTTCATTGCCTTTAAATAATACAAATTCATTCCTCATGTTTTCTCCATATTGTTTCAGAATTAGTCTAAAGTCTGAATTATTCTGAGGTAAAAAAAATATATCTTGGAAAGATTATTTTTTAATTTTGTTTGGAATTTGATATGGGTGTTCATCTTATCTTTTGAGTGACAAACAATACTTCGACTTTGACAACAGACATTGATTTTATATTTAACTGTTGTAGTCCACTCATCTTTAACAATTTGAACTTCCATTATGTTGCCCAACTTAATTGTTTTCTGATTACTGGAAAGAAATGTATGCTGTCATACAATTTTATCTTTGCGTGCTATATCTTGCTGATGAATTGCAAGTATATATAGTGATAATAATTCTTTAAGTGCTGGCCCTTCCATACCTATGAAAGGAAGTATCATCAAGTTTGATTTTTGAAAACAAAAGGGAGGAGGAAAAGGAAACAAAACAAAAAAGAAATAGTTCTATATAATATTAATTATTCTTAAATATTTTATAAAGTCTTTTTTCTTCTTAATTTTTAATTTATTTTAATCTCTAATGTACTGGATGTGTTCTTTTATTGTATTATTGCTGATGTAATCTACCTTTTTGATTGTTACCCTTCACTATTAAAATAGTTGTGGCTTTTTTTGTTTGGAGTAAATACAGATTTTTGCAGTACATAGGGAATTTAATTTAAAACAGTCTAGTATATATACAGCATGTTTATTGAGTGTAAAAGGCTGATCAGCTCTTAAGAAAAGTAGTAAAAATAGACATCTGACAAAAGGGAAATATTGGAGTGTCTAGCATGTTAAATCTGGCATAATAATTTTTTTGGGGGGGGGAGAGACTTTGAGTGTTACCTCAGGACCTCATGTGAAAAGGTAAGACAGGACAAAGACCAGATATAATATAATTTATATTAAACTGATCAAAATGAACGTTAATGTTAATTCACGCTCAGTGAATTTAATTATTTCCTGTTTCTATCATATTAAAAATACAAATTTCTGGTTGCAAAGACATTATTTGAAAAATAATAGTTTGCTATAGGTTTCCCATAGCCATTCAGATAAACAATTTTTTTCTTTTCTTTCTTTTTCAGGCATATTATCGAAGGTCTGCTAACCTGAAATAACCTTCAAAAAAATATTGACATTTAGCTTTCTGACCTAAGAGAAAGAAACTTTAATTTCAGATATTCTAGTCAACATTCAAGTGGATATCTTTTTTCTAAAGTATTCTTACTCCCGTGATTCAAATTACTTTTTTCTAATGTTTGGTAAACGTATTATACATTTGTTAAATGAAAATAATTTTAGAGCACATGTTTCACCATTGAAGGAAATTATCTGTCTTGAATTCTGAATTAACATTAAAATAAAATTATTTGGCTGTATTATTTTTGCACATTATTGTATAAAAAGATCAAGAATAAATTCATATTCCTTGATGTTTTGAACAATACATGCTTTTTCCCAGCAAAATTAAAAGTTGGTTTCATTTTGCAAAATCATATGTAGATAAGTGTGCCTTACATATACACTGTATTCAGTAGAAGCATAACTATAATGATGTGAATATCTAATGTTCTATTACAATACTTTCTTTATCTTCAAAATATAATTCATGTCCTGCAGTAGGTATAATTCAGTCTTTTCAGAGACTAATCAATTCTTTCCATGATAAATGTGGTATTATTTTTCCTATTATTCTAAGTATCTTAAAGTGTTGTCAGCTATATTGATGATCTGTATATTCCCCTACATTTTTAATGATTATCCTTGCAACTTTCCTATTATCATCTTTCTCAAGGTTACCTGTCTTCTTTAGCCTGTTTTTTTCTCTTTTCTCTGGGGAAGTTGTTTGGGAGACAGGTGCTTCACTATTTTTTGAAATGCTTACACTAATTTACATTCCATTGATTTCTACAGGATGAAAGTATACTTTCTCTCAGTCCACATATGTTAAGTTAGCAAGAAACAGACTAATATAGTCACAACTGAATTATATTTCAATTTATATCCATACAGTATTTTAGCTCATGACTGTAAAAGTGTGTTCTAGATTTTTATAATTCAGCAATTGTCATATAAATTTTAGTCTGTTTGTAAATTCTAATGATAAATAATCTGCAATCAGATGAAATAATCCCAAATATTCAATATCATAAACTACATTCTCAAAATAACCTTACTTAAAATTACATATGCTGGTAGTTCTGAAAGACAACACTTTTAGAAAATTTAGATAGCACTATCTAAACAACAATAAAATATAAAAGAGCTCAACAGTTTGTGAATAAAATAGTAATAGCTAGAAATTAATTAAATAATAAAAGCAGGAGTTATGAAAGCAACAGTTAAGAAATGAAATGGTAATAACTATGCTGGACTATGAAAAGAAATAAAAACATTTAAATGTTTACAATGAGCCTGTCTTACTATATTCAGACATTGACTCCATTAGATGATTTAGCACTAATTTTTTAATGTAAATCTGAGTTTAAGATAACACCCCATGTTTCCTGCTTCAAAACCAGTGGTGCACTTCTGAACATATGTGTTATAAATGTCCAAAATGTCAGTTACACTTTGTATTCTCCTACATCTACGCTATGTGTGTGTGTGTGTGTGTGTGTGTGTGTGTGTGTGTGTGTGTGTGTTGGGAAAAATAGTCGAACATTGGGATAAATATAAAAACAACTGTTTAATAAACTAACAACTGTTTGATAAACTTAGCACTCTCTCTCTCTCTCTCTCTCTCTCTCACACACACACACACACACACACACACACACACACACACACACACACCACTTTCATTTGGGGTTCAGGCCAGGGTTTGGGGCTGAGATGGCACTGATCTCACTCATGGATGACTCCTAGTAGGAGAGGATGGAAGCAGTGCATCTATCCTGACTCTTCTTTACCCCTTAGCATCATTTGATACCATTGATACTGGTATCTTTCTGGACTGTCCCTGGAGCTGGAGGTGGGTGGCACTGTGTTTGCTGGTTCACCTCCTTTCTTCAGGATCAGTTTCAGTGATGTTGATAAGAGGGAGAGATCCAGGCTATGGCCTCTACTTTGTGGGTTGTTTCCATTCTTTCTACACTCCTATTTTTCATCTACATGAGGCCATTTTGTGAGGGATGAACCCTCAGTTTGGAATGAGATATCATCAATATGCAGGCCTCTTAAATAAGGCTTTGGATATCCTATACCAGTGTCTGGATGCTATTCAGCTCTTAGTGGGACAAAATGGGCTCCAACTCAACAGGACAGAGTGGCTGTGGCTATTTTGACTTTCTGGAGACAAGGTTCTTCCATCTGTAGTTCTGGATGGGTTGGCACTATCCCAGACAGACATGGTGTGCAATCTGGAGGTCTTCTGAGACTCTCAGCTCCTACTTGAGGAGTAGGTGGCAGCTATAGCTTGGAGAGCCTTTATACATCTTCAGGCAGTGTGCCAGCTGCAACCATTCCTGGACCAGAAGGCCCTTTTAACTCCTGGTCAATTAGGGTGGGTCCTTCCTAAATTTCTTCCTCAGTTAAACTTGGGAGACTCCTTTGTGCTAGTAAGGCCACAGTTGGAATACTGTGTCCAGTTCTGAGCACCATGATACAAAAAAGATACCAAGAAAGTACAGAGAAGAGCAACAAGATGATAAGGCAAATGGAAGCTAAACTGTATGATGAATGGCTAAGGGAACTAGCTATGTTTAGCCTAAGAGAAGGCTTAGGAGTGACATGATAGCCATCCTCCAATACTTACAGAGAAGAGGGGTTGATTTATTCTCCGAACACCTGAGGGCGGGACAATGGATGGAGGTTCATCACAGAAAGACCCAATCCGGAGCTGAGGAGAAATTTCCCGACAGAACAATCAGTCAGTAGAACAGCCGGAAGTTGTGGGTGATCAATCACTGGAGATTTTCCAGAAAAGATTGGACAACCATTTGCCTGGGATAGAATAAGGACTCCTGTCCTGTGAAGAGGGTTGGAATAGAAGCCTCCAAGGTCCCTTACAGCATGATGATTTTATGACTCTATGGCAGTGGTGGCGAACCTATGGCATGTGTGCCAGAGGTGGCACTCAGAGCCCTCTCTGTGGGCATGTGTGCCGTTGCCCCAGCAGAGTTTGCCAGAGTAGCGAGCACGTGGCATTTGGAAGCGACAGGGCAGGAAGTGAGCAAGCATCAGCGTTGGTCCCCCAGGGATGCCCTGGAGATGGCAAGGGATTGGCCCCAGACACGCTCACCCAGTCTGCCATGACCACTGCAGTCACGCCCACCTAGTGCCCCCCCCAGGGCATCACAATGCTGATGCAGCCCTGGCACTTTGCAATAAATAAGTGGGTTTTGAGTTGCAGTCTGGTCACTCGGTCTCTAAAAGGTTCGCCATCACTGCTCTATGGCAGTGATCTATATACTTTTTTCAATTCTTTACTGATCAGCAACTTTTGATCTCTGTTCGCTGATTTGAGACTGAAGTGGGTCTACATCAACCCCCGGTCCATGGACCAGTACCAGATCACAGCATACCAGCAACCAATCTGCACAAACAAGCAAAACCCCATCCGTCGGATACAGGCAGCATACGAAACCATGCATTCTCAGGTCCACAGTAAAACCTCTCTCCATGGAACAAAAGGGTCCAGAAATGACAAATTCAGATTCTGAACTGAAGAAAAAGGGAATCCCATAGAGGATTCCTCTAACAATTGAGCTTAGCTTATAAAATTTCTATTTGACAAACATTTCTAAATGAACTGGTTTACTGTTGTAAAATATTTCCAAATAAGCATACAGCAAAATAAAATCATTTTAGCAAAACTTTTAACATATTTATAACTCCAGCATATTTTTCTATATCATAATGCTGCACATTGGATAAGAGAAAAATCATGCTGTGAATTTTATGGCTCGTTGCTTTTATTTAGTTTGCTTATTCCATCCCATTTCCTCTACTTCACTATGTAATTATAATAGGTTTGTATATACAGTGAATTCTAAAAACATATTAATGTAGATTCCTTTTTACACTGATTCACTGGCACTGAACAAATGTACAGATAAAGAGTCATGATTCTCTAGGAGAAGGATATTAAACTAAAATTCTAAATTATTTGCATGCAATAATATGGTTATGAATGAACAAGTCTTCAAAAAGGCAACTTGGCTAGCCAAGCCACAGAGTGAGCTTTGAAGCAATTCTTAGGATGTTGATCATCTGACACATGAACATCTTGGGAATAGCTTCAAGGCTCAGTATGATTTTTGGAATGTCTTTGCATTCAGCGAATTTATTTTATTTTATTTTATTTTTAAAATTTATAACCCGCCCTACTCCCGAAGGACTCTGGGCGGCTAACAATAAAAAACACATAAAACATAACAAAACAACAATACAAAAACAATCATCCAGGGGTAAGGTTTTATAAACCCCAGGCCTGCCGGAAAAGCCAGGTCTTAAGTAGCTTATGGAAGACTAACAGGGTGGGAGCGGTCCTAATCTCCGGGGGGAGCTGATTCCAAAGCATGGGCGCCATCACAGAGAAGGCCCTCCTCCACGGCCCCGCCAAATGGTACTGCTTGGCTGACCGGGCCCGAAGGAGGCCCAGCCTGTGGGATCTAACCGGACGTAGGGAACTATGAGGTAGTAGGCAGTCTTGCAAATAGCCTGGCCCTGAGCCATATAGGGCTTTAAAGGTAATGACCAACACCTTGAATTGGACCCGGAGACCAATAGGCAACCAGTGCAGCTCACGGAGGATAGGTGTAACGTGGGTGTATCGAGGAGCACCCACTATCATTCGTGTGGCTGCATTCTGGACCAACTGTAGTCTCCGAATACTTTTCAAGGGTAGCCCCATGTAGAGTGTGTTGCAGTAGTCCAAACGTGAGGTGACAAGGGCATGAGTGACTGTAAGGAGAGCCTCCCGGTCCAGGTAGGGTCGCAACTGGTGCAACAGGCGAACTTGTGCAAAGGTCCTCCCAGCCACAGCCGTCAATTGATGTTCCAAATTCAGCTGTGGATCAAGGAGGACACCCAAGTTGCGAACCTGCTCCGAAGGGGGTATATTTCCTCCCGCAAGAGTCAACACTGGACAGTCGACATGATCCTTGAGAGGCAACATCCAAAGCCATTCGGTCTTGTCAGGATTGAGCCTGAGTCTGTTAACCCCCATCCAGACCCTCACGGCTTCGAGGCAACGGCCCATCACATCGGCCGCTTCACTGAGAGAGCTCGGGGAGGAGATATATAACTGGGTATCATCATCATACTGATGAAACCTCACCCTGTGCTGTCTGATGATCTCACCGAGCGGCTTCATATAAATGTTAAATAGGAGGGGAGAGAGGACCGACCCCTGTGGCATGCCGCATTCAAGGGGCCTCGGGGTTGACCTCTGCCCTCCCACCAATACCGATTGCGACCGGCCAGAGAGGTAGGAGGAAAACCACCGTAAAACGGTGCCTCCCACTCCCACCCCTTCGAGTCGTCGCAAAAGGATACCATGATCAATGGTATCGAAAGCCGCTCAGAGATCAAGTAGCACCAAGACAGAGGAAGGAAGCCCACCAGAGATCATCCATCAGCGCAACCAAAGCGGTTTCTGTGCTGAAACCGGGCCTGAAGCCAGATTGAAAAGGGTCTAGATAATCCGCTTCATCCAGAGACCGTCGGAGCTGGAGCGCCACTACTCTCTCTACAACCTTCCCCACAAAGGGGAGATTGGAGACTGGACGGAAGTTATTTAAATCAGCCGGGTCCAGGGTAGGCTTCTTGAGCAGGGGATTGTGGAAAAGACCCCTCCCTCAACGAAACGTTGATCAATGCCTGGAGCCAGCTTCGTGTCACCTCCTTGGCAGCTGAGACCAACCAGGAAGGACACGGGTCCAATAAACAAGTGGAGGCGCTCATTGCTCCCACCGCTCTGTCAACATCCTCAGCGGTCACAGACTCAAATTCATCCCATAAAACTGAGCTAAGACCTGCCCCAGTCATCTCAAAAGGCCCTGCCCAATCGGAGTCTAGGTCTGTCCGAATCCGAGCGATTTTGTCTGATAAGAATTGCACAAATTCCTCCGCTCTACCCTGTAAGGGCTCCCCAGCTTCCCGAACATTAAGTAGGGAACGGGTCACCCTAAACAGGGCGGCGGGGTGAGATTCTGCAGACGCAATAAGTACGGAAAAATGCAAACATTTTGCCGCTCGTATCGCCACTAAATAAGTCCTAATATAGGCTCTTAGAAGTGTCCGGTCGGATTCGGAGTTACTAGCCCTCCAGCGTCGCTCTAGACGTCTCTTCTGATGCTTCATCTCCCGTAGCTCCTCGGTAAACCAAGGTGCCCTCCGGGATCCACAATCACGGAGAGGTCGCAAAGGCGCGATCCGGTCTAACGCCCCTGATGCCGCCTTATTCCAAGCAGCGACCAAGGACTCAGCCGGTTCGTGGAGGAGGGAATCAGGAAAACCCCCAAGCGCTATTTGGAACCCCTCTGGGTCCATTAAACGCCTGGGGCGGAACCACCTAATCGGTTCCGCCTCCCTGTGGTGGGGGAGTAGGACCGAGAAATCTAACCTCAACAGGAAGTGATCCGACCATGACAAGGGAGAAGTGACTATACCCCTTAAATCGAAATCACGTCTCCACTGCCCCGAGAGGAATACCAAGTCGAGCGTGTGTCCTCCCCTATGGATCGGACCCTGAATTATCTGGGTCAGGTCCATGGTTGTCATGGAAGCCATGAACTCCTGAGCCACACCAGAGGATTCGCCGAGTGACGGTAAATTGAAATCCCCCAGCATCATAAGCCTGGGGAATTCCACCGCCAACCCGGCTACCCCCTCCAGCAGCTCAGGCAGGGCTGTTGTCACATAGCTGGGAGGCAGGTATGTCAACAACAAACCCGACTGAACCCTTGAATCCAACCTCAAGAGAAGGGACTCACACCCAACAACCTCTGGGGCTGGGATCCTGCGAGGTCTCAGGGATTCTCGGACAAGAATCGCCACTCCCCCACCTCTTCCCTGGAGTCGCGGTTGGTGCATTATCTGAAACCCGTCTGGGCACATCTCTGAGAGAGGAACACCTCCCTCTTGGCCCAGCCAGGTCTCAGTAATACATGCCAGGTCGGCCTCCTCATCCAGTATCAAATCCCGGATGAGGGGGGCTTTATTAATAACCGACCTGGCATTAAGAAGCAGCAACCTGAGGCCAGGGTCCTCTCCAGGTATTGGAGAAGAGTCCAAGGGGTCGGAACAGGTAATCGCTGTAATGCAGCGAGTCCTTGTTCCCCGAAGATGGCCCACCCCTTGGCTCCCGCCATATCTACCTCTCCCTACGATAACTGGGATGTTCCGGCCCACCTCCACCCCCGAAACTAAGTGAGGCCTTACCAGGGCATTATAAAGTGGTATTAACACTTCACATGATCTTGATTCTATCCCTCTGTAATGCAGCCTAGCACTATGTTGGCTTCTTTGGCAGCTGCAGCACATTGCTGGCTCACATTTAAGTGATTGTCCATTAGAACTCCAAGATTCCTTTGTTTCTGACTTATCCATTATTGAATAGGTACTATATTTATATTTTATGTGAGAGTTTTATTTCTAAATGTTCATACAAGCAGATATATTAATGTAGAATATTTTGCTAACCTCTTTCCTATTTTGACATCTTTTTAGATAGACCATAATAGCTACTTTCCAAAGCACCATTTAACGAAAAAGAACTAAGAAATAGTTCCTAGACAGCAAGGAATATTTTGCTGTCATTCAGTCAGTAGTGATGCAGAACAGATACAATTGGGCAAAGCTAATAAATAACAATAATAAGCTGTTTTTACTTCACAGGCATTGTGAATTTTAGAGAAGACTATACACCATTGTCTTCTTGTCCCCTATCATTTCTCTTCTGAATTCAGAAAAGCAACTATGTGCTTTTCTTATATGTGCTCAGTAGCTTATCTTTAAAAAAGCCAAAATTATTATTTCAAAGATAAAATAATAATAATAAAATATTAAATTAATAAACAAATAAGATATAGCAGAAGATCAAGATCACTATGTATTAGATATATTTCTGCTTTGTGAGAATGGCTATAAAATCAAATGTCTTCAAATAATTGAGGGCCTTCATTTATGTGGATGGATAGGAGCCATTTTGGATTTTAGACAAGAGCATTTCTTCCTTCCTGTATGCCTACTATAATAATTTTTGGGCATTCTGGCAAACATTGTCTTCACTGAAGTCTGAACCAGTTTATTTAGCTACATGGGTAGTCCTCAACTTATACCTTTAATTGAGCTTAGAATTACTGGTGGATTTCACAACCTTGTTTGCGGCAGTCATTAAGCAAGCCTGATTTTTTCAATGGGCATTTTTTTCTGTAAACCTACTCCTAATGCATTCATGTGATCACAGGGCTGCAGCCATTGGAACTTGGCAGTTAGTGGTGGGATTCAAAGAATTTAACAACTGTTTCTCTGCCCTAATGACCATTTTAAGTATAAAAACACAATATACCGAAAGGTTTATTATTTCATGCATTTAATACTTAAATAAGAACATTAAAAGAGATACATAAAACTAGATTGTGTTATAAGAAAGAGTTTTAAAATATTAATGAAAAAATATTAAATAATACCTGATGCACGTGTAAAAATCAAGGTAGGGTGGGTTGGGGTTAGAGTTGCCCCCTGCACCCCACTTACCTTAGGACTTCTGCAGCCAGACCTCTCACACCCCGATACCTGTTGCGCCGCTGCCCAAGTTCTATGGCTGTTTGTGGCTGCATGTCACATAGAACCACTGCCACTGCTCACGGCTGCAGGCCTCGAGGCTCGTTGCACCAATTGTGCCACTATTGCCACTCACGCCTCCAGGCTTCAAAGCTCATCACACTGTCCTAACCGCCAAAGTCCTGCCACTGAGGAGGCAGGTGATACTGAGCTCCTCTGCCCAAAGAGCGGCTTCTGCAGGCTCCGCTTCTCTGCAGGGAGAAGTTTGCAGCTAGAAGTGCCTGGCAGGGGTGCTTTAGAACAGGGCTTTTCAATCTTTTCACTGATTGTACCACTTTTAGGATATGGCAATATTCGAGTACCACCAGTCGCCTAGCAAGGTGTCAAAAACTTGATGACCAAAAAGTGATAAAATACAGGTAGTCCTTGACTTACAACAGTTCGCTTAGTGACTGTTCAAAGTTTCAACGGCACTGAAAAAATGACTTATGACCATTTTTTCACACTTATGACCATTGCAGTATTCTCAGGTCAATCTATATTTGGATGCTTGGCAACTGATCCATATTTATGATGGTCACAGTATCCCAAGATCATGTGATCCCCTTTTGAAACCTTCTGACAAACAAAGTCAATGGAGAAACCAGATTCACTCTTCCTTTTATATCATCTCTTCTCTCATCCCTCTTTTATATTCTCTCTTCTCTCCCCCTCCTTCTTTTATATCATCTCTTCTCTCCCCCCTTCTTTTATATCCTCTTTTATATCCTCTTTTCCTCTTCTTTTATATCTTTTCTCTCCCCCCTTTTATATCCTCTTCTCTTCTTTTATATCCTCTTCTCTTCCCTTCTTTTATATCCTCTCTTCTCTTCCCTTCTTTTATATCCTCTTCAATTCCCTTATTTTATATCAGGGCTTTTCAACCGGTGGTACACATAGCATCTGTGGTACATTAGCATGTGGTAAGTGGTACACAGCCCTGCCCAGCCAAGTATAGTGGGAGAGGGAAGGAGCCAGCAGAAGCAAGAACTTTCTGTGAGAGAGACCTCCAGAGCCACAGAGGGCGAAGCAAAGGCTCCAGGCTCACTTCTGGCTCACCCAGAAGAGAAAGGAGGAGGAGGGGGGACGGAGACTGGAGAGGCTAAAAAAGGAAGCAGTTTGGGCAGGAGAGAGAGAAAAAGCAGCAGCCTTGGGAGGAGGTGGAGTCAGCTCTAGCTGCACCTAAGGGAAAGAATGAGGAGGAGGAGGAGGAGGAGGAGGGTGGAGGAGGAGATCAAGCAGGCTGGCCATGAGCTGATCTATAGCTGCTGTGGCAGCCACCTATGCTGGCAGCAGCAAAAGGCAAGAAATGCAGCGGGGAAGGGGTCGCCCTCCACGCGAAATGAAAAAAGGCAGCATCAGCTGGAGGTGAGGCACAGAGGAGGGAGGGAGGGAGATAGAGAGTGGAAGGATTCTTATGTGCTTTTATGACTTTGAAGTTCTGGGATTTGTGCAATGTGGGCTTTGTGTTCTTAAGGAGTGTTTGGCAATTTTTATTTGGCTGATGGTTGATGTCTCGTATTAGCTTCTATTGCTCTGCTATTGTTAGCTGTAAGTTTTGCTGCAAGGGATTTTGAAGTATTTTTCTCCTGAATGGATTTTGCCTGTAGCATTCCTTTACTTATGAATGAAGCCATTTGGGGAGGCTGCCTTAGCCACAGCCAGTACTTATTTACATTTTTCCTCCTTAAGTGCTGGCTGCGCTCCTTAATTTTCCTTTCTAGCCAGTAGCTAATTCTTAAAGAGGAATGCGCCTTTTTAAGCTAGTGCCCTCAATGGCTTCTCTTTTCTGTCTCTAGATGCTTTTCCTTGTTTGATGAATATATGGGAGAGGGAAAATATGGGGGGGTTCAAATTCTTCCTTCAGAAGGAGATGGGAATGAGAAAGAGGGAGGCAGAGAGGGAGGGAAGGAAGGAAGTCCTGCCTTAGCACTTGGCCACCAGCAGCCCTGCCATTGACTTTGCTTGTCAAAAGGTTGGAAAAGGGGATCACATGACCCTGGGACACTGTGACCATCATAAATATGAATCAGTTGCCAGGAAAACAAATATAAATCACACGGGCATGCTGCAATGGTCATAAGTGTGAAAAGTGGTCATAAATCATTTCAGTGCAATTGCAACTTTGAACAAGGTGTTGGTTTTTTTGGCCATCAAGTTTTTGACTTGCTAGGTCAGTGGTTCTCAACCTTTTTAATGCCGCGACCCCCAACCGGTCATAAGTCGAGGGCTACTCAACCGGTCGTAAGTCGAGGACTACTCAACTGGTGCAGCACCGTTTGCAGAATGGGACTTTTGGCGGGCTCAGCAGGGCAGAGACAGCCTGGACAATTCCTACTGTCTTTTGAAAGCCAATAGAATTAGACTCTATTCAAAAGAGTCTATTCTATTGGCTTTCAAAAGCCAATAGAATAAAAGGGAGTAGCACAGCTAATGAAAAGGGGGAAAAATGGTGGACTGTGTTGTTTGGCGACCCCCGTGAAATGGTAGTTTGACCCCAAATGGGGTCCTGACCCACAGGTTGAGAACCACTGTGCTAGGTGGTACTCGAATATTGCCATATCCTAAAAGTGGTGAAAGGTTGAAAGGTTGAAAAGCCCTGTTTTATATCCTCTCTTTTCTCCCACCTTTTATATCCTCTTTCCTCCTTCTTTTATATTTTTTTCTCCCCTCCTCCTTTTATATCCTCTCTGCTCTTTCTCCTTCTTATACCTGCTTCTCCCCCTTCTTTTATATCCTCTCTTCTTTCTTCCCTTCTTTTATATCCTTTCCTTCCCTCCTTCTTTTATATCCTCTCTTCCCTTCTTTTATAGCCTCTCCTCTCTCCCCCTCCCTTTTCTCTTCCGTACACCTCTAGCTGATTCCACTCAAAGCTGCACTTCTCTGTCTCTCTTTTGCAGTCCCCTTCTCTTTCCCTTGTTGTCTTTTTTTTCTCTCCTTCTCCTACCAAAACCTCCTTTTATAGCCTCTCCTCTCATCCCCCCTCCTTTCCGTGTGCATTGAAAGCGTCGATCCTGAGGGTTCTGTCGTGCCTCTGCAATCCTGCAGAAGTGCACGCTGATCCTGGGCTTCTGCCCACCCCCATAGCCCTGCAGAAGTGCCAATCAGCTGTAAATGCTTGGAGCGATCCTGGGCTTTGCCCAACACCCATAGCCCCGCAGAAGCGCCAATTACCTTTAGCTGCTCATGGTGATCCTGGGCTTTGCCCAGCCCCGACAACCCTCCTTTGAACTGGGGCATTTCCAGCCATGTTGCCTTTCCAACCAACTCCCTCCCTCCCCTGCTTTTTTTAAAAAAACTGCCAGAGGCTCTGGGCAGATGTGCAACAGGCAGGCAGTGGTGGGCAGAGGATTTCCCTCCCCCATCATTGCGTGGCTCAGCTCACCTCTCAACCCGCGCACAAGTTTGTGCGTATGTGTGAGTGTGCATGCGGGGTGTGATTGTGTCTCACCCATTGCAGCCCCACGCCCTCAACAGAGACCTGCGATGGCAGGCTGAAAACTAATGAAAGCTGTTTTTTTGGAGTCCAGTCATAGCTTCTCTTACCCCCCCAGCGTGCGCGGGTCTGAGAAAGATGAGCTGAGAGCCATGCAGAGGTCCTTCAAGAAGAGGCAATGGTGGGGGGAGGGATCAAAATGGAAAGCCCGAGCTTATGGCAGCTTTAAAAAATGAACCTGTGAAGCACTCAGAAGGCAGTCCCTTTCCTATCTCCTTCCTTCCTCCCTCCCTCCCTCCCTCCCTCCCTCCCTCCCCTGCTTCTTTCCTTCCTCTGTGCTCAGGAAGGTATGACGGGAGGGGGAGAGATTGCGGGTGCTGCTAGTGGCCATGCTGCTTCCGGCTGTAGCCATTCCACACAGGCAGGAGGGGCAGTCCCAGTGCTGCCGCCACTTCAGCTCATTCCTCTCCCCCACTGCTACCACGTCTCTAGGATGGTCATGTACCACCTGCCAGGTTCCAAAGTACCACTGGTGGTACACATACCACCCTGGTGGCTGTGAGGCTAGGTCAGTGAGTGGGCTTGGCGCTGATGTACCAGTGGAGGCCATCAAAGCTGGAACGTGCTTAGCCTTAGATCCACAGAGCAGCCCTGGAGCCAGAGGAGTCCTCCCTTTGTCTCTGTCCCAACCCCCGCAGGTGCACAGAGAAAGTGGTGAGCGCATGAGTGCTCGCATCCTAGGGGAAAAGGGAAGCATTTCTCCTATCTTTTTCCTTTCTCAGTGGTCAACAGGGATAGTCAGCAGTGATATTGGGCATTCTCTGGTAGGGTGGGGAAGTCCCTCACTGGCCCTTTCTTGCCAAAACCTCCTTTTATATCTCTCCTCTTTCCCCCCTCCTTCTTTTCTCTTCAGTGCACCTCCAGCTCCCAGGAGCGCCAATCAGCTGGAACCCGGCGCTGATCCTGGGGCTTTTGCTAAGCCCCAACAGCTCTGCAGCTCCAGCTCTCTCTCCCTCAGGCTTGTGCAGTGCTGCCGCCACTTCAGCTCATTCCTCTCCCCCGCTGCTACCACGTCTCTAGGATGGTCATGTACCACCTGCCAGGTTCCAAAGTACCACTGGTGGTACACATACCACCGGTTGAAAAGCCCTGCTTTAGAAGGCTACCATGGCCCTCACCATTATGCTCAGCATGGCCTTGCCTTGCCTGCAGTTTGCTTTGGGCTCCTCGGTGCCTTTGGTTGGTGGAGACTGGAGGATCAATGTAGAGTCCAGTCCTCCAGGATTTGGGCCAAGCTCAGAAAGGCCTTCTTGCCGCTAGGGCTGCCACTTGCCTTCCTCCTCTGCTAGCTTCGCCTTCTTTCTAGGCACCTGGCTGGTTTATTGGTGCCAATCTTGCCTGGGCTGTCCTGCTAACTGGCAGAGGCTCCAAGCCACCCCAGCTTCATGTAGCTTTTTGCACTGCTCATATCGGTGCCATGTCTCATGGCCTCCTGCAGCAAGCTGTGGCACCAGCATGAGTGGTGTGAAGAGCCATGCGGAATTTTGTCATGAGCAGTGGCAGCAGTGCAATTGGTGTGACGAGCCTCAAGGTCTGCAACTGGAGGAAGAGGACAAGATGGGGAGAGGAAATGTGGAAAATTTTCCTGGGTCATAGCCGCACCTAGACCTACAAAGAACAGTGCCCATCCCGCAGAATCTGGAAAATCTTCAGACAATCCTCTTCCCTCCAGCCCAACAGGAAGCACCTCTACCCATGCCACAGTCCTGTGGCAGCCTGGATCTGGAACCTATGGAAAAGAGCCTGGCAGCAGCTTGTCCATGCATTCCTTGACCCAGACAGCTTGAAGCTGGGGTTCCTTGGGGCCTCTGCCAGTCAGCAGGGCAGTCTAGTCAAGATTGATGCCACCGAAACTAACCTGGTGCCTAGCAAAGCTGGTAGAGGAGGAAGGCGAGGGGCAACCCCAGAGGTAAGAAGGGCCCTTTCCAAGCTTGGCCAAATCCTGCAGGGCCAGTCTCTGGCTTGTTTCTCCAGCCTCTGCCAGCTAAAGGCACCGAGGAGCCCAAAGTGAACTGCAAGCAAGGCGATGCCATGCTGAGCATAATGGTGAGGGCCATAGTAGCCTTCTAAAATACCCTCACTAGGGGCTCATAGCTGCAAACGTCTTCCTGCAGAGAAGCAGAGCCTGCAGAAGCCCTTCTCTGGGCAGAGGAGCTCAGTACCGCCTGTCTCCTTGGTGGCGGGATTTTGGTGGTTAGGATGGTGAGAGGCTGATGGTGGTGCGGGAAACCCCAGTGAGGCCCTGTCCTCTCCCTGCAAGTTTAGGCAAGAGACGCTCTGGTGACTTGGGAAGAAGATGAGACAAAGGCCGAGCAACAGCTGGCTATGGAGGGTAATTCCTGGAACTGGGACGCTGTGGCTGCATGCCAAAAGAGGAATTGGCCATGCCAGTGTGAATGTCATGGTTCCTGAAAGAGAGGCTAAGAATTTGGGATTGGTGGGAAGGGGAATGAAGTCATTTCCAACAAAAAGGGAAAGACTTACAAACCACTCAGGCCTTTCAAACCAGTTCACTGAACTCAATAAAAAATTAATGGTTCTGCCAAACCAGTGTGAACCAGCTGAATCCCACCTCTGGCAGTGAGGTCATAAGTAGTTCTGGGGGGGGGGGTCTGTCATAACTTCAAACAGTTATTAAGTTATCAGTTATTAAACAAGGACTACCTGTATAGCTCTAAAACAGGAGTCAGGTTTGTTAATTTCTAAGAATCTAACAATCCAATTCGAAGATTTAATTTTAAAAATCTAGTAAGAATTGGAAGATCTGTGTACAGTATTATCAGTGAATTTTTTTCTTAGCAAAACAGGTAGATGATCAGTTTCAGAGTTTATTTTTTTTTAATCATCATCATAAGCAACTCAATCATCATTGAAATCCACATGCTACATATAAGCTATGAGGACTCTAGGAAATAATATACAAAGCTTCCACTAAAATAATCACTAATAGCAATTATTCTCATTTATGAAAAACACTTTCAGGATAGTAAACTATTATAGCACCTTTAAAAATTAGATGACTTCAAGGTTAAATGTTGACTTCCCAGCTTTAGTGCTTTAAATTAGATTCTGTGTTTGCATATTTTTTTTTGTATAATTGTATAGAGCTAAAAGACAGATGGGTTTAGTTTGGGTGGATGGGGTAATGTCAATAATTTTGGCTTTTTTAAAAAAAAAAGCTGCTGAACCCATATCTTACTGTTGTTTTTCTGAATCTGAATATGTATATAAATCCAAAATGTTCTTGAATTCTTTTTTACACATCCATCAAGTGATATAATGTCCCTTCTAGTTGCTACATTGCCAACAGGAATTCAAAGTGCTTTTATACATTCTAGATAATTTCTCTGATAACATATCCCATCATTTTATAAAAGTTCTGTTTTAGATTATAACATAGTGTAAATTTCAGTCCTTTCAACCACATATTTTCCCATTCTTCTATCTGTATATTATAACAAAACTTGTAGCCCACTTTATCATATATTCTTTCACTGGTTCTTCCTCTATTTCAAATTTCTATAGAATTTTACACATTTTAGCAATGATATGTTCTTCATTTATATGCAATTGCTTTTCAAACTCATGTGTGAAGGCATATTTGGAAATTGAAAAATGTTGAAAACCAAAAACTTTTCTGCCTTTAAAATTTTTATAATAACTAATTTTCCGTAACCATTAGCAATAATAATAATAATAATAATAATAATAATAATAATAATAATAATAATAATTACCAACACAGGCCAATTACCTGCTTACCAACAACTTTCAAATTACTAACTGGTGTAGTAGCTGATGCAGTGCAACAGCATCTAGTTGAAAACAATCTCTTTCCACCTGAGCAGAAAGGAAACCGCCCCAACAGCAGAGGAACAAAAGATCAACTCCTAATAGACAAAATGATCTTGGAAAACTGCAAGAGAAGGAAGACCAACCTGAATGTGGCATGGATTGACTACAAAAAGGCATTTGACTCTCTGCCACATGATTGGATAATAAAGTGCCTAGAAATAACAGGAGTCAGTAGAAACATCAGAAAATTTGTGCAAAGATCGATGGCACAATGGAAGACACAGTTGCAGATCAATGGTGAGAGGCTGGGAGAGGTTAATATCAAGAGAGGAATATTTCAAGGAGATTCATTATCACCATTACTATTTGTTATTGCACTGTTTCCTCTGTCAACAATACTGAATAACTCAGGACATGGCTATCAAACATCAAAAACATCTGCCAGACTATCCCACCTCCTTTATATGGATGATCTGAAGCTGTATGGAAAAACATCATCTGAAATAGAATCGCTGCTCAACACTGTCCGTATATATAGCCAAGATATTGTAATGGAGTTTGGCTTGGACAAATGTGCCACACTTACTATCAAACAAGGAAAAATAATGAAAACTGAAGGAATCAAGATGCCCCACGAAAATAACATTAAGAGTCTGGATGAGGAAGAGTACTACAAATACTTGGGTATCCTTCAAGCTGACAACATCAAGCACACTGAAGTCAAGAAAAAGATTAGAGGTGAATACATCAAGAGAGTGAAGAAGATCTTAAAGTCCAAACTCAATGGAGGAAATACCATAAAGGCAATCAACACCTGGGCAATCCCAGTCATTAGGTACACAGCTGGAATAGTGGACTGGACTCAAGCAGAACTAAAAGCAATGGATAGGCAGACCAGAAAAATAATGACAATGAATCATGCCCTTCATCCACGCAGTGACATTGATAGACTTTATCTACCAAGGCAAATAGGTGGGCGTGGAATGCTACAAGTACATCAGATGGTTGAAGAAGAAAAAATGGCTTTGGAAGAATATCTGAAGAACAATGATGAAGATGCACTGAAATTAGTATATCAGGAAGGCTTACTAACTACTGGAGAGACCAAACTGGCCTACAAGAAAGACCAAATGAAGAACAGAATAGAGGCATGGGAAGACAAAGCACTACATGGCCAATACATGAAAAAAATAGATGGGAAAGCAGATAATAATAAAACCTGGCAATGGCTAAGAGCAGGAAAATTGAAGAAAGAGACCGAGGGACTAATTCTGGCTGCACAAGACCAAGCCTTAAGGACAAATACATACAAAGTCAAAATTGAGAAGACAGCAACAGACAGTAAGTGCCGCCTATGCAAAGAAGCTGAAGAAACAGTGGACCACTTGGTAAGCTGTTGCAAGAAGATTGCACAAACTGATTACAAGCAGCGGCATGACAAAGTAGCAACAATGGTGCATTGGAAGATCTGCAAAAAATATCATTTGCCTGTAAGCAAAAACTGGTGGGATCATAAAATAGAGAAAGTCATAGAAAATGATAAAATTAAACTGCTCTGGGACTTCAGAATTCAAACAGACAAGCACCTGCAACATAACACCCCAGACTTAACAATTGTCGATAAGAAAGACAAAAAAGTCTGGATAGTGGACGTGGCAGTGCCTGGAGACAGCAGAATAGACGAGAAAGAACTGGAGAAGATAACAAAATACAAAGACCTACAAATAGAAATAGAAAGACTGTGGCAAAAGCAAGCAAGGGTAGTACCAATAGTAATAGGCTCCTTGGGTGCAATCCCAAAACAACTGGAGCACCACTTGAACACCATTGGCATTGACAAATTCGCTATTAGTCAATTGCAAAAGGCAGCCTTACTAGGAACTGCTTCCATCCTGCGACGATATCTGTAATACCATCAAACATCCACATCTGCCTATCCCAGGTCCTGGGTAAGGACTCGATAGGTAGACAAAATGCCAAATCCAGTCTGAACATCTGGCTGACTGTGCGATGATCGATAGTAGTAAAGTTGGAAGGGACCTTGGAGGTCATCTAGTCCAACCCCCTGCTCGGGCAGGAAACCCTACACCATTTCGGACAAATGGCTGTCCAGTCTCTTCTTAAAAACTTCCAGTGTTGGAGCATTTACTGCTTCTGGAGGCAAGCTGTTCCACTGATTAATTGTTCTCACTGTCAGGAAGTTTCTCCTTAGTTCTAGGTTGCTTCTCTCCTTGATTAGTTTCCACTAATCTACTATCTATTATCTTCTCTTGATTTTATTTTGTATTTTGTTTGCTAGAATTCTAGTACCTCATGAGAAGTTAGCCATTTGTGTTTGCTTATTATTTCCTGTCAATAAAATGATTCTTGTCCTAAGAGCACAAATGTGATTTGAGGCACAGCCTGGATTTGTATCTATTCCATGTTATCAGTATGGCTGGACTGACATAATGATTTTTAAAATCCACATTAACCTTGATTTTGTTGTTCCACAAATATTTATATCAAATTCTCAAGTCTTCTACTTCTCAGTAATAGCATTCTTTCATCCTAATCATGCAGCTAGCTGCAAAACTGATTTCAAATCAGTTTGAAATCAGATAGACCCAGTCCTCTTCTTTCCATTGCTATTTATAATCCCTTCAGTTTAACTTGTGCTTTTCCCCCTACCAGACAAATTTAAATATATTCTTTTGTATCAGTTGTCAAAATAGGAATTTTCTGCAACAAAAACATTCTAGGCAGAACATTCATTTTTATCATAAAAATGCTTCTTAGCTAGGACAAGTGTAGTTTTTGGTTCTATCTTATCATATCTTTTTAACTTTATTCCATTTCTTAATATAATGAGTTTGAACTAACACACAATTCATATTCGTCATAGTGATACTCAGATTTTGCTTTCTTTTCAATCTTAGAACCCTTTTTATTCATCTATTTGATCTTTTATATTCATGGTTTTTGTTAATACTGAGCCTTCTGTTTTTCTTAATCTTAAAACCTGCTAATGCTACAAATTCTTTTAATTCCCCCATTAATGTTTCAATTCCATTTAAAGAATCTTCTAAAACCAACACGTACAGGTTATGTACAAATGCCGTTGGCTATAAGAAACATAAATTTTCTTTTTAAATCTTTATTCCCACCATGTTCTCATCATGTTTTTATATTTCTGTTTAGTTCTTCATGAGACCAAACTAAGAGAGGAAATAATGGGCATCCCTATTTTGTTCTTTTTTATATCTCACAAAATTTATTAAATCTTCATCAATCATTATTTGTTCTTTCTGTGGAATAGAAATCAATCTTGTTCATTTTATACAGTTCTCTCCCAAGTTCTTATCTTCCAAAACTTTGAAATTGTCAAAGACTTTCTTCATGTCTAAAAAAATCAATATGACTTGTTTTTCATTATGTTGCTCCTAATATTCCAAACTGTCCAATATATTTCTAAGATTGTCCATTATTGTATTTTTGGTAAAAAAAACAAACAAACCAACAGATTGGTTCTCATGAATAAATATTTTCAAAATTATTTTCAGTCTATTAGCTAGAATTGTTGTAAACAATGTGTACTCATTATTCAACAATGATGTCAGACAATGGTTTGTATTAAAGTCAAAACTTGTTCCTCTTTAAGTACTTGTGCTATATTGGCATCTTTTCAACTCTCTGGCATCTTTTCTCCCCTATATTGCAAAGGTTGTACAAAATTCTCCTCAAAATATTTATAATAAGATAATCCATTTGGTCGAGGCAGCTTTCCTGATTTAATCTTTTTTAGTGCTTCAGAAACCTTATGATTATAGGTCTATTCATAATCTCTTTCTGTTCCTTTGTAATCCTCAGTAGATTTTGTTATTTAAGTCTTCATGTATTTTCTTCAGAGTGATGTCACATGATTCATACAAGTTAGAGTAGGGGTGTCAAACTCGCAACATCATGTGATGTGTTGCCCTATTGCACCTTTTTTTCCATTGCCATCAATGGGGTAGGCGTGGTTTTGCCATGACGCATCCGGTCCATGGGCCGGCAGTTTGACACCCCTGAGTTAGAGTAAAATTGGTGGAATGTTTTTTTGCATATCCATGCAATTTCTCCTCCTTGTAGTTTTATTATTATTATTTTTTCTTTTCATAATTTATATGCCAACCGGAAGGTGCAATAAAGAAAAAGAGATAAAGAGAAACTTCCCTCTTCATCCCCAGCAGTTATGATCAACATTAACAACTGATCAGTAACTCTTAAAATATAATCAAATATCTCTTCATTCCACAGTGTGCTCCAATTTTCATAGTCTCATCTGTTGAATTTCATTTTTCCCTATTACATAGAAAAAGTAAAGTAAGGGTTTTCAGAAATATCTGTATAAATATTACCAATTATATCTATTACACCCAATCGGAATCCACCGTTTTCCTTAAATACATCCACCTCCTTTCTTCTCTTCTAATAATTAAAATTTAATCCCAATAAAAATATTACAAGAAAAAAAATCAATATTAATAAGTTCTGGTTAAAAAACACACCATTAAATCTCCCCAAATAACAATTAATAATAATTTCCAGTCTAAACATCTGACTGTTCAATCAAACATTATATATATCTTTAAATCTATAGTTAACTGTATTCTGTTTGGGGTTTTTTAAGTATTGAAGGAGACTCACCTTCAGTAATTTCAGTAAAAGTTACCAGTTTGAAGGTTCTCAATCATTAAAGAAAGCCAAAGAATAATAAAAAAATTACGAACTCTGAGTCTATGATGGAATTGCACAAATCCTAGCCAATCAGAGGCTGACTGCCCACAGTTCCTGCAGTGTAGTCATCCTCTATTGCTTTTTTCTGTAACATTTCAATTAATCTCCATCTAAAAATTGATTTCCTTTTAAATATCAAACTCACTGTATTATGAGAAATATTATGAGATATTTGGAAATATCTCTGTTTTAGAAAACCTAATAACCTAATTATTTGAAATCCATACTAATTCTTGAAAAGGGTCTTGAAAAGTAGGTTTACCAACAAAAGAATAGTATTTTCTCCTAATATAGGGTATCTGTTCCAATATCAGAATCTCCGATTAATGCAAATTAATTTCCACCCAGGAAAAAACTATCACGATCATCAAATTCTGGTTTTAATTTATTTACAATATAACATTTCAGCTGTTAAATTTTGTATAGTTTCATCTGACTTCTCCATTTGAAACACTTCCAATTTTTAAAATTTTATAAAAATTTCCTCACATTCTAGAGAGAATTTAGTTAAAACCAATGCTGTTTAAAAGTAAAAAAAAAAACATTTTCCAATTTATCCCATTCAAATGTAATCATTTTTGTTTAATCTATCAGTCAAAAATATTATTTTCTCTTAAACAAGATTCTTTGAATTTTAAAAAAAATTGCATCTGTATTATCAATCTTTAGTTTTGTATTAAAATGCAGCTGCAAAACTTGTTTCCTTATATCAGGGGTTCCAACCTGGGGGTGCAGACGATATTCCAGAGGATGCGAAAACTTGGATTTTCAAAATTATAGTGTATATGCATAATTTGTTGCCATTATTTCAAACTCTTTGTAAGGGGTGCAAGAATATATCAGAAGCGTTCTAGAGGTGTGGGGTATAGAAAAGGTTGGGAGCTGGTGTCTTATATCCACTTCTTGTTAAACTTCTTGCTAAAAACTTTAAAAACTTTTTTTCCCTTTTAAGTTCAGAAAGAAGGTTGACTCATTAAATGAAATTGTCTTATCACGTGACTCTCTTTTTAGCTGCGAATTAATTACATCTGAAAGTGTAAGAAAGTTAGGCTTGTGCAATTTTTTGTCCATATAGGCTGCATTACCCTTGTGCATTTGGATGAAATGTCTTGATTCCCATCCAGTCAACTCTTGACCTGACTGCAAAAAACTCAGTTTCTCATGAGCAGAAACTGTCCAGTGTGCAAATGGGCACTCTTACAATCTCTCCTTTAGGTAGCTGGTCAGAATTTGCAATCTGGTTGCCGATCTCTGCCACAATGCCATTTCTGCTCCTCAGGGCTATCTAGTCCACCAGAGATCCTCACTTGGAAGCCTCAACAAAATGTATTTGCAAACCCATCCAAAATAGTATTTCCATTAGTAAAATGTTTAAGCTAGCTTCTTTGTGTATACATAAATACAGGCAATTCTCAACTTACAACAGTTCATTTAGTAACTGTTCAAAGTTACAATGGTACTAAAAAAGGTGTCTTATGATCCTTTTTCATATTCTCCATGATCACATGATTTAAATTCAGATGCTTGGCAACTGACTCATATTTATGACAATTGCAGTATCCCAATGTCATGTGATCACCTTTTGCGATCTTTTGACAAGCAAAATCAATAGAGAAGCAGGATTCACTTAACAACCATGTTACTAACTTAACAGCTGCAGTGAACAGTGATTCACCTAATAACTGTGGTAAGAAAGGTAAAATTGGGCAAAACTCACTTAACAAATATCTTACTTAGCAATAGAAACTTTGTAAGTCATAAGTCGAGGACTACCTGTACATCATTATTTCTATACCATTTTTATTACTTTAGAATCTTCTCAAAGAACACAATTAAATCTCAATAATGCCTATGTTTGTCTAATACCTTTTTCTGCAGATTTGAGAATCAAAAGTGAAGCTATTATATTAAAGGTAATTTAGTAAAATGGATAGTGATCTTAGAATATTGCGAATATTAAGATATAAAGTTGTGTTTTTATTTTTATTTTAATGCAAACAATTCTACTGAAGATAAGTCATTTAAGGCAAAACCATCTTACCGTATTTTCCGGCGTATAAGACGACTTTCTAAACCCTGAAAATCTTCTCAAAAGTCAGGGGTCGTCTTATACGCCGGGTAGCTGTTCTCTGAATTTAAAACCCCCTAGTGGCCAGCCCTATTTTTTTTTACAGAAATAAGCACTAACACAGTGTTTCTCAACCTTGACAATTTTAAGGCATGTGGACTTCAACTCCCAGAATTCCACAGCCAGCAGGACAAAACATTCAAAAATCCCATTTAAATTTTTAAATTTTTCTTTACAAATATAAACCCAGCAAACACACTGTTTACCAACTATTAAGTGATTTATGTTTTAAAAAATCAATAAAATATATGGGGAAAAAAATACCAGCTGAGTTCAGGAAGCATTAGGGAAGCAGTGGTGGGCAACACTAGCTTTCTAGCAGCAAAGAAATGGAGCTCCTATTGTGCTCATCTATAAACAGAAATTCAATATTGTACCATATTTTCCGGCGTATAAGATGACTTTCTAAACCCTGAAAATCTTCTCAAAAGTTGGGGGTCGTCTTATATGCCCAGTCGTCTTATATGCCAGAATATACGGTATATTGTGAACAGCATAAAAGACATTTTAATTTTTGTAGCCCAATAGCCCCCTAACAAGCTTTCTAAATTTTATAAATATAATATATTTTATATTTTAATACACTAATTTGTACAAAATAATAATTATTCAGGAATATTCTAGGGAAAACTAGAACAAAATCTACAGAACTGTTAGGGATCTAAAGTTAAATTAAGGAAAGATAAAATTATATACTAACTACACAGTGGAATATGGGCACTACTCCTAAGCATATTTTTTTTTAAAACAAGTTTTATTAATTTTTCAATTTTACATTCAGATATTTAGGAAGCAGTGTGGTGATTGGGTAGTCATTAGTCCAGTAACAAAGTTTTTCGTATATATAAAAGTTCCCTCTCTATTTCCCTTAATTATTATATCACATTCAAGTTAATATATTTCTAATTATACTCAATCAATCAATACATTTGTCAATATAATTGTATTTATACATATCCAAGTCCTGTTTTTAAATTTTACCTAATTTCAATTACCATATTCCAATTTAGCCTTTAATATCCATAATATTTAGTCTTTGGGTAACCCAAATTTTCCTAATTTCATTACAGAATAGTTATCGCATCTAAAATACACATATTATTCAGTTAATTACATTCTTACATTATTTCACAAATATATTCTATTTGTCATGCTAGTATCTCAACATTTACTAATAAGCTATCTTTTATTGTCACAAACCAGCTTCCACATTACAATTCAAAACTATAATTTAATGGTTAGTTTTCATTTCTCTTATAGATCTAAGTGCTAGATATTGTCAATCAATATCTTTAAGAATCTCCTTAGCCCATTAAGTGAGATTTTAAGCTCTTCCATTATCAGTCAGCAAAAAAAAAAAAAAAAAAAAAAGAGGAAGAGAAGGGAAATCCCATTTTTAAATCTAACTCTAGTTTTCTTTTAGTGCCAAACAGGCTTCTATACCCAGGGCTTTTTTCTCTTAGAACGCCCAGAACGGAGTTCCGGCACCTTTTTTGGATGGAATCTTGTAGGGTAGGTAAGGCAGGTTGTATGATGTGTGTGAGTTCCGGTACCTTTTTTTTTTTTAGAAAAAAAGCACTGTCTATACCAATGCCTTTAAATTCTCAGATGTGTCTCCCTTCATTCCTACACGTGTTATTTGAATAAGGGAGAGCATCCAGTTATCAACTTTTCAAAGGAACTGGCCCCTTTATGATCGTTAGCTTGTTGTCCTAATAACTCAAATCTCCATGTTTGATTTAAAATATTTGTCATCAGTTCAGTCTGGCCTTCTTCTTCTTCCAGTTTCATCTGGCTGAAATAAGAGGTCATTTCTGGTGTTGTAGTTGATATTTGATTGTCTGGGTTGTCTAAGTTCTCAATATGTTGTGTTTGTTGATCTTTAGCAT
Organism: Crotalus tigris; assembly: GCF_016545835.1. Taxonomy (NCBI): domain Eukaryota; kingdom Metazoa; phylum Chordata; class Lepidosauria; order Squamata; family Viperidae; genus Crotalus; species Crotalus tigris. The sequence continues at coordinate 3,044,316 of NW_024096690.1, forward strand.
CCTCCATCTTAGTGTTGTTTTCTTCACTTTCTGTTGCTTTTTGAGTTGCAGGTTTTTTAACTGAAATCAAGGTTTGACTGTCAAAGTTCTCAGTAAATTGTACTTGTATAGAATCCTCTTTGATATTGATTTGTTCCTCTTCTGTTGTTTTTTGGATTGTAAGCTTATCAGCTGGAATGTGGGCTTCAATTTGTAATTTTGAGGTGACATTTTTGTCTTTCGCTCTAGAGTTCATTAGCTCAGTGGCTTCAAGAATTTTTTCAAGTATGAGTTTATAGTTAAGTTGTGGGTAGGATTCCTCCATTTCGATGGTGATTAGAGATAATCCTTTAGTGGAGGCTATATTTAATAAAAGTCAGCAAATGTCCTCCTCTACTATTCCTAGAAGTTGTTTTCACATCTGTTTCAAATTCTTATTTTTTTTAGATAATAGGAAGGTTAAATCTAGTGAGTAAGCAGTCAAAGAAATTCACTTGCTGTACCAGGCTTCACCGCAAGATGTCCCCGATAGCATATAAAATCTTTTTCCAGATACCAGTTAGGCTTTTATCCAATTGAGAAAAAGTTTTTTCCAACTTAACAAATAGATAAGGTAATAGGCCCCTATAACAATAGGAACTTTTTGGGATCCCAAATGTCCAAAAAGTACAAGTCCAGTTATTTAGTTGTTTAGGTTAGTTGTTAGTTAGGTTAGTTAGGTTAGTTCTTTTCAAGGCTTTAGTTTCCCAAGTTAGGCAGATGCCGCTATGTTAAAAGCGGGGAAGAAATTTCAGGAGGCTTTTACAGGAAGATAGTTGGGTCTCACCCGAATCCTCCACAGTGCTTTTGTTGTATCACATTTAAATATCTAAAACATTTTCTTTATCTAAGTCATTTCAACTTTTTTATATTACTCATATCAAGAAAGAGAACAAAAAAGAAAAAAAAGCATACTATATTATATTTAGAGAATTCATCCCTCTTAGGGTAACATATATATTCCAAAACTTTTCTATTTCTTTAACCATATTCCATTTTAGTCTTTTTCTTTTGCCCAGTGTCTTTCTTAATCAATATATTTTATTGAATCAAAAAGTTTTTCCGTATGTTGATAAATGTTGCTGTACTGTAGATATAAAAAGTAAATCAGGAGAAGTGTCTTTGTACGGGACTTTTGCCTTTCCATGTTTGTTGAAAATCTTTTTCTTTCTCTCCGCTTCTCTTATCATTTCTTTTTTCTCCAATGTTTTTGACATTTCTACAGTCCATTTTATCAGATCTGTTTTCTTGTCCTCAGATTTATTTTGTAATCTTAAGGGATGTTGTTTTTTCCAATTCTTTTAAATTTTTTTTCACTAAGATTAAATCATGTTTCCTTGTTTTGTTAAGTTCCATCTTTAATCTCAATTCTGTATCCATTTATCTGTTTTATCTGCTCCTTCTCTGTTGTTGTTTTTTGGGATTTTTTTGTTGTAGAGTTAACTTTGAAATAGATTGATTTATATTTTCAAAGTTGTTTTGGATTTCTTTGTGGTTAAAGTCATTGTTTGAATTAGTTGCAGTATACTATATATCTCCTCCTGTGATGTATTTATGTTTTCTTGATACGTTCTTTCTACATGTCCCTGATTCATGATAGCCAGGAATCTGAGCTTTCTTCTTCCTTTCTTTTCTTTAGATAGATATTTGTAATCCAAATAGTTCAAAAAAGATTTCCCCCCCTGAAATTTATAATTCTCTCTTTGTCTACAGCCAGATTATTGTCTTTTTTGTCACAGCTATTCTTTGTTGTCAAAGCTTTGAAGGTCACAGACATAGATTTGCTTTTGGAGGTATTTTGCTTCTTGGGGATCTTTTCCAGGGAATTACGTGTAAAATAGAAAAGAGAAGATCGAATTCCTCACCCAGTTTCAAGCACGCTGTTCACAGTTCTGCTGGTTAGTGCTTTTGGACTTCGGTTGCAAATAGCTTGGGCTGGTCGATGCAATATGGCCAGCCTTTCTCCTGTTGGGTTATAAGGCTTTCCCCAAGTTGAATGGATTAGCCACCACCATTACAGAATTGCTGGAGCACCCTTCTTTCTTCATTGCCTCTCTGGGGTGAATTAGACCCATTTAGGGTCCCCTGGCAGGGCGAAATTAACCATGGGGGTGCGGAGAATCTGCAAGCCCGCGACCGATCACTACCATGCAAAACCGGAAGTCCTGTGGGGTAAGGAATATTTAATGAGGATACTTTATCCTAATTATACAAAGAACGTAAGAACAACACATATGGATAGTAATGATTTCCAATCTTTGATAAGACATGGCATTAAAAGAAAAACACAGTTTTGGACATAGTTATGAGTCTTCCCCAAATAATCATAAGTAACTGTACAGAATTAGATAAAAATATAACTGATCTTTGAACAGACATACAGGTATTGCTTGGTGGGAGAATCATGAAGTGATTTAAACTAGTGGCTATGTGAGATTTTCATTTGCTCTCAGTGAAATGATAGAGAAAGAGTTCCTTGGCAATATTTCATATTATTTTCATTATATTCACTCCATGATTTCTTCTTGCCTAGAGATTACTTATTACAAAAACAGCTTCTTTTTTTATTGAAAAGTTTTATACAATATATACATCCCAAGACCCACCCACCCCTACCCACCCCCACTTCCCAGAGCTGAGTACAGGGTTACAAATAAACAACCAAACTCTAAAAAACATTACCCAACTATACAAGTAACCAAGTCCATAAAGCACTTTAACTCCCTTTTAACAGAAATATAGACAAATTCAAAATAAACATAATAATATAAACAAATCAATATTGTTAAACCATACTAAAACTAATAAAAATTAAAAAAGAAACTATTAATAATACTCTAAAATTTCCTCATAGGCTAAATGAAACTTTTTAATCCCATATTTATTCTGAATATAATCTATCCATCTTCTCCAAACCGAAATGTATCTTTCTTGTGAGTGATCCTTCAAGTAAGCAGAAATTTTTGCCATTTCTGCTAAATTTGACACCTTAAGCGTCCAATCTTCTATAGTAGGCAAAGAATCTTTCTTCCAATATTGCCCTACTAATAACCTTGCAGCTGCTATAAAATTCAACATCAAATTAGTTTCTTTAGCATCACAAGCTACAATAACACCCAACAAAAATAGTTGTGGTGTGAACTTTATCTTTCTTTTAAAAATCTTTTGAATGTTCCACCAAATCTTAATCCAAAAAGCTTTTATATTTCTACAAGTCCACCAAATATGAAAATAGGTTGCATCCAAGCTACCACATCTCCAGCATTTGGGCTGTAAATTGGGATACATATAAGACAGCTTTTTGGGATCCAAATGCCACCTATAAAACATTTTATAAAAATTTTCTCTTAAATTTTGAGCCTGAGTAAATTTTACATTTCTAACCGAAATTACCTCCCATGTATCCAATGAAATCAGTTCTTGGATATTTTGAGCCCATTTTATCATACAATCTTTAAATAAATCCATTTCAGAATCCAATACTATTAAAACATTATAAATTCTCTTTATGTGGGCTCGATTTGAATCTTTAATCTGTTTTACCGAATTCTCATCCCCTAAAGTAATACCAACCTTTTGATCTAAGCTCCACCTAATCAACAATTGGTTATACTGAAACCAAGATTGTACAATATTTTCTTGCTTTAACTCAACTAAAGATTTTAATTGCCAATCCTTCCCTACCAATCTAAGTAATTCCTTGTAAGAAATCCTATCCAAGTTCACATCCCTAGATACCCCCTCTATCACGTGTCCAGGAATCCCCCCAAATTGGTATTTTATAGTTTAACCTATAATAATACTTCTTGGAGGGGGCACCTGGATGGAGGGGGCACAAAAACAGCTTCCTTTTTAAGAGAAAAAGAAAAGAAAACATATATTGTGAGCAGTCATTAAAATACATAAAAGAATAGAATATAGACTTTTCCCACTGAACTCTTTTGTTGTTTTGCTGTAACAATGGTTCATGAAATTGGGTATCAGGCAAATCTCTAAAGAGGATGAAGCATGACAGTTAAGTCTTTATACAAACCGTATTTAAGCAGGAAAGGAAAACATTTAGAGACAGAATATTAGGCAAATGGAGAGAAACTTTTTTAAAGAAGTAGGAAATCTTAAGCAGGTGCACATACATACACACACAAAATACATAGGCATAACACAGAGACACACGTGTGTGTGTGTGTGTGTGTTAACATTATGAGGTCTCTGGTGCTCTCTGAGCTTTTGTTGTTTTCTTTCAGATGTTGCATTACCAAACTAGGTAACATTTTCAGTAGTAGTGAGGAGTGGTTTTGCTTTCAATCAATATTCTAGTGACTTGCCCTGTCAATATCGATAGAGGTAATCTTAGAGGTTCTTTGGTTGGGCTGTTTACTGATAGCTTGTTTGGCAACTCCTTGATTCAGTATTGTTTACTTTTTGATTGTTGGTCTAAAAATAATCTTGATTTTAATCTCTGCTCATCTGAGTGTTGATTGCTGGTGAGGAGGCATTTTGGTCTTTTTGTTTGATCTTTTTGTTTGATCTTTGGTTTTTTGACTGGACTGGCTTTTTTGAATCCTATGTAGAAATTGTTTATGTCTATGTGCCTTTGATGGCTGATTTGCAAGAGCCAGGCTTCCAGGAATTCTGTGGAGTTTTTGAACTTGACTTGGTTTAGGATACTCAGTTTCCCAGTGAAACTATTGGTTAAGTCTGTCCATGTCTTGTGTGATATTGGGTTGAGTGTTCGGGCACTTTTTGATGAAGTTTCATGGATATCCATTTTGTTGGAAGATGTTGTATAGATAATCTGTTTCCTTTTTCTGATGTTCAGGGTTGCTGCAGTGTGTTTATGATTGTCTAAATCAGTGGTTCTCAACCTTTTTAATGCCGCGACCCCCAACCGGTCGTAAGTCGAGGACTACTCAACCGGTCGTAAGTCGAGGACTACTCAACTGGTGCAGCACCGTTTGTAGAATGGGACTTTTGGTGAGCTCAGCAGGGCAGAGACAGCCTGGACAATTCCTATTGGCTTTTGAAAGCCAATAGAATTAGACTCTATTCAAGAGAGTCTATTCTATTGGCTTTCAAAAGCCAATGGAATAAAAGGGAGTAGCACAGCTAAGGAAAAGGGGGGGGAAATGGCAGACTGCATTGTTTGGCGACCCCCGTGAAATGGTCGTTCGACCCCAAATGGGGTCCCGACCCACAGGTTGAGAACCACTGGTCTAAATTGTGTTCTTACACATCTCTTGTGGGAAGTTGGGTTGTTGCTTTGGTGTGGAGCACTTGGTTAGTATGGGTAGTTTTACCATAGACTTGTATTCATAATTTGCCATCACTGCTTCCTCTGATGAAGACATCCAGGAAGGATAACATTTTGTTGTTTACTTCTTTTCTAGTAAATTTTATTCCTTTGAAAATGTTGCTGATGGTTTTTCTAGTTCTCTAGTTGATTCTTTTTTATTATGACAAAGATGCCATTTATGTATCAGATCCATACTTTGGGTTGTATGTGTGGAAGGTCTATAGCAGGGGTGGCGAATCTATGGCATGGGTGCCAAAGGCGACACACAGAGCCCTCTCTGTGGGCACACATGCCATTGCCCTAATCCTAGGCCTTCAGCTGGGTTTTATAAAACCTTTGCAATTTAGGCCTCTGCCACCGTGTGCAAAAAAAAAAAAGGTTCAATCAATCAGTCAATTTCAACTTCTTGCGGGAAAAAAAAATCTTGCAAAGTTGGAATTGATTGATTGAACTTTTTAGTCCCACCCAGTCTGCCATTATCACCGCAACCACGCCCACCCAATGGGCCACATCCACCTGGCATCCAACGATACATAAGTGGGTTTTGGGTTGCAGTTTGGGCACTCGGTCTCTAAAAGGTTCGCCATCACTGGTCTATAGATTCCAGATGTTTCTTTATTAATCTTGAACAAATAAATATATTTTATATTTCTTCCATTTATTTTTTTAAAAACTTGATATTTAATCCTTTTAAATAATGTCCCACAGGTTGATTGCTTATCATTTTTCTTTGTCTCCTCTCAGATACACTGTCACTAGTTTAATGTATCTAAGCAACTGCTCTAACTTATTATTTGTATGTCCCGTTATTTGTAAATCTAGTATGGCATTTTTTCCCATATAAATCTTGTAGTCTGGCTTTCATAGTTGCATTCAGATCAACCTCAGTCTATTTCATCTAGTAAAATATGTTCATCTTCTATAGCTTCTTTTAAATCTCTTTTTATAATAGCAATTTTAAGAATCATGATAAGGTTGGAAGGGACCTTGGAGGTCATCAAGTCCAACCCCCTGCTCAGGCAGGAAACCCTATAACATTTCAGACAAATGACTGTCCACTCTCTTCTTAAAAACTTCCAGTGTTGGAATATTCAAAACTTCTAGAGGCAGGTTGTTCCACTGATTAATTGTTCTAACTGTCAGGAAATTTCTCTTTAGTTCTAGATTGCTTCTCTCTTTGGTTAGTTTCCATCCATTGCTTCTTGTCCTGTGCTTTGGAGAACAACTTGATTCCCTCTTCTTTGTGGCAACCCCTGAGATATTGGAACGCTGTATCATGTCACCCCTAGTCCTTCTTTTCATTAAACTAGACATACCCAATTCCAGCAACCGTTCCTTATATCCTTTAGCCTCCAGTTCCTTAATCATCTTTGTTGCTCTTTTCTGTACACTTTCTAGAGTCTCAACATCTTTTTTACATCGCGGTGACCAAAACTGGATGCAGTATTCCAAGTGTGGCCTTACCAAGACATTGTAAAGTGGTATTAACACTTCACGTGATCTTGATTCTATCCCTCTGTTAATGCAGCCTAGCATATTTAAGTGATTGTCCAAGATCCCTCACACAGTTACTGCTATTAAGCAAGATATCACCTTTACTACAACTGTGCATTTGGTTTTTCTTGCCTAAATGTAGAACCTTACATTTTTCACCATTGAATTTCATTTTGTTAGATAGTGCCCAATATTCAAGTCTGTCAAAATCCTCCTGTATCTTAAGCCTATCTTCTGAAGTTTTGGCTATTCCTGCCAGCTTGGTGTTGCTTGCAAATTTGATGAGTTCCCCATCTACACCCTCATCCAAATCATTGATGAAGATGTTGAAGAGCACTGGGCCCAGAACAGAGCCCTGGGGCACCCCACTGCACACTTCCCTCCATGTAGATGCAGTTCCATTGAGGGTCACATATTGAGTATGGCTGGTCAGCCAGCTATGAATCCGTCTGGTCCACTAATTTTGTCACCTGGTCAAAGAATGCAATAAGATTTGTCTGTCATGATCTGTTTTTGACAAACCCATGTTGGCTTTTGCTAATGACTTTGTTTGCCTCTAGGTGTTTGCTGATTTGTTGCTTGATTATCTTTTTTCAGAATCTTCCCAGGTATTGAGGTCAGGCTGATAGGTCTATAGTTCCTGGATCCATTCCCCCCCCCTTTTTTTGAAGATGGGAACTACATCAGTTATTTTCCATTCCTCTGGTAGTTCCCCAGTGCTCCAGGATCTTTGAAAAATATAGTTTAGTGGTTCTGAGATTACATCTGCCAGTTCCTTGAGAACCTTGGAATATAATCCATCTGGTCCTGGTAAAAAAGAAACTTTTTTCTTGTTTTTTACATGTTGAAAGAAACTTTTTTTTGTTATTTTTGACTTTTGTTGCAAGCCTTAGTTCATTGTTGAGCCTTAGCTTTAAAGTAATTTCTGAATCCATTGTTTTCAAATTTCCTTGAATTTTTCTCTAGTCAAATAATATTATTTCATTGTATTAATGGATCTCTTTTCCTTTAATTGTAATATTTAATTCTCTCCTCTTCCTTCTAGTCAGTCTTCAAAGTTCCCTCTTAAGAACAATGTGGTTTTTCCCTAATCAACAATCTTTTTTCCGTAGTAGGATTTCTTAGTTAGTTTCAAACTCTTGATATATAATTTTGTAAAATTTTAAACAACCCATAGGAAATATTCATTCAAGTCTATCTGTCCTGTCAATCCATTTATAACTTTCTAAAATCAACATTGTAATCATCTTTTTGATGTTTGTTCAATGATAATAAAAAATTTAAAGTCCATAAACTTGTATGAAACTTCTTTTATGAAAGATAGAAGAAAACTCATCCAGTATAACTTGCCCATCCAAAAATCCATTACAAGAATTTTCTAAGATGGTTAAAGGTATGTGAATTCAGTGTCATTTGAAGGCACAAAACCATGGCTTGGTAAAATGACACGGTCACCAGAGCTCTAAAACTCTTTGGAGACCACTGTCTTACATTCTTTTTTCCATTCCAAGTTTTTTTATTAATTTTCCAATATTACATTTACATATTTGAAAAGTAGCGTGGCGGCTGAGCACAGTAATTCCATTACATTTGAATATCATCAGTACAAATCTCAAAGTATTGCAACAACTAATTCCCTCTCTTTCCCCCATAATATCTACTGTCTCATATTCGGACCAATACAGTTCTTATTCTATCAATCAAACAAAAAGTACCTTTCTAATATTCATCAATAATCTTCAGTCTATACATATCTTAATTAATTTGCACTGTCTTAATTCTTCTCACATTCTGAATAGAGCACTTCTGATTGATCCTTGGTCCAGAGGGGAATTCTGACGAGCCAATACATTGATTGGCTTCTCTTCCTGTTGCAGCCATCACCTCCACTCTCCAGGGAACCATCTTTAGTCTTCCATTACTTCTCCAGAAATGCAGTAATCACCAATCTCCAAGCATTTCTCTCTTAACTTCTGAAATCAATTGGCAAAAAATTCTCAGGTACTTCAACTTGAAGCTTTTCCTTCTGAATTAATAGATATTTTATATGGCACTTGGTGGGCTTGATGCCAGATAATTGTGTGGTATAATTAAGATCTCTAGACTGAATTTATGGTTCTCTCCTTGTTGGACCCCAAACTTTCACTTATTACCTCTCATTTTTGCACTTTCAAGAATTTCAATCTGAATTATTAATAAATCTAATACACCCGAGAAAGAAGAATGTAAGAAACCATCTGTCACTAGGCCAAGAGTAGGCAATTATGAATAATAATTTAAAACATGACATTGAAACCTGGTCTCTTGCTTGGCTGATATCCATATGCCTGTCAGATACTTAAAAAGGATGTAATCTCCTTTTAATATTTAAAAGTATGATGTCACCACTGCTGTATTGAAAGCATTCATTACTACACTATAATTGCTTGAGAGACTTATGTGTTCTGTTGTTATTTTAACCAGAGAAATCGTGGTTAATGTTTTACAATGGAGATTATACAATGTAATGAATATTTTAGATAGAGATTCCCAAACTACTCAAGAAGTTGCTATTAGATTCCAATACAACCCCAGTGAAAAATGATTAAATATATAGGATATCAAATTAACTGCAATTTGGTTAATTTGGATAACATTTAAATTAAGTGGATTCCATCTACTTATTTCTCTTGGCCTCTCCTTCTTTTGGGAATGTACTCCTCGCATGTTGCTTAAAGCTAAGTGCATAGTTTTAATCCTGATAAGGAGAAAGATGCCTGTAATTGTCCAGAATCTTCAAAATGACAGGATTTTTGCCCTGTGTCCACTCACAATTAATCTACTCCATCACAACAGCTGGAAATAAAATCAATAGAATATCATTCAATTTCAGAGAATAGTGCCAAGAATTCTATTTGAACAATTACAGGATTGTAGAGGAAGAAAAGAGTCAGCTTTTTTTTTTTTTAATGAAAAGCCTTTCAATTTTATTTCAAAAGATTTTCACATATTTTTCCAAGTATAATCTGTCTTCTCACTTAGGAAGAGAGATTCATAAAAAATGGGACATATTAAAGAAATGGAATGGATGAATTTCCATAATCTGAATCTATACATTTGCTTCAGAACAAACAAAACCAATACTTTGTATTTTGTTGAAGATCTAGGTACAGTTGAAATTGTATTTGATGGTTCTATAATATATTCAAGAAATCCACCAAATCTCCTAATTGCAAACCAAGAGTCATAGCCTTTCTTAAAGGGTGACAGTTAGAAATACAGAATAATTTAATACAGTACTTTCAACACTATATTAATAATAGCAATATAGTTCTTACATGTACTGCATACAACCCTCATGCATGCTTATTATTATTCATATTTCCTGAAAAGTTCATATTGCATTCCATTCATTTCAGAGAAGAGCGGTTGCTTTGGGAACTATGAAAAAGTGCCATAAATATATTACAGATAGAATTACCACTGAATGAACAAATTACATAAATAACATGGATGTCACACTGCTAACATTGGATGTTCTTGCTTTAACAACAGATGAAAATACAGCCATTTTCTCTATGCTTTTAGAATCAGATGGAGTTGGGAGGGGGGATTGGGATGAGAGTTCAGTTAGCCATAATAATAATAACTCTGCATGGGAATCCAAGGACAAACTGGGTCCAGAGCTGATAACGTTTGGCGGGCTGGAGAGCTGGGGAGAAAGCCCACGCTTCAAGCTAATTGAGAAATGTGATTTATGACTGTTTATTGGGGGAGGGGAATTTATTTTTTGGGTTCAACTATGTAGTGCCAATACTTTGTTTCCCGAATAAAAGATTCTTTAAGGAAAACAATGCCTTGAAGTTCTTTTGAAGGGTTTCATCTATCGGAACCATGACAATGAAATCTGTGGAGATTACAATAACCATAGTAATAGTAATCTATTATTGTAATCTACATGCACTATTTAAATCCTAAGCTTTTTACCACAAATGTAATTTCATTTCATTTAATTCATTTCATTTTTCATTCATTCATTTTCTTCTTTCAGATTAATTGTAAATATTTCCATGGTATGAGCTCTTTAACCTTCCTTCATCAGATCCATAGCAATTTGACTCAAATGGAATTCTGGATTTTGATTTATGATTCCTTTCAAAGACATTGGACAATACAGAGGAGTGCCCATCTCCCTAAATCTTGACCTGACAGTCACTCCAATTAGAATTAAACTGTGCAGAGTGCCCTTCACTTTAAAGCTGAAAACTGATGCAAAACTGGACAAACTAGTGCAACAGGGAATGCTCCAACCCATGGACAGTAGCCTGTGGGAGACTCCCATAGTGACCCCAATGAAGCCGAATGGAGACGTCCGTATCTGTGCAGACTGCAAGTGCACAACCAACAAGGCACTTCAGCAACATGCTTACCCAGTTCCAGTGGTAAGCCACATTCTTGCTTCACTCCAAGGAGGCCGCCTGTTTGCCAAACTAGACTTTACACAAGCATAACAATAGCTGCCAGTTGACGATGATATAACAGAAACACAGACCATCATCAGCCACAGAGGGGTATTCCGAGTATGCCACCTGCAGTTTGGGGTAAGCGTAGCCCCTGGTTTGTTCCAAAGTGTTATGGAACGGACACTAAAAATATACCTGGTGTCTGCCCCTATTTTGATGACATCCTGATTGCAGGAGAATCAGCAGCAGTCCTAGCTGAACATCTCAGGGCAATGCTTCAAAAGTTCCATGAGGTGGGACTAAAGTTAAAAAAGGACAAATGTCAAATTGATGTGGACTCTACTGAGTTCCTGGGATTCCGGATAGATGCTGCTGGGATCCATCTTTCTGATGCTAAACTCTAAGCCATTCAACAAGCCCCTAGACCTAAATTCAAAGGGGAGCTGCAGGCATTCTTAGGACTATTAAACTTTTACCACTCATTTTTGCCACATAAAGCAGCACTGGCAGAGCCACTCTACTGTCTGCTAGACAAAAAAGCACCTTGGATGTGGACAAACAATCACGATAAGGCATTCAGAGCAGTCAAATCACTGCTATTTTTGAGCTCCATGTTAGTTCACTTTAACAAGAAACTGCAAGTGACATTAGCCTGTGATGCCTTACCTTATGGCATTGGGGCAGTGTTAAGCCATCAAATGCCAGATGGTTGTGAAGCCCCTATTGCTTACTACTCTAGGACATTATCACCAGTGACAGGAACTATGCTCAAATTGATAAAGAAGTTCTCGCTATCGTAGCTGGCATTAAGAAGTTCCATGACATCTTATATGGGCAACCCTTTACAGTTTTTACAGATCACAAGCCACTGCTTGACCTTTTTATGGCTGACAAGCAGACTCCGCAGATCCTGTCACCAAGGATACTGCGATGGTCAATCTTTATGGCTGCCTATTCATACAGGCTAGTCCATAAGCCAGGAAGGAAATGGGCCATGCTGATGCACTCAGCTGACTGCCTCTGCCATACACAGATCCAGATCCATCCCCAGCCACTTGCATCCTGGCAATCCAGGATCTTCCAGAGACACCCCTACATGCAGGAGACGTGGCCACTGAAACTGCCACGGACAGAACACTCAGCCATGTTCTCAACTGGATGTTGGGGTTGCCAGAAAACAGACCAGGTCCAGAGTGTCAGCACTATGTATGCAGAAAATATGAGCTATCAGCCCACAAAGGTTGGGTGCTGTGGGGAAGCAGAGTAATTGTTCCAACCAAATTGCAAGCCAGAGTGTTAGAGTCTCTGCACGAGGGACTTCCAGGCATCGTAAGAATTAAAGCACTGACAAGAAGTTACTTGTGGTGGCCTGGCTTGGATAAGGACATTGGGGCTCAAGTAAGGAGCTGTCACGTCTGCCAAGAGACCCATCCAGAAATGCCACAGGCACCAGTGCACCGCTGGGAGACCACGCAAACCCTATGGTCTCGCGTGCACATTGACTCTGCAAGTCCATTTCAGGGACAAGTATTCCTCATTGTTGTGGACAGTTATTCAAAATGGTTAGAGGTGATACCTGTCCAATCTATGACTACTGCCAGGGTCATCCAGGAGCTGCACCGGCTATTGCCACACACGGAGTGCCAGACATCATTGTGTCTGACAATGGGGCACAATTCACAGCAGCAGAATTCCAGCTGTTCCTTAATGCTAACATGATTAGACATACCACTTTGGCTCTGTTCCATCCAGAGTCCAACAGCTAGGCTGAATGGATGGTAAGATCCACTAAAGAATCCCTTAAAAGACTGACTAAGGGAGACTGGAATCATCGCCTGGCAAACTTTCTTCTATCCAGCACACAACTCCTAGCACCGCAATGGGATACAGCCCAGTGGAACTAAGATGGGGATGTTGGCTCACAATAAAGGTAGACCACCTCCACCCTGACAGGATAGCTGCTGAAACGGTGCAACCCAAGCCTCCCAGGAATTTACAGTTGGGTGAGCATGTTTGGGCTAGCAACTATGGTCAGGGGTCACCTTGGGTGGCTGCTACAGTTACGAAAGTGTCAGGGCCACTATTTTATGAGGTGGCTCTGGACGATGGCCGTGTGATCCGACGCCACATAGACCAGTTGCAGCATCGGCAGACAAAGCAAAGCTCAGATGCAGAAATAGAAGGAACTGTAGACACTCCGGGCGAATCTGTTATTCAAGCATTGCCCACACCTGCCAAGGCTGTGCTTACTGAGACAGAGACACCAAGGATTTTTTTACCGCCTTTACTATCAAATGACTCAGATGCACATAGCGGCACAGGTCTACCCCCTCTGCCGTCAAATGACTCAAACGACTATAGCGGCACAGGTCTACTTGGTGCGGACAACTGGCAAGTTGAGATGGAAACCCAAACAGCTTTGTGGTGTTCCAGCAGAACTCACAACCCATCGGTTTACCTCAAAGACTATGTACATCAAGTATACAAGAAGTCACTTTATCCAGGGGGAAGAGGTGTTATGTATTGATATTAAGAGTTAATGTGTTAATGTGTTTTAATTTAAACATGTCTCCAACTGTTTTGGAGGGAAAGTTAAGTTTAAGTTTGAGCGGGAAAATACCATTTGGTTTGATTGGTTGCCACCTAGAGACGGTAAGTATAAATAGCCATCATTCTGTTGGTTAAGCCAGTTCTGTTTTCTGTTGCAATAAATAGCATTGCATTAAACTGGTCTGGTTGATGCCTCCAAGAACCCATCACACAATAGTCATTTTATCAAAGAATGAAATAAGATTGGTTTGGCATGGTCTGTTTTTAACAAACCCATGCTGGCTACCAGTTATAACTTGTTTGCTTTTAGTTATTTGCAGATCTGTTTTTTATTATCTTTTCCAGCATCTTCCCAGGTATTAATGTTAGACTGATTGGTTTGTAGCTTCCTGGGTTTGTTTCCCACCCCCCTTCCTTGAGGATGGGAATCACATCAGTCATTTTCCAATCCTCAGGTACTTCCCCGGTAATCCAAGATTTTTGAAAGATATGATGCAATGGTTCTGATATAACATCTGCCAGCTCCTTCAGAACTCTGGGATGTAATCTGTCGGATCCTGGTGATTTATATTTATAACTAGGTATTCTCTTACCATTTTCTTGCTTATTTTAATTTTTGTTTCTAGTTTGTCTTTTGCAGTGTTTTTAATGTTGTGCTATAACTTCTTTTTGTGTGAAGACTGAAACAAAGAATGAGTTAAGCAGCTCTGCTTTCTCCCTATTGCTTGTTACTTCCATTATTGCTTTTTACTTCTGTTCTGCTTCGATCACAAAGACATGGAGACGAGGCAGGAGTAACAATAGTCTTGTCTTTATTCAATTCACCAACAGAACCAAAAACAAAATGGCGTGGATTGCTCTTATACCCCTTTGCAGGGACAGTATCAGCCAATCAATGCAAGGCATTTCTCCCATCTTGCGCATGCGCGCAAAGCGGGAGATAGCCTGTCTGGTCCCGGGCATTCATGTGGTCTGCCCGGGCCTCTCTGCAGCCTCCTGCACTTGCTGAGTGACTCAGCAGGCCAAGCACATAACAACTTCCGTGATCCATTAGTGCACAGGCAACTGCATTTTATATTAATTGAAGTTTCAGATCTTCATATAGGAAAAAATGACAATAGTCCAATTTAATGATGATAAGAGCATGAATCATTGTTACCAGTGCAAGCTGGTCCAAGAACAGCCATAACTGTCACATTGGCAAAGATTTTCCTATCAGAGCTTGCCTCTGCTGCTCTAGTGTGAACTCTAGATCTCATAGCTCCTCTAGAAGAAGAATCCAATCGGTTTACCTCAAGAATCCAATCAAGAACTAATGTTAGAGAGAGATATTAAACATCTAGAATTAATAGAGTTGAGAATATCTGCCCAAATTCCAATTGCACTTAGTGACATTAATAAGTATTCATGTAAAAGTTGGCTAGAGCGATATAATATATGCAAGGCAAAGAAACAAGACTAATCATACATGCCTACATACATACATTACACACATGCTCACACACATACACACTCATGCACATAAATACTATTCATGTCTGTATGTATTTTGAAGGCCTCATCATTTTAGACACTAAATCTGTAGCATTTTAAAGGCATGACATGCAGAGTTTAGAGCAATCTTCACCCTTATATTTTGGCATAAACCAAAAATAATGCTACAGAAAATAAACTTTTTAGGGTCTAATTATTGAGTGAAAGTTCCAATGAAATTCAAAATTATATCTATTGAGTACTGAATACAAACTGTATTCTGTGCAGTATATATTAGGTTAAGATATAATAACTAGACCAGAGCTCACAGTGACCTTCATAGTTGAATGGCAGTGTGACTTCTGAATCTCCCTGGTATTTAAATAACACAACACTCTACAAGTTTGAATATTCAAGAAAAATATTGGGGTGGCATTATTAATTGCAAGCAAAGTGGAAATTAGACTGAAATAGGCTAGATTAATTTGATTGGGGATTAAACTGCACCCAAAGAAAGTGCTTGCAAAGACAAAGATGAATTGAGAACTTTAAATGCCCTCTTTAAATCAAAACATTCAGAGCAATCAGGGATTCCCTTAAGCTTCCTCAAATGACTTGCTAAAAGAAAACTGAACAGTTTCAATGTTCAGATAGTTTTGCAGTTCATACACCCAAACTGATTATCACCTTTAAATTTCAACACTTAATTTAAGAGCTTCGGTAATTTTAAATTGCTGTGTGCCACTCAGAGTGACAGACAGTGACTTGAGTGCTTCAATAGCTTCAAAACACTTCAACACACACTTGAGATATATTTTTCTATAGAGATTTAGAGAAAGCTAGTTTAGATTTTGTGATCAACACTGCACAGTGAGAAATTGAACCATAACATGCCTGTCAAAATATAGAAAACCTCAATTTGCAAAATTACATCTGCTAGTAAGAGTCTTCAACAGGTCAATATGTTATGACTTAGCCATTGCAGATATAGCATAATATGATATCTTTGCTTTCAATTGAATATATTGTATGAAGCATGGTTTATAGCACAGGGGCCACATGTGCATCCTAACTTTTTTCTTGGTAGCCCCTTGACCACCACCAGAATTGATGATTCAACTTCTTACAGTTTTGGGGTAGAAACCATAATACATTGTAAACTGTAGTGCAAAAGAGAATTTTTCAGAATTACTTCCAATGAAGAAAAATCTTATTATTTATCTTTACTCTTTCCTTGTGGATCTTTGTTTTCCCCCTCCCCTAAACATTAAATATGGTTCCCAGCACTGGTTTATGATGTAGTTGATTTGTGCAAATCTATTCTAGGGTAGTTTACTCAATAAACCATATTTAAACAATCATGATTTAGTGGGATGTCTGGTCAATGTATTTGTTATACTAAATAAATGTAGAAAGAAATAATAGTAATCACATAATCATAAGACTGAAAACTAAAATATAGAATAAAAAGCATAATTGATGTTAGGTAAATATGAGCAAACCATGTGTCTGAATAAAGATAATACAAGAGCTGACAGGATCACTCACTTCTTCAAGGATATATTTGCTACCTGGAGGTAGCCATATGCTTATATGGCTTATATCCCCAAAGTGCCTGTCCACTTCCTGAGGATTAACAGCTTGAATTATTCTCTGATAATCAAACCTGACTATGCCTCAATCAACTCTGTAAGTCCTGCACATCCCGGGTCAAGTTCTAAGCAATTCTGACAGATGCCTTGAATAATACTCCAAATGGCCCTGCAAATGTTATATGGTTCTTTCTTACTTACCCTGAACAGGGCCACTGGCCAACTGCAGAAACATAAGAACAGAAAAATAGTTCTGAAATGTTATTCTTATCCTTACTCCTTAATAATAGTTCTTATTTGAGTTTGGTCATATTTACTTGTTCTTCCAATAGTGCTCTAGATGTCATTTATATTAAATAATAATAATAACAATAACAACAATAACAATAACAATCATGATGATCATGATGGTGATGGTGATGATGATGTCCTGGTCCAAGAAAAATAACATGCACAAATAAGCTTTCAACTTGCTTTCTTCCTGGATAGAAGAAATAAATGTCTTGTTGTTAAGGTTGAGTTGAATCCTATACTCTTTTATGGTTGAGTTTCTTTTACAGTATCCAAGAGAAATGACAGGGTTAGAGATCACTTCATACATACTTTTAGGCAGAACTCATTTTCAAGAAGTTACAAAGATAATTCCTTTTCAATTAAACTGACCTCTTCTAAACTTTTGAGTCCTGATGAGTTTTTTCTCATTCCGTGGAGCTTCTGTTCACCTTTTGAAGAAGGGTTGGCAGAACTCTATTAAACTTGTTGAAAGCTGCAAAAAGATTGTAGTATTGAAAACACAAATGTCTCACCTCTCATTTGTGGCCACTCTCGTTTATTGTATTGACATTGATAATAATTGATAATCCTTGGGAAGAAGGTGCTTTAAAATATAAGTGCTTACAGATTTAGAGTAGAGACTTGGGGAATAATATGTTATAAGAGCAATTTTTTCTTTTTGAATACTGGCAGCCAATACGACTTTGTGTCTACAGATTGTTATCATTTTAATTTATTTGCCATTTCTAATGTATCTGTAATGCAGAGACCATTACCTCTGTTACCTTCCAGCTCCTGAACTGAAAACAAAACAGAAGTTAACTTCAAAGTCAAAGCTTTCCCAGTTCCTTATTTTTGTCTAATAAGTTTAATCAAAACAAATAATGATTAGAGATATTTTCTTCTCATTTGTAATCAACATTTAAACAAGAGTAGATCATTTTTCAGAAAAAATTGCTAGTACAGTTTCCATGTTTACAAATATTTCTTATTAAGTGGTTCCATTTACCTTTGTACATGAAAATGGCAAAAGTAGGATCTAGGGTCTATTAGAACTGGAAGTATGTTACAAAATAAGTTTTGTCCAAATCCAGAGTCAAATCAGGCTATTCCCGCAGCTGCTTTGGAAGCTGTCTCCTTCATCAGAAGCTGTGTGTATTCATCTCCATGGGACCGCTAGAGTGGCTATCCATATGGCTTACAAAGATGCATCTGAATTAATGTTTCAGAGAGATTTCATAATAAATGCATTTAAGGAATTGAAAAAAAGTTTCATTAAATGCATTTATCATGAAATCTCTCTGAAACATTAATTCAGATGCATCTTTGTAAGCCATATGGATAGCCATAGAGGTTGATGTCATCAAATCAGGTTTGATTTCTAGAATTGCATATATAAATTCTCACCATCTTGATCTCTCCTTAGTAATAACATTCCAATAATGTCTTTGATCCTCTACAATTATCTTGTCCATTTCTTTCCATATTTTACTTCCTTCAAGCTTGCTTTGTGTAATAGTTTTTCTCATCTATTTTCCACTCTAATCACATGTCTCAAGTCTGTGCATTTCTGTGATGATTATTCAATTCCTTCTATTTACATATATATTGTCTACCAAACAATAGAAGGGGTTAATGAAGGTTTTATTATCCCAGTTTTGCAATACAAAACACTCTATGTTTAACTGAGTGAAATTTGGCATGCCTGTTGAAAGGATTGTTTCATAGTTGTTGTTTTTGCATATTTTTCAGAGAGTAATTTGAGGCTGAATGGTATGATTAATTGGGTAATTATTAAGGGCTGAACACTGGATAACAAAATAATTGATTTGGGAGTGGTTTTATATGCAATATATTTGTCAGGATTTTAGACCAATGCTTTTCATTCTTGTAGGCTAGTGAGCAATGAGCTATTGATATGACATGGTACCTCTATTTTCATTATTATGTGTTAAGGATTTCAAGACTGACAAACTGGGGGAACAAGAACCATTTGGCTTTCTGGAAATATCTTTATCACTAGGAGGGTAATGTGACAGAGTCTTGAAAGTCTGTCAAAGCAACTCAACTTCTATCTAGTCTGGTAAAGGGGGGTTATTCTGAGTCACTTTCTTGTACTTTCCCCCTCCCCTGAACTAAGGGATCCTTTCAGTATCAGTCCAGCTCCCGCCTGCAACAGTTTTGCTTCCTCCTTCAATGTTTCTAGGTTGCTAAATTGTACTATTACACCATCTTTTGTTCCTTGAAGGCTATGTCTTCTATTTAATATCACATGTGTTTCTTTTTTATGTGTACTGTACAGACTGATTCACATATTGTGGCATCATGGCAAGACAGTGTGGTTTGTTGGGAGGTGAACCTAGCCACTATGATTTTTAAATTGGGATAGCTTGGTATACTATAAGAAGCCACCCATTTGTACATTATTAATTTTAACAACTTTTATATAAGACTGGAAACCTTTATGGACTTTTTGCTGAAAATGTAAAAAAATTAATTGGTGATTTATGGATTTGCTGATTAAAAAAGACTGAATATGAAGGAGATGAATGAACATGTTTTCTTCATTTCCCCCCCAAAATGATAACAAATCAACCAGAAAGCCATGAGAATCAACGAAAAGAGACTTTAATCCATGTTTTCTTGAAGATATATTACATGGCATGAACAGACAATATTGTAAGTTTTGTCACCATTTTGGCTTTTTTTCTTTTGAAGTAGTTTCAAAAGTAATTTCATTGTCCTTGCAAATGTCTGACACAAAAAGCCACACAATTCTTTTGATTGAATTCTGCATTAAAAGAATATTTTTCAATGCTGGTGCAGTATTTTCATCATACGCATGGCATAATGTAAACGTATCCAGAAAGTCTTGATTGTATTCTGACAATCTTCAAAGCTGATAAGTTACTGTTATGAATTTTTCATCCTTATCAGATTTTTTTTTTAAAAAACAGCAATATCAGTGGTAATTGCTCTTCGGCAATTACCTATACTCTTTTCCAATACAGTGGAGAAGCTTTTGTGTACTCTATGTGTATTTCTTTTTTACTTCACTATTCAGAAACATTCTACCAATTCACTGAAACTGCCATTTACCATGAATGGTGAATTATTTTTCAGGAAGAGAGGAGGGAGAAAAGAAAGAAAGAAAGAAAGAAAGAAAGAAAGAAAGAAAGAAAGAAAGAAAGAAAGAAAGAAAGAAAGAAAGAAAGAAAGAAAGAAAGATGGACAGAAGGAAGGAAGGAAGGAAGTAGGAAGGAAGGAAGGAAGGAAGGAAGGAAGGAAGAAAGAAAGAAAGAAAGAAAGAAAGAAAGAAAGAAAGAAAGAAAGAAAGAAAGAAAGAAAGAAAGAACTGGTTTTATTGGTTCAAGACATCACTGATCCAATGAATTTTAAATTCTCTTGACTTTCCACTTTTATTTTATGTTTGACAGCATCTACAGTATATCATTGTATCACCGTTATGCATATTAAGAAGTGAAAATATGCTCCCTTTTCTGAATAGCTTGTAAAATCTAATATCCTTTGCAGAAAGAAAGTTGTGTGGTTATTTTGCTGTTTTTGGCATAGTGAACAATGTTTTGAATCAATCAGAGCTCTTTAAGTAGTTTGAGCTCTTTAAGCATTTAAATTTCTTGGAAATAAAGCATTGTTTTGTATAGCAAAGGCCTTGACTGAAGGACTTAGCAGTTTTTGAAAATACTGTTCTGAATTAGAAAAGAGCTATATTTCACCTCTGCAGCAAGTCTTAGAAACAAAGTATTGCTTTGAAAAATAAGAACTATGACTACATTTTTAAAACAATAGACATAGGAATACTCAGTTATTTGAAATACAATCATAAGAAATTAAGTGTTTTCTAAAACTTCCCTGCTTATAAAGAACTACTCACACACCAGGATACATTTTAGCTTTTGAGCAGCAGCTTCTGTTCCATATGCTGGCCATTCTCATCCCATCTCTCCTCCTCCTTTACCACCATGTGATAATGAACCTTGGCTTCTATATGAGTTGACACATGGGAGAGTGCAACATGTCCAGACAGCTGAGAAGCACTGGAAAGTGAGTACCAAGCACAAATGCTGACAAGCTGTTGTTGTTGCTGTTTTAAATCATTCTCTCTCTCTCTCTCTCTCTCTCTCTCAGGATTTCATAGGGCTATATACTTATACTTTTTTTAAAGTCATAATATGAATCAGAATAACAGAGTTGCGGGGTCTTATAGTCAGACCCCCCTGCCCAAGCTGGAGACCCTACACCATCTTTGACAGATGGCAGTCCAATATATTCTTGAAAGCTTCCAGTGATGAAGCTCCTACAACATCTGAAGGCAAACTATTCTACTGGTTGATTGTCTCCACTGTCAGAAAATTTCTCCTTGTCTGTAGGTTGAATCTCTCCTAGATCAGCTTCCATCTTTATTGCTTGTCTGGCCTTCAAGTGCTTTGGAAACAGGCTGATCCACTCCTCTCTATGACAGCTCCTCAAATATTGGAAGACTGCTATCATCTCTCCCCTGATCATTCTCTTCACTAGACTAGCCATGTTCAGTTCCTGTAGCCGTTCTTTATATGTTTTAGCCTCTAGTCCCCTAATCATCCTTGTTCCTCTTCTCTGCACTCTCTCCAGAGTCTCAACATCTTTTTTATACTGTGGACACCAAAATTGGTGGCAGTATTCTAAGTGTGGTTTTACTAAGTCTTTATGCCTGCAGAAGCATCTCCCAGCCTCCTTTCCGAGTGGTAGTGGCCCAGAAAAGGCTTCCAAAACTCAGATTGGGCCTCTGGAAACACACAGATGCCTCCCCCAGCTTCAGTTTCATTCTCTGTTGTAGAGAACAGAGGCCTAGAGTACTATGAGATCACCAAAGATCAATAGAGTGAGATCTTGCTCCACTGATCTTGTGTTACTTTAGGCCTCCATTCTCTGCAAACTCACTAAAGGATTGGAGCAGCCAAGAAAGTGAAGGATCTCCATTTTCACAAGGTAAGTATCCAAAGCCCAGTGCCTAGGGAGACCCGGGGTGGGTGGGAGGGAGAAAATAGCCAGGGTGAATGCTGCAGTGCCACTGCAGTTGTTTGTAAGGGTGAACGACTATCGTGGTGCAGCAACATTCATAATTTTGGGACTTTTTCATAAACCCTATGGGGTGCTTATCATGTAACTTTGAACGTTCGCTAAGGGAACACTCGTAACTCAGGGATTACTTGGACCCAATTCCTGCAACTGTTTTTTATATGTTTTAGCTTCCAGCCCCCTAATCATCTTTGTTGCTTTTCTCTGCACTCTTTCTAAAGTCTCCACATCTTTTTTATATTGTGGTGATGCAATATATATTGAACTGGATGCAATATTCCAAATATGATCTTACCAAGGCATTTTAAAGCAATACTAACACACTACATGATCTTGATTCTATCTCTCTATTAATGCAACTTTAGATTACATTGGCTTTTTTGTGGCTGCAGCACACTGCTGGCTCATATTTAAGTGATTGTCCACTAGCACTCCAAGATCCCTCTCGCACTTACTGCTATTGAGCCAGGTTCTACTTATTCTTATTCTATACCTATACATTTTGTTTTTCTTGCCTAAGCGTGAAAGCTTTATTTTTCTCACCTTTGAATTTCATTTTATTAGATAGGCCCAGAATCAAGTCTGTCAAGATCCTTCTGGATCTTGAGTTTATCTTCTGGAGTGTTGACTATTGCTGCCAGTTTGTTGTTTTTCTGCAAATCTGATGAGTTCCCCTTCTGTTTCCTTATCTAAATCTTTTATGAAGATATTGAAGTATACCGGGCCTAAGAAAGAATATTGGGGTATCCCACTTCTTACTTCTCTCCATGTAGATGTAGTTCCATTAAGGACTATACTTTTGAGTGTTGTTTGTCAGCCAGTTACAAATCCACCTGATGGTGATGCTGTGTAGCCCACATTTTTCTAACTTACTAAGTAGGTTGTTCTTAATAAATTAGAAAGCAAATGGCTATTGTCAGCAATATGCTCTGATAATATGCTAGGGTTTTAAACTCTGGGAAAAAGTTTAAAATATAAAATGCATTAGTTCGCTTTGAAATCTGGCAAGACAAATCTTCTTTGTTTGCCTATCTCCCTGGAATATGAATAATAACACAACTATCATTTCAAGATTTTTTTTCTTTTTTTAGCAGCAACTATAAAATTATTAAAATGATAGTTTTGATTTGGATAAATGAGGCTATCTAAGGTATTATAAACTGAGATGTAATCAGTGACCCAAAATATTAAGAGCTGAGGTGGCGCAGCAGTTAGAGTGCAGTACTGCAGGCCACTTTACCTGACTGTGTTCAGCAGGTCAGCGGTTCAAATCTCACCGGCTCAAGGTTGACTCAGCCTTCCATCCTTCCAGGGTAGGTAAAATGAGGACCCAGATTGTTGGGGGCAATGTAAATATATATATACATTGCTTACTGGTGTACACCGCTTAGAGAGTGCTTGTACTTAAATACATAAATAAATAAATAAATAAATAAATATGCGTGATCATTGAAAACACTTAGATATATGACAACTTAAGTAAACACTTAAGACTAATACAACTCCCTTAATTGTAACTCTACAAGCTACTCATTCTGAAAATGACCCATTGATACTCATGTTATTGAGAATGGAGGTGAGAGCTGTGTTCTCCTTTAACAGGGTTTCCATGCTTCTAAAAGTGAATGAAAACTTCAATATTTCTTTCTGTTTTAATTCAGGATCACTTGCCTGGCAGTTTTTGCATTTATGAAACTTCTTCCTGTATGTGAAAAAACAAAAGAGAGGCTTCAAGATATGCGGAGCTTGTAGTCCTAAGGGATCCCATGTTTCATCCTTGCCTCTAAGGCAGGGTTGTCAAACTTGCAACATCACGTGATATGTCGTGACGTATTGTGACTTTTTTTCCATTGCCAGCAATGGAGTGGGCGCAGTTTCGGCATAACACATCCGGTCCACGGGCCGGCAGTTTGACACCCCTCCTCTAAGGGAAGGTTGTCATTGCCATTAAAATGTCAAGATAAAGTTAAATCATCTCATATAGGCCTAGTAAAAATGTACATTTTAATGGGTTTCTAACATAGTGCCATCACCAGAAAAGCATAATCACATCTAAACGATAACAAGCTCACAATGAAATTATTGTAGAAAAGCATCCCCTACATATATCCAGCCTGTCCTGATGTCTGACCATTCATGTTTCCTGATTTGGTTCAGCTTTCCTATCTCCTGCCCCCCAACACTGATGTATATGAACAGGACAAAGCATTTACATTGTGCTTTAAAAAGTTCAAAGTGTTTTGTGCATCAGTTCTGTAGCTGGTGCATTTTTAAAGGAAAAAAAATCAACTTTTTTGACAGCTTAATGTCCCTGACAGCAGGGACTATGATGGTGACTTCTTATTAGATGGCACAGGCTTTATTGATGGAGACAGAGTATCTTTTCTTTATATAAATAAATGCATGTTAAAACTTTTGGAAGTATAATATACCCATTTTGTTTCTTATGCTTAGTCTCTCCCCCAAAGAACAGAAAATTGTGCTGCACTGATTTTTCAGAGTGGAATGCTAGAAGCTGTAGGAGGCTACCAAAAGGAACTGTATGCTGCCTGCCACTCATCCCTATTGTAAGGGAACCCAAGATATGATCCCTCAAACTGTGGATATGGGCAAGAACAGAAGTTGGGATATTATGGTTTATCAAGAGTTAGTTCAATCAGTATTATCCAGTACAGTAATAATGTGTGGTTATGATGTATTTTAGATATGCAACATGTTTTTCCTCCTAGAAATGATACAATTACCTTTCCACATATGTAGATCTTGTGTGTGTGTGTGTGTGTGTGTGTGTGACTAAAAGCAGGAGCAATCCTGTGCAAGAAACATGCTAGTTACAATGCAGTGGAGCAACTAGCAGTGCCTTTCCAATTTCTTGTTAGAAATGATATCTTGGCAGGTTTTTTCTCCCTTGTTAGCTGAAGAGGGCAGTCTTTCCTTTATGGTCTTGCAACAGCTGGTCCTTGAAGTGAATATCAGTAATTCTGAATATTCAGGTTGCTATGCAACTTGGGTGAAGATTTTCTTCAATTGCCAGTCAAAATATTGATTCCATTTTTTTGGCCCGATATTTTACAAATGTTGAGTTATAAGATAATATGATGTATTGCATTTTAAGTGTACATATTTAGAACAGGAACATTTCTCTCTGTCCAAAAATCTTTCTTTTTCCAGTCTTTTTTCTTTTTTGAAATGCCTAAACTTATGCAGTTTGTTTTTGGAAGTATCAGTTTTGTAAAAAGCTGCTAATTCTTAATTTTAGGTTTTGTTTTGTTTTTTGCTGGAGGCTGCCTAGAGAACCTTCATTTTTTGTCTGGTTTTTTTTTTAAACTTTTTAATGGATAAAAAAATCTGTATCTCATGTTATTTCCAGGACAAGACAAATCATTGCTCCAGTTTTTTACAATTAGATTGATAGATTAAAGGGCCTTTAGAAGAATTTTTAAAGATAGTTGTATTGCAAGGATGCCCCTTAAAGTACTGAGAACGATGGATTTTCAGTTATTGCTTCTATTCTACCTACCTGGCATTTTTTTCTCCTGCTGTGATAGACACATTTGAATGTCGATCTTATCTTTCCTCACATTAGATTTTTTTTTATGGGTTTAGGAGAGAATAAGAGTGGGTGACAGAAAACAGGTAGGCAGAAAAGACCTTATGTGTCCAGCACATTTAGTAATTTTTGTTGGAATAGAGGCTGAATAAGAGAATGATTTCTGCTTCAAATGCTTTTCCCAAAAAATAAAACTTCAGTATTTACTGTATTTATTTGAAGTATAACTGGTCCATTTAGAATGTATAGCACAGTGGTGGCGAACCTATGACACAGGTGCCAGAGGCGGCACTCGGAGCCCTCTATGTGGGCACACGTGCTATTGCCCCAGCCTGCCCTCCCCCCTTGACCCCCTTCTCTCCAGCAGCCCCCCTGAAGGAGATTCACCCTTGAGCATGGCCCATGCGGAGCAGCGCAGCCAAGGACATGGCAGCCAGGCAGCGTAGACAAGACTCTGCCCTCACACCCCATTGTGAACAGTTGATGCTACAGGGCACGGGCAGAAGGCGTGACCGCCATAGTGCTGCTGGGCTGCCCGGGCGATCTGCAGCGGGCTCTGGAGGCAGCGAGTGGCCTTGCAGGCAGGCGGAGCAGGGGATTGGGGGCGGAGCAGGGGCAGGGCGAGTTTTTGGGCACTTGGTCTCTAAAAGGCTCGCCATCACTGGTATAGCATATAGTTTCTTCCAAATCATCCTTTTTATTAAAAAAATAAAAATACATAAATGAAAATAAAAATATAACAGGAGAAATTGACTGAGTATAGTAGAATACTTATGGCTGGCACATTCTTACATTGGAGTTGGCATCATCAGGGTAAGGTAAGGTAAGGTAAGACAAGACAAGACAAGATAAGATAACCTTTATTGTCATTTTTTACTGTGGGAACGACACACATCAAAAATGAAATTTAGTTGCCTGCTCTCAAAGTGAGCACATACATGACACACACCTAAACATACTATATACAACATATGTATAGACCTACACCCCTACATACACATAACATATGAATATTAAACACTGTCCATCTTGAATATATAACGGAAAGAGGAAGCTTGAGAGTTCACAAGGTTTATACTGTATGAAACTGTGGCTGAATCTGGATGTTCTGCTTCGGATACCACGGAGCCTCCTCCCAGAAGGTAACAAGGAAAACAGGTTATGAAGAGGATGGGTAGTGTCCCAGACAATCTTATGGATCCTGCTCAAGCAACACTTCTGTGCTATGTCCTGGATGGGAGGGAGGGAACTCCCAATGATCTTTTCAGCCATCCTCACCACTCTCTGCACTGCCTTCCTGTCTGAAGCAGAGATGCTTCCAAACCAGACTGTGATGATGTATGACAGGATGCTCTCAATTGTTCTCCTGTAGAAAGTGGTAAGGATAAGGGAAAGAAGATGTGCTTTTTGCATGTGACACAGAAAATGCAGGTGCTCTGTGCCCATTTCACCAGTGTCTCATGTTGAGCGACCAAGCCAGCCTACTTGTTAACTGCACACCCTGGAATTTGATGTCGGTTAACCATTCCCAACCATTAATGCACAGAGAAGTGTGGCTGTGCCTGCCTTTTCTGAAATAGACAATGATCTCTTTGGTTTTTCCAGTAGTTAAAACTAGGTTGTTCTCCTTACACCACTTCACCAACAACCTCCTTGTGCTAAGCACCCTCATTGTCATCATGAATAAGGCCCACTACTGTTGTATCATCTGTGAACTTCACAATATGATTGGTGGCAAACTTAGCACAACAGTCATGGGTCAACAGGGTGAACAGCTAGTTGTAAGATTTTATATATTTTTCTGCCCAATATCTTTTCTTTTTAACTTGGCAGACAATGTATATTTAGAATAATTTGTAATTTTCACAAATACATTGGATTACTAATAAATATAAATTCTAAGAAATAACAATTTTTTAATGTAAATAGCCTAATATAAAAAATCTTTTGAAAAATGTAAATGTTCCTCGTATTTTATTTTTTTTTAAAAAATGCAACTACTCTTTTTCTATGAAACTACCTCAAATATACCTTCTTTGAGGAATATTTCCCAGTTCACATTACAATCAATAGTGCCAGCCCAAACTACTGCAAAATCTGTTATACCAGATCAGAACAATTTGGCCTGTTAAAGTCCGTGATTAATTTTCTTCATAGCTAGGTGATATACCTATTCAGTAAATAAAAACTATGCAGAAATGTTATGCCCTCTCTCTCCCTTCCCCTTCCATATAGTTGCCCATTTCACATACACGATTCTGAGTGGTGGACAAAGCTAAAAACACAAAAAACAATATAACAAAATGACTGAAAACATAACAACAAAAGTAATTAAAAACAAAAAAACCCCTACACCATTTCCTCAGTTGGCAGGAAAACACATTCAATTTCCTTAGCAATAAAGCCACTTTGCAGCTCCATGCCCAAATTAGAGAATCCCAGAAGGCCAGCAAAAGTGAATCAATGGAGAATGAGGTGTCTTCTTAGGCCCCATCAAATGACATTCCTTCATGGTTGGGACCCGAAACATTTCTGCCCAACCTGATGGTATGAATAGATGGATTGGGAAAACAATGTGGCCCAATGCCATATAAGGATGCATAGGTTTGAACTGAACCTCGAACCAAACTGATAACCAATGTAGCTCATGAATACAGATGTAATATGCCCTGATCTAGGAGCATATATGACTGTCCATACTGCAATAAGGGCAGCTCCCTGTAAAGTGTGTTACAACAATCCATGTGGGAGGGGACCAGATTGTGAGTGATTGGTGGACTGGCCAGACAAAGGTTTTCCTACCCCACAGCCATTCTGTCGTACTAGCATTCAGCTAGTCTGTCTGCCATCCAGGCTTCCACAGCTTGCAGGCACTACAAAAGATTTATTTCTGAGTACATATCCATGTGCTGAATAAGAATTCTTGCCTGAAAACTTATTTTTGAAAGCTCCTTCATTTGCCTATTTAGGTATATTCGTCATTTGATTGCTAAACTGTGATGTGAACAGGAGAGTCATGGACTGCGACTTCTGATTTGCCATCACAGCTGCTGCAGCCACTGGAAGATGAGCTCCATCTTCCACATTTGGTTTTGCACTGCTGGGGGACCCTGGAAAGGGTCAAAAGTTGCCCTGTAGGAGCAACCAGCAAGGAGGGGATCTCCGCTTGATCGTGGGAGGGCAGTAGCTCTTCTGCTCGATGCAGGGTAGCCCTCCAAACCGGCAGATGAAAAGGCTCGTCACTAGGCTGCAGACAGCTGAAGTCAAACTTATCACTAGGCACTCCAAAGCAGCTATGATGAGATTGGGTGAGATCTTTAATCCCAAGTATTTTTTTTCTCCTGCAAAAGCTGCCCAAAGTATTTCCCCCCCCTGAGGAGAGAGGGAAGGGAACTTCTATCTCACCCTCTAAGAACAGCGGCGACTGACTACCCAGGTGAATGAAAACACTGAAAGAATAACCTTAATCTAACTGGATTTATATGCTTCTAAAATCTGGGGATCAAAAGATTTCTTAGCTTTACTGAAGACCTTGGTTTTTATTTACAAAAAAGAAATAAAATTGGAAAAAGAATTATAAAAAATTTGGACTTAAAAAACCTTAAATGGCATTGGTGACATCTTGTGGTCACGTTTGATATTACAACTTGTTATTGCCTAAAGGAGACTTGGCTGGAAGCCCAGACTACAAATAAGACTTTTTCATCCTTGACAATTATCAGCTGTGAGAAGCTCAGTTGTGTTCTATACTCAGCTATAAAATTATTTTCATTCTCTGACTTTCAAGCTTTTAATTTAACACACCACTAAGAGAATATGGATGAAGACCAGGAACAGATTCTTCTTATGTTAAAATACATGAAACTATTCTTTCAGCTTGTGATGAAATAAGATGCTACAGAAAAGAAAAAGATGTCAGCCTAGATATATGAACCCAAATTTTGACTACAACTAAAAAATCAACTACACAGAACATAACAGAAAAAGTGGAACAATTAAATACTACGGCAGAGGATTCAACTGATCAACAAATACAGTAAATGGAAAATCCAGAAAAGGGATTGACAACACTGAAAATGGAAAAGACTTTTTATATGAACCAGAAGAAACTTGAGGACCAAGAAGAACAGATCGAAGGGAAAACAAACAAATTAGGACAACTATGGGGATTTGGAATGACAGAGAGATGATTTGCTAGTCATTCCCCAAAAAATGGTGACTGGATGGTCTCTTTTATTTCAAAGTGATATATATATATAATAACAGAGGGAGATCTATTTGATGACTTAAAAGAACTGACATGGAGGGCGAGCTGGCAAAGGAAGAAAGCTAGAATAAGGCTGAAGAAAATTGGGGGTTTGATTTATTAGTGAGGATTTTATATTACCAATTAAAATAGAATATACTTAAATAGACAAGATGTGTACTTTGAATATCAGATTTTGTTATGAATTGAGATAAAGAAAATTTTGATCGTTTAAAACTTGGAAGTATAAATACTAAAATTTAAATTTGAATACTGATGTGAAATTAAAAATTGGGGAAAACAAATAAATAGGATATTGGCTGTTTATAAAGATTGAATGTAAAATTAATTAAGATACATAATAAGATAAAAATTTATTGATAAATGTAATAATGATGTTTTTACTTAGTTGATATAATAAGAACTGTATTAGCTTAAATACGAGATAGTAGATATTTAAACTAATACAATCCTGGATATCTATTAAACCATTGGGACATAGAATGTTTGGTTTTCCTTAAGTTATTTAGTCTGGGATACATCACCTGGGGGTTCTAGTGGTCTCCAAAAATATGTTTCACCCCCAAATTTACTTCCAAATTCTTATTTTAACGGGATGGTAAAAATCATTAAATGCCTTTCACGCAATAATAACTCTATTGAATTTAATTCAATTAGATATATTTGTTTGATTGACATCTTGCACAGCACTCCTCTAATTTTCCCGCAAGAATCTAGAGGGTAGTTTAGGCTGAGTGGATGACTGACCCAGAGTCATTCAATGAACTTCCATGGCTAAGCCAATACCTTAAATAGTTATGAAAGAATCCCTTCTGGCAAAGGGGAAGAAATGAGCAAACTATGAAGTGGAAACCTTCAGAAAAGATTACTCAGTCCTGAAAAGCAAGAAAGCCTGAAAAGAAACTCAGAATAACCCAACTTTGATTTTGTTTGGTATAAGATGGGACAAAGGAAAACTTAGACAGACTTTTAAGATTCTGCTATCTTCTTTGCCATCCCTGTTATGCTTGCTTTTTGACTTTGCTATTCTTAAGGACTTGATACTACTATATACCCAATAATGAAATCAAATACAATTTTTGTTCTGGCCCTATAAAAATCTTTGACCTTCTCTTACCTACATTTTGCAATGTATTCCTACCATACTACTCTCTTATTGAAAGTGATTTTCTTATTTGAAAATAACCGTGCATCCCTGAGATTGCTCCGTTCACCAACAGAAAAGCTTTCCTGGGTTTCTAACAGCATTCTTTCTATGCCCTGCTTGAAATCCCAAGATTTAAATCTTATGGTTTCTTGTGGGTGCAAAGACCATGCTCTATCTTAATTTATGTCATCAGCAATCATGGTAACAAATATATTATTTTTTTTAAAAAAAATGAAAGGCTTTTCTCAAAAAGCTAAAACAAATAGATAAAATATTTTAACGTTCAAAGAAAGTATACTTCTTTCTCAGCAGTATTCTGAAACTTTTAAAATGGAACTGTGTGTGACAATAATTAAGATGAATTGCCTCATTTGTTCATTTGCCTTGTGTAAGCTGGTTTGGCATCCATTAAGTGATACATTGCTTTATATTTGTCAGTTGTTGTATCTGTAGGCTATATTGTATCTATATCTAGTTATCTTCATTCATGGCTTATGAGATCCAACTCAATCTGAATACAGTCATTATACCTGCTATTTCAAAACATGTCCCCTATCCTAGGTACTAGAGCAGAGGTCCCCAACCTATGGTCTGTGGGCTGATACCGGGCCTTGGCCTGTTGGTCACCGGGCCATGGGAATAGCTGGTGAGCCCCCCCCCACTCACAGTAGCACCACTGTGTGGGCACTAATGGCCCTGTTTGTGCATGCGTGGGTGTGCTAGCACTGCCACCAGCATCACACGGGTGCTAGCATCTCATTTGCACAGGTGCCAGTGGCCCGCTTGCGCATGTGCATGTGAGCTATTGCTCTTGCCATGTGTGCACCTGTTGGCATGCATGTGGGCCATGCATACACACATTTCCCTGCTTCTCCTTTTTCTTCTGGGCTGCCAAACTGGAAAGGTTGGGGAGATCTGTTCTAGAGAATCTAGAAGAAGCACTTTTGATGGAATAACTATAATAAATCTTTTATTTTACTGGCACTTTCAATCAGCAATTTCTCCATTCTTGCATATCTCCTTTTTTTTTACATTGATTCCTATACAGAAAGTTATCTCTGACATTAGTTTATAACAACACTCTTTCACTATTTTAAGTATCACTACCAGATTTGTTTCACCTAACTTTTTCTAATATTATCTTCACATCTGATTTTTTTTTTTTTTGCTATGCCTCATCCATTTGCCTTTTTATCAAACAGGAATGACTTATTCCTATTTTTTATTTGCCCTTGTTGTTTGCCTCTTGATCTTAAGAAATTCATTGCTTGAGTTTCCCCATAGTTTGGAAAATTCAGCATGCTATGGTCATTATGGGCCTTAATTTAAAAACAAACAGGTTAAATTGGAGCGAGAGGTGAGAACAGATATATACAGTAGTACCTCAGTACTCATCATTAATTGGTTCTGGGAAGTGCGATGAGTATCTAAAATGAAGAATATTAAACAAATAATGAGTACCGGGATGAAATGTTTGCATCAAAATGCATTGTGCACCAAATTTGATGGGTTTCAAAGCAGGTGAGTACCAAGGTACCAATGTATACACAATTCAGTCCAAGTGCCATCTAACAACTTTGATAAAACATAACGAAAGATTAAAAAGTGGTTGGATTCTGAGATCACCATTAACAGAGAGATTGGACATGTTTTCTCCATCCAATGAAATACCTCCTTCTGTATGATTCACACTTTTAATCTGATTGCATCTGACTTGATGCAAAATCAGTTTTAAATATTTATACTTTATTAGAGAATTTTAATTTCTCTATTGATGAAAAAATAAATCAGAAGCTCTCACAGTTGACTGCATTTAGCTGATTCAAAATAACTTCTTTATATTCATATAAAAATATTTACAATACCGTACATTCTTCTTTACAGCAACATAGCTCAATTGAAGACTTCTTACAGAGAGATACAGAGACAAACCTGAGACTGGAAATCCAGCTCCTAACTCAATACTCTTTTGCACAGACTCAGTAGCACTTTCTTCACATTGGTTGACTGAGTTACCACATGACTCTTCCTGCTCATGAATATTCCAACATACTTTCAAATAACCTGGGCTTAGCAGGTAATTTGGGGAACAGGACTAAGAACATTGACCTTGTTTTTCAATGACAGAAATGTACTCTTTTCCATTAATTTTTGATCCTGTAAATTTCTTTGGGATAGCTTTTGAAAACAAGGTGTAATATGCCCTATAGTAAAACAAAATTAAAAATATAAAAAAAATCAAGTAAAGAATAGGCCATAATTTTCATCAAGTTCACAACTTCAAAAATGTTTCTGAAGAAGTATTTAGGACCTTGCACATGGATGGCACTTCTCTGCTATTCAGTAAAGCAATATTATTTTTCACAGTCTTCCATTTGAGCTGGAAAGAAAGAGGCCACTGCTCTAAGGAATCCATTTGTTAAACTTAATAGGATTCGTAAAGCAATGATTCAGAAGAAATGAAAACATAAACCATGCCATGTGCTATGATTTCATATGCAGTCAGTTGTATTCTATAAGTGCCCTCACAGCCCTTGGACCAGTGGTGGGATTCAGCCAGTTCCCGCCATTTTGGCAGAACTGGTAGCTAGTTTTTTGTTGCCCAGGCCCAGAATGGACTTCCGAAGCATCATTCACACAGAGAATCGGTTGTTCACATACTTGAATCCCACCACTGCCTTGGACTACATTTCTGGATCAAAGCTGGTATAAGCTGTACCTTTGCAATATTTCAGTAAAAGATTATGCAATAAAACTGATTCTTTCCGAGCCCATTTCCTTACTTAAAGCTCCCTTGTATTCTGATACTTTCATTATTAGGGAGCTATCTGAACTTTTTTTTTTAATTAAAGTAATTTGGATTAAAGGGAGGCACTTGCCATGTTAATAATTCCACAATACAGCAATATTTTATACTAATAGTGGCTTCAAGAACTTTTGTGCTTATAATATATATAACGCAGCTTTCATGGCAAATGGAATGAAGTACATTGATATGTGGGAGAAAAGGAATGTATGTACGTGAGAAGCAGTACCAAGAAAACAGGAAGGGTGGATTAATGTGGACCCAGCCATTGCAATTTGATTTATGATTTAATATGTTATAATTTATTAAAATATAGTGATTAAAAAAACAATGGGCTTAGACGATCTATGAACACTGTCAAAATATAATCTATAACCTGGGGTTTGATTAATATAGAAAGGAAGAATGATTACCATTTTGTATTCATTTCAAGACCTAGTTATGACCTCAGTACATTTCTATCACAGGAGCAGAGGAAAGTGACATCATATGCATTTTAATGTAATCATACAAATTATGTAAATTACACCATTTTCAAATAACATGATAGAGGTGATATCACTGTGTTTATTACTGATACCTGTGACTTTTATATCTGGACTATATTTTGATTCTAAGAAGAGGTGTTTCCAGATTCTGACAACTTTATCAGAAGAATGAAACAAGTGTTTGTGAAACAAATTCCAGCTGTTAGGTGCGTGCAGATAACAGTATGATGCACATAAACATATTGCGTCATGATGCTGCAACCCTCATTTTGTCCATTGATTTCCTGCAGATGCCCAGACATCTAATCATAAAATGACTATTGAACAACCAAATATTGTGTAACTATGTAGATAAGTAAGCAAATTCTATATCCTTCCAAACCTCTTCTTGGTAAGATTTGTTATCCTCTCACACCTTTCTAAAAAAGGAAAAAGAAACTAGCTGTCAGAAAGAAATTCCTAAATTCAATCTAGTTTTTTTATTACCAGGGGTACCAACGTTATTTCTCTTCCAAATTTAGCATAAACAAAGTAAATTGATGTAAAACCTGAGAAAATAGCTTATTTGGTACATGAGAGATATGTAATGTATTACAAAGGTCCCATGACTCACTAATGGGCCTTGAATTAGTAAGTGAAAATTTATTGGCCTAGAACAGTGATTTTCTTCAATAAGGAAATAAATGAAATCTCTATAGCATTATTTATCTTGTAAACCAGATAATAATAATTCAAAGTTTTTCCTGATTTATTTTCAATAGACAGCTACAGCCAGCAAGTTTTCATGAGTTCCTTCATATAGCAGATGGTCAGATACACAACTACATCAGGTATTAATCCTTTATTTAATTTTATAATAATATTTACAATGTGATATTTGCTTAATATTATACTATATATATACATGTATTAAAAAGGAAGTACTTTAAGTGGCTGGTGACAGGAGCTTTTTACAAATAGCAAGAGGTTCATATGCAAACAGACATTGAGATACACTTTCATCCTGCCATCATCATTTAAACTGATTTGAGTTGAAAAGATGGTCACAGAACCTTATTACCAAGGCCTGATTGAGCAGCGCCTAGAGCTACAGTGGTGCATCAGAAAAATAGATTCATTTTTGTGGGCCATTGATAGGATAGCATGAACATTTATTTTAAAATAAGTATGCTCAGGGCTTTTTTTGTCATAGAATGCCCAGAACGGAGTTTCGGCACCTTTTTTGGATGGAATCTTTTAGGGTAGGCAAGGCGGGTTGAATAACGTGTGTGAGTTCTGGCTTTTTTTTTTTTAAGAAAAAAAGCACTGAGTATGTTTATTTAAAGGCAGCATGACTCCTAAGGAAAATTACAACAGCTGTTGTTGTCTTCCCTTTATTCATTTTGTTTATTTTATTTTTCTCATCTGGGTTCTCTGTTTCCATAACTACTTTGGCCATTATTATTAATTTCTCTGTTGGTGAAAAATAAATCAGAAGCTCTCACAGTTGACTGCATTTAGCTGATTCAAAATAACTTCTTTATATTTATATCAAAATATTTACAATACCATACATTCTTCTTTACAGCAACATAGCTTAATGAAGACTTCTTACAGAGAGATACAGAGACAGACCAGAGACTGAAAATTCAGCTTCTAACTCAATACCTTTTACACAGACTCAGTAGCACTTTCTTCACATTGGCTGACTGAGTTACCACATGACTCTTCCTGTTCATGAATATTCCAACATTATTTTTTGTGTTGAGCTTAAAGATAGACATTGTCCAACATAGCTAGGTTTAGTCTTCACCAAACAAACAAACCAGTCTTTCAGGGTCTGCAGTATTATAGAAAAGATGGTTTCATGCTCTCAAGGTTCTTTATCAAGGGCATGGTAAGGGCATAGCATGCCCAGACCACCAGAGTCCCTTCCTTTGCAGCATCCTAACCCATCCTATCCTAATCTCCCTTGGTTACTGTCAAACCTGATGCAATTCCATAGTTGCACCTGCAGTCACTCGCAGTTTGCCAATGGCAAGGAGTGGGGTAGGAGGGTGAATTCCTAAGGAGGGAGGGAAGCTCTGGAATGCAAGAGTGCCTTCTGTTGCCAGCGACACATTAGACACCAAAGTCAAGTTATGAAATGTTTGTGCGGCACAGGCAGTCTTTTCCCTAAACAAAAGAACTGAACCCAATTGGTGAACTATGAAATATGGGGGGGGGGGGTACTTATGGGGTTTTGGTGGGAAAAATCCCAGAACTGACTTTGCTTCTGCTTTACTTAGATGAATATTTCAATAAAGCTACACTCTTGGTAATTTAAAAGAGCTGAGTTTTCCTTTGGCTGAATGTGCCAAATGGGATGGTTGACATTAAGTCAGTTCCCACAGTAGTGGCTATTTGGACCTCATCGGGAAACTAAGGACCCAAGATGTAGGCAACAGGCAAAGAATCAGAGGAGATGAAGTAGCTAGAGGAGCCCCTGGCTCAAGAAGTCCCAGCGGTGCTGTAAGCTGGGACAGAGGTGCAGCCAGTAGGCATGCCGAGGATTGAAAAGCCAGAGCCACAGTGGCAAGACTAAGGGAATGGCTTCAGGATCCCCACCAGTACCAGGGACCAAAGACCCCCACCAGTACCAGGGTGGCAAATGTAGGGAAGGTGGCAGAGGCCAAGGACCTCCTAATTCCTTCAGGAGTCAATGTGACCCGAGGGAGCAGATGAAAGGTATGGTGAGTGGTGGAACAAGTAGGACAAGCCAATTGAGTGGAAGCTCCATGCTGCTACCTGCAGCCCATCAATGGAACAGCTGGGAGAGAAGTTCAAGGCCTGGCAATTAGGGAGTGGCATCACTGGGAGCCAAGGCACTAGTGGCTAGGATGGGGGAAATGAAGTCGCTAACTACCCTATCTCCTCCCCTCCTGCAGACAATGGTGCCAGCACCTGTAGGGACAATTTGATCCATCCTGTAGGAAGCAATGGCAATAGATTTTGCTGCCCCTCTCCCAGCAGGATAGTAAGTGATCCTGGTGGCTCAAGCAGGGGTTTGAAACCCCTCCCTCTTCCCTCCCGATAGCAGCAGCAGTCCTACTGCGAGGGTACATTGTAGTGAGATACGAGTGACCATTGCCCCCCTTTCAGTCCTATCTGATGGGGATTCAGCCAACCTGGCTCACTTCTTAGCTCATATGTGGCACCAGGTGGAGTGCTATGGAGAAATATATCCAGACAATGCAGCCTGGATTCACATAGTAGTATCCAAGCTGAAAGGTGGCATGGCCGGATGGCTGATGTACCTGCATGATGCCAGGGCATCAGAGCTGGATGACCTAGATGCTTTCATGAAGATCCTGTGAAGGGGAGGTGTTCAAGGATCCCATGGTGGCATGGCAAGCTGAGCCCCGCATTTAAACCCTTAAGCAGGGAAAACAGCCAGTGGTGGAATACATCCAATATTTATACAGTTTAGCCAGCCACCTTTCTGATTGGCTCAAGTGCATGTCTGCCTCCTACTTCTGAGGGGGACTAGACAAAGAACTGTACCAGAACTGCATACCCCAAGGGAATCTGCAAGTGTGGTTCCAAGTGGCTAGCGAAGTGGAGATTGACCTGATGGAGTTCCAAGAGCTCACTGCACAGGAAAGTGAGAGCATCCAAGAGATGCCTGGGCCCCAACAGGGGAAGGGGGGCATGTCCTCAACCAGAGGAGGCAAACTTCACCATGCTCCAGGAGTCTGCTTCTACTGCAATAAGGAGGGCCACCAAGCAGCCAAGTGCCTTGCACCATGACCAGCAACCATTCCTCCATTTGCCAGCCAGCCCAAGAAGAAGAGGCCCCCAGTGAAGCCAAAGGAGAAGACACACATGGAATGGCAAGTTGTTGAGTTCTTTCCTCCATCCAGTGAGAAGGAGGAGGGAACCTTGACCAACCCCCAAATGGGTCCAGTCTTGTATGAGAGCAACAGCAAAGGAGAAGATGACCTGATGGTAATTGGCACCATTATCCCCATGATGGCCAGGGTGGAGATTGTGGTGCCCTCCTCAGAGGCAAGAGGGGTTCATCACAGCACTATTAGACTTGGGTTGCTCCATACCTCGTCAGCACCTAGGTATTGGAGACATTGGGACTAAGACTGAGAAAACTGAGACGACCCATAGCATTTTCCCAGTTAGATGGATCAATTACAAGGGGTTCATCCAGCTAGCAAAATCAAGGATGACAGCCCCAGTGTTATTCAAAAAAAAGAAGGATGGATTCCTTAGTCTGTGATTCGAATGGCTATGAATGGAAATCATATATTCTCTTTCCTTTATGAGGGACCTGCTATGCTATTTAGCAAAGGGGAACATCTTCACAAATCTGGACCTGCAGGAGGCATACAACTGAGTGAGCATTATGGAGGGGGATGAGTAGGAAATGGCATTTAATTGCCCCCTAGGCTGCTATCAGTTCTGAGTAATGTCCTTTGGGCTGCAAGGGGCACTGCCATATTCATGCAACTGATAAATAAGGTTCTGCATGAACACCTGTACAAGGGAGTGTTTGTGTACTTGGAT
Organism: Crotalus tigris; assembly: GCF_016545835.1. Taxonomy (NCBI): domain Eukaryota; kingdom Metazoa; phylum Chordata; class Lepidosauria; order Squamata; family Viperidae; genus Crotalus; species Crotalus tigris. The sequence goes on from NW_024096690.1 coordinate 3,083,324, forward strand.
GGTATATTAATATACATTGAGACCCTGGATGAACATGTGAAGTTGGTCAAAGCCATACTCAGAAAATTGCAGGAGGCCCAACTTTATGCGAAGCTGTCTAAGTAATTTCACAAGACTTGCATAGACTACCTGAGATACTGGATTCCAACGAGGGAGTGAAGATGGATCCTAGCAAGGTGAAGGCAGTACTGGAGTGGGAGCCCCCTGGGACCAGGAGGCAACTGCAAAGTTTTCTGGGTTTTTTGAACTTTTACTGCCAGTTCAAACCCACCTTTGCCCAGATAGCCCTAGAAATTACCAATCTGCTAAAAACGGGGGAATGAGACCAAAACCCAGCCAACCCCTGACCCAGTGATACAGGCTGATGCCAACAATATAGTAGTAGAGGCAATCCTACTCCAAATGAATGCCAAAGGAGACTTACAACCCTGTCCTACACATCTCGCAAGTTATCTGACACCAAAAGGAGGCTTATGTAGTCCAATGGGCTCTTTAACCTAGAGGCAGTTCCTAGAGGGTTAAAAGATCATAAGAACCTAGAAGCACTAAAGGCCCCTAGGAGACCATCCCCTAAACAGGTCCAGTGGGCCCAATACTTTAACCAGTTCAACTTCACTCTTCAGTATCTGCCAGGAGAGAAAAACTTCCCTGCAGATGTCCTCTCCTCTAAGCCAGGATATAATAGCATCCAAGAGGCAATGGTGACATCATCATCCCATCTGAGCAGTGTGCAGCACTGGCTCTCATCTCTTGGCAGGAGCCAGCCCAAGACATAGGACATAACGCAATCCTTAAAAGATGTCCTAGTAAGCAATAAGTGTTTTCAGCAACACAAAGACAATCTATCTGTGAAGGAAAGGCTAGCATGGAAAGACACCAAAATATATGTCCCAGCCAGCCAGGGACTGGATTTTACAGAGAGTCATGACACTAGAGCAGCAAGACATTTTGGGTTTGTGAAGACCCTACACCTAGTGAAGAGACAATACTGTTGGCCAAAAATGAAAAAGGACATAGAAACCCATGTGACATACCCTGTGTATGCCTCAGTGAAATGGATGCCCAGGAAGTTCCGCAGGCTGCTGCAGCCAATAGCCAACTGGATGAACCCCTGAGGGAAAATCTCCATGGACTTTATTGTTGACTTTCCAGAGAGCTCTAGGAACACTGTAATTTGGACCATTATGGACTTGTTCTCCAAGCAGGCACATTTTGTGGTATGCCCAAAGATTCCCTCCACCTGATCTTTGGCAAGGCTATTCATACAGCATATCTACTGACTGTATGGAGTCCCAAAGTGCATCATCTCAGACCAGGGCATGCAATTCTCTGCAAACTTTTGGCAGGAATCTTTAAGCTGATTGGCTCTTCGCAGGACCTTAGCCCAGCATATCACCCCAGTACTAATGGAGCTTGTGAACAGACAAATTCAATGTTAGAACAGTATATGAGGTTTTATGTAAATTACCAACAGGCCAGTTGGGCTGAACTCCTGCCTTTTGTGAAGTGGTATATAATAACTGGCATATAATGGGATGGTTGACAGCTATAGCATGAGCAATCATGGATTTCTTCCCTGTGTTCAGGTTTGCTAGAAGTGGGCAATCCATAGACCAAAGACAGCCTGTGATTCTTTTTGACAGTCCTTGGAATATCCTCTTATCACACTGCCAAATGTTGGTAATGTTTCTCAATGTTTTGAGGCAGGAAAAATGTAATGCTACCCTGTAAAGCCCAATATAGGCTTAACATAATTAAGTAGGGGAAAAGAAAAAAAAGAAAAAACCTATATCATGACCTCAATCAATGCATTTTCCTTAAAAAAAAGATCTTTGAATTCTTCACTAAATCATTAAAGTATTATTTAAAAATTAACTAGCACAATATATTTTTCATCAATTCATTTTTCTGATGATTGGAGAATGAAAGTGTCAATCAAAGAATGTCAATACAAGGCAATTCTGACCAGATTGTTATCCAGCAGAAGGAAGGAACAGAAGGAGAGGAATTTGCAAGTAGGTTTTGAGGAAAGCTTGGAGTCCAAACTGGAAATCCCTTTTGTTGTCAGGATGAAAGAAAGTTATAACTTTTTTTTTGTGCTGAGTTAATGTGGATAAGAAATGGATGCTTTGTAGAAGTTAAAGTAGATTTGTTTAAAAAAAATTTCTGTTGTTTGCATGTTATATAAGTATCTAAGAGCCCTAGTGGCACAATGGTTAGAATGCAGGCTGCCCACAGCCTAGAGTTCGATCCTAATGAGCTCGAGATTGATTCTGCCTTCCCTCTTTCTGAGGTTGGTAAAACAAGGACCCAGATTGTTGGAGGCCATATGCTGACTCAGAGAGTGCTGTAAAGGACTATGGAGTGGTAATATAAATCTTAAGTGCTATTGCTATTTATGCTATCCTGTGATTTTTCACATTCCACTCAGTTACATTACATTAGGGATTTAAAAAATTTCCAAATCAGAAAATAGATTTAGTGGTAGGAGCAGAACCAAAAGATAGTAAAGGCAAAGTATACCAGCTCAAACAGATGGAGGATTTGCAACAAGATTATAAGAGAAATAGTATGTATTATTTTAAGCAAATGGATTTTCATCAGATTTTGTCAGATGGAGTGATGCCAAGAGAAGTGATGGTACTTCCAGGCAATTATCTTGAGGAACTGGGAAATGAACAGTCTTTGGGCCATTCTACATCTGAAAACATATTGATCTGAGGTTGGAAAATGGAGCAATGCTTAAATGAGGTAGAACCTTGGTACAGCAAACTCACAGACAGCATAGATAACCCAGAGCAGTCCCTTATCTTGGGTTCAAAGCAGACAAGCAATTAAATACCAAACAGTAGTTTGGTTGGCCTGAAGCTTAGGGCCTGATTTGTTTGCACAGATTATGATAACTTGAAACCAGACATATGCTTGTACATATACATTATATTATGCCAGCTCAGATCTGATTAATGCTCTTTCTCATATCTTCATTCCAGTGCACAAGCAATTGTTATCAATTGATTTCAATTCTTGTGGAAAATGCAAGGACTCTTACGAATTCCAGAGGGTTTAGCAGAGAGATTTATTGCGCAGGTTCAGAAGCAGTAACAACAAGCAATTCTGAACCCCGAGGGCGGGTTCAGGCTTCAGTTTTATACTTTCTTTTTCTCAGGAACAAAGAACTACACATTATGATACACATTGTATTACATTAGGTTAGTTTCTCACCAGCATACAATGGAGAGTTTTGCTACATATATTGTATCCAAGTGCAATGCAATTAGGTTAGTCACATATTGCTAACACAGCATTATTTTAGTAATTATGCAGACATATCATTATTTTAGTGATTGTTCATTATTATTCCACATTATTCCACCTCATAATCACAACTATTAGTTGGAATGAGATCATTGTGATTGTGATCACGATGATTTCAAGTCTTTCCCCAAAGATTGCTGGAACACTATATATAAAATGTTTGCTCACAGCACTTTTCTCATGCAGAATCAGTCTGTACCTCATGTAGTTTATGGTGTAAGATGAGATTATTTTTAAAAGCATCCAGGGGCATTAAATGCTGTCTCTACTGGCCATGACTGCAAAATTTTATAATAGAACTTCACTATGCTTTATAATTGACAGTAGATTCCTACTGATACGCTTAAGGCAAAAATGTAATTGAGTATTGTTTCTTCAGTGCATGCACACTGCACATTGTCTCCTGTTAAATAGCAGATACACTCCAAAATTAACAGAATGCATCTTTAATGCACTCCATGGAATCCACTTTACACTGTATTATTAACACTTGGTTTCTTTGCCTGGAAGAAAAAGATAAGCATGTCACTATGATTATTGTTTTGGAGCATTTTAATCCTATTAGTTGTTGAGTAGGGCTGAAAGATTAACTAGCAGTAATGTTCCTTGAAAAATAAATAAATTATTCTTCAATTTTTGGAAAAGCTTTGTCCTATTGCATTAAAGCATTCCTGTGGTATTGCTTTTCTACCTATAATATTATACTTTATCTTTGTAATCTCTCTTTTCCTTTTTTTATTTGTTATATAAACTCCATTCTTTTTATCTTTTTATTGTAAATCATTATTTTCAGCTATTTTGATTGTAATAAATATACAGATCTGCTGGTAGATCACATGAGATCACAGATTATGTATTCTACATGGTGTCATTTATTTATACATATAAAAACAGTTTTCCAAGAATATAAAAATATTAGGACTCTGATTCATATCTCGTGCATATTTTTGTGTCCTACTGAGAGTTCAGTGATGTTCCTTTGGTACATCCCTTACATCCATAGGAAAATTAAACGGAATTATACAAGCATGACTTTTGGTAAACTCAAGAAATGTTAAGTTATATTAATTAGCTTCATTTTGTTCTCTGGTAACTTTCTTTTATAGCTCATATTCAATGTTCTTTAAAACAATTGGGATGAGGTTATCTGAAGACCTAAAGAAACTGATTTTTATTATTTTCAGTGGCTCAATTTAGTTGTGGTGCAATGTTATCAACATATATAGGCCTGGCCATTTTAAAATGGGATTTTGATTGTCTGAACCCAGCAAATAGTGATACATTCAATAAACGGTGTGTACACAAATAATTTACATAATTTACATTACTGAACTTTTTCTAATTATTTCAAATTTACCCAAGATAAAAAAGGAGCTCTTCTGTGGCATTTTTTTTCCTCATTGTTCATAGTTTTTATGTTGCATACAAACCAGAAGAATTCAGTTAATCTCAGAAATAAATCTCTCTGGATGCCCAATAAGCTTCTATGATCTAGATTCAGTAGACCCAGAACATATAGCAAAAAGGTAAAAGCTATTCTGATATATTCAAGAAGAGTTTATTTCTCTCTGCCTCTCACATACTGAGGTGGCAATTAAAGAGAGAACCTTTCTATGAAATCAAATATAGTTTGATTTTGCTCTGGTTCACAAAGATACAGAAGGAATTAGCTCATGGTATTTTGCACTTTATTACTGGGAGCTGGGTTGTTCTGTTCAAAATGGTTAGTGCTAACTAGACAACCCATGACCCATTGGGTCATCCCTGCAGACATTTTTCTTACCTAAACAAAAACAGAATGACTATTGTTCGATGTTTGGATGGCTATTGTTTTGGTTTTAAAATTAAAGAAAAAAACAGTTTATGAAGAAAGATGTATAATAAGACAAATATATACTTTAAAAGTCATGTTTGATGACAATATTTGCAGTTAATGTGCCATTCTTTAAAAATACTCTTAACATTTTCATTTTTTCCCTTCAGCTTAAAGCAACATAGCAACATATGCCAATACTAGTTTCTCGAGATAAATTAGTATATTGTCAGATCCAAATACTAGACAGATTACCAGTTGATACAGTCTTACTGGAAATCAATATGGCTCTGTTTACTGTACCAAGAAAAAAAAAAACAGAAGGCTAGAAGACAGGCAGAAAGGAAGCAATTTCTCAGGCCTCTTAAGAGCACTCATTCATCCTTCCATTCTTATATTTTACTTTATTGAGATCCAAATATAAAAGGGAAGGACTGGTTGCTATGTATGTTCCTTCCAAACTGACAGAGAGAAATTCCAACCTGAACAAATATGATGCATTTGATTCATTTTTGCTCTCCTTTCAAGAACAATTATTTTTCTCCCATTCTTTTCTGCCTACTGCAGTTGTGATGCATTATCTAAACTGAATTACATATGCTCATTTACTGTAAGTCTGCACAAAGAAAATGAATGAAAATAGATTACTTGCTATACAGTAAGAGCAAATATTCAGAATGATAAAACTGCTCTCCTCATTCTTACTCCAAAGGGCTGCTTAATAGAACAAAATACAGGAGTATATAAAGATGTATCCAACCACTCAAGTCATATTTTATATCTGATCTAATGGAGACTTTAAAGGAACTTATAATTAGTTACATGGATCCTTTCAAGCAATCAGATTACTTGGAAAATATGAATGGTTGGGCAAATATTGAACACAACATTTACATTCTAAAATATGAGTAAGCTAAATAGAATAGTGATGGTAAGAAGAAGGAATTAGTGTCTTTCTCTAATCTGAGATGCAACATTCTTAGAATGTTAAAGAATCATGTGTATTTCTCTCTATCCCCCACTTTCCCAAATAGCCATGGTGTGCTCCACATCAATAGCACAATCTCCTAATATCTCTACAATTATTCCTGTTTTTTTCAACACACAGACATATGCATACTCCCTCCCTCTCCCTCTCTCTCCCACTCTCTCTCTCTCTCTCTCTCTCTCTCTCTCACACACACACACACACACACACACACATGAGGGTGAAGGTTGGTTCTCCGAGGTAACATATTCAGTGGAGTTAATTTATTGATTTGCAAGATAGGTTCTGTTAGAACACAAACAGCAGATCTGCTCTGAACAATCATCTTTATCTTTTGATTAAAAAAAAGTTATTTAGAAAAACAGTCTTCTAGAAATAAAGACATAGTTTTTATATTCTAGGAGTGTATAATGGCATGCATGACAGTGTAATGTTTGCTTTATGTAATTGTTTATGTATTTTTAAAAATATAGCACTAGACATTTTCATTTTAACAGATTGTACCTGAGAAACATATATTTTTAAAGTTGGCTGCTGCAGGAATGTCAAAAAGGCAAGAAAAGAAAGTGAAGTATAGATCAGGAAATTTATACTGAAAACTATGATTTTCTGCGAGAATAGCATACAAAACTCTGCATATAAGAGAAACTTAATGAACTTGTACATCCTATAATGATTAAAATGACCTGTAAGGGGAAGATTTGAGTTCAAGTCATTACTTGACCATAGAGTTCACTGGATACCCTTTCAAACAATAACTCTTTCCCAGAAAAAAAAAAACATCTCCCAGGATTGTGGCTGTGTGAATAAGTTAAAAGAGACTTGTTATTTATGCTACCTTCAGCTGTCACAGATTTTCAGTTTAGTTGAAGGATCCAATCTGGATCGGTCACCAAGGTCAGAGGTTTAGTCTTCCGAGCTTTTGGACTCGTGCTGGGGCCCCCATCCTCAGGGAACTTCAGAACATTTAGTATAGATGACGTTTATTATTTGTGATCAAGATTATCCTCTATCACCTATACTTTGTCCACCAATTTGCTAAAGTTCATTCACCTCTCATTTTGATTTGATTCAAAACATTTGAATGTTGTAAAAGCATAAACCAGCCAAATATTATTGGAAAATGGGAAGCTGCTCCCTGAACTTCAGCTTTACAAGTTCTAGCCTGAAGAACTATGGGGGCATTTAAGAAAAGAGGATCCCCGATCAAGGTGAATTCTGGGAGTTGAAGTCCAAACATCTTAAAATTGCTGAGGTTGAAAAGATTGTCTTAGGTTCTGTTACATAATAGCATTTGCCTTAAATGCTAACTCCTTTTAGTAAAAAAAAGCTGGTCCCAGAAAGCTCAAAGGGGCTTTACAAAAAGCCATACACAGCTGCCCTATGACAAAAACAGTTAAAGCAATGAAAATTCAAACAGAAGGTTGATATTTTGCCTTTAATTCATCCTAGTTTGCTTAGGTATTGGAATACATATGGTGGAAAGGTCACTTAGTTATATGGAAACAATGCCTGGCATAAGGGGTCTGATTAAGCATAATGCTTTATTCTTAATGTCAAATTCCCTGCTTGTTGTAAGTTGTGTTGAATCTTGAGCCTAGTTTATTCAAATGGAGAATCTGTATCTGTTGAGTCCTTGGCGCAAAGCAGACATGAGAAGCAGTTGGAGTTCTCAGTTTTCTTTATTCTGCGTTCAGCTTACAAGTAGATGGCTTCAGCAGCTCCCAAAACCTCCCAACTTCTTATATAGACATTTCCTGGGTAAATGCGATACTTTTCCCGCGCCAGCACCCGCGCATGCGCACGGCGCTGGCGACAGCCTGTCTGGTCCCGGGCAGCTTTGCACCTGCCCGGGACTGCCTGCAAACGCCCGAGCCGTTTGCAAGGCTCGGGACATAACACCCCTTTCCCCCGGGCTAAAACTACTACCAACATATAATCATTTATTTTATGCAGTGTTCTGCTTCTCAGTGCTCCTATCGTTACCTGGCTTTTGTTTAGCCAGCAATGTTATGTAATCTTCTAAGTATTTAGGAGATTTCCTTGCTCTCTGTGACCTTCTCAGCTCTGGGTTTCTGACAGGTGTTCCCTGACTGAGGGGTGACAAGAGCCTGTTCCCCTTATCATGCCTTGGTGCCTTCCAAGGACTTTGCCCCGATGCCTGGCCTGCTTGCTTGCCCACCGGGCTCGTCAGGCCAGGGCTTCTGTCACTTTGTGACCTGGTTGACCTGCCTAGCTGTAGATCCTCGGGTCCCTTGAAGTGATAGCCACTGCTGGGCGTCTCTGTTGAACCTCCTAGGTCCGTCCAAGACCTGTCAGGAGGCTGACCATTCCCTGAACCCCGTTCTGTGTCCGGGCTTGTGTGGGTTCCTGTACTTTCCCAAAACTCAGTTACTCCCTGATTTGGGCTAGAGGTGTTGTAGTCGGGACTTGGTCCCTCGACCACCTCCCTGTATGTATGACCCCCTGTAGAATTTGGGGTAAGGTCAGGCCAACCTTGGGGATTGTGTGCCAGCTCTCTTGCGGGGAATGATTTGTTGGGATGCCCCCGGGTATCCTCCGTGACTGGAGTGCTGTGTGATGTGTGTGGAAAGTGAGTATGCCCCCGGGGTGACTCCCTGGCTGGAATAGGCATGGATGCCTGGTAGTTGGGTAGGCTCATAGAATTTTTGTTCGGAGCTCTCGCAGAACCCTGGGATGGGCCATTTGTGGCTCCATCAGTGGAGGTGGGCAGCAGCTCGTGCCCTTCCCTTTGCTCCAAAGGGTCCCCTCCCCCCCTGGAAAAGACCCAGGAGTCTCATCTGAAAAGTCCCGCCTAGGGCGGAGTTGGTCGATGTGCCGACGCAGGACACGACCGTTGTCCAGGGCTACCTCGTAGGAGAGAGGACCTGTGACCCTGGAAATAGAAGCGGGGACCCATGTATGACCAGTCCCGTAATTGCGAGCCCAAACCGGGGCACCCACAAGTAGTTGTCTAGGTGCCCTAGGATGTGAGGTAGATGACGGCAGTCTGTCCGGATGCAACCGGTCAAGTCTAGTAGTAAGTTGGCGCCCCCAACGAAGTTCAGCTGGACTTCTCCCTGTAGAAGTGGACGGTGTGGTGCGATAAGAAAGGAGAAAGTCAGCCAATCTGTGATGCCAGTCCCCGTAGGTGAGTCTCTTCAAGGCGTCCTTTGCGATGCGCACCATGCGTTCCGCCATACCGTTGGTGGACGGGTGAAAAGGCGCAGACGTGGCATGACGAATCAGGTTTGCCTGTAAGAAAGCTTGGAATTCGGAGGAGGTGAATTGAGGGCCGTTGTCGGACACAATGACATCTGGAAGCCCGTGTGCAGCAAAAATCCCCCTCAGTACCTGAATAGTCTTTGCAGTGGTGGTGGATGAGACAGGTACAACCTCAAGCCATTTTGAACGGCTGTCAACAAGGACCAAGAAGAACTGGCCCTGAAAGGGCCCAGCGTAGTCAATGTGCACCCTAGACCATGGGGACTGTGTTTCCTCCCATCTATGCACGGGAGCTTGGGGCATCTCTGGGCGAGATCGTTGGCACAGGTGGCATGCATGCACCTGAGCCTCAATATCTTTATCTAAACCAGGCCACCACAAGTGGCTGCGCGCAAGAGCCTTCATACGAACAATGCCAGGATGACCCTCGTGGAGGGATTCTAAGACCCTAGTCCTCATTGAGGTGGGAATGACAACTCTGTTTTCCCAAAGCAGACAACCCTGAGAAAGGGACAGCTCGTTCCTTTTGGACCAGAAACTCTGAAACTCAGGACTAGGGCAGTGCTCAGGCCAACCAGACAAAACCCAGGAACGGACACGTGAAAGTGTGTGATCTGTACTGTTTCAGCGGCAACATCCCTGGCACTAAGAGGGAGCTCGGGCAAGGCTTGGATTGATAGAATGTTGACAGCTGGCGCAGGGTCAGCTTCTACTACTGGCAGAGGCAATCTACTGAGGCCATCAGCATGGCCCATTTCTTTCCCAGGCTTGTGGAGTAAGGAAAAATCATATGCAGACAAAAAGATAGACCACCTAAGCATTCTAGGGGAAATGATTTGGGGAGTCTGCTTACGTGTGGTAAACAGTCCCAGCAGAGGCTTATGGTCAGTGAAGACCGTGAAGTGCCTGCCATCTAGAAAGTCATGGAATTTTTTAATTCCAGCAACAACAGCCAGAGCCTCCCTGTCTATCTGAGCGTAGTTGCGCTCAGCAGAAGACAATGTTCTGGAGTAATATGCAACAGGAACCTGAGTTCCATCAGACCTGAGGTGGCTCAGGAGAGCTCCAACCCCGTAAGGGGACGCATCACAAGCGATGCACACAGGAAGGGACTCGTTGAAATGTGCAAGTACACTGTTAGAAGTGAGCAAAGCCTTGACTTTGTTAAAACAATCCTCATGCGTTTGTGACCACTGCCACACTGCTTGCTTGTCTAGTAGCCTGTGAAGAGGCTCAGCTACACTAGCTTTTTGTGGAAGAAAAGAATTGTAGAAATTCAGGAGGCCCAGGAAGGCTTGAAGTTCGGCCTTGGACTTTGGCCTAGGTGCTTCTAAAATAGCAGTTAGTTTGGATTCAGCAGGGTGAATTCCAGCAGCATCAATTTTGACCCCCAGAAATTCAGTAGAAGGCACCCCAATCTTGCATTTGTCTTTTTTGAGCTTGAGGCCTGATTTCCTGAATCTTAACAGAACAGCCCTTAGCCGTTCAGCTAGAATTTGTGTGGAGTCTCCTGCAATCAAAACATCATCAAAGTAGGGGCAAACCCCTGGTATACCTCGTAGTGTGTTTTCCATTACGCTTTGGAAGATCCCAGGAGCGACATTCACTCCAAACTGTAGCCTTTTTACTTTAAAGGCCCCTCTGTGGGTCACAATAGTCTGAGCTATAGCAGCAGCATCATCAACAGGCAGCTGTTGATATGCTTGACCTAGGTAAAGCTTTGCAAAAACACGCCCCCCCTTTGAGGGAGGCCAGAATGTGACTGACCACAGGAACAGGATAGGCATGTTGCTGCAATGCCTTATTAAGAGTGCATTTGTAATCAGCACAAATGCGAATGTCCCCATTTGCCTTTAGAGGCGTGACAATGGGGGTCTCCCACGGACTGGAATCAACAGGTTCTAGAATTCCCTGTTGGATCAGTTTGTCTAACTCAGTGTCAATTTTACTCTTTAAAGCAAAAGGGACCCTTCTTGCTTTAATTCTAAAGGGAGTGACAGTGGGGTCTAGCTTTAAGGACACAGGGGGTCCTTTGAATGTGCCCAGCTGGGGGCTGAAAACATCTGCAAATTCTTTGCAGACTTCCTGTAGGTCGAGTGTTTGTAAACTGTTGAGTCCTGTGACGTGTATCCCCAGGGCCTCAAACCAATCGAGTCCTATGAGACTCGTTCGTTCACCCCCTACTACTAATAAGTCTAGTGGACCTTCAAAACTCTTGTATTGCACGTTAAGGGTGGCCTCCCCCTTAACACACACTCTTGAATTTTGAAAATCTGTTAACACAATGTCAGAAGGCCTTAACTTGGCCTGAGTTCCACTACCGGAACAAATCTTCCTAAATGTATGCAAGGAGATAATTGAAAAGGCAGACCCTGTGTCTAGTTCCATAGATAATGGAACCCCTTGTAGCTTCACCTTGAGTGACAGCTTTTTCTTAATGGGCTTGTGTGTGCCTGTCCTAAGGATGCTTCTTCGCGAAGCGCAAAACCCTACCCTATTCTGGCTGGGGAATCTGGTACCTTTCAGGCGCAGTTCTTCCTGAGGTTGTACCTTTCGTCGGCCCAGACACACAGCTGCAATGTGTCCTTGTTTGCCGCATGCCCGGCAGGTAGCGGAGCGGAACTTGCAGTCGGTTCTCCTGTGGCGACCTCCACAGCCGATGCACTTGAGCGGAGCTGAAGAGCTTCCCTTCTGTTTTTCTTCCTTCGTGGGGTGGAGACGGTCGACTTCCTCGTCCGGATCCTCCTCGGAGTTTCTTTGGACGTCTTCCTGGTGCACGGATGCAACCTCTGGACTGTTTCTGATCGGCCGCATGTTCTTGACAGCGCCGCCTGCTGCTTCTTCTGCGGTGACTTCCCTTAAGGCATCTTGGTAGGACAATTCTTCTTTAGCAAAAAGTCTCTGTTGTAGATCTCGATGCCTTAACCCGCACACGAATCGGTCCCTCAGGCGTTCTTCGAGGTCTTTGAACTCGCAGTGCTTGGCGGCCTTCCATAATGCGGCGATGAATTCTTTGGCCGACTCACCGGGCCGTTGATCCCTCTGCTCGAAGGTGTGGCGCCATGCGATGACGGACATCTTGGGGTGGAAGTGCTCCTTCAGCAGCTTCTTCAGATCTGCGTAGCTGACAGACTCTACTGGAACAGATGCTGCAAGGTTTTCTGCGATGTCGAAGGCGTCTTGACTGCAAACACAAAGCAGGGTGGCAGCCTTCAAGCTCTCTTCCCTCACTTGGTTTGCCTTGAAGTAGTTCTCCACCCTGGCTACATATGACTCCCACCGCTCTGGATGTGAGACGTCGAACTCCGAAAGCCTTCCGATTTTCGCCATCTTCAGGAGACTTGTCTATCAGCCAGCCTACCCCCGAATGCGCACTGGATTGGCGGGTAGCTGCCGAGTCGACGCCGTTCCGCCGCTCAGGACTCACTTGGGTAAGCTTACACTTCTTCCTTTCCAGGCGGTGTAAGGCAATCCCATCCTCGTCGCCAGTGTTGAGTCCTTGGCGCAAAGCAGACACGAGAAGCAGTTGGAGTTCTCAGTTTTCTTTATTCTGCGTTCAGCTTACAAGTAGATGGCTTCAGCAGCTCCCAAAAGCTCCCAGCTTCTTATATAGACATTTCCCGGGTAAATGCGATACTTTTCCCGCGCCAGCACCTGTGCATGCGCACGGCACTGGCGACAGCCTGTCTGGTCCCGGGCAGCTTTGCACCTGCCCGGGACTGCCTGCAAACGCCCCGAGCCGTTTGCAAGGCTCGGGACATAACAGTATCCCTGAAGCATCAACTAATCCATGGACTAGGATCCATTCCATTTATATGTTTTACTGCCTTTCCAAATCTAAATACTGTTCCCCAAAAGTAAAACAGTCCTATAGTAATTTCTAATATAAATGCAATAAATTATATATATAGAATAGAAATATCAACAATTTCTAAATTTAATTCAGTTTATTGGAAACAGGCCACATGCAATTTGAAATACACAACTTATATCTAAGAATTTTCACTACTATATTTCTTATTTCTGAATAAACACACTGGATTTAATCTGGATGAGGATTATGTGGGGAAAGAATATAGGTCACAATCCTGATCAAGCCCCTAGTGTTTATTCTAAACAAGAAGTGTTCAATTTGATTCACAGAGATTTTCCAATTTTTTTTAATATGACAGAAAATATAATTATCAAATACATGGAAGATAATATGTTACGTATAATTAATTTTATTTAATTTTAACTGAATCTGAATTAAATCAAAGTTAGATTTTGTCTTGCTTCTGCTTGTTTCTTCATCTTCATGTCATCTACTTTTTGGAGTGTCTCTCTGAAGTCCATTTGTGGCTGTATCACACACTTTAGTTTATCTATCTATCTATCTATCTATCTCTCTCTCTCTCTCTCTATCTATCTATCTATCTATCTATCTATCTATCTATCTATCTACAATCATTAAAGTATGGATCGATAGTTATAGTACTACCTCTAATAGTTATCAAGATGAAAAGATATCATGGTTATTTTTCTGGAAGGTTTCTATTGTTATTTAACACAAAAAAAAATCCAAATTTAGCCTCCCAGAAAATTTAGACAATTCATTTATTTTTGATCTTGTCTGCAGCATATTTTGACATTTTGACATATTAAGCCCCTGCACATGATTTGATAGTTTCGGCTGTAATTGTGCTAGTAGCAAGATGCTGCTGATAAAATGAACTTTTAATGTTTTCCAAAGTATTTAAGACATAATTATGCACCTCAGTGGCTTACTTACTAATACTACATGGGATAAACACTTTTCTGCTTCCCCTTCTCTGGAGTTCAGATCAGAGAATCTATAATGTGCAAACAAGGTATCAGTGAAAATAGAAGCCAGATAGGAACTGACTTTTGCCTGTTAAATAGATATTATTAATAAAATGAAGGCAATGTATTTTTATTCCTTTAGTTATGTTAATTCAATTTTGCAATGATGGTTTTCAGAAGATATTCATATAATTAGGAATGAAATTTCTGTTTTATTCATCCCTTCTGCCTTTTCTAAAGGGAGCAGGGGAATTTCAAGTAATAAGGATGTGTAGGTAATGAATTTTGGTGAAAAGATAGTACAAGCTCTTACGGTAATATATCAAAAACAAACGGCACAACTTATTGTTAATGGAGGGTTGTCAGAGGTTTTTACAATAGAGAAAGGTACCAGGCAGGGATGTCCATTATCACCGTTGTTGTTTGTTTTAACATTGGAAATATTGTTGATCAAAATTCGAGAGTCGCAGGAAATTAAAGGAATAGAAGTTAACAAAAAAGAATACAAGTTAAGAGCTTTTGCGGATGACTTGGTTGTTACTTTGTCGCAACCTACTTATTCTGCAGAAAAGTTATTACAACTGATTCATTATTATGGTGTGGTTTCGGGTTTCAAGATTAATGTTAATAAGACTAAAATTTTATCTAAAAATATGACTAGTCAGGAGAAGCAGACTTTGGTTAATTTGACGGGTTTTGAAATTGTTAATAAGGTAAAATATTTGGGGGTGATGTTATCTGTTTCTAACGCAAAACTATTTAAAAATAACTATGAAAGGTTGTGGGTTAGGGTACAGAAAGACTTGAAGAATTGGGAGAAGTTGCAATTATCCCTCATGGGAAGAATTGCAGTGATAAAAATGAATATTCTACCCAAGTTTCTCTTTTTGTTTCAAATGTTATTTGAAGAATGAGATTAATCTAAGTGAATGGCAGAAAGGCCTTAATAAATTTATTTGGGCAGGGAAAAAGCCAAGGGTTAAGTTTAAAATTATGCAAGACTTCCGTGAGAGGGGTGGACTCAAGGTACCGAATTTGAAATTATACTATGATGCGGTGGTTCTAACACTAATTAGTGATACTCCATCTAGAGGGATGGGATTTACTTTTTGGGTGGCATGCCTATTTAATATTTAATAAAAAAATGGATTGGGTCTTTAAAGCTCATATTCTAAGAATTTC
The DNA here is from genome assembly GCF_016545835.1 of Crotalus tigris. Classification (NCBI taxonomy): domain Eukaryota; kingdom Metazoa; phylum Chordata; class Lepidosauria; order Squamata; family Viperidae; genus Crotalus; species Crotalus tigris. Next base: position 3,098,650 of record NW_024096690.1, read on the forward strand.
TTTAGTTAGGACCTGGAGAAAATATTATAAAAGTGATTTTAAAGTACCATTATGGGCTATACCTTGGCATGCGATAGAAGGAATAAAAAGAGGTGCTAAAATGGATATGGTGTCTTATAGACAGCTACTTAGATGGGATGGACAAAAGTGGCAGTTAAAATCACGGGAAGAGTTAGCACAAGAAAATATTATTTACTCTTGGTTCCAATATAGGCAACTAGTAGATAGATGGAAGGTGGATTGTAAGGTGGGTTTTCTTAGAGAAGATGAAAATTTTATTAAGCAAGTGAAGGATCAAAGACAAACCCACATTAAGAGGATTTATGGGGTTTTAGTTGAATTGGACTCAGAAATGGAACTAATTAAAGATTGTATGATCAGATGGGCACAGAACTTTGGTGAGCCAGTTCCATTGGACACCTGGGAAACCATCTGGGTGAGAAATGTCAAATTTACACAAGCACAGAACTTAAGGGAGAATTTTTATAAAATGTTTTATAGATGGCACCTTGATCCACAAAAAATGTCTCTTATGTACCCTGACTTACAACCTAAATGTTGGAGATGTGGTTGTATGGATGCTACTTTTTATCATATTTGGTGGTCGTGTAGAGAGATAAAAGCATTTTGGATTAAGATATGGTGGAATATCCAGAGAATTTTTAGAAGGAGGGTAAAATTTACTCCGCAATTATTTTTGTTGGGTATAGTTACTGATTGTGATACAAAGGAGGTTATATTGATGTTAAATTTGATTACAGCCGCGAGGCTGTTAGTAGGACAATATTGGAAGAAGGAATCTTTGCCTACATTGCAGGAATGGTTTCTTAAAGTGTCTTATTTGGCGGAAATGGCAAAGATTTCGGCTTTTTTAAAGGAACAAACGCAAGAGAAATTTCTTGCTGTTTGGGATAAATGGATAAAATTTATACAATTTAAACTGAATATAAAAAAATATTATATAGCCTTTTCATAATCTTTATTTTTATATATATACATATATATTTTAATGTTATATTTTCTTTTTTTTTTACAAATATAATTTTTTAATTGTTTTTTAATTAAGCCTATATTCTGCTCTGGGAAGCTCGGGGGGGAAGGGGGGGGTGTTTGGGTGGGGGTTGGGGAAGGGGGGTTTTGTTGTGTAATGTTTAGTTTTTTTGTATATATTGTTTTTGTATTGTTTTGTTCTTTTTGTAAAACTTATAAAACTTTTTAATAAAAAAAAGGATGTGTAGGTAATAATGACAATCATTCTATTTCACAATATTTTTGATTATCACATACAAGAACCAGAACCTTGTCAAATGAACATTTTCAGGGTTTTCATTGCCCAGACCAAACTAGCTCTTAGCAGCAATAGGTGAATGTATGAATTTTCATTGTTAAAAGATTCTCAAATCAGATTATTAGCAAAAGTGTGTAATTTGATTTGTACTGTCCTGTTTGTTTTATTTTATAGCATGCAACTTTAAATCAAATTTGCCCTTGAATATGAAACTGCTTTTACACTTGAAATTACTGAAAGCTACTAGTGTAACATGAAAATTGCCTTCCTGTTTTGTTTTGTTTTCATTCATAAGTATTAAGGTACTGTATTTCTTTCTCCTCCATGTTTCCTATGGGATGTGCTTACTTTTTTGTGAAAAGGTCTGCTGTGAGTCATTAACAGCTGAAGGTTTGCAAACCCCTTATGGATCTTGTTAGGGATTTAAAGATATAACCCACAAGCAAAGGATGTGAGGATAACAGCAATATATCTGTCAGCAAAAATAGTTGATGAAATTGGCACTCTGTGTGTTTTGGCTGCAGTGAAAGAAAATGTATTCTTACATCTACCTCACCTCTCTTTCTTCCGTGCCCTCCCTGGCATGTAGTCTCTGATTTTTATTTTTTTAAAAGGGCCAGTCACATTGGCTAGCAGCTGGATTTTTAGCACTGGATTTCCTCTTAATAGAATGAGTGGCAGAGATATGAGCATGCTGGATTGCTGCATGTGGAGAAATTGATGGGTTGGGCATGGAACGAAATGGCATCTCTGTCTTCTTTGAATTAAGCTTGTTTTACTAGCATGATAGCCTCCTAGGAAATAGAACTGCTGAATGAAGTCATATTTCATAGTACAGCAACTCAACTACATGAAAGTGAGCAGAATGAAAGTGGAAACGTTTTACAATCAAAATTGGCTAAAGGAATGAAAGTAAATTGCCAATAGTTGCCAGTGGGTAAGATAACATACATGTCAAAAAATGTAGTGTGGCTGAGATAACTAAAATAGATGATGGTTATAAAATGAATCCTAAATAAAGGCAGTTGAGGCCTAATTGCAATAAATTGGTAAAAATTACATAACTGGATAGATCTAAAAAATGTCTTTCTAAAGCAGTGGTTCTCAACCTGTGGGTCAAGACCCCTTTTGGGGTCGAACGACCATTTCACGGGGGTCGCCAAACAACGCAGTCCGCCATTTTTTCCCCCTTTTCCTTAGCTGTGCTACTCCCTTTTATTCTATTGGCTTTTGAAAGCCAATAGAATAGACTCTCTTTTTTTAATAATTTTTTTTTATTTTCCATTTATTCATACAAAATACAATTCACAAGCTAAAATAGATTCATAACCATTGGTACCGCCTGCCCATTCCCCCCAGGCCGCGTCCACCCTCTCTGGTACCTTCCCTACTTTCCTCCTCTTTCTCTCCTCCCCTCCTGCTCTCTTCTCCTCCCCTTCTCCTCCTACCATCCTACTTCCTCCCTGCACCTTCCTCCCCTCTCATCCCTCTCAAACACATGAACGCAGCATAGGGGAAATGCCCAAGCAGCACGTCTCTCGTAAACTACCATATCTATATAATCCTTACCCACCCATCCACCCTCAACCCTCCCCCCTCACTTCCCAGAGCAGAGTACAGGGTTATTAATGAGAAAGTTAACAATAAAAAAAAGAAAAGAAAAAAGAAAAGGAAAGAAAAGAAAAAATATCATACTTAACCTTTAACTCCCCTTAAATTAAATCATCATAAACAAATCTCTACAACATTTGCTATAAAATTTACTCATAAAATAAATGAAACTTTGTAGTCCCATACTTTTTCTGAATATAATCTATCCATCTTCTCCATACAATAATATATCTTTCTTGTGTATGATCCTTCAAATAAGCAGAAATTTTTGCCATTTCTGCAAAATTAGAAACTTTAAATATCCATTCTTCTAAAGGCAACGAATCTTTCTTCCAATATAAGCCTACTAGTAACCTTGCTGCAGTTAATAAATTCAACATTAAAATAGTTTCTTTGTCATTTAAGTCCACAAAAATACCCAATAAGAATAATTGAGGAGTAAACTTTATCTTCCTTTTAAAAATCTTTTGAATGTTCCACCAAATCATAATCCAAAAAGCCTTTATCTTTTTACAATTCCACCAAACATGAAACTATGTCGCATCCATATTACCACATCTCCAACATTTGGGTTGTAAATTTGAATACATACAAGATAATTTTTTAGGATCTAGATGCCATCTGTAAAACATTTTATAAAAATTTTCCCTCAAATTTTGAGCTTGTGTAAATTTAACATTTCTAATCCAAATTATCTCCTATAAATCCAATGGGATCGGTTCCTGGATATTCTGAGCCCATTTAATCATACAATCTTTAACCAATTCTGTTTCTGAGTCTAATTCTATTAAAGCATTATAAATTCTTTTTATATGGGCCTGACTCTGATCTTTAATCTGAATAACCAAATTTTCATCTTCTAATGTTATTCCCTCTTTCTTATCTACAGTCCACCTGTCCACAATTTGTAAATATTGAAACCATGACTGTAGAATATTTTCTTGCCTTAATACATCTAGGGATTTTAAATGCCAGTCCAAACCTGACCAAATTAATAATTCTTTATACTAAATTTTATCAAAGTTCATCCCCTTAGAAATTCCCTCGATTGCATGTCTAGGAATCCCCCAGATAGGTATTTTATAATTTAACTTATGATAATACTTTTTCCAAACTCGAAGTAAGGCACTCCTCAAAATGTGTGATTTAAAAGCCCGGTCCACTTTCTTATTATAAATTAAATATGCATGCCAACCATATATTAAATCCCACCCTTCAAGAACAAGAATATCCTTGTTTGTTAAATTAAGCCAATTACTTATCCAAGTTAAGGCGGCTGCATCATAATATAATTTCAAATTAGGTGCTTTAAGTCCTCCTCTTTCTCGGGCATCTTGCAAAATCTTAAACTTAACCCTTGGTTTTTTCCCAGTCCAAATGAATTTATTGATACCCTTCTGCCATTCCTCCAAATTTACATCTTTTTTTAAAATAGGTATCATCTGAAACAAGAAAAGAAACTTTGGCAGAACATTCATTTTTACGGCTGAAATTCTCCCCAACAGTGACAATTGCAGTTTTTTTTCCCAATCATTTAAATCCTTTTGTACTTTTGCCCATAATAACTCATAATTATTCTTATACAATTTTCCATTTGAAGCAGTTAAATATACTCCCAGGTATTTAACCTGTAGCTTTAACCAAACTTTCCTTATCATTAACTGACATATTCTTAGGTAATATCTTAGTCTTATGATTATTGACTTTAAAACCAGAAACCTTCCCATACTGTGTTATAAGTTCTAATAGACAATCAACCACTCAAGTCGGTTATTCCAAAATTAAAACCAAATCATCCGCAAAAGCCCATAATTTATACTCATTCTTTCTTATCTTTATACCCTTGATTACCATTGATTCTTGAATCTGGATCAACAAAATCTCCAGTGTTAAAACAAATAACAATGGGGATAATGGACATCCTTGTCTTGTCCCTTTTTCAATATTAAAAGTCTCAGTCAGTCCCCCATTAACAAAATTTGAGCATATTGTTGCTGATATATAGCTTTAAGTGCATGTAAGAACTTATCCCAAAAATTCATTTTCTCTACCAGTGAGAATAAAAATTTCCAATCTAATTGGTCAAAAGCTTTTTCAGCATTCAAAAATATAAAAGCCACAGGAATCTGATTGTTCTTATCCAGATACTCAATTAACTTAATAATTTGTCTTACATTATATTTCATATATTGCCCTGTTATGAATCCTGATTGATCACTGTGAATCAGATCCTTCATAACCTGCATTAATCTATTTGCCAAAATTTTAGTAAAAATCTTATAATCTACATTTAATAATGATATTGGCCTGTAATTCTTAGGCTTTGTAAGATCTTGATCCTCCTTCAGAATCAATGATATAAATGCTCTTTTCCAAGAAGGAGGAACTTGTGCTCCCAACAAAATACTATTAAAAAGCTCCTTTAATGGCTCCAGCATTTCTTCAGATAAATGTTTATAATACGTCGATGTCAATCCATCTGTTCCTGGAGACTTTCCCACCTTTAACTGCTTAATAGCTAAACCAATTTCCTCCACAGTAATTAAACAATTCATCCCATTTTGCTGTTCCTCAGAAAGTTTAGGAAAATGTACTAATTGTAAATATTTATCTATATCCATTCCCTTTATATTGTCACTTGAATATAATTTTGTATAAAAATCTAAAAAACTCTTTTTAATCAAACTTTGCTGAAAAACCTTATATTTTACTTTCTCTATAATCCTAGACTCTCTTGAATAGAGTCTAATTCTATTGGCTTTCAAAAGCCAATAGGAATTGTCCAGGCTGTCTCTGCCCTGTTGAGCCCGCCAAAAGTCCCATTCTGCAAACAGTGCTGCACCAGTTGAGTAGTCCTCGACTTACGATCGGTTGAGTAGTCCTTGACTTACGACCGGTTGGGGGTTGCGGCATTAAAAAGTTGGAGAACCACTGTTCTAAAGCCAAGTCAGCCTATTCTAAGGGCAGGCAACCTGATTTCTCTCAGATATTTTAGATTTTGTCATTCCAAATTCTCTTCCATTAGCTAGATAGGATCAGATAAACCAGACCAAGAAACCAACATTATAGAAAGGCTAAAACTATAATTGGGAGCACCTATAATAGCAATCTTCTGAATGTAATTGTTCTATACCTCCACCCCTTTTTATGCTCCTGTAAATTAGGGAGGTGCCTGTCTAAGTCTCTTCCACATGTTTTTTGCCTGTTGTGGACTGAAAATATGTTCCACCTCTCATTGCTTTGGTAATAGATCTTTCATATCCCTGTTAAGGACATCTTTTTTGCTCTTTACATTGGATGGAAACTGAAATCTTCTAAAATATTTAGAGGGTATCCAGATGCTTAATCTTGCATATTCAGTCAAGATAAAATTGAGCTGTTTTAGCATTCAGAAGCTGTATAGAAAAAAGAAGCTGTATAGAAAGCAGTTAAATGTAAATTCCAAGGCCTGAAAATAAATATTTTTTTAAAAATATTTAGTTACCATATATGCCATAAGATTAAGCATAAATTAAAATTGCTTATTGAGACAGATATTTTGCAGCCTATCCTGTGACAAAAGAATATAGGGATTATTTTAATTATCATCAGTAAATATAAGTGAATGCATAATAGATAAAAATATGATAATTGTAACAAATAAATTGATTAAAGGATATAGAGTCAAGCTCTGATTGGCTGGGGGAGTGTTCTGTTTGGGCACGACCACAAACCAGAAGCCAGACCACAGCTGCATCATTAGCCACTTTAAACCCCTCCAATCCATACATGAAGCAAACTGACACCACCATGAAGATGAGGCATGATCACGAACGCGAAGCCAAAAAATAGCAATGCAGCTCACCATTTTAACCCCCCCGGCAACTCAGACTAACCTGAGCACAACAAAGCCCCCACCCAAACAGAACACTCCCCCAGCCAATCAGAGCACAGCCAACCCCCCAGCCAATCAGAGCACAGCCAACCCCCCAGTCAATCAGAGCACAGCCAAGCTCCTAACCAATCAGAACACACCTCCATCCAATCAGAACACAGCCAAGCTCTCATCCAATCAGTTCATACCCCCACTGGCAGTTAAAAGGAGGAAACAGCTACAATCACACATTGCTCCTAGAAGCACGAAGCTGAAAGCACCAGCCTGAAGATGACGAATGGGACTTCGGCGAAACGTTGCCAAGACACTTCCAATTTTACGCGGGAGAAAACCCAAACAACCAAAAACCTACATATATATACACACACACACACACACACACACACACACACACACACACACGCATACACACACACGCACACATATAAATATATAAATATGCATATAATAATAATAATAATAAAGTTGGAAGGGACCTTGGAGGTCATCTAGTCCAACCCCCTGCTCAGGCAGTATACTTGTATTCAACTAACAATGGTTGCAGTTTTCATAAAAAGAGCATGAGGGTGAAGAATCTACAGTGGGACTATGTCCCCAGTTTTTCTTTCCTCTTTTATAAAACCTGAAGAGATTTGTGTTGCTGAGTGAAAAGTATTAAAAAATAAAATTTACCATTTAAAATAATAAGTGTTCTAAATTAAAAAAAAACTTTTCAAAACAGATTTTATAGAGTAGGTTATTATAGGTTTACAAAAAGATGCATGCTAGGAGAAGAATGAGACCATAAAAATCTGAGTCCATCAAAATCCAAAGAACATAATAATGAGAGAAGAAAACAAAAACAATAAAAATAACAAATAAAAATGAGAGAAGAAAATAACAATAGTATTATCAAAAGCTGAAGATCAATCAGATGAAAAGTTTCAGTCTTCAAAATCATACATGTTATTACATAACTGGCAGTATCTAACTGGTATTGGGTGACCTTGGAAAGCTAATCAAGATTGGACTTAATATTACTTGTATGGGAGCTGGAAATCCCAAGGCTATATATGATAGGGTGAAGGATCAAAAACAAACAAAACATTCTTGAAAAGGCAATAGAAATCTCTTCCATAATTATTGCCAAGATAACAACAAGGTTATGTCTATGAAGTTACTACAAGGAGTTGAAGGAGACTATTTTTATCAAGGCTTTCTCATCCAAACAACTTTCAGATCATATAGTAGTAGTAGTAGTAGTAGTAGTAGTAGTAGTAGTAGTAAATAAATAAATAAAGTCCCAGTGAGGCACTACTTTGATGTGGTTGTGGGGCTTGTGTACTCTGAGGAAGATGAGAGCTGTGCCAGAGGTTCAACCATACTGGACAGGTCTCATTAGAGGAGTCAGACAAATATGGTGAGAGGTAAATTTCAGAAAGCCATACTGGCTTGGATGTTGCCCAGGTTAACAAGGTCCACACTAGATGTTGGAGTTGCTGGATATCTGGTGAAAAATGGGCTACAGGACTCAGGACTGTTGTCTGAGCAACCAGGGCCAGCAGCTGCAGAACTACTGGAAGAAAAGGTGTTTACCTGTCGCAAATATGCAGTGATTGAAAACAAAGAAATAATGATCTGTTATTACAGATCAAATCCAACAAAAAGAGGATATCTAAAACAAATGCACCAGTTCTGGAAAGAACAACATCCAGAATCAGAAATAACAGAACAGAGATCAATGTTGATTTTAATACAAAATAAAGTATTCACAGAAACAGAATTGGACGAACTGCAAAGGTTTACCCAAGGCAAAGAAATCAAAGCCTTGCCAGAAGTAATTCAGAATGTAAAGGCAAACCAGGAGGAGTTGGCAGTGAAGGAATCCAGCAGAGATATACAACTGTTCTCATTTGGAAACCAGGCACCTCTTCCTCAAGAAGAACAAAACTCTCTAACTAAAGAAATAAAAGAATTAAAACAAAGAATAACTGAGCATCTAGAACAGCACAAAAACAACAGAATAAGGCTGCCTGCATTGAAGCTTGTTCCAAAGAAATAGCTAGCACAAGCATTAAAAGATGCAAATACTGCAACATCAAGTATAAGCACCAATTCATTGCAAGAAGCAAACCAACTAATGTACAGCACAGCTACAGTTATAACTGAATAGCTGGGATGCAAAATCAACAAAGAAGAAAAACAAACAGTGCACCACAAAAATGAAAGGTTAGACTAGAAAATAAGATCAGCAAGTTAAGATCACATGCAAGCAAGCTAGAACAGATGAAAGAAAAGAAGCTGAAGAACAAGAAGACCAAAGAATACCTAATCAAGAAATACCACTTAGAAACAAGGAAGATCAAGGAAGCACTGGAAATAATAAAGCAGCAAATAACAGCTATAGCCAGGAAAATCAGTAGATATGAAGCTCAAATTGTGAATTGTAGACAAAATGATCTTGGAAAACTGCAAGAAAAGGAAGACCAACCTGAATGTGGCATGGATTGACTACAAAAAGGCATTTGACTCTCTGCTACATGATTGGATAATCAAATGCCTAGAAATAACAGGAGTTAGTAGAAACATCAGAAAATTTGTGCAATGATCGATGGCATAATGGAAGACACAGTTGCAGGTCAATGGTGAGAGACTGGGAGAGGTTAATATCAAGAGAGGAATATTTCAAGGAGATTCATTATCACCACTACTATTTGTTATTGCACTGTTTCCTCTACTGAATTGTTGATAGACCAGGACATGGCTATCAAACATCAAAAACATCTGCCAGACTATCCCACCTCCTTTACATGGATGATCTGAAGCTGTATGGAAAAACATCATCTGAAATAGAATCACTGCTCAACACTGTCCGTATATATAGTCAAGATATTGCAATGGAGTTTGGCTTGGACAAATGTGTCAAACTTACTATCAAGCAAGGAAAAATAATGAAAACTGAAGGAATCAAGATGCCCCATGAAAATAACATTAAGAATCTGGATGAGGAAGATTACTACAAATACTTGGGTATCCTTCAAACTGACAACATCAAGCACACTGAATTCAAGAAAAAGTTTAGAGCTAAATACATCAAGAGAGTGAAGAAAATCTTAAAGTCCAAACTCAATGGAGGAAATACCATGAAGGCAATCAATACCTGGACAACTAAAAGCAATGGATAGGAAGACCAAAAGAATAATGACAATGAATCATGCTCTTCATCATGCAGTGACATAGACAGACTCTATCTACCAAGACAAATAGGTGGGTGTGGAATGCTGCAAGTACATCAGATGGTTGAAGAAGAAAAAATGGCTTGGAAGAATATCTGAAGGACAATGATGAAGATGCAAATTAGTACATCAGGAAGGTTTACTGACTACTGGGGAGACCAAACTGGCCTACAAGAAAGACCAAATGAAGAACAGAATAGAGGCATGGGAAGACAAAGCACTACATGGCCAGTACATTAAAAAAATAGCTGGGAAAGCAGATAATAATAAGACCTGGCAATGGCTAAGAGCAGGAAAATTGAAGAAAGAGACTGAGAGACTAATTCTGGCTGCACAAGACCAAGCCTTGACTAATTCATACAAAGTCAAAATTGAGAAGACAGCAACAGACAGTAAGTGCCACCTATGCAAAGAAGCTGAAGAAACAGTGGACCACCTGGTAAGCTGCTGCAAGAAGATTGCACAGACTGACTACAAGCAGCGGCATGACAAAGTAACAACAATGGTTCATTGGAAGATCTGCAAGAAATATCATTTGTCTGTAAGCAAGAACTGGTGGGATCATAAAATAGAGAAAGTCATAGAAAATGATAAAATTAAACTGCTCTGGGACTTCAGAATTCAAACAGACAAGCACCTGCAACATTGCATTTAAACTTCCCAGTGCTTGCTATAATTGTGAGTGGGGCGGGGGTTCAGCTCTAAAAGTAGCTGGGGCCTCGCTGATTGGATCTATTGCATTTAAACTTCCCAGTGCTTGCTATAACTGTGAGTGGCGTGGGGGTTCAGCTCTAAAAGTAGTTATATAACCAAAAATCAAACAGCAGCAGTACATTAAGGGCAAGTGCGTCTGTGATTCCTTGTATCTAAGAATGTCAGGCATAGTTCAGTGCAACACTTTTTTTGCAGCTGTCTTTCGCAGTACCCTTTTCAATCTTGGAAACTGTCCTATCTGTAAACAAATCAGTAGTCTACAAGGACAGATTATTTATCTAGGGTCTGTAATCTCTGCTCTTCAGGCAGAAATTAAGTGTCCAATTCAGCCCTTCTACTCCATTGAGCCTCCAAGTTATCAGCCTTCTCTCATAAGAACAGTGGGATCTGGCAGGGTGAGAGCTGTGAACTAAAAACACAAAGCTTTTCCTGTGTCCCTGCACAACAGATACAGTGCCCTTGCTGACCTTAATAGGGACATTAAGGAGACAGGTAAAGGTATTTGTGATGACAACTCAAATAAGCAGGGGATTTTGATCCAAGATGAAGAACTTGTTTTCGACAGGGAGAAGTGCGAATTAGGTATTACACATCAGTCATGCAAGAACAGAAAGGCACCTAAAAAGAGAAGCCACCTTCTGGTTGGTGGTTCAATTATAAGGGATGTAAATTTAGGAAAGAACACAGAGGTTTCGAATGAGGTCAGATGTCTTCCAGGTGCTACTGCCAGTAGGGACAAGAAGTGTATTTGTAAAATAATCAAGAATGCCAGCAAGGACTATGATGTGGAGGCTATTGTATATCTTGGCACTAACGATCTGTCCCCAAAAGATGTATTCACTGTGCAGAATGACTTTCAGAGCCTGGGGCAGGAACTTAGCAGAATAGGCTTACCAATGTATAAGGACCAAAATGGAAAAGGGCAGCACAAAAGGGTATAGCACAATTCAATATGTGGCTAAAGGAGTGGAGTAAAAGGGAAGTCTTTGAATATATTAGTCACAATGTCAGCAGCTGGTCCAATGAAAAAATGTATAAAAGAGATGGTTTGCATCCATCAAAGAAAGGGACTGAGTTACTTAGCTAAAATTCACAGATTTTTCTGGAGGAATATTTAAACTAAACAGCAGGGACAGTGAGCTAACTGATACAGAACATCCCTGTCCCTGGAAATCTAAAAATTATAGGGCTATCAGTGCATGTAACATAGATGTGTGTGTGGACAAGAACATCAACCCTGCTGTCAAGCAAAATCAAGCTCTTAATAGCGAGTGCCACACAAAGTGCACTAACTAAATAGGTGGTAAGACATTAGGGGAACTCAGGCACCACATAGGTTATGTAGGAAGTAAACACAGGGTCAGTCATAAAGGACTCAAATGTCTATACACAAATGCACAGAATATGAACAGCAAACAGGGTGAACTAGAAATTCAGGTTAATGAGGGCCGATATGATATTGTTGCCATTACGGAAACATGGTGGGATGAAACCCACAAATTGAACACACAGCTAGGGGTTTAAATTATTTAAAAGAAACAGACTAAATAAAAGAGGAGGTGGAGTTGCTCTCTATATAAGAAATAACTACATCTCTACAGAAATAGAGCACAACAATGATGAAAACTGTCCTGAATGCATTTGGGTCAATATAAAAGGGAGGGAAACGACATTGCCATAGGTGTATACTATAGGCCACGCAACCTAACAGAAGAAATAGATGAACTTTTTGCTAGTCAGCTAACTAAGATATGTAGGAAGCACATCACAACAGTAATGGGGGACTTTAACTAGCCTGACATCAACTGGGAGACAAACTCTGCACCAAGTGGAAGATCAAACAGATTCCTGACAAACCTAGCAGACAATTTTGTCTCCCAAAAAGTAGAGAAGGGAACTAGGGGATTAGCCATTTTGGACCTAATTCTCACTAACAGAGATGAAATGATAGAAGGTGTTGAAGCCATAGGAAGGAAGTGATCATGCAATATTGAAATTCAACATTATGGAACACAAGCAATAGAACACAGTCAAACTAGAGTCTTGGACTTCAAGAGAGCTAATTTCAATAAACTTAGAGAGGCCTTGGGAAGGATTCCATGGATGAGAATCCTCAAGGGGAAAACAACTCAAGAGGCTTAGGAAATTTTGAAAAGTGAGATAATAAAAGTCCAGTCTAGCACAATACCAACAAAGAGGAAAAATAACAGCTCTCAAAAGAAACCAGCATGTCTGCATAAAGAACTCATCAATAGAAAGATAAAAAGGTGAAAATGGCAAGAAGGTGACAAGCAACAGGGAGAAAGCAGAACTATTTAATTCGTTTTTCACATCTGTTTTTACACAAAGGAAAAAAACAGACCAACCTATCAAAAATAGTGCCATAAAAAAACAAAATAGAAATACAAGTTAAGATAGGCAAGAAAATGGTAAGTGAACACCTGTCCAGCCTAGACGAGTTCAAATCATCAGGACCAGATGGATTACACCCCAAAGTTCTCAAGGAACTGGCAGATGTGATTTCAGAACCACTGCACTATATCTTTCAAAGATCCTGGAGCACTGGGGAACTACCAGAGGACTGGAAAAGAGCTGATGTAGTTCCCATCTTCAAAAAAAGGGGGGGGGAAAGGCCTCAGGAAATTACAGACCTATCAGCCTGACCTCAATACCTGGGAAGATTCTGGAAAAGATAATCAAACAACGAATCAGCGAACACCTAAAGGCAAACATAATCATTACTAAAAGCCAACACGGGTGTGTCAAAAACAGATCATGCCAGACAAATCTTATTGCATTCTTTGACCAGAAAAATTAGTGGACCAGAGGAATGCTGTGGATATAATTTACTTGGACTTCAGTAAGGCATTTGACAAAGTAGATCACAACCTACTACTTGATAAGATAGAAAAATGCTGGTTAGACAGCATCACCACCAGATGGAGCCGTAGCTGGCTGATCGGCCATACTCAGTGTGTGGTCCTCAATGGAACCACATCTACATGGAGGGAAGTGTGTAGTGGGGTGCTCCAGGGCTCTGTTCTGGGCCCAGTGCTCTTCAACATTTTCATCAATGATCTGGACGAGGGGATAGATGGAGAACTCATCAGATTTGCAGATGACATCAAGCTGGCAGGGACACTCCAGAAGACAGGCTTAGGATACAAGAGGATCTGGACAGACTTGAACACTGGACACTATCTAACAAAATGAAATTAAATGGTGAAAAAAGTAAGGTTCTACAAGTACAGGTATAGTATAGGGAGTACCTTGCTCAATAGTAGTAATTGTGAGAGGTATCTCAGAGTCCTAGTGGACAATCATTTAAATATAAGCCAGCAGTGTGCTGCAGTTGCCAAAAAAGCCAACACAGTGCTAGGCTGCATTAACAGAGGGATAGAATCAAGATCACGTGAAGTATTAATACCACTTTACAATGCCTTGGTAAGGCCACACTTGGAATACTGCATCCAGTTTTGGTCACCACGATGTAAAAAAGATGTTGAAACTCTAGAAAGAGTACAGAGAAGAGCAACAAAGATGATTTGGGGACTGGAGGTTAAAACATTTAAGGAAAGGTTGCTGGAATTGGGTATGTCTAGTTTAACGAAGAGAAGGATGAGGGGGGACATGATAGCAGTGTTCCAATATCTCAGGGGCTGCCACAAAGAAGAGGGAGTCAAGCTATTTTCCAAAGCATCTGAAGGCAGGACAAGAAGCAGTGGGTGGAAACTAAGCAAAGAGAGAAGCAACCTAGAACTAAGGAGAAACTTCCTGACAGTTAGAACAATTAACCAGTGGAACAACCTGCTTCCAAAAGCGGTGAATGCTCCAACACTGGAAGTTTTTAAGAAGAAACTGTACAGCCATTTATTTCTGGAGACCCCCCATCCCCAAAGCTATAAATTAAAGTTACAGTTTAAGAGAAAATCTGTTATGACAAAGAGAGATGGGAAACATGTTTTGTTGATTCACAATCTCTCTAAAGAATGATTGCAGGATTTTAATGGTACAATCAATGGCATGTTCTTTCTGATCTGGAAGTCTTTAGTAGAGAGAAGCCTATAGAATATTTTATTTAATTTCATTTTGATGTTTTCCCCAAAGGCCAACTCTATTAATCACCATGTTGGAGGAAATGAGATAAAGCATAAGGAAGGCAAATATTTGTAGTAAATATTTTATTGTGAACTCTGCCACTGTATTAACAAACAGTCATTTTTACAACTTTGTTAGTCTACTTTTTATTTCTTCTGGTTCTACCCATAAAATTCAAATGCTTTATACAAGTGCAAAACTAAAATACTACTTACCAGAGAATCTGCTGGGGGTGGGAAATGATTGTCCATATAATTTACAGAAAGTGTGTAAACAAGAATGAAATGAATTGACAGCAGTTCTGGGGAACAAGGAGAAAGCAATGTCAAAAATATATACCAGATGAAGCCGTGAAAGCTTAATATAGTGTCACGCAAAAAGGTCTGTTGCTGAGTACTGGGTGAGGCCAATTACTGGGCAGTAGCAAGATGTGTACAATAAATTCAGCTGCCTGACAGCCAAATTCCTGGCTTGGGATCGAGAGAATAGCCAAGCAATTTTCAAGAGGCAGGAAATGTGAGGGTTTTTTTTCTTTAACCATATCCAAAACAGAAGAAGAAGAAGAATGCTAATGCTGTGGTTTTGTTATTCAGCTTTGTTTCATACAGTTCTTATAGTGCATTTTTTTTCCTGTCAAGGTCCATTTGCTTGATAGAATCTCTTTAGAGTTGCAAAGGCATCGATAGAAGGGGCGGGGGGTCAAAAAAGTTAAGATGGCTGTAAACCCTGAAGGCTTGTCCTTTTATAATATACGTTATTCATTTATATGCCATGCATGTACAAAGGGATAAGTTCAAGGAAGGGACAAAAAGACTGTAGTAGAGAACTGACCTGATCTCCTGAAGATGAAATCAAACTGAGGACCATATATTGTTCTAGGTCAGTGGTCCTTAAACTATTTGACCCAATTATCCCCTTTTATTTTGGTCTTCAGTAATGTCAGATCCCCAGACCTGTTATATTACACAAACATCTTGGCTGCAGCAGTCCCAAAAATTGCTTCATTACCCCAGAATATGCCAAAATTACTCCTTTGGAGGTAATTATCTCCAGGTTAAGAACTAATGGCTATGTGAAGTTTGTCCATCCCCACTCAGAATAACATAGGAACCCAGAAAAAGAGATAAAACCTTTGCTGTGGCATGTCACTTTTTCCCAACATGATCCCTTCCAGTTGTGATGGGCTTCAATTTCCATAAGCCTGTAATAACATGGGCAAAGATTACTTTGGAAAAGCTACTGAGTAGGATTTCACTTCATGGCAGGCTTACACTTTGCATTTCTGTATGTCACTCAAATCAGAAAGCATCAAATTCAAACTACATTTTACTTTTCTGTCAAAGCTAAGCAGGAGTAAAATGATTTCTCACAGTTGTGGGAGAGGAAGAAGTGGCATATTTATATAATGGCTTATCTCTACTCAGGGAAATATAAAAACACTTAACATTAACATGTATCTTCACATATCTCTATGAAATGTGGATTGTACAAGGAATGGAGGTCCTACACTATTCAATAGTTGGATGTAACTCATCAGCAGCCAAAACTATTTGATGATGTCACATAATAGTTAATGGAGACATAATGGAAATATTAGATTTTCTAAATATCATTGCAAATTAGGGATTGCTTCAAAACAATCTAAAACCAGCTGGCTTCTGCATAGAAACAGAAGTTGAAAACTTTAGAACTTTAGAACCTTATGTTAGCGGTGTTGGAATTTTAAAATGATCCCAATGTATTTCTGATTGCAGAAATATTCTAGCCTAATGCCAAATGCACCCTTCATGGAGACTGAGCCTAAGATAACAAGAATTTTAGGCCATCCTACTGGGAGGCAACAGTTATAAAAAGATTAGTAGAACAAAATGGTAGAATTAAAAAAAGCTGCACAAATATAGTATTATCTTTTTATCTACAGATCTACCTGTTTATATATCTGTCTATCTTAGCAGTTGAGAGTAAAACAATACCTTTAAAAGTCTGAGGTAAGAGGATTTAATGAACCTTTCTAAATAAATAATTTTCTCCCCACAAATGCATTCAGGCAGTGTACAACTTTTCATAGGAAGAAGGCTATTCTCAGTTGTTTCCTATAGAGATTAAGCATAACATTTCCTTAGCCAGCAAAGCTGCCATGTTGCTATAGAAAAATATGCCTGATCTTTGTATCTGCTTGGATGGAGAAGATAAAAAAGTATTCTTCAATAGCCTTTTTAGTACATCTTTTTTATCTGGATTATTCTACAGCAGCAAAACCTGTTCCCTGCAAAATAGATGTACCAGGGTTCAAGCATGGCTGCTTAAAAATCACCTCGCCTGATTTGCATCCATGCTGAGCCAGCTAGTTTAATTTTATTTAGGGAACAAAGCATATTTGGCCAACAACAAATGCACTCTATTTATTTGTTTCTCCTTTCTAAAATTGCATTTTAATTTAGCATTTAAAAAATTGACATGATAGAGTTGCTTTCACCACAATTTTGTCTTGCCCTTCCACTTGATGAATTTTTGGCATGCAGGTGTGAGATATATTACCAGAGAAAGAAATACATGGATTAAAAATAATAACCTGGGAAATTGTGCCTTAATAGCAGGGCTGCATGTTCTAGTATTATTCTAGTCGTTCAGTAAATTAGTAGTTTATATATGTGTCCCAAGTAAAAGATGGATATCTGTAATCCTCTTCTTTTTCTTACAGCAAGAGAAATTATATATTTAATATATTTGAATTCCATTTTTTAAATAGCTTCAGTCATATAACAATCTTAACATAGTAAATGTTTATAAAATGTGTATTGGTGATCATTAATATAACGTTAGAATTATGAAAGTCTGGGTATTAAGGGCATTTTCTATTTCTTTTCTAATATTTTTCTAAAAATTCCATACTTAAAATATGGATTTTTTAAAATAATAGGTTATTTTATAATAATGTCTTCTGCTTGATTCTAGGTTCATTCATTTTAAGAATAAATCCACTGAATTCAATACAGTGCATCCAATATTGTAGGAGAAGAGTCAGAGCCTGGAGGTGGAGTCAAGAGAGAACTCAGACTAGAATTGTTATGTGTTCACAAAAGTTCCAAGTCCAACCCCCCTTGAATTCCATTGATTCTTATCTAATGCCAATTTAGTGCTAACTATTAGTTGAGTTCTCAAGAGAGAACTCAGACTAGAATTGTTATGTGTTCACAAAAGTTCCAAGTCCAACCCCCCTTGAATTCCATTGATTCTTATCTAATGCCAATTTAGTGCTAACTATTAGTTGACTATATTCTTGTGTAAAGGCTTGAGCAATAAATTTTCTTAACTGAAATTTAATGTAGGGTTCTGATTCTTTATGCTTGACATTATTATACCAACAAATACCTACACAGATTTCTACATGCTCTTTTTAGAAGGATGATGGTGGGTTGAGGTATGCAGAACTGGTTTTGTTGTCCAAAACATTTTGTCACATTCTGTTGGTCCCTCTTTAAATGCATATCTTTCTGGGCTTATGTGGCTAGCATGCAAACCCAAGAGAAGATTAGCTTCTTTAAGCATGTGCAGAGAGCTGCAGCATGTGCATTCATGGCTTCTTCAAATCTCCTTGTTGGCTTTGGACCTGAAAACCAGCACAATCCTTTTGCCAGCAATAGCAAAACAAAGGGCAAGGTTTTTAATCCTTGAAAATAATCTGTAACATTTCAGACTGTAGGAGGAAAAGATGTTCTAAATTTCCTCCCCATCAGATTGTGAAAGAGCTGGAGGGGGGGGGGGAAGCAGGAATTGCTGAAGAACATTTCAGAATGTGGGTTGTCCTGCAGCTTGTGATTACTCAGCAATGGGGAGGAACTCTCATGTGAAATGTATTTGGAAAGTACCAGTTATTGTAGGCATTCTATGGTTGCACACTCATTGCATGGAGTCTCTTGTATTGTACATTGTGTCATCCTGCAACTGTTATGCTTGGCATCCTTCTTAGCCTTTTTTACTATTTTCCTCGAGGCTTTCAATCACCCAGATCACCAGCTAAAAGTTCCTATGCAGCCAGACTAATTGGTGAGACATAATAAGAAAGATTAAGAAAATCTGACTCAACCTAATTGAATGCAGTCAGCAACAAACTTTTTAGACCAATGTTTCTCAACTTTGGCAATTTTAACATGTGTTGACTTCAGTTCCCAGAATTCTATAGTTAGCATCTTAAAGTTCCTAAGATTGAGAAACAATTGTAAGATTAATTGGGTTTGCAAAAATTCTGACCAGCAGAGATATTTGTTTAGCTATGATTTAGTGCATTGAATGAACCAATCTTGAAATGCTTTATTTAATTAATGTTGATTAAGAGAATCAAGAATAGATAATTATAGTTGCAAAATATAATATAATAATTCTCTTTGCATGTATGTATGCATGCAGATACATGCTTTATATAGAGAGAGAACTTTAAAACCAAAATAAAACTGATATCATTAAAAAAACAACTCAGGTCATATGTACTTAGAAAATGATTCCAAAGAAGAATTTTGGCCTTTAACTAAAGTCCCAGGCTTGTATTACAATATGTTAGGCTAATAAATCACAAATCTACAACTCCCCAAGTCTCATTTGAGCTGTTTTCTGACTTTTATTTTGTACCTTTGAATTCTTCTCTCCAAGGGTGACAGAAATAATTTCAGTCAGGTTTAGGGCCTGGCTATGGGACAGAGATTGTTTTGGTTACACATATGGATGATCTCCCATGAGAGCGGGATGAGGGTAGTGTATCTTGTTTATAGCTGAAATATTTCTATATTATAAAGTTGCTTCTTTAGGACAGCACTGGGAAACCTTTTAGCAGCTACATTTCCATTGATTAGCTGATTCAAAGGCTGGGGGTGATTGGTTGGCTCAAAGGTGGGGGGGATATCTTATATATATATAGGATGAAGGGAATATTAGCAGGTTTCTCTATTAAGAGGGCATTAGGGGGTCAAAACATCAAGAGAGTAGTTATAATCTTGTAGTCAAAGTTTTGTTTCATTTTTTTATGAGGATTGCCTCATATTGACCAGAAAACCACCTCACAAGCAATCAACACCCTCTTAAGCAGGAATTAACATCAGACAAACCATCAAGCAATAAACAATGCCCTAATCAAAGAATTAGCAACTCAAACAAACAGTCCAGCAGCAAACAATAGCCTAACCAAGGAACTACCATGGAGAAAACCACACCAACACTGATAGAACAAGTTACTACATATAAATAGAAAGCAAACCCCATTGAAGATGTTAGCTAATCA
This sequence comes from Crotalus tigris, assembly GCF_016545835.1. Taxonomy (NCBI): domain Eukaryota; kingdom Metazoa; phylum Chordata; class Lepidosauria; order Squamata; family Viperidae; genus Crotalus; species Crotalus tigris. The sequence continues at coordinate 3,118,722 of NW_024096690.1, forward strand.
AATGTCTGCAAGTAAACAACCAAGCTCAGACATCACAAAAAAATATCCAATCTTGACTTTTTTGACATCCCCAACCTCTGAACTTTGATCACAATATGTCTATTTCAGTGCTTACACTACAATTTTATGTTTTCATCTTAAAATTACCATTTTCAAACATGAGCAATCATGGTCTGAAAGGTTCCAAAGGGATGCACAGAATATAGGTTGTCCACCCCAATATAAAGGAATGTGAAACTTATTCTGGGTGCCCTTTTGCTCTTCTATTTCCGGTTAATTTTAGAGACATGCTATCAGGTGAAGATGAAGTTATACTAAGGTGACCAACAGTCCTTCTTTAGGGAGGACAATCCTCCTTTTGTAGGTTCTGTCCTCCCTCGAAAAGTGTCCTCCTACATGTCCTCCTTTTCAATATTTGAAAACTAATCTGCAGGGCTTTTTTTTTTTCTCATAGAACGCTCAGAATGGCGTTCCGGCACCTTTTTTAATGGATTTTTTTCAACTTTTGCATGAGCTGTGCTACTCCCCCTATTGGCTTTCGAAAGCCAATAGGAATTGCTGCTGAGCGCGCCAAATCACCCAGCTGGCAAACTTTGCACATGCAAGTTGTCTGTACTGTTGCAATGAATAAAATGTTTCTTTTATTTACGATATTTTTTCTTCAATTTATTCGTGTCCTCCCTTTCATTGTAAAAAAGTTGGTCACCTTAGTTATACTGATGAGTAGATGGGTGCACATGTACGTACATTTAGATGAACAGATTAATCTAGAAATGCCTATAACTTTCAGTGCAAAAATTGTCCTGCTTTTAGAAAAAAAAATAGTGTTCATCTAAGCAGATAGACATCCTCTTGAATTGTTTGAATTTCTTCACTCTCATCCTCTACTATGCCGAAATTTTGACTCACCTGCCTCCGATAAAGAGAGAGAAGGAGACAGACAGACCCGGGTGTGAAGTATACAGTGAAGTGAGAGTAGTTGTGAAATGACATCAACTTCTGCCACCATTATCTTCCTCTTTTAACCAAATGTACAATGCAAAGTCGATTTGTGTGGAATTTTGATCTTTGATAACTTAAATAAAAGAGTATCATTGTTTGCTACCTTAGGTCTTGTACTGATTTGCACTTTCTTGTCAGTCTTAAAGTGTGGATAGTACACTTTAAGACTCTCGGTCGTTTTATTTTTAATTCTTATTGTCTACATGATGCCAGGGATTCAAGAGATAATACAGGATATGTTAAATTGCAGTACATGCATGGGGTGTGTATGTGTGTATATATACACATATATTACAATAAGTCAAACTGTGCCCTGTAACTGCCCTGTGCTCCAGTTATATCAGCATTTCAGCTGTATTTTATCACATGCGTTTTAAAATGCAATCTTCTTCATAGAAAATATTTTTTCTGGTCTGTTCGTTTGTTTGAAGCAAGGTGAAGATTTTCTACAAGTTGTTGGAGTAAAATTTTGATATTAAATTTTCCCTAGTATAAAAGTGGCTCATGAAGCATACGTGTTATTCTCATGTAGCTAGGTGACGGGTTGTTATTTCTCCTTACGCATCTAAGCCTGCCTTTTTAAATAATGAATAATGGATTTTATATTTTAAAATGGCATTGCAGCGACCCGGGTAGATTGAGCTATATTTCTTCTGTATGAGTATAGTCGCATGGTGACAAACTACTTAGGGACTTTGCCTTGAGGTTCTGTTTAATATAATATACTTTGATGCAAAAGAGCTGGCAAAATTTGTCAGCCTTCTTTCCATGCAGTTATACCTTGGCTTTTCTGTAATATTTTCATTTATTCATACAAAGCTTTAAATATTCCCCAAATAAATGAGTCACATATTATTCCTGAAAGACTCATCAGTTTAAGTAAATGAAAGCTGGCAGGCAAGAGAACAGTCTCAGATCCTCTCTTAGGGGCTTCTGCTGATGTTATCCATTGAACAAAATGAAAAGAAGCCCTACTCTAGGGATAGGGATTGGAACTGATGAGCAAAAGGTTTCCCAGGTTCAATGCTTGCCATCTCCAGGGAGCTGGAAATATTCCTGCCAGATTCTGACTCCCTTAGAAACTGGAGATACTGCTATTACAAGGAGTTGTGTTGTGAGCCATTAATGTATTGATAAAAAGTTTGACAGAGTCCTGGGTGTTGGAAGGTCCTTTGATGCTGGGTATATGTTTTTTTTTTTCATTTCTGTAAAGGCAGAACAAATTTGAGACAGCAATTAATATTTTTAATCATTGCCTCATTTTATTATCCTGTAAAAAGCCAACCAACTGCATTCTTTTCTCAATTGGCAGGATTTCTTTCAAAAACTTTTCAGGTTTTTGGCAGACTTCCAAGATTCTGTTTCATTGCCATACTAGCAATAAAGCTGTTCCAGAAATCCAAGAGGCTCCCATTGAAACTATGCCTCCTCTGGTCTCTGGAAAAACTTCTTTCCACAGAACCAGTCCCTGGTGCCCACAAGGTTGGGGGCCGCTGCATTAAAACATCACTTTAATGCTTTTTTTGTTCCTTTTTCTTCCTCCTCTTACATAACTGCAATAATTTTTTTAAAAAATACTTTTCATGTTGCTTACTTTATTACCAAAACCCTATTAGCAGTGGTTAAGTATAACCACAAGCATAGGTGAAGCCGATATGCTGCAGTTGGTTAAATGTAACCACCATTAGGATTCTGGTAATAAGCCATACTATGGCATAGAAAAGTGAAGCAAAAACTTCCGTTTCCCTCAGTTTCTTCAGAAAAGGAATATGGAAAGGGTGAGTCTAAGGCTTAGAGAAGTCATTTTCCACCATGTATTCTGCTGTCTGTACCAGTTCATGCAGCTAAACCAGTCTTTGTGAGTTAACAAGTCATACCAAAGAAAAGGTAGAGAGATGTATTTCTGGATAATGTTTGTACAAAGAAAAAATCTTCTCAATGAGGTACAGCTGCCATATTCAAGATAAAAAATATGGAAGTGCTTAGCTTCTAATTTGTCCTTGGCATTTTGCCTATGAAGCAGCATTTGGATTTTCTATCTCTATCAGTACTCTGGCTTAAACTTATGCTTTGATTCTCAGATACATTCCAACTTTATTTTGACCAACTTTATTGGTCATAGAACATGTAGCCAAATTGAATAAGTACGTAATAGCACCTAGACTTATATACGGCTCCATAATGCTTTATAGCACTCTCTGAGTGGTTTACAACATCATATATTGCCCCCAACAATCTGGGTCCTCATTTTACCAACCTCAGGAAGATAGAAAGCTGAATAAATCTTGAGCTGATCAGGTTTGAACTCCTGCCAGTGGACAGAGTTAGCCTGCAATACTGCATTTTAACCACTGTGCCATCACAGCTCCCAGCCACAGGTGTAACTGTTTTACAAATATGACTTTTATATGTATTGAACTTTGCCCTTTAAATGAATACATTAGTTTTTAATTGAATGTATTGGATTTTATTTTACTTGAATTTTAAATTTCAGTTGATGTTTAGAATGATGTTAAGAACAGAAGTAGCAAGAAAAAATTGGAACAAACTGCCTTTTTATTACAGATATGATTTACATAATATAGTAAGCTGATCTAATTAATTGTCAGTGAAAATCTAAGATAAAACTCAGATGATTTGAATAGGTCATAAGAAGCAGTGATTACTTATTCATGCAGAGTATAGTTCAACTGAGTTTTGGGGGGGAAAAGGGTGGCAGATCAGGTTTTTGATAAGCCTACATGTTAGGGGTAAATAGTAAATTGTAGTACAAGCATCTTTTAATTTTTTGGAGTAAAATTATACTTTATTTATCTGACTGCCTAAGAAAATATTTGTATGCATGGCATTTGGAAACATCTGACCCTATGGATATTTCTGTTAACATTTGTAATCACTTCCTCACTTATTATGTTTGACTTGGTTTGCATATTATACTGTGTGTGATTTATTTAGCAATGGTTTATTGAATAAACTAAAATAGCTAGTTTGGGGCAGTGATTATGGCATCAAGCTAGGTACAAAGAGCCTGAATTATAGTCCTGCCTTAGATACAAAACTAGCTGGGTGACTTTAGGCTATTCACTTTCTCTCAGCCCTAGGACAGAAGCAATGGCAAGCCATTGACTAGCACCAGTGATGTTACCTAGTTTGAAGCAACAAAACATCTGCAAGAAAACAACTAAGCTCAGAGGGCATCAAGGACCCCTTTATTTCTATCCCTGAGCTATTGGCAAACCATTTCTAAAAAAACATCCTAAGAAATCTTCAGGGATTGTCCATGCAGCTTCCAAAAGACAAAAAAATGACACGAAGGCATACAAAATGTAACACAAAAAAGGTTACATTCACACAACATGCTAAGCCAAAACCCAACCTCTCTCCCCCATTATGACATAGTCCATCAAGTGACCTCAGCCTTGATGCTTTAGATTCATCTTCCCAAATGTGGCAAACAAATACACAAAGAAACAACATATCTTGATGATACTAGTTCAGAAAAAGCTGGTGTGGACAAAATTAATTATATTGGGTGGGTTTGGGGAATCTGAAACATTCACAGACCATCTTCTCAAAATTAAATAGTAGTTTCAGCTAATACAGAAAGGACAGGAAAGTAGGATGTATGCTTTGTAAGCAAGAGGCATACACTTCAGTCTCCAGCATTTCCAAGTAGAAGTGAGAAATATTCTGATCTTAAATCCTAGGAAACTACAACTTTCTTGACTTGACTCTCCTAACCCTGACTGAAGACATGGAAGGGTTCAGATCCAAATGTCTATATTTTTTCCTGCATTTCTGACTTGAGTAACCAACTCCATCATTGTGCTGGTGAAGAATAGAATTGCTACTGTTCAAATTCATTAGTTCAATAACTATTAAAACATATTATTGAAGTATCATTTTGTATGAAGCATGTTTTGAGCATAGATACAATATTTTTCTGAGGAGAATTGACATGGATATTATATCTAAGCTTCAAGACACATTTTCTAAGCAACTCCTGAAGAATAATTTTCCATTGAATCCATTTTCCTCATAACTGATTTATTTTTTAATATAGTTTATTGATTTTTTTTAACATAGTCACCTTAGTATTTGGTAAACAGCGTATTGTCTAGGTTTACATTTAAAAATAATCCATAACAATTAATTTCTATAATTCCATAATCCACATAGTAGCTTTCTTTGATTTTTTCTTCTTCCAGTAATATTCTCTTTAACCAACCTTAAATTAGTACATTTCTTAATATTTTGATAGATAACAATTGAATATAAACATTTTTCTACTATTTAACCACATCAATATAAAGCTTCTTTTCTAAGTGATCATCTTAATTACCTAAATCATAAGTCCTGCTTTCAATGTTCTTATTTAGATTTGTTATAGGTCTCATCATCCAATTTCTTAATCCTAACTTTAGCACCTTTTTTTGCCAAATATCTTTCCTAATCAGTATGCTCCACTGGACCAAAAGTCTTCCCATAGTCTTGTAGATGTTGTTGTAGGTACAGGAGACAAATCTAATAAAATGTTTTTGTGGGGGGGTTTTGCCCCTTCATATTCATTGAAAATCTTTTTCTTTCTTTCTCTCTTAATTTCTCTTATCATTTTTTGTTTCTCAAGTTCTCATAGTTCTCCTGATAGCTCTATAATCCATTTTGTCAAATCTTTTTTCTTGTCCATTGTTGAGTTCCATCTTTAAATCTCTTTCCTCTGGTTTATGTTCAATTGTCTGCTTTATCTGATTGCTTTCTGTTTTTATTTTCTGAGAGTTTTGTTGTTGCAGGTTTATATTGAGGATGTGTTCATTTAAATTTTCAAAGTTGTTTTTAATTTCCTTGTGGTTTGAAATCATTGTCATTTGAATTAGTTGCAACATAGCATACATTTCCTTCTGGAAAGTATTTGTTTTTCTTGATATGTTCTTTCTGCAGGTCTCTGATGTTCCATGATAGCCAAAAACCAAAGTTTTCCTTTCTCTGCAAACAGTTTTAAAGTCACAATTCTATAAGTTTTTATAATCCATGAAGGTCAATTTTGTTTTCTAAGGTTTATAATTCTTGCCTTGTAAATAGCCCAAAATGTTTTCTTTTTGTTGCAGCTGTTCTCTATTTAGTTAAGACATTGAAGGTCACAAAAACAAGTTATCTTTTACTGGGTTTTCTGTCAGTTCCTGTATTAAAGCAACTACAGTTGTATATTTTCATCCACCAGTTCGTTTTTTCAGTTTTCAAAACAAACTATTGTATTCTTCTGTTTTTATCAATAATCTTTTGGAAAGAAAATCTTAACAAATTCCACCAATTTCAAACTTATCCAGATTTAAATCTTATATTCATTTCATTTCAATATATTTCTATCCCCATAAAAGTTTAATTTGCCACTTCCTTCTATGGGAGGCTGGGCAAGAATGCCCCTCCTTCTCATTTTTGGAGGATTTTTGCTTCTTGGCTTTTTTTTCTTTTTTCCAGGAAGTCAAATATCAAATAGAAAAGAAGAAATTGATATTCTTACCCAGTTCCAAACACGTTGTTTATTATTAAGCTTAAATTAGTGCTTTTTGGGCTCAGCTGCTTGTAGTTTGGGCTAGACTCTGGAGTGAAGCTAGCCATTCTTCCAAATGACCAGATCCCTCCTTCTTTGTTGCCTCTCTGGGTGATTTTAGACCCATTTAAGGTCCCCAAACAGAAAAGAATCAGCCATAGGGTGCAGAGTCCCATGATTCCTTGGCTACTTGTGCTACTGTGCCACCTCATAACTGATTTTGTAACCATCTTCTAGGCTATTATGTTATTTTTTAACCGCCCATCATTGCCCAGCATAATATGAGTATCTTGAAACTAAACTACAATATCCTGTTTATGGGATGTACAAAGAAAAAACAACATTTAATTTAATTTAATTTAAATTTATTTTATTTTATTTAATAATTTAATTTAATTTAATTTAGGAAAATCAAACCATTTTTCTACTACTTTAGAAAACTCGTCATAAGATATTAAAATTAACGTTGCAGATCAAATTGCCTTATGAAATTGATAAGGGATTGTGCAACTGATTAAAGATGGGGTTGGGAGAAAGGCGATTAAGTGCATGCTTTCCTGTAACAAGCTGATATTCAGGAAATAATTTATAATACTTATAATGTATGCAAAAGAGTGATGGAAGGTGATTGTACCTTGAACATTTGCATCAAACAACTGGATCATTGTCATTGAAAACATCTGACTTTTTAAATGCCTCCTATTCTCCCACATATGAAATGTATGCCATTTTCTCAGCTGTAAATTTTCAGTACACAGGGGATATTCTCTTGTATCGTTTGCTATGTTGTACTGTAATAATGGCAGCTATCACTACCACCACTTTTTCTCATGTTCAAAAGAGGCTGCATTTTAAATCTAACAATGTTACAAAAGCTAACTACATATGTTTAAATACTGCAACTACTCAATTTCACATATTTGTCTTGGATTTTTTCAGCAGCGACTATAGCAAAGGCATGAAAACTATAAATCCATTCGGATATTATATAGTCACAAAGGTTTTTTTATGAAATTGTTTAGTGGAAATTTAGTAGTTTTATCACTTGGTAGCTATAAAAATATTTAAGTAATAATTAAAAATTCATGACTTTTTTGCATGGACCTTGATTATAGTTATTTTTCTTTTTATTTGGTCCTACCCAGATATACTGTACTTCTTCCAAGTATTTTCCTGCAAGTGCAGGGTCCATTTGCCAAGCATTATCCATTGATCGTAACAGGAATTGACTGACAGGCTTGTCACCCAAGACTGAGAAAATGACTGGCCCAAAATCACCCAGCTTGCTTTCATCCCCTAAAGTGAGACTTGAATTCACGATCTTCTCGTTTCTAGGTAGGTGCCTTAAACACTAGATCAAACTGACTGTAATATACTGTATATTAGGATCATCTCTTTGGGATATGCAACAGATCAACAGTGCAAAAAGCTGACCTAATTTTCTTATTCTTTCATGGTTGAGATATAAAGTGAGATTATAGAACTAGGAACATAAGCAAATCTAATTAATCTCTCTCCAATAATTATATTGACTTTTGCAATAGATCTGTTTAACTAAATAAACCATTTTGCTGCGTGTAAAAGCTTTCATTTACCTTTTCCCTTCTTTCATCCACTCTTTCCCACTATATTGTAGATATGGAAAATAAGAGATCAATCCTCAATGAGACAGTTTCACATTCCCATTATCTACCAATACAATAAGAGTCAATTGAGATTGCTAGCCAGTACACCTTTGTCTCTTTTCTATTTCATGACAAATGTTCATGGTTGCCAACTCTTGGATTGGCATTTTTATAACTGAACTTATTGTACATGCTATTATTCAATCAGCTTTAGATATAGACTAGATATCCTTCAACTGATTTTCACATTCTTTACTCTCCTTCTCATACTCATATAAAATTCAAATTTAACTGAGATGAGGGGCTGCTTCATCGGTTTCTCTTACAGAATACCCAAGCCATGGTGTGTAAATCTTTATAGAATCATAGAATCATACAGCTGGAAGGGAACTTGATCATAATAGTATTAGCAGAATAGTATTATCTATATGTGTCTATTTAGGACACATAGAGCCCTCTCGTAGTTACTATTATTAAGCCAGATACCACTATTCTACACTTATGCATCTGGTTTTTCCTGCCTAAGTGTGTGACCTTACTTTTCATACCACTGAACTGCTCTTATTGGAAAGGGCCCAATGCTTGAGTCTGTCAAGATCCTTCCAGATCTTGAACCTATTATTGAAGTACTAGCTGTTCCCCATAGCTTGATCATTGCAAATTTGATGAGTTTCCCTTCTATCTCCTCATCTAGATCACTTATGAAGATGTTGAAAAGTACTGGGCCCAATATCAAATCTTATGGTACCCCCCCCCTACATAGATGTAGGTATCCAGGTGTCCATTAGGACAGTGCACATGTTTAGTTAACTACAAAAGTCATGAGATTCAGAGTAGAATATTATTAAGCCAACATATTACTTAATGTATAATTGCAGTATTGGCTGGGCAATTCTTTATATTACTAATGAGGAAAGGCCTTTGACAACAATCAGAAGAGAAGATTGTTGTATTGTATAATTGGGTAACTTAGAAAAGTAATTTGTGATAGTGAAAGTTGTATGTAGTTGCCCTTTAGTATAATTCCATTACTTAATGGACCTATTTGCTCCATAGAATAGAATAGAATAGAATAGAATAGAATAGAATAGAATAGAATAGAATAGAATAGAATAGAATAGAATAGAAAGGGACCTTCGAGGACTTCTAGTCTAGTCCCCTGCTGAAGCAGAAGAACCTATATCATTTCAGATAAGTGACTATCTAGTCTCTTCTTTAAAAACTCCAGTAATGGAGCGCCCACAATTTCTAAAGGCAAGCTATTCCACTGGTAAATTTCCCTCAAATGTTAGGAAGTTTCTCTTTAATTCCAGGTTGCTTCTCTCTTTGATCAGTTTCCAACCATTGTTTCTTGTCCTGTCCTCTGGTGACTTGGAAAATAATTTGACACCCCCTTCTTTGTGGCACCCTCTCAAATATTGGAATGCTGCTATGATGTCACCCCTATTTCTTCTTTTCTTCAGACTAGCCCAGGGGTAGGCAACCTTGGCTCTTTTATGACTCGTGGACTTCAAAATCTTTTTTGTAGTATGGTGACCAAAAATTGATTGCAGTATTCCACGTGTGTTCTCACTAAGGTTTTATAAGGTGGTACTAATACTTCACATGATCTTGATTCTATGCCTCTGTTTATACAACCCAGGATTGTATTAGCTTTTTTGGCTGCTGCTGCACATTGCTGGCTCATAGTCAAGTGATCGTCCACTACGACTACAAGGTCCCTCTCACAGTTATTGTTTTTGAGCAGGTCTCGCCCAATCTGTATTTGTATCTTTGATTTTTCCTGCCTAAATGTAAAACGTTGCTTTTCTCCATATTAAAACTCATTTTGTTGGATATGGTCCATTATTCCAATTTGTCAAGATCTTTTTGGATCCTGAGCTTGTCTTCTGGGGTGTTGGCTATTTCTGCCAGTTTAGTGTCATCTGCAAATTTGATGAGTTCCCCTTCTATTCCCTCAATTAAGTCATTTATGAAGATATTGAAGAGTACTGGGCTAAGATGGAGCCTTGTGGTTCCCCACTGCTTACTTCTCTCCCTGTGGATGTAGTACCATTGAGGAATACTTGTTGTGTAAGGTTTGTCAGCCAACTACAGATCCAACTGATGGTGATGTTGTTTATTCCACATTTTTCTAGCTTACCAAGAAGTAGGTTGTAGTCTACATTGTCAAATGCCTTACTGAAATCTAAGTATACTATGTCCACAGCATTTCACTGGTCTATTAATTGAGTCACTTTATCAAAGAACGAGATGAGGTTGGTTTGGCATGTTCTGTTTTTAACAAACCCATGCTGGCTACTAGTTATAACTTTGTTTGCTTCTAGTTGTTCGCAGATCTGTTTTTTGATTATCTTTTCCAGCATCTTCCCAGGTATTGATGTTAGACTGATTGGTCTGTAGTTTCCTGGGTCTGTTTTTTTTTTTCCCTTTCTTGAAGATGGGAACCATATCAGCCCTTTTCCAATTGTCAGGTATTTCCCCGGTGTTCCAGGATTTTTGAAAGATATGGTACAAAGAAGCATATAATATAAAAGTTTTGGACATTAACAGGATGATAGCAAAGACAAACAGGACGTGAAAAGAGGAAGTTTTTGTGTGGGGCATCTGTTGCTGTTTCTTGTCCATCAGTGATGATTTTTCTGAAGACAAATAACAAATCTTACCATGTAAATCTCTTCCAGAAGCATGTAACTGGCCTGAACCTCTCTGTAACCATTTTTGTATTTGGGATATCTTCACATTCTCACAAATTGGATTCACTAGACTGTTTTTTCCAAGCATTCGTCTTGACCTTTCATATGAAAAATGATTTATTTGGAAGTAAGCAATACTCTGTTCAAAGTTGGCTGAATGTGCATTCATTAGCATGCACAAAACTTCTTCAAATTAAGTTAAATAAAACTGGTAATTACACGATTTGACTGCGTGATTCTGAAGCTGTTTGCTTTCATGTGGCTTCTAGGCGAAAATGAAGTGCAAATTTACTTGGCAGATTTGAGATGCAAAAGTTCAGTCTGTTCTCCACATTTAAGCATGGATTTAGAGCACTAAGTCACTCTTCTGCTTCTCCAATTGCTAATGGAGTTCCTAGTTTGAATTAATGTGTGCATGTGTTGTATAGATTTTAGGTGTGCTGTTAAGCAGTTAAACAGAGACCTTATTATAAGAATAATTGTGCTATTGATAAGGTGGCAACATATTCTGATTTATAGTGAATACTACTTTATTTGAAAGGCATTCCTACTTAAATATAATGACACATTAGAAAGAAGGGCAGCAGTTTTAAATGTATCTGTTATTGTTAGATAATGAATAACTTGGATACTAAATGATTACTTGGATACTAAATGAATACCAGTTGCTCCATTACAATGACATCAACTAAATAGAATTTTATTGGTAGTTGATAGTATAGTAATAATAATAATGATAAAGTTGGAAGGGACCTTGGAGGTCATCTAGTCCAACCCCCTGCTCAGGCAGGAAATCTTATACCATTTTAGACAAATGGCTGTACAGTTTCTTCTTAAAAACTTCCAGTGTTGGAGCATTCACCGCTTCTGGAGGCAGGTTGTTCCACTGGTTAATTGTTCTAACTATCAGGAAGTTTCTCCTTAGTTCTAGGTTGCTTCTCTCTTTGGTTAGTTTCCACCCGTTGCTTCTTGTCCTGCCTTCACGCACTTTGGAAAATAGCTTGACTCCCTCTTCTTTGTGGCAGCCCCTGAGATATTGGAATACTGCTATCATGTCCCCCCTCGTCCTTCTCTTCGTTAAACTAGACATACCCAATTCCAGCAACCGTTCCTTATATGTTTTAGCCTCCAGTCCCCTAATCATCTTTGTTGCTCTTCTCTGTACTCTTTCTAGAGTCTCAACATCTTTTTTACATTGTGGTGACCAAAACTGGATGCAGTATTCCAAGTGTGGCCTTACCAAGGCATTGTAAAGTGGTATTAATACTTCACGTGATCTTGATTCTATCCCTCTGTTAATGCAGCCTAGCACTGTGTTGGCTTTTTTGGCAGCTGCAGCACACTGCTGGCTCATATTTAAATGATTGTCCACTAGGACTCCGAGATCCCTCTCACAGTTACTACTATTGAGCAAGGTACCCCCTGTACTATGCCTGTACATTTGGTTTTTCTTGCCTAAATGTGATTTAAAGACATCAGTTAAATCAGCGGTTCTCAACCATTTGGGGTCAAACGACCATTTCATGGGAGTTGCCAAACAACGCAGTCCGCCATTTTTCCCCCCTTTTCCTTAGCTGTGCTACTCCCTTTTATTCTGTTGGCTTTTGAAAGCCAATAGAATAGACTCTCTTGAATAGAGTCTAATTCTATTGGCTTTCAAAAGCCAATAGGAATTGTCTCTGCCCTGCTGAGCCCACCAAAAGTCCCATTCTGCAAACGGTACTGCAAGTTGTCTGCAGCGAAGGCAAGCTGTCTAGAAGTTTCCACCCCTCCCTGCTGAGCAACTACTAAAAATGTAAGTAAAAGAGGGCCAGGGGTGGGAGGTGGGAGGCTGGCGGGTGCAGGGAGGATTGCTGGCGTGCATGGGGCCCGGCGGGTGCCTTACCTCCCTTGGGCTGGGCCAGCTGGTGGCCCAGCCAGTGATCAGCCTGCGCCGTCTCTACCATTTGCCAGCTATGCCTCGGCCGGTGCAGAGGGCGGCACCACGCATGCACGGCGCTCCCGGGCAGGAAAAGTCCTCGACTTACGACCGGTTGGGTAGTCCTCGACTTACGACCGGTTGAGTAGTTCTCGACTTACGACCAGTTGGGTAGTCCTCGACTTATGACAGGTTGGGGGTCGCGGCATTAAAAAGGTTGAGAACCACTGAGTTAAATGGGATGAGAATTTTTTTTACACAGATATCACTTGCAATTAATGAACCAACTGTGCTTTGCAGAAAATTCAGTTATGTGCAAATATTAACATTATTTTTACTGTGTGTGTATTTACTGTATACAATTCAGCAACTGAAAAGTTGTTTTTCTCATATAGCTGTGTTCAGGTGCATTTCTCTTAGCAGCTATTTTGTTTAGTGATCATTCATAGTTACAAAGGCTATGAAAATTAACTTTATGATCAATGCTCATATTTGCAATCTTTGAAGGTTTGAAGAAGGATCATGAGCACACTAATTCTTTCATTTAGTGGCTGCTTTACTTAATAACCAAGTTCTGATTTCAATTGTAGTGGCTAAACAAGAACATCCTGTATTTTGTATGAGTAAAGTTGGAATTGGCATGAATGAGTGATTTTCTTGTGGTTAGGAAGAGCAGCTCTTAAATTTAATGGAGTCTGTTAAACTGAGGATTTACTACATACAAGTATCTTGCTGGACAATATGCTTTTATATGAAGCATAGATGAATACATATATGAAGTCCTTATAGAATCTAATTTAATTTTCAGCTAATGATGAACAGTAATTCCTCCGCTATCCAGAGGTATCCACGGGGGCTATGAAGATATGATCACTGTCTTGACATTTTTGCCACCCATATGCTCTTGTAGCAGTCCTACAATAATTTAATATAATTTACAAGAAGTTTTTGATTTAATCCCATGTAAAGCTTCCTAATCTAAGCATCCTTGTTCAATTAATAATAAGCTATATCCAGTATTTTAGCATTCTAAATCTCAGTGGATTTTTTTTCTCTACCCATAATTTTTCTCATGAAAATGACCTCCTTGATCAGAGATGGATACCTTAAGTGGATAAGTCCCAGCTTATTTAAAGGACTGCAGTAACTGCAGAGCGCTGATGCAAAGAAGTGGTGGTGCTACATACATCGGCTGGAAAGTTTTGTTTTTCTGAGAGATCTGGGGACAGTTGAAGATTTTCCTCATTATTATTTTTACATTAGGCATTCCCTAGAGTCTGCATTTTTGTTATTTAGACTGGTAGGAAGCTGCATATTTGCAATTTAACTAGCAATAGTTCCAAGAGCTGCAGAAAAAGATTCAAGGATTCTGTTGCGTCCTTGGCGGGAAAACAGACACGAGAAGCAGCTGGAGTTCTCAGGTTCTTTTATTCAGCGTTCAGCTTACAGGAAGATGGCTTCAGCTCAGCCCAAACGCCTCACAGCCTCTTATATAGGCAACTCCCGGGTAAATGGGTTACTTTTCCCGCGCCAGCACCCGCGCATGCGCACGGCGCTGGCGACAGCCTGTCTGGTCCCGGGCAGCTTTGCACCTGCCCGGGACTGCCTGCAAACGCCCGAGCCGTTTGCAAGGCTCGGGACATAACACCCCTTTCCCCCGGGCTAAAACTACTATCAACATACAACATTTATTTTACACGACAATTTGCTCCCCAGTGTTCCCACTGTTTACTGGCTTCTGTCTTGCCAACAATGTTATGTAATCTTCTAGGTACTTAGGAGATTTCTTTGCTCTCTGTGACCTTCTTAGCTCTGGGTTACTGGCATAAGTCCCCTGACTGGAGGGAGGCATGAGCCTGTTCTCTCTACTGTGCCCTGGTGTCTTCCAAGGACTGTGCCCCGATGCCTGGCCTGCTTGCTTGCCCACCGGGCTCGTCAGGCCAGGGCTTCTGTTGCTTTGTGACCTGGTTGTCCTACCTAGCTGTAGACCCTCAGGCCCCTTGAAGTGATAGCCACTGCTGGGCGTCTCTGTAGAACCCCCTAGGTCAGTCCAAGACCTGTCAGGAGGCTGTCTATTCCCTGAACCCCATTCTGTGTTTGGGCTCGTGTGGGTTTCTGTACTCTCCCAAAACTCAGGTGTCCCCTGATTTGTGCTAGGGGTGTTGTAGTCGGGACTTGGTTCCTCGACTAGCTCTGTGTATGTTTGACCCCTGTAGGATTTGGGGTAAGGTCAGGCCAACCTTGGGCATTGTGTGCCAGCTCTCTTGCGGGGAATGATTTGTTGGGATGCCCCCGGGTATCCTCCGTTGCTGGAGTGCTGTGTGCTGTGTGTGGAAAGTGAGTATGCCCCCGGGGTAACTCCCTGGCTGGAGTAGGCGTGAGTGCCTGTTGTGTGGGTAAGCTCCAAGACTTCCTTTTCGGAGCAATTGCAGAACCTTGGGACGAGCCGTTTGTGGCTCCCTCAGTGGCGATGGGCAGTAGCTCTTGCCCTTCCCTTTGCTCCAAAGGGTCCCCCTCCCCCCCTGGAAAAGACCCAGGAGTTTCAGCAGAAAAGTCCCGCCTAGAGCGGAGTTGGTCGATGTGCCGACGCAGGACACGACCGTTGTCCAGGGCAACCTCGTAGGAGAGAGGACCTGTGATCCTGGACACAGAAGCGGGGACCCATGTATGACCAGGCCCGTAATTGCGAGCCCAAACCGGGGCACCCACAAGTAGTTGTCTAGGTGCCCTAGGATGTGAGGTAGATGAAGGCAGTCTGTCCGGATGCAACCGGTCAAGTCTCGTAGTAAGTTGGCGCCCCCAACGAAGTTCAGCTGGACTTCTCCCTGTAGAAGTGGACGGTGTGGTGCGATAAGAAAGGAGAAAGTCAGCCAACCTGTGATGCCAGTCCCCGTAGGTGAGTCTCTTCAAGGCGTCCTTTGCGATGCGCACCATGCGTTCAGCCATACCGTTGGTGGATGGGTGAAAAGGCGCAGATGTGGCATGACGAATCAGGTTTGCCTGTAAGAAAGCTTGGAATTCGGAGGAGGTGAATTGAGGGCCGTTGTCAGACACAATGACATCTGGCAGCCCGTGTGCAGCAAAAATCCCCCTCAGTACCTGAATAGTCTTTGCAGTGGTGGTGGACGAGACAGGCACAACCTCAAGCCATTTTGAATGGCTGTCAACAAGGACCAAGAAGAACTGGCCCTGAAAGGGCCCAGCGTAGTCAATGTGCACCCTAGACCATGGGGACTGTGTTTCCTCCCATTTATGCACAGGAGCTTGGGGCATCTCTGGGCGAGATCGTTGGCACATGTGGCATGCGTGTACCTTAGCCTCAATATCTTTATCTAAAGCAGGCCACCACAAGTGGCTGCGTGCAAGAGCCTTCATACGAACAATGCCAGGATGACCCTCGTGGAGGGATTCTAAGACCCTAGTCCTCATTGAGGTGGGAATGACAACTCTGTTTCCCCAAAGCAAACAACCCTGAGAAAGGGACAATTCGTTCCTTTTGGACCAGAAACTCTGAAACTCAGGACTAGGGCAGTGCTCAGGCCACCCGGACAGGACCCAGGAGCGGACACGTGAAAGTGTGTGATCTGTACCTGTTTCAGCGGTAACATCCCTGGCACTAAGAGGAAGCTCGGGCAAGGCTTGGATTGATAGAATGTTGACAGCTGGCGCGGGGTCAGCTTCTACTACTGGCAGAGGCAACCTACTGAGGCCATCAGCATGGCCCATTTCTTTCCCAGGCTTGTGGAGTAATGAAAAATCATATGCAGACAAAAAAATAGACCACCTAAGCATTCTAGGGGAAATGATGTGGGGAGTCTGCTTACGTGTGGTAAACAGTCCCAGCAGAGGCTTATGGTCAGTGAAGACCGTGAAATGCCTGCCATATAGAAAATCGTGGAATTTTTTAATTCCAGCAACAACAGCCAGAGCCTCCCTGTCTATCTGAGCGTAGTTGCGCTCGGCAGAAGACAGTGTTCTGGAGTAGTATGCAATAGGAACCTGAGTTCCATCAGACCTGAGGTGACTCAGGACAGCTCCAACCCCGTAGGGGGATGCATCACAAGCGATGCACACAGGAAGAGACTCGTTGAAATGTGCAAGAACACTGTTAGAAGTGAGCAAGGCCTTGACTTCTTTAAAGCAAGCCTCATGTGCTTGTGACCACAGCCACACAGCTTGTTTGTCTAGTAGCCTGTGAAGAGGCTCAGCTACACTAGCTTTATGTGGAAGAAAAGAATTGTAGAAATTCAGGAGGCCTAAGAAGGCCTGAAGTTCGGCCTTAGACTTTGGCCTGGGTGCTTCTAAAATAGCAGTTAGTTTGGATTCAGCAGGATGAATCCCAGCAGCATCAATTTTGAATCCCAGAAATTCAGTAGAAGGCACCCCAATCTTGCATTTGTCTTTTCTGAGCTTAAGGCCTGATTTCCTGAATCTTAACAGGACAGCCCTAAGCCTTTCAGCTAGAATGTGTGTGGAGTCTCCTGCAATCAAGACATCGTCAAAGTAGGGGCAGACCCCTGGTATACCTCGTAGTGTGTTTTCCATTACGCTTTGGAAAATCCCAGGAGCGACATTCACTCCAAACTGTAGCCTTTTTACCTTAAAGGCTCCCCTGTGGGTCACAATAGTCTGAGCTATGGCAGCATCATCATCAACAGGCAGCTGTTGATATGCTTGAGCTAGGTCAAGCTTTGCAAAAACACGCCCCCCCTTGAGAGAGGCCAGGATGTGACTGACCACAGGAACAGGATAGGCATGTTGCTGCAATGCCTTATTGAGTGTGCATTTGTAATCAGCACAAATGCGAATGTCCCCATTTGCCTTTAGAGGCGTGACAATGGGGGTCTCCCATGGGCTGGAATCAACAGGTTCTAGGATTCCTTGTTGGATTAGTTTGTCTAATTCAGTGTCAATCTTACTTTTTAAAGCAAAAGGGACCCTTCTTGCTTTAATCCTAATGGGAGTGACAGTGGGGTCTAGCTTTAAGGACACAGGTGGTCCTTTGAATGTGCCCAGCTGGGGGCTGAAAACATCTGCAAATTCCTTGCAGACTTCCTGTAGGTCGAGTGTTTGTAAGCTGTTGAGTCCTGTGACGTGTATCCCCAGGGCCTCAAACCAATCGAGTCCTATGAGACTCGTTCTTTCACCCCCTACTACTAACAAGTCTAGTGGACCTTCAAAACTCTTGTATTGCACGTTAAGGGTGGCCTCCCCCTTAACACACACTCTTGAGTTCTGAAAATCAGTTAATACAATATCAGAAGGCCTTAACTTGGCCTTAGTCCCACTACTGGAACAAATCTTCCTAAATGTATGCAATGAAATGATGGAAAGGGCAGACCCTGTGTCTAGTTCCATAGATAATGGAACCCCTTGTAGCTTCACGTTGAGTGACAGCTTTTTCTTCATGGGCTTGTGTGTGCCTGTCCTACAAATGTTTCTACGCGAAGCGCAAAAACCTACCCTATTCTGGCTGGGGACTCTGGTACCCTTCAGGCGTTCTTCTTGAGGTTGTGCCTTTCGTCGGCCCAGACACACAGCTGCAATGTGCCCTTGTTTGCCGCATGCCCGGCAGGTAGCGGAGCGGAACTTGCAGTCGGTTCTCCTGTGGCGACCTCCACAGCCGATGCACTTGAGCGGAGCTGAAGAGCTTTCCTTCTGATTTTCTCCCTTCGCGGGGTGTAGACGGTCGACTTCTTCGTCCGGATCCTCCTCGGAGTTTCGTCGGACGTCTTCTTGGTGCACGGACGCACCCTCTGCACTGCTTCTGATCGGCCGCATGTTCTTGACGGCGCCGCCTGCTGCTTCTTCCGCGGTGGCTTCCCTTAAAGCGTCTTGGAAGGATAATTCTTCCTTAGCGAAAAGTCTCTGTTGTAGCTCTCGATGCCTCAACCCGCACACGAATCGGTCCCTCAGTCGTTCCTCGAGGTCCTTGAACTCGCAGGGCTTGGCGGCCTTCCGTAACGCGGCGATGTACTCCTTGGCTGACTCCCCGGACCGTTGATCCCTCTGCTCGAAGGTGTGGCGCCATGAGATAACGGACACCTTGGGGTGGAAGTGGTCCTTCAGCAGCTTCTTCAGGTCTGCGTAGCTTACAGACTCTACTGGAACAGGTGCTGCAAGGTTTTCTGCGATTTCGAAGGCGTCTTGGCCGCAAGCGCAAAGCAGGGTGGCAGCCTTCAAGCTATCTTCCCTCACTTGGTTTGCCTTGAAGTAGTTCTCCATTCTGGATACGTAGGACTCCCACCGCTCTGGATGTGAGACGTCGAATTCCGCAAGCCTTCCGATTTTCGCCATCTTCGGATCTTCAGGAGACGGGTCTATCAGCCAGCCTACCCCCGAATGCGCACTGGATTGGCGGGCAGCTGCTGAGTCAACACCGTTCCTCTTCCGCCGCTCAGGACTCCTTGGGTAAGCTTACACTTTTTCCTTTCCAGGTAGTGCAAGGCATCCCACCTTCGTCGCCAGTGTTGCGTCCTTGGCGGGAAAACAGACACGAGAAGCAGCTGGAGTTCTCAGGTTCTTTTATTCAGCGTTCAGCTTACAGGAAGATGGCTTCAGCTCAGCCCAAACGCCTCACAGCCTCTTATATAGGCAACTCCCGGGTAAATGGGTTACTTTTCCCGCGCCAGCACCCGCGCATGCGCACGGCGCTGGCGACAGCCTGTCTGGTCCCGGGCAGCTTTGCACCTGCCCGGGACTGCCTGCAAACGCCCGAGCCGTTTGCAAGGCTCGGGACATAACAGATTCCATGTTGATCTTATGGTCCAGATAGCCCATCCCTCCCCAGGCTGATGTATAGATTAAGAGGAAAACTTACACTGGTATTTTGAGAAGCACAACTTTGCATCATACCAGCTGGGCATAGGGTTAATTTCATTCCTTCTCTCCAGTAGCTTTAATTCTTTTGAGACTAGAGTCTAAGTTTCCAAGAGTTCCTATTGAAACAAAAGAGGAAAAAAATCTTGTATAAATGATGCAATTAGTTTGTCTGAAACTATAATCTTTCTCTGTCTCTCTTATGTTGTCTATCTTTCCTAATATGTGAAATCTTACTTAAGATTCCATGGAGGTTTTTTTCTATTTGCTTTGCTTTTTCAAATGTCTAATTTTGGGTGCTTCTAATAAGTTTATTTTCCTCATACCTGCAGAATTCTTCAGTATTTACATCTGAGAGATCTTTTTTGCATTAAGTTTGTTCTTTGTTCTACATTTTGAAGGAAAGGCCTCTAACTGATGGATTCTCAATGTGTGAAGGGCTATACAGTCCAGTTCTAACATAAAACTAAAGTAACAATAAAACTAAGAGAAACAATATGAATGTTGTTCACTATCCAGAATCATTCTGTTTTAGTTAGGTGGCTATGTAAATCTGTTTAATAAATTAATTAATTAAAATACAGTTGAAATTTATCATCAAGAGAACTGCATATAAATAAGACTCATGGTTACTTCAGCTGGGTTTCCTCCATTATGATTCCTCCATACATTTTTCTATGATGATTCTTTTCTTTTCATTTTAGAGAGATTTCTAAGTGACTCCTTGATTGGCCTTTCAGAAGAATAGGCAAAGCGATCTCCCCTGAGACTTGTCAAGATAAGCATGCTTTCTCCTCCTCCTTCTCCAGCACTATTGTCTATTACACTCCATCAGCACATCAACAGCACATCTCTTTCACGTGCTGAAACAGTAAAGAGGGGAAAGAATGATTTCTAATGCTATGACAAGCAAAGAGAGCTTGCTCAGTGAAGAAAGGCTAGCAGCTCCATTTGTTAATCTTCCCATTTTTGAATGAAAGCTGATGCAAAGCTGTCCCTGAAAGTATTCAGGATCATGTCACTTAATATTTATTTAGATTTAAAGAAATATTTAAATAGATTTGTTTGCTGCCCATCTTGCCTCAAGGTGAAAATATGAACCTGAGAATATAAGCAATATCATTTACAATGTGCTACATTTTGTGACAAAATGAAAACAAGTCCCACATACAATGTTTCATAATATATATATATATATTAGTTAATAGATGTAGAATTCAGGTAGGAGTTTTTTGTTTGCACTCTCTGTGGTTATCCAGTTAGAATAATGAAAAAAAACATGAAGATTGAGAACTCTGCTAGAGATCTTGAGAGAACCATGACCAAAGAAGACAATAGTATAAGGTGGAAAAATAGTGTAATTTAGTGTGTTCTGGGCTCCAGTGGATGTAGTGGTAGTTTACAGCTGGAATCTCTATCGTCTATCTGTCTGTCTGTCTATCTAAGTTTTGAAAAGGCTTGGATTTTCAGCTCCACCTGAGACATGGTGGCTCGGTCGCTTAATGAATGTGTAACTGCCAGGCAGAAATGGTCTGCACTCTGGCAGTTCAATCCCTGTTTCATGAGGTGGAATGAGCTCCTATTGCTTGTTCCCTGGCCCCTGTCCACCCAGTAGTTCAAAAGCATGGGTATCACTTTGGTAGGAAAAACTAGCTGCATTTGTATGTGTGAAGATTGGAAAACAGCGCTGTAGCTGGTCATCCACAAGGTAACACAATACAAAGCGTGGTGAGATCATCAAAGGAGCCCAGGAGAACCAGAAACATGAGCACTGCTAGTTAACTGGTGTAAAGCAATTCAACCCTCTGTGGCGCACCAAGAATAGATGCATAGGCACCAAATGGAATGAGCTAGCAATCTAGGCTCTCAGGCCTGTGTTGTGCCTAGCATTTGTAGATTTCCCTGACATTGTATGCCATACGCTAAATAAATCCAGCTTCGCCCTCCTTTAGCTATTTGGAATTGACTGAGAGTTTTGTTTATAAGTAAATGGGTGTATTAAGCATATTTTACTTCTGATCTTATAAAGGAGGAGGAAAATCATATTTAGTCATTGATAATTGCCATTGATTTTGAAGGGTCTACTTGGCCAATTGCTCATGCCAATTGTTTGGCTGTTTGCAGAGTTCTCTCCAGCATTGCATCATTCATTCTTCAGGGTAGACAGGGATTAAGGAGAATGTTACATTTGGTTTACAGAGACTAGTGATGTTCATAGAGACATGACAATAACAGTTTTAATAAGTGCAACAAATCAGTATACACACAGATTCCTTATGCATGCCCTTGTTGTATGCAGCAGTAAAGTAGGAGCTAGAGACCACCCAGTGGTGTGAATGCAAAAACCCGTTTCATGCTTTAAAATGTCTTCAGATTATTTTAACATGCATGCATCTACAGATAATTTATAAAGACATAAAGGAACTCATGCTTAAAAAGCAAAGTGCCAACTATCCAAAACTTGCAGAAATACCAAAGAATTTACTTTACTTTGGATGTTTGGGAAAAGTATCTTTTTCTAAGCATGATCAGTTTTGTCTTTGGCAGTCCAGTTAACTATGCTTTATTGGATGCATATAAGCAGGGCTTTTTTTGTCATAGAATGCCCAGAACGGAGTTCCGGCAACTTTTTTGGATGGAACCTTGTAGGGTAGGCAAGGCGGTTATATGACATGTGTGAGTTCCAGCACCTTTTTTTTTTTCCACAAAAAAAGCACTGCATATAAGTGAAAGTATTTAAATAATGCATTATCCCTTATCAGTCTGGTACAAACACTTGAGACAGTCTTCTTGGTGTTGCTTCCAAAATGTAGAATTTCCTACCAGGTGAAATCATGCTAGCTCCATTTTTGTTATCCTGCTGCTACTGACAGACAAAATATTTTCTGGTATTTACCAATAACCTAGATGAGGGGTGTCAAACTCGCAACGTCACATGACATGTTGCAACGTATCACAACTTTTTTTCCATTGCCGGCAATGGGATGGGCGCGTTTTCGGCATGACGCATCTGGCCCGCAGGCCAGCAGTTTGACACCCCTGGCCTAGATGGATTTCCAAGATGGGAGAATGCTATCTGATTTATTTGTAGATTTATTAATATCTATTTCAATCATGTTTTAAATTAATTCTTGCAATTTGTTCATATTTTACTTAGTCTCCTTATTAACCAGCAATAGTTTGAATTTTAAGATAAAAGTATGCTTCAGGAGCATGGATGTAGCACCTGTTTGCAATTTTCTAAGTTACACCAAGATCCTGCTGCAGCTGAAAAAGGCAGCTATCTAATCCCAGAAAAAGATGCAACTGATTTAAGGAGTCACTGACAGTGCTTAGAAGCACTTTTTTCTTTCAAAGTGCTGTACAGCTCTATGATTAATCTTCTAGTAATTCATTCATTCATTCATTCACTCACTCACTCACTCTATAATTTATATCCCCTTTCTACAAAATTAATTAATTAATTTTGTAGAAAGACAGGATATAAATTATAGAATGAATAAATACTATTTCAGTAAAGGAGCTAAAATGTTGGCTCTCCCCTGCTCTAAAAATAGGTGAGTGTAAACTTATTATTATTGACTGTGCATAAAGAAAGTCCAAATGCAAGGTCATTCTGTTGCTTTGAAGACAACTCTAGACTAGGATTTTTTTTTCCCTTGAATTTTCTTCAGCTAAATAATTCTACTGCATCTGCTGATTTTATTCTTTCTTCTGAAATGACAGGCAATCTGGGTGATTCCGTGTGAGACTACTTAGAGCTGGATCTATGCTTAACAGGCAAATCCACATGGATCAGCAGGACTGTTGCTTGGACACTGCTACCAGTGGAAATACAGTTTTTCAAGATAGCTCAGGCAGCTTTTGAAGCAATTTGACTGTTGGGCAAACAATAAAGGGTTCATTATTTCACAGAACCCATCTGTTAAAAGCATATTAAAACAGAAAAGGCATAAACGGGGAAACTCCAATTCCTGCTGAAAGATAAGCTGTTGAATTGGCTTTGCAGCTTGCTTCACAAATCTATAACTGTGCTGGGAAAGTTGAAGTGCCACATATTATATATCAAAATCTTCTTCTTCTGGTTTGGCAGATCTCTTCCATCTTATTCTCATGATTTCAAGAATTGCTTTTACAAGTAAGGGAAATGTAAAGTGATTCTATTGTGGAGGGTGGTAAAAGTCTGTGTCATGCTGTGAAGTATGTAAAAACTCTGCCAAGAAAAAATATGGAAATGCCTGAATTTGCTTTTTTCAAACAATATTTGGCAGTTGTTTGGAGAGATTGTGATAAGGTATTATAGAAAAACATGCAAAAATGTGCCTATCAAACATCAATCATGCAGAATTGGCCATCAAAAATTAACTGTTCTGCTGACTGGCCCACAAATAATTATTTATATTGCTTCATGTAAGCTTTATGAATCAACCTTGTTATGTCCTCGGCCGACAGGCACAGGCTGCAGCAATTGGCCCGGGCAGACCATGTGGATGCCCAGGACAAGAAAGGCTGCTTCTAGCCTTTGCAATGATTGGCCAGCAAGGTATTGTGCTGCCTGGGACAAAAAAGGCTACTTCCAGCCTTTGCAATGATTGGCCAGCAAGGTATTGTGCAGGGGGGCTATAAAAGGGGGCCGCACCATTTTAAAACCTGTTCTGTTGGTGTTGCAATAAAGGAGACTGTTGGAACTTGTTGTTTCATCTCAATGCCTCTTTTCCTGAAACAGAACAAACCTGAATATTTTTATTTGCTTTTTTCTTATATCTTGCCTCTTAAGTACGCATAGCATTTGTTCTACCATTTGCCCCCCCCCATAATAATAACCTTTGAGGTTGGTTAGAATGAGAGACACTGACTGACCCACAGTCAATGAATTTCCATGGCTCTTGGCAGACTTGAACCTGGTCTCCTACTTTAAGAAATTAACCATAGTAGAGCCCCATATCTTTTTCTAGCATTTCCCTTTCACCCCAGAGCATGGTGAATGTCCCCTAAATAGGTCACTACTGCCTTGTTCCAACATTGGAATCAAATAACTCAGCATCAACCACTAAATCTAACAGCTATCAGCACAACATTGACTCCTTTAATTATACTGCTGTGTCTCCCAGTTTCTTTGCTGAATCACTCAGTGTGACTCATCTGCTTCTTGCATGTCGAACCCATGCAATGAGGATATACGAAGCAATTTTTGTCAGCTGCAGAGATGGAACTTGAATCAGTTTCTTGTTAGGAAGGGCTGAAGCAGATTAAATGTACATACAACTACAGTTAGTCCTCGACTTACAACCAGAAATTCCATTACTAAGCTAGGTGTAAGGACCCACCCCACTTTGCATCTTAAGAAGACAGAACTCTTGGAATAATTCTTCCAACAGGAATCCTTTATTAAGAAGAAGTGGTTGCAGGCATGCTAGACAGGACTTGGGGTCCAAGCCCTCCCATTCAAGGTTTTAAGGGGTTCCCCAGTAGTCCCACCCAATCAACCTCCCTTCCAGTGATAGTTTCAGGTATCACAATTCCACCCCCTTTTTTCTTTCTTCCGTCTGGATGGAGACTTCAGATAACTACATGAAAGGCAAATACCCTTCTTTGTTATGGTAAGGTTCTTTGGTGCTAACGCTTTGAGGTTACAATAAACACACATTCAGCATTCAGCTCCTTGAAGTATACTGAAGGAAGTGAGGGCCATAAAGCCCCTTTGTTCTCCCCCTTCTCTCCCTCTTATGGCAGAATCCAGAGAAGGCAGAATTGGGAGTTTCTATATTTGATAATTAAAGATGAAATATAATTGGATTCTGACATCCGGCCCCTCTTAAAAATAAGAGAGATCCACCTGAAAGAAAACACAAGTATAAAATTTAGTCAGGCTTGTTAGGATACTCTGTGTGAAACTTCTTCAATAGCTTCGGGGCTCTGACATGACGTTTATGGACCCACTCGTTTTGTGAGGGAGGGAGGTGTTTCCAGGCAACTAGGTACTGAGTTGCTCCATGATATCTCCTAGAATCAAGGATTTCCTTTATTTCGAAGTGTTGTTCACCCTCCACCATGAGTGGAGGTGGTGGTGGGGGGATTTTTGGCCGTAGAGGTGACTGATGCTCTCTTTTCAGCAAGCTGCAATGAAAAATTGGGTGTATTTGCCTGAGATTTTTGGGTAATTCTAATTCTACTGTTACTGGATTTATGATTCTTTTAATTGGAAAAGGTCCTATATATTTTGGTCCAAGTTTTTTACAGGGCTGTAGGGACTTTAGGTATTTTGTAGATAAGTACACCATTTCTCCTATAATGAATGGTGTAGGCTCAACCCTTTTTTTATCGGCTTGTGTTTTGTATGCCTGCCTAGCTTCATCTAGTGCTTTTCTGACTATTGGCCAGGTGTTTTGTAGTTTCTCCATCCATTCTTTCAGCGAAGGGATCGTTGGTTCGTTTGGGGTTAATTCTGGCATGGGGTTGAAACTTTGACCGGTGGCTATTTGAAAAGGAGTGTAACCTGTGCTGGAGTGGACTGCATTATTGTAGGCAACTTCTGCAAAAGGGAGTAAGTCCGCCCACTCGGTCTGCTGGAAACTAAGAAAACATCTTAAATATTGCTTAAGTACGGAGTTCATTTTTTCAGCCCCCCCATTTCCTTGAGGGTGGTGGCTAGATGTCAGTCCCTGAGTGGTTCCTAAGAGGGATAAAAATTCCTTCCAAAATGCAGACGTAAATTGCACCCCCCTGTCAGAGATGATGCGTTGGGGTGCCCCATGCAATCTGTAAATGTGTTGGATGAAAAGTTTTGCTAAGGCTTTTGCAGTGGGAATCTTTTGGCAAGGGATAAAATGCACCTGTTTGGAAAACAAGTCCGTGACCGTCCAGACCACAGTATTCCCATTGCTTTCTGGCAATTCCACTATAAAATCCATGGCTATTTCTCTCCAGGGGGCTGAGGGACTTGCCACTGTTTGCAATAGTCCTGGCAATTTCCCTTGCAACCTCTTTGCCATGGCACATTTTGGACAACTGGCTATATAACTTTCAATGTCCTTTTTCATGGATGGCCACCAAAATTGCCGTTTAATTAAATGTAAAGTTTTTACAAATCCAAAATGCCCTGCTGATTTTGTGTCATGGCAAAGGTGCATGAAAGTTACTCTTTGAGTTGTTGGTATATATAACTTTTCCCCTACCCAAGGCAACCCGTCTCTCATTGTGCACACATTTTTGTTTTTCTGGAACCATTCATCTGTTTCCAAACTTTTTCTGAATTCAATTCCAGTTTGGCTGTCCAGTTGTGGTTTTATTTTGGCTTGGGTTCTTGTGGTTACTGGTGCCGCCAGTTGTGACTCTGCCATTATTAGCCTAGAGTCTGTGGTTCGTGCGCTGTTATATTGGGGCATGCGAGATAGTGCATCTGCCAGGAAGTTCTTTCTTCCTGGTAAATGTTTGAGCTTAAATTGGAACTGGTGAAAATGCTGGGACCAGCGGGCTTGTTTGGGATTGAGTTTCCTGGACGTTTTCAGGGCTTCTAAATTTTTGTGATCAGTCCACACCTGGAAGGGGATTTTGTTGCCTTCCAGGAACTGTCGCCACGTGAGTAATGCCCAACGTATCCCATAAGCCTCCTTCTCCCATACAGGCCAGCGCTGTTCTGTTTCCGTGAGTTTCTTGGATGTATATGCACAGGGTTGCAATACTGCATCATCATTTTCTTGTAATAGCATAGCCCCCACTGCCACATCACTTGCATCTGCCTGTATTACGAAGGGCTTTTCCATGTCTGGGTGCCTTAGTACTGGTTCGGCAGAAAAAAGTCTCTTTAGTCTCTCAAACGCTGTTTGGCACTCCATTGTCCATGTTAGTGGCTGGCTAGGTTTTACTGAGGATGTTCCCTTCGTTTTTAGTAAGTTAGTGAGGGGCAAGGCTATCTGGGCAAATGAGGGGATGAATTGGCGGTAAAAGTTTGCAAAGCCCAGGAAACTTTGTAGTTGCTTTCTTGTGCGGGGTGGCGCCCAATCTAATACTGCTTTGACCTTCTCTGGGTCCATTTCAATGCCCTGTGGGGATATGCGATAGCCTAGGTAGTCTATCCTTTCCTGGTGGAATTCGCATTTTGAGAGTTTGGCATATAGGTGGGCGGCTCGCAGCTTCTTTAAAACCGCTCTGACAAGTTTGACGTGTTCTTCTTTTGTTTCAGTAAAGATAAGAATGTCGTCCAAGTAAACAAGGACCCCCTTAAACAGGTGCTCCCTTAGAACGTCATTGATTAATTGCATAAAGACTGCAGGGCCCCCTTGTAATCCAAATGGCAAGACTTTGAATTGATAGCACCCCATGGGGCAGTTAAATGCAGTCTTCCATTCGTCCCCTTCCTTGATTCTCACGCGATAGTAAGCTTCCCTTAGGTCTAGTTTAGAAAAATTTTTCCCTTTCGATAGGTGTGACAGCATGTCTTTCATGAGGGGCAGCGGGTATAGGTTGCTTTCACTGATTGTATTCAGGGCCCTATAATCCACGCATAAACGTAAAGAGCCATCCTTCTTCTCTCTAAAAAGGACCGGGGCAGCCACTTTAGGCTTGGCTGGTTCAATGAAACCTCTCTCTAGGTTTTTTTTTATAAATCTTTCCATTTCCTCCTTCTCCTTTGGGCTCATGGAGTATAATCTGGGCTTCGGGAGTTTTGCCCCAGGCTTGAATTCAATGGTACAATCTGTGGGTCGGTGGGGGGGAAGCTCATTCGCCCTCTCCTCACTGAAGACTTCAGCAAGGTCCTTATATTCCTCTGGTATTTCTGTTAATCTTTTTTCCTCTCCTATGGATGCTTTTTCTATTCTTGATTCTGGTAGCCTCCCTTGGGGTTTTAAGTCCATAGGGTCCCCCTTCGGGAATTTGATTTCTGTCGTCCTCCAATTTACCCAGGGGTTCCATTTTTTCAACCATTCCATCCCTAGAATCATTGGGCATTCCATACCTGGGCTCACCACAAACGTTAAGTCCTCTTCATGGTTGCCCAGGGAGAGGTGTATTGGCAGAGTGGCTAGGGTAGCTGGCACCCCCCCTGCTATGGATCCATCTAGCTGGCCAAATGAGATTGGTTGTTCCAGTCTCCTGGATGGGATGCCCAGATTCCCCACTAGTGTTGAGCTAATGAGGCAGCGGGTGCAGCCAGAGTCTATTAAGGCTTTCACCTTCACAGCTTCGGGCATGGGGGGGATTAATATAGTCACTGTTTTGAGGATGGGTGTGATGCATCCACTTACCAGGGGTTCGCCCTCCGAGCTGTCATCTGAGGCATCCACTGGCCCTGTGGTGTAGGCTGGAGTTCTTTCCCCTTGGTGAGCAGAAGTGGGGGGTTCTGCAATTTCCATCATTCTCATGGCCGTTTCTTTGGCTTAGCTGAAGACTTTCCGGGTTTGTTGATTGGGGATCTGTCTGGGTTGTGCTGGGGGGGCCTTTGAGCGGCATTCTACAGCTCGATGCCCTTCTCTTCCGCACTTGAAACACCCCATTTGCTTCTTGGCTGTATCCGATGATTTCACCGGTTCGTGTGTCAGCTCAGGCGGGGGGCGGCTCCATTGTTTTCCTCGGTGGTGCCTCTTCAATATGTCGATCTCTGCTTCCTCTGCCAAGACGTACCATTCCTCAAGTCGATGTGGGTCCCCTCGGGGCAGGCAAGCATCATATAGATCATAGTTTAGTCCGTCTTTGAAATGGCTAAGGAGGATGTCTTCTGGCCAATTCAGTTTGCTGGCAATGGCCCGGAATTCTTGTGTATACTCAGCCACCGGGCGTTTGCCTTGCCTCATCGTTTTTATCCTTTCACGGGCTTTGCGATCAGCCAGGGGGTCTTCAAATCGTCTTCTCAAGAGGACATGAAACGGTTGAAGTTACTGAGTTCTGGGGCATTGGAGTCATGCAAGTTCACCACCCAATCTGCAGCTGGTCCATCCAGGGCAGATTGCACGATCCGGATGCGGGCTTTGTCGCTGGGGATGTCCTGCCCGTATTCCTCCATGTAGCTGAGGACTTGGGTTAGGAAAAACCCCAAGCGTGTTGGCTCCCCTTTGAATTTCACCTCCAACGGTGGACGTCTTGGAATGGATCGGTGCCTCCGTTGTGGGTGGTAGTGTCTTCCATCCAGATTGCCATCTGTGGTCCGGTAGGGGGTGGGGGCTCCTGGATCAGTAGATGTCCCTGGGGGTGCAGGTTCCACGTCCCCCTCAGTGTCTCTCCCTTTGTGGCTCCAGGAACTGGGGCGGCCGTAGGACTCAGTATTCTCCTCTCCTAGGGAGTTGAGAGTTCTCTTCATCAGGTCAATAGCTTTCTCTAGGATCCAGTCTGAGTACGGTGCCCAGCTTCCTCCCTCTTCACTTGCGTGCAGGGATTTCTCCATCTCCTGCTTCCATTCTGGTTGCTTGGTCCCCCGTCTCAGGGTCACCTTTCTTGATTCCTTTCCCCACTCACTTTTCTTTCCAACGCCCATTGACCAGCGAGGCTTGTGGTCCCGTGTCTCCACCACTTCTTCTCCTGAGGAATCTGACCTCTCGGATCCCAACATCTGGCAAGGTTCCAGTTGGGTCAGCGGCTCTCTTTCCAGGGAGTTTTCCCCCTCTCTTGCTCCATTGTCTGACATGGTAATTTTTTGCAAAATCCCCCGGCAAGGGTCTCCCTTCCAGGTGGATTAATTTTGCAAGTCCTGTCTAATGTAAGGACCCACCCCACTTTGCATCTTAAGAAGACAGAACTCTTGGAATAATTCTTCCAACAGGAATCCTTTATTAAGAAGAAGTGGTTGCAGGCATGCTAGACAGGACTTGGGGTCCAAGCCCTCCCATTCAAGGTTTTAAGGGGTTCCCCAGTAGTCCCACCCAATCAACCCCCCTTCCAGTGATAGTTTCAGGTATCACAATTCCACCCCCTTTTTTCTTTCTTCCATCTGGATGGAGACTTCAGATAACTACATGAAAGGCAAATACCCTTCTTTGTTATGGTAAGGTTCTTTGGCTTTGAGGTTACAATAAACACACATTCAGCATTCAGCTCCTTGAAGTATACTGAAGGAAGTGAGGGCCATAAAGCCCCTTTGTTCTCCCCCTTCTCTCCCTCTTATGGCAGAATCCAGAGAAGGCAGAATTGGGAGTTTCTGATTAAGTGAGTCTCACCCAATTTTATAATCTTTTTGGTCACAGTTGTTAAGTGAAGCTTCACAGTTTATTAAATGAATCACATGTTTGCTATGCAAATCCAGCTTCAGCATTGACTTTGCTTCTCAGAAGCCAGCTGGAAAGGTTGCAGATAACAATCGTATGACTCCAGGATGCTGAATTCTTGTAAATGCATGCTGGTTGCAAACATCCAAATTTTGAGCAAATGATCCTGCAGATGCTGCAATACATATAATTGCGAGGACTAGTTGTAAGTCACCTATTTTTAGTGTCATAGTAACTTTGAATGGCCAGTAAATGAATCATTGTAAATCAAGAACTTTATGTATATAGGAATGTCTGATAAATAATTTACTGTAGGGAATCCGAGAAGGCACGACAAAAGTTTCCAGCCATATTGGGTTCTGTTTGTAATGATTAGTGCTTAAATTTCTTTGTCCTCTTCCCTTTGTTTATGCTACATATTCAGGTAGTTCTCGACTTATGACCACATCTGGGGTCAGAATTTATGTTGCTAAACAAGGTGGCTGTTAAGTGACTCACACCTGATTTTATGACCTTTTTGCCATGGTTGTTAAGTGAATCATACAGTCATTAAGTGAATCCGACTAACCCCATTGATCTTGCGTGTCGGAAGGTTGCAAATAGTGATTGCAACTATCAAATATGTGCTAGATGCCTAGCACCTATATTTTGATTATATGATTATGGGGATGCTGTGGCAATCATAGGTGTGAAGAACAGTTGTAAGTCCGTTTTTAAAATGCCACTGCAATTTTGAACTATCATTTAACAAATTGTTATAAGGAGAGGACTAAATGTAGTGATTCTCTTTTGTGTGGGAGATATAGTTTCCATCTGTCCCTTGTTTTGTTAGCAGTCTGATGTAGCATCAGATTCTTTACTTTTGACTGTGTGAGAACTAACTTTCACAGTTTGTGTATATGTTGGAATTTCAAAATGTCTTGTTAAATTTTCCACTCTAAAACAACTGTGAAGCACTGTACTTATAGAATGTTTGTTTGGGGGTGATGTGGGGGGGGGAGTTATTGCATGCAAATGCCTTAGATGCTTCAAGCCTAGCTTACCAGAAAATGACTCCTTCCTCCTTTCTTTGAGAGCTCAGAAGGGGGTCTCTAATAATTAAATAGGTTAAATGTTCAATTCTCAGCTCTGAGCCTTAGTTCTGCCTCATATGGTATATTTACACTCAAACTGGTTTTGTAATAATTTTTCAAGCCCCAGTAGGATTTGAATTGTAGACAGTTTTATAAACTGCATTTGTTCAGACAATAGTGCTACTCATTGACAACAGATTCTTGTATCCTGTGTGAATTATATAATCCTCTTCAACTTGCCATCATAAACCATGAGAAACTTTGCAATGCTATTGCCTGCAGGTCCCATTTTCTGGGGATTTACTCAGCAGTTCTGTTTTGGAATAGCTACATAAGATAGCCTTATGATTTGCTTACTCCTTTATCAACACTTTAAACTCTGAGAGGAGAGAGGCCCCAAATTTCCTCACATCAAGAACATTCTGGGGTAGCTGGGCTGAGGGAGAATGTGTGGTCAATATAAAAACATTCATTGAGCTTCTGAAGCCAAGAGTAGACTTGAATCTTGATTTCTTTTGTGTCATTCCACTACGTCTGCTAGTCTAAACTTTAACAGATATTTCATCTCTAACATCTAATTTGGAATAAAATAATCTTTAGGAATTACAATGGGTCTTCAGTTTCTTGCGTTGTAGAAAAGGTACATTTTTAAAATTATTGTTGACATTCTAATGCTTCTGTCTATTGGTTGTGTAATGTATTGTGTTAAACTTATGGGAAAACTGCAGAGGTCTGTGCAAGGTCCGTTAGTAGACCACGTGGCCTGCTAGACAGACTTGCTGTCTTGTTGATTAGTATGCATTTGAGTGGGAGAATACGGTGCATTCATTGGCTGACAACGCCCAAAGCTGAGTGTATAAATAGGAGTGGCGCCATGTTTGTTAGTCTCTGTTTTGACCTTCAATAAAGAAGTACCTGTTACTACTGCTGCATCTTCAATGCTAACCCAAGCAGAAAACAGAACATTAGTGATGAGCGTGGGATCGTGCTGCCACAATTCGACAAGCTGAGTCTCCATGGGAATGGTGGTCCAAACCCCACTCACTATCCTGCCAGTACGAAAATGCTGGAGGAGAGTGCTTCAAGGAACTGCCCTCAAACTCCTTCAGAAGCCTGCAAAACACGAGGCATTGAAAAGGCCGCCAAAGACTCATCATGGCGAAGATAGGTCGACTCTCAGAATTCGACATCGCTCATCCTGAGAAGTGGAGCTCCTATGTCGCAAGAGTTGAGAACTACCTGCGAGTCAACCAAGTTTGGGAAGATGGATTGAAGGCCATGATGCTGCTGTGTGTTTGTGATCAAGCAACATTCAACATTGCAGAGAACTTGGTTGCACCAGTGCTGCTTGAGTCCATTGCATATGCAGAACTGAAAAAAATGCTCAAGGAACATTTTGAGCCAAAGCTTTTGGTCATCGCTTGGCAATAACACTTTTGAACAGCAAGACCAGCATCCTGGTAAGTCCGCCGCTGACTTCATAGCCACTCTTTGCCAAGTTGCACAGCCATGCGAATTCAAGGACCTTGAAGAACGGCTACGGGACTGTTTAGTTTGTGGTCTGAGGAGCTGAAAACTTCAACAGAAGATCTTTGCTAAAGAGACTGTCTCTTTTCAAGACACGTTGAGGGAGATAACGGCCAAAGAAGCAGCAGGCAGAGCTGTTAAGGCCTTGCGGCTCTCCAAGAACTTTCCTTGCATGGACACCATCCACCAGGAGGATGCCGAGAGAGTCGATAAGTTGC
Organism: Crotalus tigris; assembly: GCF_016545835.1. Classification (NCBI taxonomy): domain Eukaryota; kingdom Metazoa; phylum Chordata; class Lepidosauria; order Squamata; family Viperidae; genus Crotalus; species Crotalus tigris. The sequence goes on from NW_024096690.1 coordinate 3,152,343, forward strand.
AGCAACCTCCAGAAAGAAGGCCTCAATGGCAACTTGACAAGGCAATTCCCTTCTCTTGTTGTTTTGGGTGTGGAGGCCACCACAAACGGGCTGACTGCTGGTTCCGCACCGCAACTTGCCAGGCGTGTGGCAAGGCCACATCGCCACCATTTGTTTGGGTTGCAGAAAAGAACATTCATTGGAAGAGTTGCCTCGGAAAGGTACTGGGGTTCCCAGTCAGAATAGGGTGGGTTTTTGTGCAAGTAGGAGGAGTGTATTTAGGACAAGTGCCCATCGCCCATTCAAGAAGAAGCTTTACCTTGAAGTCAAGTTGAAAGGGGTTCCTTCCAACATGGAGTTGAACATGAGTTCAGCTCTATCAATAGAGCACTGGGCACTAACTAACAAAATGAAATTCAGTGGTGAAAAAAGTAAGGTTCTACATTTAGGCAAGAAAAACCAAATGCACAAGTACAGCATAGGTGACACCATGCTCAATAGTAGTAACTGTGAGAGGGACCTCAGAGTCCTAGTAGACAATCACCTAAATATGAACCAGCAGTGTGCTGCAGCTGACAAAAAGGCCAACACAGTGCTAGGCTGCATTAACAGAGGGATAGAATCAAGATCACATGAAGTATTAATACCACTCTACAGTGCCTTGGTAAGGCCACACTTGGAAAACTGCATCCAGTTTTGGTCACCATGATGTAAAAATGATGTTGAGACTCTAGAAAGAGTACAGAGAAGAGCAACAAAGATGATTAAGGGACTGGAGGCTAAAACATATAAGGAATGGTTGCTAGAATTGGGTATGTCTGGTTTAACGAAGAGAAGGACAAGGGGGAACATGATAGTAGTGTTCCAATATCTCAGGGGCTGCCATAAAGAAGAGGGAATCAAGCTATTTTCCAAAGCACCTGAAGACAGGACAAGAAGCAATGGGTGGAAACTAATCAAGGAGAGAAGCAACCTAGAACTAAGGAGAAACTTCCTGACAGTGAGAACAATTAATCACTGGAACAGCCTACCTCCAGAAGCAGTAAATGCTCCAACACTGGAAGTTTTTAAGAAGAGACTGGACAGCCACTTGTCCGAAATGGTGTAGGGTTTCCTGCTTGAGCAGGGGGTTGGACTAGATGACCTCCAAGGTCCCTTCCAACTTTACTACTACTATTATTATTATTAATATTCTCCCAAAGCACACTGAAGCAGATTTGTTGTAGAAGCGGCCAACGAGTTAAGCTCAGGCCATCGAATCTCATTTTAACAGACTTCCAGAATTCCCAGATCAGCGTCAAGGGGGAGACCACACTTAGGGTGCAGTTCAGGAACTTCGAGGGCCCTTTGAATGTCATAGTTGTTGAGGGAAACTGCATTAGCCTAATTGGGCTTGATTGGTTTGATGGTTTGGAAATTCAGGTGACTGGGTTAAACAGTTTGCAAATTGCAAGCCTTTCGGCAGTGTGTAAAGAGTTTGCTGATATTTTCAGCTCTGAGTTGGGGGCATACAAGGGGGGTCCTATTTCCCTCTGGCTCGATCCTAAGATAGCACTGATTAGGATTAAGCCTCGCCTTTTGCCTTGAAGCAGAGAATCAGTGCAGAACTGGACAAACTGTTGCAGCAAGGCATTTTGGAGCCAGTGGACAGCAGTCCATGGGAAACTCCCATTGTCACGCTACTTAAGGCCAATTGGGAAGTCCGCATTTGTGCCGACTATAAATGCACGCTAAACAAAGCTCTCCAGCAGCACTCCTATCCAGTGCCTGCAGTCAGCCACATCTTGGCTTCACTACAGGGAGGTCACATTTTCACCAAATTAGATTTGGCACAGGCCTACCAGCAGCTGCCAGTGGATGATGCCACAGCAGAGGCCCAAACCATTGTAACCCACCGGGGGGTTTTCAAAGTGCGACAGTTACAATTTGGGGTTAATGTAGACCCTGGCATTTTTCAGAGCATGATGGAGCGCACGTTCCACAACATTCCTGGTGTATGCTCATATTTCGATGATGTCCTCATAGCTGGGGAATCAATCGAAAACCCCACTGACAGGGTACCGGCCATCTTGTGGCATTTCCACGAAGTGGGGCTGAAGCTCAAACAGGAGAAATACAAAATTGGAGTCACTTCCACAGAATTCCTGGGGTTTTGTATAGAGCTGAAGTCATTCATCCTGCTGAATCCAAGCTCAAAGCAATTCAGCAGGCTCCCGGTCCCAAGATGAAGGGAGAGCTTCAAGCCTTCCTGGGACTCCTTAATTTCTACCATGCTTTCTTCCCCCACAAGGCCACAGTGGTAGAGCCATTACACCAGCTCTTGGACAAACAAGCCCCATGGAAATGGACAAATGTTCACAAGAGGAGTTTTGCTGCAGTTAAAGCATTGTTGTCCTCAAATGCAATGTTGGCTCATTTCAATGAGCAATTGCCAGTCTGCATCGTGATACATCCCCTTACGGGATGGGAGCTGTGTTAAGCCATCTTAGGGCTGATGGGACACAAGTCCCTATAGCATATTACTCCAGAACTCTTTCTGCTGCAGAGCACAATTAGGCACAAATAGACAGGGAAGCATTGGCCATTGTGGCAGGCATCAAGAAGTTTCATGACTTCTTGTATGGTTGCCATTTCACTGTCTTCACTGACCACAAGCTGCTTCTGGGGTTGTTCACTACTAACAAGCAGATACCCCAAATTATGTCTCCTAGAGTGTTGAGGTGGTCAATCTTCCTCTCTGCTTATGATTATTGCATGGTTCACAAACTGGGTAAGGAAATGGGCCAGGCTGATGACCTTAGTAGGTTGCCTCTACAGCTATTAGAATCAGATCCTGAACCAGCCAACCACATTCTGTCTATCCAGGATTTGCCAGAGTCTCCCCTCAATGCAGGGGATGTTGCTGCAGAAACAGCTACTGATAACACATTGAGCCGCGTGTTGAATTGGGTGCTCACAGGATGGCCTGACATGTGTCCTTGCTCTAACTTCCAGAGTTTCTGGAAAAGGAAGCATGAGTTATCCACTTTTAAGAGTTGTGTCCTGTGGGGTAGCAGGATAGTGATCCCGACCGCACTGAGGACTAGAGTCCTTGATTCTCTGCATGAGGGACATCTGGGCATAGTCCAGATAAAGGCGCATGCGTATAGCTACCTCTGGTGGCCTGGACTCGATAAAGACATCGAAGCCCAGGTCCACAGGTGTCACATTTGCCAGCAGTCAAGGCCAGAAATGCCATATGCTCCTGTACATAGAGACCACACAAGCCCCTTTGTCGAGGATTCATATCAACTTTGCTGGCCCCTTTCAGGGGCAACTCTTCCGCATTGTTGTGGACAGTCACTCCAAGTGGCTAGAGGTCATTCCAGTGTCCATTATGACTACTGCCAGGACCATCCAGGTGCTGAGGGGCATCTTTGCAACGCGTGGGCTCCCAGATGTCATAGTCTCAGACAATGGGGCTCAATTTACATCCTCAGTATCATGTCCATCCGTCGTCGTCCAGCAGAATAGAAACCAGGAACGCAGGTATGAGGTGCAAGTAAGGTTTATTCCTTAGCAAACAAAAAAGTCAGCTTCATATAACTGTGCCACGCCCCAAAACCCCACCCCCAACACCTAACCACCATCCGCCTGACAGGCATAAAGTCCTTTCTGTCTGATCACGCCTTTCCCCTGATTCGGCCCCACCCTGCTGGCCCTCTGTCCGGCTGCCCAGGTCAGTTCCTTCTGCTGCCATCACATTGTTCCTGCCTCCAACCTCTTTCAAGTCTTTGCGTCTCTGGCCAGCTGTCAATAGCTGTCCTCCGGCCACCGGAGGCTTCTTGTGGCCTCAGCAGCACACAGTGGCTTGCCTCCTCACTTGGCTGCTCCGTTGACATCCACAGGCTCCGACGGCCTCTTGCGGCTTCCGGCAACCAATGGCAGTGTCCTTTGAGGCTCGGCAGCTAATGGCTGCCCCCCACAGCTCGGCAGCTTCATCGGTGGTTGTGGGAGACTCCAACCGCCGGCGGGGCCCAGCAGCACCCGGCCACCCATCGGCGCTCGGCTGCGCTGGCAGGTGGTGGGCTGCAGCCCCCGTGACCACTGGCCAGGCCCCTCCGGCCCAGGAACGGTAGGCCGCCGAAGCAGGAACAGAGGGGGGAAAGGGCTGTACCTGGTTCCTGCAGGGCTGTTCCGGCAGCTGGGACAGTGCCAACGACCAGCTGGAGTCAGGGCAGCATCTTGCGTTAAAGTGGCATTTGACGGCTGCAAGCTGTGTCCTGAATCACCCCCCCCACCGGTGAAAGGCAAGCCCCTCTACCATGGGTCCTCCTGGAAGATGGAGGTGGAGGAAGTCACGCCAGAAGTGCGCTGTAAACTACATCCCCCGATTTGAAATGACTTGTCGGGTTACTCCATGGAGACGGTAGATGTGTTGGACAAAAAGCCTAGCCAGTCGTCAGTGCACGAAGTGGGCTTGTTTGAAGAAGAGGTCGATGACTGTCCAAATCATGGTGTAACCACGACTCCTCGGCAACTCAACAACGAAGTCTATGGTAATCTCCTCCCATGGTCGGGTTGGGTCAGCCACCTTCTGCAACAATCCCATCGGTTTTCCCACACGGGGTTTTGCAGTGGCACAGACATGGCAATCCTTTATGTATGCCTCCACGTCCGGTTTCAACCGAGGCCACCAGAATTGATGCCGCACTAGGGTAACGTCTTCAAATATCCGAAATGTCTGGCCTGCTTGGTGTCGTGGCACTGCTGGAGAACGGTGCACCATAAGGTTTCAGGAACATACAATTTGTCCCCTTTCCAGGCTACCCCCTCCCTCTGTGTTAACAGTCCTAGATGGTCACACAGTCAGCCAATACCTTGCCACCACTGTGGCGTTCTCGTCTACTGGAGGCACCCGCTAGAACACCGGGGTCACCAGCTGTTTTGCTGCTCTCAACTTCTCTGGGCCTTTTTTGGCATTGGGTGGTCCCTCTGGTTACTGCAGGGCTCCATGGACTAGGGGCTGGACATTCAGCTGTCCGATGGCTTGGCTGGTTACACCAGAAGCAGCGAAAGGAGGGCCCGCCAGGAGGGCCAGGAGGCCTTGGCCTGAATGCCAGCTTTGCTTCCTGGGCCTCTGTGGCAGGCACAGGGCCCGTTGCTCCAGCCAGAGCTGCCTCCTCTATCTCCTGCGGAGCCTCCTGTTTGCCCTCCGCCATTCCCTCAGAGCAAGGATAAAGGCAAAGAGTGGCAAAAAGTTTTAAGTGCTGACTTACTATCACGCCCGTCTATCATCGTCCAGCAGAATAGAAACCAGGAACGCAGGTACGAGGTGCAAGTAAGGTTTATTCCTTAGAAAACAAAAAGTCAGCACTGGGAGTGGATTGCTCCCAGTGCTTCATATAACTGTGCCACGTCCCAAAACCCCACCCCCAACATCTAACCACCATCCGCCCGACAGTCATAAAGGTCCTTTCTGTCCGACCACGCCTTTCCCCTGATTTGGCCCCACTCTGCTGGCTCTCTGTCTGGCCGCCCAGGTCAATTACTTCTGCTGCCATCACATTGTTCCTGCCTCCAGCCTCTTTCAAGTCTTTGCATCTCTGGTTAGCTGTCAATAGTTGTCCTCCGGCCACTGGAGGCTTCTCGTGGCCCTCAGCAGCACACAGTGGCTTGCCTCCTCTCTTGGCTGCTCCATTGATGTCCGCGGGCTCCGACGGCCTCTCGCGGCTTCCAGCAACCAATGGCGGCATCCTTTGAGCCTCAACGGCTAACGGCTGCCCCCCACAGCTCGGCAGCTTCATCGGTGGTTGTGGGAGCCTCCAACCACTGGCAGGGCCCAGCGGCACCCGGCTGCCCCGGTGCTTGGCTGCGCTGGCAGGCAGTGGGCCACACCCCCCCAACCACCGGCCAGGCCTCTCCAGCCCGGGAACGGTAGGCTGCCAAAGCAGGAATAGAGGAGGGGAAAGGGTCGTATCCATAGAAGTGCAGGGCTGTTCCGGCGGCTGGGACACTGCCGATGACCTGATGGAGTCAGGGCAGCATCTGGCATTAAGGCGGCGTTTGGCAGCTGCAAGCTGTGTCTTGAATCACCTCTCCCCCACCGGTGAATGGCAAGCCCTGTGGGGCTTGACACTCAGAGTTTCAGTCCTTTCTGAGGACAAATATGCATAGGGCATGCAACTATGGACCAGGGGCACTGTGGGTGGTAGCTGTGTTTTGCAAGGTGTCAAGGCCACTCTCATACGAAGTGGCCCTGGAAGATGGTCATGTGCACTGCAGGGACACTGACCAGCTGCGTTGGAGGTTACCAAGCCACTCTTCCATTCCTTACTCTGCTCTCGGGGGGGGGGGGAGAAGGATCACGATCATGATCGTGAATCTGAGTCTCTCAGCTAAGGCAGAACAATGCGATTGCCGAATGGGGTTTTTGCCAATGAGGTTGCTCCTAACTCAGGCACTGCGCCCATGGGACATTGGTCTCAATTGGGTTTTCATACCATTACTAACTCAGGCACTGCGCCAATGGGACATTGCTCTCAATCGGTACCAATGGGACATTGCCCTCAATCGACTTTTCACACCGATCCGGTGGATTCGTCTCCGCCACGGAACTCTGGTTCAGGCCTTCTGGAACAGGCCAGCCATAGGGAAGTAGTCAAAGGCTTGGGTCTACCGGAACAGGCCAGCCTTCACGAACCGGCTTTACCCGTATTGAACGGGTCACACAGCCCCAGTCTGCCAAGCCTAGCAGGTAAGCTTGCAGATCGGGAGCTAGCAACAGCTCTGAGACGTTTAGAGCAGGCGAAAGGCCCCCTGAAGTTTCTAAGGGACTACATGAGGTTTTTGTCACTGCAAACCTAAAATGCTTATGTATTTTTATTGCAAACTAAAATGCTTATGTAGGTTCTTGGAACTTTTGAATGGCTATGTACTTTAATGTATGTGCCTTTTTACAACCTGCAATGTTAAGTATTCTTAATACTGACAATGTATTATAAGGGCTTTTGTACCACTGAATATCATTGTGTTTCCTTTGAAATGTGTGTAACTTTTGAACAACAAACAATGCTTTATATGTGTTAAAGAACCTTGAGGGGATGGGTGTAATGTTAACCTTATTGAAAAGCTGCAGAGGTCTGTGCAAGGACCGTTAGCAGACCACGTGGCCTGCTAGACAGACTTGCTGTCTGCAAGGTTGATTAGTATGCATTTGAGCGAGACAATATGGTGCATTCATTGGCTGACGCCGCCCAAAGCTGAGTGTATAAATAGAGGTGGCGCCATGTTTGTTAATCTCTGTTTTGACTTTCAATAAAGAAGTACCTGTTACTACTGCTGCCTCTTCAATGCTAACCCAAGCAGAAAACAAAACAGGTTGGTTTCATACTTTTCTTTTGAGACTCCTTGGCCAACATATTGGACCTGGCAAGTTTTCAATAAGATCTCTGTGTATTAACATTACTGATAAAAGTAAAATTTCACATTCAGAATGCTTTGTCCATTTTAGCTGCTTATAAAGCAAGATCATCCAGTGTGATACCCAATCTAATTCTGATGCAGGCCTATCCAAAATTATTTCAATCCAAACTTAATTTATGCTCTTGACTGCTATATCGCTTCAGGAAATATGCCTGCAACAGGAAGCAAAGAGACTCTGCTTCAGGCATTATGCCCTGTTTTTGCTTTTTTCTTGCCTTTTGCTGCTTTCATATGAATCCTGTTTTGTGGCAAAAGCTCTGCAAATTGCTGAATAATAAGTAATGCGCTAGTTGATCAGGATTCTTTTCCAGAGAGAGATATAATATGATAGGTTAACAAGGCATTTAACTCTGCAGCAAATGTTCTTTAGTGGGTGTATTTGCTTGAGATATTTATTTTTTCTCTACTAAAAGTGCAGTTTAAGTGCCCTAAGCACCCATCTTTCTCACCTTCCTCCTAGCTATCCTACTCATTTACCACATTGTGACAGTCAAATAGAAAAATGGCATCTGTATGTGCTTCTTTTATAAAATTCACTTCGCAGCAAATCACTGATATTTGAATTATATATGAATAAGCTGCAAACCCCTTTATTTAAGATTCTCAAACACCAACTGAAAGTTAATCATAGATAATTGACAGCAGGTACCAGATTTCAAGAGTGTACCATACTATATACAGTCTCATTGTTCCTGTTTCTTATCCCCCCTTCTCTCTCTCGCTAATGGGTGAGCTCTTGTGTGTGCTAATGGGTTGCTAACTGGGCATTAGCAACCCATTAGCACACACAGGAGACACGCCCGGTGAGTAACTCATTAGCACACACATGAGCTCACCCATTAGTGAGAGAGAGAAGGGAGGGATAAGAAACAGGAAAAATGAGAAGACCAACCCCCAAAAGTTTACACACCGGCAAGGAAGGTGGCAGGGCTGGCAAATAGAAGAACGGAGCTTGAAGCACGCACTTGAGACAGCGCAGCAATACAGAGGCAAGCTAAGACAAATGAGGGGGTGGAGACAGATGATTGGGAGCGGATGAACAGTGGATCCCCAGGCACCCACACATGCACAAAGAAAACAACAGCAATTGGAGAGGGGAGGACAACTTTAGAAATGGCCACTTTAAGAACTACATAGCCGATGCTAATGAGTGGACCAATGACCCGATCCAGGGTCAGAGTGCAGAGGCAGCCAGCCACATATGACATATGTATGTATGTATGTATGTATGTATGTATGTATGTATGTATGTATATAGGTCTTTGGTTATTAAGGTTTTCTCCCATGTAAAATTGGAAGTGTCTTGGTGACGTTTCGACGAAGTCCCATTCGTCATCTTCAGGCTGGTGTTTTCGACTTCTTGCTTCTAGGAGCAATGTGCGATCGTACCTGTTTTTTCCTTTTAACTGCCAGTGGGGGTATGAACTGATTGGGTGAGAGCTTGGCTGTGTTCTAATTGGGTGGAGATGTGTTCTGATTGGTTAGGATCTTGGCTGTGCTCTGACTGGATGGGGGGGTTGGCTGTGCTCTGATTGGCTGGGGGAGTGTTCTGTTTGGATGGGGGCTTTGTGGTGCTCAGGTTAGTCTGAGTTGCAGGGGGGTTAAAATGGTGAGCTGCATTGCTGTTGTTTGGCTTCGCGTTCATGGTCATGCCTCATCTTCATGGTGGGTGTCAGTTTGCTTCATGTATGGATTGGAGTAGTTTAAAGTGGCTAATGATGCAGCTGTGGTCTGGCTTCTGGTTTGTGGTTGTGCTTCATCATCGGTGTGGGTTTGGGTTTGCTTTTTGCGTGGATGTGTAGTGGTGACATCCTGTGTGGTTTTCGTGAGTGTGGCTCTGGTGTCCTTCTTTATGTTAGGGACTCGTTTGTCAATAAGGGCAGGTTTCCAAATGGCTGGTAGGTGGGAGGTATCATCTCGTCTATTCATGCTGTGTGGGCGTTTTTATCTCGATGGCTTCTCTGATTATTCTGTTATTAAAGTGTTCAGTTTGGGTGATAGTTCTGGTCTTTTTAAAGTCAATTTCATGTCCTGTGGCTTTAAGGTGTTGGACCAGGGAAGAAGTTGGTTCCTCTTTTTTGACTGAGTTCTTATGTTCTTCAATGCGTGCACTTATTCTTCTGTTAGTTTGTCCGATGTATGTGGTGGGACAAGCCAAGAGAATAAGAAAACGACAAAGCCCTCCTCCCATACATAAAAGACACCACAGACAGAATCAGCAAGATCCTCAACAAACACAACATCAAGACAGCATTCTGCACAAACAGAAAAATATCCACCATCCTAAGAAACCCCAAAGACAAAATTGAGTTAGAAAATCAAGGAGTTTATAAAATCCCGTGCACCACTTGTCCCACCACATGGGATTCAAACCTGGGCAGCTTGCATGTTAGGCAGCTGTATTACCCTTTTGAGCCACAGGTTCCCCCTTACTCCTGTCATATATATATATATAATATATATCTTATCTGTTGGGTGAGACACATGGTCTACCAAATAGGTCTGCCTGCAAAAAATGCTCCTAGATTGGAGCGAAACATGTGTGTGTGTGTGTGTGTGTGTGTGTGTGTGTACAATATTAATATGGGAAATATTTCACAAAAAGGATTATGCACAATTAACTGGATAGCTTCGTATAGTGAAGTAACAGAAATTAAATGAAGTTAGGGCAAAGTATGCAATCATTATATTAGATCTCAATAAGAGTTAGTGTGGTTATATGTGGAAATAGATGAGCAAGACAAAGCAATCTTAAGAGGCCAAGGTGAAGAAGAAGGCTGCTGGGACCACCAAATATGAATATATAAGATAGTCAACAAAGTATTAGGGATCACAATGCAATGTACCTTGGTGACATTTAAATAGTTCCTGGCTTCTGGCAAATCTCCTTTCTATCTAGAAATATTCCTTGCTACATTAGTAAACTGATGAAAAAGATGGGACGGATTAGGACATTAACTGAACACTACTGGCCTGCTGAGAGAGAAATGGAGTTAAGAACATTTTCAGTGTTCAGAAAACAATGACAATTGCTGGGCAGCATGATTTCAAGTTTCTAAAGGACAGGACTATGTTCTTGTTGCCCATGTGGGAGAGCTCTAATGCAAGTTACAAGATGTCAAGGCTTTATTGGATATATTCATATTTTTATGCATTAATGAATATTGCACATGATTATTAAGGGTCTAGTTATGTTCTATGATGCTGCATAAAAACTGATTTTGCCAAAATTGGTATTTGGCTGCAAAACACAAGCTAGTAAATATTTTTACAGGCAGCCAGATGTATTCCTCCATTTGCCTGTTTACATATATCTAGATCAGATGCTCCTTTTTTGTGTTAATGAATACAGATGTTCTTCTGAAGATCCCCATCTGGTCTGAGACATTAAATGGGCAGACACACATGTTTAACTGAAATATTGATAAATAGAACCTAGGATACAAATATTTTCTCTTGTAAGTAAAAAATTTGTAGGTTCATATCTCATGATACACCATTCTGTTTTTGAATTTTCCATCTTTTAGCTTCCTTTCCTAAAGATAACTAGAAAAACAGCTTAGTAACTTGTCAGTGACTAATTTCAATCTTAGACTGTACTAAATAATATCATTGCATTTCCTACAATCTCATTATAATTCAAGATAATCCAGTTTCTCTAAACAAAGATTAATCTACAATAGTATTTGTTTTACATGCTGATCACCACCCAGATAAATTTGATAAAGCCTATATTTATTTAATATAGTTTCATAGATTGGGCAGGAATGAGGAATTTGCTACCTTCTAGATATTGCAGAAGAAATTCATATTTCAGGAACATTTGGGAGAACATGGGTTCATGATCCATGTTCCACACCAGGAAGCTATTTATCAAATATAAAGATCTGGCCTCAAGTGAATTGACCTGAATTCTTTATAATTATGTGTCAGTTAGGATAGTCTTTGATTACATTTGCAGCATGCCTGGAAATTAGTACTTTCAAGCACAGCACCAGAGATTAGTGGGGTAAGAAGCTCATAACAAGAGGACTGAGATCTGGTCAATGAGCAAGGTAAGCACCTGGGAATTGAATCACTGATTGCAACTGCATTGTATTTGCATAGCACATAAGATAGCAATTTCTAGAGGCCTGAAGTTGAGTCCAGTGGAGCAAGGTAGTGGTCCACGTGCCTAATGTGCCCGAATCATACAACTTAAAATCTAAAACAGGTAGGCTGCAAGGGAATATCTATTTGCACTGACTCCGTGAAATTGTGAAGACAACTGACCTTCTGACCAAAAAACATCAGAAATCTGAAAACAGCAGTAGTTCATTCTTGGTAAATGCTTGTTTTGCAGCTGTCTTTGTGATGCTCTTTTTAAATTTGGATATTGCCCTATTTGTAAGCAGATTGCTAGTTTACATGGACAGATTGTTTATCTAGAGCAAGGGAGGCTGCTCCCACCTCAGCTCGGGCAATGCAAAAAAAATAGCGATACGTCATGACACATCACAATGCAGTGAGTTTGACATCTGTGATCTAGAGTCTTTAGTTTGTGCTCTTCAGGCTGAAGTAAGGTGGTCAACTCAGCCAGTGTGTTCTATTGAGCTGCCCCACTGCAATCCTCCTCCACCCCCCTTACCACAAAGATCCTGAAGGAGAAGGTCAGTATGGATAACTGTTGTTCCTGGCAGAGTGAGAGCTGTGGATTATAAATACAAAACTTTTGGTGTGCCCTTGCATATTAGATACAGTGCCTTTGCTGACCTAAACAGGGATATTAAGATTGCAGGTTCAGCTGTTTGTAGTGATGGTGATGACTCAACAGAGTAGGAAATTGTGGTCCACGAGGAAGAAGTTGTTTTGAATAAGGAAAGGTATTGCAAATCAGTCATGTGAGATGAGCAAGCTATCTAAAAAGAGAAGCCACCTTCTGGTTGGTGATTCAATTTTAAGAGAAGTCAAAGGATGTGGAAGTTTTGAAAGAGGTGAGGTGTCTGCCTGGTGCTACTGCCAGCAGAGAAGAGAGGAGCATTATTAAGATAGTCAATAATGCGATAAGGACTGTGAGGGTGATGTCATTGTTCATTTTGGCACCAATCACCTATCTGGAAAAAATGTACTTTCTGTACAGAAGGATTTCCAGAACTTGGGGAATGAATTCAGCAAGGTAGTTTATTTTTTCAAAGGTTTTACCTGTATATAAGAAGCAAAAGTAAAAGCCCAGTGTATGGCCGACTTCAACGTGCGGCTAAAGAAGTGGTGTAGAATGGAAGGTTTTAGTTATATTAGTTATGATGTTTGCAATTGGTCTGATGAAAAGCTGTACAAAAAGGATGGCTACACCAATCACAGAAGGGACTGAGTTATTTAGTATTACATTCAGGGGTTTTCTGGAGAAACATTTAAACTGAATAATGGGGACAGAAAGTTAATTGGTACAGAATATTTCTCTCCCCAGCAATCTAAAATTAGTAGAGTTGTCATGTTTCTAATATAGATGTTTGTTTAGTTAAGACTATTAAGGTTGCTGTTAAGAAAAATCAAGCTTTTGATAGTCTGTGCCATATCTTGTGCACTAATCAAATAGGTGGCAAGGATGAAGGGGAACTCAATCACAAAACGGATTAGGTAGAAAACAAACACAGGCTCAGTCAAAAAGAATTCAAATGCTTGTACACCAATGCACAAAGTATGAGGAATAAGCAGGGTGAATTAGTAATTCAAGTAGGGAGCAGATATGATATTGTTGCCATTACAGAAACTTGGTGGGATAAACCTATGAATAGAATACACAGCATATATATATATATGGTTTCTTAAACGGCCCCCATTCTTTACTATGTTGGTGCCCTCCAAGGTTGCTGTTTCCTTTTTCCTGGATCCAGCTGCTCTCTGTTTCTGCTCACTTACTCCCGCGTCTGTCATCCTTTCTAGTTCTGTTCTGGGTTCTGTTCGACCTTCCTTGATTAGACTGTGTTTGTATACGTTCGGGGAGGGGGGGTATTAAGCGGATCCGGACGCCTATTGGCACAATCTCTGGTTGCTGCATTCCTGCATATGTTCTTCCAGCCAGGGACGCTGCTTTCCCGGCAGCATAAGAAGGACTCCCAGCAATCTTGCATTACGCTCTGATGATGTCAGTAGTGTTGACCAACGAAAGGCTTAGCTTTTATATTAAACAGTTTTGTTTTTAGTACTATCCTGATGTTCATATTATTTTATGGTATGGATTTACCGAGGATTCACATTTTTAGCATAATTAGAGACTATAGATATATATCGGCTGGCAAAGAGGGGAGGAAAGCCTGTGGCTTGGTGGTTAAATCACTGCCTAGTATGTAAACTGCCCAGGTTCGAATCCCATAAAGGGTGTGGCTAACTGAAGAGAGCAGAATGAGCTTGAAATGGCCATCTTAGTCTCCCAATTTAATTCTTTAACTCTTTGTCAGAAAAAGAAATTTGAATTTGTAAATGTTTTGCAGTTGCGACTTGAGCCTGCTTAACACCCCTATTTGGGGGGGCTGCAAGGCAAAAGAGATTGTAAAAAGTATAACTGCAGTATAGCAGTTAAAAATGTCAAGGTATAATCAATCAGACCGGTCTGTCTGAAAAACGTCATCTCTGTATATTTTTGGATTGCTAACAAAGAATTAAGGGGGACTGGGATAACTATTTTGAGCTGATTAACTCTCATCAGCCAGCCATACCCTTCTGAGATTCAAACCTGGCTGCTTACACGTTAGGCAGATGTGTTGGCCCTAAGCCACAGGCTCTTTCTCACTTTGTCAGCTGTATCTTTCTCACTTTGTCAGCTGTATATAAAAACTATCCCAAATGCATTTGGGTCGATATAAAAGGAAAAAAGAATGACATTGCCATTGGTGTGTTCTACAGGCAACCCAACCAAACAGTGGAAATAGATGTCCCAAAAGTGCTTTTTCAAAAGGCAACTGGACTTTTGGGACAACCATGACCTGGATCACTAAGAATCTCCATAGACAGAGGAAATAGATGAACTTTTTGATAGTCAATTACCGATTCATTCATAGGATTATTTTGGACCAGTTATTCTTTCTTAGACCAATTGACTTTATGATGCTCTTAGGATAAAATGAAAGGAGATGTCCATATAAGCCACCCTGAATGGTCTAGAATGCAGATTGCTAAACACTGGGGCAAAACAGTTCCAAACATTTTAAAGTTTTCTTCTTTAAAACTTCTATACATAGGACAACTAGTCTGACATTAAACCTGTATCCTTGACAAAAGCAGAAATATGGCATCAGCATTTGTTGTTTTGCATCATTATGTTCGTTCTTCACTCCAAATCTCATTCATGCAGTGTTCCATAGGAACATCAAACAATAAAATATGGGCATATCTGTGAGAAAAATAAATTACATCCACTTCATGTTGTCAAAATGTAATATATGCCACAATTCTAAAAATGCTTACTAGAAAAATTATACGTATTGGACATAAGGGGACTTTCTTCAGGTACAACTTTACCACAAGACAAAGAAATTCTGCCACTTCAATAATTGATTGGAGGTATCATGAAAAGGCAGCAGATTACTAGTTATTATGTTATCTGTGTGAGCTCAGAAGGGAAAAAGGGATTTTCTGAGTTGGCTGCCAAAATAATTGGATCACCTTAGGTCTTATGCAGTTTGACTTGAGTGGGTATTTACTGCTCTGAGGTCAGGCAGCAAAAATGGTTCTAAGTAGCAGAATTTGTAACTTGTGAGGACAAAGTGTCAGAATGGACATATAGGATTGCTTTGCCCAATTTCACATGGAAAAGTTCCAGTATTAGTATAAATAAAGTGAGAAACATATTAGAGATCAAATTATTTGTAAGAAATACCTGTTTTCTAAATCTAGCTAATATTACATTACAGAATGCTTTAGAAGATATCAGTATTTTCAAATGCTTTATAGTACACACACTGTAAAATTGCAAGACAATAGTTAAATGATCAGGGAACTATTTGCAAAAGCTGTGAAAAGTTACATTGTACGGTTTTAAAATGTTTACACTGAGCGTTCTATGGGATTATATTTCCTTCATAAAAATGTTGTAAGTATGAAGAGACTAATTCCAGATTTAAGTTATATAGTTTGGAGAAACATGTTCTGATATATTAAATGACAAAGCCTGCAGTTGTTTCTAGGCACTTTCTGCTTTGAATAAAGAAAAAGAAAGTATGCTGAATTCAAGAAGCTGAAATTAGAGTGATAACACTGGGTGTTACAGGACGCACTGGTAAAACTTGAATTGTTAAAGGTTAATTATAGTAGCTCCCAATGTTGTTCTCATAATAAAAATCATATGGAGTCCCTCCATTCTTGCATGCTGTTTATCAACTCTAGTTCATATTGTTTGAATCTGTCCATTGTGTTTAATCAGAATTCCTTAATGCAGCAAGTCCAGAATTTCAGCCAAGATATACACTGTGAACCAAGCCTGCGAAATATTGTTATAAATTATCATATTCACTATTTGCCCCCTCCTTTCATCCAGGACAAAGGTGGAAATAATTTAAAATCAAGCAGCATCAAGAAATACTTCAATTTGATTTCAGATTCTTTTTTATTCATATCTGTTGGTACTTAGTAATATTTATATTCCACATTTCTGTATATCAGGAGTCAGAAAATGACTTTCACGGCAATATAAAAAGAAGTGAAAATTTGTTTTTACGTCAATCCAATAACAAAATATAAAGTTAATAGGAAAAATAAAATAAAATAGTCAAGGTGACAAATTATTACTAGTTATCCCCAGGATACAGAGTATTTTAATATGACATTTGAAATTCAGTAATTAAATGGCCAGAGGGGACTGAGGAGTTCTGTAATCCTGAGCTTTTTTTTCAGCTTAATTGTCATTCTATTTAAAGTTAATTTTAAATTTTTTTGTATAGAAATGCCAGAAATTATCCAACTTTCCCTTTGAAATTAGACTTTGGTTTTATTCTGTTGATTAGTATCTTTCTTAAACTGTTCCTGATAATTACACCTATCTAATACCTTAGCTTACTACAGGTATATCAAAGGAAATATATTGCTTGCACGTTAATTATGCAAAACAAATGTCTAATTAGCTTTTCAATTACTGAAGGAGATGCCTTGGACAAAGATATTCTTCCTAAACAACCTAGTCTAGAATAGAATCTCTGGAACAATTTGATGCTAGGAATAATCCCTAAATGATAATTTTTGATAGCACATTTTCTCCAATTTAGGGTGAGAACATTAGCAAAAATAAGCAAAGTGCATTTTTAATAAGTCTATTTTGAACAAAATCTTCTTGCCACAAATCCTTCCAAATGAAAAATGGATCCAAAATTTCACTCTGCTGAAATCCAGACTCTGGAATTCTCCTCTCCTCTCGTCTCCTCTCTTCTCCTCTCCTCTCCCCTCCCCTCCCCTCCCCTCCCATCCTCTCCTCTCCTCTCCTCTCTTGGATTCCATGTTGGATGAAACATGTGGAAGGTCTCTGCAAGAATTGTTGCTAGCCCAAAAGAGGTATATATATTTAGTATGCAACAATTGTTATAAATTTGAAAGGGGCACATCTTTTTTTTTTTTTTAATGAAACATCTATGTTCTGCTTTTTAAGGAATTTATCTTTCATTTCTTAATAGAAATTTGAACTGGGAAATAATATTCCAATTTGGCTAGAATGTATTCTTCAGTCTGCTGCAGGAAATAAATACATTTATTGTGTCATTTGAATTCTACTTTTAATGATATTTGCACTGTAAAATAAATATTATGTAAGATGAGCTGTGATGGATTACTTTTAATAGCTAGTATTTACTTACTTCATTAAATGTTTCCTTATGGAAACTTTTTTGATAACAGTCTTCTTATAACAACTTATTACTGCTGAACAATCAAAAGACCGCCAAGCTGGATATGTTGTTAGAGGTTGCACATGGCCAGGCAGACCCCATCTCTTGATTTCAGTTTCCTGGTAACTGATAGCAATGATTTCTTTTTCCTATATTGTCTGCATGCACAATTACCTGAGGGCATGGTAACTTTGCTCCTTCCATCTACCAGTATTACGCTTGTAAAAAAAAAAAAAAAGTCCTATATCAGAGGTTCTTTGGAGATGTAAATGCTGTGAACCGACACAGCAAGAAAATTTGCTGGTTCTGTCATTCATTGCTAGTTAAGTAAGTGGGAGTGGAGTAGGGGCGGGGAAGTGAATAACTTCCTGCTAAATTAAAAATTGGCATATATTAAAGAAGCATATTTTTATAAGAAGAATCTATTGGCACTTATTTCCCAGAAAATTCCTTTTTTATATATACAATTGTGCAGGAAAAAGGAGGAGTGAGTAATTGGAGAAAATCTCTTTTTTTATTTGTTCTTTTGTCTTTTTTTCTGGATTAATTTCTGCTCTGGGTTTTTAATATATTATTTAAACAGAAATGGGTGGGTGGTTTAAGAGCAAATTGGAGTTTGGTTTTTTTGGGGGGAAATATGCTATCTCATCTTCTGAAGTGACCTTACTTAATCCTACTAAAGTACAAAGGGCATGATTTGAGTTAAAATTGGAAGGAAACAGGGATTTGGTAGAACATGTAATTTCTTATGTAATTCCTGTATTTGAGACTGTGAAAATATCATTCCATCTTCATGACTCTTTGGAAGTGCTACCCAAAGTCTTCTTAATCAAATAGCAGGAAATAAGATGTAAAAAAAAATCATCTTGCATATTGTACCGCTAGAGGAAACCAGGATTTAACAGCAGAACTATTTTTTATTTCTGATAATGATAATATTAGCAGGAAGTTATTCAACCAGTACAGGTTCTCACATACTTTTAGAGCTTCCTTGTTGCTAGCTGCAACAAGTCTTACTATCATGCATCATAATAAATTGTTGCATCCAAGTTTCTCATTCAGTTTCATAAAAATTCTTTCCATTTTTTTGCCTGGGGCTTTGAATTGCATTTTGAATCATACTGGTAGCTAATACAGTTTGCAGACCAAAGGTACCACAAGTACTGAAAAGCAGACTCAGGCACTACCACATTCTGCACTAACTAAAATTTCCAAATATCCTTCAAGGGCAACCTCATGTAGACCATATTGCAGTAATTCAATCTAAAGACAGGAGGACATGCTAACATTTGAAACAGAAAAGAAAACAAATATGCATCATTGTTCTATATTTATCATAATTGGTTGATTTGATAATGATTCTATCCACTTTGTTTCTGAAAATTTTGAGATTTCTTTAGGATTCCTTAAATTTGATATGCTCCCTATAAAAGTATCCTGGATAAACTTTATCTATTGCCAGTTGTATCCAGAATAAGCTAAAATGACACCAACATGATGATTCACAAGTTATAGTATCATCACAGAAATTATACACTTTAGTTATCTAACCTCATCATGATGTCTGATGCAACGATATACATTGTTTCATTTGTGTGACATCATGACATACATGTCACTTGTTCCCCTTTATCCTTTCTGCAGACATCTATACTAAAATTACTTAAATGATATCAGTCTCCTGACGACATTCAAGCTCAAACAAGGAAGATTTTTTTGAGATAAACCTTCATTTTATTATATATATATAGTTGTATTTAGGCTAACTTCCATGTGAGCCACCACCTCTCATTATTAGGATTCTTACTCATGTAGGCATCAATTGGATTTTTGAATGGTTCAGAGCATTCAAATACATAATATTGAGATGATTTCTGGATATTCGAAATGTACCTGGCCTGGTCTTAGAATCAAAGGATATTCTGGGTCTAAGAATATGAATTTGGGGAGAGTTTCTAGTGTCAGAATCCAATTATATTTCATCTTTAATTATCAAACATAGAAACTCCCAATTCTGCCTTCTCTGGATTCTGCCATAAGAGGGAGAAAAGGGGGAGAGCAAAGGGGCTTTATGGCCCTCACTTCCTTCAGCACACTTCAAAGGACTGAATGTGTGTTTATTGTGGCCTCTAAGCTTTAACATATCAAAGAAGAGTAATTGCCTTTCATGTAGTTATCTGAAGTCTCCATCCAGACGGAAGAAGAAAGGGGATGGAATTGTGATACTTGAAACTATCACTGGAAGGGGGGTTGATTGGGTGGGACTACTGGGGAACCCCTTAAAACCTTGAATGGGAGAGCTTGAACCCCAAGTCCTGTCTAGCATGCCTGCAACCATTTTCTCTTAATAAAGGATTCCTGTTGGAAGAATTATTCCAAGAGTTCTGTCTTCTTAAGATGCAAAGTGGGGTGGGTCCTTACATTAGACAGGACTTGCAAAATTAATCCACCTGGAAGGAAGACCCTTGCCGGGGGATTTTGCAAAAATTTACCATGTCAGACAATGGAGCAAAAGAGGGGGAAAACTCCCTGGAAAGAGAGCCGCTGACCCAGTTGGAACCTTGCCAGATGTTGGGATCCGAGAGGCCAGATTCCTCAGGAGAAGAAGTGGTGGAGACACAGGACCACAAGCCTCGCTGGTCGATGGGCGTTGGAAAGAAAAGTGAGTGGGGAAAGGAATCAAGAAAGGTGACCCTGAGACGGGGGACCAAGCAACCAGAATGGAAGCAGGAGATGGAGAAATCCCTGCACGCAAGTGAAGAGGGAGAAAGCTGGGCACCGTACTCAGACTGGATCCTAGAGAAAGCTATTGACCTGATGAAGAGAACTCTCAGCTCCCTAGGAGAGGAGAATACTGAACCCTACGGCTGCCCCAGTTCCTGGAGCCGCAAAGGGAGAGACACCGAGGGGAACGTGGAACCTGCAACCCCAGGGACATCTACTGATCCAGGAGCTCCCACCCCCTACCGGACCACAGATGGCAATCTGGACGGAAGGCACTACCACCCACAACAGAGGCACCGATCCATTCCAAGACGTCCACCGTTGGAAGTGAAATTCAAAGGGGAGCCAACACGCTTGGGATTTTTCCTAACCCAAGTCCTCAGCTACATGGAGGAATATGGGCAGGACATTCCCAGCGACAAAGCCCGCATCCGGATCGTGCAATCTGCCCTGGATGGACCAGCTGCGGATTGGGTAGTGAACTTGCATGACTCCAATGCCCCAGAACTCAGTAACTTCAACCGTTTCATGTCCTCTTTGAGAAGACGATTTGAAGACCCCCTGGCTGATCGCAAAGCCCGTGAAAAAATAACAACGATGAGGCAGGGCAAACGCCCAGTGGCTGAGTATACACAAGAATTCCGGGCCATTGCCAGCAAACTGAATTGGCCAGAAGACATCCTCCTTGGCCATTTCAAAGACGGACTAAACTATGATCTATATGATGCTTGCCTACCCCGAGGGGACCCACATCGACTTGAGGAATGGTACGTCTTGGCAGAGGAAGCAGAGATCGACATATTGAAGAGGCACCGCCGAGGAAAACAATGGAGCCGCCCCCCGCCTGAGCTGACACACCAACCGGTGAAATCATCGGATACAGCCAAGAAGCAAATGAGATGTTTCAAGTGCGGAAGAGAAGGGCATCGAGCTGTAGAATGCCGCTCAAAGGCCCCCCAGCACAACCCAGACAGATCCCCAATCAACAAACCCGGAAAGTATTCAGCTAAGCCAAAAGAAACGGCCATGAGAATGATGGAAATTGCAGAAACCCCCACCTCTGCTCACCAAGGGGAAAGGACTCCAGCCTACACCACAGGGCCGGTGGATGCCTCAGATGACAGCTCGGAGGGCGAACCCCTGGTAAGTGGATGCATCACACCCATCTTCAAAACAGTGACTATATTAATCCCCCCCATGCCCGAAGCTGTGAAGGTGAAAGCCTTAATAGACTCTGGCTGTACCCGCTGCCTCATTAGCCCAACACTAGTGGGGAATCTGGGCATCCCATCCAGGAGACTGGAACAACCAATCTCATTTGGCCAGCTAGATGGATCCATAGCAGGGGGGGTGCCAGCTACCCTAGCCACTTTGCCAATACATCTCTCCCTGGGCAACCATGAAGAGGACTTAACGTTTGTGGTGACCCCAGGTATGGAATGCCCAATGATTCTAGGGATGGAATGGTTGAAAAAATGGAACCCCTGGGTAAATTGGAGGACGACAGAAATCAAATTCCCGAAGGGGGACCCTATGGACTTAAAACCCCAAGGGAGGCTACCAGAATCAAGAATAGAAAAAGCATCCATAGGAGAGGAAAAAAGATTAACAGAAATACCAGAGGAATATAGGGACCTTGCTGAAGTCTTCAGTGAGGAGAGGGCGAATGAGCTTCCCCCCCACCGACCCACAGACTGTACCATTGAATTCAAGCCTGGGGCAAAACTCCCGAAGCCCAGATTATACTCCATGAGCCCAAAGGAGAAGGAGGAAATGGAAAGATTTATAAAAAAAAACCTGGAGAGAGGTTTCATTGAGCCAGCCAAGCCTAAAGTGGCTGCCCCGGTCCTTTTTAGAGAGAAGAAGGATGGCTCTTTACGTTTATGCGTGGATTATAGGGCCCTGAATACAATCAGTGAAAGCAACCTATACCCGCTGCCCCTCATGAAAGACATGCTGTCACACCTATCGAAAGGGAAAATTTTTTCTAAACTAGACTTAAGGGAAGCTTACTATCGAGTAAGAATCAAGGAAGGGGACGAATGGAAGACTGCATTTAACTGCCCCATGGGGTGCTATCAATTCAAAGTCTTGCCATTTGGATTACAAGGGGGCCCTGCAGTCTTTATGCAATTAATCAATGACGTTCTAAGGGAGCACCTGTTTAAGGGGGTCCTTGTTTACTTGGACGACATTCTTATCTTTACCGAAACAAAAGAAGAACACGTCAAACTTGTCAGAGCGGTTTTAAAGAAGCTGCGAGCCGCTCACCTATATGCCAAACTCTCAAAATGCGAATTCCACCAGGAAAGGATAGACTACCTAGGCTATCGCATATCCCCACAGGGCATTGAAATGGACCCAGAGAAGGTCAGAGCAGTATTAGAATGGGCACCACCCCGCACAAGAAAGCAACTACAAAGTTTCCTGGGCTTTGCAAATTTTTACCGCCAATTCATCCCCTCATTTGCACAGATAGCCTTGCCCCTCACTAACTTACTAAAAACGAAGGGAACATCCTCAGTAAAACCTAGCCAGCCACTAAAATGGACAATGGAGTGCCAAGCAGCGTTTGAGAGACTAAAGAGACTTTTTTCTGCCGAACCAGTACTAAGGCACCCAGACATGGACAAACCCTTCATAATACAGGCAGATGCAAGTGATGTGGCAGTGGGGGCTGTGCTATTACAAGAAAATGATGATGCAGTATTGCAACCCTGTGCATATACATCTAAGAAACTCACGGAAACAGAACAGCGCTGGCCCGTATGGGAGAAGGAGGCTTATGGGATACGTTGGGCATTACTCACGTGGCGACAGTTCCTGGAAGGCAACAAAATCCCCTTCCAGGTATGGACTGATCACAAAAATTTAGAAGCCCTGAAAACTTCCAGGAAACTCAATCCCAAACAAGCCCGCTGGTCCCAGCATTTTCACCAATTCCAATTTAAGCTCAAACATTTACCAGGAAGAAAGAACTTCCTGGCAGATGCACTATCTCGCATGCCCCAATATAACAGCGCACGAACCACAGACTCTAGACCAATAATGGCAGAGTCACAACTGGCAGCGCCAGTAACCACAAGAACCCAAGCCAAAATAAAACCACAACTGGACAGCCAAACTGGGATTGAATTCAGAAAAAGTTTGGAAACAGATGATTGGTTCCAGAAAAACAAACATGTGTGCACAATGAGAGACGGATTGCCTTGGGTAGGGGAAAAGTTATATATACCAACAACTCAAAGACTAACTTTCATGCAACTTTGCCATGACACAAAATCAGCAGGGCATTTTGGATTTGTAAAAACTTTACACTTAATTAAACGGCAATTTTGGTGGCCATCAATAAAAAAGGACATAGAAAGTTATGTTGCCAGCTGCCCAACCTGTGCATCAGCAAAGAGGTTGCAAGGGAAATCGCCAGGGCTGTTACAACCAGTGGCAAGTCCCTCAGCCCCCTGGAGGGAAATAGCCATGGATTTTATAGTGGAATTGCCTGAAAGCAATGGGAATACTGTTATCTGGACAGTCACGGACCTATTTTCCAAACAGGTGCACTTTATCCCTTGCCAAAAAATTCCCACTGCAAAGGCCTTAGCAAAACTTTTTATCCAGCACATTTACAGATTGCACGGGGCACCCCAACGCATCATCTCTGATAGGGGAGTGCAATTTACGTCTACATTTTGGAAGGAATTTTTATCCCTCTTAGGGACCACTCAGGGACTGACATCTAGCCATCACCCTCAGACAGATGGACAAGCGGAACGCTGCCAGTCGGTACTTGAGCAATATTTGAGATGTTTTTTAAATTTCCAACAGAGTGATTGGACGGACTTACTTCCTTTTGCAGAAGTTGCCTACAATAATGCAGTCCACTCCAGCACAGGCTACACTCCTTTTCAAATAGCCAACGGCCAAAGTTTCAACCCTATGCCAGAGTTAACCCCAAAAGAACCAACGATCCCTTCACTGAAAGAATGGATGGAAAACCTACAAAACACCTGGCCAATAGTCAGAAAATCACTAGATGAAGCTAGGCGGGCATACAAAGCACAAGCCGATAAAAAAAGGGTTGAGCCTACACCATTCATTATAGGAGAAATGGTGTACTTATCTACAAAATACCTAAAGTCCCTACAGCCCTGTAAAAAACTTGGACCAAAATATATAGGACCTTTTCCAATTAAAAGGATCATAAATCCAGTAACAGTAGAATTAGAATTACCCAAAAACCTCAGGCAAATACACCCAATTTTTCATTGCAGCTTGCTGAAAAGAGAGCATCAGTCACCTCTACGGCCAAAAATCCCCCCCCCACCACCTCCAATCATGGTGGAGGGGGAACAACACTTCGAAATAAAAGAGATCCTTGACTCTAGGAGATATCGTGGAACAACTCAGTACCTAGTTGCCTGGAAACACCTCCCTGCCTCACAAAATGAGTGGGTCCATAAACGTCACGTCAGAGCCCCGAAGCTATTGAAGAAGTTTCACACAGAGTATCCTAACAAGCCTAACTAAATTTTTTACTTGTGTTTTCTTTCAGGTGGATCTCTCTTATTGTTAAGAGGGGCCGGATGTCAGAATCCAATTATATTTCATCTTTAATTATCAAACATAGAAACTCCCAATTCTGCCTTCTCTGGATTCTGCCATAAGAGGGAGAAAAGGGGGAGAGCAAAGGGGCTTTATGGCCCTCACTTCCTTCAGCACACTTCAAAGGACTGAATGTGTGTTTATTGTGGCCTCTAAGCTTTAACATATCAAAGAAGAGTAATTGCCTTTCATGTAGTTATCTGAAGTCTCCATCCAGACGGAAGAAGAAAGGGGATGGAATTGTGATACTTGAAACTATCACTGGAAGGGGGGTTGATTGGGTGGGACTACTGGGGAACCCCTTAAAACCTTGAATGGGAGAGCTTGAACCCCAAGTCCTGTCTAGCATGCCTGCAACCATTTTCTCTTAATAAAGGATTCCTGTTGGAAGAATTATTCCAAGAGTTCTGTCTTCTTAAGATGCAAAGTGGGGTGGGTCCTCACATCTAGTTTCTTCTAAATTTAAGCCATTGTCCTCTAATCATGGATAGTGAACCCAGGAATTTACAAATGTCTAACTGAAAAGGGATCTAAAACCAGAGCTCTTGAAGAAGATACTATATGACCACTTTCTTATGAAAGTCCCTTTAGACTACTGTTAATGGTCTTCAGTACATATAGTACAATTAAAGAATGGGCTACACCAATGAATTAGATATTATACTGGAGACTAGTGCCTGAATTGATCTACATCAGACATTCTGATATACAAGCAGATATCTGCTAGGAGGGAACTTTGAGATACTTAACCATTGTATAAGCAGCATAGTTTAAGTGGAACGAAGTATTCCACTCTATAATATTCAGATTTACATGGAAATCTTCTCACATTGAGCAGGATTGGGTACTTCACACAGCATTGCAGACCAGGCTAGTCAACATGTCTCTTCTCAACTTGGACATAAACAACTGTTAGGAGCAACTTATCTTTTAAAATGTTATGTGGCAATATTACTAAAAAAAGAGTTTTAAGAATTCATTTTTTAAAATTGTATACTACATATTAGTTGTTGATAGACAAGTACCTGTGATTGGTTCGATGTTTCAGTACAAAGGGCTTCTCTTCTGCCACCCATTGAATAAGCTTTATGCTAATTAATGTAAAATGTGTTTTACATTTAATTTAGTTCTAGTATGGTTTATGAAATGAATCATTTTTCCTCTTTTCTGCATATTATCTTAGCTGGAGATGAATCACAACAATGAGGCCAGATGGGAGATGGTTTCCTTTTCTCTCTCCTTCTAATGACGGAAAAATGGTCTTAAATGATAATTAGTCACAACTAATGGACTCTGTAGCATGCAAGGATTGTAACAACATACTGTGATAATTTATGCTAAATATCTCTCCAAAATGCAAAGACATGTGTAAGAATATAGCACTTTGGACTTTGGATTATGACAACATGCAAATAGACAGATTTGCATAAAAGAATTGCCACTGTTTACATTCTCAAAATGCAACCACTGTGCATTTCATCTTATGTATTCAGAAACCTCAGCTAAAACTAAACTTTGTATTGCTGGAAATACTATGGCTTTTGAAAAACGTCAAAACTTCTTAACTGTTATACCATTAAATAAATATGCAAGAATTTACTTGTCCAAAGCAAAAGACTGTAATTCTTTGTTTTGTATTATTCTATTATAGAATAACACATAAGACTTGATTAGTATGGGCTTTATTGTTTTAATTACATTGGAGCTACCCAAATGATGGCTTCATGTTTCTATTAAGCCAGGGTTTCTTTAGGCAGTTTATGAATAAGCCATCATCCTACATTTCATAATCCTAAGGGATAAATATATGAACATAAAAAGAGCACTGTTGGATCCTACCCAAGGCCTATTTAGTTTTGTATTTTATGTTGTGTGGTGGCCAGCATTGTGGAAACACACAAGCATAGATGGGAATATGTTGATTC
Source organism: Crotalus tigris (assembly GCF_016545835.1). Lineage (NCBI taxonomy): Eukaryota > Metazoa > Chordata > Lepidosauria > Squamata > Viperidae > Crotalus > Crotalus tigris. The sequence goes on from NW_024096690.1 coordinate 3,178,885, forward strand.
TTTTGCAGGTCTTGTTCCTTAGCAGCTGGTGATTTACATAGTGATTTAGAAGATATTCTGAGGGAAAACTAGTAGCCGTTAATAATCTTCCATGAATTTTTCTCATCTTCTTTAAAAATAATTTAATCTGACAGCCATTACAACATTTGATAAAAGTGAAGTCTGTATTTTGACCATGACTTGGTAAAGAAATATTTTACTTTATTAGTCTAAAATATATCTGAATCCAAGTGATGATTAGTCAGACTTGGGAACCTAAGTTCAACTTTATAGGGAACTTTGATGCTAATTCAAGCCTTTCATGGATTCAGTATTATAGTTGTTGTGTCCTGGGCCTGCTGAGGAAACTCAGCAGGCTCAGAAATGTTGCAAATGGTCCCGGGCAACCTAAAAGCTGCCCGGGACCAGACTGGTTGGTGCCGGTCTTGCGCACAGGCGCAAGGCACGAATAAAGGGGATTTCTGATTGGCTGTTTGGAAAACTATAAAAGGCCTGTGAGCCTATTGGGTTACTGAGTGGTAACGTGGAACGAAGAAAGAAGAATCTGGTTAACAACTTGTGTGTTGCTTCAATGCCGCGAACCCCAATACTTAAAAGTGACGATAAAGGTGGGATCGCTGCAAAGAAGAAGACAACTCGAAGAATCTAGCCTCTACAAAAAGAGCTGGAAGCTGGGAAGTCGGCACCCAGATCTGCACTCACTTGCCAGTATGCAAACACTGGAGGTGGGCTTAGAAAATGGGCCTCTTCCCAGCCTGAGTTGCAGCGAGGCTAAGAGAAGCTAGCAATGTTGAAGATTGGCCAGCTGTCTGAATTCAATGTGTCTCATCCGGAGCGTTTGAATTCTTACATGGCCTGGGTGGAAAACTACCTGTGAGTTAATCAGGTTCAAGAAGATGGTTTGAAGGCAGCAACCCTGCTGTGCATCTGCAGGCAGGATACTTTTGATGTTGCCAAAAATTTAGTACCTCCTGCACCGCTTGAGTCTGTAACGTACACAGACTTGAAGAATATGCTGGAGGATCATTTTCATCCGAAGCTATCTGTAAGTGCATGGAGGCACGCTTTTGAGCAGAGGGACCAGAAGCCTGGTGAGTCTGCTGTGGAATTCATTGCTGCCTTGAGACAAGCAGCCAGCCTTGTGAGTTCAAGGACCTGGAAGAACGCTTACAAGACCGTTTTGTCTGCGGCCTTAGAAGTAGAGAGCTGCAACAAAAAATATTTGCTAAAGCTGAAGCCACATTCCAGGATGTCTTATGCGAAGTTGCAGCTGAAGAAGCAGCAGGTGGCCCTGTGAAGGCCTTGCGACTCGCCAAAAGTGCTACCGCAGTCGCATCCATCCATCAAGAGGTCGCTCAAGAAGTGCAGAACCCGGATCCAGAAGAAGAGGTGGACAGACTTCACCATCCTGCAGTACAAAGGCCACGAGAGAAGCAAGTCAAGACCTCGGCAGCCTTTCAGTGTCTCGGATGTGGAGGACGCCACAAGCACTCAGATTACTGGTTCCGCTCCACCATTTGTCGAGCATGTGGTAGGCAAGGCCACATTGCCATTGTCTGTTTGGGTCACCAGCAGGTGCAACCTCTGGAAAAATTGCATCAGAAAGGTACCAGGATCCCTAGCCAATACAGGGTGGGTTTCTGTGTATTGCGCAGGAGTATTCTGAAGACAGGGACACACAAACCCCTTAAGAAAAAACTTCGCATTGATGTGAAGTTGCAAGGGATTCCTTTATCGATGGAGTTGGACACACGGTCCGCTCTATCAATCATTTCACTTGACACCTTCAAAAGGATTTGCAGCAGTAGTGGCCTTTGAGTTAGACTCAGGCAATCGAATTTAATCCTCACTGACTTCCAAAATTCCAAAGTCAGTGTGAAAGGGGAGGCTATGCTCAAGGTGTAGCATAAGGCTTTTGAGGGCTTCCTAGATGTGGTGGTAGTTGGGGGTGAATGCACGAGTCTTATTGGACTCGATTGGTTCAAGGCCCTTGGAATCCAAGTGACTGGGCTTCACAGCTTGCAAACGTTGGGCCTTGCAGAAGTTTGCAAGGAGTTTGCTGATGTGTTTAGCTCAGAGCTTGGCTCTTAGAAGGGGCCTTCCATTACATTACGTTTAGACCCAACTATCATGCCCATCAGGATCAAGCCTAGAAAGGTGCCTTTTGCCCTCAAAAGCAAGATAGATGCAGAGATGGACAAACTGTCCCAGCAGGGCATCTTAGAACTCTAGTCCATGGGAAACCCCCATAGTAACACCTTTAAAGGCTAATGGAGAAGTCCGCATATGCACAGACTATAAGTGTACGCTGAATAAAGCATTGCAACAGCACGCATATCCAGTGCCTGTGGTGAGCCACATTCTGGCCTCCCTCAAAGGGGGGCGCCTTTTTGTGAAACTTGATTTGGCACAGGCCTATCAACAGCTATCTGTTGATGAGGCAGCTGCAGAGGCCCAAATGATTGTTACACATAGAGGGGCCTTTAAGGTTAAAAGACTGCAGTTTGGGGTTAATATAGCTCCTGGTATATTTCAAAGTGTCATGGAACGCACACATCGTGGTATTCCTAGGATCTGTCCCTACTTCGATGACATCCTCATTGCTGGGGAGTCATCTCAAAATCTAGCAGAAAGATTAAGGGCTGTCTTGTTTCGTTTCTGCCAAGCAGGCCTTAAATTGAAGCAAGACAAATGCAAAATAGGAGTCATTTCCACTGACTTCTTAGACTTCAGGACTGATGCTCAAGGCATCCACCCTGCTGAATCCAAGCTTCAAGCGATTCAGCAGGCCCTTTTGTACGAACTCCTCCCGATTAAATAAGTTCTCATTCAATCTCCAGGATCTTCTATTCCCGTCTTCCGAATATAACTCCATCCACACCGGACTATGATCTGACAATGTTCTAGGAAAAATTTTCACCTTCCTCACTCTAGGGAGGAAGTCACTAATAATCAAAAAAAATCAATCCTTGAAAATGACTGGTGTCTATCAGAATAAAAGGTAAAGTCTCTATCACTTGTATTCCTTTCTCGCCAAATATCAATAAGCTCCAATTCTTCCTTCAAATCAAAGAAAGTCATAGGTAATTTAGTTTGAATAAAAGTTTTAGAGGAACTTCTTTTGTCTATAGTTGGGTCTAAAACCCCATTCCAGTCACCCATCAAAATTACCGATTTATAATCCAACTGAGATATCTTGCCATGCAGCAAATTATAAAATTGTTTCTGTTGTTGATTGGGAGCATATAGTCCAACAATAAGAACCTTTCGGCCTTGTAATAATAATTCCACAAAAAGATATCTTCCTTCAGAATCAGCCTCAATTAGTTTAGCTGAAAAAGTTTTCTTCACATAAATTACCACTCCCCCTTTTTTCCCAGGGGCTGGAGCAGTAAAATGTGTGCCCAGACGGGAATTCATCAAAAATTTAGAATCCTTTAAAGTTATATGAGTCTCCTGCAAACATATCAAATCATTATTATGTTGTTTCAAATAATGGAAAATCTTTCTTCGTTTCTGGGGCACGTTTAAGCCATTAACATTCCAGGTCAGGAACCTGACCATCTCCACCGGCCTGGAGCCTCTGGAGCATGGCCTGCAGATCTGCTGTCGAAGATCTTTTTGGTCTTGCCCCTCCCACAGGCTCTGTAACAACCAAACTTTCACCACTCTTCTGCAACTGCTCTTTTTCTTTACGTTTATGGGCAGCTCGTGTCATCCTTTGCTCTTTTATGTCAGAATTCGGTGCAGCTTGTTCCATAACCATCATTGATGAGGCTCCTGCCATAAGAGACTCTTCCGTCATCCTTATTTGTGGAGGTGGTGACAATCTTGCTTTTAAGATAGACTGATAAAAATCTCTTGCTTTGGAAACAGTAGTTAATCTGTGACGTATCCCTTCATAATTTACTATTATTCCTCTTGGAATCTCCCATCTGAACTGAATTTGACGATGTTTCAACTCATCAGACAAGAAAGTAAAATCTTTTCTGGCTCTTAAAATTTTGGGAGGTATCTCTTTTAAAATTATCACGTCTTGATCAGCAATTTGAAACTTTTGTTTGTAAAAAGCCTGTATAATTTCATTACGGATAGATCTTCTAGAAAAATAAATAACCACATCTCTTGGTAGATTTCTCTGTCTAGCAACCCGTGAATTAACTCTAAAAAATTTTTCTATCTCATTCTCAATTATTTCAGGCCGCCAACCAATATTAGGAGCAATATCTTTCACAATAAGCATCTTTAAGTCTTCCTGAGGGTTCTCCCTCAGGCCTCTGATACGCAATGCGTGTTCCATCTCCCTATATTGTGAAATGATTTGTTCATCCTGTGTAATTTCTATCTTGTTCTCTATCTCCTGCATTCTAAATTCCATCCTTGATGCATTTTCAGTAATCTTTTCCATCTGGTCATCAATCCTTTCTATGTGCAGGGCTAGGCCCTGAAAGGCCAGAAGGATATGGTCTCTTACTTGTTTATTCTTTTTCTCCAATAATTCTTCTGTATTAGCCCTCTCTGCAATTATAAGATCTTTTACCTCCTCCTTAATATCCAAGGCATGCTGTTTTAAAGCATCTTGTAAATCATTAAGAGAAATTGCAGGAGGAGGAGGAGAAGGTGGAGGTGATTTTGGTTTCTGAGATGCAGGCTGAGGCATTGGAGAAGAAATAGGAACCTTAGGGGCGGGAGGCAGACATTTTGAAGCCATTTTCTTAAGTTCCAAGAAGAAAAATTCTTATTGAAAAAAAAAGGGGGCACACTTCTTTTAAGTGTTCTTAAAAAAAAGAGAAAAAAAATAGAGAAAAAAAGAGGAAAGAATAAAAGCCAAATTCTTACTTCTGTATTTAAAGAGTTAATCTGTATCCAGGTTTTACTCTGTAATGCAAATCAGGCAAGAAAGACGATCGCCATTTTAGTTTTCACTTTCCCTTTCTTCTAAAGGGAAAGTGAACAAAAGAAAAGGAAGAGGAAACTTGCTGAAGTTAAAGGCACCATCAAACTTAAGCACATTTAAAGGACTTTTTTACTATAAATATGAATAAGGGAACATCGATGTCTATGGTGTGGGACGCTAGTAAAGCATATATGAGGGGAATTTTGATTCAATTGAATAAAGTTTTTAGGGAAAAAGGGTCACAAAGACGTAGAGAAATAGAAGAAGAGATCAAATCAAAAGAACAAGAGTTGGTTCTTAACCCTACTGATAATAATTTAAAGGTATCTATAAAGATGCTTAAGGAACAATTTAACATGTTGATGGCAGATCAGGTGGCTACCAATCTGTCGTATATGAGACATAATACTTTTTGCAATGCGAATAAGCCTGGGAGGTGGTTGGCTTATCAGTTACGAAAGAAACAGAAAGCTAGAATTATAGAGAAAGTAAAATATAAAGGTACTGAGGTTTTTCAGCAAGATTTGATTAAAAAAAGCTTTTTGGACTTTTACACAAAATTATATTCAAGTGATAATATAAGGGGTTTGGATATAGATAAATATTTACAATCAGTACATTTTCCTAGACTTTCAGAGGAACAACAAAATGGGATGAATAGTTTAATTACTGTGGAGGAAATTGGCTTAGCTATTAAGCAGTTAAAGGTTGGAAAGTCTCCTGGAACAGATGGACTGACTTCTAGGTATTATAAGATTTTATCTGAAGAAATGATAGAGCCACTAAAGGAACTCTTTAATAGTATTTTGTTGGGTATGCAAGTTCCTCCTTCTTGGAAAAGAGCTTTTATATCACTGATTCCGAAGGAAGATCAGGATCTTACAGAGCCTAAGAATTATAGGCCAATTTCATTATTGAATGTTGATTATAAGATCTTTACAAAAATTTTGGCAAATAGATTAATGCAGGTTATGAAAGACTTGATTCATAGTGATCAAGCAGGATTTATAACAGGGAGATATATGAAACATAATGTTAGACAAATTATTAACTTAATTGAGTACTTGGATAAGAATAATCAGATTCCTGTGGCTTTTATCTTTTTGGACGCTGAAAAAGCTTTTGATCAATTGGACTGGCAATTTTTATTTTCTTTGGTAGAGAAAATGAATTTTGGGGATAATTTTTTACATGCACTTAAAGCTATATATCAGCAGCAATCTGCACAAATTGTTGTAAATGGGGGATTGACTGAGAATTTCAATATTCAAAAAGGGACAAGACAAGGATGTCCATTATCCCCATTGTTATTTGTTTTAACATTGGAAATTTTATTGATTCAGATTCGGGAATCGAAGTTAGTTAAGGGTGTAAAGATAAGGAAGAATGAGTATAAATTGCGGGCATTTGCGGATGATTTGGTTTTAATTTTGGAACAGCCGAATCAGGCGATTGATGGTTTATTAGAACTTATAACACAGTATGGGAATGTTTCTGGTTTTAAAGTTAATAATTATAAGACTAAGATATTATCTAAGAATATGTCAGTTAAAGAAAGGGAAAGTTTGATTAAAGCCACAGGTTTTCAGATGGTAAAAAAGGTTAAATACTTGGGAGTATATCTAACTGCTTCAAATGGAAAATTGTACAAGAACAATTATGAACCACTATGGGCAAAAGTCCAAAAGGATTTAATAGATTGGAAAAAATTGCAATTGTCATTGTTGGGGAGAATTTCAGCTGTAAAAATGAATGTTCTACCAAAGTTTCTTTTTTTGTTTCAGATGATACCTATTCTTAAAAAAGAGGCAAATTTGGAGGAATGGCAAAAGGGTATCAATAATTTTATATGGGCCGGGAAGAAACCAAGGGTTAAATTTAAGATATTACAGGATGCTCGAGAAAGAGGGGGACTTAAGGCACCCAATTTGAAATTATATTATGATGCAGCCGCCCTAACTTGGTTAAGTGATTGGCTTAATTTAACAAATATGGATATTCTTTTTTTGGAAGGTTGGGATTTAATATATGGTTGGCATGCATATTTAATTTTTAATAAGAAAGTTGATCGGACTTTTAAATCACATATTTTGAGGAATGCCTTACTTCGTGTTTGGAAGAAGTATTATTATAGATTAAATTATAAAATACCTATCTGGGGGATTCCCAGACATGCAATTGAGGGAACCTCTAAGGGGACAAATTTTGATAAAATTTCATATAAAGAATTGTTAATTTGTTCTGGTTCGAATTGGCATTTGAAATCCCTAGATGTATTAAGGCAGCAAAATATTCTACAGTCATGGTTTCAATATTTACAAATAATGGATAGATGGACTGTAGACAAGAAAGAGGGAATAACACTAGAAGATAGACAATTGGTTATTCAGATTAAAAACCAAGGTCCGGCTCATATAAAAAGAATATATAATGTTTTATTAGAGTTAGATTCGGAAACAGAATTGGTTAAAGATTGTATGATTAAATGGGCTCAGAATATACAGGAGCCGATCTCATTGGATTTATGGGAGATAATTTGGATAAGAAATGTTAAATTTACACAAGCTCAAAATTTGAGAGAAAATTTTTATAAAATGTTTTATAGATGGCATTTAGATCCTAAAAAATTATCTTGTATGTATTCCAACATACAGCCCAAATGTTGGAGATGTGGCAATAATGATGCGACATACTTTCATATTTGGTGGAATTGTAAAAAAGTAAAGGCTTTTTGGATTATGATTTGGTGGAACATTCAAAAGATTTTTAGAAAGAAGATAAAGTTTACTCCTCAACTATTTTTACTTGGTATTTTTGTTGACTTAAATGAAAAAGAAACTACTTTGATGTTGAATTTATTAACTGCAGCAAGGTTACTAGTAGGTCTATATTGGAAGAAAGATTCTTTGCCTACTTTAGAAGAATGGATATTTAAAGTATCTAGTTTTGCAGAAATGGCAAAAATTTCTGCTTATTTAAAGGATCATACACAAGAAAGATATATTACTGTATGGGGAAGGTGGATAGATTATATTCAGAAAAAATATGGAATTAAAAAGTTTTATTTATTTTATGAATGAATATCAAATATTATAGAGAATTGTTTTATAAGTTATGGAGTTAAAGGTTAATTATGATATTTTTTTTCTTTCTCTTTTTTTTCTTTTTTTTAATTATTATAATTTTCTTTTTCTTTTTTTTTCTTAACCCTGTATTCTGCTCTGGGAAGTGAAGGGAGGGGGGGGTGGGGGTGGGAGGGAGGGTAAGGGGGGGGTTCTCTATTTTAAATTTTTATTGTATTTTTATAAATGATTGTATGTTTTAAAAAATAAAAATTTTCAATAAAAAAAAAAAAAAGCGATTCAGCAGGCCCCAAGTCTCAAGTCCAAGAGTGAGCTGCAAGCTTTCTTGGGGCTCTTAAATTTCTATCACACATAAGGCTGCAATGGCAGAGTCGTTACACCGGCTCTTAGACAAGCAGGCTCCATGGCAGTGGACTAAAGTCCATGAAAGTTTCAATGAGGTTAAGGCCTTGCTCTCTTCAAATGCTGTATTAGCACATTTCAATGAGCAACTGCCTGTGTGCATTGCATGCGATGCATCTCCTTATGGGGTGGGAGCAGTACTTAGCCACCTGAAGGCTGATGGGGCACAAGTCTCTGTAACCTACTATTCAAGGACTCTATCATCTGCAGAGCGGAATTACACTCAGATTGACAGAGAAGCCTTGGCCATAGTGCCTGGCATAAAGAAATTCCATGATTTTTTATATGGCCACCGCTTCACGGTCTACACAGACCATAAGCCTCTGCTGGGTTTGTTTACTACTAACAAACAGACACCACACATTATTTCCCCACATATGCTGAGATGGTCAATTTTCCTATCAGCATATGATTATACACTCATTCATAAACCTAGAAAAGAGATGGGCCATGCAAACGGCCTCAGCAGATTATCTCTCAAACAAATAGAGGCAGATCCTGCTCCTGCTATTCACATTCTCTCCATTCAGGAGTTACCTGAATCTCCCCTCAATGCTAGGGATGTGGCTGCAGAAACTGCCACTGATCACATGCTCACAGGTGTGCTGACATGGGTTTTGTCAGAATAGCCTGACATATGTCCAGATGCTGCGTTTCAAAGCTTCTGGCAAAGAAGGCACGAACTGTCTACATTTAAGGGGTGCCTGTTAGGGGATAGTCGAGTAGTTATCCCAGTCTCACTGAGGTCTAGAGTCTTGTCCTCTCTGCATGAGGGACATCTGGACATTATGCGCATGAAAGCACTTGCACGCAGCCATCTTTGGTGTCCTGGGCTTGATAAAGCTATCAAGGCCCTGGGCTTGATAAAGCTATCGAGGCCCACGGCTTGAAATGCCTCAGGCCCCAGTACACAGGTGGGAGGAGACACAAACCCCTTGGTCAAGGGTACATTTAGATTATGCTGGGTCCTTTCAGGGGCAATTCTTCCTTATTCTGGTGGATAATCATTCCAAGTGGCTAGAGGTTGTACCTGTCTCCTTCACTACTACTGCTAGGACCATCCAGGTGTTGAGAGGAATCTTCACTACCCATGGGCTTCCTGTGTCCTTGTTTCTGACAACGGTCACCAATTTACTTCTTTTGAGTTCCAGGCTTTCCTATAGGCCAACTTGATCTGGCACACAATATCAGCTCCTTTTCACCCTTCCACCAATGGTCAAGCTGAACGGATGGTGCACACTACCAAAGATGCACTCAAAAGAATGACAACTGGTAGCTGGCATCACAGGTTAGCAGATTTTCTTCTTGCACACCACATCACACCATGCACTGCCACGGGAAAGAGCCCAGCTGAACTGCACTGGGGTCGCTGCCTCATCACAAAGTTGGACAGACTGCACCCAGATCGGGTGGCTTCACATGTGCCACAGTCACAGGCACCTTGGAGACTTCAGGTGGGCGATTTGGTCTGGGCAAGGAACTATGGTCCTGGACATCTCTGGGTCACTGCTGTTGTCTGCAAGATCTCAGGGCCACTATCATATGAAGTGACTTTGAGAGATGGCCGCATCCTTCGGCATCATATTGACCAACTGTGCTGGCGGTTGTCCCCCAGCGTTTCCACTCCTGGCTCTGCTCTCGGGGGGAGGGGGACCAGGGACAAGCTCACACTTCAGGTCAAAATCCTTGGTATCAGTCTTACAGAGCCTAAGGATTTCCGCAGGTTGCTGTTAATGCACCAGTGGAGGAGTAAGGGCATCCTCAAGGTTCAGCTATTGCTCCGAACAGGGAGTAACCCCAGGAGGTGGCCTGCACATCAGCAAGTGCTCCGAACAGAAATTCTCCTGAGAGGGGGTTTGCCATAGAGGCGGCTCCTGACTCTGGAACCAAATGCATAGGGGGCTGGGGCTACTGGGGCATGGCTGCAACACAGGGCACATCCGAGACTGGTCGCGGGCTTGAGGGACAATGTTCCCAAGAGCAGTCCATGATGGAAGGGGAAAACTCCACTCCACCATTGGGCTTGGGAATTTCCTCTCCTCCGAGGGAACCTGGCTGGAGTTTAGAAGATCCAGCCATCCCGCTTTGATGGGGGTCACCTATCATCCAAGGGCATCAAAGTCCTGATCTATTGAGCCCACCAGATGGGCTGGTAGGCCAGGCACTATTAAGTAGAAGTCCTGGTCTGCCTAGCCGGACAGGTGAGCTGACAGACCAGGCACCCTCCCTGACCTTGCGTAGGTTGCAAATTGCTAAGGCCCCTCCCAAGCATCTGGGAGACTATGTAAAGTTTCTGTCATCACAAAGGAAGCTTGCTGGTCTATAACTGGATCCTGGGGATCTACACTTGGAATAGCATAAATATACTAATTATAATTTTGGAGAGTATTTTGTTTAAATTAACCTCATTGTATTATAAGGTATTCTGCCTGTGTGCTGGGCAGAGGAATTCCTCTTTTCCCTGCCAGGAAACAAAGGTAATTATGTGTATGGTTGTGTGTTTCATCTAGGGGGAGGTGTGTTGTGTCCTGGGCCTGCTGAGGAAACTCAGCAGGCCCGGAAATGTTGCAAATGGTCCCAGGCAACCTAAAAGCTGCCCGGGACCAGACTGGTTGGCCCGGTCTTGCGTGCAGGCACAAGATGCGAATAAAGGGGATTTATGATTGGCTGTTTGGAAAACTATAAAAGGCCTATAAGCCTGTTGGGTTACTGAGTGATAATGTGGAATGAATAAAGAAGAACTTGGTTAACAACTTGTGTGTCGCTTCAATGCCGCAAACTCCAATACTTAAAAATAGTAGTGGCAGAAAATCCTCCAGTTCATTGCCATGAGCCTAGCTCTTTGATTAAAGGAGCTGCACCAACAGTTTAGAGAGAAATAAATATGTTAAAATGTATGCATGCATTTATATGATTTATGTAGCTTGCCCATCTCACAGAAATAATTCTGCATAACTTACAAGATTTAAAGAAGTCCACCAGACACCCAAGGATAAACTGATTAACTCTACTCATCATCAATAGTAGAGATCATCTACCTCCTGATCCAAATGCTGGGGGAAATAGGCAGGTCTTCAGTGCCTTGTGGGAGTCTAATAGATTTGAGATCATCCATATCTCTGCAGGATTCTGATCCATAGGACAATGCGATAGATGAGAAGACCTGACTCCAGGATCCAACAAGATGGCATTGTTTAATGGAAGAGACTTAGATCATGCTTTCTCTACTAGATATGGTGGGGCAGGCAGAAACAGTAGGAAAAGGCCATCTTTGCCTAGCACCTTGAATTGCACCCAGGAGCCAGTGCAGCTTATTTAATAATGGTTTGTACATAAAAAGCTATGTTATATGAATCACTACATAGTTGCTTAATATACTGCATGAAACCTGTCACAAGGTATAAATAAATGGTGCCCTCCAAATTTTTTGATAATTGTAGTCCAAAAATTTGGGAAATCATCAGATGGCCTTCCTCTGGCATATGGTGTCCTTTACTGCAGACTTAACATATGGACATTATAAGGTGGACAGGAATAAGGAATTAGTGATTAGTGATTTTTGTGGCCCTTTCATTGAAGGAAGCCATCCATGTATGCTTAATATATTAAACAAATGAGGCTAAATAAAAAATCCAAATTCTACTCTCTGCTAGTAAGAGGATAGAGCTATTCTAAAAAATACATTTTGGCAGTATATAATAATTCATTCTTAATATTTCAGGATAATTAATTCCAGGATTATGAACTCTTTTAGAAAAGTCTTGAATCCAACATCTGGATTCAGTAAGGACAACTTAAAATAGGGGAAGGCAATCAATTTATGATTTTAAATTCTCGTCATCTCTAGCCAAAGAAAGTTGGGTGTGTAAAATATCCAGAAGAGAGACCAAAAAGACTGGCATAAAAAGAAAATGACATAATTTCAGTTTGACTTTATGTCTGTGAATGTGCCAACACATTCCAGTTTTGTTATCTGAACAATTCTACTCTTGTTTTTTTTAAATAAGAATAATATAAACTACAATCTTCACTTATTTATTTATATGCACATCTGGCAACTTTTAGGAATAGCTCCTACAATGAAAAAAGTTTGTCATTATAGTGGGTTGATATTTGTTTTTGTCCTTAATGTCAAGGCATAAGTCAACTACTATAATATACTGCATTTTCTGAAAAGATGTTTGGAACAAGCAAACTAAAAATAAGGTGGGTATAGACATTGATTATAACATTAAACCTCTGGTTTAATCAGCTATAAGTTCTCACTCCTCCCCCTTTTTAGCAACATTTTCATTTATAGTAAAGTCACAACTCAAGCAACAAAAGAAAATAAAGCAACAATAAACAAACAAAAAACCCAAACCCAGTGAGATGTCCCAGTTGAAATGCTTCATCATTTATTTCAGAATCAAGTGTCTATACACATTTAATGTTTTCCTTTTCCATTCTTTTATGCATGGCCATTAAATTCCTTGAAAGGAGGCTCTGTGTACATAAATAAAACAGCCATTTGTTTACAAAGACTTATCACTGAGGGTAAGAGACAGATCCAGGAAGTATTTGGAAACAAGCAACTACACCAGCCCAGCTATGTCTTAAATACAACTTTTTTTTTAATGGGAAAAACAATAGTTGCCAAATGCAATCTAATCTATATTCTTCTGCCTTAATAAGTCTGAACTGGGTAACAAATATTGCAGCAAGAAATAGTGACTATATTTTGATGCCAGCATCGATGTTCTCCAGTGCCTCATTGAAGATTGACTCAGAGTAGATATTGAACAACATTGGAGACAGAATACATCCCTGTCTGACTCCTCTTCTTATTTCTGCATCAGCTGAGTATTTTTGGCCTAGTCTCACATTTGCTACCTGACGCCAATACAGATTCTTTATTATTTGGATGTCTTTGTCATATAGTCACCCTTGTTTCAGGATTTCTAATAGTTTGCTGTGTCTTATTTTATCAAAAGCTTTTTTGAAATCAATGAAGCATATGTAAACACTGTGACTGACATCTCTACAACGCTGTACAAGAACCTGAATGCTGAATAGCACATCTCGTGTACCAAGATTGTTTCTGAAATCAAATTGTGTGTTACCTAGACTCTCTTCAATTTTGTTGTATATTCTTGGGTGAATTATTCTCAGGAATATTTTCAGGGCATGACTCATTAAGTTTATTGTTCTGTATTGAGTACACTTCTTTGCATTTATTTTTTGGGGGATTGTCACAAAGGTTGATTTTAGCCAATCATTTGGTATCTTTCCTGTTTCATATATCTGATTGAAGAGCTGCAGTAAAAAAATTCTTCCCATTGTCTTCCAGCAATTTTAAAATTTCTACTGGGATATCATCAGGTCCTGTGGCTTTTCTTGTTTTTGCTATTTTTATTGCATGTTCAACCTCTTCCATAGTGATATTTCGTCCAGTTTATTTACTTCCCATATCTATATCATCCCTAGTGTCCTCAAAAAGTTCTTCAATATATTCCTTCCATCTTTTTAGTTTTTCATCCTCATCTAAGATAATTTTCCCCTCTTTGTCAACTAAGTTGTTGGTTTTCTTTTTGTAAAGGCCTGCTGCTTCTTTCACTTTTTTGTGTAAATTGAAATTATCATGTATACGTTCTGCCTCTTCTATTTCCTTTCATCTCTTTGCAAACCACTTTTCTTTTGCCGGTCAAATTTTTCTGCAATTCTATGTATTTTTCTTTGTTTTTATTTTTAATAAGATCTTCTTTCATCCATTATATGAAGAATTTCCTCCATCATCCACTGTTGTTTCTTGTCGTACCCCTCTCTCTGTTTTGAATTTGTTACCTCTACTATTGCATTTTTAAATTTATTCCAGTTCACTTCTGTATCTTCATCATTCAGGCTGTTGGTTTCCCTTAAATGATTTTCTAGTTCTTCTTTAATCTTACCTCCATGTTTAATGATGAAATCTCTGTCAATTCTTGGTTCAGCAGGATTTGGGTTTTTAGTTTCACCTGGACTTCAGCAAGTAGTAGATTATGATTGGATGATACATCTGCACCTGGATATGTCTTTACTGATTTTACTAAGTTTCTAAATCTTTTGTTTATTGTAAGATAGTCAATTTGGTTCCTTACTACATTATTTTGTGTATCTGCTGGTGATCTCCAAGTGTAGAGGCATCTTTCTGGCAACTTGAAAAAAGTATTCATCACACATTGCCTATGTTCTTTGCAGAAGTCTACAAATCTGTCACATCTACCATTTCTGGTTCCTAAGCCAAAGTTTCCAACTACAGGAGCATCACTTCCTTCTCCCACTTTTGCATTGAAGTCCCTCATGAGTATTGTGATATCCTTACTTTTTAGGGTTTTCAGTACACTGCTTATATCTTCATAGAACTTCTCTAAATCCTCCTCATCGCTGTCAGCTGTGGGAGCATAAACTTGTATAACATTCACATTTACTGGAGTACTATTTATTTGGATCATTATTACTCTATCGGATACAGGAATAAAGGACTTGATGCATTTATTTACACGATTGTTTACAATTATAGCTACTCCATTTCAATAGTGTTTGCTATTCTCACCATAGTAGTAGATAGTATAATTTCCTATTCTACACATTCCATTTTCAGGCCAGCACATTTCACTCACTCAAATATAGAGATATTGTATTTGGACATTTCTTGGATAGTGTTGTGTGTTTTCCCAGCTTCGTATAGGCTTCTCAGATTCCATATACCAATTCGTAGTTTTGGGTTTATCATGCTTCTAGCGGACCGGGAGATTCTTAGCACCCCTGGCCCATTTAAGGGGCGCCCGAACTTGGGGCCATTGTTAGGTTTTGCCGCCATTAACATGATTTTCCTGGGTAATATATAGTGTAGTAGTCTTCCCTTTGCTTTCTACACTGCTGTGCATACACTGTTCAAGTGGCTGCCACCACACCATTTGCTGTTCTTCTGAATCCATTCCAACCAATATGGTCTTCGCCTTCAATCGATACTGGGGAGCCAGTTGCCACTCATCAGGCCTGTTGGTCCATGGGAGGTATTTTATTCCCTCCAACCCACCATTACAGTATAAAAGCCATAATAAGTAGGGCCCCCCCAATCCGCCACCCAGGGACCAGTGAAATATATTATTCATTGGCTATACCAACACAACTTGCTAAGCCATGGGCTTTAACTATGATTTACTGAATAAACTATACTAGGTTGGTGCTTCATAACATAATTGCAAACCACAGTGACTGAATTCACATAACACATCAAACCACAATCAAGGAAACTTTTTTATAACTAAATGTAATATATGAATCCAGGTTTTCTCTAGCAGTTCTTACAATTATTGTAAGCCACATAGAATATCAAGCATATAAATGTTGACAATACAGATATACATACACTTGCTTGAACCCAGAAATCTTATAACATGTGCTGATTGATTTGATTAAAGATTGAGAGATCTAGGAATTGGCACTATTTGAATGGGGCTAAGATGGGAAGGCCTTCTAACATCTAGCTTCCCATTAAGCAATAACATGGCTGGGCTGAGCTGACATAGTATGTTGTTTGAACTCAGCATCTATGGATTCATTCAATAAAGTATTTTGTGAACCTAGCCAATCAAGGTTCATTCACCAAATCATAATTAAGACAGAGAATCATGTATGAACTGAAAACTAGTCCTAGACTAGTTTAAACATTATCCACATTTTTAACCTTTAGAAGAAAAAATAGATATTGGTTCTGTTTTCTATCAACTCCTAGATCCTTCTTGGATTGCATAAAGTGTTTGGAAGAGAAACACACCAATTCAAAGGTATATATTTTTAAAAGAAATAAATCTTGTAAACCCAAATAGGTGCCATCAATCTACTCTTTTTCTCCAAAATATAGTTAATAAAAAAATTAAAAAAGGTCAAAATATCAACTCCATGATGTGATATAGATAGATAGATAGATAGATAGATAGATAGATAGATAGATAGATAGATAGATAGATAGATCTGTATCTGTGTCCCTGCACAACAGATACAGTGCCCTTGCTGACCTTAATAGAGACATTAAGGAGACAGGTAAAAGTATTTGTGATGATAACTCAAATAAGCAGGGGATCTTGGTCCAAGATGAAGAACTTGTTTTTGACAGGGAGAAGTGCGAATCAGATATTACACATCAGTCATGCAAGAACAGAAAGGCACCCAAAAAGAGAAGCCACCTTCTGGTTGGTGGTTCAATTATAAGGGATGTAAATTTAGGAAAGGACACAGAGATTTCGAAAGAGGTCAAGTGCTACTGCCAGTAGGGACAAGAAGCGTATTTTTAAAATAATCAAGAATGCCAGCAAGGACTATGATATGGAGGCTATTGTACATCTTGGCACTAACAATCTGTCTCAAAAAGATATACTCTCTGTGCAGAATGATTTCAGCCTGGGGCAGGAACTTAACGGAATAGGCTGTAGGCTTATTTTTTCAGAGGTTCTACCAGTGCATAAGGAGCAAAATGGAAAAGGCCAGCGTATAGCACAATTCAATATGTGGCTAAAGGAGTGGAGTAAAGGGGAATGTTTTGGATATATTAGTCACAATGTCAGCAGCTGGTTCAATGAAAAAATGTACAAAAGAGATGGTTTGCATCCATCAAAGAAAGGGACTGAATTATTCGGCTATAAATTCACAGATTTTCTGGAGGAATATTTAAACTAAACAGCGGGGATAGTGAGCTAACTGATACAGAACATCCCTGTCCCTGGCATTCTAAACATTATAGGGCTATCAATGCATGTAACATAGATGTGTGTGTGGACAAGAACATCAACCTTGCTGTCAAGCAAAATCAAGCTCTTAATAGCGAGTGCCACACAAAGTGCACTAACCAAACAGGTAATAAGACAATAGGGGAACTCAGGCACCATACAGGTTATGTAGAAAGTAAACACAGGGCCGGTCATAAAGGACTCAAATGTCTATACACCAATGCACAGAGTATGAACAGCAAACAGGGTGAACTAGAAATTCAGATTAATGAGGGCAGATATGATATTGTTGCCATTACAGAAACATGGTGGGACGAAACCCACAAATGGAACACACAGCTAGAGAGATTTAAATTATTTAAAAGAAACAGACCAAATAAAAGAAGAGGTAGAGTTGCTCTCTATATAAGAAATAGCTACATCTCTACAGAAATAGAGCACAACAATGATGAAAACTGTCTTGAATGCATTTGGGTCAATATAAAAAGGGGGGAAATGACATTGCCATAGGTGTATAGTATAGGCCACTCAACCAAACACAGGAAATAGATGAACTTTTTGCTAGTCAGCTAACTAAGGTATGTAGGAAGCACATCACAATAGTAATCGGGGACTTTAACTGCCCTTACATCAACTGGGAGACAAACTCTGCACCAAGTGGAAGATCAAACAGATTCCTGACAAACCTAGCAGACAACTTTGTCTCCCAAAAAGTAGAGAAGGGAACTAGGGGATTAGTTCTAATCTAATCTAATTTTCACTAACAGAGATGAAATGATAGAAGGTGTTGAAGCCATAGGAACCTTGGGCGGAAGTGATCATGCAATATTGGAATTCAACATTATGGAAGCACAAGCAATAGAACACAGTCAAACTAGAGTCCTGGACTTCAAGAGAGCTAATTTCAATAAACTTAGAGAGGGTTTGGGAAGGATTCCATGGATGAGAATCCTCCAGGGAAAAACAACTCAAGAAGCTTGGGAAATTTTGAAAAGTGAGATAATAAAAGTCCAGTCTAGCACAATAACAACAAAGAGGAAAAATAACAGCTCTCAAAAGAAACCAGCATGGCTGCACAAAGAACTCTCTGATAAATGGAAAGATAAAAAGGACAGTGGAAAAGAAGTGGAAAGAGGGACACATAACTAAGTCAGAATACCAGCAAATAGCCCGAGCCTGCAAAGATGAAGTGAGGAAAGCTAAGGCTCAAAATGAACTAAGGCTTGCAACCAAAGTAAAAAAATAACAAAAACAGTTTCTTTCAACATGTAAAAAACAAGAAAAAAGTGAAGGAAACAATTGGTCCATTAGAGGGTGAAAGTAGCAAGAAGGTACAAGCAACAGGGAGAACGCAGAACTATTTAACTCGTTTTTCGCATCTGTCTTTACACAAAGGGAAAAAGTAGACCAACCTATCAAAAATAGTGCCATAAAAAACAGAATAGAAACACAAGTTAAGATAGGCAAGAAAATGGTAAGTGAGCACCTGTCCAGCCTAGACGAGTTCAAATCACCAGGACTAGCTGGATTACATCCCAAGGTTCTCAAGGAACTGGCAGATGTGATCTCAGAACCACTGAACTATATTTTTCAAAGATCCTGGAGCACTGGGGAACTACCAGAGGACTGGAAAAGAGCTGATGTAGTTCCCATCTTCAAAAAAAGGAAAAAAATGGATCCAGGAAATTACAGACCTATCAGCCTGACCTCAATACTTGGGAAGATTCTTGAAAAGATAATCAAACAACGAATCAGTGAATACCTAGAGGCAAACAAAGTCATTACTAAAAGCCAACACGGGTTTGTCAAAAACAGATCATGTCAGACAAACCTTATTGCATTCTTTGACCAAGTGACAAAATTAGTGGACCGGAGGAATGCTGTAGATATAATTTACTTGGACTTCAGTAAGGCATTTAACAAAATAGATCACAACTTACTACTTGATAAGATAGAAAAATGCGGGTTAGACAGCATCACCACCAGATGGATCCATAGCTGGCTGATCGGCCGTACTCAGCATGTGGTCCTCAATGGAACAACATCTACATGGAGGGAAGTGTGTAGTGGGGTGCTCCAGGGCTCTGTTCTGGGCCCAGTGCTCTTTAACATTTTCATCAATGATCTGGACGAGGGGATAGATGGGGAACTCATCAAATTTGCAGACGACACCAAACTGGCAGGAACACTCCAGAAGACAGGCTTAAGATACAGGAGGATCTGGACAGACTTGAACACTGGGCACTATCTAACAAAATGAAATTCAATGGTGAAAAAAGTAAGGTTCTACATTTAGGCAAGAAAAACCAAATATATAGGTATAGTATAGGGGATACCTTGCTCAATAGTAATAACTGTGAGAGGGATCTCGGAGTCCTAGTGGACAATCATTTAAATATGAGCCAGCAGTGTGCTGTAGCTGCCAAAAAAACCAACACAGTGCTAGGCTGCATTAACAGAGGGATAGAATCAAGATCACGTGAAGTATTAATACCACTCTACAATGTCTGGTAAGGCCACACTTGGAATACTGCATCCAGTTTTGGTCACCAAAATGTAAAAAAGATGTAAAAAAGATGTTGAGACTCTAGAAAGAGTACAGAGAAGAGCAACAAAGATGATTAGGGGACATATAAGGAAAGGTTGATGGAATTGGGTATGTCTAGTTTAATGAAGAGAAGGATGAGGGGGGACATGATAGCAGTATTCCAATATCTCAGGGGCTGCCACAGAGAAGAAGGAGTCAAGCTATTTTCCAAAGCACCTGAAGGCAGGACAAGAAGCAACGGATGGAAACTAATCAAGGAAAGAAGCAAGCTGGAACTAAGGAGAAATTTCCTGACAGTTAGAACAATTAACCAGTGGAATAACCTGCCTCCAGAAGCGGCGAATGCTCCAACACTGGAAGTTTTTAAGAAGAAACTGGACAGCCATTTGTCTGAAATGGTATAGGGTTACCTGCCTGAGCAGGGGGTTGGACTTGATGGTCTCCAAGGTCCCTTCCAACTTTATGATGATGATGATAGATAGATAGATAGATAGATAGATAGATAGATAGATAGATAGATAGATAGATAGATAGATAGATAGATAGAGTGAACATTGACCATTCTTATGTAGATAGATCTGTAGTACTCAGAGAACTAGTTTCTTGGAAACATTGGGGATTCTATAACATTTAGTTAATTGGTTTCATTGCAAGTGTAAATAAGCTGATTGGTGACACTGGTGTTTGCATCTTTCCTAATACATTAATACTTTGTTTTTCATACTAGCTCATGTACTGCATTTTAGCTGAGCCCTTGGAGCAAAAAGGAGATGTTAAGTTTTATTTTGTTTTGCTTTTTGACTTGGTTTGTCAAACAAGTCATAGTGGTAAAAGCTTAGTAAACTGTAGTTTTACAAGCCACAATATTGGATTCACACATTGTGGTAAACTAAAAGCAAACAAAATTGTACTTACTGTACTATGTGAACTCATACTGCTACACAGAGGAGCTATGAGAAAATTAATGAATTGTAAAAGAATACCATTAGCTAGACCAGTGGTTCTCAACCTGTGGGTCATGATCCTTTTGGGGGTCGAACGATGCTTTCACAGGGATCGCCTAAGACCATCGGAAAACACATATTCCTCTATCCGGCTGCCACCACCGCCGCCTCCCCCTCCTCCACTGGCTCTTCCGCCTCCAGGGCACTCTTCTCTCCAACAGCGCCTGCTCCTGCCACTGCAGCACCATCACGTGCACCCCCGACACTGCCCTGGGCCGGCTCAGCTGCGTGGGTGGCTGGGCCAAGCCGGGTCTAGGCCTCTGCTGGCACTGCCGCTGGGCTGCTCCGTCGCTGCTGCCGCTGCTGACTAAGCTGAGCTGTGGCGCCGAGCCGGTCCCCATGCCTCCTGGTTGCTCCGCCCCATCCGCACTCTGCACACCGCCCGGTCCACCTCCCTCGCTGTCCAAGGCTGCCTTGGCCCTCTGGTGCCTGGCACAGCCCTGGGGCTGACGGGCAGGAGTGTCTCCTTCCTGGCTCGCCGGGCTCAAGGCCTCGGAAGCGGCCATGTGGTGGCGAAGAGGGCAAGGCGGCGGTGATGCTCGCATGTGCATCTGAGGCCAGCCGGCCAGGCCGGGAGGGGAAAAGCGGCACCTTCCAAGCAGGAGCTGGTGCTCTGGCCACGCCCCTCATGTGCGATGAGTCAGGGAAGGGTCGTGGTGGTGAAGGGCTGTGAGGCATGGAAAGGGGCTCCCGCAACCCCGCTGCTGCAATGGCGCTCAGGAGGCTGGAGGGGCAGGCAGGTCCCAGGGGGCGGCTGGGAGAAGGCAAGAGGTGCCGGGATGAGGATGGGGGTTCCAGGTTGGCAGGCACAAGAGGGCTGCCGGTGGCTCCAAGGCGTGCGGATCCTCTGCCCGGCTTTTGAGGCCCCGGAGGTGCTGCTGCTTGGCTCTCCGCCAGGCTCTCTGCCAGACTACCATCTCCAGCAGCGCTAAAAGCACTGTGGAAGAGTGGGGAATGCTGGGAGTTATAGTTCATCACCATCTGGGAAAACATGACTCTCCAAAGATCAATCCTTCCTTCCCTCCTTTCTTCCTTCCATCCATCTCCTTCCCTTCCCCTTCAATCTTCCTTCCTTCCTTCCTCCTTTCCTTTCCCCTTCAATCTCCTTCCTTCTCCATCTCCTTCCTTTCCCCTTCAATCTTCTTCCATCTCCATCTCCATCCCTTCCCCTTCAATCTCTTTCTCCTTCCTTCCTTCCTTCCTTCCTTCCTTCCTTCCTTCCTTCCTTCCTTCCTTCCCCCTTCAATCTCCTTCCTTCTCCATCTCCTTCCTTTCCCCTTCAATCTTCCTTCCTTCCATCTCCATCTTCCCCTTCAATCTCTTTCTCTTTCCTTCCTTCCTTTCTCCTTCAATCTCCTTCCTTTTCCATCTCCTTCCTTTCCCCTTCACCTTCCTTCCTTCCTTCCTTTCTTCCCCTTCCCTCCCTCCCAACATTTTTGAGCAAGGAAAAGTAAGCTTCTCCAGCGAGCATTGCTATTGTTTTTGTGATTAATCACTATGCTTTATGTTCAATTCATAACAATGAAAATACACCCTGCATACCAGATATTTACATTATGATTCATAACAGTAGCAAAATTACAGTTATGAAGTAGCAATGAAAATAATTTTATGGTTGGGGGTCACCACAACATGAGGAAGTGTATTAAAGGGTCGCGGCATTAAGAAGGTTGAGAACAACTGAGCTAGAGGAAGAGATTAGTTTTCCAGATATTGCTGAAGAACAGACATTAGCAGCTCCATCTTTCACAACTAGTAATAAATAATGTCCTAAGTTACAGTTTTAGCAACATTTTCTGGGTTACCCCTTTTGATAAAAACTATGTTCATCTTTTAGTAACTAGATTTTATAGAAAACATAATCTGTCTTCATTATATACTACAGTGTACAGCAGAGACATAAAAGAAGTTCTTCATTAATTTTTCTTCCAGAGAAATGGTGTGTGAGTTTCTAAAATGGAGGTGGCATAATTCTATTTCTTGGAGTTTTTATATCAAAACATTTCTCAGCTGTATAGTTCCTTGCAAAAAGTAATGCATTTGGGAACATTGAGAACAGTTAAAAATGTGCATTTTTTAAAAAAAAATGAATGGTTCAAATGCACAGGAAGGCATATAATTCTTGAATGGAAACTATATTGATGAGAATCCAATTTCAAATTTTTTATAAATATATAATTTACAGAGGAATTTAAAATGTGGTACAAGATGTAGCTGGTACAGTCAGACCAGCTAAGGCCTTAATATAAAATCTGAATCCATGGTGGGTTGCTTTAGTAAAAGGAAAAGCAGGAACTCTTAAATTGGATACTTAGATATAATTCATAATGAGGACAGATTTGCATAAATTGTACATATGAGAACTTCCACATAGAATTTTTCTGCATATAACTTATTTCTATAGTTAGAAATAAATATAGGTAGTCCTCAATTTGTAACAGTTTGTGTAGTGGCTATTCATAGTTACAACAGCACTGAAAAAAATGACCTATGACCATTTTCACATTATCATTGCAGCATCCCATTGGTCACATGATCAAAATTCAAATGCTTGGCAATTGATATATAGTTATGACAGTTGAAGTGTCCTGGAGTCATCTGATCACCTTTTGCCACCTTCTGACAAGCAAAGTCAATGTGGAACAATGGTGATACAAACTGCAGTGCTTTATTTAACAGCTGTAGCAAGAAAGGTTGTAAAATTGGACAAAATTCACTTAACAATTGTCTCGCTTGACAACAAAAATTGGGGGTTCAATTGTAGTTGTAAGTTGTGATTATGTAGTGTTGAAACAAAAAATCTATTATGATTTGAAAGATTGTGACCAGATAATAGATGCAGGCATCATCAAAGCTACTTTTTCCTTATTTTACCTCTGCTCATTTTTAAACTACTTCAGCTCAGGTGGTTCTTGTAAAGTTGATACAACTCAGGGGAAAAAAATTAAGGTAAATCTGCCAGCACAGATCCTCTGCAATAGGTACCTAGGACATGGAGACAGGTAGCAGAGCTCATGCTAGACTTTCTGTTTTCCTAGTTGGGTAGGCAAACTTGGCTCTTTTATGACTCATGGACTTCAACTCCCAGAATTCCTGAGCCAGCATGGCTCAGCTTGGAAACCTCTCCCTTTTCCCCTCAGCATGGCTGGCTCAGGAATTCTGGGAGTTGAAGTCCATGACTCATAAAAGAGCCAAGATTGCCTACCCCTGTGACCTAGGTAGTTTGGAAAGAGACAGAAATGCATGCAAAGTATGTAAATAGCTCCAAGTTTGGGGGCAGCAAGGCAGCAGAAAGAGCAAGAAATGGGAAAAAAGAAAGGCAGGATTATAGAAATCAGGAGAAATTTCTATATGTAGCATTTTGATGAGCTAGGAATCCTAGTCCCTATTGCTAGTAATGTCTGGATCATGCAGGCATTACCAGAGACCACTTTCAGCTCCTCTAACATAATTAAAGAGAGGATTGCCAAATATTATCAGTTAAGTAATCACTGCTAATCACCTGGTGTTGAGAGGGAGGAATCTAGACTGAGTGGATTTAAAGCAGATTAGATCCAGATAAGCCATATTGGGAGTGATGTAATCCAAAGAGGGATAAAATGGCACAAAGAAAGAAAAACTGCTGCAGAAAGATAGTGGTTAGTCTGAGCACATTCCCTTTAGATGGGTCATATGTGTCTTGTGCTTTTGTGGTCTGCAGTGCAGCTTTTAGGAGACTACTCAGTCTGTTGTGTGTGAGAGAAGTAGCACTATTGGCTGAGTGCATGGCTTTCTTTGGAACATTGAGAGATTTACTCACTGAGTTCAAAAATTCAGGGTATACTATTCACACATGTTGTTTCCTAGTCACATAAATGCTGTGAAGACTTATGGAGGAATCTACTCTTGAACTCATGGTCAGGTTCAGTGGTATCCAGAGCTATACCAGACAGATCCATGACAGTACTTCATTCAAGTTTGCCTTTAGTGCTGCAACACAGGGCCACCCTTAAGTTGTCTTAATTCACCCTTGAGAAAATGCATAATAAATACCGCTTACACTTTTGAACATCAGAATCAATAATACAAAGTCCTTTTGGCTTCTAGTCTGGAAATTATGAGGGACAGCCTTTTGTTTAGTGGCCAAATGGAGGGGACAAGGCAACAAAATTGATGAGTTAGAACCATGAAACATATTTGGTTTTCTAGCACTACAACTGCATAAGGATATACTGCAATTACTTTATCTTGTGTTCTCTATCTGCAAAAGCCTCAAGAGATGATATTCGCCTATCCCTGCCAGAGCAAATGGTTCCTGGGAGATGAAGCACTGGAAAAAATAGCCATAACATTGGGTGTGATGGTGTCATACCAATTATTCAATCTATTTTTCAAAAAAAGTTTTAATTTCCTTGTTCCTTTTAGGTAACAAATATCTTATTTAAGACATCTGAGGTTTATAAATATTATTCCTAAGGATGTTCTAAAGATATGATGCTACAGGAAATATTTTAACTTTCTAAATAAGTAGGTGGATTTTTTAAAAAAGGGTCTTTTATTCATTTTTAATTATTTTCTAAAACTCTACTTGATTCTGATTTTTTATTTTTTATTAGAATGCTCTGTGTGTATTGAAGAGCATCATTTTTTTAAATGGTTGGTGCAGGCAATTCTAAATTGGAACTTTAATGTTAATATAGATAAGCAGTTAAGTGGATGATAAAGAAAAATATATCAAGTATAATAATCTCAGAATAGAAAAAAATTGAATTGAATATTTCAGACTAAAACTGGTATGACCTTATATTAATTTGATGTATGCACTAGAAGTATGGAATTGCTAAAAAGATGCTCAAAGAAACACTGAAATAGTGGGGAAAAATTCTCAATTATATACATCAGGGTAATTTAAAAATATACTGCTGAAACACAGAACTGCTACCAAGGCATTATACAGAACTATACAGGGCTTATGTCTGCCCGACAAATGTAACCATATTTTTAATAATTTTTCATTTGGAATAGTGTCAGAATTTAGTCATGTCAGAACATTATTGAATTGTTGAGTAGTTCTCACAGTATGTAGGGTTTTTTTCTTCAATTTTGGTTCAGTTGTTACCCTTTTGGGGATGAATATATATGATCTGATATGTGGCTGGAAAGGACAATTAACAGACATTATATACTTTGAGACCTCTTCTTTGATCAAATTTCTGCTAAATGTAGACAGCTCTGAATAGTTTCTTCCCCACTGATGAGATTAAATGGTTCATCCTGAACCAGAAGAAAATAAAAACTATATTAAACCAGCAGTCCCTTTTGCCTATCATTATCCTCCCTCTACTTAATTTAATAGATTTTACACCCCTAAATGCTATTCTTAGATGATATCAGAATAAATGTGGGAATAATGCTTTAATACTACAGCTAAGTAAGGCTCAAACTGTCTCATTTTTGGCTAGTGGATAAGATGGGCAAGATCATAAGGATATAGGTAGTTCTTGACTTGCAATTGTAAATTGCATCACAATCCCAACTTGATGCTCTGCTTGTAACCAGAATTTTGTAGCCTTTTTCACAGCAATCATTGAATGACTTCTGTAATCATTAGGGGAACCCATTCATTTGAATGAGTGGTTTTTTTTTTGTTTTTTTTGCCAGAAAATGGCAAGAAAAACACTGCAAAACATTGATAACGTGACCACAGAATCCTATGGTGGGTCATAAAGTTGATCTGCCCAACTTGTAGTGACATGACTGTAGGGGGGGAATGTTACCATTTATAATGATCAGGTGTGCTTTATGGGCTGCAAAACTCCCATTCCATGGCTGTTGTAATTTTGGGGAGTTATAAAACGACTATTGAGGACAAATTGAGGACTACCTCAAGGGAACATGTTACCAAATATATTTTGCTGTACAGGGTAGCTGGCTTAGATTTATCCATATATTTTTAATTGAAGTTAATCCTTATAAATAATAGTAATTCTTTACAATTCCCATAATCTCCTATGGCAAACCCCCAATCCCACTACCTCCACTTCAGTTATTTAGCCCCTTAAACTCTACAAAGTTTATTGCTAATCCATAATAATTAATCAAATACATTATTAAATTATGGTGCATAACCACATATTTCAAAGTTAATGTGATTTTAATATAAATTAATTTTTATATTGCTCCACTTTTGAAAGGAAGTATGTTTCATAGTATGTCTTTAAAATCATTTCAGAATATGTTGCAGCAAGTATATGAGTACCATCCAGCATATGTTATTTCTGTTTTAAAAAATAGTGAATTGGCACACATTTTGTCACACAAGCCTTTGAACTGCTCTTAGCAGTGTCAAATTGAGTTAAATGAGCTACAATAAGTCTGGTAGTTGGTGAAGGGGCTCTTAGGTTGTCTTTCAATTTTGTTCTACTTGGCATTGAATTTTGCTAAATTAAAAATGTATTTTAAGATCTGCCCAATGCAGCTGATAAAGTTGTAGTAATGTGTTCCAGTGAAAGCTAGGATCACCCAAGAAAGCACAGACAATGTGCTTCCCACCACCATCATAATTGGAGAAGCATCAGATTGATCTGTAAGTTTTGCAGGAAGTCAATATATTGGGTAATTGAATCTGAAAACGAAGGAAACAATTGTTTTTATTTTCTCAGGAAATCTGTCATCCCCTCAAAGTCTGATCAGGAATGGGAACTTTTAGAATAGGGTTGATGCTTATGCTCAGTATGTATGTGTGGGTTAATAAATTTTAAATGGCTAAAAGACCATTGGTCATTTTCTTTCTGTCAGTACTAGGCAAACTGCTTCCCAAAAATAACTTCTCCATGCAATTGCCAGGAATCGAGACAGGGTCCTCTTTCATATCGTGATCTAGTCATTATTTCCCCCTATACGGAAGGGACAATAATTTTAATCTTTTATCCCCTGAATCTGCAGCAACATTTCACATGTTGTTTGGAAGAGTCACATATAATCCCAAGTAGATTTTTAGGAATCCTGACTGGGCTCAAGGTTGACTCAGCCTTCCATTTTTCTGAGTAAAATGAGAGGCAGATCTTACAAATATTATACAACACTTTACTAAAGTGCTCCAAAGACAAATCTGTTATTATACAGCTGATATTTTCTAAAAATAACTATTTACTGGTTTTTTGATAAATTTCAGTGACAATTATTCTTCTTGCATTATCTATTTGTTTTCTGGGTTTGCTAACTAATTTTATAGAAGTTATACATTTTATAGAAAATTTTACACTGAAAAATATGCTTCATAAGAGAAAACACATATACATATAATAATAATGCTTAAACTGGACATATTAATACTAAAAATACTGAGTCTTTAAAAATATACAGTAATCTTTATTAGACAGCATTTTTCCAAATGTTGAAAAATAATGTTGTTTTACCAGATGTCTATAGACATTCTCAGTCATCCAGGTCATGGTTGTCCCAGGGTGCTTTTTTCAAAAGGCAATTGGACTTTATTTTTCCTTGAAGATGTTTCACTTCTCATCCATTAAGTTCTGACTGTGATATATGGAGTACAATGGAGACAGACATGTACAGATCTGTACATTGGAGAACCAAAACAACTACTGCACAATCGCATGGTACAGCATCGGAGAACAAACCCATTAGGAGAAGATTCAGCAATCCATCTGCATTTGAAATACAAAGGTCATTCTTTTGAAGATACCAAAGCCCACATTCTGGACAGAGAGTACTACTGGTTTGACAAAGAAGTCAAAGAGACCATCTACATTAAGACTGAACAGCTGTTTTTCTCAACAGAGGGGAAGAGATATGACACCACTTATCTCCTATTTACAACACAGTTCTTTCAGCAGTTTCAAGAAGGTTCCCCATCCACTTACACTATTCAGGTAACTCCGAGGTCACACATAAACCTCCAACTCTCAGAAAGAATGACTGCAAGGAATATAAATCCTTCCATCCTCCACCATTCCGTCAGAACTGAAGAAGCTTCTTGGATGAGAAGCAAAACATTTTCAAGGAAAAACAAAGTCCAGTTGCCTTTTGAAAAAGCACCTTGGGACAATATTATACCAGACTATCATTTACTTAGTGTGTCCATAGATACAGTGGGGCTTGTCAGCATGTGTCTTTCACTTCTGTCATAGTAAGCCAAAAAGGCTTTCAGCCAATTCTTTGTATAACAGGAAATGAAGTCTGATTCTCTTACTAGCTAAATTAAAAAACAATGTGGAACAGCAAAAGTCCTTGACAAAGGATGACACTTGAGATCTAAGCCCTGGGCTAATTATAGGTAATTGACTTATACTTCATTCTGATAGTTTTCAAATTTCAGAACCAATCAACTATATTTAATTGCTCACTTCTATGGCTAGTCAACAGCCAAAAGCATGTTGATACTCAAGCTAATCTAATAAGGCAGCAGGAATCAAGCAATATGAATGTTGAAAAATATAAACAAAGACAACTCCAATTCATATATAATCTAAATGCACAACAAAAATATCTCTTCAACTTTCTACCTGCAATACTACCTTGTCAAATAGATCTTTTCCTCCTTAACTGGATAATCAAATATTTGTTATGCAAATAGATAATTTCAGTCTTATATCTGAGTTTGCTTTAGATGTGCTGATTTGCTTACATTAGGATTTGTGGGAATAAGTTTATTTTCATGTATTTTTATTTTTATTAAATAAACTAATAAATTAAATAATAAATAAGATAAATAATAAATAAAAATTATTATCTATTTTTTATCTTTCTTGGTTCGTCCTTCAGGGCAGCTTACAATAATTAATCTCACTTCACTAATTAATTTCAATATCAAATTTAAGAAGATAATAAAAAATGTTGAAAACATTTATAAAAACAATTAAACAATGCCTAATCAAGTTATAAAACATATAGAAATAAAATAGAGTTTCTTTTAACATTTATGTTGTTGGTGTGAAGACAATCTTCTTGAAAAACTATAAATAGAAAATGCTTTCAGTTATATAATCTTTCACTTAAAACTGTAAGTGTTAATGGATTCAGTCAGGTTGCTAACTGGGCACTTCAGACAGATTTGGGAGCAAACTACAAGTGAGGGTCTTCAGAAGATGGCTAAATACATATGCAAATGAATCTTCTTGAAAGTTTCCAAATGGTTCAAAAATCAGAAAATACATATTTTCCACCTAAGTAAATTCCAAGGTGAATAAACAGGAATATGTATTTCAGGACCAACTCTTAACATGGTAATAAATAGTATCATATTTTGACAAAGGGATGACCAAATAATATAATTCAGGGTTATTTCAATGTTCAGATATTTGCTTGTTATCTACTTGATAATGTAGATCACAACCTACTATTTAATAAGATAGAAAAATACGGATTAGGCAGTATTACCTCAGATGGATTCATAACGGGCTGACCAATCACACTCAATGTGTATTCCTTAATAAATGCATCTACATGGGGGGAAGTATGCAGTGGGGTACCTCAAGGCTCTGTGTTAGGCCAAGTACCCTTCAATATCTTCATCCATGATTTAAATAAGGGGATAGAAGGAGAACTGATCAAACCTGCAGACAGTACCAAGCTGGCAGGAATAGCTAACACTCCACAAGATACAGAAGGAACTTGACTAGCTTGAACACTGGGCCCTGTTTAACAAAATGAAATTCAGTGATGAATAAAGTAAGATTCTACAGTAAGGCAAGAAAAATCAAATGCACAGGTATAGAATAGATGGTATCTGGCCCAATAGTAGTAACTGCAAGAGGGATCTTGGAATCTTAGTGGACAATCACTTAAATAGCATTAAGAGAGAGATAAAATCAAGATCATGTGAAGTGTTAATACTACTTTATAATGCCTTGTTAAGACCACACTTGAAATATTACATCCAGTTTTGATCACCATGATATAAAAAAGATGTTGAGATCTAGAAACAGTGCAGAGAAAAGCAACAAAGATGATTAGGGGACTGGAAGCTAAAACATACAAAGAATTGGGTATGTCTAGTTTACTGAAAAGAAATACTACAGGTGACATAATAGCATTGTTACAATATTTAAAGAGCTGCCACAAAGAAGAGGGGATCAACCTATTCTCCAAAGCAGATTAAGAAGCAATGGATGGAACTTAATAAAGCAATGGTTCTCAAGCTGTGGGTCGGGACCCCATTTAGGGTTGAACGACCATTTCACGGGGGTCGCCAAACAATGCAGTCTGCCATTTTTTCCCCTTTTCCTTAGCTGTGCTACTCCCTTTTATTCTATTGGCTTTTGAAAGCCAATAGAATAGACTCTCTTGAATAGAGTCTAATTCTATTGGCTTTCAAAAGCCAATAGGAATTGTCCAGGCTGTCTCTGCCCTGCTGAGCCCACCAAAAGTCCCATTCTGCAAACAGTGCTGCACCAGTTGAGTAGTCCTCGACTTAAGACCGGTTGAGTAGTCCTTGACTTACGACCGGTTGGGGGTCGCGGCATTAAAAAGGTTGAGAACCACTGTAATAAAGAGATTAGGATTAATGAGAAAGTTAGCACAATTAATCAGAGAAATGACTTGCCTCCATAAATTGTGAATGCTCCAATACTGGAGATTTTTTAAAAGAGATTGGACAACTATTTGTCTGAAATGGTAGGGTTTCCTGCTTGAGCAGAAGGTTAGGCAAGAAAACTTCCAAAATTCCTTCTAACTCTGTTATTCAATTGTTCTGTCCATGTCCAAAAAATGGGGGAATCAATGTGCTTGGAAATTTGGACACAGAGAAGAAGACATTGTAGCTTGTATGTTAATCCAAATTAATACTTTGTTTCATAATGAAACTTTATTTGACTATAATTTCTTGCAGTGAGTTTGAGAGTCTCTGAAGGACAGGAGGCAGAAAAGTCAAGATGGCACCATAATTATGCAATTAAAACTCTGACCCTTTGTATGTGCCTCAAACCATTGTGGTTTGCCATCTTGACTTTTTTAATCTCCCAAAGGATATCTATTTGAAGCCACTGAACATATTTCATACAACCTTAACTTGTCCATCATATTTTCCTAACTTCTGCATTTATATTTCTGATTTTTTTAAAAAAAGTTTCCTTCAAAGACCCACTCCCCTCTTTGAAGTACACTATTTTCATACAAGAAGAGAAGTCCAAAATCTGAAAACATACATTAATTTAAATATAAAAGCCCCCACACTAATCTTTCAGAAGTGTTATAGATTCTTTTTGTCTATATTTACTTCTTCTTGACATGTCATTTTCATAACAGCTTTCTTTTTATAAATATATTGTTGGGTTGTTGCTTTTTAAAAAATAAACAACACATAGGTTAAAACTGGAAAAGCAGCTGTTGCACAAAACCTTGTAAAATATTCATATAAAATGGGGCAGGCTTTTATTTGCAAATCTCAAATTCTGGTAAGAATTCTGATTTTTTTAATATCAAATTTTAAAACAACCATCACAAAAATTCTTGCACCAATATGTCTAAACTCAGCTTTTTCACCTCCTTAGAAAATGATGCTTTCTCCAGCATGATAGATGTAGCATCCACCGATGGTAATCAAAGCCTTCCTGCTCAGTTTAGACTAAGACCAAACTTTAGCCACTCCTCCCTTGGGCATTCCACAAATCCTTTTCTTTACCCCCTTCAGGGAGCCCAAGGGATCCTCTAACAACCGCTCTCTCACCCCCTTAATTTATAAGGACTTGCGTTTCTGCTGCACAGGCAATCTGCAGCCCGATCGTTTGGAGCCTTGTGGCCACGAGGCAAGAAGGAGGCAGCTCGGCCGTTGAGCCTGATCTTCCGGAGCACTTGTGAAGAAGAAAAATGCTCCCGGGCGCTCGGGGAACCCCCATCGTAACGCCAAACAGCTGATAGGAGCCAAACCGCTGCTCCGCAGTGTAGCTCCGTGGCGTAGCTCCTGGCGATCCATGAGGCCAGGATCTAACACTCCCAAATTGGAGTAAATCTACTCCTAGTGCACTCACTAGCTAAATCAGAAACTAAACATAAACTAAATGAAATTTCCTAACCTTCTATCCTAATTCTGACTATCTAAAATTAAAATATCTGAGGAGCAATCAAAGTTGTGTCCTACTGAGCCGAGACTAAGACAAAGGAATGCCCAAAGGAGGAGTGGCTAAAGTTTGGTCTTAGTCTAAAACTGAGCAGGAAGGCTTTGATTACCATCAATGGATGCTACATCTTCATGCTGAGAAAAGGCATTCAGGTAAGACAATGCCCCATTTCTTAAAAAAAAATCATTAACAAGAAAAAATTCAACAGTAATTGTTTTCCAGTAATATTCGGCAGTAAATGCTAAGACTGGGATTTCCAAGCCAGTGTACAAAATTTTGAATTAGATTCACAATTCAATTACTAGGTATCTTCCAAATTATCACATTCAGAATAATTTCTTTTTAAGGATAGTCCCACAGCATTTTTCATAGTTACAACAGATGACTTTCCAAAGTAATGAGCTACATTATAACATTTTTAAAAAGAATTTTATTCCCATTCACAGAAGCCTTATAAGGAAAGTCTGTTAATATCTTAGAATCATATGTTAATTCTAACACATCTAATTTGAGTTTAGCAGTTGTTGGGTGATGTAACAATACAGACTCAATGGAGCCAATTATAATAGCTGATTTCATTTCTGGTTTCCAGAAATAGCTGATTTCATTTCTGGTTCATCTTCCGCAGTACATTAGAAAAAATATTGTCATTTACTCTTAATTGTTGCCATAATTTATGTAGTAGTTTTAGTCCAATTTTAGTACTGCTGGAAGAAGGAGAATAAGTCTGATCTAATGGCTAAGGCACCAAACTAGAAAGCAGGATACTGAGTTCAAATCCTGCCTTAGCCATGAAAGCCAACTGGGTGATTTTGGGTTAATCACTCTCTTTCTCTCAGCCCAACTTACTTTATAGGGTTATTGTGGGGACAATAGAAGGAGAAAGGTGTGTTGGATATGCTCACCACCTTGAGTTATTTATAAAAATAATAAAGGCAAAATACATGATAGATGGATATAGATAGACAGACAGACACATAAGGCAGCTTTACTTGGAATTACTTATATCTTGAGAGGATGCCTTTAACAACATATACCTATCCCAGGTCCTTGGAAGGACTCGATAGATAGATAAAAATGTCAAATTCAGTCTAAATATCTGGATGACAATGTGAGTTTGAGTTTGTATGTGGCTTGGATGTAAAACTGACAATCTTTCAATGTCCAAAAACAAAACTTAACACTTTATTATAAAATAGGTGAGCTACATCACAGAAGTGGGAAGAGCTGAGGAAAAGACTAGATGGGGTACAAGGAACAGGTTTTTTTTCCCTTAAATCAAATGACAGGTTCTCTTTCTGGAGTCATTGTTTACATTTATTGATCACATTCCTAAGTCATATTGTGAGCTGACAGCTATTGTTTCCACCTTCTAAAATGATAGAAGGAATGACCCAGTTGCAACTGATTTACTCTGTTCACCACAGTCAGTAAGGTTTATGCCCAACACCTGAATTAAAAATTAAGACCCTAATTTAAGCAAAAACAATCTTCAGAGTGAAAGAATATATTAAATTTTAGGAGAACTGTTTTATCATTAATAAACACCTAGGGCCTTAGCATTTAATTAAGAAATATTCCATCATTTTCCACTCTCTTACTTCAGGCCACCTTCATAGATCTGAAAACTGTTTTTGATTTTATTTCTCAAGCCAAACAGTAAACATCTTTGAGAACTCAGTGCTAATGATCACATCCCAGAATATATTCCTGAAAGTGAGGACTTCAGAGGAAGAAATGTCATACTAAAGATAGGTCTGAGAAAAGAAGAACCAATTACTAGGATGGAATGAAGAACCAGTGAGTATAGTGGTTTTTCAAATTTCTTCAATGAATAAGGACAGGACTTGAAATTGCCCACTAGAATCCAGATAGCATTTTAACATTCGACATATTGAAGGAAAGTTTTCAACAATAAACTCAAATTAGAACAGAACAGAACAGAACAGAACAGAACAGAATAGAATAGAATAGAATAGAATAGAATAGAATAGAATTCTTTATTGGCCAAGTGTGGTTGGACACACAAGAAATTTAGCTTCTAATTTTAAGAATGTCTGTTAACAGAGCCATGAGAGGGCTCTTGGATCACCAGGGTAGAGATAAAAAGTTGAATATCTTCAGCATGCTGATTGTACTACAACCCATGATGGCAAAAGATCTTACCAGTGGCTTCATGTAGATGTTAAAAAGGAGTTGAGTACCGAATACTGAGTAGCCATGGTCTGGATCTTTCACTCCCTATCAATACCATTTGGGGGACTTGGAGAAAGAAGCCAAATCAGCTCAAAATTATGCTGCCCAGCCCCATTGATATTATAGTTGATTGTATTGAAGGTAGCTGAGAGGTCAACAAGAAGAAAATGAACTTATTGAACTACCATTGATAAATGCAACCAATGGTATTTCTGTTCAATAACCAGCCTGAATCCTGACTGGAAGGGGTCTAGGTAATCCATTTCATCCATTTCATCCTGAAACTGCCAAGCAACCACTTTTTCTATCACTTTCCCTAAAACAGAATAGGAAACTGGATAGAAATTATCCAGACAGATGGAATCAAGTAATTTTTTTAAAAAAGAGGAAGTAAATCAGGACCTCCTTTATACATTTTAGACATTTTTTCTGGAGCCATACACCATATTTCATTTTATAAAAATTCAGTTTTAAAGTTATAACAATGTAAATTTTGGTACTTCTGACCATTTATTTTCCCAATAAGTTCCAACAGCACATTATCTCTTCTTTGCCCACTTTGTCATACAGTCTTTCACTTGTTCTTCCATTTCAAATTTCAATAAAATTGTATACATTTTAGCAATTAGTTGTTCACTATTTACAGGTAATTGAAAACTTTTTTTCCATTCTTTTGCAAGGTAGACTGGCAATAACTCAAAATATTTCAATCCATACTCTTCTGCTATTTTTCCTGAATAATAGGCATAGTCTTCTATCTTCCTTAAATTGTTCCATGGGGATATAGGGCTTTCCACCCACTACCCCTCATATTCTGGGGAAGATCTGAGGGGAGATAGAAGAGAAACTACAAGATGCAGAATACCAGCAGTTGATTGTCTTACATAGAATGTTAAGATTCTGAATACTTTGTGCAAAGCATTTTTGAAAGAAAAGATGAATAAGCATCTTTATAAAGTCATTGGACTACAACTTTTATCTGCTTAATTGAGGCATGGAAAAACGGTGGGACTCCAGATTTTGTTGGACTGCTAAAATTTGTAAGCCTTCCAAGATAAAGCAGAGCAGGAAACGGACATCATGGAATGACTAGACTATATTTTATTGTTATAGAGTATAAGAACAGAAGGACAGCACAATGGCTCAGCAGTTAAGATGTTCGATTGTTGGCTGTAAAGTCGACAGCCCAGGTTTGAGACCCAAGCATTACAAAAGTTGAGCAATCATTCTCGCTCCACTCTTGTCAACCTAGCAGGTCAAAAGCATGCAAATGTGAGTAGATAAATAGGTACCACTTCAGCGGGAAGATAATAGTGCTCCATGACATCACGCTGATCCCATGACCATGGAAACATCTTCAGACAGCACTGGTTCAGTGGCCTTGAAACGAAGATGAGCACCACCCCCTAAAGTCAGTTCTGACTAGTGGAGTAAAATCTGCAGTACTCCTTTATAAGAGCAGAAGCTTGAAAGCCTAACCGTTTTTCTCTCCCTCCCTCTTACACCAAAGAGACAAGGAGACAATCTTGAGGTTTCCCCCCATCCACACCTGTTGTTCTAGGGTGAGCAAATTAATAACTGCAACATACTGTCTTTATATTACTACTATTTCTGTAGTAATATAATATAAATATATATTATGATATATGCAATAATTCTTCTATACAAGAATTATTTCCTCATTCTTAAAGGAAATAAATATTTTTTGATTATTTATTAATTTTGGTCTCGAGTCCTGGTTGACTCTTGGTGATTACCTGAATAAGTCCCTGTAACTTTCTTGGCAAGATTTTTGGAACTGGTTTGTCATTGCCTTTTTCCTAGGACTAAGAGAAAGTGGCTCAAAGCTACCTACATGACTTTGGATCCAAAAAAAGGAGTAGAATTCACAATACAATTTCTAGCCTGGCCTCCAAATCACTATACCAATGTGATTCTGCCTCTTAGTCAATTAGAGATATATTAAGAGGTAAGTATTTCAATTTGATAGAGGGCAGTAGAGTAAGGTGGATATAGTGTTTAATACATCTATTCATTTTGCTTTTGAAAAGGTTCCTACGTTGCACAGACAATTCAGCAATCAAGAGAAAAAAATCAAATCAGCAATACAAATTAGCCTTTTAAAACTAACAGGAACATGTCAAATATCAGCAATTTAATGTATGCCTAATAAAGATAATTTTAGAGGAAAAAAGAAAAGATAATTGGTTTAACTCTTTGTGAATGTGACTTTAATCCCATATATCAGTGATGGTGAATCTTTTAGAGACCAAGTGCCCAAACTGCAACCCAAAACCCACTTATTTATCACCGGGTGCCAGGTGGGCATGGCTATGGTGGTCATGGCAGACTGGGTGGATGTGACCAAAGTGGGCATGATCATCTCAATGCTGCTCATGGGGAGGGACGCCTGTGGGAGCCAGGCAGGGTTGGGGGAGATCCAGGGAGTCTCTGGCAGGTGGGGCGGTGGGCAGTAGGCTCATTCTGTGGGGTGAGGTTGACATTGCCACGGGGCAAGGAGAGGGAAGGGCTGGGGCACTGCTGCCTGACACCATTGGCCCCAGCACACAGAGGCCAGCAAGTGCATGGGGGCGACAGTGTCCGTCAGCAGCCACAGCCTGCCAGCTTCTTGACCAGTGCACTCTGGGGCTCCGCAGCCTGCTGCCAGCAGTTCAGAGAAGCCACCTCTGAGCTGAACTGCTGGCCGACAGCTGAAGAGGCAATGCAGTTGGTCGTGCCTGGGAAAAGGAGAGCATGTGAGGCCAGGAGGGAAGGGATGGGGGGAGGGAAACCAACTGTGCTGGGATGCATCTGGCCACGTGGGACCTTGGGCGTCTGGTTGAAGAGGGATGGTTGCCATCTCCGGGGCATGGTATGCATGCCCACTGCCATATATCATTTTTTAAAATCATATTCGGTCTGCGGTTCAAAATCCCCCTCCCGGGCAAAGGGGGGGGAAGAGGGTTGTCTGAATAGTGGTAGAGCCTCTTATACACCCCCAATATTTTTTGGGGGGTGAAAAGAGTGCTCCCACGGAGTTCAGACTGTCTCCGCTTCCCAGCTGCTTTTGTCCTTAGGGACAAAACAAGCCGTTGCAACCACCTCCGCGTTTAAAGAGATCTGGTGAGTTTTTTAGAAGCGGA
Source organism: Crotalus tigris (assembly GCF_016545835.1). Lineage (NCBI taxonomy): Eukaryota > Metazoa > Chordata > Lepidosauria > Squamata > Viperidae > Crotalus > Crotalus tigris. The sequence goes on from NW_024096690.1 coordinate 3,216,964, forward strand.
CAGAGTTGACTAGAGGATTAGCTTTTGCTTTCTTTGATTGTATATGGATTTTTAGTTTAAAGATTTATTTTTACGTTTATATTCCCTCTTTTTACTTTTTACTTTTTGCTGAAAGGGAAAGTAAAATGGCGATCGGCAGACTTTCCGGCGTTTTTTTTATTTTTTTTCCTTTTGGGAAGCTAGAATGGCGATCGGTAGGTTTTTTGGTGTTTTTCTTTCCCTTTCTCTTTTCTTTTCTTTTTAATGATTGGAATGGATGTTTTATTCTTCTTTTTTTTTTCTTTGATGAAAGTGAAAATAAAATGGCGATCAGCTTTTTTGGATTTTAGAAGCATTATTATTTTTGTTTACTTTTAAAGGCAGGCTTTCTGGTGTTTTTCTTTCCCTTTCTCTTTCTTTTTCCTTTTAATGATTTTTTTTTCTTTTTTTTTTCTTGCTGAAAGGGAAACTAAGTTGTTTTGTTTTTTGTTTTGTTTTTTTAAAAAAATGGAATGGATTTCTTTTTATTTAATTCCTTTTCTTTCCTTTTTTTCTCCCTTTTTTATTATAATGATCTCCCTTTGAAGGATTTATTGATTTTTTTTCTGGAGTTAATCTTTCTTTTTCTTTTGTTTAATTTTTGTGGCCCCAAAGTGTTTAGTATTTTTTTGCTATAATGTCTTTTGTTTAATTTTTGTAATTCTCAAGAAGGAGTAAAGATTTTTTTTTTTAAGATGGCTCCAAAGCGTCCAGGGATTCCTACAGCTCCTAAATCAATAGCCTCACCTTCTTCCTTAATGGTGAAGGATCTGCAAGATATGATGGGAAATGTTATATCTCAAATTAGGGCAGAAACGAAAGAGATTTTAGAGGAAAATAATAAGATTTTGAGGCAAGATATAGTTTTGGCTTTAAAAGGAGTTGCCTCTGTTTTTGAAAAGCTGAATTCCCGTGTGGAAGAGGTAACAGAAAAAGTGGAATTGATGGAGGAAAAATTTGAAAGAATGGAAAAAGAAATGGAAAATGAGATTCTTATGCTTCAATATGGACAAATGGAATACGCCTTAAGAATCAGAGGCTTGGGAGAGTCTTTGAAAGGAGATCTGAAAGAGATGGTTGCAAAAGACTTTGCTGTGATTTTGAATAAAGAAAAAGAGGAAATACTTAGTGAAATTGAAAAAATTATTTAGAGTTAATTCTGTGGTGGCAGTGCAAAAGAATTTGCCAAGAGATGTGGTAATTTACTTTGGGAAAAGATCCCTGCGCAATGAAATTATACAAGCTTTTTATAAAAAGAGATTTCAAATTGCTTTACAAGACGTTATAATTTTAAAGGAGATCCCATCTAAAATTTTAAGAAGAAGAAAAGAGTTTGTTTTTTTAGCAGATGAACTTAAAAAGAGACGAATCTCGTTCAGATGGGATGTTCCGATTGGAATGGTGGTGAATTACCTGGGGATATGTTATAGACTTAACACTGTTTTTCAAGCAAAAGATTTTTATACTTCGGTCCTGGGGGTATGTTCATCGCCATCTACTAAGTTTAAAGCCTTGGAAGAAAAGAATGTAGAATTACAGTCTGAAGAGCCTATACTTATGAAAATTGGGGAACCTCAGTTTGAGGGGCCTCAACAAGTTCAGATAGAGGAGCAGAAGATAACTTGTGCAACATATAACTGTAAAGAAAAGCAGCAACAGAAGAAGGTTAAGGAAGCCTCACATCTATTGGTTTCTAAACCTGCAGGAGAAGTAAGACTTATAAAGTTTTTGGAGCAACCCTCAAGGGTAAAATTGCTGTCTGAAGAAATGGAAAATGGGAAATCTCAGTCTGAGGGGCTTCAACAAGCTGAGAGGAAGGGGCGGAGGACAACTTGTGTAACATATAACTGTAAAGAAAAAGACCAACAGAAGAAGGAGTTTAAGGAATCTTCACATGTATTGGCTTCTGAGCCGGCGGGAGAGTCAGGATTTATAATTTCGGAGCAACCTTTAAGGGCATATCTCAAAGCATTTCTTTCGAGCCTTATGGATAAGAGAGACTGATAAGGATGAAGATCGAATGAAAATTCTATATGGACAATCGAGACTGATAAGGACTGTGTTTTTTGTGGATGGAACTTGTTATTGGTAAAGATTTAAATGTTTAATGTGTTTATTGTGGATGGAATTTATTATTGGTAAAGATTTAAATGCGTATAAGGGAATTTTAATGTTTTAAGTTTTAAGTAATATTTAAATTTGTGTTTTGGAGGGAGTTTATAAAGAATGATGGATAATAATGTAAGTATGATATGAAAAGGTTCGGAATATATTATAATGTGTTCAATGTTTGGGGTTTTTTAATTATTATTATTATCATTATTTTCAAGATGGAATTTGTTATTGGTAAAGATTTTAATGCGTATAAGGGGATTGTAATGTTTTAAGTTTTAAGTAATGTTTAAATTTGTGCTTTGGAGGGAGTATAATTTGTTTAATTAAATGTATTCAGATTTGTTTATGATTCATATTAGATTTTATATTGTAGGTATAGATGTTTAAAGAAAGTAATGTTTAAATTTGTGTTTTGGAGGGAGTTTATATAGAATGATGGATAACATTATAAGTATATTAGAAAATGTTTAGAGTATATTATAATGCGTTTAATGATTGTAATTATTATTCTTTAGAGAAGATAATCTATTTAATTTAAGGTATTTAGATTTGTTTAGGATTTATATGTGTTTCAAGTTTTTCTTTTCTTTTTCTGGAAAATTTTAATTAAGCCTGTACTCAACTCTGGGAAGGTTGGGGGAGGGTTTGGGAGGCTCGGGGAGGTGGGGAAGGGTAAGGGAGGGTGGGGGGGTCTGGGGAGGGGATTTGTTTTGTAAAATTTAAAAAATTTTCAATAAAAAAAAATCATATTCGGTCTGTGTATAGGGTTTTGCCAGAAAGAAATGAAAGACTAATAAGTTAAATACATGGGGAAGATATTCTAAAGAAAGTCAGTACATTATTTTATATACTTTTGCACAGGAATCTGTTTTCTTGTATAAGTGAAGGTAAACAGTTCAGGTGTATGTGTTTGCCAATTTGGTCTAGTGGTTCAGGTGCTTCAAGAAACCAGGGGACTGAGTTCTAATCCTGATTTAGGCATGAAAACCAGCTGGGTGACTTTGAGCCAGTCATTCTCCCTTAACCCAACTCATTAAGTTGTTGTTGTGGGCAAATAGGAGGAGAAAGGATTATTATGTTCACCACCTTGAATTACTACTCAATAATAAAGGTAGAATAAAAATATAATTAATAAATAAAATAAAATATCAGCAGTATTCAATAGCCATGATTATTTGTATTTATTATTTGTACTGGTATTGCAATATCTGACATATTTCTATAAATCACAGCATTTCATTGTTAACATCATAACCACAACTTGTCATTGGTCGTCCTTGTATCCTATGGAGAGTCATGATTTGTGTATCTTTTCTCCACTACCCCTGAAAATTCAAATGACCTCAACTCTATTACTTTTTGTACAATTCTTAAATCCTGGCTGTTTTCTCATATATAAGGTCCCAGTTTGAGTCAGGCCATCTCTAGGAAGCATGAAATATTTATTAGCATATTTGTTGCCAATTTATTTTGTTTTTATGATTGTTTTTACTTTATATGCTGTTCAAAGTCATTGTGAGTTGCATAGTGATACTCGTTGAAGAAATAAATATTATAAATACCCTTTGCTATTTTTTCATCAAGTAGGAAAAGAGGAAAAGAAAGTGCAGTATAAAAGCTAAATAGAACATTTTAAACAATTATCTTTAAGCAATTATCTTAACTATTTTTTATAAATATTTTATTAATTTTCTATTTTTACAATCAAGTTTTTAATAGACAACATGATGACTGAGTCCATTAGTAATTCTATGGTACTTGTAAGCTTCTTCAAACTAAATCCAATATTACACCATCCAATACATCCTCTCTTCTTCTGGCAATAGACATTTTTCCACACTAAGCAAATACAATTCTTATTGTTGTTAATAAATATACAACTGTATATCAGCATTTGTTACAGTTTTCTAATAGTATCAATAATATCAGTTTAGAATATCTTTTCTAAGCAAAACATATCTTAATTGCATTTGTACTCAATATCCATTTATTCGGTCCATATCCTATTTTCACTTTTTTCAATTTTAATTTTCCATCCATATTCAAAATATCCCAATCATTTATAATTTCAAAATAAATTATATTTGGGTAACCAAAAGCTTCCCTTATTCAAACTTCTTAGCATTTTCTTATTTCCCTTTTCATATCAAGATATAATACTTTGATTACAAATATTATCTATCTAGTTATAATAATACTTCTATTTCTAGCAATCTATTCTTAACCATATTCAAACATCTAACTAATAATATAACATCCCCTCTAATAGGTCAAAACTTCTGTTTTCTTCAGTCTTACTCTAGCTTTCTTCCTTTGCCAACTAATTTTCCAAGTCAGTACATTTGGATCATCAAATAATTCTTCTTTTATTTTTGTGTATGTTATTTGGAACAAGAGAAACAATTTAGTTAAAGTATTTCTGGAAGAACTAGCCCACTGATATTCATTAAACAGCCTCCCTCCTTCTCCAGTTCCCCACAGTTCTGTTAATGGCTCTATCTTCCTTTTCCTCCAATATGCTCTGAAATCTTGGTTGGTAAAATGTCTTTTCCATTTCCAATATTATCTTTATATCTTCTAAGTCTTCATTTATCTGAGTCTGGCCGTTAGTTCCTTCCTTTAGATCCTCCATATTTGTGTCAGCATTCTCTAGTTTTCCTTCTATTTTCTGGGTTGCTAGTTCCTTCTCTGTAGTTATTTTCTGAGTTTGTAGATTTAAATTAGAAAATTGTTCTTTCATCTCCTTTGTGTTATTTTTAATCTCATTATGAGCTAAGGCAATTGTTTCTTGTATTAATTTCAACATGGAGAGAATTTCTTTCTGTGATTCATCTTTATTTTCTTGGTGATATGTCAGAGGCTTCTGGAGACAGATATTAAGGATGGTTTTTTACCATTTAGAGCTAAATATGGAACATCCATTTTATTTTTTGTAAGTGGTCTTTATAGAAATCTGTTTAAGAGTTTAGAAAGTTTCAGTCAATTGTCATTGGAGCTCCAGATTATCCAACCAACTTATCAATCCATTCTTAAACCTCCCTTAAGCAAATGTAAGGAAAATTCATTTTTTTCTGTCCAATGAGAAATATATCCTTTCTGTCCAAGGAGGAGAAAGAACCATTAAAAGTTATTTATCAATCAAGATTTATAATTCAAAATGTTCTATCATATTAGACAATATTGTATGTTTCTTCTACAGGAAAATAGTTCCACAATACAGTTCTGAAGGTTAGTATTTGTGTTCATAGTTCAGACAGGCCAATTTTATAGTAGTTTATCATCTCTGCCACACAGATAAACAGCCCCCAGGTCTGTTCTCTTTTCTCAGCTGCAATCTTCAAAAGTGAAAGCTTCCAAGGCCAGCCAAAGTCTTATCTAATTCTTGGCTTCTAGAAGGTTTCCTTTAGGCATAATAAGTTGCAGTGCCATAATTCAGCACGAGATGTCATTAACACTGTTTTTTAGTTTTTAAATCCAAAACTTGTATTGTAAACTTTGCAAGTCTCTTTTCTTAAAAAAAGAAAACAAAAAAGGTCTTAAAAGCACTTTTAGTCCCCAAATTTCCAAGCCATATATATATATATATATATATATATATATATATATATATATATATATATATATATATAATTATATATATATATAATTATATATAAGACCTACATACAAACACCCGCGAAAACCTCAGAAAACAAATATCGAACCTCTACGGGGAGGAAATCCACCATCTGACCAGGACCTATGAAAAACTTGAAGTCAAAAGAGCTTCCATTTTATGTGACCTCACATTCCTACGCAACTGCCGAGATCAAAATTTAATCCCCACATGTTTCCAACTGAAATTCCACTCCAACTCTGCAGCTACCAAATGCATCCTGAAAAGAACAGAATTGGCCCTAATCAGAAATGAACTTCATACAAAAAGATTCCTTCTAGACCGAATTAACAAAGATCTGCTCACACTTCACCTCAAACTCAGCAACAAGATCCACCCTGCACTTTGGGACAAATCCAAACAACTCACCGTCTGGAGAGCCGAAACACAGACCACCCTCAAGACAGACACACACACCAACAAACTCCGAAGACTACAAGAACCCAGAAACAAACCCCTCCTCCCTCACAGCCACACATGAAACAAACAGTGCATAACATCTCAGATAGGATTCTCACCAAAGCCGAAACCAATGTCCTTTCCAAAGGATTCAACTTTGCAGTTGCTCCCAAACACATCCCCACTGAAACCATTATATGTGGAATTGAAACCAGCCTGACCAAAATCAACCCCGACGACGCTAACAGAATCAGACTCGAAATCACCAATATCCTCTGCACCAGCAAGCCACCCAAAAGCAACTTACCCAAAGAGGAACAGACAGCACTACATAACCTGAAAGAAGACACCAGCATAATAATCTTACCAGCAGACAAGGGTAATGCCATGATGGTTATGAACACATCTGACTACCAAACCAAATTAACCAACCTACTCCAAGACTCTACATACAAACCCCTAAACACAGATCCCACCACCTACCTGGAAAAAACCACCAGATCCAAAATAAAAGCCTCCCCCATTAGCAAAGAGATCCAGCAAAGAATCATTCCCAGAGAGAAATCATCCAGATGCCCTAAGCTCTATGGTCTCCCCAAGATACACAAAGAAGGAACCCCACCTAGACCCATAGTCAGCTCCATAGGCTCACCTCTACAAAACCTATCCAAATTTCTCGCCAAACAACTACAGCCCTATGTAGAATCCATCATCTCACACGTAAAAAATTCTTTCCATTTCTTAGAGATCATAAAGAAACAAAACTTACAGCCCAGCGACCTACTCGTGAGCTTCGATGTCATATCCCTGTTCACCCAAGTGCCAATCAAAGAAGCCTTGACAGCTATCCAAAACAAATATAACCCCCCAAAACACATCCTAGATCTGACCAACCATTGTCTATCCAACACATACTTCATCTATAACGGACAAAAATACAAACAAATAGAAGGAGCACCCATGGGATCACCCCTCTCACCTGTCATTGCAAACCTCTACATGGAACACTTTGAAACCCAAGCTCTAGAAAAATCTGAACACAAACCCAAACTCTGGCTCAGATACATAGACGACACCTTCATAATCTGGCCACATGGGAACGAAAAACTGGACAACTTCCTCATACACCTCAACAGCCTACACCCCAAAATACAGTTCACCATGGAAACAGAAGCTAATAACCAACTTCCCTTCCTAGATGTCTTAGTCTACAAGAAATCCAATGGCTCCCTAGGACACACCATCTACCAGAAGAAAACACACACAAACCGCTATCTGCATGCTCTCTCACACCACCACCCAGCACAGATCAACTCCGTAGCCAAGATAGTCATCTCTAGAACAAAACGCTTAGCTGATGAACAACACTTAAAAACCGAACTACACACTCTCACTAATGTACTTACATCCAATGGATTCCAATGAAATAAGATTACCAAACTAATCCAAAAAGAAACCCCCACTAAAACCCAAGACAGAGAACAAGAAAACGGCAAAGCCCTCCTCCCTTACATAAAAGGCACCACAGACAGAATCAGTAAGATCCTCCACAAACACAACATTAAGACAGCATTCTGCCCAAACAGAAAAATATCCACATTCCTAAGAAACCCCAAAGATAAAATTGAATTAGAAAATCAAGGAGTATACGAAATCCCATGCACCACTTGTCCCACCACATACATCAACAAACCAACAGAAGAATAAGTGCACGCATTGAAGAACATAAGAACTCAGTCAAAAAAGAGGGACCAACTTCTTCCCTGGTCCAACACCTTAAAATCACAGGACATGAAATTGACTTTAAAAAGACCAGAACTATCACCAAAATTGAACATTTTAATAACAGAATAATCAGAGAAGCCATCGAGATAGAAAAACGCCCACACAGCATGAACAAACGAGATGATACCTCCCGCCTACCAGCCATTTGGAAACCCGCCCTTATTGACAAATGACTCCCTAACACAAAAAATGACATCAGACCCACACTCACAAAAACCACACAGGATGTCACCACCACACATCCACGCAAAAAGCAAACCCAAAGCCACACCGATGATGAGGCACGACCACAACCAGAAGCCAGACCACAGCTGCATCATTATCCACTTTAAACCCCTCCAATCCATACATGAAGCAAACTGACACCCACCATGAAGATGAGGCACGACCATGAACGCGAAGCCAAAAAATAGCAATGCAGTTCACCATTTTAACCCCCCCTGCAACTCAGACTAACCTGAGCACAACAAAGCCCCCACCCAAACAGAACACTCCCCCAGCCAATCAGAGCATAGCCAACCCCCCAGCCAATCAGAGCACAGCCAAGCTCCTAACCAATCAGAACACACCTCCATCCAATCAGAACACAGCCAAGCTCTCATCCAATCAGTTCATACCCCCACTGGCAGTTAAAAGGAGGAAACAGAATCAATCACACATTGCTCCTAGAAGCACAAAGCCGAAAGCACCAGCCTGAAGATGACGAATGAGACTTCGTCGAAACGTCACCAAGATACTTCCAATTTTACGTGGGAGAAGACCCGAATAACCAAAGACCTACATACAAACACCCGCGAAAACCTCAGTGTGTGTGTGTGTCTTTGGTTATTCGGGTTTTCTCTCGCGTAGAATTGGAAGTTTGGCGACGTTTCGGCGAAGTCCCATTCGTCATCTTCAGGCTGGTGTTTTCAGCTTAAACTCCAAATTTGTCTTGTAGATTTCTCCATTTTCTCCAAGTAATTAATTTGCTGTTTTTCTTTTCTTGAGGAAATGGGGCAGAAATTCTCCTTCCCTCTCTCATTTGGGCAGTTTTTCAGGAAGAAACCTTAAAATCATAAAAGGAGCATCAGGTCCCACCCAGTTTCATCCATGTTGCTGTAAGATTGCTTGTTGGTGATTATTGTCTTCCGTTGTCAGCAGCTTTTGACTGGCTATGCAAATGTAGCTAGTCTTTTCCCCCCAGTTTGGAGGGCTTCCTTCGATCAAACAGGAGGGCTGCTGCCCCCTGCAATCAATGAGGGTCCCTCCTTGCTTGCCACCTCTACGGGGCAACTTTTGACCCTTTCCAGCCCTGTCTTCCTACATCTGCCTCACCGCAATGCCAAAACCGGAAGCCATCTTAGCTATTTTTCATCACTTGCTTTCTTTTTCCTAAGCTTAACACTGTCAGATAAGGAGGGATTATTTATAAGCAATTTGGCATTGATACACAGCAGTACAGAATATTGCTGAATTATCAAGACAAAGGATACTGCCAATCTCAGTTTCAAATGAAGGAGGAATACTTGGAGCCACAATGAAGACTTGATATAGGGGAATTTGGCAATGACAGCACAAGTAGCCCTGAGACTGTAATAAGTCTTTCTTACAACTTACTCGAGTGGCCCATTTTCATTACTGAAAGAAAGACACAATCTGGGACTCTTTATATAACATATCATATTGGATATCAAATTATATCCAGTATTAGAATTGGAAATTAGAATCGCCCAGTATAATTCTTTTATGGAATTTTCTAGATGTAGATATTAAAAGAAGGCAACAATTTCTATATAACATATTAAAATTATTCAAGAAAATCTTAAAGTTTCATAACAATTTACTGTTGTTGTTGATATCATAATTATTGTCATTATGATTTCCTGAGTATTTCTTCTATAGTGAGCAAAACTCTCTCTATATTTTTTTAAGCTCGGTATGCGATTCTGCATTACAAATGTGTTCGCTGCTTTATATCTCCCTCATTATCCCAATCTAGTGATACAAGGTAACCTACATTATTTCTCGGGATAATAATTGTTTATCTTTTAAATAATTTGTGGCATATGCCGGTAATATCTGGTATGGTATGTTTCAAGTTGGAAGATCCTGATTCTCAGCCAGAGGCACCTATTACAATGGCATCAAGTCCTACCGTGGGTTTAGTTACTTCCTATAATTCATTAAGACAATATTCTGTTGGCTGAAGTAAAATATACTGATAAGAATCTCCAAGTACAATATTGTCTTTTTAAAACACAACTACAGAAAAAGTAGCCAAATGCAGAATGCTTTTCATAATAATAATCCAGGGATTGGAGCCTCTCAGACTGATACTATTTCCCTAGCCCATTCATGAGTCTGAGAAGTTCATTTGAAAAGCCTAGCACAGGGGTGTCAAACTCAATTTCATTGAGGGCCACATCAGCATTGCAATTGCCCTTGGGGGGCCAGGTGGGTATGGCCAGAGTGGGTGCAGCCTACTGGGCATGGAGGGAGTGGGTGTCGCCTACTGGGCGGGCATGGCCAGCTCTACATCGTTTGCGTCAATGGTGCCTGTGGGGGCCTGGGTAGGAGAGGGACAGATCTGAGAGTCTCTGGCAGAAGGGAGTGGGACCAGGGCAAGTGCCAAGGCATGGTCCACTGGAGGAGCCTCACTGTTTCTCTCAGGCCATGTAGGGGGGCTGTATGATGGTGTGGGCTGCCCAGAGCCCTGGGCAGCAGAGGTGAAATGCCCAGCCTGGCCCTTGAGCACCTGTGGCACCAAGCCCAGCCCCACTTCCCCAAGGGGGCACCCAGCTGCACTTACCTCCTCCTCAAGGCTGCTGCTACTCTCCTTAGCCAGGTTGTTCATGATGGGTACCAGGGCAAAGTAAGAGGGAGACCGAATGCGTTTCAGCATAGATGGCCACCACAAAATTGTGCATTGGCTCGCAGCTGGCCTGGGCCAGGGCCAAGGCAGTGGGGGCCATTCCCTCACTGTTTCCAGGATGGCTTTGCGGGCCACATGAAACCACTTCGCGGGCTGCATCCAGCCCCTGGGCCTTGTGTTTGACATGTCTGGCCTAGCAGCATGGGCTAAACTTTGAAAGTCATTTACACATCCCAAATACTGTTTGAAGTCTAATGCAAGTTTGCAACTAAGAATGGGATTTTGACCTCTCTCATTAAAATGTCAACTGTAAAAAGCCAATGAATCAACACTGAATATAGTTTGAAGTTGTCTGCAGAAAAAAAAAAAACCTAGTTACTCAATTAAGGGTTTCAATAATGATTTCAAGGAAAGACTGGGTGAGACCAGATAGAGAAGTGCTGATGAGTTCATTCTATGTGTCCTTTTTATGGTCAGTGGTGCTTCAATGTGAATTTAAATTGTAACATTGCCTTAGATGTTCTTAAGTGATTTTGTAGATAGAGCATACACTGGATTGAACAACTTGGTGAAATGATGCATGTTATTTAAAGATCAAGTAAGCAAGGAAGTGATGGGCAATTGTTGATCCTTAAAAAAACCCTCTGCTTGAATTGCTTGACTTTTCCAGTGATGCATAATTCTGAGGCTGAAAATGCTACTCAAACATATTTGATCTTTATACCCCAAAGCAGAGGTTTTTTTCACTGAGTTTTAATTAGATTTTTTTCCCATGGATTTTTGTTTTGTGTCTCGTTCCCAGAGTGCTCTAAAAATTCTTTAAGATTTGTTTTAGAGTGCTTTCTTTAATGTTGCAAGGTGGTGAAGAATGCTAGTGGCATGATTGTTTTCTTTCTCACCTGTCCATCATTCTCCAGGGTCCCTAACTGACCACAGTTACAAAGCTGAAAGAAAGTTTTTCTTTGGGGAAGCAGGGAGTCACTGAGTACCATTACCCCTTATCTTCTGACCCCTTTTAAATAATAAATGCAACTTTTCTTTAAAAAGCAATAAAGGGCAATTGAGGGGAAATGGTTTCAAAACTGCAGGAAAAAACCTTGGGAGTTGCATGAGCAAAAATGTTTTTCAGTTTGCTAATCTAAAACATTTTAAACCTAAAATGTTTAAAAATGATGGTGAATGCTAATAGAATGTCCAGAAGCAAAGCATAATGGAATGGCACTTCTGGACAGAACAAAAATGATACAGGGTTAGAGAAATGAACTAAGATTTGGAATTGTTTGCTAGGATGCTTAATAGACGATCTTGGGCCAATCAGTTTTTCATCCTAGTTTATTTCACTTGGCATATGGAAATAGTGGAGAACAATCAACTGATCCAATCATAACAGGTTGGATGGGAGGAAGGATAGTAAATATTTAATTAATTAATAGCACAATGAGAAAATTAAAGAAAGAAAAATGCAGTGCATGGACTAACTAGAGCAAGACATATCAAACTTGCAATGTCACGTGACATCGTGGAACAGTTTTGCCATTGCTGGCAATGGGGTGGGCGCAGCTTCCATGTGACGCGTCTGGCCCATGGACCGGCAGTTTGACACCCCTGAACTAGAGTGTTGCGCAAGTCAATTAAAGAAGACTTTTCACATGTTGGATAACATTGGATGGATTGTCAGTTGACAGAACCATCAATAACCATTCTTTGAAAGGCATCCTCATTTTCTTTTCAGTGTAAGGAGCACCAGTTTTATTCAGCATTTAATCAGGTTTAGAAACCTTAATTTCCAGGGCTACTTATTATCTTTTAATTATTTTAGAATATTTGTTATTGTTGGACAGTGCATCACGTTGCATCTATGAGGTTTTTGATAACCAGGGCAAGTGGCTAGAGATACTGTAGGTGGCAAATAGGAACTTCACATGCGGTTCCTATATCTGGTTTTCACTTGATCTTTTGTTAGTTACATGAGCCTCTATACACTTCTCCTCCCCCCATAACTTTCCCCTCTAATATTTCTCTCCTGTGCTCCTCCTCAAGATAAGTTTAGGTAGGCATTTCAAGCTTCATGATCATTAATAAATTAGATTTTTCCTCTAACTACAACAAATATGTCAGTAATCATTAATAGCTAGACTATGCTAGTCTGCTTTAAGAAAACAATAGTAAGTATAATGGGACATTCTGTCACTTAATACTTCAATATTATTTTATTTATTTCAGTACTCTGTTTATATTTAGGAACGTGGCCTCTCAGAAGGACTCCTGATTAATTAAAATCTTCAACATTTATGAATTATGTTTTATTCTATATTATTATTATTTAAATAATAATAATAGTTTGGAAGGGACCTTGGAGGTCATCAAGTCCAACCCCCTGCTCAAGCAGGAAACCCTACACCATTTCGGACAAATGGCTGTTCAGTCTCTTCTTAAAAACTTCCAGTGTTGGAGCATTCACCGCTTCCGGAGGTGGGCTGTTCCATTGGTTAATTGTTCTAACTGTCAGGAAGTTTCTCCTTAGTTCCAGGTTGCTTCTCTCCTTGATTAGTTTCCATCCCTTGCTTTTTATCCTGCCTTCAGGTGCTTTGGAGAATAGCTTGACTCCCTCTTCTTTGTGGCAGCTCCTGAGATATTGGAACACTGCTATCTTGTCCAGCAACCATTCCTTATATGTTTTAGCCTCCAGTCCCCTAATCATCTTTGTTGCTCTTCTCTGTACTCTTTCTAGAGTCTCAGCATCTTTTTTACATCGTGGTGACCAAAACTGGATGCAGTTTTCCAAGTGTGGCCTTACTAAGGCATTGTAAAGTGGTGTTAATACTTCACGTGATCCCTCTGTTAATGCAGCCCAGCACTGTGTTGGTTTTTTTGGCAACTGCAGCACACTGCTGGCTCATATTTAAGTGATTGTCCACTAGGACTCCAAGATCCCTCTTGCAGTTACTACCTGTACATTTGGATTTTCTTGCCTAAATGTAGAACCTTACTTGATTTCTGAGAAAGCCTACTTTTGAAGGGCAGCATACAATGTTTAACCTCCCCACACATAGGATTTCATTAGCCTGAGTATTTCATCATCTGTTGAAAAACATTGAAAAGTGAAGTCAAAGATACGTAATGGACTACTGTAATGAAACTTTAGTAATAGACTAATGTAACAATAAAGTTTACGGGAAGTACATTTTTCTTTAGAATAAAATGTATTTTCTGTGAAGTTTTTAGTTTTTTTCTCTTCATTTGCCAAAATTCAGTCTTGAAAAAGACTTATTTTTAAAGATCCCTTTAAATATAAGATCAGTGGGTTTATTACTATTATTTTGCAAAGCCTATCTTCAAAACTATCAAAGTATCCATTTCTCATATACAGTAACTAATGAGACATAAGTGTAGACTTCAGTATTCATTTGTATGCTTTGTATTTGGAGATTGTAAGTTAAACCTTTTAAAATCACACTCCATAAACCATTGACATGAGACAAGGAAAGCAGTTTAGTTTGAAATACTTAAAACTACTTTGCAGACAGAAAGGGGCAGGCTTTTTCAACTGTGGGAAGCAAACAGGCATAGGATGTCATGACAACCATTAACGTTAAATGTGTCTAGGATTTGCATCCTGGCACAATTAAGTGTAAGGAATTTAATTAGAATCAACAGGGATTATTTTTATTGTGTTCAAGTGCCATGAATGCTTGATGAGAAAGCAGGTTGTCAATGTGAAAGATTGTTTATGTTTGCTACATATCTTTGCATGATTGCGCACAGTTTAGATATATCAGGGATATTGTATGTGTCAACAGCTGTTGGATTCTGCACCTTACTTGAAAAGAGAGAGGGAGACCATCTTTGCACTCTGGTCTGATATAGGATCATAGGTAGATTCTTGTTAACATGAATTGGGTCAATTTATATCCCTCAGAGGCATTCAAGGTCACCCTACAGTAAAATGGCATTTTTGACTCTAGGGCCTGCCTTCCTTTCTTTCTTTCTTTCTTTCTTTCTTTCTTTCTTTCTTTCTTTCTTTCTTTCTTTCTTTCTTTCTTTTTTTTTTTTTTTTACAAATAAAAGGGAAAGATTGAACATTCAGCACCGCCTATTACACTGAGGCTGCTGCCTCACTGCCGGATACATCTATAGCCTTTCAAATCTACAAATGTTTTTGGTAAAAAAAATATGAAAAACTTTCTTATCCTCTTATGCTAGATTTTAAGTTGTAGAGACTTGACTTATTCATCAGCTTCATATCTACCTGTCTTGGAAAAAGTCACCCAAAAAGAGAAAAAGTAAAAGAAAGAAAACTAACCAAATTCACTAAAAAATAAATTAGCTAAATAAAATAAGACAATAATTTATTTACTATACTTCCTTTCTTTGAATGACCATATGTCATCTGTGATACACTATTGTTTTGCTATTATGTGTATTGTAAGTTTTTCTTTTTTGTCTTATAGTCTAATTCCATGGTGAAGACATACCAAAACAGTAAATATCGCCTGACTATGAGCCCTGGATTTAGTTCCCAGTGGAATAATAGACAACCACTTTGGAATGCATACACTTTCCCAAGGATGAGCTTACAGTACCAATCCCACACTGGCTATACCTACTGTGCTGGACATACAACAGTGAGTAACTTCTAAAAACTTGCATTCTCTTGTTCAGTAAAAAGAACAATACAGGGCTGTGCATTAGTCAAAATACTTTGGCTTTCATGACAGCAGAACACCACTCTGCTATTGATTAAAACAAGCTCTCTTCTTTTCAAGGTTTCCATTTGAAAAGGAATCAGCTCATTAAAGTTCATGACTTTTAAAGTAACTCTATCTTTTTCAGGCTCACACAGAGGACTGAAAAAAGAGGGCTATTTTAATGAGTAACAGAAAAGTATATTGATTGCATGAGGTCCATTTTGCGGATTATTTGTCAAATCATGCAGAAGAAAGATCATCCTGCTTTTTGTGGATTTTGAAAATGTTTATATTCTGTGACTGTAATTGGGAGAAGCTTATAATGAGGATCAACAAGATTCTCAGCATGGATGATGTTGAGTGATGTTGGGAGTTATGACCTCAACAGAAAAGGCTGCCTTACATTGTAGACAATCAATCTAAATAAGACATTTACTATGAATTAATAGTATGATGATGTGTTAGCCATTGTCTATTCTAGCCTTTAACTTTTAATTTGCCATTTTTAAATGAATGTTCATTCAGCCTGAAAGCTGGTAGAAGTTTAGTTAATAGGTTCTCCTGAAGAGCCATTATAATTATCTTCTGTCATCAGCTTTAGTCAATTTCTTCAATACACATCTGATGGATAATTTAATTGCCTGTTTCTCTACCAAGCTGCTCTATGGTGCACCTATTGTTTGTTTGTTAGGCTTGGTATACCTCCGGCTACTAAAAGAAACAAAAGATATTGTAACAGCTGCTGTAATTTGCCCACCCAGTAAGAAGGAACAGGAGAAAGTGCTGGGGAAAGTTCTTTTTTAAAAAAAGAAGGCTTTTTCATTCCCACATGAGGTGGTGCATGGAAGGGGAACAAAGAAAATGCTTTTTCTTTTCCATTTAAATAGTGGAAGTGACTAGGGCTCTGGGGAGTGGCTGTGACAGCTAAGGGCTCTCTCAGCTTTTGCAGTTCCACCGTAGCTGCTGCACCTATATGTACCAAAACAAGGTAATAGACAGAATACATTTTGCTCCCTCCTCCGTCTTTAAACATTGTGACAATTTGCTGTGAAACTTATCTCCAGTTCTACTTGCATTATTGATGGAGGTTTTGGCAAATGCAATTAGGAAAGATTCATCGATTGAAGGAATTGGTGTATATAAGAAAACTAAAATAAATTTATTTGCAGATGATACATTACTAACATTTCAAAATCCATAGTTACTACAGAGAGGGTATATTTACATTTGAATGAATTTGGAAAAAATAGTGGATTGCAAATAAACTGGGAAAAATCAGAAATGATGTTATATAACCATAGTAAAGAAGAAGTGGACGTATTGAAAGAAAAATATAAATTAAAAATAGTAGATAGTATCAAATATTTAGGTATTGACATCCCAAAAAAATATTCAAGAATTAAAGAAGATAAATTATGAAAAGTTAAAGAAAGATATAAAAGATAAAATAGATAAATATGGAAAAGTAAAATGATCATGGTTTGGAAGAATTGCAGCAATAAAAATGAAAGTTTTGCCAAAAATTAATTTTTTGTTTTGGATGATCCCAATTAAGTTTTTGGATCAAGAATTAAAGGAAATTCAGAGGCTGCTGGAAGTGTATTGTAATGGAGGTAAGAGAGCAAGAATAAGCAAAGCATTATGGTATGAACCATTAAAAAAGAATGGGCTGGGCCTTTCAAATGTTAGAAATTATTGGGTAGCTAATCAGTTAAAGGTGGTCCCAGATATTATAGCATTAAATAAGAGATTTATTATGGAGTGATATAGAATTGAAGGAATTAAAGGAAATAGATGATCCTATAGAAACATATTGGTTTAAAAAAGGATACTAAAAAAATGTTAAGAGGATTCAAAATCTCTTTTTAAAAAATTTGATAGAACTACAGAATAAATGGAGATTGAAGATTGAATTGAAAGAATGGATTAGTAAATTTAAAATAATCAGATATATAAATGGGAAGACTGAAAGAACAAGATAAAGAATATAATACAATTAAAGAATGTTTTATCAGATATTAAATTAAATTGGTTGAATTTAATACAATTAGAGAAATGGATAAAAATGGAAGAAAAATTCGAGGTGAAAGATAGTTAACAAAATTTGAAATGATTATAAAAGAAAGTGAGGTAAATGAAAAATATATAGGTAAAGGGAGAATTGGGAAAATATACAGAATATTAACTGAACTAGAAGGTCAGACAAAAGGTTTAAAATTTATTTGGGAAACAGATTTAGGAGAAATAAATGATAAAGATTGGAAAAATATTTGGAATAGAAGAGTATATAAGAATATGTCAGTTAGAGTTAAGGAAAATGGATATAAAGTGATAAGGAGGAGGCACCTAATACCATATAAATTAAATCAAATAGATGTTAAATATACAAATATTTCTTTGAGGTGAAAGAGATTGGCACATATAAACATATGTGGTGGGATTGTGATAGCATACAAAAGATATTGCACATGGTGTTTACCTTATTGAAGGTAAATTTAGATATGTCACCGAGGATTGCGTTACTGTTACTGGTGGAAAAATAAGATATAAATGAAGCAAAAAAGGAATTGATTGTAAATTTGATAATGGCAGCTAGATTACTGATGGCTAAATATTGGAGATGGAATTGGGTTATTCAAAGAAATGAGTGGTATAATGAAATATGGAATATGGCAATAAATGATAAATTAACAGAAATTAAATTTAAAAAAGGGATGATTAAAGTAAATAATTACAATGAAATATGGGAGGATTTTATAAAAACAGTGTCAGTGGAAGGCAAAGGGAATAAACCTCCTCAGGAACATATGCTGTTTTGGAGGGGATAAGGGCACAGTTGAAATATATTGTATATTGGTAGTTGTTACATGAAAAGAAATATAGGTAATAAAAATGGTCTCCAGGGAGGTGGGTGCACTGTAATATTTGTATTTTTATATTGTTTTTTATTTAGACTTATATGTATTATGTTTTATTGTTTAAATAATTTTAAAAAAGTGGTTGGGAAGCACATTCCAAACCTTCAGTGCATGATTTAAGACCAACCCAAATGTTTTAGCCAAGAAAGGAATCTCAGTACAGAAGTTGACCTTGGGCAGAGTATTGAAATGCATTCATAAACAGAATTTCACTTTCTTTCCCACTAATTGTTCAGGGAAGTTCAGCAAAAAATCTTGTATGATATTACTGTGACTTTTCTTACTCTTCTTCATTATCTAATATTAGCCCAGGACCTTATAATGCAGTTGTTTTCAACTGTATCATCCAGGCTCCTTCTCTAATCACATATATTAATTGATGATCTGAACATGTGATAGTTCCCAAATACATTTATGAATGGTATCCTTCAAACTATATTTGTTGTTAAATAAAAGCTTTGATCTTGAATATTGTTTCTTATATGCAATTAAGATTAAATTAACATTATGTATTTGTCATACTCAGTTTAAAGAAAAAGAAACTAACTTTTTGAATAAGTTATGGAATTCTGAAAATCATAACTAATCTCTTACCATGGAAATTCATAAAAAGCAAAGAAACTGTGATGATCTGAAAAAAAATCCTTATCATTGCAATTAATTTCTTCTCTTATTCTCAGTTGAATTTCTGTTAGAAAAAGATGTAATGAATGAAATATTGTTTCTCCCAAAATAAAGTGGAATGAAGCAGAGTGACAGGTTGAAAGTTGTTCAGTTCCACAGGCTTCTCAATTTATATTGAACTATTACATTGCATTGAGTTGTCAGTGAATGTGTGGATGCATGATGCATGGGTATTCTTTTTAATATTTTTATTACAGACTTTAATTACACAGTAAAAGCAAATATAAAGGAGAAATAGAAATAAAGAATAAAAAGTGCAAAGAAAAGTTAATAACTGTTCGCCCCTTATAAGGTTACAAATATCTCGTCTTCCCATAAACTATCCTTTATCAATTTGCAAATCCATAAATGATCAACTTTACGGTCCTGGTGTCAGGTTTTCTTTTTATCATCCCAAAGACTTTAGCAAACTTCTTTTTTTTTATTGAAAATTTTTTAAAATTTTACAAAAACAAAACAACCCTTCCCCAAACCTCCCCAACCCTCCCATTCCCTCCCCCGACCTTCCCAGAGCTGAATACAGGCTTAATTGAAATTTCTTCAAAAAATCTTTAAAAAGATATAAATCATGAATAAATCTAAATACATTAATTGAACAAATTATAAAATAATTAACAATAATATATATATATATAAACATAAATACCAAAAGAAAAATGCTTTAAAGAAAAAAGAATAAAAAAAAGAAAAAAGAAAAAGATAAAAGAAAATATAATAAAAATAAAAAATAAAAATAAAAAAAGAATAAAGTCTATAAAATATTTTAATTTTTAAATATAAGTTATTGAAAAACTAAATAATATTTTTTTATATCCAACTTATATTGTATAAAATCTATCCATTTTTTCCATACCACAAAATACTTCTCTTGCGATTGATCCTTCAAAAAAGCCGAAATCTTTGCCATTTCCACCAAATAAGAAACTTTAAAAAACCACTCTTGCAAAGTAGGCAAAGATTCCTTCTTCCAACATTGCCCTACTAACAACCTTGCGGCTGTAATTAAATTTAACATCAATATGGTCTCTTTAGTATCACAATCAATAACAATACCTAACAAGAACAATTGTGGGGTAAATTTTACCCTCCTTCTAAAAATTATTTGAATATTCCACCATATCTTAATCCAAAAAGCTTTTATATTTTTGCACGACCACCAGATATGATAGTAAGTAGCATCCAAACATCCGCATCTCCAACATTTAGGCTGTAAGTCAGGATACATGCGAGACATTTTTTGTGGATCAAAGTGCCATCTATAAAACATTTTATAAAAATTCTCCCTTAAGTTTTGGGCTTGTGTAAATTTGACATTCCTCACCCAAATAATTTCCCAGGTATCTAGTAGAACTGGTTCACCAAAATTTTGTGCCCATTTAATCATACATTCTTTGACTAGTTCTGCTTCTGAATCCAATTCTACTAACACCCCATAAATTCTCTTAATGTGAGTTCGTCTTTGATCTTTTATTTGTTTTAACAAGTTTTCATCTTCTCTAAGCAAACCCACATTGCGATCTATCTTCCACCTATCCACTATTTGTCTATACTGAAACCATGAGTAAATAATATTTTCTTGTGTTAAATCTTCCAAAGATTTTAACTGCCAATTTTTACTATCCCATCTAAGTAATTGTGCATAAGAAATACTATCCATCTTAACTCCTCTCCTTATCCCTTCTATCGCATGCCATGGTATAGCCCATAATGGAATTTTAAAATCACTTCTATAATATTTCCTCCAAACCCGAAGTAAAGAAATCCTTATAATATGAGATTTAAAAACCCTATCGACCTTTTTATTAAAAATTAAATAGGCATGCCATCCAAAAAGTAAATCCCAACCCTCCAAGAGGAGTATTTCTACATTTATTAAATTAACCCAATCACTTATTAATGTTAAAACCACAGCCTCATAATACAATTTCAAATTCGGTACCTTGAGTCCACCTCTCTCCTGAATATCTTGTATAATTTTAAGTTTTACTCTTGGTTTTTTCCCTGCACAAATTAATACCTTTCTGCCATTCATCTAAATTAACCTCATTCTTTAAAATAGGTATCATTTGAAATAAAAAAAGAAACTTTGGCAAAACATTCATTTTAATCGCCGCAATTCTTCCCAAAAGAGATAATTGCAACTTCTCCCAATTTTTCAAATTCTTTGTATATTGAACCACAACCTTTCATAATTATTTTTATAAATTTTGCATTAGAAACAGATAAAATAACCCCCAAGTATTTCACCTTATTAACAACCTCAAAATCTGTCAGGTTAACCAAAATCTGCTTATCCAGATTAGTCATATTTTTGGGCAATATTTTAGTCTTATTATTTTAGCAAACTTCTTTTGTAAATGACCAGTGACACATTACTATCCATGTATTTTTTCTTTGTTTATCATTTGTCTTTCTATTTTAATTTTCAAGACTTTAATTAATTTTTTTAATGTCCATTAGAAAGTTCTTATTCTCATTCTCTTGAATTTTTGTTTGTTTCTATTTCAGCTGCCTTCTCTATCTTATAAAACATTTTTTTTATTATCCAGTATTTCTAGTTCCAGTATTTTTCCATCTGGCAAAATTTCTTTCATATCTGTCATTCCTTTATTAACATTTTTTGGGTGTAGTCTATCCATAGAAGTGGTTTCATTACTGACATTGGTGATATTGTAGTTACTAATTTCTGGCCCCATTCTTGAAAATATCCTGAATATTTCAAATCTTATAATGTTTTATGTCATATTATAAATCTCCATACTAAGCAAAAAAAAATATCAAAAACAAGTTTGCACATTTTTCTTCTTCTTTTCTGCTTGTTATCTTTAATCTCCCCTGGAGTCTCCTCTTTCTGAAATTATAAAACCTCAAATCTCTCTTACGCTTTAATTTTATTTTTAACCTGTCTTTATTATTTTTATAAATAATTCAGGGAAGCAAACTGAACACATCTTCCTCTTCCTATTTTTGTACCACAACAATCCTGTGAGGTGAATTGAGCTGAGAGACAGTGGCTATGGCTATCTCACAAATTGGCTCTCAGCAGGGGAAGCTCATTCAGGATTTTGTTGGAATATTTATGAGCAGGAAGAGTCAGTGGTAACTCAGTCAGCCAATGTGAAGAAAGTGCTACTGAATCTGTGCAAAAGGGTATTGAGTTAGGAGCTGGATTTCCAGTCTCAGGTCTGTCTCTGTATCTCTCTGTAAGAAGTCTTCAATTGAGCTATGTTGCTGTAAAAAAGAATGTATGGTATTGTAAATATTTTGATATAAATATAAAGAAGTTATTTTGAATCAGCTAAATGCAGTCAACTGTGAGAGTTTCTGATTTATTTTTTCACCAACAGAGAAATTAAAATTCTCTAACAGGTTATGGGCCCAGAGCTTACTAAGGACTGCATTGTAATTTAAAGCTAGAAGAAATTGCCTGTGTTTAGAAAGTATAAGAACAAGGCAGAATTAACAGAATGGCTGCAATGGAATTTAAGGAAAGCTGTGTGCCTTGTTTGGGCCAGAAGAATTACATTATATGGGCTGCAAAAATGGAATGTTTGCTGAAAGCTAAAGAGCTGTTGTATATTATAGAAAATCCACCACAAGTATTTGCAGCTGCTGATCAGAAGGTCATGATCAAGCAATGGCTTATCTTATCTTGAATTTAGATGATGAACAATTTCTAAATGTTGCAAATTTAAAGACTGTAAAGGAGATTTGGTTGAAGTTGAGAGCTGTGCACGTGAATGTTTCTGCATGCAATATAGTGCAATTGTCAAGAAAATATTACAAGGCCTGTTTGCAATCAGGTAAATCTGTGGAACAGCATTTAAATAAAATGTAAAGTTTATTTTTGGACTTAGAACAATGCAGGATTAAATTCCCTGAGTCCCAGAAGGTTTTATTGGTGTTGAACAGTTTAGACAAAACCTGGGACACAGATTCTGCCATATTTGAGTGTAAAGAAGAGCAAGACTTAAATTTTGAGGCTTTAAAGGCATGTTTGCTTAATGAACAAGAAAAGCACCATTTTAGAAGCAGCCACGAGGAGGTGAAATTCCAGAAGTGGGGGTCCAGACTGCAAGTCTCCAAAGAAGAAACATTTTGCAGGCAGAGAGCTAAGCAAGAAAAGAATTGCTACATTTGTGGAGCAAACAACCATCTGAAAAGGAACTGTTTGCAAAGGAACTATTTGCAGCAAAGGACATTTGTGCAACCAAAAAGGACTGATTTGCAAAAGGAACATTTTGGTGTTGCAAACGTTTGCTATAGCAACAACAGAGACAAGTGGCTAATAGATAGTGGGGCAAGTCAAACAATTGTTAATGACTCTGAATTATTTTGCAGGTTTGTTCCAGTAGCACAAGAAGTTGTGGCTTTGGCAAATGGCCAGAAAGCAAAAATCATCAGAAGAGGCGATGTAAAAATTCCATATTTGGAATCAAAGTTTACCAATGTGCTTTGTGTACCTGAGATGGAACATAATTTGTTAAGTGTGTCTAATTTAGACAAACAAGATTTTGAGACCATTTTTGTAAATGGGAAGTGTCTCATCAAAAGGAATGGGAATATTTGTGCAGAAGGCATAAAGGAAGATAATCTGTATGTATTGCAGGGACAAAAGGTTCAATGTTCCCATATATTTAAGAATGTTGCAGAGCATGATTCATGTGTTCATCTTCTACATAGAAGACTTAGCCATACAAGCTTTAAAGTTTTGCAGCAAATGCAAGATTTTGCAGAAGGGCTAAATTTGAAGGGATGCAAAACATATTTGGACTGTGCAGTATGCAAAGCATTGAAGTCAAAGGCATTCCCAGTTAGTAAATGTAGCACAAGACAAACAAAAAGAGCTCTAGATCTGGTCTATGCAGATCTGGTGGGACCTATGCAAGCCAATTTGGGAGGAGTGAAATATGCACTGGTAATTGTTGATGATTATAGCAGGTATTTTGCTACTTGCTTAGAGGTAAGACAGAGGTGCTACAACAATTCAAACAGTGGGTAAGTTTTGTAGAGAGAAGGTACAGACAACAAGTGTGTCAGTTGCAAACTGACAGAGGTACTGAATTTATGTCAACTAAATTCCAACAATGGTTGGGGCAGTTGGGGATAAGACACAGATGTACAAATCTTTACACAGCAGCAGAGAATGGTGTAGCTGAAAGAAGGAATGGTGTTTTGCAAACAATGAAAGATTCATTATTAGAGGATTCTGGTACGAGCAGCTCATATTGGGGAGAAGCCATATTGACTGCCAATTATATAGTTAACAGGCTGTGGAGTTCCTCCATTAATAATACTCCATATGCCATTCTATATGGGAAAAAGCCATCACTGACACATTTGAGAATTTTTGGAAGTACTGCATGGGTACATATTCCGAAGGCAATCAGAAGAAAGGGACAGCAAAAGTCAAGAAAGCTCAGGTTTGTGGGCTATGAGCCAGGGTCAAAAGGATATCGCTTTAGCGATGTAAGTAAAAGAATTGTAATTTCAAGGTCTGCTAATTTTGTAGAATAAAATTGGAACAGAATTAATGCAAATTCTGGGTATGTCTCACTTAATGACAGTGATCTATTTAACAACAATAACTCATCTAATGATTAAAAAATGATTATTGAAGATGTCAGGGAGGAGAGGCTGAACAAGACATGAAGCCAGAAAGACTTGAGATACTGGAGCAGTTAATACCACGTAGGTCAGAGCGATGTAATAAAGGAATTCCACCTGACAGGTATTCTGCCAGCAAGGTAAAGGTTTGCAATGTGTGGTATGATCCAAGAAGTTATAAAGAAGTGTTGACATTACCAAAAGCTGAACAAGAAAAATGGAAGGAGGCCATGGATAAAGAGATGACATCCATGGGAGACCATGAAGTATTTAAATCAGTGACTTTGCCACAGGGAACCAAGCTGTGGGTTGTAAGTGGGTATATAAGAAAAAGGTATTGCCAAATAATGATGTACAGTTGTTGCAAGATTTAAATATTAATGTAAAAGAATCTGTAAAGGTATTTGAAGACAATACTACTGTATAAAAATGGCAACTGGTGACAGGGTGAAGAACAGAAGTAAACATGTAGATATTAAGTATTGTAATGTCATGGAAGCTGTAAAAGGAAAATTGATTAGTTTACATCATTGTTCTTCTGAGGATAATTTGGCAGACATGATGACTAAACCATTGGGTGGTGTTCACTATGGAGAATGTGTTAAGTCAATAGGTCTGATGTCTCTTCCTGTCATGAAGGGAGGAGTGTTGGAATATTCATGAGCAGGAAGAGTCATGTGGTAACTCAGTCAGCCAATGTGAAGAAAGTGCTACTGAGTGCAAAAGGGTATTCAGTTAGGAACTGGATTTCCAGTCTCAGGTCTGTCTCTGTATCTTTCTGTAAGAAGTCTTCAATTGAGCTATGTTGCTGTAAAGAAGAATGTATGGTATTGTAAATATTTTGATATAAATATAAATAAGTTATTTTGAATCAGCTAAATGCAGTCAACTGTGAGAGCTTCTGATTTATTTTTTCACCAACAGAGAAATTAAAATTCTCTAATAGATTTCCTTTTTATGAAAATAGGAATAAACTTCCTACCTACTTCCCACCCTGATTTCTCCTGTACATAATCCAGATAGTTAAGCTAAAGATTGAAACTATGACTTGAGCTGCCCTGTTCTCTTATTTCCTTCCATCTGGATACTTCTCACAGACAGAAACATAGGAAGCTGCAATGAAGCCAGATAAGATTATTGGTCCACTAAGCCCCATATTGTCAATTCTGGCTCCAGTGGCTTTTCAGTTCTTAAAACACTGGGAAAGCCTTGGTTCTGTCAAAAGCCACTTTCCCATAGGAGACATTTACTAGAAGCTGCATCATATGTCAAAAGAGTAGAGCTCTTTGCCTCGGATAGACTTTTTCTCTCATTCGTCATAAAATAACTTTCTGCTCTTATCAGAGATATGAAATAATAGTTTATGAAAGAGTTTAGTCCTCTGCGTTTTAATGGATACATCAATATTTCAAATAAGTAAATGAAAATTAGGCTATGGGCTGCATCTATTTTAAAGCTGCAATCTATCCAGGGATGTATTCTGTCTCCACTGTTGTTCAATATCTACTCTGAGTCAGTCTTCAATGAGGCACTGGAGAACATCAAAGTTAATGGTGTTTGGATCAACAACTTAAGATATGCTGACGATACAGTTCTGCTTGCCAGTAAGCATGAAGACCTTCAGCTCCTCATCAACAGAGTCACAGAAATATCTGAAAAATACGGCTTGAAGCTTAACACCTCAAAAACCAAAATCATGGTCATTAGCAAACAACCCGTTAATTTACGACCAATAAATTCAGAAGGAATACCACTAGAAAAAGTTGAAAGGATCACACACCTCGGTTCCAATTTACATGAAAGCTGGGATATGACCGTTGAAGTAAAGACAAGGATAGAAAAAGCTTGAACAGCATTCTTCAAAATGAAAAAGGTCTTCTGCAGTCACAACATAAGCCTAAGACTAGAAATCAGGCTTGTCAGATGCTATATTTTTTCTATTCTGCTCTATGGAGTAGAGAGTTGGTCTCTGACAGGCCACCTGAAGAGACTAGAAACATTTGAAATGTGGATTTACAGGCGGCTGTTACCTATAAACTGGGCTGACAAGATCAGAAATGAGGAGGTGATCAAATTTACAACCCAAATGTTGGAGATGTGGTAATATGGATGCAACATATTTTCACTTTTGGTGGAATTGTAAAAAGGTAAAGGCTTTCTGGATTATGATTTGGTGGAATATTCAAAAGATTTTTAAAAGGAAGATAAAGTTCACCCCTCAATTATTCCTATTGAGTATTTTTATGGATTTAAATGTCAAAGAAACTACTTTAATGTTGAATTTATTAACTGCAGCAAAGTTACTAATAGGCTCATATTGGAAGAAAGATTCGTTGCCTACTTTAGAAGAATGGATATTTAAAGTTTCTAACTTTGCAGAAATGGCAAAAAATTCTCTTATTTGAAGGATCATGCACAAGAAAAATATATTATTGTATGGAGAAGATGGATAGATTATATTCAGAAAAAGTATGGGACTACAAAGTTTCATTTACTTTATGAGTAAATGTTATAGCAATTGTTGTAGAGATTTGTTTATATGACTTAATTTAAGGGGAGTTAAAGGTTAAGTATGATGGGTTTTTTTTCTTTTCTTTTTTCTTTTCCTTTTTTATTATTGTTAACTTTCTTATTAATAACCCTGTACTCTGCTCTGGGAAGTGAGGGGGGAGGGTTGAGGGTGGGTGGGTGAGTGGGTGGGTAATGATAATATGGTAGTTTATAGAGAGGTGCCACTTGGGCATTTCCCCTATGCTGCGTTCATGTGTTTGAGAGGGATGAGAGGGGAGGAAGGTGCAGGGAGGAAGTAGGATGGTAAGAGGAGAAGGGGAGGGGAGAGTAGGAGGGGAGGAGAGAAAGAGGATGGAAGTAGGGAAGGTACTAGAGAGGGTGGACGTGGCCTGGGGGGAATGGGCAAGTGGTACCAATGGTTAGGAATTTATTTTATCTTGTGAATTGAATTGTATTTTGTATGAATAAATGGAAAATTAAAAAAAATTATTAAAAAAAAAGAAATGAGGAGGTGATAAGCCGCCTGGGAAAGCCAAGGGAAATCATCAAAACAATTAAAAAATGAAAATTAGAATATTTCGGACATGTGATGTGACACCCAGAAAAATACGGCATACTCCATTTAATCTTCCAGGGAAAGATTGAAGGCAAACGAGGTCCAGGTAGAAGAAAAACATCGTGGCTTCAAAATCTAAGGGACTGGTTTGGACAAAACTCAGCAGCACTTTTTTGTGCAGGTGCTGATAAAAACAGGATCGCCAACATAATTGCCAATGTCCGATAACAGATATGGCACAAGAAGAAGAAGAATCTATCCATCCTGGCTTAAAACTGCTCTTTAAACCTGTCCATTATTTGGGATTTTTGGAAGTGGGGTGGGTGGGGACTGGGAGTAGAATAATCCTTGCTTAAAGAAACTCTGCAGTTTTATTTAGTTTCTGATCATGTTCTGCATATGGCTTCTCTTAAAGGTTTGCAGTTTTAAAATCAAGTGCCATTAGTCTGAGAGTAAAAAATATATTGGGGACAGTGGTGGGGTTCAAATATGTGAACAACAAATATGTGTGGATGCCGCATCCGGAAGTCCATTCTGGGCCTGGGCAACAAAAAATTAGCTACTGGTTCTGCTGAACTAGTGTGAATTGGCTGAATCCCACCACTGGTTGGGGAGCTTATCTATCTATTATCTATGGAAAAACACTTAGGAGAACGAAAGCTTAACACTAGGAAGCATAAATAGAGGCTACCTCTATGACACTGTACTCCTCTGCAACATAGCTGGCTGAAGAATTCTGGGACCTGAAGTCCACAAGTCTTAAAGTTGTCAAGGTTGCAGACCCCTGTCCTAGGGGAAAAGAGCGAAGCTCAACAAACCATATCTCAATTAGTTTCCCTTCCTTCCACCCTTCTTTGCATCTGAAACAATCATCCCAAGATTTTTGTGGCAGCTTTGGCTGCTGCCGCTTTCTGCCAGTTTAAAAAGCATAAAATCTCATACCATTAATTTAGATCAAATCAATTTATCAGCTTGGTAAGTATTTCATCACTGTTCGTCTGAGGCAGCCTATTAAAACTTGGTTGGAACCTTTAAAGTAGTATTTTTCAAACTTGGCAATTTTAAGTTGTGTGTACTTCAATTTCCAGAATTCCCTAGCCAGCCTTGATAATGATGCCAAATTTGAGAAACATTGCTTTAAAACTTCACTTGAATGTGTACAAAAAATGTGCTCACCAGTAAATATCTTTTATATTCTGGCTTTTGAAATGGCTGAGAATATTTATTTTTGCTATTAAACTTTTGAAATTGAGGGGTTTTTTTGTAGGGGTTATAGAGATTATATACAGGCAATATAATCATTTAGACAATTTATCCAATTTTGCTTCATGCAAGATTAGTTTTATTTTCTTTAAATAAAATGCACTGGAAAATATGAATTTTGATGGACATTTTCCCAACAATTCTTTTAAGAAATAAATCACATTTTATGGCTTTCTACATAGATTACCTCAATATAGAAAAAGTAAATGCATTATCATCTATGAAATGTTGCTTGAATGAATATTCATGTCATTGCAACTACAGGCAGCTGTTGTATCATCCTTATGTTCATAGTAAAATAAACAGCAGCATAATAGCTTACATGCCATTGAAATGTTATAGGAAACACTAGGGAACATAATATCTGATTATTTTCAATGGGCAATGTGTATTGATGGCTAGCTCTTTTTTTATCTGATTCAAGAATGGTGATGAAAATATTTAATGAGTACATAGAATTGAAAATAGAGCAAATTTGGTGCAGTGGCTAAGTACCAGTCTAGAAACCAGAAGATCATAAATTCTAGTCTTACCTTAGGCATTAATTCAGCTGGATGACTTTGGGCTGATCATTTTCTCTCTTTTTTAAAATATTTTATTAATTTTTTATAATTACAAATCTTTAGTGCTTAGTAAACAACGTGTTGTCTGGGTCCACATTTTTAACTTAATAATACATCTTAAATTCCTACTATCTAAACCGCGCCCACTCCATTGCTGGCAATGGAGGAAAAGTCATGATACATTGCACGACATCACATGACGTCGTGAGTTTGACATGCCTGCTCTACTCCATTTTTCTAGCCACTGGTAAAATGTATCCCATGTTTGAAAGTATTCTGTATCTTCTTTCTCTTTCATTTTCAATGTAAGTCTATCCATTTCCGCACAGTCCAAAATTTTCTTAATTATCTCTTCTTTAGCTGATATTTCTTCATTTTTCCAGTGCTGCGCAAATGTAATTCTCACTTAGTACGCAATATTAAATATACACATTTTTATCATAGTTTTCTGAGCTTATACCTAAAAGAAATAGTTCCAGCTTAAAATCTACATGTTTTCTTAACATTTTCTCTAACCAGATATGTATTTTCAACCAGAATTTTTTTGCTTTGGGGCAGGTGGTAGTATGTGCCTGGCTTTTGCCTACATTTCCAACAATTGCTAGATATGTTTTTAAATATTTTTGCTAGCCTCACAGGTGGTAAATGCCATCTATAAAACATTTTATATAGATTTTCTTTATAAGTAGCTACCCTTGTTATTTTATATGTTGTTCCCACATATTTTGCCATTTTTCTAATTCTACATTGTGCCCAAAGTTTTTTGGCCATATTATCATTGTTTCTTTAACTTGTTCATCTTCCATCTTTAAATTTAATAAAAAGCTATACAATTTTTAATCAATTTTTCATCTGAGGACAATAGTATCTGGTAAAACACTGTCCGGTCTTTATAAAAACCATATGTTTTAGCATCTTTCTCATATCTCATTTGCATTTGAAGTGTAGCCACTATGATAGTTCAATGCCCTGTTCTTCCAGTCACAAGTTTCTCATAATTAATTAGATATGGGTGAACAAACGCTTCCATTGTCATGATCCATCCTGATATTTTCATATAAATTTTTGATTTTATCTTTTTCCATATTAAAAGCAGTGTTTTTCTTACATAGTGATTTTGAAAGTATTTATGGATTTTGTTCTTCCCATACCATAGAAAGGCACGCCATCCGAGTTGTAAGTATAGTAATATTTTGTGTCTAAGAGTTATCCATTCTTTTAGCCAGGTTAATGCAGCTGCTTGATAATATAGAACCCAGTCTGGCAACACAAATCCTCCATTTTCTTTTGCTTCTTGTAGCATTTTCAGTCTAATTCTGGCTTTTTCCCCTTGCCAGATAAACTTCAAAATTGATGCATTTAACTCATAAATATATATATATATATATAGCTATTGTTTGAAATAAAAAAAGTAGTTTAGGGCTTGTCTCTTCTAGTATAAATACCAAATCATCCGCAAATGCTTGTAATTTGTATTTTTCATCTTTTATCTCCATTCCTTTAATTTCTGGGTCCTGTCTGACATTTCTATTTAGCACTTCCAAAGTTAAAATAAATAACAATGGAGATAATGGACACCCTTGTCTTGTGCCTTTTTTAATATTAAAGTTCTCTATAAAATCTCCATTTACAATTACTTTAACTGTTTGTCTATAATAAATTGTTTTAATTATATTTATAAAAGTTTCTTCAAAATCCATACAGTTTAACTGCCGTATCATAACTTGCCAGTTTATATTATCGAAGGCTTTCTGCGCATCTAGAAAAATTAGCGCCATTTGTTTCCCTGGATGCATTTCATAGTATTCCAATGTATCTAAAATCATTCTTAAATTGTTCTTTATTTGTCCCTTTGGTAAGAATCCATTTTGATCTGGATGTATAAGTTCAATCAAAAATCTCTTCAGTCTTTCTTCTATTATTGAAGAAAAGATTTTATAGTCCACATTTAATAAAGATATTAGTCTATAGTTCTTTATCTGGGTCAAGTCTTCTTTTGGTATTAAAGTAATATTGGCTTCTGTGTATGTATTTGGTAATTTATTTATTTATTTATTTATGAGACTTATATACTGCTTTAAGTGCAAGCACTCTCTAAGCGGTGTACACCAGTAAGCAATGTATATATATATATATATACATTGCCCCCAACAATCTGGGTCCTCATTTTACCTACCCCGGAAGGATGGAAGGCTGAGTCAACCTTGAGCCGGTGAGATTTGAACCGCTGACCTGCTGAACACAGTCAGCTAAAGTGGCCTGCAGTACTGCACTCTAACTGCTGCGCCACCTCGCTCATCTTGGCCTCTGATAATACCTTGTTACACACTTCTTTCACTGATATATATCTTGTAGACATTTGTAAAATTCTGCATGTAGCCCATCTGGGCCTGGTGTCTTGTCATTTTTTTTTTTTTTTTTTGTCTTTTTGTAGTTTCCATCAGCTCCATCATTTTTATTTTTCCATTTAGCATGATTTTAAAGTTCACTGAAATTTTTGGTAGCTTGGCTTTTTCTATATATTACATTATTTTTTCCTGATAGATTTCTTCTATATCATAGAGTGTTTCATAGAATTCTTTAATTATTTTTTATTGTATCATTTTGATACACTTTCACATCTTGCAATTTATTTATCAGTTTTTTCTCTCTTTCTTTTTTCAGTTTATAAGCTAACCATCTACCCGGCTTATTAGCATTTTCAAAAAGTTTTCTTTTGCTCTTTTAATTTGTTGAGCCATTTCTTCAGCTTCTGCTAAATTTAATTTGTGTTTTATTATCTCCATTTGTTTTTTAAGGAATTTCTTTTGTGGGTCTCTTTGTAGTTTTGATTCCAACTTTATAAATTCTTCCTATACCTTCATTTGTTTTTGTTTTTTTCCTTTTTTTCACCATATAAGTTATGGCTAATCCTATAAAGTATGCTTTAGCTGTATCCCAAACATTTTGGAGTAATGTATCTTCTTTCTTATTTTCTTAAAAGAAAAATTCCATTTCCATTGCTGCTTTTTGTATAAATTCTTTAGTGCTGTTTCTTTTTTCCACCACTAGATGTCATTAAATGTCTGTCTTTCAATTAAGACTTGTTTCTCAAAAGTTCAGTCTGGTATTTTTAAAAGAAAATAGGATTTTTAAAGTTTTTTTAAGTCCCCCAAATTTTTCAGTGTTACATCTTTATATTATTTCCAATTTGATTTTATAATCTATCTGCTTTTCTATCTGTTAAACCATCTCTTTTCTTCTAGGGAGAGGGGCAAAATGACCCCCCACACACACACCCTCTTGCTTCTGGGAGCTTTCTTTCTTTTGGGGATTTTTCTACAGGAAAAGATTTTGAAATAGTAGAGTAAGGAAAATAGTCTCACCCAGTTTCAAACACATTGCTCATGGTTTGCTAATTAGTGTTTTTTTTCCCTGTTGTCTGTAACTTCAGACTGGCCACTGGCTTGCAGCCAGTCTTTTCCCTGCTGGTTCAGAGGGCTTCCTCAAATCAAACAGATTGACCGCTATCTCTCCATGATCCATAAGGGTCCCCTTTTTCTTTGTTGCCTCTCCAGGATGACTTTAGGCCCTTTTTGGGCCCCCAGCAGGGTGAAATTGGGCATGGGAGGTAGAGTCCTGCTTACCTGCATCCATATTGCTATGACGCAAAACCGGAAGTTGGGTTGATCATTTTCTGCTGGCCCTGGGAAAGGGAGACAATGGCAAACCATTTCTGAAAAATCTTTTCAAGAAAACTGCAGGAACTAGACAGTCCCTGAGAATCAAACATAATCTAACAAAAGAAAAACAGAGTGCAAAATAACTTGAGTGGAAGTGAATAAACAAAAGTTCAATAGAGACAAAATATAGTTATTAAGAAGTTGCATTCAACTTTTTAGTGCATTGTTTGAACTGGGACACAGAAGGTTATGCTATTAACATTAGCTTTGATACTGAGATCCTTTCACTCACTTTAGCAGGTACATAGAAGGTCTTCTACAGAAACTAAATTGTTACATGTATCCATGCCTCTATAAATTTCAGACCAAGTGCTTTACAACTGTCAGACATTCTGAAGATTGTGCAGAATAGTTTGCTGGGTTGAAAAATGACAATCGGGTATTTTACTACTGTGGGGACTTTTGTGCTCTCTGAATTTGGTTATTTTGTTGCAGTTGTTTCATTCCCAAACTATGTAACATCAGTGTTAGTAAGGAAGTAGGGTTTGCTCTCATTTTATATACCAGTGATTGGGCTGTTTCTTGCTAAGCTACTTTATCTCAGTTGGTAGTTCCTTGATTTGGGGAATTGTTTGCATCTTGAGTTTTGGTCTAATGTCAATCTTGATGATAATCTTTGCTCATCTGGGTGTTGATTGCTGGTGAACAATTGTTTTGGTCTTTTTGTTTCCTTTTTGGCTTTTTTGATTGTATTTTTAATGGCATTTAGATGCTTATTCTATTTGACTGTTGATGGCCAATTTATCTGAGTGCCAGGCTTCCAGAAATTCTCTAGCATTTTTGGCTTGGTCCAGGATGCTCACAGTTTCCCAGTTAAAACTATGGTTAAGACAGTCCACTTCAAAACCCACTTTCCCTATATGTGCAGAGAAGAGTTCTAGAGACTTTTTACTTATGAACTCCTACATAGTTCAAAGACCAGCCTATCCAATGGACAATCCTATCTCTTTGCCCTCCAGAACGCTGGCTCTTATTGCTCCTTGGGCCTCAGACTTTCTGCAGGAAATAAATACAGGCTGCTTAGCTCCTCTTCAAGACCTACATACAAGTCTACTGCAGATACATACATGCAAAAGAGTGACAAGATTGTGGTGGAGAATCGGTGTGGCTTTCCATTAAGTTTTGTCTTATGTTTGCCCTTCTAAAAAACTGGACTCAGCATTTTTTTTAAATTTAATTATTTGTTTATTTGTATCCTGCCTTTTTATTTTTACCAATAACTCAAGGTGGCAAATAAAGCCAACATACCTTCTTCTTCCTATTTTCCCCACAACAACAACCTTTTGAGGTGAGTTGGACTAAGAGAGAGAAACTTTACTGGCCCTTTTCCTGTTACCTAGCAAATTAACTTGGTTGCCCTTGGTTTGCAATTACCCATTTCTGTTTATCTAGCCTTCTATTGGCTGCTGCTTGTCCATGAAGAGCTCCTCTGCCTCTTGCATTCTAAAAATGATCTTCCACATTCTGGTAGACAGGGAAGAAGATCCTCCACATTCTAGTAGATGGGAAAATGGGAAGAAAAGTGTATTATATTCTGAATTCTAGATACAGAAGAAGAAACATCTGGAATAACCTATTCACTAAAAGGACTACTATCAATCTGAGAGATCATGGAAATGCTCAGCAGATGTCCAAGTCTATCTTGCATGTAACTTCTGTTTGAAATTCTGTATAAGACCCATTACCTTGACTTGCCATCATTATTAATAGGTAACGTATATGACAATGAAGGAAAATCTGTGCTTCCTACCATGAAAACTCTCTAGTACTAGTTACCATGCAGAGAGGGGAATTTTCCAGTTCCATCTGACCTTTGGGAACTTCCAAATGAGAATGAGAAGAGCAAGTTTGCAGACATTTCCCACAACATGATAGACTGATTCTGATAGTGGATGTGTGTACAAGAAGGTAGACATAAACTTGGTGAAGGGCTGCAAAAACAGTTAGCAGATAAAAGAGACAATAAAGATCTCTCTAAACATCTCAGTCCAGTATAAATGAGCCGAGGTGGCGCAGCGGTTAGAGTGCAGTACTGCAGGCCACTTTAGCTGACTGTGTTCAGAAAGTCAGCGGTTCAAATCTCACCGGCTCAAGGTTGACTCAGCCTTCCATCCTTCCGGGGTAGGTAAAATGAGGACCCAGATTGTTGGGGCAATGTAAATATATATATATATATACATTGCTTACTGGTGTTCACCGCTTAGAGAGTGCTTGCACTTAAAGCAGTATATAAGTCTCATAAATAAATAAAATAAATAAATAAAGGTGGGAGCTGGAAAAAGGCCCTGAGAATAACCTTGTCTTGATTTTGTGGATATACGCGGGCAATTCGGAAATAAATCTCCATTTGAGCATTTGTGAGAAATAAGCGGGGATAGCAATGCCCGTCCTATGGCACCGGACGCAGTAGTTCAGTAGGTAGTGAGGAGTGGAAAGAGAAAGTTGTGTTGCGGTTGACTCGTCCACAAGATCAATTGAAAATGAACTGTGCCATAGAAAATCCCGCCAAATGTGAAGTGCATGCAGTAATAAAATTCCTGCATGTGAAGAAACTTTCAGCAGTTGCAATTCATCAAGTTTTTTCACACACAGGAATCGCATTACTGCACATACTTCACATTTGGCGGGATTTTCTATGGCATGGTTCATTTTCAATTGATCTAATGGACGAGTCAACTGCAAAACAACCTTCTCCTTTCACTCCTCACTGCTATGAAACTACTGTGCACTATCCCCACCTATTTCGCACACATGTTCAAAGTGAGGTTTATTTCTGAATTGCCCTTGTACAATAAGGAAAAGGAAATGCTTGCAACATTACTTTATTATACCTTACAACAATAAAGAAAGTGAGTTTGGCATAGGGGCTAAGTATTAGTCTAGAAATTGAAAGACTATGAGTTATAGTCTGGTCTTGAACACAAAGCCTACTGGATAAACTTGTGCCAATCATTTTCTCTCAACCCTAGGAAGATGGCAGTGGCAAACCACTTCTGAAAAAACTTGTCAAAAACATGAGGAGCCTAGTACAGGCAATTAAAATGTGACACAAAGGCACAGCAACAATAGCATTGATAGAATTAGAGTAGTCTTTGGGGTGCCCAACATTACAAAGCAAACTCCAGATTTTCTGTGGTTGACTTTAGTGTTTGATTATTTGATTATTTGTTTGTTTATTTACATGCCAAGCTTATATGCTGGTTACATTTCTTAATACAACATGAAATTAAAATATATATTATAACTATAAATACTAAGCTTGTTCTTTTGGTATTCAGGTAGATTTGAAGCTGCGTATGATACAAAAAAAGAAGAAGCAGAGAGAAGCAGCAAGCAGAATAACAATGAAATTTTAATTCTAATAGACATATTGTCAAACTCTGATTTGTACCTATGACTACACATTATATAAAAATTTGAAAAAAGTTGGTATTTTTTATTGTTCCAGGAGCACTTATAATTATATTTTTTAATTAATAACAGATTCTCTCCACAACCCAGGTGGGGTAAGGGTCAATGAGCAGTATTGTTAGATAGATTGGAGGAAAATACTTGTTTTTCTAGCTGCCTCTGGAACTCACTTCCCCCCCCAAAAAAAAATCTCTTTCCATATAGCTGTTTAGTGTCTTTTACTTAGCCAAGTGGGACAGATGTAATTACTCACCTCTGAGCAGTGGGAAACAAAATAATCCAATGCAGTCTTCCACAAGGCAGTGCAATTCATTGCTTCACATAGAATTATTTTATGTGGCCCTCCTGGCTTTTTTCTTGCTCTGTGAATTTCTCTAGTGCTGAAAACCCATAGCCAATCATCCACTAAATTCATAAGGGTATTGTATAGCAAATACTTTTGTTGCTTGAAGTCAAAAGAAAGGCAACTTTTCACTTAATTGGTTTGCTAGGACTAAATAAAAGTTTATTAAGTAGTATATTGGCATAAGCCAAGATGAATGTCTAACTATGCTCCATTGTACAACTACTAATTTTGTACTGAAAATGTCATTCACATGGAATCTAGTAGGATGATTCTTTTCTAATACAGGTAGTCATTGACAACAATTCGTTTAGTGATCATTCAAAATTACAACAGCATTAAAAAAATGACCTGTGACAGTTTTTCACACTTAGGGCCATTTTATCATCCCCACAGTCATATGATCAAAATTCAGACAGTTGGCAAATGTATTACTTAACCTGCTGCTGGAAATTCTATTTCCTCAGTTTACAGCTCAATATATTGTGTGAATTGAGAACATTAATAATTATCAGGTTCACTCACCTAACCTACAAAGGTACTTTTTCCTATTTTCCAGCAACCACGAGGCGGGATAACATGAAACCCAAAGCACTAGGTACAGGCGAATCCACATCATGCTGACTGGCCGGGTCCTGTAAACCCAGACCGAGTTCCTTGGTGGGGTGGAATTCCCTAGATCCATGACAGACCCCTCTTGGGAGCACTGTCCCATAAGCACAAGGCCAGCAGACGGAGTGGCCTGAACAGCCAGTTGCGTGCAATGTCCCATGGATCCAGTGCCAGAGTCAGGAGCCACCTCGTTGGCAAAACCCCTATGTGCAGAGTGCAGACCCCTGCTTCCGCAGGAAGACTGAGATCCACAATCATGATTGTGGTCCTCCTCCCCCCCCCGAGAGCAGAGTCAGGAGCGGAAGAGTGACTGGGTAGTCTCCAGTGCAGCTGGTCAATGTGCCAACGCAACACACAACCATCTTCTAGGGCCACTTCGTATGACAGCAGCCCAGTGACTTTGCAGACCACTGCTGTCACCCAGAGATGTCAAAGTCCATAGTTCCTTGCCCAAACCGGATCACCCACCTGTAGTCTCCTAGGTGCCCTCGGCTGTGACACCTGTGAAGCCACCTGGTCTGGGTACAATCTGTCCAATTTGGTAATGAGACGGCGACCCCAGCAGAGTTCAGCTGGGCTTTTCCCAGTAGCTGTGCAAGGTGTGGTGCGTTGGCAAAGAAGAAAGTCAGCTAACCTGTGATGCCAGCTCCCGTGAGTGAGCCGCTTCAAGGCATCTTTGGTTGTGCACACCATGAGCTCAGCTTGGAAACTCAGAAGAAGTGAATTGAGGGTCATTGTCATAGACAAGAACATCTGGGAACCCATGGGAGGCGAAGATCCCCCTCAATACCTGGAAGGTCCTGGCAGTCATAGTGGACACTGGAATGACCTCTAGCCATTTAGAGTGACTGTTCAGAACAATGAGGAAGAATTGCCCCTGAAAGGGGCCAGCGTAGTCAATATGAACCCTCAACCAAGAAGCATATGTGTTCTCCCATCTGTGTACCGGAGCCTATGGCATTTCAGGCCTAGACTGTTGGCAAATGTGGACCCCTGGACCTGGGTCTCAATCTCCTTATCAAGCCCAGGCCACCAGTGATAGCTGCGTGCAAGAGCCTTCATTCGGACTATGCCTGGATGTCCCTCATGCAGATATTGCAAGACTCTAGTCCTCAATGAGATTGGGATTACTACCTTGCTACCCCACAGGGCATAACCCTTAAAGATGGATAACTCATGCTTCCATTTCCAGAAACTCTGGAAATTAGTGCCAGGACACATGTCAGGCCATCCTGACAGCACCCAGTTCAACAAACGTGTTAGCGTGTGATCATTGATTGTTTCTGCAGCCACATCCCTTGCATTGAGGGGAGACTCAGGCAAATCCTGGATAGCTAATATGTGGTTAGCTGGAGCAGGATCTGATTCTACAAGCTGTAGAGGCAACCTGC
The DNA here is from genome assembly GCF_016545835.1 of Crotalus tigris. NCBI lineage: Eukaryota > Metazoa > Chordata > Lepidosauria > Squamata > Viperidae > Crotalus > Crotalus tigris. Next base: position 3,256,056 of record NW_024096690.1, read on the forward strand.
TAAGGCCATCTGCATGGCCCATTTCTTTGCCTGGTTTGTGAACCAGTGAGTAGTCATATGCAGAAAGGAAAATTGACTACCTCAACATTCTAGGTCTAAATTATATGAATTCAGTTTGTTATATAATTATATAATTGCATTATATTATAATTGTATAATTGCATTATATTGTATTATATAATTGCTGTGGCTGTTTTTACCTACTATTACTTTTTCAAAAGTCACAGATTCTTTTATAATGTTTGTTCTTTTCCCAAGACAATCATCTCCAATTTACAGGAGTTTAATGAAATACTACTTTAATACAAAAAACTGTATCAAGGAACGATAAATATAATTCATCCTTATAAATTATAATCAGAAAATGGCAAATGAAGAACTTAGTGAACAAAGATAAGCTTTGTTGTGTTTTAATACCGTAGCTTAATTAGTCTTTGAATTCAAGGAGTTTTAAGAAAAGGACATTGTTTTTCAGTATTCAGTTGCAAAAAGCATTTGGGGGAAGAGGAACCCAGGGCAATTTTCTATGTTCTTTAATTTGATTAAATATAGTAAGGGTGGTCTTTTTCACCAAACAAATTATTTTTCTCCTTGCATGGATATTGAAGATTATATTAATAACTTTAAACATTCAGCACAATGCTTTGCTCTTTCATTTCAATGATTCATTTTTCAAGAAATTAGATTTTATTGAAAGGATAAATATATAGTTTGTTCAAGAAAGACAATGTTAAATGTTAAAATAATGCTAATCAAATCATATAATGAAATCAGTAGTTAAAAATAAAACATGAGATTCCTACCTGTTAGTCATGGCTTGGAATTTAAAGATTCCAAATATTACTTCTTTATTATGACAATGATAGTTTAATATCTCCCCATTACTAATCTTGTAATCTTTAAGACATAATAATATAGTGAATTGATTGAACACATCATCATTCTGAACTGTTGCCCGACTTCTGAATAACAGTGAACCATTCAGCCAGGCATAGTATTTATTGATTCTTTTGATCTGGATTGGATTGATTTAATAGCATGTTTTAGAGATATTTGTAACCATGTGAATGGATACAGTGAGTTTTAAATATTATAGTGACAAAACAATGTTTGCATGGACATTTCCATCAATGTATGTTTTCTTTTTTATATAAAACATAGAATGCTTGACCTTCAGCTCTCATTTCCTTCCGTAAAGCTCCCCAAAGCAGAATTCAGAATAATTCTGCTACCTTCTTTATTGCATGCTGAGTCCCAGTTAAAGTGTACATTAATGTTAACTTCAAATTGGAAATAGTGGAGTATTGAAATTAATGTCAGTATGAATTCTTCACAAGCGTTGTTAGTCTTCGTGAAAGAGGCAGAAATTTTCTATGACTTTCTGAGCTATATAGAGAGAGCTAGGGAGATGATCTTGGAGAAGGAATCCAGAGATTATTGAGAAATATCAGATATAAAATAAACATGCATTAAGTCCAGAAAGGTAGGACAGTCAGATTATGAAGAGACTCAGATTAACTTCACCTCATCCCACCTTGCTGGAGTACAATAGCAAAAAGAAGGGAAGATAGACTTTCAAGATTTTCTTATTAGAGACTACCTACTGTAAATAATGTATGTTCTAGTCTTCCTATGAATTCTTGTTTTCTGATCTGGAATACTTGGAAGCAGCAGCCCCCAATCTTTGCAATTTGGCAGCTCGGTTGCTGGGGAAAAAGGGAACTGGGCCCCAAGGGCGGGCATGCATTCGTGCACATGCAGTTCAACTTGTGCGAGCAGCGAGCTGGCGCAGCTCGATTTTTGCAAGTTGAGCTGCCTGTGTATGTGCATGCATGCTGGCCTGCCACTTGCATAAGCTGAGCTGCATGTGCACACGCATGTGTACTAACCTGCCATTCGCATGGCCTAGTTCCGAATAGGCCACAGCCTGGTAGTTGGCCACAGCCCAGGGATTGGGAGACCCTGCTTTGAAGAACTGACAGAATAAAAGAATTATAAGGATGGAAGAAGAAGTCAGCCCATTTTTTAATTATCAGTAGGCTCTATTTTCTATTATTTTTAGAAAAATACTTTTTCCTCCTCATCTTTATTATTTTTTAGAATAATCACTTGACAATAAATCATTGGCTGGAATTTTTGTATTATCTTTATCTTTTCCTCCAATAAATATTGTTAACTGAGCTCTTTGAGACTTGTTCTTTGGATTAACTGTTTCCTGTTTAACATCTAACAGGAGCTGTTTTGAGCATATATGTGAAGATACTTTTTTTTAAAGAATAGAGGAAAACATATTAATAAAGCTGAATGGTCATTGGTAAAGTAACTTCTTGCTCTAAACTCTAGAATTCATTTCCAACTCACTTTGCTTTGATTAAGACCAAATTGTACTGGTATTTGACTGTAATAAACGTTTGATTGACTGATTGATTCAAACTATATCTCATAAATGAATTTGAGAAGTAAATGGTAATCCCTTTATTTAACCACTTAATGCCCAGAGCAATATATTGCTTATATTTGTCTATCAAAGAAATGTATCTTCTAAAAGTGATTTTATCATGTAAGTAATCTTCCTTTTTTGAGGACCCAATCCTTTTAATAGGGTCACCCAAAAATCTTAAAAATTATTGGTTAAATGTTCATCATATGTTTTATTAACAAATATCAACATATTTTGAATATTTAAAAAAATAGCATTAATATCATCCCTGGTAGATATCCATTATACTTAATTTTTCTTTTTTTTTAATCTTCCTCTAGATATTTCTTTCCAGTGGATGGTTTACAGTCAGAAATTTGAATATTACTTATTTAAGCAATAAACGTGGTGGGTATATTATTTTATTATCTCTGCATAGGTAGGGTATATAAGATCCTGGGTAATTTTAGTAATTTCAGTGTTAGTTTATAGGAAAATATGTTAGGTCTTAGTGAACAAATATTTCTGATCAGTGGGAGGTTGTTTGATCATTCTTTTTCTCAGGCACACCATAGGGTTTGATTCCTTGGGACCTAGTTATATTATAACTAGGAACATTACTTATCCTTTCACATCATAGTGACTTACTTGTTTAGTTAAGATTCATGCAGAGACATTAGTTGGAGTAAGACAATAACATGTCAAAGAATTGTGTTAATAAGGGAATTATGGCACACTGGATGCATGAGAAATATGCAAACTGCCCAAGAAAATGTGTTACCCACTTTCATTTCACACTCTTCAGGGGGCTGTTTTCTTGAGCGGATAGAAACTTTGGCATTTTCTGCTTCTAGTGGGGAGGGAGATAATAAAATATAAATAGATTTTTCACATATATGAACAATATGTGAAATATTTACTATAATATTGAATCAACTATTGGTTTGCATTGGATAAGGATTCTACTCTAATTTTTCTGAGCTGTTATCAATTCAAACTTTTATCTTGTTTTATTTTATGCATTTAGCAAGAACAGATTTTTCCATTCTCTGTTGAGATCCCTCCCCTTTGAATTGGTATTCATAATTTTCCGAGTCCCTTTTAATAAAAAGAGGTAGGGATGACAAGAATGGCTAAGTGCCATTTCACTATTGATATCTGTACCATCAAAGCCAAATCTCAGAAGACTGAATTCAAAACTTATCATGTAACAACAACTCCATACTCAGAATTCAGCATGGAATATTTCCTCTATCTGTACAAGGGATGGTCTACCCCAAAGCAGCAGTGAAAATCTTTGAAGTATGGCAGCAACATTTATTTTACTCTGTAGTAGTGATAGACATGGGCCAAAATGGATCAGATAAAATGGTTGGAGTACCATCATGCTTAAGTGAAAGACCACAGTTTCTCACCATGGAGGTACAGTTGATGAAATTGACAGAACTTAATGAGATGGAGAAACTGACTTATCTGATGAGAGAAAAGGCAAATATTTTTATTTGTGACTTGAAATCCCTTATGGATGTTTTGCATAAAAATTGATAAACTTGTGGTTATAGTTTTGATTATCAGATAGGATAGATTGTACAAAAAAGAGAGTTAACTTTAAAGAAGGTTAAAATGTAATGGTACAATAATTGCTGTGAAGAATATTGGAAGTCCTTCCTTCCTTCCTTCCTTCCTTCCTTCCTTCCTTCCTTCCTTCCTTCCTTCCTTCCCTCCCTCCCTCCCTCCCTCCATTTTCTTCTACTTTCTTTGTATTGCACTCTTAGCTTTTTTTATCTATTTCTTTCCTTTTCTTTTTCTCTGTTCTATTTTAGTTTACATTAGTTCTCATTTCTGCTTTTAAATCTTTAAATAATTTCTTTTAAAAAAGGAAATTTCCTGATTTTCTTGTTTTGTAAATTTTATGTCGATTATGGGCTCTTTCTTTTTTTAAAACGTATTAAGTTTTTTTGGGGTGTACTTTTCAGTTTACAATATTTTATGTTTCTCCAGGAGGAAGTATTGTCACTCATTTTTAGTAACTACACCACTGTAATTGAATTGTACTGAAAACCAGCACAGAAGGCTGCAGGAAGGAAGGCTTGAGGATTTCAAGTTGTCAGCCCCGAATGGAAAGAATCAGGTTCATATCCTGGGATCTGTTCTTAAATGTATTATTCTCAGTTAGAGGATATGGTAGCATAGACAACTCTTTATCACCATTAATTGATATCTAACTATGAACTATATGAAAGTGGAAAGTCTGATTTCAATCACTATGCTTTTATACTCTCCATATGAGTAACTTCAGTGAATTCTATATGCAGAGAACCTTCCAAAATAATTTGGAAACTTTATACAAATTAATAATAAGAATTTTTAATAAGGACTTCGTACAAGTATCCATAGGAATGGTCAAAAATTCAAGATAATGGCCATTGACCATGATGCTGTGATAGAAACTCTGCCTGTTTCTTATGGGCATTGCATAAATATATGAATAACATTTTGATTGCATTAAATATTTTGCTGGTTTATGAATCCTCTGTGCCTAGGATCACATTATGGAAAACAATTCTATGGCAATTTACAACTATCAAAATAACTCCTGCTAGAGATGTGTCTAAAGTAGAAGATAGCAACATGAAATAAGTTTTTTGTCCTTCTATTCCCAATTCTATAGTTCCCAGAAGTTTATTATTAAACCCACTAATCCCTCCATAAAGAAATGTTTTGACTAATTGAAGCCTAATTATTTGTTGCTTTTTTGTAGCATTTTGATATTACAATAGAAAAGAAAATTCAAACTTTGCTAAATGATTAGGAAATAATGACCCACATTAGCATTATAATTGTAGTTGCTCATATATGTTATTCACATAGTAAAAAAGTAATACACTGTCAAGTATTTCCACTCTTTATGTCTCCTTGACCTAACTTTTATGAAAGCAACTTAAAATGGAAATGGAAATCAAATATAGTTCTTTAATTTTAGCCTGTGATTTATGCATCTTTCTCCTTTATACCATATGCTGCTAAACATCTCATATTCAGCCAATTTTGGATGAACTGTATATGATAACTTAAAAGTTTCAGTAGCCCCAGTTTTGCAAAACTGATTTTGAATCATCAAATATTATTGCTTTATATAAAAAGAAAAGATGACATTTGCTCCCATGGCGAACACCTAAGAGCCTTAAACAACAAAAGCAACTTTTCACTCCAGCTTTTTTGTCTTCTTGGATTTATGTAGCAAATATACATGTACACACTAAATGAAGAGAGTCAGTTTGGTATACAGGTTAAAACACCAGTTACCGTGAGTTCTAGTCCCACCTCATGCACAAAGCTAGTGTGACCTGGGACTAGTCAGAAAGAAAAGAGGCAATGTCAAACCACTATCATAAAAGCTTGCCAAGAAAACTCCAGGGATCATCCAGACAGTTACCAGGAGTCAATACTAACTTGAAGGCTCAAAAACAAAACCACTAAGTGACAAGTATAACCATGTTCTGATTTTAGCCAATTACAGGGCCATATTAAAGACTAATGAAAGTATACAAATTGCACAGACAGCTGCCTCATACCGAAAGTAATAATGTGCCTTTTACAAGTAGTTCTCACTTAACCACAGAAATTAGGACTGGAATTTCTGTCTCTAAATGATGTGGAATAAAGTATAACATCACATGACTGCAATGCTTAATGCCAGCAGTTCCAACAGTTCCAAGGGCTACCATTGTTAACAAATCATTGTGGGTTGTTAAACAAGAACCTCATAGGATTGCAATGTCTGGTTTCCCTATTGGTGCTTGTGGAAAATCAGAGGAAAGTTCGGAATTGAACAAGTGGTCTTTAAACTAAAACAAGGTCTTCTGTGTTAATAGGTGAAAGTTTAGCTCTTCTTGAAATTACACCTTTTTTGTCACTTCATGGAACTATTTATGATTCTCCCAGACAAGGTATGTGAGTCAGTTCTAACTTGATCTAAACAATTTTCTAAAATATAGTTCTTCAAAATAATACTGCCCAAGTTAACTGAAACTAATAGAGGGTAAGACTTGGAAGGAATCCAGGTAGTTTTATACTTTTCCTTTAATGTTGAAATGGTGATAGAAATATTGCCATGTCAAAGAAAATATGTTAGTAATAAGTTTTCAATAGCTTTTCAAAATTGGATCTCAGATTTTGAGCATTTATGCTGTCCAGGACATAGTAGCTCTCAAAATATTAGAGGTAGCTGAAAGCAAAAGCAGTCCTAGAAAGCTTCTGCTTTTTATACAGTCTTAGACACACACATACACACTCACACACATACCTACATTCACGCCACACAAAATAAGAGGGCAAAATTCGTTGACAACTTCTTTTTTTTATTCACTTATTGAAAAAATGGCCTAACTATAAGATAAGAGGAACAGCTCTATAGAGAACTAACAAAGTTAATTCAAAGAAGAGGTGAATTTTGAATAAAATGAATGAAAAATTAAAATAATTCAGATTAGGTCATTTGTTGCAGTGCAGCAATATAGTACATTTTAATCTTGTTGGAATTCAAAAGCTGCAATAAAATTTTTACAGTGACGGTGAATCTAAAACAATCCATAACCATGAAATTATTGAAAAGCATCAAGGACCAATGCCTTAGGAGAGATCCATTGAAATGAAGAGATGTTGCACAAGAACATAATAATATAGAAAATGTGAATTTTTTCAGATTTCAAGCAAATATCTTTCCTGAAGATAGAATGATGATAATTGGCGGCAGTAAGAAGACCACTTTCATCAACTGTCATTGAATGATAGTTTTCTGCAAATGGCATATTGAAGTATGACTGAAGCCCCCTTTCCTGCGATCTTTAACAAAATAATTCAGGTCTGATGCATAGAAAGTGGGAGAGTGGGGCTAGTTTAATTCTTTTGAAATATATTGATCTAGAATCCTGTCGTGTATAAGCACTATATTTATGTAGTTGGAATGAAGCTGCATTGTGTGTCCTGTTTCTTGGTTCATAATTCTATAATGTGCAGAATTCATCCATGTGCAAGAATTCTATATGTTTATCTGATCAAGAGTTCATTGTGAGGAATTGGGGTTATGGATCTGCAAAAATTATGTTTTTAAAAAACAGCAAATTAGCTAATTTATTGAGAAATTTGCTATAGGATAGGCAATATTTTTTTACCTAGCAGCAGTGCTTTTTTTGTAAAAAAAAAAAAAAAAAAGGTGCCTTGCCTACCTTACAAGGTTCCATCCAAAAAAGGTGCTGGAACTCCGTTCTGTGTGTTCTATGACAAAAAAAGCCCTGCCTAGCATATCACTTTTTCTTTCATTCTGCCTGAAACCATAAAGACATGAGACTTTATTAGAATGTGTAGAACCAAAGTTTCGGGTTTGAGGTTCTAATTATTTATATGGTCCCTTATGGTTTCATAGGAGTTAAAATGCTATTTTATATTGTAAATGTTCCCCTCATTCCATGAAAGAGCCATCCAATTTTGAGGAGGTTAGACAGCAACAAAGATATCTCAAGCCTCTGTAAAACCAACCATGTGAGAAAGAAAAATACCACATTTTAGTACAATTTTGTTTGAGAGCTATAATAAGATTCTGAAGGCTCAAGATTGTTTTCAAGTAGTGTCTCCTAATATGTCATCCTCCAAATATATCTGTATATATTCTTGATATTTGTACATAAATGGAAGCTGGACAAATTACAAAAGAATAACAGTAGGGGAAGAAAAACAAAGTATTCCCCCATGCTACTATGGGTGCTCCCAAATATACAAATTCAAACCACTTCATTCAATCCTGTCATTGCTGGTGACCCCAACAGAGCCAAAATATATGCAGATTTTTTTCCCTCAAAATTTTGTGAATGTGATGGCTAAAAATGTGCCATATTTAAAATCCATGGTTTAGGAGCAGTGGGATTGAACAGAATTTGCACAGTTGTTTTTTCTTTGCAAAAAGTGATAAGAATTCTTGGCAAGTCTTGTATTTAATCTCCATTATATATGACACATAACTACTTTGCACATGTGAAATACTTGCCTCTGCTGGGATTTTTCCATAATAAATATATCAAGTTAAACTACTAATATCAGGGACAGGTAAAATACATTGCCTGGAAAGTCTTCATCAAGTTCATCAAAGTTGGACCCTGTAGTTTTCTCCCAAAACCTGGTGTCAAAGATTATGTTACAACCTATAATAATTTGTGTTGGAATTTTCACTCACTATTGTAATTTTTGCTGATTGGGTTTTATTTTATTATTACTCATTTAAAAACAATATGTTTTTAAAACAAAACTCAGACCTCACTCACTTTAAGTATGGCTACACACTTTTCCATCATTAACCATTGGTGCATCTTATTATTGCCCATCACTTCAGTCTGGCCTCTGATGATAAATACCTCTGAGGTGAATTTTTTTTTTTATTTTTAACTTTATATGTGGAATGTATCACAGGTGCTCAGATTTTGAAAGACTTTATGAGATGTCCAGAAGACTGAGGAATAAATCAGGCAATATTTACACATGCTAGAAGAAAACCCAAGAGCTCTGAATAAATTAGACCATTAGAATACTATCAGAAAACCTTTACTGTATAGATTAATTTGACCAAGGGAGGGACTGCCAATTTCAATTATATTTTTTTTATTTTTAATGTATGTTTAGAGCTTGCTAATTTTATTTTAAATAAAAGAGAAACACCTTGAAGATCCTTGATCTAGTAACTCCTACTTTAAATATGATCCAGATGAAAATGTTCCCCATCCTCATTTGGCTCATAATGTATTGACTACAGTAAATAACATCCTAGAGGGCAAATAGGATTTTTTCTTTCTCTTCTTTCCTTTTAGAAAACCTTATAAATTATGCACACATTTCACACCAATTGATGAACATATTCCAGCATCTGCTTGCCAACTGTAAATTAGGAAAAATCACATTTGTTTTCCAACAAGTGAAAATAATGGCCTTTCCTACATTCAGAATCACATCTACTTTTCCACCTTTAACAGATTCCTGAAAATTCCATTCCATTGCTTTTTAATGTTGAATTACTTTAATCATTATGATAAGACTATTCGATGGCCCTAATCCAATCTAAATCTTGTAGCACTGGTGCCCAGATCTAATTGGATTTAGAGAAGTATATAGAAAGGGTAGCAAGGGTAGCCTATGGTGTTTTTAATTGAACTAGTGTTATTTTCTGTCTCTCTATCTACTGCATAAAAACAAACAAAACATAAGAACATTCTCTCATGATAAAAGCAATACACTTAAAACTGCATTTTGTATATTTCTTTCTGGAATGTTATTGCTACTTTTCACTAAATGCATCATTGATCTTTCATTACACGGATAGAAGCAATCTGTGAGTGTTGGTTTTAATATAATGCATTTCTATATTTTCAAGTCTTTGATATAATTTATGCATTTTGCATATATTGTTTATTGATGAATTGAACTGAAACATGCAGGGAACCTCATTTATAGTCTTATATTGGTTTGGAAATTTTAATTAGATAATATAAATTGTGAGATTAAACAAATCATTCCTATGTCCTATTCACTGCATCAGCTATTCCAAAAATTATGACATCTGAAAAAAAGTTCACACAGTTACTTTAGGCCAATTGTTATCTATTAGGACCACCCACATCTCAGGTGTTATTTAATTATTTATTTACTAATGATATTGCCATCATAAAGGACTTCAAATTGAGTACAAAGTAAGATTAAAGCCATACATTTTTAAGATTAAAAAGCAATAAAGTCTAAAATTATAATGTTTTAAAATCAAGGCAATAAAAACATTGAGAAAAGGCAAGAGTTGTTCCATTCAGAATAACCATAGTAAAATAAAGCTCTGGGACACCATCTTGACTTCCCAGAGGAAATATTATCCACCAATATTGTAAGTAGTGAAGAAGACAGAAATTCCACTGAATAGAAGAGAAATGTCACTGTATGATCCCTCATGTAGATATCAGAAGTATGAAGGCAATTCAGACATAAACCTCCATTTGGTTATCAATGACAGACACTCACAGACACAGAAGTCTTATTATACATATTAGAAAATTACAACATTACATTACTTTTCAACATAATCACCATTCAAATTGAAGTACTTGTCATAACATCTTAGAAGTTTTGAAATTCCTTAATAGTAGTCGCTTGGCGCCAAATCTGGGCCATAAGGAAAGTGATCAAAAACATCCCAATGCTTCAAAAGTTCTTGGGTGCATCTATAAATTTCTTTTAAACTGGAAGATGGAAGAAGAACAAGTGAAAGAAACAATGATAGTATGGCAAAGAACTTTAGATATTCTATAGATTTGGAAGACTGGCAAAAACTTTGGGATAAAAATATCAAGCTTACAAAAGCAGTAGCATATAAAGAAAACTTATATAAGATGTTTTATACATGGCATATGACACCAGTTCACTTAGCGAAAATTTTTAAAAAAATTTCAGATATTTGTTGGAAATGTAAACAACAGCCAAGTACTTATTACCATGCCTGGTGGACATGCCCTATCGCTAAGAAATATTGGGCTAAGATCCATAGATGGTTGGAAAAGATGATGAAACTACAAATAGAATTTAAACCAGAATTGTTTTTGTTAGGAATATTAAGACCTAATTATGGTAAAGAGAATGATTACTTGATATTGCATGTTTTAACTGCTGCAAGGATAGTATTTGCCCAATTTTGGAAAAATAAGAATTAACATCTGACCAGACTATTATTACCAAAATTTTAGAGTGTGCAGAAATGGATAGACTAATATTAGAAATGAAAGAAAAAGATGATTCAATTTATTTTAGAACTTGGGAAAATTTTTATCAATGGTTAGGGACACTTTAGAAGTTGAAAGATTCAATATTTTAGAATAGATGACTGATTTTTAATTGAGTTCTAACTAACATTTTGAGGATAGGATTACTTTTCCTGATTTATTGATTTTCATTTGTTACCCTTGATTGTTAGGATTTTTTTGAGATTTTATCAGTAGTGTTTACTTAATAGATCAATGTATTTGTTTACTAACATTTTTTGATATGTTACAGTCTAAGCTTTGCTAAAAATGGTTGAATATGATATTCACTCATTATTACGATCCGGATGGTAGCTTGTTTGTTAAAATATGTGATTGTATCTATCCTTATTTTCCCTAATTCCTTAACTCCTCCCCCTCCCCCTTTCCTTCCACTCCTCCCTTTACCATACCTGTATTGTTCCTATTTTTCCTCATCTATATAAACTTAATAAAATTTTGTTTAAAAAAAAAGTTCTTGGGTGCATCTACCAGTGTGCAGACAAGCACTATCGTGAACCAACACCACACCGGAAGTCAGCATGCCCTGATGCTTGTTATGGATGGCTTATCTGAGTTTTCATAAAGTTTCACAGTAGACTTCTGAATTGATGGTTGAACCATGCTCCATGAACTTCACTAGCAGTACTCCTTTGGCATCTTCACATTTGGCGGGATTTTCTATGGCACCATTTCCAGTGTGGTGTTGGTTCATGATAATGCTCACCTGCACACTGCTAGAAGCACCCAAGAACATTTGAAGCAGTTCCGTTGGGATGGGTTTTTTTGTTTTTTTTGAAACACATTTTATTGGTTTTTTTTAATTCTTAAAACAAAGTACTCAGGACACACCGTGGTGCTGGGGTAATCAAACAACCTAGAACAAAACATATATACATAGTACAATCAATACATCAGGTATTCCCTCTCTTTTTCCCTCAAATAGCATAGTATATTTAAAATATCCAGTTCTAGCTTAAATTTATTCCACCTGAACCTGTTTTAAAGCTTTATACATTTACAATACCGTAATCAAATTAACTTTAAATAAAACCCTTATCAATTCAGGTATCCCTTCCACATATATTCTAGTTCCTTAATTTTATCATGAATTTTATTTATTTCTTCTTCCAGTAATCTCCCCTATTTAGAATAAAATATTAATCTATCCTATACCTATCTAATCTATCAATTAATCAATCTCTTTAAGTTGACAGAATAATATCAGACCTTAAATCATTTCAATCCTTTAGATGGAATTCAAATTTCATCCAATTAATTATCATAACTAATAACATCCATGTCATCAAACAAACACATCATCTTATTAAATTAACTCAATTAATTAATAATTCAATCCAAATCTAAAACATCTCTTCAATTTTTTTCATTCCATTACATAATAATTTTCATACAAATAAACGTATCGTTCTAAAAATACATTCTTAATATTCTAGATTACTTTTAGTCCATTATATAGAAAATATCTCATTTTTAAGCAAAAATATTGATCTATCCTATATATATCTAAATGTACATATCTATCTATCTATCCTATACATATCTAATATATCAGTTAATCAATCTCTTTAAGCTGACAAAATATTATCAAACCTTAATTCATATCAATACATTAAGCAGAATACAAATTTCATCCAATTAATTATCATAGCTAATAACATCCATATTATCAAACAAACAAGTCATCTTATTTGATTAACATTCAATTAATTATTAATTCAATCCAAGTCTAAAACATCTCTTTACTTCTAACTCATAATCTTAATCCTTAAATCAGTCCATAGTTCTAGATTGCCTTTAGTTCAATGCATGAAATTTTAAATTTCAGTTTTCAATCTTATTCTAGCCTTCCTCATATGCCAGGCAGGTTTCCATAGCAGAGCTTCCTTTCCAGCTGATAAGTCTCTTTTTGTTGCTTGTAATGTCCTTTGATTCAATGAAAACCATCTTGGCCTCTGCATTGGCCCTCTGTTTCTCTTATCCATAAATCCTCGTTTCTTCAAAAGTTCAAAACTCAGTCTTTGCTTTTCCTGGTCCTCAAAGCCATAAGTAGACTGTTTATAAGGCAAGATAAATTTCTCTTTATTCTCAGTTAAATCCTCTTCTTGTATAATCTGTTTTGTAGAGTAGTCAGGTGTAATCTGAGAGTCAATTTTGGGGTTTACAGTAGAAATTCTGGCTCTTAATTCTATAGTAAACTCTTTTATTTCTTCTTTGGCCTCATAGATCTTTTCCAGTATACGTTTACAGTTTAAATGTGATTGAGGCTTCTCCATTTTAACAATAGTTGAAAAGCAATCCTTTTTTTCTTTTTCTTTTTTTTTTCTTTTTTTTAGTGGAGGCTACAGTTGAAGAGTATCCACTCCACAAATCTCACAGCTGGCTCAAATTATCTTGCCTCTTGAAAAATAGTTTGAAGGCCAAAATCATCTCCAAATAGTCAACAATTACAATACTAACTTTTGACCAGTAGATGTCCCCAATAAGCTAAAATGTCTGTTTCAAATGCCACTTTTTCCTTTTCTTTTCTATTTTTTAAAGAAAGAGTGGAAAAAGAAATATTCTTCCAAAATAAAATAATACCGCTCCAAAAAAAAAAAATAAAACAAAGAACAAGTTTTTCTGTACCTCAACATAAATAGAGATAGAGTATAGTCTTTAAAGGATTTTTTTCCTGTCCTTTTATAAAATGCCTTTGTTCTCACAATTACAAAAGCCGCTTTTTCCAGACGGGGAAATAATTCCAAGGACAAGCTTTTACAGGCAAAAACAGCATGGAGTGAAGAAAGGAACAAAAGGGGTCTCACCTGGATCATCCGCGGTGGGTCTATAATGCTTAGATGTCAATGTGACTTTTGGCTGGTGCAGCAGAATGGTCGGCCATCTTGCAGGCCGATCTTTGCTCCATCAGCCCTAAGGAGATAGCTGGAGACACGGGGGAAGCTGCTGCCCTCCTCTATCTACCAGCACGCCTCCTCCTCAGTGGTCACCCCTGCAGGGCGACTTTCGATCCCCTAGGGGGTCTACTGGCAAAGGAAATTCCGGACGGCATGGAGACAAGTCTCCAGGCACGACCGGCATCGCCGCGTTCCAGAACCGGAAGTCCCCCTTGGGATGTTTTTGATCACCTCACCCATAGCCCAGATTTGAATGGTGATTATGTCAAAAAGTAATGTAATGTTCCATTTTTCTAATGTGCAAGTGTCATTGATAACCAAACAGAGGTTTATTTCCAAGTTACCCTCGTATTATTGTAAAACCATGCCACTCATTCCCAATCCTGCTAGGTAGTCTATAAGTTAGATGTAGTAGTATTTAAGGCTTTTCAGAAACAGGAGGCTTCACTCAGATACCTTCTACATTATGTCTCCAAGTGCAAGTTATTTATCACTTTAACCAAGGCAATTTCTGTCTCAGAATCTGTCTGAAGCCATATTGAAATGGAGTCATTAAGCATTGATTTTTTCTAGTAGAATCTACAATCCAACAAATCCCTATCACTTGGCTTCCAAATCATTAATAATTGATCTCCTATTTTGTGGTAAGAGTCATTCAAAGCATCTTTGAATGTATTGGTTTTACAACAGCCTTCTTTAAAATTCATAATCAGATTAAAAAAACAATTATCGATTCCTAAAATTTACCTAGCCTCCTCAAGCAAGATAAACTGTTTGGCAAGGAACTAGCACTTGTAGTTTGAATTAATGCATAGAGATCTTGTCCAAGTCCATTAACACTAATCTAAGCAATTGTGATTACTCAGAATCTCAGAAATTATCTTTGTTTCTGCTATATTTTCCAGTTATTTTTCTTCGAAAAGCAACCTTTTGTTACTCAGACAAAGTTTAGACAATTTTGTCTAAATAGTATATTTAGACAAAACACTAGAAAAAGGTATACCAATGAATCATATTTTTTTAACATGCAATAGGGGGAATGTATTAAATACATGATTTGATAATAATTATGTTAATAATATTTTATATTAATTAAATGAAGAAGTCAATGAAATTAAACTTCTTTTCAAATTTAGCTTATTTTCTTGCTTCATCCATTAGGGTTTAGAGTTCGGTTCTAATGTGTCATTTATAATGTGAATACAGCCCTCAACTTGCAGATGATACACAGTGATCTGATGGAAAAGTTAGGGGTTCACACTTGGGACCGTAGGCTGTAATCAGAATAATGAGTGAGATAATTATGAAGCATGCAACCATTCCTTGGACTTTGAATCAACAGTGTTAGCTTTCATTATTTTTAATAGCTCATTTTGGCAAAGCTTAGTCCATACTGAAAGAAGTATGTCAGTCATCACCAGCAAGATCCTGGGTACCATCCAGCACATTTGGCAATTACCAGTGATGCTAGAGGGAGTCTGAGGTTGCATTTGCTTTGGAGTGCTCCAACTGCTATTTTTCTCCAACAGCAATTCTGCTTTGATAAAAATCAATGTTTTAGAACAATTTTTACCTTTCAGCATTTAGATGCAAATGCAGGTTTTCTTGGCTGCTTTTAGCCACAATATTTGTGGTGCATTTCTGTATCATTGTTGATATGCACAAGATCAAGAAACGGAGCTTGAATATCACAATGTATTTTGTACTGGAAATCTTATGTTCCCAATTTGAAAATAAATATATCAGAATCAGGGCAGTCTGTGATTTTTGAGGAGGTTCATTTTTTATTAAGCAGTTAATCTCTGACAGCTTGCTAAACAGGGGGACCCATTTAGCCATTCCGCTGGTGGCTGGGGGGAGGGCAGATAAAAAAAGCACAAGAGCAATAGAGTACAAAGTAGTGAATCAAATATTTATGCATTCTGCTGAAACTGAGCTTATGTTGTAGAGGGAGAAGCCCTGTTGTGATGGGTCTTCCCCTTTGTTCTGAATCTATTTTTCCAATTGCTCTGACACAGCTGTTGGTTTCACCATCCCTCTGACATTGATGAGATTAGAAAGGAGAGGCCTGCCTGCTCAGCATGACCAATGACAAACACAAAGTTTGTATGTATTCTGAGCATGTCGCCCCAAGAGTAAGAGCCCTTTGGACCGTGCTTCTATATGCACAAATAGGTTCTTTCAAAATTTAATAGCACAGGGTTGGCAGGCTTGACAAAGAGCAAATTAATGTCTTCCACTGAGAATATGGGTTACAAAGATTTAACTAGGGATGTAAAAGAAATTGGTCATGAATTTTGAGGGCTGTAGATTTGTGTAATTTGCCAGTATAATTTTGCTGTGGCATAAGGAGCCATATTGAATGGAGTTTACTAGCGTCTGATCAGAAATCTGCAGGAGAAAAGAAACCATTTATTTGCAAAGACACATTTCAAAAAGAATGTACATTTCTGAAAATTGCAAAAAAGGGAGCAGTTTATTATTTAAAAATGGAGTTATGCCAGGGAAATTGTAAAAGTTTGCATTACATAAATGTGCATAATATGAAACATGTATTAAAATAAAATCTTTAATAAGAATGATGTACATTATGAAAGTTGCATAGAAAAGCTCAATGTGAGAAGGAAAAACTGTTCTGAAGAGCAATGTAGTAAAAATGGTATTGTTTATTTCCCTAAACTAATTTGTATAATTCCAATAGCATCAGAATGCTCAGATTTGAAATTATTTGAGATTACATTAATTTTAACTCACTTAATTTGGTTGCAATCCAGGTATCCTGATTGAAGTGTCACGTGAATTAAATTGTAAATCCCAGAAGATAGTGCATTAGTTCTTACCATCATTGATGAACTCTTGATTTTCAAGGGACCAATAATCCAATGTAATTTATGCCATTTGATGAAGAAGATAAGCAATTATTTTCACCAGGTTAACCATTTATCTATTGATCTCTGTATCATGAACAATAGTAATCTATCCCCAAGGGTCCAACACAGATTTCCCCCCCCCATCATTTCTACCATAAGTCATCATAAACGTTATATGATCCTTTAAACTAGGATGCAAAGGACAAAACATTAAACAATTGAAATTGAGGACTATGTAATAGGATGACCCATTAAAACTATTGATAGTAATAGGCAGAAGCAAGAAAATGAGATAATTTTGAGATCAGAACCAATTGTAAAATATTTTCCTCATCTTTTTAACTTCCCAGGAATTATGATTCAGTCCTCAAGCTCTTGCCTTGGAAGTAGAAGGCTTTCACCCATCATCAGTAAGAAAAAAACATCAAGGTAGTATGGAAGTTAGGTTGAGAAAACATAAAAGCTTTCAAGTTTTCATTTTGAATGCAAAAGAAACCACCCAGATATGACCTGATAGGAATATTTATTGCATACTAGAATGTAGCTATTTTAAACAGTTGATTGCCCTCTGTCAACAAGAGAGTGTAATTCCCCTCTTCTTTTAACTGCAGTTTAACTCTGGTGCTTCTTTTTCCTGCTTTTATGAAGATACCTTTTTTTACATTTGTCAGTCTTGGTGCTATGTGGCTATTTTCCACTGATATTCCTGCTGTGGAAAACTCCAGTTCTCAATAACCCACTGTTGGCAATGCTGTCTTAGCAAGAGTCACTTCCCACCTGTAAGCTTGTTTTAGTGTCATCATAGGAAAAATAGACCAGTATTTTTCTGTGTATTTGAAGTTCAATTTGTTTTTTTGTTTTTTTTTAATGAAAGTTTTTTATTTTTTCCACATAAACATTATATAAAAAAAGTATACAATACAATTTTAAGATAAAATAAACATTATTACGACCTGCGCACTCCCCCCAGGCCACGTCCACCCTCTCTTAAAACATTCCCTACTTCCCTCCTCTTTCTCACCTCCCATCCTACTCTCTTCCCCTCCCCTTCTCCTCTCACTACCCTACTTCCTCTCTACACTTGCCCACCTCTCATCCCTATCAAACCCATGAACGCAGCATGAGGGGAGTGCCCAGGCCGCACCCCTATAAGCAACCATTATCTATATTACACTTACCCCCCCACATTTCCTCCCTCCCACCCCCAACCCCCCTCCCTTCACTTCCCAGAGCAGAATACAGGGCTAATAATTAAAAGGATTTATAATAATAAGAAAAAAGAAAAGAAAAAGAAAAAAGAAAAGAAAAAAAGAAAAATAATAATAATAAAAAAGGAAAAAAAATATCATACTTAACCTTTAACTCCGAAGTTCAATTTGTTGAATGTATACCAAATTAGCTGTGCATTCTATGAAGTACATATTGTTTATTTCTTCCTTTTTTGTATTGTTTTGTATTTATTATATTTTAGTTGTTTCTGTCATCGTTTGTTTTGTTATTAATACACAGAAACTAAATAAATTAAAAAACATTGTTCATAGAAAAAGGATGAGGTATATGTCATCAGAGAATACACTAGAGTGCATAAAGGGATTTCAAATTTATATTGGAAAATGTGAACAGGAAGGGACATTTAATAATGTTGGGTAGATGTGCAAAAAAATGCATACGCTGATTCAAAAGATTTTAAAGATTTACAGTTTAGTGTAGTGATTAAGGCACCAACTATAAACGAGGCGACTGTGAGTTCTCATCTTGCTTTGGGCCCAAAGCCTGCTGGGTTAGTTGGTTTTCCTAAGCCTTAGGAAGCAGGAAATGGCAAAACACTTCTGGAAAACCTTACTTAGAAAACTTCTGGAATGTGTCCTGGTGGTTTCTGTGAATCAAACCCAACTGAACAGAAGAAAAATAAAGTAAAATTGAAACTGAAAGGCTTGGGGGGAGAAATTGATGGACTAAAAGTTGGGGGGGGGGAAATCCTGGAATTTGTTTTATGCAAGATAACTTCAGCAAGATTATTGTATGCATACATATGTAACTAGCACTACCCGTAATGGAGAGGATGATGATAATTGCTGAAATAACTAATTGATTTCTTTGATCAGAGAGAAAACAATATCTATGTTTATTGCTGATTGGAAACTCTTTACAGACTTATGATCTTATGAATCATAAAAGTTCAAAAAATGAACTTATGATTTGTGGTTTTGATAAGTAGGCAGAACAGATTATAGACAGAAGACAGATATAGGCATAAAATAAGAGATAAAATTATACTTGTAGTTAAAATTGTGGTAAAGAAGCAATTTCTTCTTTATATCTTTTTACTTTCTTTTCTATTTTTTCTTTACTTTTTTTCTTTCTTACTTTGTTTTTAAGTTTTTTATCTTATTTTTTAAAAAATATTGAGAGGGAGGCAGAGAAGGAGGGAGGAAGGAGAAAAAGAAAGGCTGAGACAATGTTGCTATAATATCAGTGATGACATATACTGTTATTGACATAATTTTGCCTTTATTTACTCTTTCTGCCAATGGAAATTGCAGTTATTGAAACTAGTAGCAGTAAACGATGGGAAGAAAATGGCTTGAGCTACAGAAAGTCCTTGTTTAATGAGCATAATTGGGACAGGCAACTCAATCATTAAGCAAAGCAACAGCAGCTTTCCTTTGTTTTAGAGACCTGTCAACATCATAAATGCTAGGATTGGTTACTTTTTCATCCCTGTCAGAACTAATAAGGGTTGTTAAGGCTCAAAATGAACTAAGGCTTGCAACAAAAGTCAAAAATAACAACAAAAAAGCTTCTTTTAACATGTAAAAAACAAGAAAAAAGTTAAGGAAATGATTGGTCCATTAGTGGGAGAAAGTGGCAAGAAGATGACAAGCAACAGGGAGAAAGCTGAACTACTCAACTTGTTTTTTGCATCTGTCTTTACACAAAGGGAAAAAAACAGTCCAACCTATCAAAAACAGTACCATAAAAACAGATTAGAAACACAAGTTAAGATAGGCAAGAAAATGGTAAGTGAGCACCTGTCTAGCCTAGATGAGTTCAAATCACCAGGACCAGATGGCTTACACCCCAAGGTTATCATGGCAGATGTAATCTCAGAACCACTGAATTATATCTTTCAAAGATCCTGGAGCACTGAGAACTACCAGAGGACTGGAAAAGAGCTGATGTAGTTCCCATCTTCAAAAAAGGGGGAAAAATGGATCCAGGAAACTACAGACCTATCAGCCTGACCTCAATACCTGGGAAGATTCTGGAAAAGATAATCAAGCAAGATTCTGGAAAAGATAATCAGTGAACATCTAGAGGTAAACAAAGTCATTACGAAAAGCCAACATGAGTTTGTCAAAAACAGATCATGCCAGACAAATTATATTGCATTCTTTCACCAGATGACAAAATTAGTGGACCAGAGGAATCCTGTAGATATAATTTACTTGGACTTCAGTAAGGCGTTTGATAAAGTAGACCACAACCTACTACTTGATAAGATAGAAAAATATGGGTTAGACAGCATCACCACCAGATGGATCCGTAGCTGGATGACCGGCCATACTCAGCGTGTGGTCCTCAATGGAACTGCACCTACATGGAGGGAAGTGTGTAGTGGGATGCCCCAGGGCTCTGTTCTGGGCCCAGTGCTCTTCAACTTATTCTTCAACAAATTGGATGAGGGGATAGATAAGAAAATCATCAAATTTGTAGATGACACCAAGCTGGCAGGAATAGCAAAACTCCAGAAGATAGGCTTAAGATGCAGAAAGATCTTGACAGACTTGAACATTGGGTGCTATCTCAGAAAATGAAATTCAATGGTGAAAAAAGTAAGGTTCTACATGTAGGCAAAAAAAAACCCAGATACACAGCTACAGTATAGATGGTACCTTGCTCAATAGTAGTAACTGTGAGAGAGATAATGGGTCCTAGTGGGCAATCACTTAAATATGAGCCAGCAGTGTGCTGCAGCTGCCAAAAAAGCCAATGCACTCCTAGGCTGCTATTAACAGAGAGATAGAATCAAGATCATGTGAAATGTTAATACTTTACAATTCCTTGGTAAAGCCACACTTGGAATACTGCATCCAGTTTTGGTTACCACAATGTAAAAAAGATGTTGAGACTCTAGAAAGAGTACAGAGAAGAGCAACAAAGATGATTAGGGGACTGGAGGTTAAATCATATAAGGAAAGGTTGATGGAATTGGGTATGTCTAGTTTAATGAAGAGAAGGATGAGGGGGACATGATAACAGTGTTCCAATATCTCAGGGATTGCCACAGAGAAGAGGGAGTCAAACTATTCTGCAAAGCACCTGAAGCAATGGATGGAAACTAATCAAAGAGAGAATTAACATAGAACTAAGGAGAAATTTCCTGACAGTTAGAACAATTAATCAGTGGAACAACCTGCCTCTAGAATTGTGAATGCTCCAACACTGGAAGTTTTTAAGAAGAGACTGGACAACCATTTAGCAGAAATGACGAAAATCTCCGCCTATTTGAAGGACCATTCACAAGAAAAATATATTATGGTTTGGAGAAGATGGATTGATTACATTCAAAAGAAATATGAAACTGAAAAGTATTATTTTGCATATGAGTAAATTTTAGATAATCATCAATAGTTTTAATTATATTATTTTTGTTTTTAATTTGTTAATTTTTGTTTTGAAAAGGATTTAAAGTGTGTTATGGTTTTGATTGATAGTATAGTTGGTTAATGTTAGTTAGATTATGTTTGTTTATTTGTTACCCTGTAATCAGCTCTGGGAAGTGGGGGAGGAGGGAAGGGGTGGGAGGGGTTTATATTGTATTAAATTTGTAAAACTTTTAATAAAAAAAAGAAGAGACTGGATAACTATTTATCTGAAATGGTATAGTGTTTCCTGCCTGAGCAGGGGGATGGACTAAAAGACCTCCAAGGTCCCTTCCAACTCTGCTGCTCCTGCTGTTGTTGATGATGATATTATTATTATTGTTGTTGTTATTGTTGTTGTTATTATTATTATTATTATTATATGAGGCAGTCAGTTGTTAAATGAGACTGCCAGTACTAGAGAGCCACTGTTATATGCACCTTAATTTCTAGATTCCCCAGGTGAGGTCTGTAGTCACAATTTCTTCTTTTAAAAATGTGCAAGATTTCCAGTTAAATAGCAGTCTTAGTTTATTTACAAGACAAAGTTACATGAACTAATTACAATATCTAAAGCACTTTTAATAGTAGAAAGCATTAATTCCCAAATAGCTTCTGCTTCTTCCTTTTTCTATTCTAGCTTTCTTTCTATCTCCTATCTTTAATCTAGTTAAGATCACATTTTAGTCTAAGTAGCAATATACCCAGTGATGGGATTCAAATGTGTGAAAACCGGTTCTCTATGTGGATGCCACTTCTGGAAGCCCATTCTGGGCCTGGGCAACAAAAAGTAGCTACTGGTTCTGCTGAAGTGATGGGAACCAGCTGAATCCCACCACTGAATATACCTCTGACACCTCTCTAAATGCCAAAGAGGTTACAGTACTTTCTAAATCCAATGGGGTTTAATAAATTCTTTAAATTTAACAAAAGGGGTGGTGAGGAGAAGATTAGCAAGGTTTGCAACAAATGTCTCAAGCAGCATCTATATTTCCAACAATATCTCTGAAAGTCACATAACACCATTAAATGTTCTAACTATAAAATAATAATGACTCCTGTTCAGTGCTTTGTTTGAAAAATGTACCCTTCTTCTAATGCAAAGAGACAAAGTTGAGATATTAAGAGAGAATTTTGGTAACCATTTTGGTGAGGAATAATTCACATTTTCATGAATTTTTATTTTGTGAAAATAATATGCCCCGAAGCTTCCAGTTCCGGATCGTGGCACTAGCGGATGCGCAGGACAATTGCTCCCTCCACCATTCAGTTTTCTCCCACCGGGGGACCCTGAAAGGGGTCGAAAGTCACCTTGGAGGGGCGATGAGCGTGAAAAGAATCTCCCATTTGATCGCAGAAGGGCGGCAGCCCTTCTGTTTGATCTGGGGAAGCTCTTCGGACTGACAGGGAAAAGATCGGCCATTCACATGGCCCATCATTAAGCCGCTACCTGCTGAGGCCAAATTTACAACCAAGCACTTCAAAAGCACCATGGAGGAACTGGGCGAGACTTTACCTTCTTGTATCCCAAGTACTTTCCTGTCAAAAGCCTTTTAAAACTTTTCCCCCTGCGAGGAGAGAGGGAAGGGAACGTCTTCTTCCCACTCTCTAAGATGGCAGCGCCTGACTACGTAGGGAAAATAAAGCCTTGAAAAATACAATTAAGTAACTGGATTTATATTACCTTGATATCTGGGGACCCAAAAATTCCTACTCTCATGGGGACCTGTCACCTATGAAAAAGAACTTTAACTAGATAAAAACCTAGCCCTGGTCTTGAAAAAGATTTTAAATGCTGTCAGGGACATCTTGTGGTGAAGCTTGGTATAGCAAGTAAATACTTTTGTTAAAGAGACCTGCTTACAGCCCAGATTTGTCCTTGGTATTATCTAAAAGAGATAAAAAGCCTGGAGAACAGCTGGACAGTGAAATTGGTTTTTAGGAATTGTGGAGGTGAACATTTACTAACTTTCATCTAAGAAATAGCCTTCACTAAAGGACTATCTATAACTGTGTTAGAAATGGAGGAAGACTAGCAACAAATTAATTATAAACTTATACTGGAAAAAATTCTTGAAGCTATTGAGATAATTAAATCCAGACTGAAAGACAAAGGCACCAGCTTAAACCTACAAAATAAAACTCTGATTTCAATGAAAGAACCTATAATCCAAAAACCAATAGAAGCAGAAGAAATTAATACCAAGACAGAGGACTTTAAAGATCAACAAATACAATCTACTGAAAACTTTGACAGACAAACCCTGACCGCAACTAAAGAAACTACAACTCAAAAAGCAACAGAAGTGGAACAAAGCAACACCAACACAGAGGCTGTTAAAGACCAACAAATACAGCACACTGAAAACCTAAATAATCAAATAACAACCATAAAATTGGACGTGGTCCTCTACCTAAATCAGAAGAAACCTAAGGAACAAGAAGACCAAACCAAATTGAAGGAGCCACCAGGACAACAACCTAATGACTATGAATGGGCCAGCCTTTCTGGAAAACTGGTTGGTTCAAGTAATATGTACAAGAATGAAGGGAGATTTATCTGATGATTTAAAGGCATTGGTATGGATGCCTGGTTGGCACAAAAAGAAAGCCAGAGTTAGATTTTTTAAAAAAGGGATCTTTTGATTTATGATAGAGGATCCTAAAGTCTCAACTAAAGGGCTAAAGAGAGATTTTTAGATGAAGGGAAATATGATTATTGGATTCAAATATTGTTGTTAAATGATAAAAAATAAGGGATTAACTGGCAATATTTAGGATTTAGACTTATAAGGGAAATGAAAACTAACGATTAGGAATTAGCTTTGAACTATTGTTTAGCCCAGATAATATAGATGATGGATTTGAGACAATAAAGGACACTCTATTAGTAAGTGATGATGTACTAAGATGAGATAGAAAATGTTTATGAAATAAGATAAGAATATATTTAAGTAAGTAATATGTACTGTATATTCTAGATATGATAACATTTATGTAGTGAAATAAAGGAAATTTGCATTACCAGAAACTCAAACACTATGGATATTAAAGATTAAATTGGAATATTGTAATTAAAAATTAGATAAAATTCAAAACAGGACATGGATATGTATAAGCAAAAAATATATTGATAAATGATTAAACTAAGTTTGTTATAATTAGAAATCTACTAGCCTAAATGTGATATAGCAAATGTTAAGGGAAACAGAGAAGGAATTTCTGATGATGTAACTTGAGATATGTATGAAAGACTTTGTTACTGAATCACTGATTACCCAGTCACCACGCTGCTTTCCGAATACTTAATATAAAACTGGAAAACCAATAAAATTTGTTTAATAATAATAATAATAATATGCCCCAAACAATTTGCAAATGTTCCAAAAGATTTAGGATCTTTTGATTATAATTAAATTGGGAGACTAAGATGGCCATTTCGAGCTCATTCTGCTCTCGTCAGTTAGCCACACCCTTTATGGGATTCGAACCTGGGCAGTTTACATACTAGGCAGTGATTTAACCACCAAGCCACAGGCTCTCCTCCCTCTTTGCCAGCTGAGTCAAGGGAGTATATGCAGGAAGTTTTTTCAGACAGATGTCTAATTGATTACACTTTGACATTTTTTAACTGCTATACTGCAGTTAAACTGCAATATAACAATTAAAAAATGTCAAGGTGTAATCAATTAGACATCTGTCTGAAAAAACTTCCTATATATATATATATATATATATATATATATATATATATATATATATATGTATAATATCCATATTATAATATATTATATAGTCTAACTTGGTGCAATTCCTTTCAGTAGCATCAGCAGTGTTCATAAAGCTAAATGAGGTAATTGTAAAAAAAAATAAGATAATGGTTATAACTTGAAGTCCCTTCCCTTTTCTTTGTGTATTGCTATCACATGTGTGAAAAGGAGGCACCAATCAAATGATCACAATCACCATCTTGACTTTTTAACCTAGCCTTGCCAACATACTGATTCCTTCCACAAAATTCCAATTATATTTGCAATATTGTAGTAAATACGGATTTAGATTTAGATGTATGGTAGGCAGACTCCTGGACTCCAACCATTACTGATGTTCTAATCTAAATAGAGTTATTTAAGAGATAGTTTGTAAAGCAAAACAAAAAACAAAAACAAACCACCATTATGTCTTTTATGCCACTCAGTTATGACCCACGAAAACAAAAACAATATATTTTAAAAATGGTTATGCAGAAATAAGAACATCACAAAATAATTTATGTCATCTACATTACTGGATTCATTTTCAGTTTCTTTTTCTACAAAATGGAATCAGTACCCTTTTTTTCCTCTTCAGAAAAGCCATTGTATGTTCTGAAGGATAATTACTCAGAAGAAAGAAATATTTCAAACAGAATGTAAACATTATTAAAGGAGTAATAAAATTATTATTTTTTTAAATGGCTGTAACATTTATTGAAGATAAATCATTATTTTTTTCTTCCTTTGATTATTCATTAATGTGGTTTTAAAAAAAGAATATATCAATCTCTGAAGATCCCTGAAGAATAATTAGCATTCTTCTAAGGGCCGTAGATAGGGTTATAAATAGATTCATCCATACTTTGATATGATATGATGCTTAGAGGTTTGGAACTTGGGAGACAATACTATATTTAAAGTGATATTCTTCTAATTTAATTGAATCTTAAAGTGAAAGCAAGAACTAAAAACCTTCCTAGCAATTAAATTGGTGTCATCATGTATCATATCTTTTTCTTTGTGTAAGAAATTGTGTGGCAATTATTCAATGAAATAATTTCCTATCTTATGAAAAGAACCATGGAATAAGCAATTAACTACTCCAGTTATTAACTCTAATAAAAATTATTTTCTGCAAAATATTTGAACAAATGTTACCAGATTAATCATAATTTAAAATATTGTAAACTATGATAAAAAATACTTGGTCAAGAAGTTTGATTTTATAGCAAGAATTGGCATCGTGATTTTCCATCAAAAGAATATTCTACTCCATTTGGTTGTCGTAAAGTATAAGGTATGAAGCTTACCATATCTGAAACTCTATCAGAAGACTCTCATATTTCTTTTAAGTATAAGTATTGTGAGATTAATAATATCTTGGAATATACATTATAAAGTCTATCCAATTCAGATATAAAATAAATTCCAGGCTCAACTAAATGTCCATCACTAGCTGTCCTTTGTATTAGCTGATAAACTCATTGATATTCCTTTATTTTCAAAAAATCTTTCTGGTTTATTCAGCATCTCCAAGCACATTTTTTAAACTTTCAATTTTTTTACTAGTTTATCAAAATATAAAATACAGCAATACAAAGAAAATAAAAAATAATGGAAAAATAGGGAAGGGGAAAGAAAAGAAGAAAAAGTGCAGGGTAAAGGGGAAAAGAAAGAGAAAGAGAAAAGCACTGACTTCCGATTCTTTTTGGTCAGTAGAATAAGGTAATAACATACAACCTCAACTTTGTCTTTTTCCATAATAATATATATACAAGCCATTCCTATAACAACCAACCTATCTAATCAATAAAACCCCAAATCAAAGTTTCATTTTTTCCCCATCTCAAGCACAAAGTCCAAAAGTGGTTTTTAAGTAGAAATTGGATTCTTTTCTTTAATCAAAGTAGTCAATTTAACCATCTCTGCTAACTTCACCAACTTTTGCAGCCATTCGTCTATTTTGGGAATAAAGTATCCTTCCATTTTGTGTATAAAGTATTCTTGCTGTTGTCAGCATATAAAATAGTAATATTCCAATTTCTTTTCAAGTTCTTTATCCATTAAGCCTAAAAGAAGTTTCTGGTTTTATCTTTACATTCTGTAGCATCTCCAAACACACTTAACATTCTTTGAAGTGCAGTATCTAACTTCTATGAGACACATTCCTTCCTGGGCCTCATATACAAAGTACTTATTTTCAATTAATTCTCTGAAACAAATAGCACATTTCTTTTTAAGAAAGGACAAATTTAGTAAAGATTAACTGGAACATTATAGTATTAAAAGACTAAAAATTTAGTTTAAATGGCATAGAATTCACTAACATTTCTACATCTAAAGACAATCTATAACTATATGTCTGATATGAAACAATTGTTTCAATTACTGTTTAAATTTTGGATAGCTTGTATGGCTTCAGCATCAGTTCTTCTGTACATCCTTCCTAATTTAATGGTTGTTATCTCATATTTGACAAAGATTATGACTTTTATTCCTTCACATTTTATGGTTCTTCCTAGCTCTGAGTTCTCTGAGTTCCATTGATAATGCTGTTACCAAATATCAGAGGAATTTAAGATGCCTTCTGTCATATTACCTTTTCAATAAAATACCTTGTCCAGAAGTATTATATTGATCTGTATGATGAAATCTTTTTCTTCATGATTTACTGTATTTGATTTATTAAAGTTCTAGGATCCAAACTGGGTCAGTCACCAGGACCAGAGTTAGTCTTCCAAACTTTCAGACATATGCCGGAGCCCATCTTCCAGGAATTCTCTCTAGTGAAATATATGTTTGGGGCTATTCTATGTGAAGTATTTATGTGGTGTCTGGTTGTGTGTAGTTTTTTATTTGTTGATCAGGGTGTGGATGGCTAACTATTAAGTTGTTGGTTGTTGTTTCCTTGTGCTGTCAAGTCCTTGGCTTCTAAGTACTTGATAAGCTAGTGGTAAATCAACAAATCCTGTTGATTGACAAGGGGCCTATTTCCCAGGCTTCAATCATTACCCCGGCTAACTTTCTATCTGCTCATCCAACAATCTTAATAGTTGCAAAATTGAATATATGTCCTTGTTCATTGCAAATTGAGGCTCCCAATGAGTTTGGGTCCCCTCATCTGACCACTCGCTTGTGTTCTTGCAATCTTAAGGTGACCAACTTTTTTACAATGAAAAAGGAGGACACAAATAAATTGAAGAAAAAAATATCGTAAATAAAAGAAACATTTTATTCATTGCAACAATAATACAGACAACTTGCATGTGCAAAGTTTGCTGGTCGGGTGTTTTGGCGCGCTCAGCAGCTATTCCTATTGGCTTTCGAAAGCCAATAGTGGGAGTAGCACAGCTCATGCAAAAGTTGAAAAAAAACCATCAAAAAAAGATGCTGGAACACTATTATGAGCGTTCTATGAGGGGGAAAAAAAGCCCTGCAGATTAGTCTTCAAATATCGAAAAGAAGAACATGTAGGAGAACACTTTTCGCGGGAGGACAGAACTTACAAAAGGAGGAATGTCCTCCCTAAAGGAGGACGGTTGGTCACCTTAGCAATCTGGTAGTTACCTTACTCTCTCTTATATAGTCACAGGGGCAATAAATGCAGGGGATTACATTAGAAGTATCTCCCACCTCCAATTAATATACAAATACACACGCACGCCTTGCTGAGATATAAGCAGACAGTACAAAGGGTATATGCAATCCATTAATTATTATTGTAATTTAAAAATAGGCAGAAGCAAAGAAATGGCAACCTGAAGCCAAATGTGTTGACTAATGGCTATATGCAATTAATTGTTGAATTGTAGCTTGGGTTTCAATTAATTTTTTTAAAAAGTTCAGGAGCTAGAGTAAGAAGCAGATTAGGTAAAGTCATGAATACAAAGAGGAATAGCAAAGCATTTCCAAATAACCTTTCTTCATTTTGGAAAAGGAGACTATTAAAGGGACAAATGTAAAATGTAAACAAATTAAATTCAAGCAAGTGTAAAAATCATATATGTTTTAAAGGGAAGTATTTAACTTCATACATTGCACTGCTGGGATCCGCTTGGCAATGAATGACCAAAAAGAAGATTTCTTGAGTTTATTGTAAACAGCTTTTTGAAAACAGCAAGCTTTTGTGTAGCTGGTTTTTTTTTTCTTGGTTAGGAAAGCTATTGAAAATAAAGGTATTATAATAATGATGTCTTTGTATCTTGTGTGACTACATATATCTATATAGTGTGTGCTGTTTGATCACTATGTCTCAAAAAATATGTCAACTTTAATACTGGTATATGTAGAAAAAGGTAACTAAATCAATTATTATCAGCAGTTTCCCAAAAAGGAAAGATTATAATTTATAACAATTTGATTTCAATCAATCAATCAAATAATCAATCAATCAGAGCAAGCAAAATGTAACATATAAATCAATGAGATTTCTTTGGAAATGTGATTTATATTATTTTAATGAACTGGAGGTTCCTGACATGGGCAGGGATGGCAAAGGTCTATTCTAACCCTTTGATTTTATGATTCAAGACTAATCTGAACAATTTGGTAATTTGGCAATCCTGCCACTAAGATTTTTTTTTAAATTAAAATAAAGGTTACAAGACTGTTGTTACATATAGTAATCTTCTAAACCAATAGGTTGCTTTTTGAAAAAATACTAAATGTGAAAGACTTTTTGAATTTTATGAATAATATTATCCTGTAATATTATTATTTTTATAAAAATTGTATTAATTTTTAAGAATCACAGTCTTTAGTGCTTAGTAAACAACATGTTGTCTGGGTTCAAATATTTGACATTAATTACTTCAATATGAATCTGTTCAATACTACACAATCCAGTATTTTTTCCCTGATCTGCCTTTCTTCTCCATATTTTTTCCATTTTCCCCTCATTACACAATTACAATTTTTGGTACTGTTAATGTATACAGCGTTAGATATAAGCATCTTCATCATATTTTACTAATATACAAATAACAATAATATCAATTCATAAATCAATAATGTTTTTTCATTAATCAATATCCTGTTTTTTGTGCTCTTGTTAAGGTTTGATTTCTCATCAGTATTTGAAATATCTTTATCAGTTATGATTTTCTCAATATTAATTACATTTATATAGCTAAAAGTTTTATTCATATCAATCCTCCTCTTATCTTCATATTTCCCATATCAAAAAGGAAGAAAAAATGCTATCTTAGTTCTAAATCGTAGCTTTCATTATAAAAGTCTAATTATATCTAAGCATTATACATACTTTTAATCTTATTCAAACAAGTATTTAAACATATAATGCCCCCTCTAGAAGGTCAAATCTTCTGTTTTTTAAATCTGACTTTTGCTTTCTTTCTTTGCCAAGTAGATTTCCAAGCCAGGGCAATTAGATTGCCCAGGAATTTTATTTCTATTTTTGTAAAAATTGCTTGGCATGAGGAAGACAATTTAGGTAGGGTATTTTTGAGGGGGAATTCCGCCCATTTATATTCCTTAAACAACTCCCAGTTCCTTTCTCCTTCCATTTCTCTTTTCATTCCCTGTCTCCCAAGTTGTGACATTTCCCTAACAACTCTATATTCCATTTTTTTAAATCTTCTTCCTTGCCATCAGATATATTTTGCAGACCTAAGGGATAAAAGATAAAAGGTCTTTTGCATTTTCATTGTTATAGCTAAGTCTTGCAGTATTTTCTTTGTATATTTATATTTACCTTCTTTTATCTCTTCCATCTCTAAATCCATTTCCTCTGTTTCATCTCCTGATTCCTGTATTATTTGTAGTCATTAATGTAGTCATTATCTGGGAACTTTCTAGTTGTAGATTTAATTTGGAGATTTGCTCGTTTATATTGTCTAAATTATTTTTAGTCTCATTATGATTTCTTTTTATGTCCTCTTTGGATTCAACAATTGTTTGGTGAATTAATTGTAACATAGGATATATTTCTTTTTGAAAGGTATTTGTTTTTTCTTGAGGCATCATTCCTGGAGATCCTCTAGTATCACCAGTCTCAGTAAGAGTAAGTCAAAGTTTCCTCTAGTTTTCTGGTCTTTATGTGTATCCTTTATAATCCAATAGATTCCAAAGAATAGGTTCAGTCCTGAAAGCAATATTTTATAGTGATCCTTTGTCTCAAGTATCCAAAAATTGTCAATCAGGCAAGGTTGTAATCCACAATGTTCAAAGTGTTCAAAATGTTCAACTTCTCTGAAAACAGCTCAAAAGTCTTTCCCAGCCAGGCGTATTCCAAGGTCAAATTTTTCTTTCTCTCCCACTAGCTCTTGAAGTTAAAAGTCCAGGCTCAATAGGTATTTATAATCCAAGAAGGTCAGGGTGATAAGTATGCCAAAATATTTTCCTTTATTGCCAGTTATTCTCCCAAGCTAGGAATCACCAAGCAGCCAGAAAGCAAATTATAGTGCTATACACAAATCCACCACTAGATGTCACTCAAAGTCCATTTTCCACTTTTAAAACAAAAGATTGATTTCTTATATTTCACCTCAATTTTTTTTTAAACAGAAAATGTTAACAGTTATCTCAGTTCTCCAATTATCAAAACTGTAGCTTTATGCTACTTCTACTTCAGTATTGTATATTTCTGTCCCCTATAAGAATTAAAATGCCGCTTCCATTTACATTCGGAGGTTTTTAGCTTCTTGGGAGCTTTCCCCAGGAAATTCAGTTGTAAAATAGGACCAATATTCTCACCCAGTTCTAAACATGCTGTTACAGATGTGTTAACTGGTGCTTTTTTCTTCTTCAGTTGTCAGCAGCTAATGGCCGGTCTCAGGAATGTAGCTAGTCTTTCCGCTGCCGGTTTGGAGGGCTTTACTTGGATCAAACGGAAAGACCGCTGTCTCTCCATGATCAACAAGGCAGCCCTCCTCTTCATTGCAATTTTAGGCTCTTTTCAGGGCCCCCAGCAGGAGAAAATCAGGCGCGGAAGGCAGAGCCCTGCCTTCCTGCGTTCTGTCCCACCGCTATGCAAACTGAAAGTCCCTATTCTATAATATTATTATTACAGAATCTCTCCCTTAGCACAGTTTTTGTGACAAAATTAGTAACTTGTTCTGCTCCTTTTTCACAAAACCGATTGGTATTGAGGCAAATTCATGCCCAAGCCTTCGATTAATACTGCTGCCACAAGGGAAGGATGTCACTGCCTTTTCATCTTATTTCTATCTTTTCACTGCTCCTGAAAGCCATTTCCTAATACCATTCTGTTGTTAATTGCCAATGGAACTAATTCAGTGAGAGAGTTAACATGCTGACTTGCAGCCAAGTAAACTTTAAGGCTGCTGAGAAAATGTACAGTTGTTCAAAAATAAATTTGAAATTATATTTAAATATAACCCTTGAATGATTATGGAAAGCTACAAAATAACTGTAGTGTAATCTTGACTCTTATAGTAAATAATTATTGTGATATGGATGGCCAAAATGTTTGTCTCCTCACTTTTCAGTTTAATTTATAGGCTGTGAAGTTGCAGGAACATCCCAATTATTTCTCAGAGAACATAGACAGCAATTAACTTCACAAGTTTTGTTTCTCAGAAGGCAATAAACCTAGAGTGAAATTAAGAAGCATTGCCTTCACTGAGATTGGATTTGTATTAAAACTGTGATTCTCCTACCCACACTTTAGGCCTCTGGAAAAAAAAAAGGAGACCATCAGTTTTCTATTGAAACTCAGTATTGTCAATTCCACGGAGATGAAAAGGTGGAACAAATATAACAAGGGGGAAAGAAGATAGTTTTGCTTCTAAATTCTTCCTGTTTCTACAAATGTTTAGTAGTAATTTTGTTAAAGATTATAATTTTGTTAAAGATTATAATTACAACCGTCTTCTACACATATTTAGTGAAAATCCTTTGGTAACAAATTTGAGATTAAGCTTAATTTTGTAGCTTGTTTTCTTTGCACTGAAAAGAAAACCATAGATAAGTCCTTTATCTGAGGATTACACAGGATGTGTGGATAATTGTGGATCAATTATTTTAGGGAAAGTTCATGAGATGGTTCTGTGGAAACTGCAAGTCACATACTCCTTTGTTGCTTTCTTTATAGGGAATCTAGGAAGACATACACCTATCCCCACTCTGGCAGAAAGCTCAGTATGTATCTGCCACTTCTTCAATCTGACCTGGGCATTGATATATATTTACAGGTTGTTTAGTGTGGCATTGGACCTATCTAAAACTGAAGATTAGTGCACATTTTGATTGTTTGCCACTGTTATCTGCATTATTTTATTAATTTATTTTTATGTCTACATTTTAGTTATATTAATTATGGTTTATGTATTTATTGTAATGACCTCTGGCCTAAAAGTTGTTTTATATGAGGGAAAGTTCATGACATACAGTGAATTTAAAAAGTCTACACACCCTTGTTAAAATGCCAGGTTTTTGTGATGTAAAAAAATCAGACCAAGATAAATCATCTTTAATATAACCTATAAGCTGTAAAATTAAATTGAAAATCAATATTTGTTTTGTTTTGTTGAAGCACCTTTTGGTTTTAAGATTGGGGGTACTGGTGGGGATCTTTGCCCATTCTTCCTTGCAAAAGCACTCCAAATCTGTCAGATTGTGAGAACATCTCCTGTGCACAGCCCTCTTTCAATCACCCTTCAGATTTTCAATTGGATTCAGGTCTGTGCTCTCCCTGGGCCATTTCAAAACTTTGATATTCTTCTGGTGAAATAATTCTTCTGTTCATTTGGACGTATGCTTTGGGTCATTATCGTTTAAAAGGTGAAATTCCTCTTCGTCTTCAGCATTTTAGCAGGGGGTGAAGATTTTGTGCCAAAATTGACTGATATTTGGAATCATTTATAATTCTCCCTGTCTTGACTAAAGCTCTAGTTCAGACATGTCAAAACAAGGCTTGGGGGCCGAATGCGGCCCACAAAGTGGTTTCACGTGGCCCGTGAAGCCATCCTGGAAACAGTGAGGGAATGGCCCCTGCTGCCTTGGCCCTGGCCCAGGCTGGCCAGGAGCTAATGTACAATTTTGCGGTGGCCATCTATGCTGAAATGCATTCAGCCTTAGCTCCCCAAAGCCGTCCAGAAACAGCGAGGAACCAGCCCCTGCCACATTGCTGGGGAGGTGTCACCCTTTGTGAGGAATGAAGAAATGCACCATGCTTTGGCGCTTGCCCCGGTCCCACCCCCTTCTGCCAGAGACCCTCAGATCTGTCCCACCCCTGCCCAGACCCCCACAGGCACCCTTGACATGAACAGTGTAGAGTTGGCCATGTCCCCTTAGGCCACACCCACTCCATCCATGCCCACCCAGTAGGCTGCACCCACTCTGGCCACACCCATCTGGTCCCCCAAGGGCAATGCTGATGCATCCCTCAATGAAATTGAGTTTGATACCCCTGCTCTAGTTCCAGCTGAAGAAAAAAAGCCCCAAAGCATAATGCTCTCACCATCATGCTTCACTCTGGGTATGGTGTACTTTTGGTGAGGTGCAATGTTATTTTTGTACCAAACATGCTTTTTGGAATTAAGCTTTAAAAGTTTAATCTTGGTCTCATCAGACCATAACATATTTGCCCACATGTTTTTTTCAGACTTATAAAGTAGGATTTGTAAATGTAGCCAGGCTTGGATGTTTTTCTTTATAAGTAAAAGCTTCCAATATGCCACTCTATTCTATAGCCCAGACATATAAAGAATATGGGACATTGTTATCACATGTAGTACACAACCAATACTTGACAGAAATTTCTGAGGCTCCTTTAATATTGCTGTAGGTCTTTTGGCAGTTTCTTGGACTAGTTTTCTTCTTGTTTTTTCATCAGTTTTGGAGGGTCATCCAATTCTTGGCAATGTCACTGTTGTGCCAATTTTCTCCAATTATATCGATGACTGTCTTCACTGTGTTCCATGGTTTATCCAATGCCTAGACATTTTTTTAATATCCTTCTGCTGCCTGATACCTTCCAATAATTAGATCCCTTTGATAATTCGTAAGCTCTTTGCTGACCTTGGCTTTTGCTGTATGATGCAACTAAGTAAATGTTATAAAAATCCTACTAGAATAGCTGAATTTTATATGGACCTGATCAGAGTCACTTTAATTGGTGGCAGGTATGTACTGAGTCTATTAAATATCAATTTGAATATAGTTCTTTAATTCTGAACACAGCCACATCCTTTCTTATAAGAGCATTTGCACATTTATGGAACCATGTATTATAATTTTTTTTTCTGACTAAATGATTCCAGATTGTTTTTAATTGAATTGTACAGCTTATAAGTCATATTAAACTTGTAAAAAATTCTGAAGTGATTTATTTTTACATCTTAAAAATTTGGCATTTCAACTGGGGCATGTAGACTTTTTATATCCATTGTAGCTATTTTATAGAAAATTAGGTAAAGCCAGATCCACCCTATTGTTTTTATTTAATTGACAAAGCAAAGCTGATTAAAAAAAATAAAACAGACTATATAACAAAACAGGCCTTTAACTACAGTTTGAGATTCCATAGGATCTTTTTTTTAATAAATGCATTGTACCAATTTATTTTGAAGAATTGCTTGTTTAATTTGTTTAAAGAAGCCTAATCCAGCTTTCTGTCTTCCAAATGTGTTGAAATTATAACTGTCAAGATACCATTAGCTCTGCTAGTTAGGAACAATGGGTTTAATCAATATCTAGGACACTGATGGCAAACCTTTTAGAGACGGAGTGCCCAAACTGCAACCCAAAACCCACTTGTGCATTGTCGGGTGCTGGGTGGGGGTGGTCCATTGGGTGGGCATGGTGCGATGTAACAGCAGACTGAGTGGAACTAAAAAGTTCAATCAATCAATTCCAACTTTGCAAGATCATTTTTTTTCCCACGAGAAGTTGAAACCAACTGATTGATTGAACCTTTTTTTTTTTTTTTTGTACACAGCGGCAGAGGCCTAAAGCGAAAAGGTTTTATAAAACCCAGCTGAAGGCCTAGGTCTGGGATGATGGCGTGCGTGCCCACAGAGAGGGCTCTGAGTGCTGCCTCTGGCACCCATGCCATACGTTGGCCCCCACTGATCTAGGAGATGCTAAAATATGTAAGATGTTCAGGAGAATGTAACATGAACAGAACTAGTGTTACTGTTTAGAATTGTTTATTTATGTATTTCATTCAAAAAAATAAATGTCAGATAATTCTGTTAATAAATCAATGTGTTGTTTGAATATCTTGAATGACAAAATCTTGTCTTCATGCTACAAGAGTAGCATTGTTACTACTAAATTAAAGATGAGCAAATAGAATTATTGCCAACCTGATTTTTCTATGGAAATTTGCAAAAAATATTTCTGAAGGAAAAAAAATACTCAGTGTAAAGGGTGCATTTTTGAGATTTATCTCAGGATATGTGCTTTGCCTGGATATTTGGATGCTTGCTTCCTTAGGTTTTCTGGTGATTGATCTATAAGACTGTTCCTCAAATGCTCTTGTATCTTCTATGATAATCCAGTAGAAGAACAGACGATCCAAAATTCAACACATCTCTAATATCAGCACAGTACCAGAGAAGGTCTTTGTCTGAACCACTGAAAACAAACAGCTAATTCAGAGAGAGCAGGAGTAAACTAGGTGGATTGATTGCCTAGAACAATTCTGTATGCTCATGCGATAGTACATCCCAAACTTCAGCTATCCTTGCTATTCTCTGACTTCTCTCCTGAATTTCAACTCTTTTAAAAATGGTTATGCCTTAATAGCAGAACAAACTGTTTGCTGTTCTACACTTACTTGTAGAGATATTGGAAATTCTGTAAGTGAAGAATACATCGATCCTTAGTGGCAGGATAAGATTGAAAATGAAATATTATAGATGGAAAAGAAAGAATGTTCATATTTGTGAGCTGCATATTTTGCAATCTTGCATTAGCATTGCTCCACAGCTGCTATTATTTATCTGTCATACTCAGAGTCTTATTTAAAGTTATGACCTTGTTTCTTGCAAAGGACTGAAAGTAAACTGATGAACAAAATCAGTCCTGACAATAACACACTCTTTCTATGACTCTTTCTCTTGGCAGCAGTGAGTGACTAGATTATATTAAGTCTGCCTCAAGCTGTGACTTCTTTATTGTGAATGGAATTTCTTTTTACCAAATGTCAAGAGATCAACATGCATATAAACATGCAGACTGCATAGCAAAGGTTGCTACACAGCACAGATTAGGATTGTACTCAGGCTGACTGATGCAGAGTCTAGGGACCTGCAGCAGCTTTATTGGATGACCCCATAGTTAGAACGAAAAGTCATATGGGCAAACCTATATTTACTCTTAAAATGTTGTGCGGAACAATGGCATGCTCAGAGATATTTCACTGTTCTCCATTTAAGGCAAGCCTGAACATGATCAGCTCTTTAAAGTCATCAGTAGCCAGTTTTGAATGTAATATGTACATTTTGATTTTGGTAAATGGAAGTTCAGTTGAAACAGTTAATTGTGAATATGAAGGGTTCTTATTGAAAAATAATGTCCGTTTAGAGATTAGCTTCTTACAACTTCTGTTTCATGGGTATCTCTTAAACTGCAACAGTTGAAGCTATGTGCAATGACTTACCCCAAACATGTATCAACATGTTATTATTTTGAGGACATCCTTCATTATCATTAAACAGTATAAATCCAATAATGGGGTACATTGACCTATTTCTAAATAATTTACACACATACACACAGAGAGCTGGGTTAATATATGCTGATCCATGGTTGTTCTAACCTTCAAACAAATTACAATGCCTATATTCATTGTATGAATCATGATTTGTATATCATAGTGACGGAGTTCATGTATTACGTTGAGCCAAAAATTAATACATTATATTATGTTTATATGACTGATGAACCCAGCCAATTTGTTTTCTTTATTAAGTTTTTGGTAATTTGGGGATAGAAGATTGTGGACCTTCAAATGTCATAGAGGTACAAATTCTTATTTTCCCCATTACTTGGTATGCACATTAAAAATAAGTTTTGGGCTTCCCACCCAACTATTCTTAATATACAGATTTAGCTGGAAACTATATATGTGAGTAAGCTTTACCTTTAATACTTTTTAGAAATATAGAAAATCTACTCTTCTACCATGCTTTTCATAGCTTGATAATGAGCACAGTACAAACTGATTTGGGTATTCTAAAGATATTTCAAATAACATCATACACTTCATCTGTATTTTGCTAGACCAACTCTGTAGCTATGCCAGTGTACAATTTCATAATTTCCAGCCATAATGGCATCAGGTTCAAAAAGGCTGCTAGCAACCAAGAGATACACATTTATGTTTTCTTATTTCTTAGAATCTCTAGAATAAAAAACAGAAAGGAAATACAAAAATGTGACTGAAAATGTTGCAGCCTCAGAACTGTGCAATCCTATATTAAAAAGTGGTAAAGCATGGAGAGAATGAAATCAAGAATTTTTTAGGTTTTGCTTCACTACCCTAATACTTTCTTTTTCAACAATTTGGACTAAAGCTTTCAAGAAAAGAAACTAGAAGTACTTTCCTTCTTTTCTTAAACTCTTTTCTCTCTAGCCAGGCTGTTTCATATAG
Source organism: Crotalus tigris (assembly GCF_016545835.1). NCBI lineage: Eukaryota > Metazoa > Chordata > Lepidosauria > Squamata > Viperidae > Crotalus > Crotalus tigris. Next base: position 3,295,071 of record NW_024096690.1, read on the forward strand.
CTTTGTTTTCCAACCTCTTTGTCTCTAATTATTCTGCACCCAGAGCAGAACACTATCTTACTAAATAGATATTTGAAACATTAGGTTAAGTGGATACATAGAATGTTAAGCCAACACATGTTCATTGCTACTTTTCCAGTGACAAATAATTGCTTCTGTTCTTCAGTGGCTTAGATGATTGCAAGTAAACCAGCTGGTTATTCCCATCTCATTAGAAACTCCCTATACCTAAATATTTGCAGGTATCTTGATTACAGACTTATCTATCTTGCCAGGCTCACTTAAATATTGGACTCATTTCCCCCCATCCATATAAAAGGAACAGAGTTTACATTATCATACACTATTAAAAAAAGATTAGGGGTGACATGATAGCAGTATTTTAATACCTAAGGGGCTGCCACAGAGAAGAAGGGGCCAACCTATACTTCAAAGCAGCTGAAGGCAAGACAAGAAGCAATGGATATAAACTAATCAAGGAGAGAATTGGGTTCCAACTCGGTGATTTTGTTAAGTATCTTCCAAGATTAAGAGTCATCATAGTCACTTCCCCAAAATGTTTAGGATTTGTAGCAGTTGTTATATTGGGAATGTGTTTTGCTGTTTCCCCTTACAGAGGACCAGATAAGTGTTTCCGGTTTCCCTCTGCCCTTAACAGTGAGAAAACTGTGATCCATTTCCTGTAATTTAACTGGTCAAGAGGCTCATTCATCACTGATGATAACACAGATAAGCTGAGGATATATCCCATTAGATTGTTCATCTAGTTCCCCTTTCCCTCCCAGACTACTAGTAAGACATAGTTGCTGAAATTCTGGAAAGTCAATAAGCAGTTTATTTACTGTCTGTTGGTGCTGGGAAGATAGTTCCATCAGTTGCTGGAAGCCTTAATAATTATATGTGCTTCTTTCAAGATAAAGAGCACAGAACCTCAATGCTGTACAAACTACAAGAAGCAATAGTATTGTTGCTTATGGGAGCTTCTCAAAAACATTTAATTGGTCAAAATTTGAAGTTTGATGCTTAATACAGTAGGCTGATATAGGAAGTTAATAATAAATTAAATGCTTACATGAAAACAACTAATAGAAAAGAAGTAATAGACATAATACAAATCAAAACTTCACTCAAAGCTTTTTAACTATTCTGTGTATGACAATATTAGGGTTTTTTTTTAACATGGTTGCAGTTTTCAGAATCAAAGCTCAAAACAGTTCAATGATACTGTAGTGGAATATACACTGTAGTAGAGTGTAGTGAAATATACATCAAATTATATTGGGGAAAGGAGGACTTGATATATATAAATTAATTTTCTACTTCCTAATTTATTTATCCTGTTTGTATGCCACAACAATCAAGGAACAACTGTTGCAGTTTATGGTTAAGTCTAGGTCAGAATGAAGATTAGATTAGGTCAAGCTTGGTGCATTCCCATTAAAACAGTATTTTTATTATCTTTTAAAGCTAGATCTCTATTTTCAAGGTACACTGCTTCCTCTTGTTTCCCCCCCTTCCTTCCAAAAACACATTCTGTTCTTCAGGAGTCAGGATCTTTGGATATGAGCAGTAATTCTTCACTGACAAAGAAGATAGAAAAATATATCTCTGATCTCTTTCTAAATAATCTGTACTGAAATTTGCCCTATAGTTTTTAAATGTTTCTATCCTGTGAAAGAGCTTTGTTTTTCCATCTTATTCTCAGGGTGCTTAAGAAAGCCTTTGAATGTTTTTTGTTAATGTTTCCTGAGCTGACATTTTTGTTGGACATGGAGAGGACTGTGCTGGTTGTTTTATTTTCTTTCCATTGTTCTGATGCCCCTTGACTTCCCACTCTTCCCAATCTAGCAGAGTTTGGTGGGAAGAAGTCTCTTATTTTTTCCTTAGGAGTATTATTGAGGTGGGCAAAGGCAGAAAAATCGCAGACCACCAGAGAGATTATTATAAAATACAAGGAATAGGAAAGCTTATAATGTTCAGCACAATTCCCACCATCAAGTTTTGTTTCTGGTGCAATTAAAAGGAGGAGTTGATACATGAGATGGATTCTTCAATCAGAATCCAAATCCAAAGAAAACATAATATAGTTTGATATGAATGCTGTGAGGAACAACCAGGTAGTTTGTGACAAATTCAGTTTTCCTAAAACTTACCTGGTAAATTAAAAACAAACAAACAAACTGTACTCCTTTGGGATTAGAAATATATGCAATTTGGTTTAAATCCAGTACAGACATTTTTATTCTTTGGCAGATTTATGTCTGGAAAATAAATAAAATACCTGAACATAAATTTGCTAGCTATATGATTGGTCCTAGAAAGTACTGCAAAAGGTAAGCAGCTCTAGAAATGTCCCTCACTGTTATGAAGGTGGGAGGTATTTTTTGCTATGAGTGTGTGGGGGGGGGGGTAGAAATCTGATCATACTAACCATTTCATATATTTATTACAGCTTAACTGGATTTCTTTTTTGGGGAAATTAAAAACATTAGTGGACTGTATTTGAGTTAATGTTTGTCCACTAGAGATCCACTGAGGATGAAAATCCATTCCCAGAAAGAACCACAGGAAAAAAAAAATTTGTATCTCTATACCCAATTCTCTCTTTCCTGCAGTCTGTCACTATATCATAATAATAAAGCAAATATCTACTTTTCAATATACACCAAAGCACATGCTCATTTCAGTCCTTAAGTCTCATCATAGGAGACTTAACCTAGTTTTATTAATAGGATTTTTTAATTGTTGGATAGAAAAGTTTGTGACTATTGTATTTTGCTGCCAAGATTTGAGTCAGTTTAATTAGAAAAATAATCCCATGAGACATTAGGACATCTAACTTTGAAAGCTTTTATACTGAATATATTGATAAGCAACGATAAGATTAGCATTCATCATTGCCGTAAAGAAGTTGTACATCATAATAAAATATTTTCTCTAAGAAAAATAAATGCAAAATATGTGTTGAAAATCAGACAAGATCAATTGTTGAATAGCTTTTATAATTCTATTACTTTATTGTCTATTTGTGACCGGTGTGGTAGCCTAGTGATGAAGACACTTGCCACCTACTCGGAAGATTGAGAGTTCAATCCTAGGTAGCGGCAGATGTTTCTCTCCTAGGGCACAAAGAAAAAAATATCTGCTGCAAACTCCACCTAGGCATCCAGCCAGTAAACACTCAGCTCCATCCAGTCACCCGACTCTACCACAAATTAAGGGACTATAGGGTTCTAAAAAGGGAGTTTATTGGATGTATATTTATATTTTTGAAGCTGAATACAAAATAAATTTTGCTTTAGCTTAGACAGTTTTGACCATTATTTTGATGATTCTAGAAAGTCAGAATAAATTGAGAAAAATTCTTTTGCAATTTCACCTAGATTGGCCTTAAAAACCAGCCACACAGCTATGTATTAAAGATTTTTTACTTTATGGCCAGATTGTATTGCAGTGAACATTCAAACGCCTTTGAGGCTGTTTAGTAGCCTTTTCTCTTATATGTGTACCCAAAATTGGGAGAAAGAGAAATCGCATCTCTCTTCCCAACAGCCATGGTATATTTTCATCTAGATCTTTTTGAATGGTCACAGGCAGTCCTCGACTTACACCATTTATTTGGTGACCATTCAGGTACAATGGCACTGAAAAAAAGTGACTTATGGTTATTTTTCACACTTACAACCATTTCAACATCCCTGTGGTCACATGATCAAAAATCGGAGGCTTGACAACTGGCATGTATTTATGACAGTTGTAGTGTCTCAGGATTAGGTGGTCACTTTTTGTGACCTTCTGATAGGTGAAGTTAATAGGGAAGCCAGGTTCACTTAATAATCATGTTACTAACAACTGCAGTGATTCACTTAAAACTGTGGTAAGAATGGTCATTAAATGGGGCAAAATGAACTGGTCATAAATCAAGGACTAAGTGTATTGTGTTCTATATTTGCACCTTAATACAGATTTCAGAATTTCCTGCAGTCTGAAGGAAAGCACCATGTTTTGCGCGGCATGTCAAAGGATATATTCTAAAAGTAAGTGGGATAGGGATCCATTTTGGTGGAATTGCAGGGTGAAATAGTTGCCTTAAGTCTCTAAAAGATTTCAGATACTTATTTTGCTCCTAATTTTTCCTTCATCTCTCTTCCTAAAATGGGACGATTCTTTTTGTTCTGATATTGTCTACTTTGGGTAGATTTCTGAGCATCACAAATGCTATCCTTGCATTCATGTTTTGCAATCCTGCCATAATGGAAGGTTCACTTGAAAACTGTGCTGTTAAGTAATACAATCTATCATAGTGCCATATGTAGGTGGCACTATGCCCTAGCTTTTTATCAGGAGTACTGAAATTCCAAACATTTGCTAAGTTTTGCTTCCTAAACTATTCCAGTGATTCTGTGGTTGTGATGATCAAAAATACCAAACATAGAAAAGAAACTTCTCCAGCGAGCCAGCTGTTGCTTCCTGGGACTGAACAGTTTGGCCTTACTGTCTCTAAGTATTTATATTTTAACACTTGGCAGTCAACTTCTATTTGAGCTCCCAGTTTGATTCTGTTATTTGGACACACATCAGAAAATGAAGCAATTTCTGTTTAAATAGCAGGCTAAACATTTTTACATTATTTGAGCACTACTAACCTTTTGATGACTTCTGCGATTTTTTTTTTCTGTTTCTTTGCATACTCCCCTGATCACTTATTTCCCTCATTTCCATCTCCATACTTTCTTCAGATTACTTTGCATTTGCCAATTCAATTTGGGCCAGGTTTTATTTAATTACTTTAGGAGAAATTTAGAATGCATAGCATCTGAGAACTCTTGTTGATAGCAGAAGCAGTTTTATTTCAATTTGCACAATATCATAATCCTCTGGTGAGTAGAATGAAGACATTTAGTGTTTTGATATCCTCTTCAATCCAGTTTCTAGAGTAGTGTGGTTATAGTTTACAGTCTTTATTTTATTTATACATGCAACATTGTCAGTGGGTTGGTGATGTTTCACTGTATTATACCAGCTTTGTTTTACTTTTTGTTTTCTGGACCTTTTTTTGTAAATTGCTGGGAGGCAGCTCTGCAGAAATTTGTTGCATTTGTTGAATTTGCAGTTCAAAGCTTTTTGCTTCATTTCTGTGCAAAGGGACATTATCTAAGGTGCCAGCAATACCACTCTGAAATGTCCCTAAAAAGAGCAGACTTGAGGACTTTAAAGAGCAGAGTTTACCTACTTCATCTGTTGTTTGTAGTGTCAACTGAGTTGCATCTCACAAAATAGTTACTCTTCTAATCAGATAACCTCTTTTCTATGATACAATTCTCTACACATAATAGTTTGCATAAATAGGACTTAGCTTATTCCAGTCATATTTACAAGGACCTTAAAAAAAATTAAAACAAGGTAGTGCTCATACAATGAAAGCTGACATATTGACTTTTTTATACCTCTCTTCTCCTCCCTTCCCAATAACCCTGTCCCAGCTTTCCTAATCTCATGTTTTTGCCAATGATTTGGACGACAATTCTCATAATTTTCATCTAACAGCTCACTGCCAAAACTATTTATTCAAAAGTGGTACTGAGATGAATGTTAACAATTGTTCTAAGTACTGAATATTATTAGTACTCATTTTTAGTTTTATTATCTGTGGGACTAATTCCACAAATACCCATAGGCATCTGCCCATGGACATCTCCCACAAGGGCCTGAGATAACTGTTTCAGACACAGGATACATTCATCAGCCTTTTGGACAGACTCTGATAAGAACACCTGCAGTAGCCTTGCATCTGGAGAGTGTCTGTTATTTGATACATTGTAACCACCCTATATACGTCTTTTGATTATGCTGTGTGATGTAAAAACCTTAGTAACAATAAAAGAGGGTGCTGGAGTCAGCTCTGGGCTCTCATCCCGAGATACCTGCCTGCGTGTCTCATTCTCCATGGGAGACCACCACATCTGGTGACCCTGACGTGATCCACTGAAGGATACGTCCCTGCCAACCCTTTACTTATCGCCTGGAATAGGCATGGTGCACCCGACGAAGTTGCTGGCAACTGACTCCTCTTCGTAAGTATGGGGGGTGGAATGTCTCACGCTCAAAAGCAGCATGTGGAAGAGCTGAGGCTACTTGGCAGGAAAAAATATCTTACTGATCAGGAACAGAAATTAACCCGTTACTTTTCTAAATCTGAGGCTGCTAAATTGCTTGCTTACGTATGGGCTAACTGCTCATCTTATCCGGAGTCTGGATCTTTAAAAGTAAATACATGGAGGAAAATTGGTACTATTCTCCACCAGTCTCCGAGAGCCCCCCCCAGAGATTTTATGCCTTTGGAAAATTGCCTATACTCTGATTCAAACCTATGCTGAATTGCCTCATCAGCCTTTATTAGATCCTCCACCATATAAAAATCCGTCTGTTATGTTGGCCACTCCCTTGCCCCCTGGAGCAGGTTTTAACTCTCCCTCTGCCATTACAAATTCTACAGCCTCTCCTGTTCCTGCCACGTTGCCTCCTTTCTCCCAGCCTGGAATCTGTGGTGCATTTCAAAAGGCTTTAAACAATGGTGATTTAAGCGTTTCTGAACTATCCGAGACAGAGTTGTTCCCTGTTAAACTAACAAAGGAGTCTGCAGCTAACCCCTCTCCAAAGGCTGCATCCTTTTCAGATCTTACTCCAGCTTCGCAATGTTTTTCTGGCATTGATTTAAAATTGGCTTCTGATCTTTCTGTTACTTTTCCTAACCTACTCATGGTTGCTGAAACCCTTTATTCTGGACCCTTGCCTCCAGAAACAGAGGCAATAATCCTTCCCACACCTGTTGCTCGGGAACAAGGAGTGTTTGTGCTTCCAGGTTTGATAGATCCCACATATAGAGACACCCTAAAAGTCCAATTTTATACCAATCTCCCTGTCACAATGAACCGGGGGGATACAGTGGCACGCTTGGTTTTATTACCATGTCCAGCACCACCCATTCTAGAGGCTGCATATGCACCTCACTCTGGCAATTCTTCCTTTGATTTATTGGCACTAACAAAGCAAATTACTCCCCAAAAACTGGTGATGCCTTTTTTAATCAATGGCATTCCATATAACTCCACTGATCAAGCGATCGTGGAACGAGCCAATCAGACCGTAAAAAGGGCTCTAGACATGCATGCAAAAAAGAAAGGGGAAAATACCCCCGGCTTGCCTGGGATACAAAACACTCTTAATCTTGTACTTTTTACCTTAAACTTTTTGAATGTTTCTGGCACCCCTGGCTCAACTGCCGCAAGCAGGCATTTTTCTGCTTCTCCCACAGATTCTTCACGCCCCCAGGTATACTATCGACGTTTGCCTGATCCCACCTGGAAAGGGCCTGCCTCCCTCATTACTTGGGGTCGAGGCTATGCTGCAATAGACGACCATGGCGAGATCATTTGGACTCCAGCTCGTTGTGTTCGTCCTTATATGGCTCAACGTACACCACCTCAGCCAGGCATATGAGGATCAGGGACTGTGGGCTTTTAATGCTTTTGTACGGGATGCCAGGCGCACTGCTCTTACACTTAACGTCATGAACTGTTGGATCTGCATGCAAATTCCTGGTGACAGTCGTGGTGGCCTTATTTTTCATGCCATTCCTTTCAATGATGGAATTCAGCAAAGAAATGCAAATCCATCAAAAGCAACCTTACTAAGGTAAATGACACTTATCGAAGCAATCAATGGACAAACATCAGTACTCAAATCAGCAGAGGGATTCTACCCAATCTAGGAGTTGCCATGAACTATAGAGACCTTCATTTGCTTAACAATTGGACTGTTCATATGTTTAATGAAACAATTAACAGCATTAAAATGATTAATCAAGAAATGGGGGAAATAAGGGAAGTAGTTTTGCAAAATCGGTATGCTTTAGATATTATTTTAGCCCAAAAGGCGGTGTATGTGCCTTAATTCATTCTCATTGTTGTATGTATTTACATGATTTTCAACCTAATATTTCTGCTACAGCTAGAAAAATGGAATCTTTGCTCCAAATATCCACGGTGCCTTACGCAGTGATGGATCAGGCACCGTGGATATTTGGGGTGCCCTTTGGTCCTGGCTACCGGATGGATCCTGGCTACGATTTTTGATTTCTATTATAGTAACCATTTTGATATTATTTGTATTGCTATATTGTTGCATTCAATGTATTCCCTCCCTCCTGCAAATGTGCAAAAATGTTACGCCCTCCACTAGGAAGGATGCCTTAATCAGTGAATCAAGATCCCTTCTGGAACTGGAAGTGAGTAACATTGAAAAAACAGAAAAGCAGGAGATGTGGGACTAATTCCACAAATACCCATAGGCATCTGCCCATGGACATCTCCCACAAGGGCCTGAGATAACTGTTTCAGACACAGGATACATTCATCAGCCTTTTGGACAGACTCTGATAAGAACACCTGCAGTAGCCTTGCATCTGGAGAGTGTCTGTTATTTGATACATTGTAACCACCCCTATATACGTCTTTTGATTATGCTGTGTGATGTAAAAACCTTAGTAACAATAAAAGAGGGTGCTGGAGTCAGCTCTGGGCTCTCATCCCGAGATACCTGCCTGCGTGTCTCATTCTCCATGGGAGACCACCACAATTATCCTCAGACATGAAGATCATTATGATCAAGAAAATAATATGACCTGTAGAAAAACAAAGAATGTTCCAGATCATATACTTGAGGAAGGCTGCCCTACTAGACAGAGCAAGCTTATCAGCTAGGTACACAGGTTGATAGCTGAAGACGGGAGACAGAAAAAGCAGGTGGATGGAATGGAGTATTTTGGAAAACAGCATAAGTGGAAATTCTAAGACACACAGAAATATTTTGCTGCAGGTGGTCCCACTTGCTCTGTATGTATTAACTTTTCCTTAGCATAACCACTTTTACGTAGGAAACAAGATCCTTTTTAAAGTGTCGGTAGAGGTGCTTTCCCTGGGGGTAAATGTCTCTATGGAGACAACTGCCTTAGATGTGTTGTGCCACAGACTTTACTGCCTAGATAGCAAAACTGAAATAAACAGCTGCAAGTTCCCTCACACATAATGAGAACAGTCTTTAATTGGGTTCTCTGCTTTCAGGATCTGCTAATAAGGTAGAAGGCCCCGAAGTCACAGACAGAACGTAGTTATTAATTGAATAAGGCCATGCCAAATTGATACAATTCAAGATTCCTTTGTTAAAACATTCACAACATAACCTATAGAGGAGAGAAATGGCTTACATTTTCTACCACTGTAATCTTAGATTCCTAACATCACAGAAAAGTCAGATTCCAGCCCACCAAAAAATAATGAAGAGCAAAGCATCCTATGCAAAACAAAATCCCTTGGAATTGACAAAATCTCAGAGATATAAAACAGAACTTATTATTTGGAATTACTTTGTATATCTAATGAGCACCTATGTTCAACACAATTGCCAATTCTGAAATGGTTTGAATGGCATTTCACAGTATGATGTGAAGGCTGGATCTGTCAGATGCCTATGACTATCAGTGTACCGCTGACACTTTTCTTCTCTCTCCCACCTGATCTTTTCCTTTAAATAATCTTTAGTGAAAAATAACCAGCAATAAGCATGCTACCAAGCACCAATCATCATCACAAACTGCACTCTTGAAAAGTCAAATGATTGTGCCCCTTAATTCATCAAACCAATCATGTATGGGTTTCTGGATTTTAAAGGCATTATGTAGTGCTGGGTAACTTCAACCAATTGGATATATGAAACAAACTATGATTTAGTGCAGTCTGTAGCCCTAATTTTAAAAAAATTGAAAATACAATAAAATTTGTTACTAGAATTGAAGAGATTTCAGAAGTTCTATTTGTTATGTACTCCTGGCTACTTTCCTTCATGACCAGAGGCAAGCTTACCTGACCAATAATCAGCCAAGATACAGTGAAGGCCTTTTGTTTCGTTTATTGCAATAAGCAGGGAGAGAAGCTATCAAAGCTTGGATCTCTCCAAAGTTTCAACCCAAAATATTCCCTTCTTTATTCAGCCCCGTCCTGGCCGCCATATCCCTCTTCTTTCCCCATTGGCTGAGGTACTTTGAGGTTACACTCTTTCCGATTGCCTCCTACCTATTTCCTGCTACATACTAAATCATACATCACATTAATAATATAAAATATTATATTAATATTCAATTGTTGAATATTAATAATATAAAATATTAGACATATTCAATTGTTGGTTTTGAGTTCTAGGCCCATTAAAACAATAGGTTCTTTTCTGTTTTTCAGTTTAGTTAAGTTTTCCTGGCTAACCATTTCCTCTTACAGATGTTTTTATAGCTTGCCTTCTTCCTTTCCCACTCTAAGACCCAGCTAATTTTTGCCTACTTATTTATCTTACATCCTGCCTTTATGCTATCCTTTCCTGTTTTCCAGCCATTATAGTGTTTAGTAAGCTTGTTTGTCCAGGCAGTAAGTTTCCACTGAAGCAAATTCAATTTTAAATTTCTTTTTCAACACTAAATTTTGAAGACCTTTCCTTTACTTCTATCATATTGATGACACATTTTGCAGTAATAGAAGTATCTAGGTTGGTTTTAAGATAGTTCAGTTTGATTTCTAGAAGTTCAACTGCTTTGTTCAGAAGTTCAACTTAATCCAGTGCAACTTTTTTTTTGATAGGCATATTTAGGATTTACAGATTTCATATCAGAACACAAAAATCTTAATGCAAAATGGGTCGTGATGCTCTTTTAGCATTAACCATATTTTAAAAGACTGAATGACTTCCACATGTAGTTGCAGCAAACTGTAGCTGATGTTCTTTATTTCTGTTGCACACTGGAGCTAGAAAGATTCCTTGTTTCAGTTAATTTATATTGCCTGTCAATATAGCAGTTAAGAATAGTCCCAGTAAGTTATTACATGGATTTGAACGAATATTAAAAAAAGTGTAGCGTCCAATGTAAAGATCCATGTTCAAATTTTAGCCATCTAAAGATTTTACAGAATGACTCTGGACCAGTCTATGGTTGGATTTGCAAAACATTTTGCAAAAATACAGTAAACTAGTTTGAGACTGGTAGCCAAGTCATATAATATCATTAACATAATTACCAAATAAACCAATGTTCTGGATTTGGGCTTTATACCAATCCGTATAAAACCAACTAAAGGCTAAACTAACCAGGCTTACTCTGCAGTGCACATGCTGTTATATCTTTCTCAATGATCTTTGTATTGTTAGGTAAGGTGGTTCTTAAGGTGACCAACTTTTTTACAATGAGGAGGACACAAATAAATTGAAGAAAAAAAGTGAGTCTAATGCATGCATGTGTGCCGTGTCGTGTTTCGGTAAGAAGTAAACAAAGCCACTTGCATTCATGCACGCGGCACACTCTCTCAAAGCAATTCTCCTGTGCGGAGCGCATGCATCTCATAATCGCATCTCGTCGCACTGTACCGAGCCTTGACGAATCGTCATGTCAAATACAAATACGTCACATCACACGCAATGGATCGGCTCGGCATCGATCAAACACGGAGATTTACAGATTAGTCTTAAAATATCAAAAAGGAGGACATGTAGGACACTTTTTGAGAGAGGACAGACCTTACAAAAGGTGGACTGTCTTCCCTTAAAGGAGGATGATTGGTCACCTTAGCACTGGTGCTGCACTTTCGATCTGAAGACATAAAAGTGCTTTATAGGACAAGTCTTCATGAAGGTAGCCCTGTCTGCCACTCCTTGCAGTGCCTTTTCCCAGGATTGTGAACCCCACCTCCAAAATTGTTATCTAGACTGCTGTTGGAGACCTTGCTAGTGAAGAGCTGTGAGAATGAGACAACACATTGTATAGCTACTAAGCTAAATAAAAGCAGTTTCCTTAAATATGGAGTCCATTTTTAACTATCATTTTTATTATACATCAAGTCTTCACTAAATAGGAGCTACACTGATTTTTAATAATCATTTTGAGAACCATCTCAAAAATATTAATTTTAATATTGCCATTTAAAAAAAATAACGTAGCATCTCCGCTCGAGATATTATTTGCGTAAACTCCTTTTTGCAAACCCTGTTTTGAAAGGCTAGGAAATGTTATTATTGTTTTCCTTAGCTTTTGAATTTAAAAACAAACATCAAAGAGACCGACCGAATTTTTCCCTTCGGTCTCTTTCAACAGTTTCCAAGGTCCAGCCGTTAATTGGGAAGATCATCCCCCAGTAGAGGAACTCGCGCCGCTTCTTTCCAGTCAAGGTTGTGAGCCGTGTACCAGCGACAGTTCGGAGTGGGAAGTGTTTTTAAACAGCAAGCTCCGTTTTTTCCTGCCTCGACTTTCCGAAACGCCTGCGCTGTAGTTGGAGCAGCTAACTTTGGGAAGACTCGGCGAAGAAGAGGGAAGGCTGCGCATCCGATCTCACAGCTTCCCCCCCCCCCCCCCAACGGCTTTGGAGGCGGCTTTAGCGGCAGCAAAACGGCTCGACTTTCTGTGATAGCCAGCAGAGGGAAGCGGGGTTTTCCTTACAGCAGGGGCTGGAGCGCGCCTGGTTCTTTGGGTAGGAAATACTGCAGGCTTCTGGACTGCGTCTGCTTCTCGAGGGAGAGGCTGGCTGTTGTAGTTCCACCCACCGGCTGGAAGGAGGGGGTTTGAATAAAAGAGAAGAAAAGCCCCAATACCTTGGGTCCCTCCGTGAGGGCGACCGCAGCAACTAGGTTGGGGCGAGCGAGGACGCGTTCCTTCCGTCATTCCTCCTTTTCTTTTTTTCTTTTTCTTTTTTTTTTTGAGCTCTTCCTTCCCACCTCCTCCTTTTCTCTTTTTAGTAAGGGGGTGGAGGGATCGTGAGAAACCGCGAGGAAGCCGATCCGAAGAGATCCGGACTTCCCTCGTCTTGCTGTTTTCTCCGAAAGGACTGCTAGTCCCCCCTCCCGGTTCACACCCCCTCTCCAGACCTTGGCAATTGACATTATTTAAGACCAGGAGGAGGAGGGGGGTCCCGCTCTAACGGGGAGAGGGCGGAAAAAAGCAAAGCAAAGCAAAGCAAGACCTGTCGACCCCCTTTTCGATGTTTTGATTTTTTAACAAAAAAATTTCCTATTTTTAATTTTTGCGGCGGTTGACGCGGCTGGAGCTAGTGAGCGTTTAGAAGGCAAAGAAGTCCGAGAGAGGAAAAAAGAAAGAAGCCACCTTGATTAGGACTGTCAGGAATAGTGGCTTTAACCGAAGAAAGGCCTGGGGCACGACTCCCTGTCAACGGGTTCCCTGCATCCGAGATAAAGATTCTAGCTACATGGGCAAACGCTTGGAACAGCAGCCAATGTTCCCTCAGTACACATACTACTATCCCCATTACCTCCAAACTAAGGTATGTGGCCAGCTTCCTGGGGTTGTCCAGCGTGCCAATTCCAGACAATTCGGCACTTGGGGGGAACGGTGGATGTAGTTGGTGGAAATTGCAGGCATTCTGGTGCTCGCTCGCTCTCTTTGCCTTTGAATTCTGTATCAGGAAGGAGTAGAACTAACAGCCAAACAAACCAGTCCAGAAGGAAAGAAGGGAGAAAGAAGATTGGAATGGATATCTAGGAGAGTGTGCCTTCAAAAAGAGAAGGAATGGTATATTTAATTAAGCTCTTTGCTTACTGGAGACATATTCCATGTGCCAGAGGTGCATATCCATGTACGCCTTCCTTGAATAAAATTGGAAATGGCAGTGCCCAGTTGGCACACTGACTGTGCCACCAGAGCAATCATCCTTGGCACCAGCTCAATAAAAAAACCCCTGGCTGGCTGGGGAGCTTTGGAGTTGATGGGGGCTGACACAAGAGGGGAGGAAACAAGAAAACTCATGATGGAGAAGGCATGGTGGATCCTCCCTGATTTTATCTGACACATGGAAGCCAGGAGGGTCAAAGGAGGGCAAAGAGGTGACCTAATCTAATCTTTGGGAAATGCAATGGAAGGCACATGCCAAAGGGCTTGTTAATGTTCCATTAAATATTGATCATGGAATAATCATATTATGTTTGAAAAGTCTGGGAAAGCCTAGTACTTTTTGTTGATGTGGGCAAGCAAATTGCAACCCACATGGTTCCTTTTTTGTCTTATGGTTTGTGCACTCTGTGATGAAATGGCAAATTGGGCCTTAATTTGCCAGAAAGACTGAATATAATGCATAATAAATCAGCTAGAATATGCACTGGAAATATTTTTCAAATGCACATTGTGCAGCTTGGGTAGCTCAGATTTCCTGACAAACTTTTCAAAATAAAGCTCCATCATCTTATTTCATCTACAAATCATTTATTATTACAGCTTTTAAAACAAATATTCAAAGTTGGATTTCAGAAAAGTGGACTGCAATGTCAATTCTTTATTTTTTTACCCAAAAGGAAAACAATCTCTTTTCGCTTTTGATGACCTATCTGAAAGCCATGAGATGTTTGGTGGGGGTGGATAGAATTGAATGAACAATGTTTTTAGCTCTCTCTGGGTGTGGTAATTAAGTTCAGTTTTTCACTTCAGAAATGACTTTTTCTTGCTTACTTACTCTTAAGTCAAATGAACTGGTTATGAAGAGCACCAATAATGTATATATGTTGGACATTCAGGACAACCAAGTTTCTCTTCCTAGAGTGATTTCTTCCTTTCTCTTCATTTCTAACCTGGTTATCACTAATCTATTGTATAAACAGTGGTGTGCAAGTTATATTAAACGCTTTAGGCATTTTTGAACAGTTTTCATAATTGGGGTTGTTTTTTCTTCTCAAGGTCGATTGAAATAATATTTTACGTAATATTTTAGTAATATATATATTACTGCTGCTTCTCTTTTAGCAGCAGCAAGAAACTGCTCCGTTATCTATAGCTTGATCTCTTTGGAGGAATGAAAATGAGACTCATGAAAGTCCTAAAAACGCATCAAGACTATGAAATAATTTGGGAAAATTTGTTTTTCTCTTTAAAGAACAACAGCTTCAAGTTTGGGATGAGGCACATTGGATGTTGCATCCCTTTGACTCATGTAGTAGAGTTTAAACAATGCCAATCTTGCTTGCTGCCTTGAAGCTTCTGATTTTGACTGCAAAACACACTTTTGAGAAAACCTATTATTGTGATGAACTATTATTGTAATGGCCATATGCATACAATGGTAGAATTCTTTTAAGATGTGCAAAATTGCAGTTGAAAGAAATAGCTAGGTAAATACATTTTTTGTTTTTATAACTGCCTATTATCACAAGCAGGGCCTTTCCAAAGCTTAGATAGTATTGTATATTAAATATTATCTTTAAAGATAATATTTTATTTTTTGCTGCAATTCAGTTGTAGCTACAAATGTATATATTGTTAGAATTGTTCAACATGGTTCAATATTAGAACTATAAACCAAAAATCTGTATCAGGTGCTTCCTTTATATTTAATATTTTTCCTCTATGGTCATAGATATCAAGATAAGATTATGAAATGAAGTTAACAAGCGTGTGTGTTTGTATGTGTGCTTGTGTGTGTGTGCTCATTATCCACTATTAAAACCATTTAAAGTGGTACAGAAAAGCAGCTCTTAGTTTTTTTAAAAGTTATGAGTTTCTGGAAGTGTTTTACTTTACAAAATCTTTTATCAGGGTGATGATCTGGTCATCATATAACTATAAAGGCATTAATTTGTGTCCCAAATATAATTTATGTGTTACATAATTACATATTTTTAAAAGAAGTTCAAACATAATTTCGGGAACATAACCTGAATATAATATAAACAGAATGTGCATCAATTTGAACTCCTATTTGGAAATCAATAACATTAGTGGCAGGGGAGTTAATAGAAAATATATAAATTTATTACAAATGTTAAAGTGCAACAGATGAATCATAATGCAATTTGTTTCATTGTTTTATTTAATATATACTTTGCTTTCCTTTTTCTTTTCTTCTGAATAATCTTCATTAATCTTTTTTCTATTGTTTTAAAATATGCTATTATGGGATTTGGCTTTAGGAGTTATTACAAAATAAACTTTTGACTCTTTATTATAAGCAACCCACCATATAATGTCAAGTAAAATATGAAGATTTTACTCATTACTGTATGATGAATTGTGTGTAGTACAACCAAGATCTCATATAGAAATCAAATAAATGTGATTGAATTTTCTTTTAGACCTTAAAATACAATATTAGTTTTGTACTGACTTAGCCTAAAAACATTCAGAAATTATATTTGTAAAGTTTTGGGTCCCTCTTCACCTTTGAAATGTTAATGAAAATATAAGTGTGATGTGAATTTGTTACACTATGATATGAGTTTGAAATTTTATTAACACTATGGTCAAATTTTTAGTATTGCAAGTAGTTATCCCAAACGTGAAGTGAAACTCATCAAATGCATTTTGTGGCCATTATAAAATACACTATAGTACATGATTAGATTACAAAATCATATTTTAAAAAACTACATTGAATGGCCCTAATGCAAGAGAAGTATTGGCTACTACATGCTTTGAACTTATAGTAAAAGTATAAAATTTAAAACTGGTTTATGGATTTTTAATTCAAAAAATCAATATATTCTGTATTTTGGCTGCTAACCTTTAGCAAAAAATCAATAAAATAATTTCTGCTAATCAGAAAAGAGATCATTCTTGGAACTTCTTTAGTAGCTAACAAAAGGGTTTAAATTTTTATACATAGGAAATGATTTCATTTGAGTCATGATTGAAGCTGTTAGTTTTGCAAATGGAAATATTTTTTTATCAATGACCAAATCAGAGGTGATGCTTTACACCATATGAATAGACAAGAAATTTGATTCACTGTGTTCAGAGAAGAGTACAGTATTGAAAATTAACATTTTTTTCCATTGTATGTGTAGCCAGTTGAGTTGAGGTTTTTGGACTGGCCTAATTTGAATGTTATCATAAGTCACGATTCTATTCTGATTGGCCAAGTGAAACTGTACAAAGAAAGTGCATAAAAGAAAATACCATATCAGATGTTTAGTATATTGGAAAAATTAAGATATTACTTAATCTATCCAACAGCATAAACTTCATATATTATGCACATTCAGCAGAAAAGTTTACAAAATGTGTTTGAAATAAGAATGAGTTGATACAGAGAACTGCAACTGCATTTCAGTACTGATTTTTTACTATTTTTTACTATTATTATTTTCATTTGTTTACCCCTATATATATATATATATATATATATATATATATACCCATATATATATATATATATATATATATATATATATATATATATATTTACTTTAGAATAAACATTTTAATCTAGGAGAGCTCCTTAGTGCTCTGAGCTTGGTTGTTTTGTTGTTGTTTTGTTGCAGACATTTGATTACGTAAACTAGATAATATTATCAGTTCTGTTACCTAGTTTGGGTAATGAAACGCCTGCAAGAAAATAACCAAGCTCAGAGAGCACCAAGGATCCGTTATTTCAATCCTGAGCTACAAATAATTCTCCCTTATTGGCATTTTAATCAAATTTGCATATCTCCACATAGATGTGATTTTTTGTGACAAAAATCAAAATATATAGTGATAGTTTTAAAATACTGTATCATTTTTTATAGGCTTGTGATTTAAGCTATTAGCTTTTTGACATATTTTAGTTTAATCCATTTTTATATATATGTAATATATTCTTGTGTGAAATACAAGAAACTTTTCCTGTGTTACTCTTAAAAAATACAACACCCCCTTCCAATTGTTTGTCTGGTTTTCGGCCATGCTCCTTTCTCAGTTTACTATATTTTGCTGCTTTTGGCCATCTGTCTTTTCAGAATGCCTTGAGGAAGAGTTCCAGATAACAAGATGCTTCAGAAAGCTTTTCTGGCTAGTTATGTTCAGTTTGTGTTTTGTGCTTGGTATGAAGCAAGGGTCAGGTGTAAGGACTATTTCATCAACCGCACACTGATTTCAGGCTGCACTTCCAACCATCTGCAGCTTGGATTATTGCCAGGTCTCCAATGTCTTGCTAGAGCTTAGAGTGCAGAAGTGGAGACAAATAAGTGCAAATAGAGGAAAAGAAGTATATTTATAGGAATGAAGTTGATATTTATTTAGGTACTTGTTAGGATTGATAAAATGTAAATATCCCTCTTCCTGCCCCAATCATATACCAGAATCAGATTTTTTATTAAAATACAAGGATAACAATGGATTGACCTTTGATTGTAGTCAATTGTGCTTGTAGTCAAGTATTTGGATTAGTATGTACCCTGGGCACAATGCCAGTTATTTTGATATTAGAATAGGAACTCTTGAGATGTTATTCATTTAAAATCTGAGCAACACAATCTTTTTAGTATCTGTTTGTGCACATTTGCTTTTTAAAATTATTTAAAATTAAAATTATTTATGTTGCTATTAAGGTCACAAAATATTTAAATAAATGTGACCATGTTGATGCTGCTTTTTTCAGTCTGTTACTTCAATACCATGTTCAGTTCAAGAAGAACTGAAATTTTGGGTTTTTAAACTTAATGATTCCTTACTTATCTGCCTACATAAGCTGTGTCTTATTAAACACACAACCAATGTAGCTTATTGCCTAAAAGATGCATATACACAAGTTCACCAGATCAGGCCTGGAAGTTTTAAGGATAAAGATCTTGTTACAGCAAATATTGAATATTAATATTTATGATGTGCAGTACCATACAGATGGCACAGTCTTAAAGGTTGCAGCAATATGTTTAAAAAGGCTCAGCCTTATTTTTCTTTTCTTTTGTATTTTGTAACCAACTGAGAAGGCAAGCTAAGATGTAATTTCTTTGAAATAGGAGGAGCAACCACAAGAAAAAATTGCTGAGTTTTGCATAAAATGTCAGATGAGGCCATTTGGGTGTTGCTGTAATTAACAGAGGGTGTTATCAACCTTGCACTTCAGGGAAGCATTTTGGTTTACCGTTATGATACTAAACTTTTTAAAGAGGAAATATTAAAGATGTTCAGATATACTTGCATTTAAAGAGCAGGTAAATTTATCAAGGGAGCAGACAAGCATATAGTAAAAAACAGGCATCTAAAATCATAAATACATTTAACCACTGCCTTGGGATCAGGGCCCTAACTACTTTCTACCTGCTTATTACTTATTCCTTTTTTCATTGGTGCACAAAGGTCCATAGCTGTTTATCTAAAATTCCATTCAGACTAGCACCGTCAGGGCTTTTTCCCCTCTTTCTCTCCATCATCTTTCGCAGTGGAGAATCTTTTTACACTTTTGTACACATTATACCTTTTTATATATTTTCTACACTCTTATAATAGGTTGGGAATTGAATCTAGGATTTTATGCTACAACAGGATGATCAAAAGGGAGCAATGAAGGAGCAGATGAACAGAAAACAAAGGGTCTTGTGCAAATGCTTCCTGATATATCCCACCCACGTCTACATTAAAAGAGGTCTCCATATACATACATTTATTATTTATCTTCTCAAGTCTTCGCAAATAAACAACTGATATTTTCAATGGATTTTACTTAGGCTTTTTTCTATAATAAAACTTGGCTCTGGAGGTAGGGATTTTTATGCTTGTGAAATATAGCTAATGTAGCAAATATTTCAAAATTGGTCCTAATCGTTGCATATTCGTTTTGTAAGCTTTTTCATAAGATATAGCAATACATATTGAAGTAAAGTAATAATGAACATATATGTGAAGGAGACTTTGTGTGATCTACTAATTAGTAGCAAAAGGATAACAGATGCAGAAGAGAAATTGTCATCTTGTGTTGTCATAATACATAACGCGTATTTTTTAGTTTGCATGTCTGCCTGGATATCAGAAGTATACAAATTAGATAGAGTTGTTCCAATCCCAGAACAAGTGATTTTTGGAATATTCTAGAACTAGCCGATATTCAAAATGTCCTATTTCAAGGTCAGAATATTCCATTAAAGAAATTTAGTACAGCCTTAAAGTATGTATGTATTATGCGTGTCTGTGTCAGTATTATTATATATACATTCTCATGCACTTAGAAAGTGGGACTTGGGAAAGGATATTCTTCTTCCCTTATTCCTCTTCAACTATTGTTGAAGAAAGTTGAGAAGAATTGAATGAATTTGCAGAATATATTAGCAAAAAATCAGATAATATATTTTATTAAGAGGCATAAGCTTTCATATATAGAGTGGCTAGATCAGCGGTTCTCAATCTGTGGGTCACGACTTCATTTGGGGTCGAACGACCATTTCACAGGGGTCACCAAACAAAGCAGTCAATTTTCCCACTTTTCCTTAGCTGTGCTACTCCCTCTTATTCTATTGGCTTTTGAAAGCCAATAGAATAGACTCTATTGAATAGACTCTATTCTATTGGCTTTCGAAAGCCAATAGGAATTGTCCAGACCTGGTCATTAATGGCTATCTCTGCACTGCTGAATGTGCCAAAAGACCCAGCCCGAAAACGTTGTACATGCAAGTTGTCTGCAGCAAAGGCAAGTTTGCAGGAACTTTTCAACCCTCCCTGCTGAGCAACTATGCCATTTCCTACTTGTAAGTAACAGAGGACCAGGGGTGGGAGGTGGGGAGCAGCACTTAATTCGGCCCTGCCGAAAAAGCGGAGTCCATGTGCACTCCTGCCTTGTGCTCACCCGTGTCAGCCAGGCTCTCCATGTCGCTCTGCAACATGGAGAGCCTGGTACTGAAGCACGGAAAACATGTGCTCTCCTGCCTCATGCTCACCTCATGCGCCATCGGTGTGCATTGTGGCTGCTGCAGTGGGAGCCACGGGGCCCACTTGCCACAGCGCGGCTGTGCGGGAAAGCTGGTGGCAGAGATGGTGCTGGCGGGGCAGGTGGCTGACCTTCCTTGAGCTGGGCCAGCTGGTGGCCTAGCCAGTGCTGAACCTGCGCTGCCACTGCCTCACCCTGTGTGCCTACATGGCCGCCCTGGAGCACCTGGCCCATGATTCTTGCCACTGCCTCAGCCGGCCTGCAGCCCGCGCCCTCCCGCTGCCTTTCATTGGCGTCTGGCTCGGCAACTGCAAGCTCTGCACCGTCAGTGTGGTGTGCAGCTGGTGCTGTGGGAGCTGCAGGGCCCGCTCTACATGGCGGGGCTACGCGGGGTGGGCGGCAGGGCTGGCGGGGTGGCTGCAGACTGGGGTATGGGGGCGGGGGTGGCTGCACCAGCTGCTCCAGCTCTGGGGGGGCAGCCCACCACCGATGCCCCCCATGCCTCACACATCATACTCTTAGGAACCAGTCTCGCTTTAAACTCCCCCTAAAATTCTTCATTCAGGCAGGCTTCCAGAGTTCGGCCAGCAGGGTGCAGGTAACCCCTCCCCCTGTCCTGCCGCTTCCCATGGCACCACGCCGCTCCGCGTCCTGCACCCTAAGCCTCCGTGGCACCAAACCGCTGGCGTTCCCAATGGCCACTGACACGCTCCCCGCCGCCGGCGACCATGCAAGCCCTGGCAAATTGTTCCAGCCGAAGAAGTAGGTGGCTGGGAGGCCGCCGCAGCACCGATCTTCTGCACCCGTCAGTTGGCTACCCCCTGAATGTGAGCTTGTCAGTTGGGAGGTCTGGCGACGGAGTCGGCCAGCATGGACGGGATGGGGAGATGGCAGCTTGGCGGGCGGGTTCCTGTCTGCCCACGAATGTCGGGCCCACGGGGCTCAACACAGAGTTGACAGTCCAACATAACTTCCCTCCTTGGATGTCCCTTCCCCCCCCTCAAGCATCAACAGGAGGTTGCAGACAACTAAGTCAGCCGGTGCAGGAAGCCCTGGAATGGCCAGTCCAGGGTGCCTGGTTGCAGTGCTGGATGTCTTTTGCTCCTCCTAGAAGCCGGTGGCAAGAGAAAGTCATTCATACTTCAAGCTAGCTACTGAATACCTATTCACACTTTTTTCCTTTTTTTTTTTTTTTGAGTACTTGTCTGCCAACCCACTCCATCTGTAAAAGAAAAAGTCTTCCACCCAAGCATAAGTTTTAAGGATTTTAAGGATCTTTGAGCGGAAGAGAGGGAGAGAGAAATAGAGGGAGAGAAAGAGGGAAAGAGAAATAGAGAGGGAAAGAGAGAAAGAGAGAATGACAGGGAGAGAGAGAAGGAGAAAGGTAGAAAGGGAGAGAGAAAGAAAGGGAGACGGAGAGAAAGAGAGAGGGAGAGAAAGAAAGGGAGACAGAGGGATGGAGAGAGGGAGAGAAATAGAGGGGGGAGAGAGAGAAAGGGAGAAAGAGGGAGAGAAAGGGAGAGAAAGAAAGGAAGAGGGAGGGAGAGAGAAAGGGAGAGAGAAAGAAGGAGAGGGAGACAGAAATGGGGAGAGGGAGAGAGAAAGAGGGAGACAGAGAGAGAGAGAAAGAAAGAAAGGGAGAGAGAGATTAAATTAGTAACATGGTTGTTAAGTGAATCTGGTTTCCCCCATTAACGTTGCTTGTCAGAAGGTTGCAAAAGGGGATCACGTGACCCTGGAACAATGTGACCATAAATATGAATCAGTTGCCAAGCGTCGAAATGTAAATCACATGACCCTGGGGATGCTGCAATGATCATAAGTGTGAAAAATGGTCATAAGTCACTTTTTCAGTGCCATTGTAACTTTGAACAGTCACTAAGCTTGGCTCTCCACCAGGCTCTTTGCCAGAGCCTCCTCCCCTCCTTGGGCAATGGTGCAGAGCTGCTTGTGCGTCCTTGGCAGCGCCTTCCCCCTTCAATCTTCCTTCCTTCCTTCCTTCATCCCTTCCTCTTCAATCTCTCTCTTCTTCCTTCCTTCCTTCCTTCCTTCCTTCCTTCCTTCCTTCCTTCCTTCCTTCCTTCCTTCCTTCCTTCCTTCCTTCCTTCCTTCCTTCCTTCCTTCTCCTTCCTTTCCCCTTCAATCTTCCTTCCTTCCTTCCCCTTCCCTCCCTCCCAACATTTTTGAGCAAGGAAGAATAAGCTTCTCCATCGAGCATTGCTATATTATTTTTGTGATTAATCACTATGCTTTAATTATGTTCAATTCGTAACAATGAAAATACACCCTGCATATCAGATATTTACATTACGATTCATAACAGTAACAAGATTACAGTTATGAAATAGCAACGAAAATAATTTTATAGTTGGGGTCACCACAACATGAGGAACTATATTAAGGGGTCGCAGCATTAGAAAGGTTGAGAACCACTGGGCTAGATTGTTGTAGGATTTATACTGGGGGAATTTAAATCATGCTTATTCATATTCGGTTTCTGATCATCTATAATTTTCACACATACTGTTATAAAAGCTAGTTATCTCTGCCTGTATCTGATCTTCTTTTTCTTATGCAAAGAACATTGCATTCGGCTTTGTTTAATTTCATTATTTTATTCTCAGCTCAAATCTTTAACCTTTTGGGATAAATGGTTAAACTACGAGCATTGAGAGAGGATGTATGAATGGTGGGGAAGGTGTAGTCAAATGCCACGGGCCTTGGAGTGTCTGCTGCTGGTTGGAAGAGGTACCCAAGAGTGCACAGGTGATGAGCGAGCTGTGACATAAGCATCAAAGGCTTGGGGTGGCTGCTGTTGGGTGGGGGAAGTTGCCTGAAGTTGCATGGATAGTTGGGGAGGCTTGGTTTAAATGCAGGGAAGTCAGGAAAGATGTGTGAGAATGTAAAGGTAGCCAGTAAGGCATGGTGTGAATGCAGGGGACTGGGAGGGTGGACAGGTGGAGCAGCTTTTGGCTTTCCTTGCTGGCTTCCCCATTGACTTTTCTTGTCAAGGAAGATCACAAACTATGATAATGGGGGACACTGCAACTGTCATAAGTGCAGGCTTGTTGCCAAGCATACAGATAGTGATCATCTGAACAGTCAGAACTTCAAGGAACAATTGTAATCACCGTTTATCCAGTGCTGTTGTTACTTAATTACTAAACAAGTGGTAATTAACAAAATACTACCTATGTTTTCATTATTTACAGATTTGTATATATTTTCTCTAAGATGCCATCTAACTCATTAAAAGAATAAGAGAGCAGGCCTGAACCATTTGATGACCCATTTAATGATCAACGATCAACATTTTTGAGTTTTCAGACCAAGGAGATTATTTAATAGTTATGCTTTCCAGATTACACTAAAGTAGGTTGGAGATCAGAATGTGATGAGATATTTTGTCATATCCTTTGCTGAAATTATGATGTATTATGTCCATGGGGTTCTCATAATTTACTAAGGAAATTATTTAATGGAGCTTGCAAATAAGTGTAGACTAGTAGGACTTGATAAATCCATCCTCATTGCCAGTACTCATTGTGTAGTTTTCAAGAGGAAGGGAAGAAACAAAAATCAGTTTGAAATTATTTACCCACCAATGTATTGGAGAAGTAAAAAAAGAAGCAGTAAAGTGAATAGATGGATAATTTGGAATTATGGTGTTCATTTTCTGAAGGCTAAAGCTTCTGCTTTGTTTTTTGAAAATCTGAACAGGTAAAGTGCTAGAGGACTAAAATAGGTCAATCCCTAATTCAAAAGAAGTTTTTAATAAATTACAGAGCAGTTCATAGATATTTTCCTTTTAGCTATTAACTGACATGAAATCCTACTTATAATTATTGTGAGCTTATTCCTGTATCATTATTCACTGCCTTTATAGATCTTAAGGCAGCTTTTGACATGGTTACAAGGACTAAGCTATGGGAGAAGCTGGAAGCTGCCTCAATTGATCACAGACTCCTCCATCTGTTACGTGCTTTACATACCAAAACATCCCTCAAGGTGAGGTATAATATGTAAGGGTCTCTCTCGAGATCAGTTGAAACTCAAAAGGGGGTTAAACGGGTGCATTTTGACCCCCTTGCTCTTCAATTTTTACACAAATGATATGATAAAATGGTTAAATAATCCAAATTACCACCAAATTACCCAAAAATAGTTCACAGAAGCATTGCTTTGCTGCTGTATGCAGATGATGCTGTGATTCTCTCCAGGATTCCAGATGGACTTAAGAGAGCCTTGCGAACCCTTGTCCAGTATTGCAAATATAATAAACTGGACATAAATTATGAGAAAACAAAGGTTATGGCTTTTGCAAAAAGGCCAAAACAGTACTCATGGTATTTAAATAGCCACAAAATAGAGCAGGTAACCATCTTTAAATACCTAGAGGTGGTCATCTATGCCACTGGCTCACAAAAAGCCCATGGAGAATACGTGGCTGCCTCTGGCCAACGATCAGCGAATCCCATTCTTAATTTTTTCTGCACAAAGGGAGGACACTATATTCCAGCTATAATTAAGCTCTTTCTGGCCAAGTCGCTAGCACAATTTTTCTACAGGACCTTTCTCGGACCCTCGGCTTCATGTTTTACACCTCTGGAAAGAATTCAATCCAAATTTATCAAAACAGTTCTCCAGATGCCACTCTGTGTCCCAAATGCACTTCTGCGCCTGGAGACAAGATTGATAAAAGTCAAAGCAAGAATGTGCATAGCTTCCTTAAACATCTGGCTAAGGCTTAATTGCTTTCTGCAAGGCCTTGCTTCATTAATTCTTCAAGATAAATTCTCCTCTTCATGGATCAAGGCAGTCAAGTCCAACCTTGCCAAACTAGGCTTCTCATCAGCCTCAATTCTCAAATTGGACTATGACCAAGCAAAATAAACCTTGTGTCAAAGGGTAGAGGACATTGAGAGGCAAGCGGACTTAGGTATAGCTCTTCTGTTTCTGGCTCCAGACTCTATTAGATACGTGGTTACACTTGCCAGGTATCTTAGTTGGAGTCAGTAAACCACCGGAAAGCATTCTTGCTTGCACGGTGCTATGTTTTTCCATCAGCCGTTCTGTTCGGCAAGTATAAAAAGACACCATTGGCTGAAAGATTCTGCTCCTGTGGTTCAGGAGAGGTGGAGACCATTGGACACATACTCCTTCGATGTTCCTTCTATAGAGCTATTCGGAAAAACCATATGCTCCCCATAATTGATAAGTATCCTGGTTGTTCGGGAAAGTATTTATCTCCAGTGGCTGCTTAAGGATGAGCAGGCAATGATCATGGCATAGCAGCATTGGGGATTCGCCAAAAACATAAATAAACATTTAGATCTTTTTAATAATCTTTTATAATTAATTTTATTACATGTTTTTATCCAGCATTAGTCTATACTCAATATATTTTTATTATCAGGTCAGTATGATTCAGTTTTTCTGAAGCTAGCTAGTTTCTGTTATGCTGTTTATAAAACTAGGCAGATCTTGGTCACCCATTGATTACATCATTAATTGTAATATATTTCTATGTCTTCTTGTGTTGGTTCTATTGATTGATTGTGAGCTTATTGATTGATTGATTGTGAGCTTCTTAAATATTAAAGTTGGAGGTACACATTTGCACTTTGAATACATCTATGTTTTTCTAGAACTTAGCATTGCAAAATCACTTTTCTCCAAATTTCTTTCATTTTGGCCAGATTCAAAGCAAGGATAGAGGGTAGCATTGTACTTTTCTCTATCCTTTGGTGGAAAACTTGGGGAAACAAGCCAGAGATTTTTTTAGTAAGACCATTCTTTATAGGATTTATTTCGCAACAGTTGTTGGAGTAATTAAAACACTAAATCACTACAGTTTCATGCTTCCTTGAAAATTATGCAGTTTGATTTTGAAAAACATCATATTCTTGATTGGATATTAATAATAGACCATCTTCAGTGCTGATTTGTTGGAATATTCATGAGCAGGAAGAGTCATGTGGTAACTCAGTCAGCCAATGTGAAGAAAGTGCTACTGAGTCCGCAGAAGGGTATTGAGTTAGAAGCTGGATTTTTTCAGTCTCAGGTTTGTCTCTGTATCTCTCTGTAAGAAGTATTCATTGAGCTATGTTGCTGTAAAGAAGAATGTATGGTATTGTAAATATTTTGATATAAATATAAAGAAGTTATTTTGAATCAGCTAAATGCAGTCAACTGTGAGAGTTTCTGATTTATTTTTTACCAACAGAGAAATTAAAATTCTCTAACAGGTTATGGGCCCAGAGTTTACTAAGCACTGCATTGTAATTTAAAGCTGGAAAAAGCCTGTGTTTAGAAAGTATAAGAACAAGGCAGAGTTAGCAGAATGGCTGCAATGGAATTTAAGGAAAGCTCTGTGCCTCATTTAGATCAGAAGAATTACATTATATGGACTGCAAAAATAGAATGTTTGCTCAAAGCAAAAGAGCTGTGGTATATTGTAGAAAATCCACCACAAGTGTTTGCAGCTGCTGATTAGAAAAGTCATAATCAAACAATGGCTTATCTCATCTTGAATTTAGATGATGAACAATTTCTAAATGTTGCAAATTTAAAGACTGCAAAGGAGATTTGGTTGAAGTTGAGAGCTGTGCACGTGAATATTTCTGCATGCAATATAGTGCAATTGTCAAGAAAACTTTACAGAGCATGTTTGCAACCAGGTGAATTTAAATAAAATGCAAAGTTTATTTTGGACTTAGAACAATGTGGGATTAAACTCCCTGAGTCCCAGAAGGTTTTATTGGTGTTGAACAGTTTAGATAAAACCTTGGACACAGTTTCTGCAATATTTGAGTGTAAAGAAGAGCAAGAATTAAATTTTGAGGCTTTAAAGACATGTTTGCTTAATGAAGAAGAAAAGCAACATTTTAGGAACAGCCATGAGGAGGTGAAATTCCTGAGGAGGGGTCCAGACTGCAAGTCTCTGGAGAAGAAACAAGCAGATGGGACCAAGTTGCATCAAAAGAGAGATTTTGCAAGCAGAGGGCTCAGCAAGAAAAGAATTGCTACATTTGTGCAGCAAACACACATCTGAAAAGGAACTGTTTGCAGAGGAACAATTTGCAGCAAAGGACATTTGTGCAAGCAAAAGTTTGCTATAGAAACAACAGAGACAAGTGGCTAATAGATAGTGGGGCAAGTCAAACAATTGTTAATGACTCTGAATTATTTTGCAGGTTTGTTCCAGTAACACAAGAAGCTGTGGCTTTGGCAAATGGCCAGAAAGCAAAAGTCATCGGAAGAGGCGATGTAAAAATTCCATACTTGGAATCAAAGTTTACCAATGTGCTTTGTGTACCTGAGATGGAACATAATTTGTTAAGTGTGTCTAATTTAGACAAACAAGGTTTTGAGACCATTTTTGTAAATGGGAAATGTCTCATCAAAAGGAATGGGAATATTTCTACAGAAGGCATAAAGGAAGATAATCTATATGTATTGCAGGGACAAAAGGTTCAATGTTCCCATATATTTAAGAATGTTGCAGAACATGATTTGTGTGTTCCTCTTCTACATAGAAGACTTAGCCATGCAAGCTTTAAGGTTTTGCAGCAAAAGCAAGAGTTTGCAAAAGGGCTAAATTTGAAGGGATGCAAAACATATTTGGACTGTACAGTATGCAAAGCATTGAAGTCAAAGGCATTCCCAGTTAGTAAATGTAGCACAAGACAAACAAAAAGAGCTCTAGACCTGGTCTATGCAGATCTGGTGGGACCTATGCAAGCCAATTTGGGAGGAGTGAAATATGCACTGGTAATTGTTGATGATTATAGCAGGTATTTTGCTACTTGCTTAGAGGTAAGACAGAGGTGCTACAACAATTCAAACAGTGGGTAAGTTTTGTAGAGAGAAGGTACAGACAACAAGTGTGTCAGTTGCAAACTGACAGAGGTACTGAATTTATGTCAACTAAATTCCAACAATGGTTGGGGCAGTTGGGGATAAGACACAGACGTACAAATCTTTACACAGCAGCAGAGAATGGTGTAGCTGAAAGAAGGAATGGTGTTTTGCAAACAATGAAAGATTTATTAGAGGATTCTGATATGAGCAGGTCATATTGGGGAGAAGCCATATTGACTGCCAATTATATAGTTAACAGGCTGTGGAGTTCCTCCATTAATAATACTCCATATGCCATTCTATATGGAAAAAAGCCATCACTGGCACATTTGAGAATTTTTGGAAGTACTGCATGGGTACATATTACGAAAGCAATCAGAAGAAAGGGACAGCAAAAAAAAAGTCAAGAAAGCTCAGGTTTGTGGGCTATGAGCCAGGGTCAAAAGGATATCGCTTTAGTGATGGAAGTAAAAGAATTGTAATTTCAAGTTCTGCTAATTTTGCAGAACAAAATTGGGATAGAATTAATGCAAATTCTGGGTATGTCCCACTTAATGACAGTGATCTATTTAATGACAATAACTCATCTAATGATGGAAAAATGATTATTGAAGATGTCAATGTTCAGGGAGGAGAGGCTGAACAAGACATGAAACCAGAAAGACTTGAGACACAGGAGCAGTTAATACCACGTAGGTCAGAGCGATGTAACAAAGGAATTCTGCCAGCAAGGTAAAGGTTTGCAATGTGTGGTATGAGCCAAGAAGTTATAAAGAAGTGTTGGCATTACCAAAAGCTGAACAAGAAAGATGGAAGGAGGCCATGGATAAAGAGATGAAATCTATGGGAGAACATGAAGTATTTAAATCAGTGACTTTGCCACAGGGAACCAAAGCTGTGGGTTGTAAGTGGGTATATAAGAAAAAGGTATTGCCAAATAATGATGTACAGTATAAGGTCAGGTTAATGACACAAGGTTTTTCACAATTAAAGAATTTGGGAGAAATAAAAAATTATCTCGATGTAGAGATACAGAAAAATGAAAAAGGTGGTTATATTCTCAGTCAAAGGAGAAAAATTGAGCAGTTATTGGAGAAATATTATATGAAAGATTGCAATACTGCTCCCACACCCATGAGTACGGATTTTTATAATAGTTTAAGTGTGGACAAAGGTGAAACCTGTGATCAAGAGATATATCACTCAGCAATAGGGAGTTTGTTATATCTATCACAGTGGTCGAGACCAGACATAGCTTGCGCAGTAAGCATTTTGAGTCGTTTTACTGCTGCACCTATGAAGTTACATTGGATGGGTGTAAAAAGGGTTCTCAGATATTTAAAGGGAACTATAAATTTGGGTCTTCAAATACAGATTACTGAGGAATTGAAATCAAAGTGTTATATCGATAGTGACTATGCAAATGACATAAACACAAGGAAATCAAATTCTGGGATTATAATATTCTTTGGAGGGGCTCTGATTGAATGGAAGTCCAGAAAACAAACAACTGTTGCTATTTCAACAGCGGAAGCAGAGTTTATTGCTTTATCTGAATTGTGTTCTGAAGTAACATGGTATTTACAGTTGTTGCAAGATTTAAATATTAATGTAAAAGAATCTGTAAAGGTATTTGAAGACAATGCTGCCTGTATAAAAATGGCAACTGGTGACAGGGTGAAGAACAAAAGTAAACATGTAGACATTAAGTATTGTAATGTCAGGGAAGCTGTAAAAGGAAAATTGATTAGTTTACATCATTGTTCTTCTGAGGATAATTTGGCAGACATGATGACTAAACCATTGGATGGTATTCACTATGGAGAATGTATTAAGTCTATAGGTCTGATGTCTCTTCCTGTCATGAAGGGAGGAGTGTTGGAATATTCATGAGCAGGAAGAGTCATGTAGTAACTCAGTCAGCCAATGTGAAGAAAGTGCTACTGAGTCTGTGCAAAAAGGTATTGAGTTAGAAGCTGAATTTTCAGTCTCAGATTTGTCTTTGTATCTCTCTGTAAGAAGCCCAAGCAGGGGGTTGGACTAGATGACCTCCAAGGTCCTTTCCAATTTTACTATTATTATTATTATTATTATTATTAAGTACTCATTGAGCTATGTTGCTGTAAAGAAGAATGTATGGTATTATAAATATTTTAATATAAATAAGTTATTTTAAATCAGCTAAATGCAGTCAACTGAGAGCTTCTGATTTATTTTTCACCAACAGAGAAATTAAAATTCTCTAGCATGATTTTTATTTTTTTTCTCTATTCATTTTACTCTAATGCTCTTAATTGTACCACTGTTAATTGCTATGTATTTCCAAGTAAGCTATAGAATCATACAGTACATCACCCTAGGCCAGGGGTATAAAACACAATTTCATTGAGGGCCGCATCAGCATTGCGGTTGTCCTCGTGGGACCGGTTGGGTGTGGTCAGGGTGGGTGCAGCCTACTGGGAGGGAGTGGATGGAGTGAGTGTGGCGTATTGGGTGGGCATGGCCAGCTCTGCATTGTTCGCGTCAAGGGGCCCTGAGCAGGAGTGGGACAGAACTGAGAGTCTCTGGCAGAAGGGGATGGGACCGGGGCAAGCGCCAAGGCATGGTCCATTTCTTCATTCCTCACAAAGGGTGACACCTCCCCAGCATGCGCCCAGGGGATGGGGCTGACGCGGCAGGGCTGGTTCCTCGCTGGTTCCAGACAGCCTTGTGGAGCTAAGACTGAATGCATTTCAGCATAGATGGCGACCACAAAATTGTACATTGGCTCCCAGCTGGCCTGGGCCAGGGCCAAGGCAGCGGGGGCCATTCCCTCACTGTTTCCAGGATGCCTTCACAGGTCACATGAAACCACTTCGCGGGCCGCATCTGGCCCCCGGGCCTTGTGTTTGACATGTCTGCCCTAGGCCATAGGTCTATTCATGATTTAGTATATTATGAAAATCCAGGGATTTAGTTTGTAAGCCATAATTCATGATTTCATATGAAATTGCAGCCTGACCAGTTTTGACTTAGACAAGAAATAATTGATAATATAATATATTGGCGGGTATTTTAAAATTTTGGTTTATTGTGATTGAGTAAGATTACTAACACATATTGATTGCCTAGTGCAAATGGGAATGCTAAAGAATAATGGCTTGCTAAGCGTATGTCTGAGAACATTTTTTTGTTTTATTAAAATGACAAAATATCACACTAAGGAAAAACCCTGGCTTTGAATCTTGGCTTGGATTTATGTTAAAAGAAATATGACAAAAGGTCCTCTGGCTTACTTTTTTTTCTGGCAGGAGAGACTAAATGAGGGGAAGCTATGCAACACATATAATTGCTAGATCATAATCTTCAGAATTTTAGCCACTGTGATGTCGAAATGTGCCTAATTAGTGTCTCAGCTAATTAACTTGCTAGAAATTCAACTGACTATTCTAGCTTCACATAGTTTTTGACACATAAAGGCTCTGTACTAGAGAGCTACAAATAAAGAGCAAAATTTTGGTCCAAAGCAAGCTTAAAAATCATTACATCTTTTTTCTGTGCAAGGAAATAGCATTACGCTGTTTTGTGTGTTTTTTTTTTATAGTTCTTGCTAAATCTGAAAATGAAAATAGATGAATGTTCGTGGAGAATAACAATAACAAAGAAAATAAGTAAGATCTGTGTCAAAAGCAAACAGGTATTACAGCTGCAAGTCCATTATTGCAAGCCTGCACAACTTCTGCCTTGTCAATCTAAGCCCTGCTTATAAGCTATGTAACTGGCAGGCATTCAAGTGAACTTTCAATTTTGCTGCTTTGATTTTTCAAAAAATGAGAGATTTTGACAATAGTTTTGGGCAGTAGTTATTCTACCAAAAGTCCTAGTATATAGACCTTAAGCTGTTGCATTAATCTGAAAATAAGCTATAACATATAGCTTATTTAACAAATATAAACTGTCTCCTCTTGGGGTCAGATCAGTATATTTTCATTCAGAGTGTTCTCATCTATCTAGACTGCAAGTGAGAAATATGTTTGTGGATGATTTTGATATGTAAGAATTATTAGAAGACAGTTGGAACGCTCATGCTATAGTTTTGCGGACTCCCTGAAATATAAAATTTGGATTTAATTTAAAATAATTTTAAATTTACCACCAATTAATTTACATGCTGCAAATGCCATATTATCCATTTATTATTAGAATGTGACTTTTACACTTGTAAAATAAATTGAATTATTTGTATTTTTATTAGGGGTAACGATTCCTCCATGAATCTTCATTGTAGTATGATAAAAAAAATTATACAACAAACCAGTTTGATGAAAATATACTGATCTGACCCCAAGAGGAGACAGTTTATATTTGTTAAATAAGCTATATGTTATAGCTTATTTTCAGATTAATGCAACAGCTTAAGGTCTATATACTAAGACTTTTGGTAGAATAACTACTGCCCAAAACTATGTATTGTGACTTGTCAAAATCTCTCATTTTTTGAAAAATCAAAGTAGCAAAATTGAAAGTTCACTTGAATGCCTGCCAGTTACATAGCTTATAAGCAGGGCTTAGATTGAATTTTTGTTTTAGCATCAACATCAAACATTGCTTTGTTCATAGGTATTATTTTTTTAAATTGGCATTTTTAAAATAAATCCCTTTGATTCTAAGTTGCACTTTTCATGGATGCCTTTCAAGACCATTTTCTAGAACTATTCAATGAATTAAAGAAACATAGCATTTATAAATAATTGAAAGAAAATATGTTTTCTCACATAATGCCAGTTAGAGTTCCAACGTATACATCTAGGCTCTCAGTATCCTCATTTTATCTTTTTCCTGGAACAGTTTCTGTTTGATATCTTTATTTCCCAAAACTTTCATGTTACTGGTTTTTCCCTTCCATAGAAAGGAAATCTGGCATTAGAAACTAGAGTCTTCAGAGCATCTCTAGAAAGAGGTTGGAAGAGAAAGGATGCAGAACAGAGTCTCTAACTTCCTTGTTTTACAAAGAAATGTCTCAAACTGAACTTGGAAGACACGCCATATATGAAAGATATCCATGTGCAGCTTTGAAAACTCTCTTCTTTTTGTGTTAGATAAGGAAGACATGTTTAAAAGTACAGAATTTAGAAAATTTAGATGCTATTTATTTTTTTCTCCATTGGTCAGGTTTTATGGCAAGACTCAATACCAAATAAGCTAATTTCTCTTTGATTTGATTTTACTATGCTTTTTGCCTTGGCAGCTAGGAGGTTGAATACTGCTTGTGTTGCATACGTTGTTTAAAATCTATGTAATACATTTAAAAATTGCTGCTTTTAAAACACACGGAGAATAATTTTAAATATATTTACTCCAGAATAAATCCCACCAAATTTATGACATCTGATAAGGGTGTTCAGGACTGCAAGTTCTTTGAGGTTAACTGTTTGGTAAAGCTATTGAACCAAGAATCTTCATCTCTGATACTAAATATTTTCTAATTTTCTTTCTCCATCAAATTTTCTTTCTCCCACTTTAAATGTGGTTTGGAAACTTGCTGTCTGTTGCTAAAGATTGAAAGTTAGCCCTGGAATCTTTGCACAACTAAGAAACCAAGTTATTTTCATAATTGCGCCTTATATTGATTTCTGATTTCATTTTATTTATTTGCTTGTGACTTTTAAAAGCTGTTGTCCTTGAATTTGTTGCACAGGAAAGACAGTATTTTAAATACTGCAGTTACATCTATTTCTATGAAGAAGTAAGATCGATTCAGTTTTGTGGGGCTTAAGTATGTTAAGTATGCATTCAAAAATTGTCAGTTTCTTTTTCCTTTTATTTGGGGGGGGCAGAATTGAAATGTTATGCTATATATTATATTTCAGTAATGTATGCATTGCTTTTGATTTCAGAAAATATGTATGGATGATTTTGAGATATTTGGAAAGGATTCTCTTTTTTGTTTTTAAAGGAAATAGATCCAGAGAAAGTTAATTCTGAAAACAAATAAGTGATAATTTCTTATTTATAACAGAGTGGTTTTTTTTCCAGTTTTTATTAATATACTTTGAGTCTTCCTATGATTTTATGTCCATAATTTCTGACTATTGATCATATTGGCTGGGGTTGGTGGCATCGAAACCCAGAATAAGGAAGGCTGAAATATATCTTTTAATTCATCATGAAAATTGTGTTTGTTGTGTTTTGGTATTTATTTCATCTTGGAACACATGATGAAACATAAAAATGATACAAAGGAAACAAAGGACTGAAGTTCTTCTAATGTATGGTCAATGATTCAGAAGGAGGATTTCATATTTAATGAAGAGTAATGCACACATTAAACTACAAATAGGAATGTTTGTGAGGATGTCTTGGGAATTCCATGTGGGGATAGATTAGCATAATTTTTTTATAAACTTGTTTGTATTTTTTTAAAGTTGTAATTGAAAATAGTAGAGAATGGGGTAATTAAAACAAGGATATTTAGATCCTTGTTCATCGGGAAGTTCTTTGCTATTTAGGCTTTTGTGTTTAAATCATGAATCCTAGTCATTGTCTAAAATGTATGTAACATAATATTTCCTAATTTACATGGCTTCAAAAATATTCAAGCTACAATTCCCACTATTTCCAGTCCACAAAGGACATTTTGGCTAAGAATTCTGGGTGCTGATACAGCAGTACAAGAAAAGTTGCATCAAAAAGGCTGCTGAATAATGAATAATAAATTTAAGAGTTAATTCTCTTTTCACTAAAACAGATAATGTGTTTTGGAATTGCATTCAGTTGTGATTGACCATTCTGGATAAAGAGATCATGGAGACACTACTGGAAGCATATATTTTTTTTCTTAAAAAAAAGCTCAGTACATATATTATAATACCAGGAACTTTTGTTGAGTAGTGTTTCTGTGCTTGAAATAAGTAAGTGTTCATAAAATGGCTTGGGAAGAAGCTTTTTTTCATTCAGAGGTCTTGCTATATGTTTGTTGGACTTTTTAAAAAAGAAAGAAGATATGCTCAATCATCACATAAATTTTAGAATGTAAGATATCTATTATGTATCTATCAGCAGGATTTTACAACCTCATTTTAAACTTTTTAATATGGTTTAATTCCAGTTTTTATCTTTGTTTTTTTTAAATCTTATCTTATATGGCTCTATGGCTTTTATTTGTAAATTGCCCAGAGTCATTTAGTTGAGATGGGTGGTGAATAAATTTGGTGTATAAATAAAATAAACATTCTTCAGAAACACTAAAGTGATTATGGACTGTGTTATATGTGACCATCTATATATGGATAATTGGATATATATGGATAATTGCTTAGCTACTACTATTGCAACACAGGGTATTATTTAGTGAGATTATTGTGATCTTATCAAGTCTTGGGATATAAAGGGAATTTTGAGCATCTAAACATTTGATGTTAACTAAAATTGATGTATGTGGAATTATGTAGCACGTGCAATATGTAGCACGATATAGAAAGTGTATTTATTTATTTGAATAAACTGATCTATACAAAATTTAATCTCATGCTAATTTTTGCCCCAATTAGTAATTTATATTTGCATCCAATATTTATTCACATCCATTTGGATCCAAGTGAAAGTAATAATTTTATGAGGATAGTAGCAGGTATTTTATAATAATAGAAACAGAAACTGAAAAGTTTTTATTTAATGAGAACACATTATTTTAGCTATACAAAGCCTTTATGAGCTCCAATACTGTACAGGAAAGGGACATTTATAGTAGAACTTAAGTTTGTGAATTTTCAGTACAGTAATTGCAGTTTTTGCTGGGGGAAGGGAGGGAGACAGGCAATAACTGTTAATGAAAGCAAAGGTTCACATATTTTTTCTGCACACAAATATGGATTATTTGAAGATCATTTTCCTCAATAAATGTTTAACTAAATGTTTAAATAGATCGAAACCCAAGTATAACATTTTCAATCCATTTGTTTAATTGTGTTCTTTTATCTAGTTTTAGGATTTGTATGGAGAATAAATTGTATTTTAGGTCATATTTATGCAGAAATATTGAAAATTCAAAATTCATGAACTTTTAAGCACCCCTTTATACAAGTTACACAGGTTTCAAACCTAGATTTTTTTGAATTATATCCAAGCTTGGGCATTAACTTTTGGTTGAGGTCTATTTTCACTCTTGGCATAACTTTTTCTGTTAATGTCTTTTTCATTTTTGTTAAAGTACTACAATTTTCCTGATAAAGTCTAAGAATAATACAAAATGATTTCCATTTTACTAAGAAAAACTAAATGAAAGTTTTGGAATTTGCTGGACTATGCAATATTTAGTATATTAGTTTTTACTTAGGAACAGTAGAACAGTAGAAAGTATATTAAAGATATACTTTCCCACAGACTGCAAACTGTTAATTTTACTAATTAGAAATAATTCATGTAATTGAGCAAATTAGCCCATTGTATGTTGGTTTTTGAATTATAAATTATTCAATCAACATTTATTAATAAAGTAATAAAAGGGGTATGTCAAGATTCAAGAGTTACATGTATGTGGAGTTTTCTTATGAAATAGTTTGTTCCCATTTCCCCTCTTATGTCAGAATAAAAAGATTTTGATATCAAAATGATGTTTAACCATTTTCTATTTTTTCATGGGACAAGATTTTTTTGTATAGCAAAATGATGAAGAAAGAATGGTATTATAGCACAGAGTTCCCCAACCTTTCCAAGATTGTGGACTGGCAGGGGAGAGAGGATGGTTAGCACGTATGCATACTGTTCCATTTATGCAAGTGGCAATGTAAGTGCGTCCATCACTTACACAAATGGAATGGCATGCACTTGTACTTGTCATTCACACAAATGGAGTGACGTTGCCCACTGTTTCCGCAGCCCATTGCAAACAGCTCACAGCTCATTAGAGGGCTGTGGCTCACAGATTGGGGACCCCTGTTATAGCAAACGTATGCACAAAGCTATATTTTATGACAATTTAAAGGAGCAGGTTTCTTTTTTCCCTTAAAAAGACTTCATTAAATCTGTTTAAGGGCTTTCACTATTTTTGTGTACTTTTAACTTTTCAATGATGCTTTTCTGTACCATTGAAGGTCAATGGAGTTTGACATTTGGCAATGTAAACTCAACTGGATGCTGCAGAATAAGCTAGTAAGTGCATGTTGTATGGCCTCTGCTGTCTTCAACCTATCTGATTTAAGGGAGATGACCCAGAGCTCACAGATAGTGGAAAATATTAACAATTTCACATTTAGAACCTGGAAACTGAATGAGAATTTGTTTACTCGGGAAGAGTTTATACAAAAATGTAAAGAGTATTTAAAGGAGTTTTTTGCTTTAAATATGAATAAGGGTACATCAATGCCCATGGTCTGGGACGCCAGTAAGGCGTATATGAAGGGAATTTTGATTCATTTAAATAAAGTTTTTAGGGATAAAAGGTTACAAAGACGTAGGGAAATAGAAGATGAGATTAAACCAAGTAAAATATAAAGGTACCGAGGTTTTTCAGCAAAGTTTGATTAAAAAGAGTTTTTTAGATTTTTATACAAAACTATGCTCAAGTGACAATATAAAGGGAATGGATATAGATAAATATTTACAATCAGTACATTTTCCTAAACTTTCTGAGGAACAGCAAAATGGGATGAATTGTTTAATTACTGTGGAGGAAATTGGTTTAGCTATTAAGCAGTTAAAGGTGGGAAAGTCTCCAGGAACAGATGGATTGACATCGACGTATTATAAACATTTATCTGAAGAAATGCTGGAGCCATTAAAGGAGCTTTTTAATAGTATTTTGTTGGGAGCACAAGTTCCTCCTTCTTGGAAAAGAGCGTTTATATCATTAATTTCGAAGGAGGATCAAGATCTTACAGAGCCTAAGAATTACAGGCCAATATCATTATTAAATGTAGATTATAAGATTTTTACTAAAATTTTGGCAAATAGATTAATGCAGGTTATGAAGGATTTGATTCACAGTGATCAATCAGGATTCATAACAGGGCGATATATGAAATATAATGTAAAACAAATTATTAAGTTAATTGAGTATCTGGATAAGAACAATCAGATTCCTGTGGCTTTTATATTTTTGGATGCTGAAAAAGCTTTTGACCAATTAGATTGGAAATTTTTATTCTCACTGGTAGAGAAAATGAATTTTGGGGATAAGTTCTTACATGCACTTAAAGCTATATATTAGCAACAATATGCTCAAATTGTTGTTAATGGGGGACTGACTGAGACTTTTAATATTGAAAAAGGGACAAGACAAGGATGTCCATTATCCCCACTGTTATTTGTTTTAACATTGGAGATTTTGTTGATCCAGATTCGAGAATCAATGGTAATCAAGGGTATAAAGATAAGAAAGAATGAGTATAAATTACGGGCTTTTGCGGATGATTTAGTTTTAATTTTGGAACAACCGACTCGAGCGGTTGATTGTCTATTAGAACTTATAACACAGTATGGGAAAGTTTCTGGTTTTAAAGTCAATAATCATAAGACTAAGATATTACCTAAGAATATGTCAGTTAATGATAAGGAAAGTTTGGTTAAAGCTACAGGTTTTCAGATGGTGAAAAAGGTTAAATACCTGGAAGTATATTTAACTGCTTCAAATGGAAAATTGTATAAGAATAATTATGAATTATTATGGGCAAAAGTACAAAAGGATTTAAATGATTGGAAAAAACTGCAATTGTCACTGTTGGGGAGAATTTCAGCCATAAAAATGGATGTTCTACCAAAGTTTCGTTTCTTGTTTCAGATGATACCTATTTTAAAAAAAGATGTAAATTTGGAGGAATGGCAGAAGGGTATCAATAAATTCATTTGGGCTGGGAAAAAAACCAAGGGTTAAGTTTAAGATTTTGCAAGATACCCGAGAAAGAGGAGGACTTAAAGCACCTAACTTGAAATTATATTATGATGCAGCCGCCTTAACTTGGATAAGTGATTGGCTTAATTTAACAAACAAGGATATTCTTGTTCTTGAAGAGTGGGATTTAATGTATGGTTGGCATGCATATTTAATTTTTAATAAGAAAGAGGACCGGGTTTTTAAATCGCACATTTTGAAGAGTGCCTTAATTCGAGTTTGGAAAAAGTATTATCATAGGTTAAATTATAAAATACCTATCTGGGGGATTCCTAGACATGCACTCGAGGGAATTTCTAAGGGGATGAACTTTGACAAAACTTCGTATAAAGAATTATTAATTTGGTCAGGTTTGGACTGGCATTTAAAATCCCTAGATGTATTAAGGCATGAAAATATTCTACAGTCGTGGTTTCAATATTTACAAATAGTGGACAGGTGGACTGTAGATAAGAAAGAGGGAATAACATTAGAAGATGAAAATTTGGTTATTCAGATTAAAGATCAGAGTCAGGCCCATATAAAAAGA
The DNA here is from genome assembly GCF_016545835.1 of Crotalus tigris. Lineage (NCBI taxonomy): Eukaryota > Metazoa > Chordata > Lepidosauria > Squamata > Viperidae > Crotalus > Crotalus tigris. The sequence continues at coordinate 3,335,041 of NW_024096690.1, forward strand.
ATTTATAATGCTTTAATAGAATTAGACTCAGAAACAGAATTAGTCAAAGATTGTATGATTAAATGGGCTCAGAATATCCAGGAACAGATCCCATTGGACTTATGGGAGATAATTTGGATTAGAAATGTTAAATTTACACAAGCTCAAAATTTGAGGGAAAATTTTTATAAAACGTTTTACAGATGGCATCTAGATCCTAAAAAATTATCTTGTATGTATTCAAATTTACAACCCAGATGTTGGAGATGTGGTAATATGGATGCAACATATTTTCACGTTTGGTGGAATTGTAAATAGGTAAAGGCTTTTTGGATTATGATTTGGTGGAACATTCAAAAGATTTTTAAAAGGAAGATATAGTTTACTCCTCAGTTATTCTTATTGGGTATTTTTGTGGATTTAAATGACAAAGAAACTGTTTTAATGTTGAATTTATTAACTGCAGCAAGGTTACTAGTAGGCTCATATTGGAAGAAAGATTTGTTGCCTACTTTAGAAGAATGGATATTTAAAGTTTCTAATTTTGCAGAAATGGCAAAAATTTCTGCTTATTTGAAGGATCATACACAAGAAAGATATATTATTGTATGGAGAAGATGGATGGGTTGTATTCAGAAAAAGTATGGGACTACAAAGTTTCATTTATTTTATGAGTAAATTTTATAGCAAAGGTTGTAGAGATTTGTTTATGATGATTTAATTTAAGGGGAGTTAAAGGTTAAGTATGATATTTTTTCTTTTCTTTTCTTTCCTTTTCTTTTTTCTTTTTTCTTTTCTTTTTTTTATTGTTAACTTTGTTATTAATAACCCTGTACTCTGCTCTGGGAAGTGAGGGGAGGGAGGGTTGAGAGTGGGTGGGTGGGTGAGTGGGTGGGTAAGGATTATATAGATATGGTAGTTTACGAGAGACATGCTGCTTGGGCATTTCCCCTATGCTGCCTTCATGTGTTTGAGAGGGATGAGAGGGGAGGAAGGTGCAGGGAGGAAGTAGGATGGTAAGAGGAGAACGGGAGGGGAAGAGAGTAGGAGGGGAGGAGAGAAAGAGGAGGGAAGTAGGGAAGATACCAGAGAGGGTGGACGCGGCCTGGGGGGAATGGGCAGGCGGTACCAATGGTTATGAATTTATTTTATCTTGTGAATTGTATTTTGTATGAATAAATGGAAAATAAAAAAAATATTTAAAAAAAAACAATTTCACATTTCAGTGTAAATTATTTCAATTTATACTTGCCAAACTTTTATACAAAATAGGCAATAATTACACATACAATGTTTTTGAAAGTATACTATGTGTGTATAACTCTTAACTAAAACAAATTACAAAAAAGAGATTGGATGATAACATTATAAAAATGCTTTTATTAGGATTGTATGCATTGACAATACATTGCACTAGGAAAATTAATTTCTAAACAACATTAGGAAATATATTTACAAAACTGGATGCATTTAGAACAGGGCTGCACAATTCTCATCTTTCCAAGGCCTGATTTATGTATATGTCCAGGGTTATAGTCCAAAAGTGAATTGAGCCAGGGGAGGGGGGCAGAAATATTTGAGTTAATTTTTATCCCCCAAATCTCCCAATCTCTAGTACACACATACAAAGAAAGGTTTACATTTTTTGCTCTGTGCAATTTGGAGGCCTCTAAAAGGCCATAGCAGATTAGGTTAAATAAGGTTGATGCCAACACTCACATCTTTTTGGGACAGAGTTGTTCTGCAAAACCATTTTAGGTTGTCTAGTTTTGAGTGGTACTATCAGACGTCTGCCATAGTAATTATTGTTATGTTATTTTAATTCTGCCTTTCAGATTATGTTCCCTTTTAATTTTTTCTGCTTTTAATATTTTTAAAATGCAAATTTTTATTTTGCTTGTATATAATTAAGAGAGAAAAGAGTAGAAATAGAATGAAATACTGGCAGATTATGTAGCTTGCATTGTGTAGCGTTTGTTAGAATCTTCTATTCAAGAAAAGACATGAAACTAATGGGAAGAGAATTAATTTCATAAAATAGAAATTAAGGAAAATTAAATATACACTCACCTATCTCTAGACCAGAGGTGAAAGGGCGGAAAATAAACTTCAGTTTCCTGTACTTTTGCCTTTTTAGAATTTGAAATACACAAAGTCAAAATGAAGCAAAACACCTGGCTATTTGCTTCGTTTTGCCAGAAAGTGCATAAAGCAGCTATTGTATGTCATTTCCAATTGTGTGTAGTCATTTTAGGAAAGCAGTCTCTAGAGAAATGAGTGTTCAGTTTAGAGCTCCGCATCCTTCTTTTAAACATTTGCTATTTATTCCAAGGTTGCAGTTTTACTGAACAGCTACTGGAGAATAGGTTTTTTGGAATGCTGTGGTTTAATTCACATTATGATCGGCTTGGCTTGACTTAGTGGAATCTTTGACCTGATATTGCTACTATATTGTCCTAATGATTTATAGTAAAATATCACACGATATATTCAACACGATCTTTTCAAATATTGCTAAATGTGAACCCGTGGGTTAGCATTATATGAATCTAGCCATTGGACATATTTGTGGGAAGATATATGAATAGAGATACTACATCTGGCTGCAAAACTCCAGGAGAACACTAGATGAATACAAAGAAAACTAAAATCTAGTCTAAAATTTTGCTCCCAACTACTGGTTTTGCAGTCCAGTAAAGTTCATTCTAACATGTAAGAACAATGACTTCCTCTTGGAAGATAGTATAATGAGATCTTCAGAAGATCGAAAATGTATACACCAAAGATAACTTTTATTCATTAGTCACTGCTTCTGACTTGAAGAAACTGTTAGAACTATCCAAGTAGAGTTGGTAATGATAAAATCGTATCTCTCCTAGAACCCCTAACTTGGCTCTTGTATGTCTGTTCCATCATCCAACTGTGAGTGCAATGTAGTTCCTAGCTAAAAGAAACTTCTAACTTCAAAAACTTTAAAATATTTTATTTAGGGGTTGTAAAATAGCCAAATTATTTAATTTTAATTATTTAAAATTAACCAAATAATTTTTATTATGGCTGACCACAGAGTAAACTGGATGGTTAGACTGGATTTGACATTTTTGTCTTATCTTTCAGCTGCTTCCCAAGAACCTGGGATAGCCAGACTTTGTTGTTCAATAATATTAAATGTATCATGGTGGCACAATGATTAGAATGCAGTATTACAGATTAACTCTGTCAACTATCAGCAGTTCGATCCTGACTGGTTCAAGATTGACTCAGACTTCTATTCTTCCGAGGTCGGTAAATGAGGACCCAGATTGTTGGGGCAATTTGCTGATTCTGTAAACCGCTTAGAGCAGTGGTTCTCAACCTTCCTAATGCTGTGACCCTTTAATACAGTTCCTCATGTTGTGGTGATCCCCGATTCCCCATCCAGCTGCCCAGGGAGGGGGGGCAGGAAGGTTGCTCCGCTGGCTCCGCCCAGCCTGGTTGGAGAAGCACCATTCCTCTCCCTCTTTCTCTCTTTCTTACCTCTCTCTTTCTTCTCTTTCTTTCCTCTCTCTTCTCTCTCTTTCCTTTCTCTCTCTCTCTCTCTTTCCTCCCTCTTTCTATTTCTCTCTTTCCTCTTTTCCTGTTTCTTTCTTTCCTCTTTCTCTTTCCTCTCTTTCTTTCCTCTCTTTCTCTTTCTCTTTCCTTTCTCTCTTCTCTTTCTCTTTCTCTTTCCTCTCTCTTCTCTCCCTCTTTCCTCTCTCTTTCCCTCTTTCCTCTTTTTCTTTCCTCTCCCTGTTTCTCTTTTCTCTCTTTTTCTCTTTTCTCTCTTTCTCTTTCCTCTCTTTGTCTCTTTCCCCCTTTCTCTTTCTCCTCACTTTCTCTTTCTTTCCTTTCTCTTTTCCTCTGTTTCTCTTTCCTCTCTTTCTTTCTCTCTCTTACGGCAGCATCATTGGGGGTCCCCACTGACCCCGGCCTGGCCTCTGCCATGTCCTCAGCTTAATGGGTGGGGAGGGGGAGCAGGACGGGAGGCAGTAGCTGCAGCAGCTGCTGCTGCATCGTTGGTCCCCACTGCCTCTGCATTGCCCAGGCTCGTCCTCCATCCATCGATGGAGCCACGGTGGGGGCTGGTGCCGCGCAGCCCATAAGCCCCCCACCAGCCCGGCTGCTCCCCCCCAGGCACCCCTCTTCCTCCCGGCGCCCGCCCGAGTCGCTTTGGGGGCAGCAGGAGGAAGGAGAGGAGAAGGGCAAGAAAATAGCTGGCGCCACCCCTGCACTGCCCGGCCTCGCCTCTGGCCATCCAATGGTGCCGCAGTGGGGGCTGGTGTTGCGCCCCTCCGCCAGCCCAGCTGCTCCCTCTCCAGGCACCCCTCTTGGCCTGGCGCCCACCTGAGTTGCCTTGGGGGCAGTAGGAGGAAGAAGGGGAGGAGGAAGAGGATGGCAAGGAAGCCGCTGCTAGCACTGCTTCCTACCTTTGCTGAATTTCCTTCTTTTTTCCCGGCAGCCTGGACTCCAGCACGCCTTCCTGGCCAGTGGGTCCAATGGTCAGGCTGGCTAGGGATTGCAGCAGCTGGTGTCCCTTGGGCTGCAGCTTGCGGGAGGGCTGGCCCACTCAGCAGAGCCTCCAGCAGGCCGCTCCCAGCAGAGATCCCGGGGCTTCCCCAGGCGGCTCCAAGGCCCTGGCCGCGCTTCTCCCAGGGGGTGGGGCACCAGGGCGCAGGGCCAATCAGGAGCCTTGCAAGAGCTAAGTCCGCCTGAGAGAGAGAGAGAGAGAGAGAGAGAGAAGGGAAGCGAAAGTGCTTCTCTGTCTCTCTCTCTCTGCAAAAGGTGGAGGAGGCTGTGCGGAGATGGATGTGGAGCGGAGTCTCGATTCCTAAGGCCATCGGAAATATGTGTTTTCCGATGGTCTTAGGCGACCCCTATGAAAAGGGTCGCGACCCACAGGTTGAGAACCCCGCTGGCTTAGAGAGTGCTGTAAAGCACTATGAAGAGGTATATAAGTCTAAGTGTTATTGTTAAGTGCTAACACAGAACGTAAGCTATTCCAAGTAAAGCTGCCTTTTGCAATTGATTGATGGTGATTTTATAAATGCTGATGGTGTTCAAGTGATGCTCCAAATTTTGGAATTGTATCCAAGGTGCTTATTACAACTGTTTCTATCTTTGCTTTCTTTTGCCATAGTCATTCTAACTGCTATTTGTAAGTCATTATTATTATGGATCATCGCACAGTCAGCCAGATGTTCAGACTGGATTTGGCATTTTGTCTACCTATCGAGTCCTTACCCAGGATCTGGGATAGGCAGATGTGGATGTTTGATGGTATTACAGGTATCGTCGCAGGATGGAAGCAGTTCCTAGTAAGGCCGCCTTTTGCAATTGACTAATAGCGAATTTGTCAATGCCAATGGTGTTCAAGTGGTGCTCCAGTTGTTTTGGGATTGCACCCAAAGATCCTATGACTATTGGTACTACCCTTGCTTGCTTTTGCCACAGTCTTTCTATTTCTATTTGTAGGTCTTTGTATTTTGTTATCTTCTCCAGTTCTTTCTCTTCTATTCTGCTGTCTCCAGGCACTGCCACGTCCACTATCCAGACTTTTTTGTCTTTCTTATCGACAATTGTTAAGTCTGGGGTGTTATGTTGCAGGTGCTTGTCTGTTTGAATTCTGAAGTCCCAGAGCAGTTTAATTTTATCATTTTCTATGACTTTCTCTATTTTATGATCCCACCAGTTTTTGCTTATTTGCAGATCTTCCAATGCACCATTGTTGCTACTTTGTCATGCCACTGCTTGTAGTCAGTCTGTGCAATCTTCTTGCAACAACTTACCAGGTGGTCCACTGTTTCTTCAGCTTTTTTGCATAGGCAGCACTTACTATCTGTTGCTGTCTTCTCAATTTTGACTTTATATGCATTTGTCCTTAAGGCTTGGTCTTGTGCAGCCAGAATTAATCCCTTGGTCTCTTTCTTCAATTTTCCTGCTCTTAGCCATTGCCAGGTCTTGTTATTATCTGCTTTCCCAGCTATTTTTTTAATGTATTGGCCATGTAGTGCTTTGTCTTCCCATGCCTCTATTCTGTTCTTCATTTGGTCTTTCTTGTAGGCCAGTTTGGTCTATTATTATTATTATTATTATTATTATTATTATTATTATTATTATTATTATCTTTTATTTATTAGATATGAACCTCAGTCAACTGAACATTCACATTGACTGGCGCTGATGGTTGACACGGGTTGCTACCAGCATCCTAGGTGTCAACCAGGTATCTCCTTAAAATATAAGATGTTCTGAATAGCGCACTTTTTGTAATATTGCTGGAATTATTGCAGGAAGCTGCAATTTCTTGATGTATTTTGAAAAGTTTTGGATATAGTTCCCTGTGCCCCAATGACAATGGGTATCATTGTTACACATTTCATCCATAATTGCACAGTTTCGATGGCCAGGTTGCAATATTTTGTAATTTTTTCCAGTTCTTTTTCTTTGATTCTGGCATCAGCTGTGTGCTTCAGTTCTCTACAACTGCAATATCTGGCGTGTTGTGTTCCAAATGGAGATCTGTCTGTATTTGAAAGTCCCACAAGATCTTCACCCTTTCATTCTCAACAACTTTTTCCACCCTATGTTTCCATGACTTTTCGGATACAGGCAAGTCGTAGTTTTTACACAATGCCCAGTGGATTAATTTAGCAACTTGGTCATGTCTAGCTTTGTAATCAGTTTGCACAATTTTGCTGCACTCACAGATTAGATGTGAAACAGTTTCAACTTTGTCATTGCAAAGTTGGCAATTTGGATTGTCAGTAGGTTTTTATATCTTCGTTTTCATGGCATTAGTTTGTAGTGCTTGTTCTTGAGCAGCCAGTTTTTTTCTTTCATTATCATCATCATCATCATCGGCACAGTCATCAGACTGGATTTGGCATTTTTGTCTACCTATCGAGTCCTTAGCAAGGACTTGGGATAGGCAGATCTGGATGTTTGATGTGTTGTTGAAAGATGGAAGCTGTCCCCAGTAAAGCCATTTATTGTAATTGACTGATGGCGAATTTGTCAATGCTAGGGGTGTTCAAGTGGTGCTCTATTTTTTTTTAGGATTGCACCCAAGGCACCTATTATTATTGGTAGTTAATCCTTGCTTGCCTTTGCCATAGTTGTTCTACTTGTAGGTCAGTGGTGGTGAACCTATGGCACGCATGCCAGAGGCGGCACTCAGAACCCTCTCTGTGGGCACGTCTCCCCCCGCAGCCCCTTCCTCACCAGCATCCCCCCTGGAAGAGAGTTGCCGCTGGGCATGGATGACATGGAGCAGCACAATCAAGCACGTAGCAGCTAGGCAGCAGGGACAAGACTTCACCTCATGCCCTGTCACACACAGATGACGCGTGGAGTGTGGAGGGATGCCTGGGTGACCTGCAGCGGGCCATGGAAGTGGTGAGTGGCCCTGTAGGTGGGTGGGGGTGGGGCAGGGGGCGGGGCAGTTTTTGGGCACTCAGTCTTTAAAAGGTTTGCCATCACTGTTGTTGGTCTTTGTATTTTGTTATCTTCTCCAGTTCTTTCTCTTTGATTCTGCTGTCTCCAGGTACTGCCAATCCTGGAGACTTTTTTGTTTTTCTTATCAACAGTTATTAAGTCTGGGGTGTTATGTGGCAGATGCCTGTCTGTTTGAATTCTAAAGTCCCAGAGCAATTTAACTTTTTCATTTTCTATGACTTTCTCTATTTTATGGTCCCACCAGTTCTTGCTTGTAGGCAGATTATATTTCTTGCAGATCTTCCAATGCACCGTTGTTGCTACTTTGTTATGCTGCACTGCTTATACTCAGTCTATGTTATCTTCTTGCATGCAGCTTACCAGGTGGTCCACATAAAATGTTGATTTACTCTTAGCCTTTTCCAGTGTATTCAATGCCTTTGGCGGTTCAGAAGCTGCAAGGATGTAAGGCCAAACAATGTATATTATAAGTATCTTAACACTATTGCCTTTCTGTATAAATTATATTCTTAAAAAATTTCAAAGGTTTTAAAAATGCCACTACTTAAAATTGATTAAGATTAATTCCATTAAATCTGGCTTTTTAAAATAGCATACCACCAGCCCTTTCAAAATGAGAATTGCTTTAAAAGGTCAACTTCTCATGAGAAGATTTAAATGTCCTGCCCATTAAGGGCCATATATGTCTAACTACTTTCAGTACCGGGAAAGTGACCAAATTCCTACAGTAATTAGATTGAAGAATTTGTGTTGATTGCGAAGGTAATGAATAATAACTGTCAAACTGAGCTCACAATGCTAACTAATGAATATAGTTTCTGTTCCAGGACATGGTCATGATAACAAATGAGCCCATGGTATTCTTTAAAATCAGGAAAATTAAAATTCCTAATATAAGAAAGAAATAATTTTATAAAAAGATAAAAATAACAATGATTTATAAATATGTTTAAAATATTTAAGTGGGATTATCATAGACATTTCTCTCAAAATATATATCAGTCTTGCTGTATCATTTTCACAATGCTAATTTTTCCATCACAAATTAATTTTCTTAATTAATCTCTTAATATCTTATATCATTTAATTAATAACTTCTTGAAATATTCTGAACAACCAAACTGGATTTTTTTGGGCAGAGGGGAAACTGTCTCCAGATATTTTATAGCTTCTGCATTATAACAGAAAATCTACAATCTTTTATCATCCTTCCAACTGAGATGAATATTTTACTTACTCTAAGTTATTATATGCCTGCAATATTTACTTTAGAAAAATTCAACTTCTAGAAATTTTGGTAAAGATAGTTGATAATACTTTTTTTAAAACACACAGAACAGCATTTTATATTCAGATAAATATTTTTAGTTAAAAGTTATGCAACAGAAGAATGTTCTTTGATTCCATGTTGCATTTTAATTGAAATAATCCCATTAATAATTTACAGGTAATTCTGATATATGAGAGCAATTTGAAAATAAACCTCCATTTGGTTATCAATGACAGACACTTGCAGATACAGAACTTTTATTATAGACATTAGAAAACTACAATATTACATTGTTTTTTGACATAATCACCATTCAAATTGAGGCACTTCTAAGATCTTGCAAAGTTTAAAATTCCTTAGTAGTAGCCTCTTGGAACCAAATCTGGGATATAAGGGGGGAGGGGTTATGATCAAAAACATCCCAACAGAACTGCTTCAAAAGTTCTTGGGTGCATCTAGCAGTGTGCAAGTGAGCATTAGAGTGAACCAACACTACATCGGAAGTCAGCATGCCCCAACACTTGTTATGGATGGCTCATCTGAGTTTTCATAACTTTTCACAGTAGACTTCTGAATTGATAGTCGAACTACACTCCATGAACTTCACTAGCAGTACTTCTTTGGCATCTTCACATTTGGTGGGATTTTCTAAGGAACAACTTCCAGTGTGGTGGTAGTTCACAATAATGCTCGCCCGCACACTGCTAGAAGCACCCAAGAACATTTGAAGCAGTTCCATTGGGATATTTTTGATCACCCCCCCCCATAGCCCAGATTTGGCACCAAGCAACTACTACTAAGGAATTTCAAACCTTGTAAGACTTTATGACAAGTGCCTCAATTTGAATAGCGATTATATTGAAAAGTAATGTAATGTTGTAGTTTTCTAATGTGCATAATAAAAGTTCTGTATCTGTGAGTGTCTGTCATTGATAACCAAAGAGTGGTTTATTTCCAAATTGCCCTCATAATAACCCTAATTGAAACTTGCAGCTCTATCTCGTAAGTGATGCAGTCATTAAATGTCACATGATTGTCCGTTTTAGTGACAGCAGTTCTGTTAGAGGTCATTTAAGGTCTTTTTTCATGAAAGAAGGACCTGGCTGATTTACAAAAGAAGGCCCTGACTGTGCCAGTACAAATGACCCTAGAGGGTAGTGGCACACAGAGGGGCACATACTTGCCTCACCCACACTTGCTAGCATCTACCCATGGCATTATGACCCCACCCATAGCTCTAACCAGTTGGAGATTTCTATGATGGCTCCCGATGAATAGTTGGGGTAGTGAGCTCAGTGGAAAGGAAATAACCAAAGATGAATGATGAAAATCAGCTGGGGCTAGGAGTGGTTGCAGTAGAAGTGGGGCTCATAAGTGCAGATGGGCCCAAAGTTTGTTCATGTGATTGCAAGGGCTGTGATAACCAGACCATTGAGGACCAGTCAGAAGCCCATGTGTTCTAACTTTGAGCTGTTGCTAAATGCATAAATTATTAAGTGAGGACTATCTGTATATAGGTGGATAGATTATGGTAATAAATTATAACACAAGACATAAATTATGTAGGAAATCTAAATTTCTGCAGAATTTAAAGCAAAAACCTGATTTGAACCATATCAACACTGCAGATTCATATGTATCAGTGTGCAAGATTATTGTATTGAATAAGAAATCTGGTATAACCTGAAGCTTGTTGTTGTTCCAGGAACCAGATTATGCAGGATGCATTATTATTGGTAATCTTAATTCTTAGATTTTCTTATCAATACAATAACCCTAACCTTGTATTGATTTTTAATAAAGATATAGGATAGGAATATACAATACACACTTAGCAGGATTCTTATTATCTACAAAAATTACAATGATTTCATATTAAGAAGTTGATAGGGCTTTATTTCAATCTAAAAAACTTAAATACCTCCAGAATGTTATTAGTTATTCTCTAAATGATTCTCCAAAACAATTCTGTGGTTATTCCACCTGATCTATGAGCCGTTTCCACATTTCATCCTATCAATAGTATAATAGTTTTCTATAATGTTAGTGGTAGAGCCAACTTCTCTGACTTTAAAACCTACAAATTATCACATTAAGAATAATCTATTGCTAAAGCAATCTTCTATTTCTCATCAACTTTTTTTTAAAAAAAAAATCAGTATATTTACTCCCTCCCAACATTACTGCCACTGCTCAACAGTCAACTTGCTGAGCATTACCAGTCATCACTAAAACTGCCAGCTCTAACACTGCTGGTTTTCTGCTAACTGCCAAATAGCACCAGATTTTCCTTTGTGGTTTAGGATTATTTTAATGTATCAGTGTGGCACGTTTTCCTATATAAGTTGTGCAAACATAATCTGTTATTATTATAAGAAAAAGAAGGCAGCATAAGTATGATGTTCACTAGTAACCACCATAATGCTAAGTATATCAATTAAAAAGGAACAGACAGAAAAGAGTAATATGCCTATTTCTGAAAGTTCATTTAATACAATATTTTTAAATAATAACCTCCAAATGACATTTTAAAAATTGAAAATATACCATTAAGAAGGTGTAGATATAATATATAGAGAGATATGGTTATATAGAGAGATATGATTATAATGGAGAAAAGGGCTGTTTGTAAGACTATCAAAATAACTGCATAGAAAATTTAATAGTTCAATAGCTGCATTATTATAAGAAACATATTGCAACTTCATTCAAGTGGAAAAATAGAAGCATGTTTTTCTGTGTTGTTTACAGTTTGCCAGAATGTGTAGTTTCAATTGTTAAAGAAGAAAGCAAACATCTTAAGTATTGACATATTTCTAATATTTTACAAGTGTATTTATTTTACATTTTTGTGGGAATAAATGGTTGGATATGTTGTGTATGGGAATCTATGTATGCATTTGTATGTATGCAAGTGTATATATGTATATATGTCTGAGTGTGTTTTCTCATTTTATGTTTTGGTGGATATACATATTACATGTAGATATTCAGTGTGAATTGAAAACCTATAAAACAATTCTTGTCTTAGCAATAATTCAGAAACATCAGTGATTATTCTAAAAATACATGTTTTCATATTCTAAAATACTAAATTATATTCATATTTTATAAAATCCTAGCAAATCCAGAGAATAAATTGTTAAAGAGCCACTCGTTCATTCTCCAGCCTGAGGATGGATAATCCACAGATGGGTTTCCTGTTGTCCTTTCTACCCAATAGACTAAGTCTTAGAGTTTGCCACGCCTCCCACTGGTCTATGCTGACCCAGTTCTGACTTAGTCTGATACCCAGCAGGACGTGTTGGTTCCGTCTCAGTGGCAACAGGTTATATTATCTGTGAATTATCTTCCTTTTTACTTGAGAATCTTTAGTTTTGCTGAAAATTGTTACTTCTTTCCCAGTTTATTTCTTTCCTTCCCTTTAGAACTTCAGATTTACCTCCTTCTTCTCTCCCCTGCCTTTCTGAGCTGCCTAAGCTCAAACGGCAGTTTAGTATAGCGCAGCCGAGCCACGGCTCTGCCGATTGACTCAGCTGATCGGCGGACCTCTGTGGAGCCCCTAAATAGCCCGATCATCAACTGGTCTTTGATCCGAAGATTTTCAGATTCCCCGGTCCACCCCTCATGGGATCTTGTGTATTGCAAGCTCTTACCACGACACCATTCGAGCCCCTTAAGACTTGTGATTTGAGACTCTTGTCCATGAAGGTTGCTTTTCTTGTGGCAGTGACATCAGCCAGGCGCATTTCTGAACTGGCAGCACTCTCCATCAGGGAGGATCTGTGCGTCTTTCGTAAGGAATGTTGATTCTTTGATTGGACCCATTGTTCATTCCTAAGTAAATACCTTATTTCATAGATCACAAGAACTTATACTACGAGCTTTTGCCCTCGACAGTCTCATGACCTGGAGCACCAGTGGCACATCTTGGATGTGTGCAGGGCATTAAGGTGGTACATCAAGTGGACTTCTGTCTTCTATAAATCAGAAGCGCTTTTCATTTCTTTCCAGCCCTCTTCCATGGGGCAGAAAGTCTTGTCGTCCACCATTGGCAGGTGGATCAAGGCCTGTATCGCCAAGGCTTATCAATCTCAGTCCTTATCCATCCCTAACCATATCACTGCTCATTCCACCCGCAGTGCAGCAACTTCAGCGGCTTGGGCGACTTGAGTGCCATTGACGAGATTTGTCAAGCGGCGACTTGGTCGTCGCCCTTCCCGTTTATAAGGTATTACAAAATTAATAAATTTGCCTCCGCAGATGCCTCCTTTGGCTGGAGGGTGTTACAACGAGTGATGTCATCTGGAGGGACACATACCCTGACTGTTCCCCCCCACAGGAACACAGCAGGCTTTGGTATGTCCCATCTGTGGATTATCCATCCCCATGCTGGAGAAGGGGTGTTGTCTTACCTGAACATCTTTTCTCAGCATGATGATGGATAATCCACTCCCTCCCCTTTAGTGGCCTTCAGGTCCTGTGTAAAGGGTAGGGCAGGGGTAGGCAACCCAAAGCACTCAAAGAGCCACTTGAACCCATTTCCCATCGAAAACAAAACACCGGGAGCCGCAAAACCCTTTTGATATCTAAAATGAAGATAATACTGCATATATCCCTTTTTACCTTTATTATAAGTGTGTGTGAGTGTGTCTGTGTAAAAAAGGATATATGCAGTGTTATCTTCATTTTAGATGTCAAAAGGGTCTCTCTCTGTGTCTCTCTCTCTTCCTCCCTCTCTCTCTATCTGCCCTTGGTCTGCCAGTCCTCTTCCCCCACTCTCTTTCTTTCTCTCTCTTTCTTTTCTCTCTCTCTCTCTCTCTCTCTCCCTCCCTCCCTCCCTCTCTCTCTTTCTCTTCCCCCCTCTCTCCCTCTCTCCTATCTGCTGCTCACCTGGCAAGCTGGCTTCAAGCTATTCTCCAACAAGCTCAGGGTAGGCAACCATGGCTCTTTTATGTCTCATGGACTTCAATTCCCAGAATTCCTGAGTCAGCCTAGCTGGGCTAGCTAGCTCTCTCCTGCCCTTCCTGCTTCCTGCAGAAACGCAGCAAAGGGAGGAGCTCCGCCCAATAAGCTTTTCAGCTCCTCGGAGAACACTGTGAGTGCACTCTTTTTTACACACACACACACACACACACACACAGAGAGAGAGAGAGAGAGAGAGAGAGAGAGAGAGAGAGAGAGAGAGGGAGAGAGAAAAGAAGAAGAAGAAGAAGAAGAAGGGAAGCGCAATTGCCTCTCTCTGGCTCTGTCTCTCTCTGCAAATGGCAGAGGAGGCTGGGAGCCACAGGGGAAGGCTCAAAGAGCCGCATGCAGCTTCGGAGCCGCAGGTTGGTGACCTGTCGGGTAGGGGAACCAATGCGTCGGACTTCATCTGCTGCTTCGCCTTTCGTCGGAACTGGGTCAGTATAGATCAGCGGGATGCGTGGCAAATTCTAAGGTTTAGTTTATTGGGTAGAAAGGACAACAGGAAATCCATCTGTGGATTATCCATCATCATGCTGAGAAAAGGCATTCAGGTAAAACAACGCCCCTTTCCATCTTGCTTAGAGAGGCTAATATCAGAGTCTCCAAGAACTTCGGTGGTGAATTATGGTGGAGAATTGAAAGCTTTAAACCCCACCCCCCGCCCATCTACATGGTTGTCCAATCTCCTTAAAAACTTGAGTGTTAGAGCACCCATAACTTCTGAAGGCAAGTTGTTCTAATTTTCAAGAAATTTCTCCTTTGTTCTAGATTGGTTCTCTCCTTGCTTCTTGTCCTACTTTCAGGTACTTTGAATTTCAGATGCTTTGGGTTTTTGGATTGATTTTAGTTATCTTTGATCATTGCTAATTAGGACTGTATTTCATGTGATATTGCATGGGATTGTGGCTAAAGATTGTAATGTAGTCTTAATTACAATGAGTTTTTTTTAAAATTTCATGGCACACTTCTGTCTCCCATAAGAGTATTTTAAGTTGCAAAAATGAATCTTGGGTAAAGAAGCAAAGAATTTGTTACAAAGAATATTTGGGGGTTTGAGGCTGTTTTTTCTTTAATTGTGAAGAAAATAATTTTAAAATATCAAAAATATTCTTAGAAAAGAATGTACCCTGGGAAACTGCGACTTATTTCTTGTGAGCAGAAATGTTACAAATTACTGTTATGATGCTCCTTTGGCAGTTTTATATACCTCAGTTAGGGGGATTTTCCGTATCTAGGAACCCATCTGCCCACCTGATAATCATTTCCCCCCCTTAGGGCACATATTTGCCCATTTTATGTATTTTGTTTAATGTAGATGTGCCAACATAATTTGAAAAGCTAGTATAGGTTCCCATTTTTGTAATGTATTTTTCAGCCTCTGGGAGGATTAAGTGGATGGTTTATATATATTTTATTTGCTTGCATGTGTGGCTGAGTGTATTGTATGTCTAGACTTTTAAAGAAGTGGCAAAGAAGAAACATACTAGTTATGAGCTAAATGTTTCATTCAAGCCTGCTGAATGAAACCAAAGACACCTGTGATTATCCTGTTACTATGCAACAATGAGGCAGGACACTTTTCAATCCATATTTTATTCTCTATACATTAACAAGCCTCTGGGTTTCTGATGATCATATTTCAAGAGTTTTCTTTAGCAGAATATTGATTGAATTATCAAATGAATAAATTTCTACTAACTTCTATTGCTTTGCAGCCTTGGCTGAAGAAGACATCCAAAATTTTCATTGGCCCACAGTGTCTGAGGAACCATATCACCCCAATGGGATTAAACTGCCCCACTTGTTCCACTGGAAAGGGCGTACTTCAGATCTTGTTTGCCAGAGATTTTCCGCTGATAGGGCACAGGAGAAGAGCCTTTTCTGTTTTGGCCCCCTCCTCTGGAATATTCTCCCATTGGGAGATCTGCCCCCACATTCCTAGCCTTTTAGGAAAGCCTAAAAACTTAGTATGCCACTTGACCTGAAGTTCCAATAGAGACAGCAGATGATGAGGAAAAGAATCTTACGCCCAGGCCACTCATCGTATTGGTTTTTAACTTTTCTGTTCAATTTTTCTTTTTCTTTTTATTAAAAGTTTTACAAATTTAATACAATATAAACCCCTCCCACCCCTTCCCCCCTCCCCCACTTCCCAGAACTGATTACAGGGTAACAAATAAACAAACATAATCTAACTAATATTAACCAACTATACTATCAATCAAAACCATAACACACTTTAATTCCTTTTCAAAACAAGTATTAACAAATTATAAACTAAAATAATGATATAATTAAAACTATTAATAATTATCTAAAATCTACTCATATGCAAGAAAATACTTTTCAGTTTCATATCTCTTTTGAATGTAATCAATTCATCTTCTCCAAACCATAATATATTTTTCTTGTGAATGGTCCTTTAAATAGGTGGAGATTTTCGCCATTTCTGCTAAATTAGACACCTTAAGTATCCATTCTTCCATAGTAGGCAGAGAGTTTTTCTTCCAATATTGCCCCACTAATCAATTTTTCTAATACTAGTTGTTTTTAGCACGTTTTATTATATTGTAAGCTGCTCAGGGTCTCTGTATCAAAAAAGCAGGGCAGCATAGAAGCATACAGGAAGGAAGGAAGGAAGGAAGGAAGGAAGGAAGGAAGGAAGGAAGGAAGGAAGGAAAGAAGGAAGGACAGCCAAAGTTAAAAGCTGCAGGATTTTTGTCTCCTCTGTATATCATACACCAACAGTCACATTTCTACTCTTATACAAGAACAGAACAAATCTGTTACAACAGAACGTTAAAAATCTATTTATGATGAAGCAGAAAAAAATGAAGTAATGAAAAAGGATCCTTCAGATAGTCACTCATGCCTTTGTCACCTCATTCTTGATTACTGAATACCTTGAAGACCTGAGTTTGCATTCAAGGTTTTCATAAGGATTTCTGAAGCCTAATTTTAATTTAGATTGTTTTCTTTTGTTAGCCTGGTTTGTCATGTTCCCATCTTTATCCTTATAGTTTCTTCTGTTTTTTTTAATGTTTAAATAATTTATAAACTGCCCAGATCAAATAAGCCGACAAGGATCTTCCATCTCTAGTTCTGGATGGAGTGACACTGCCCCAAACAAACCCATTGCACAATTGGGGGGTCCTCTGGATTCATGGCTCCTACTTGAAGAGCAGAGGGCAACCATGGCCAAGTAGGCCTTTGGGTGGTGTGCCAGATGCTTATATACCTGGACCGGAAGCTCTGCTCACAGTACTTTCCAAATTAAACTATTGTGACATGCTGTACATGGAACTGCCCTTGAAGACCATTGGGAAACTTCAACTGATATAGAATGCAGCCACACATAGTAAGTGGTGCCAAATATATGACACACATAGCACTACTCCTGCATGAGCTAGTTAACAGTGTGTTTCCGGGTGCAATTCAAGATGCTGATGGTTACCTATAAAGTCCTACATGGCTTGGGACTAGAGTAAAGTACCTGAGGGATTGCTTTTTTTACAGAGTCTCTACCCATCCAACCAAGTCAAATAGAATAGGTATGCTGTCAGCCAAATAATGTGGCCTGGCGGGGACTAGTAGGCAAGCTTTTTCTGCAGCAGTCTCGCTTTGTGTAATGTCTTCCCTCCAGAGATTAGATTGGCTCCAACCTTGTTAGCCTTTCAGAAAGCTCTAAAAACTTGGCTGTAGTCCTGAGCCTGGGGTGCTACATGCACCAAGAGCCCAGCCTTCTGGCTATATTGTTAATGGGCCAGATGCCCTGTACTTTGAATTAGATATTTTACTGCTGTTGTTTTTTTACATTTTTAATGCTTTCTCCTGTTTTTATTGTTTTAAAATATTTTTAACATTTTAATTGTAATTGTGACTTTTCCAGAGTCGTTTGCTTAGATGACTGGCTATAGAATTCAATCAATCCAAGAAAGAGAGAGAGGGAGGGAGGGAGAAAGAGAGAGAGAGGGAGGGAGGGAGGGAGGGGGAGAGAGAAAGAAAGAAAAAAGAAAGAAAGGAAGAAAAGAAAGAGAGAAAGAAAGGAAAGAAAGAAAGAAAGAAAGAAAGAAAGTCTAATCATCTGGCTATGTAACCAACAATAATAATAAAATCTTGAATGCCACTTAGAAAATTTTCATCTGTTATTTGCAAAAGGCCACACGGCTTGAATCTGCACATATACTATGGTGATACATTATAATATCCTAGATTCTTGGAAAGAATCCAATACATATGGAGGCCAAGATGTCAGAGGCAAAGAACCAGAAACAGTCAATGAGTTCAAAGCACCAAAGAGTTTACCCAGACAAAGAATCTAGTCAATTAACAATTAAACTTAAATTGGCAGTAGGAATCCATGGAAGGGCTTGATCTAGGTTTCTTATACTGTGCAGTAATTCTGATCTTATGACACGCTTAACCATTCCAGCCCTTTAAGCCTTCCAGCTTAACTTGCTCATCTGCTACATAACACCAAATAAAGAACTAGCAACTGCAACTTCACATGGAAATGGAATCATAAATATAATTCCATATTGATGAAAACTCTTGTCCAGGTATTTGAAATATTTATTTATTTATTTATTTATGAGACTTATATACCGCTTTAAGTGCAAGCACTCTCTAAGCAGTGTACACCAGTAAGCAATGTATATATATATTTACATTGCCCCCAACAATCTGGGTCCTCATTTTACCTACCCCGGAAGGATGGAAGGCTGAGTCAACCTTGAGCCGGTGAGATTTGAACTGCTGACCTGCGGTTAACCATATTATGCATCTTTTTTCTCTTTTTGCCATGTTTTTTTCATACTTTCCCTCTTTTTCTGAATAACAAGTAAACTTAAACTTGTGTTTTACCTTTTAGATATGTTGTTCTACCCTTCAGATGTGTTGCTCCACAGCCTTCAACATCCCTATCCAACATGATAGGGATCAAGATCAATGGTTACACTCACTCCAGTACAGAAAATAACATGCACTCTCAAACTATTTCTGAATATCTTCAAAAAAATAATACCAGAACCTGACCAAGACAAAGAACTCTAGTTATAGAAAATTGACTGACTTCAATAAACCATTTGTTGTATTTTGTTTTGCTATTACTTGCTCACAGAATCCCATTGGGGTTGCAATAGCCTAGGATTCAATAGATCAGAGTTTGGAAAACCCTGTTTCTGACGTTTTAGATGATGATCCCATAAATTATTTCAGTTTATGGAGGATCGGGAATGATGATGATTACAGTCCAAATTATGAATGATACCAGATTGCTTATTCATAGTCTGTGGTAGTAAAAATGGCTTTTCATTTCTTTTTCAGTCTAATCTGAATTTAACTATGCAAAGCATGTAAATTGTATCTTTTTGTTTCTTAGTTTATTTATAGACTTCTGAACTGATTGCTAGATATTGAAGTTTGATATGAAATACTGTACAAAGATTTTAAATTTCTTCTCAGATAAGGAGCCAAACATAGGGAGTTGTTGCAGCAATATGAATGTTCAGTTTATTCCCCTCCCCCCAGTCTTATAAAATTAGGCTCTTTTTTGTAGTGAAAGTAAAAGAATACAATTTTTATTTAATGAATCGTTGGCATGCTTTAGAAATAGTTGCTTGATCAGGGCAAGAACAGAAACGACCTTAATTCTTTGTTCTTGCTGTAATCCTCAGTACATGCAGCTTAGATTAGAAGGGCATCTTCCACTGTTATCAAAATATGTCAGAAATCACTGATACTGTGTCGAAGATGTTCTGAATTCTCAAAAGAAATTCACTGGGATGCACAGGGTGTCTTGAAGTGATGGCAAGAAATCTTTTTCTGTCTAATCTGTTATGACCTACTTCAAACTCCACCATAGCTTTTAGATTGTTTTTCCATGCTGTTTGGGGAATGAGGGATTAATTCTGTGCTGTTTGATTATTAAGGCTCACCATACATTTTGAAATGCACCTTCATCTGCCAGTAAGTAAAGAACAAGAATAAATCATGGAGAACGTGTATGAATTTTCTTTAATATATAGATATTAAATTATTAAAAATAAATTAACATAACATAACAGTTATATTGTCAGTTGCATTAAGAAGAAGGTGATTAACAAAAGCCTTGCATTATATTCAAGCCTAGGAGTTTTCTCTTATGCAAATATGCCTCATTGTGATATACTACAGTTACAGCCATCTGGAAAAGCCTTCCTGCTGCCATCATTGAATTCAGATAGATATATTCATAAAAATGTGGTTAATATAAACATTGACAAATTTGCTTATCTTTCATTTTGAGTAAATACATGAAAATCAGTATCAATGCATTAGAAATATTTAAAAATTAAAACCTAATCAGGAAGATTCTTAAGTCTTGGTTCTCAGATTTTGATTTAGAAGTTTATCTACTTTTTAAAATGTATTCACAAATTAGGTTTTTTAAAATTTCTCTATTAGAAAAGAAATTGTTTTGAATGTGTATCTTGCAGTGCAACATAAAATACCCATAGATAGACTAAAAGTTTTCTTACTATAGTAAAATAATTGACCACATAGACCAAAGCTATTGCAATATATTAGGTTGTTCTTTTCAGGCTTGTCTGACTTGTATTACTCATAAGCCTTCATTTGTTGTATTGTCAAACAAATCCAAATCCATGTTTGGTGTTCTCCCCAAAGATAGTCAGTTAGGCAGGCATATATCACTGCTTGATGCATACAGATAAAACTTCAGCTGTCTCTGTAGGGATAGTGTTAAAACCTAACATTTGCATCTTGCTTCAAGTAACAGTTTCATGGTAGATCTGGATTAGTTTCATTGTAGATCTGGATTAGCTCTATATCTAAATCATTCAGATCAAAATGTTAAAGCAATAATCGTGTCCATGTTCAGGAAACAAGTAATGGAATCTAGGTTGCTGAGATGACTTGAATAATCAAGACACTATAGGAAATGTACTATAGGAAATGTACTATGGGCTAGATTCTGCATTGAATTAGTATCGTTAACAAAAATAAGATATAAGTGTTTCTCTAAAAGGGAAGGAATCTCAGATAATTATCTGGTGGAATTGTTTTCCGCTTGGTATCGTTACATATTAAGCCAATGGAAAGAATTATTAACTGCATGTAAAAACAGGCTAGATTTACTCCCCAGGCCATTTACGCTTGTGATCTGATGTAGGAATATATACTTTCTAGCTTGATCATTAAGATGCAGATGTTTCTTTTGGAAAAAGCAATTGGATTGTTCAGAGGTTTTGATTTTATTATCTTTGAGATCAGAAGGACTATCACTAGAACATGTTTAAAAACCGATTTAATACTTGTAAAAATAAAAACGGGAGAATTGCTACTTGGTTCTCATTACTTCTTTCTTGGGCACTTCAGAGTCAGATTGTGTAAAACTAAATATCAAAAAAGTTAAAATAAATATGCAGTGTAGTAGCCAATCTGTCACTGACAACTTGGGAAAAAGAAAGCCAAATATCTATTGTTTTTCCTTACGCTGAACGTAACCAGTATCTTCAGTCTCTCTTTATTGGACTTATTTTCTAGTTTGCTGTTCATTGTCTTTATCCTCTGAATCTGTTTCATTTTCTCAGAGCTGTTCTTGTAATAAGAGAGTAAGTACCTGAAAAAAAAAGGTGGTTTGCAAGATTTTGTTTTGTCAAATGGATGACAACAATAATCATAACTGCTGTCTTCATTGAGCAGCTAGTGTCCTGATACTTTTTATTTTATTCTAAGCATATTTTATTTTAAACATAACTAAATATATCTTTTCTGTTGATTTATATATTATTAATTTTAGCTCATTCTGAGATTTTACTAGCTATATAGTTCTTGATTATTTGTACAGCTCTCTTTCTTTGTAATTTTCCTCTTTTTCATTTATATTTTCAGATTTGACTATTTTTGGTGATGGGACAGTATTTTGTTACTGTCCTCTTATTTTTTTCTTAGAGTGTCAGTCTCTGTTTGATAACTTCCTTTTGTTGAAATAATAAATTGTTGCAATTTTTCATCATGTGAAGTTCGATTATTTGGTGTTTCAATACTTTAACTTTTTCTTCAAAGAATACAATGAGGTTGTATTTAATGAAAAATAAAACAGGTTGTTTTTATGCAGAAAGGAATACTACATGCTTTGAAGATCACAGTTGCAAACTTCTGTCTTCAATTTTCATTCTTAGGGACCATCAGTATAAAGATTTTTATTTCTTCTTATTCTCAGGATGTTAGTTTTGACTTTGAAAAAATATGACTTTGTAAAGTATTTGATTTCACTCATTAAACTTATTCAGTAGTATTGTGTTAGCAATAGTTCAAAGTTACAACAGCACTGAAAAAGTGACTTATGATTGTTTTTCAACCATTGCATCATCCCCATAGTCACATGATCAAAATTCAGATGCTTGGCAGGTGGATCATATTTATGATTGTTGCAGTGTCCCAGGGTCATGTGATCAGCTTTTATAAACTTCTGAAAAGCAAAGTCAATGGGAAATCCAGATTCATTTATCAACCTAACTTGTTACTGACTTAACGAATGCAATGATTCACTTAACAATTATGGCAAGAAAAGTTGTAAAATGAGGAAAACTTGCTTAACAAATGTTTCACTTAGCAACATAAATTTGGAATCAAATGTGCTCATAACTCAAGGACTGCCTGTATTTCCTAGCCAAGTGAACTTGCACTCCAAAATTTGGTCTTTTATACAGTTTTTTCAGTCTTGCTTAATAACCTACTTACCCAGTCCCATACTGGATAATCAACAATACTTAGGACATAAACTTTATAGTCAGTGACTAGTCAGCAAATGACCTTTTTACTTCTCCCAGTTTAATACACAATTTTTCATAGTACACAAAATTCTCTGGTCCATCCCCACTTTTTCTCCTGTTGAATTCACCTGGCTAAACTTTTGTTACCTTTCATTTATTCAGTCTCCATCCATAAAAGCCTGTTCAATTAATGTATGATTTGAATTTATTTGAGTAATATACATGCTTGGAAATAATTTCTAATTGGAATAATGGAGAAATAAAATCCACATGTACTTCATTTCCCCCTTAAACCAAATTAAGTTTTCTTAGACTTTCTTTTTAAAAAATCTATTTTTCCCCAGTTCAGGTCCATGTCACTACTAGATGGATATTATTTCTTGGAATGAAATTACTTTCATTCCAGGAAGAGAATAATAATGATGCTGTGAAAAATGAATCTGGCTTCTGAAATGAAAGAGATAATTAAATTTCACACTGACTCTTCCTTTAATGCCCTGTAATTCTCTCATATAAGTGACTTCCTCTCTTACATACATACTCACTTTATTAGTACTGTTCTTCTGGTATCATGGAGCATTTGAATTGACACAGCAAATGTTTGTTTTTCTGTTGCCACATACTATATTAAATAGTACTTTTTATTTTTACCAGGTCTATTCTTCATGAATAATATTATTGGAATAATAATTTTATTAAGTTTATGACGTAGATGTATATGTATTATATCCAAGGCTTGTAAAATTGGTAATTATATTGTTTGGCATTCTACTGTATAAGAATTTTTATTATTACCTTTATTGGTAGAATATTGTTTTAAACATAAAATATATGATGATATGTACCTCTCTGTTCCAAAGGCTGTGGAAAATGAAGTGGAAGAAAAGGATTGTTGACAAAGGACTAAAAAAAGAAAAACAACATACTATGCAGTATAAAGTTGCAGATTAGAACAGTAGTAGTTTCACATATGTGGTGGGGATTTACTTGTAACTTAAGGTTTGGAAAATTGCTTATTTGTTTTTATGCTTTATGTCTTTATCCATGCTGTAAGTTACACTATGGTATAAATCACAGATCAGGAGGTTGAATGCTTTCCTTTGATTTTTATTCAATGTTAGTTTATATACAAAACATATATTTCTACTGTGTTAAAACTAATACATATATATAAAACTACTCTGTGCCTGATTATAATTGTGACAATAGTACAGTGATAAGTGGAAGCTGACTAATACTTAACAAACTTACAGGATTGCTTTTTTCCCTGTGTAATTTAACTCACTACCTTTTCTAGCAAAAAAGCAGTATACCACTATTCCTAGCCCAGTGATGGCGAACCTTGTAGAAACTGAGTGCCCAAACTGCAATCCAAAACCCACTTATGCATTGTTGAGTACCGGGTGGATGTGGCCCATTGGGTGGGTGTGGCCAATTGGGTGAGCATAGCCCATTGGCTGGGCGTGGCTGTGTTGGTAACGGCAGACTGGGTGGGATTAAAAAGTTCAATCAATCAATTCCAACTTTGCAAGATCTTTTTTTTCCCGCAAGAAGTTGAAATTGACTGAACCTTTTTTTTTGTTTTGCGGAGGCCTAAACCAAAAAGGTTTTATAAAATCCAGCTGAAGGCCTAGGATGGGTGACAGCGCACATGCCCACAGAGAGGGCTCTGAGTGCCGCCTCTGGCACCCGTGCCATAGGTTTGCCATCACTGCTATAGGCAATTTTTCCTTTGCCTAGAGTTTAGACCAGTGGTGGCAAACCTATGGCAGGCATACCAGAGGCGGCACTCAGAGCCCTCTCTGTGGGCACACACGCCGTCGCTCCAGCCCTTCCTCCCCCTGCGGCCCCCTCATCATCATCAGTCCCCCCGGAGGAGAGTTGCACCCGGGTGCAGAGCAGCACAGCCAAACACATGGCAGCTGGGCAGCAGGAACAAGACTCTGCCCTCGCGCCCCATTGTGCGCAGATGATGCGGGGCACGGATGGAGGGCGTGGCCACCATGGTGCTGCAGGGCCGCCTGAGCGATCTTCGGCAGGCCGTGGAGGTGGTGGATGGCCTGGCAGGTGGGGTGGGAACAGGGCAGGGATGGAGCGGGTGAGGTGGAGCGATGGGGGAAGGGCGGTTTTTGGGTACTCGTTCTCTAAAAGGTTCGCCATTACTGGACTATAGAAATCATAAGCTTTTTTTCTCCTTACCCCTCATAAAGCAGGGAGGTTGGAGAGAAAGGAATTTAAAAAGAGTAAGATGCTTGCCTAGTGCTTTCGCAGCTCCTAACCCTTGGTTGTGATCTCATTGCTTTCAATTATAAAATAGTAAGAGATACTTGAGCATTCCAACCACTTCATTCCATTAGAGTCATTGTGAAAGGTGTGAAACTAAGTCTTTTCTCCTTCTAGCCTGATAGCATGGTTGCAGTCATATGATTTCTCATTTAATTTAGCAACTAGGTTTGCTGGTCCCAAGTAGGATCATTAAGTGAGGATTACCTGTAGGTAATGTTTATTTTTTCTTAGAATGAGCTTTCCTCTACTCACATGACTATGTAGGGATCATGCTGGATGCATTTTTTGCTTGTAAAATTAAAATGAATCTAGTACATTTTCCAGTTTTCTAGTTATTAACAAGGAGTTACTATGTGCAAACTAAAACTCCAAAGCTACATTTAAGAATTTTTAGTCACCAATTATAATTTTTGGAATGTCCTTCTAAAATAAATTTGGTAATAATATTTTCTTCTTTCAGTAAAATCTTATAATAATTCATGAAATTCACTCTTATAAATCAACATTTAAATAGTTCTGCATATATTCTACACTTCTCCAGCAGGATGACTGTAGAGTCCAAATGGATGGGTTCTATGACGGCCTTCCTGCCTGGCAGACTGGGTAAAAACTTCGGCCACACCCCTTCCTTTGGGCGTGACCCCAGTTTTGACTCAGTCTCGAAGCCTGGTAGAAGTGCGAGAAGCAGCTCTCAGAACAAAACTAACTTAACTTAAAAAAAAAAAAAAAAAAAAAAAGGGAATCCCCTCTTCCTCCAGTTGAACGAAAATTTGTCTGGCAGCGGATAGGACTCGAGAGAGGCAGCCGGGATCGGCGGATTCGTGAGTGGGGCGTCAGGGACTAACGGGAGGCTTGGAGCCGGACCGGATCGCTCGCCCGCCGATAACCGGCCCACCGAGCAGCTGTTGGGGCGGGGGTTTCACTACCGGATTGCTCGCCGCTCTCCGGGGCCGCCAAACAGCTGAGCGGTTCGGGCGATAGAACGAGGCGCCGCTCAGCGCCAAACAGCTGAGCCGCGCGGAAAGCGTGATTGGGGCCGATAGAACGAGGCGCCGCTCAGCGCGAAACAGCTGAGCCGCGCGGAAAGCGGCTAAACCGCGGCGCCGCTCGGCATAGACCAGCGGAGCGGCGCGAGAGGCAGAACGAGCGCTAGAAGTGCCTTCTCCTTAGAGGAGAGGCGCGGTCCCTCAGAGTCAAAGATCCGCCATTGTTTGAACCTCGTGGATTCCCGGGCTAACATTAGGAGGCGTGGTTTCTTCCCCATTCGCCATTTTGAGCGAACGGACCTTCCCGCCGTTTTCCCTTGGGGGCGGGGCCATCCGGACTCCATTCCCTTGCAGACAAAGGGGCAGCCCTTAAGCTAAAATCCGGGATTATCGCAAGAAACTGAGACAGGAGGAAGGAAGAGGGAAAAGGAAGAGAACCTTTCTGATCGTGGTCTGCTACCACAGCCACAGACAGGGGGAGAGAGAGGTATAAACTGCACTTTCTCTGGACTAAGTGAGGAGGTGAGGAGGAGTATTTTTCTCTGACTGTTCCTATAGTGACCTTTAGTCACTGCCTTGCAGGATCTTCTGTCCAAAGACTCCTGTCTGTCCGGCCATTGTTTGTATAGGCAGAGGAGGGCTCAGCCCCAAACATCTGCATCTGATCTGCGTATCCTGTCCCCCACTCCAGGCACTACCTACTCGGGGTGTCTGGCACAATGGCAGACAATGTCTCGTATTCAGTCACACAGGTCCCTCAATTGTCCCCCCCACAGCAACAACAAAAACGCAGATCTTCTGAATCTGAGGTGGGGGGGAAGAAGAAAGCTAAAACAAAACACCTTTCTCAGAAGGGACAGTCTAAAACGGCTGAGCGAGAGGCTTTGAGGAGACATTTGGCTTTAGAAAGACAAATTAGCAGGGCACAGAGAACCAATGCCAATGGGACAAACTCGGTTTCCCCTGTCCCAGCGGTGGCACCCAGCACAGACCCTACTGCCGAGGAAGTGCTTAAGACTTGGTCTCCTCCTGGGGAAACTGAACAGTTAGACTCCTCCAACCCCTCCTCACCAGCTTCTTCACCCGACCGCACCCCAGCGCCTCACTCTAACGACAAAGCGCAGGAGGGCATTTGGTCGGCACAATTCCATGCATTCATGCAGGATGCATTCTCCCAGTTCATGGCTTCTAAGGGACAAGTGGCCTTTCACACACCCCGTAAGGGTCGGGCTAGGCCACCCCCTACCAGCACCTCTGAAACTTCCTCTCAACTGGGAGAGGGTGACTCAGTGGACCTCGACATGTCAGACATGCCCCTCTCGGAGGACGAGGAGACGGCACCTGAGCAGGCAACGAGCTCTGGACTCTTTAACCCAGCGCTCCTAAAATCACTCCTGGTAAAGGCTGTTTCCACAGTCAACCTAACATCAGTACAGGATGAGAAGCCCTCAACAAGCAAGGAGGCCAATCCTCTGTTTGCCAAAAAGGTTCCACAAGATAAGTACATCCCATGTGCGGAGGTCTTCATGACCACGCTGGAGGAACAATGGTCCTCACTTGCAAGCCCACCGGCACCAAACAGCGCGGAAAGAAAGCTTTTCAACCTATCTCCCTCCTTCTCTAACATGTTAGAGGTTCCCACTGTCGATAACCCATTAATCTCATTATTTTCTACCTCCGCGATTCCAGGAGACATGGCGGAGGTCTTGAGGCCTGAGGAGAAGAAATTTGAACACTCACTCCGGCGTTCCCATATGGCTGCAGCCTGGGCGGCCAGAGCAGCCACTTCCTCATCTTTCTTCGCGAGGGCCAGCATCATGTGGCTGAGGGAACTGCAAGGCACGGTGCCTCCAGACCAGGTCAGAATACACCAAACATTGGCCAAGCTCCTCGCGGCCTCGCAATTTGTCTCAGACGCTTCACTGTACGCAACAAAGTATGCGGCTAGATCCATTGCGGCCACAGTGGCCTCACGTAGGCTACTATGGCTCAAAAATTGGAAGACAGACCTGAGGTCCAAATGGCGTCTTTCGACGTCCAAATACAGTGGAGTAGACCTATTTGGTTCCATTCTGGACCCACATGTCAGCGAAGGCAGAGACAAGAAAAAAATCCTAGTACACCCATCAAAGAAGTTAGACAGGAGAGGCAGTCAGGACTTCCGGAGACAGGGTTCCCGCCCAGGAAGCCCCTGGGAATGGAGGCAGCCCTTTCGATCAGGGCAATCCTGGGACTGGCCCAGAGGCTCACGATCCTTCTACCCCAGACAGGATCGAACCCAGGATCGCCAGAGCCCGGGAGCCAGGGGCCAGTTCCAGTCCAGACGCCCATATAGGGGAGCGGGAGGCAGATCCTTTAAACGCACCAAGTGACGCCAAACAGGATACTCCCATTGGGGGTCGGTTAGGAAATTTCATCAGGGTCTGGGAGCAGACCACGACCGACTCCTGGGTCCTGGAAACGATCAGACATGGCCTGACCTTAGACTTCTGCTCTCCCCCACCAAACCGGTTCATCAGATGTCCCATCTCCAGAAGAGCACACAAGACGAGGCTGATAACTTCGGCTATAGTCCACCTCCTGTCAATTCAGGCCATAGAGAAGGTACCAAAGGAGGAGGAGGGAAGAGGATTTTACTCTATCCTCTTCGTCATCCCAAAGACATCAGGAGGGTGGAGAGCAATCTTGGACCTGAAGGGCCTGAACTATTTCATAAAGTACAGGAGGTTCAAGATGCACTCCTTAAAGTCCATACTAGCCAGCGTCAGGGAAGACGATCTACTATCCTCAATAGATCTCACAGAGGCGTACCTACACATCCCCATCCACCCCAGCTACCGGAAATTCCTCAGATTTACCTACGCGGGGCGACATTACCAATACAGGGCATTACCCTTCGGACTGTCGTCAGCACCAAGGGTATTCACAAAGATCTTAGCTGTACTAGCGGCCCATCTCAGGTTGATTCCGGTTCGCGTCCAGTTTTATCTGGACGACATCTTGATTCAGTCCAGATCTCGGGAACAAGCAAGGACAGATCTCAAGACCACAATCCGAACCCTACAGGGGCACGGATTTTCGGTCAATCTAAACAAGAGCCACCTCATTCCCTCAAGGAGACTGCAACACCTGGGCGCGGTGATAGACACGTCACAGTGCAGGGTATTCCTTTCCCAGGAGCGACTGATCAGCATATCCAAGCTAATCCACCAAATTCAAAAGATCAGGAGAGTGCCCTTGCTACAACTCTCGAAGCTCCTGGGAAAGATGATATCTTGCATGGGCATCATCCCATGGGCAAGGCTCCACTCGAGGGAGTTGCAGTGGTTCCTCCTACCCTACCAGAGGAGGAACCTCAGCACCTCAAACAGGAGTGTGCTGGTACCAGCACAGGTGATGAAATCACTAAAATGGTGGCTATCCCCCATGACACTCAAGGGGAGCATATTCAGGGAACCGAACAGGGTCACGCTCACGACAGATGCGAGCCTGTTCGGATGGGGAGCCCATCTGGGGACCCAGATAGCACAGGGCCAGTGGGGTCAAAAGGACCTGTCACACAGCATCAACTGGCTAGAGCTCCGGGCCATACACCTGGCCCTCCGTCATTTCTCACACCTAGTAACGAGGAGACACGTCCTCGTGCTTACAGACAATGTAGCAGCCAAGGCACATGTAAACAAGGAGGGAGGAACGAGATCAGTGGAACTAATGAAAGAAGCATTGGTTCTGGCTCGGTGGGCAGAAGCCAATGTGAGTTCCATCAGAGCGGAACACATCTCAGGGGAAACAAACACCCAGGCGGACTCCCTGAGCAGAGCCAAGGTGGACCAGTCGGAATGGCGTCTGGACCCGGCTCTCTTCGAGGAGATCTCCCGGAGGTTCGGACAACCGCACCTAGATCTATTTGCCAACCACAAGAATACACAACTCCCCAGGTTCTTCTCCAGATTCCCGTCCCCGGGATCGGAGGGAACGGATGCTCTCAGGTGCCGGTGGCCGGCGCAACTCCTGTACGCCTTCCCACCGCTGCCACTAATACCGGCAACCATACGCAAGATGATCCTGGAGGGCGCAGAAATGGTCTGCATTGCCCCTCACTGGCCACGGCGCCCGTGGTTTGCCGACCTCGTGGACCTTTCGATATCACCTCCGTGGAGGATTCCCCCGGACAGGGTAAAACTCAGTCAGGGCAAGCTTGTACACCCAGATCCCCAGTGGCTACAACTAGCCGCTTGGCATTTGAGCGGCAAAGCTTAACTAAACAATCTTATTCTGCAGGGGTGATATCGATCATACAGGCATCACGAAGGGCGTCCACCAATAGGATTTACGACGCTACATGGAAGGGATTCTGCAGGTGGTGCGCTTCGCTTCACCTAGACCCGACCGCAGTATCTATCCCCAATATCCTAGACTACCTATTGGAGGGTCTTAATAGGGGCCTGTCAGTCAATACCATCCGCAGACAGATATCGGCCCTCTCAACCGTACTCTCCTGCGACAACTTAACTTCCCTAGCACAACATCCAGCGATTAATGCCTTCTTAAAAGGGGCGTCTAACACAAAGCCCCCAGTCATACACAGGTACCCGTCCTGGAACCTGCCTAGGGTCCTTCTAGCCTTGACATCTGCACCCTTCGAACCTCTTGAAACATGCTCACTCCATCACCTATCACTGAAGGTAGCTTTCCTTGTGGCAATTACTTCGGCAAGGAGAATTTCAGAACTAGCAGCTCTGTCAGTAAGGAAGGATCTGTGTACCTTTTTCAAAGACAGGGTCGTTCTTAGACCAGACCCGACCTTCATCCCGAAGGTAAATAGCACCTTTCACAGATCTCAGGAACTTACGCTTCCTGATTTCTGTCCAAGACCCAAACATAAGCTAGAACACAGATGGCACAAGCTAGACGTACGGAGAGCACTGTGTTTCTACGTGAAACGCACCTCGGCTTTCCGAAAGACTGAAGCATTATTTGTGTCCTTTCAACCATCAACTATGGGAAAGAAGGTATCTTCTTCCACCATAGGCAGGTGGATCAGAGCCTGCATAGCGCAGGCCTACGTCTCACAGGATTTGCCAGCACCCACTCAGGTGACTGCCCACTCAACTCGGAGCGCAGCCACATCTGCGGCGTGGCTAACGCAAGCTCCGGTGGAAGAGATTTGCAGGGCCGCAACCTGGTCCTCACCTTCGGTTTTCATTCGACACTACCGTTTAGACTCCCTAGCAGCAGCAGACGCGGCTTTTGGCAGAAGAGTTCTTCAACAGGTCGTATCTGCTCAGAGTTCGGTAGCCTAGACATTCCCTCCCAGGGGGACATGAGGGCTTTGGTATGTCCCATCCATTTGGACTCTACAGTCATCCTGCTGGAGAAGGGGCGTTGTCTTACCTGAACGCCTTTTCTCAGCAGGATGATGTAGAGTCCAAGCCCACCCAGAGGATAGGTCTAGGCAGGGATATAATAAAGATATAATAAAGAGCTGCAAGGTTAATTCCAACAAAGTTTCTCGCCTAAGTCAAAACTGGGGTCACGCCCAAAGGAAGGGGTGTGGCCGAAGTTTTTACCCAGTCTGCCAGGCAGGAAGGCCGTCATAGAACCCATCCATTTGGACTCTACATCATCCTGCTGAGAAAAGGCGTTCAGGTAAGACAACGCCCCATTTCCTTGCCGTTCATAGGAATAATAATTAAATAGCAAAATAAGTGTAATGTTGAACAGTTTTAACAGTCAGCATAGTCCAAATATGCCTCACAAAATTTGCTAATATCACAGAAAAGATAATTACAAAAAAATAAAATAAAATAAAGAGGGGGAAGAGATAAAACAAAAACATTTATCACACATATTAAGATGTCAGAAGGGACCATGATGGACTAATTCTAATCATATTTTTCATATAATGAATTAGAAACTGTAGGAATCATTGCTTTATTAAAATGCTAACGTTATTTGTAAAATATAGTAGTTACAAATACTTTCCATAGGTACTGTAATTCTCTAGCTATTATTTTCAGTCAGAACCCCATGATAGGATAAGTTTAAAACTATAATGCAGTCCCTGTTTTGGAAAAAACAGTTGAGTGACATTGGGTGCGTTTTTTTTCATTTGTAAAGATGGATTATCCTTATTTTAATGTGTAGCTTTATCTTGAACATCACATTGCTTCAGGGTGGATGGAGAAAACATTCAATGTGGGTGTAGAAACTGAGTCTGTATTATTTACCTGCAATAAAAGGGCAGTTTGAAATTAACTATATCATGGTTAATTGAGCATTGTTAAAAGGGACCAAGAGTTGAGCTGCACACTTCTGAGGAAATGTGTCTCATATTTAATATATTTAACTATGCTTTTTAATATAAAAATGCTTATTTTGTTAAAAGTGTCTTGTGCAGAATGATCTGTTAGAGATATGGATTCGGTAGTCTTTTCAACCTTGCTTTTTTATTCATCTTTATACTTTTAGATTTGGCAAGTGTATTACGTAAGTACCTGCAATATGTAGCAGTCCTGATTATTTAGTCATATGAAAAGTTAGAAAGTAAAACAAAACCATTCTTTTTAACAATCTTGGCACCTGGTTTAATTCCTGGGGGTTGAAGACATGTACTTGGTATTCCACGTGTACATTCTAAATTCCTGTTCTTCCTGTCTTAACCTTTGATTCTCTCACCTTTGCCAGTCCAATATTAAAATAAAATGAGCTTTCCAGAATAACCGTACAAGAAAAATTTGTCAGCATGATTTTATAGCATCCCTGTGCACAAAATCATTTTCTGCTTCCCTAGATAAAAAGTGTCTTATGAAAATGGGGGGGACACATATTTTATTTTTCATTCACTTTAAGACTGTTCTGTTTAGGTTTATGTGGTCAAAACCATACTATAGGTCAGGGATGTCAAACTCAATTTCATTGAGGGCCACATCAGCATTGCAATTGCCCTTGGGGGGCCGGGTGGGTGCGGCCTACTGGGTAGGCATGGATGGAGTGGGTGTGGCCTACTGGGTGGACATGGCCAGCTCTACATCGTTCGCGTCAAGGGTGCCTGTGGGGGTCTGGGCAGGAGTGGGACAGATCTGAGGGTCTCTGGCAGAAGGGGGTGGGATCAAGGCAAGTGCCAAGGCATAGTCCACTGGAGGAGCCTCACTGTTCCTCTCAGGCCATGTAGGGGAGGCTGGATGGTGGCGCGGGCTGCAGAGGTCAAATACCCAGCCCGGCCCTCAAGCATCCACGGCACCAAGCCCAGCCCCACTTCCCCAAGGGGATGCCCAGCTGCACTTACCTCCTCCTCAAGGCTGCTGCTGCTATCCTTGCTCTCCTTACCCAGGTTGCTCATGATGGGTATGAGGGCAAAATCAGAGGGATGCATATTCTCTCTCCGTGGGAGGAGACCCAGCTTTGTATCCAAAGCTTCCTTAGTAAATAGAATGGGAGACCCCAGGATAGGCCAGTAGGAGTGGGTAAGGGGATGGTGAAAGGCAGAAGGGCAGGACTAAGGCAGGACTTCCCTCAGACCCTCCCTCTCCTTCTTTCCTTCCTAAGTACAGAGTGGTGGGAAAATACTTGAGATGAGGGAGGGAGAAAAGCAGGCAAAAAATACAGCTGGGGAGGTGTTATCCTTTGTGAGGAATGAAAAAATGCACCATTGCCTGGAAATGGCCAGCACATGGCCCTCACCTACTTCACATATCTGGCTTGGTGGGTTCTGGGGGAGGGGATGCCATGTGCAGTGTGAGAGTCAACGTTACCTGCGCAATGCCGCCCAGCCCCAGCCTGCCCGGTTTCGGCAGGCAGCAAAGCACTCTCCTCACAGTGCCGAGAGACTGAGCCAGGCAGCGCAAATCTGAAAAGAAGCATGACGCCACCCAGCCCTCAGCCTGCCCAGTTTCAGCAGGCAGCAGGGCGCTCTCCTCACAGCACAGAGAGGTTGAGTCGGGAGGTGCAAAGCTCCCCAGCTTTGCACCTTGCTCCCTGCTGAAACTGGGCAGGTTGGGGGCTAGGCAGCATTGCACTTCTCATCAGATTCGTGCCACCCAGCTCACCTCTTGACACTGTGAGGAGAGTGCCACACTACCTGCCGAAACCGGGAAGGCTGGGGGCTGGGCGTTGTCATGCTTCATTTTGGATTTGCGCTGCCTGGCTCAGCCTCTTGGTGCTGTGAGGAGAGCGCCCTGCTGCCTGCTGAAACCCCTCTCCCAGAGCCCATCAAGCTGGGTATGTGAAGTAGGTGAGGGCCATTTGTTGACTACTTCCAAGTGATGGTGCATTTCTTCATTCCTCACAAAGGGTGACACCTCCCCAGCATGCACCCAAGGGCGGGGCCAACATGACAGGGGCTGGTTCCTCACTGTTTCCAGATGACTTTGTGGAACTAAGACTGAATGCGTTTCAGCATAATGGCCATCACAAAATTGTATATTGGTTCCCAGCTGGCCTGGGTCAGGACCAAGGCAACGGGTGCCATTCCCTCACTGTTTCCAGGATGGCTTTGCGGGCCACATGAAACCACTTTGCGGGCCGCTTCTGGCCCCTGGGCCTTGTGTTTGACTGTCTGCCATAGGTAGTCATTGACTTACAACCGCAAATGTAACCAGAATTTCTCTTGCTAAATAAAGAGATTGTTAAGTGAGTTGCACTCAATTTCATGACTTTCTTTACTATATTTTATTAAGTAAATCACTGCAGCTTTTAAGTGAATCATGCAGTTGTTTAGCAAATTTGGCTTCCCTCATTAACTTTGCTTTTTGGAAGCTGACTGCTGGGGATGATTACCACATGATATCCAGATGCCTAATTGTTGTAAATTTTTGCCAGTTGTCAAACGACCAAATTTTGATCACATGTCCAGGGGAATGTTGCGACAGTGTGGGTATTTTTTTCAGTGCTATTGTAATTTCAATTGGTCATTTAAAAAATTGGTTGTAAGTCAAGGTCTTTCTGTACTTACATATAAGTGATCCTCTGAGCAGCATACATATAGAAAACTGTAAGGAAAACAAAAAGAATAATTTGCTGTACCTATTTTCAATTTGCTGCTTTATGAATTTCTATTTTTTAGAGTTTTAATTGTTTTAAATTATATTGAATCATTTTCTATTGCACATTCATTGTATATGTAGTTATAAGGTTACCACCAATTGTTCACTAACTGTTCAAGTTACAGGACTGCTGAACAAATGATACTTAAAGATTGGCTCTGAACGTTCTGACTGTGGAAGAGTTTCCCTTTGGTCTTGTGATTGTTATCTTGGATCATGATTTCCAATGTTCCCTGCCAGCTTCCCACAAGCAATGTCAGTGAAGGCAGCCAGCAAGAACTTGGAAGTAACAATCACATGAAGTCCTTACTTAATGACCTACATGATCCTACATTAATGACAGCAACTGTGACTGCCAGAATTTCTGTCACTAAGCAATACAAACACATGATGTAGTGCTTTATAAATGCATTGCTTAGCAATGTACATTCCAATCCCAATTGTCACTGTAACCTGAGGACAACCTGTAATAGATAAATATGAGTAAACATATGAAATGGGACAGTGAACAAGGAATAGAATTGGGACATTTCAAAAAGTGAAGAAAGGATGTTTATGACAAGAATGACTTAAACTACAGATAACTTCAGTATCTGTAACTATGGGAACTACAGAGTTCAAGAAATATATTTCACTACATATATGGAGTTAACATTCAAAAATATCTTGAATTTGCATATTGTTTTGGACAGATCTGAGCCTAGCCTTAGGGAACTTCACCTTCAGGCATTTGCTAAGAACCTGATCTCCCCAAAGTTACAATAGTATATCCTCACAATTTTTCTTTTCTTTTTTTTTCTTTAATTTGCTGAACTGGATATAACAGCAAGAAAAATCTCAAGAATTTGTTTGTGGATACTTATTATGTTTTAGAGGCAAAGTGAGGAAATTAAAATAATTATTTTGTTCAGTTCAACAAAATGAGAGAAGTAAAAGACAATCATAGCAAATGCTACTTTTGTTCAAACCCATTGCTTATGATTGTACTGGCAGTGGGAAGGGTCTAGGCAAAGGGGAGAAATTCTAGTGATGCTGCTAATTTCCATTTCTGGTAGTTCTTCAATGCTTCTGTTTCTTGATGAAAATATCATCTAGAGAAGTGGTTCTCAACCTTTTTAATGCCGCGACCCCCAACCGGTCGAAAGTCGAGGACTACTCAACTGGTCGTAAGTCGAAGACTACTCAACTGGTGCAGCACCGTTTGCAGAATGGGACTTTTGGCTGGGCTCAGCAGGGCAGAGACAGCCTGGACAATTCCTATTGGCTTTTGAAAGCCAATAGAATTAGACTCTATTCAAGAGAGTCTATTCTATTGGCTTTCAAAAGCCAATAGAACAAAAGGGAGTAGCACAGCTAAGGAAAAGGGGGAAAAATGGCGGACTGCGTTGTTTGGCGACACCCGTGAAATGGTCGTTCGACCCCAAATGGGGTCCCAACCCACAGGTTGAGAACCACTGATCTAGAGGCCTTCAGAAAAAAAACTGTCATTGGCCTAGGGTTGTCCCTCTGCTTAGTATGAAATATTTTGGCATAAAAGTTGGCATACAGTGCAACTCAGCATACATTTTAAGAAAATTGTCTTTCAGTCTTGTGGGAGAAAGCCTTTCCATGAGTACCTGAATTTGTGCTTAGTGATTTCATGTTTTCACATAAAGAATCATAATGTTCCTCTCTTGTTTGGCCTTTTGAATTAGATTAATAATGCTTTTAATTTTTACTGGCTTCTTTCAGACTATAACTATCTTGAGGATCCTGAGTAGAATTATAAATGGAAAAATAAAAATAAATATTATGGGCAACCTGTTCATTGTAAAGGATTCACCTATGGGATGTTTGTAGAAATTAAAACCCAAGTTCTAATTTCTGTGCCATTGGCAATTCTATTAATAGCAGAATGACTATGGATTCACATAAATGTTACCAAGTGTTCTGAGAATCCCATATAATTGCTTTCTCTTTGCTTCTCTCAAATGGAGTGTTGTTCAGCTACTGGCTTATTTTAAATTGATACTATAGTGCTCCCATGTGTAGTTTTCTGGGACACATAACCTGAGGAAAGTGTTCATTGTACTGCTTTATGTCTGCTTAAACCAAAATTTGGAAGAGAAAAATAGGTTGCCAATTGCTGCTTGATTGGTAGTGAAAAAGTTCCATGTACAATTTACAGTATATTCCATTTTAGTTTCAAAGTATGAAACTAATAAAGATACTAAGTGAGAAAGTTATTAATTGCACATAGTACTTTCTGAAAAGCATTTAGCCTAGTAGTATTTTATCAGGATGAGTTTAACAGCTGTGGATCACAATTTATATTGCTGCATTTGGTTGCATTATTTATTTCTCAAGTTGTCTTTTAACACCTGCCCCACCCTGAAAAAACAACAACTCTGAAATGAGTGTAAGCCATTTGAGTCATGAAACTCCTTTAAGTTAGTGTTGACTCCTGGTAATTGCCTGGATGAGTCCCTGAAGTTTTCTTGGTAAGTTTTCAAAAGTTATTTGTTATTTGTTACTACTTGCTCAATAGTAGTAACTGGGAGAGGGATTTCAGAGTTCTAGTGGACAATCACTTAAATATGAGCCAGCAGTGTGCCAACATGGTGCTAGGCTGCATTAACAGAGAGATAGAGTCAAGATCATTTGAAGTGTTAATACTTTACAATGCCTTGGTAAGGCCTCACTTGGAATACTACATCCAGTTTTAGTCACCACAATGTAAAAAAGATGTTGAGACTCTAGAAAGAGTACAGAGAAGAACAACAAAGGTGACAAGCAGCAGGGAGAAAGCAGAATTATTTAACTCATTTTTTGCATCTGTCTTTACACAAAGGGAAAAAACAAACCAACCTATCAAAAATAGTGCCATAAAAAACAGAATAAAAACATAAGTTAAGCTAGACAAGAAAATGGTAAGTGAGCACCTGTCCAGCCTAGACGAATTCAAATCACCAGGACCAGATGGATTACACCCCAGGTTCTCAAGGAACTGGCAGATGTGATCTCAGAACCACTGAACTATATTTTTCAAAGATCCTGGAGCACTGGGGAACTACTGGAGCGGATGTAGTTCCCATCCTCAAAAAAGGAAAAAAAATGGATCCAGGAAATTGCAGACCTATCAACCTGACCTCAATGCCTGGGAAGATTTTGGAAAAGATAATCAAACAACAAATCAGCGAATACCTAGAGCAGTGGTGGCGAACCTATGGCACGGGTGCCAGAGGTGGCACTCAGAACCCTCTCTGTGGGCACATGTGCCATTGCCCCAGCCGTGCCTCCCCCGCAACCCCCTCCTCTCCAGCAGTCGCCCTGAAGGAGAGTCGCCCCTGAGCGTCGACCACACACAGCAGCACAGTCAAAGACATGGCAGCCAGGCAGCGTAGACAAGACTCTGCCCTCACCCTCCATTGTGCATAGTTGATGCTGCAGGGCGCGGGCAGAGGGCATGACTGCCATAGCGCTGCTGGACTGCCTGGGCGATCTGCAGCAGGCCCTGGAGGCGGTGAGTGGCCCTGCGGGAGGCGACGCAAGGATGGGGCAGGGGCGGGGCAGGGTGGAGTGAGAGCAGGGCCAGGTTTTGAGCACTCGGTCTCTAAAAAGTTCGCCATCACTGACCTAGAGGCAAACAAAGTCATAACTAAAAGCCAACATGGGTTTGTCAAAAACAGATCATGCCAGACAAATCTTATTGCATTCTTTGACCAAGTTACAAAATTAGTGAATCAGAGGAATGTTGTGGATATAATTTACTTGGATTTCAATAAGGCATTTGATAAAGTAGATCACAACCTAGTACTTGATAAGATAGAAAAATATAGGTTAGACAGCATCATCACCAGGTGGATCCGTAGCTGGCTGACCAGCCGTACTCAGTGTGTGGTGCTCAATGGAACCGCATCTACATGGAGGGAAGTGTGTAGTGGGGTGCCCTAGGGCTCTGTTCTGGGCCCAGTGCTCTTCAACCTCTTCATCAACGATTTGGACGAGGGGATAGATGGGGAAATCATCAAATTTTCAGATGACACCAAGTTGGCAGGAATAGCCAACACTCCAGAAGACAGGCTTAAGATACAGGAGGATCTGGACAGATTTGAACACTGGGTGCTATCTAACAAAATAAAATTCAATGGTGAAAAAAGTAAGGCTCTATATTTAGGCAAGAAAAACCAAATGTACAGGTATAGTATAGTATAGGGGTACCTTGCTCAATAGTAGTAACTGTGAGAGGGACCTCGGAGTTCTAGTGGACAATCACTTAAATATGAGCCAGTACTGTGCTAGGCCAACACAGTGCTAGGCTGCATTAACAGAGGGATAGAATCAAGATCACATGAAGTATTAATACCACTTTACAATGCCTTGGTAAGGTCACACTTGGAATACTGCATCCAGTTTTGGTCACCACAATGTAAAAAAGATTTTGACACTCTAGAAAGAGTACAGAGAAGAGCAACAAAGATGATTAGGGGACTGGAGGCTAAAGCATATAAGGAATGGCTACTGGAATTGGGCATGTCTATTTTAATGAAGAAAAGGACAAGGGGGGACATGAAAGCAGTGCTTCAATATCTCAGGGGCTGCCACAAAGAAGAGGGAGTCAAGCTATTTT
The DNA here is from genome assembly GCF_016545835.1 of Crotalus tigris. Lineage (NCBI taxonomy): Eukaryota > Metazoa > Chordata > Lepidosauria > Squamata > Viperidae > Crotalus > Crotalus tigris. The sequence goes on from NW_024096690.1 coordinate 3,374,433, forward strand.
CCAAGGGCCTGGAGGCAGGACAAGAAGCAACAGATGGAAACTAATCAAGGAGAGAAGCAACCTAGAACTAAGGAGAAACTGACAGAACAACTAACCAGTAGAACAACCTGTCTCCAGAAGTGGTGAATGCTTCAACACTGGAAGTTTTTAAAAAGAGACTGGACAGCCATTTGTGTGAAATGGTATAGGGTTTCCTGCCTGAGCAGGGGATTGGACCAGATGATCTCCAAGGTCCCTTCCAACGTTATTACTATTATTATTATTATTAGTAGTAGTAGTAGTAGTAGTAGTAGTAGTAGTAGTAGTAGTAGTAGTATTAAATGGAAACTTTAAAAGAGCTGAGATTAGTGAAGGATGCTGAGAATAATAAATGTGGCTGCTTTAAATGTCACCAGGTAAATGGCAGAGCTTTTCAGTTCTGATTTTGAGTTAATCTTTGCAACAAATAAGTATGAGTTCCGGGGAGAAATAAAATTTAAAATGACTTTCTTGGTTAGAGAAATGAGAGTAACAGAATGAAATTTAACAGAAGGAAGTGGAAAGTCGTCCACTTAGGAGACCATAATCAAATCACAGGTAGAGAATAGAGTTTGCCCAGCTAGGTAATGGCACTTATTGTGGTTGGAAAAAAAAAAAAAAGAAAAATGCAGTTTTAGGTTGCATCAATAGAAGTAGCTTACAGTTCACAAAAAATAATCATTCTACTTTGTTTCAGTAAGAACTTGCCTTGTGTACTGGAAGTATGCCCAAGCCTTATACTTTAAAAAATATTTAGTAGTGGAATGGGATACAAGACCGGACATATGGTTGTTATAAATAAAGGCTGAATGAGTTTGTTATATTTAACCTAGAGAAGAAAATAAAATAAAATAAAGGAGGATAAATAGCACTTTTAAAATACATGTTACAAAGATACAGAAAAAAAAGCCAAATCCTACTTTCTGTTTTAGATTCAACAATGGATTTAACCTACAGAAAGGCAGATTTACAATGGAATGTTTGATAGACAGAGGCATTTCCCTGAGTGAGTTCTTTCTCAAACTCTTCTTAGAAAAGTGTGTGTGGGTATGGGTGCTTGCTGTTAGAAAAGACTATAATGAGGTAGGTAAAATGAGGACCCAGATTGTTGGGGGCAATGTAAATATATATATACATTGCTTACTGGTGTACACCGCTTAGAGAGTGCTTGCATTTAAAGCGGTATATAAGTCTCATAAATAAATAAATAATTTATTCACTTTTAAAATCTAAATGTAAATGGAACATATGTATACCCAAAATTTACAATTCTAAAAATATGTTTTGATATGTGCACAAAAAAACTGCATACATTGAGGAAAAATGCATACAAATATGAATGGGTGATGAATTACAAAGTATATAAATATAGAAAGTAGGAATAAAAATTATTTCATGAAAGTCCATTTAAAATGTTTTATAGTGTTCTTCATTTCATTCCCTAAGGCAACAATAAATATAGCTTTTATATGAAAGGATATGCATAAAAATATATGCCTACAGAATCTCATTAAAAAAACAGATTCTATGTAAAGACCTAATACAGCTGTTGACAACATAATTTAAATGATTAATTTGGGCAGGAGAATTTTTGTCAATTATTTTTTTAAAAAATAGTTATGACAATGTGTGTGGTCAGCACCAAAACGTTAAAAAGAAATAAAAATTTTGGAAGGTTTGTTAGGGTTTCTCAAAGTACATTAAAATTCACAGATTTAAATAGATGTACTATACTAAAGAAATTAGCAAGTCAGAAGGCTAGACCAGTTAATAAAATACCCACAGAAGTATGGTGAGCAATAGAAGAAGAATCAGTAAATGTTTTAACTAAGCTATGCCAGCAAATTTGAAGAACAATAAAATGGTCATCAGATTGGAAGACACCAATATCAAAGAAAGGAGACTGAACAGAGTAGGTACAATATCCTTAATTTCACTTGCTAGCAATAAGTGCTTAGGAACATCCAACACAGACTAAAGCTCTACATGGAAATAGAGTTATTAGATGATCAGGCTGAGTTAGAAAAAAAATTGAGAAACACTAGACATTATTGCTAATGCATGAGACATTTTTGCTGATGCATGTATAATTAGGAAACCCCACTACCAAAGAGAGGACAATATAATCATTATAACTCATTGACTATGTTGACTTATCATTGATGTTTCTCATAAAAAGAGTCACTCTGAGAGTGAGATGGGGCATCCCTAAATTTGACAAATGAGTAAAAGCTATGGAAGATGCTTAGAAAAATAGAAATCCTAGAACATCTATAGTTACGTCATAAACATGATTCCAGGTTGATAAAGGAATGAAACAAGGCTTCATAATGTGCTATTTATTCAGCCTATACATGTATTGAGAGGAGCTGAATTGGAAGAAGATAAATGTGATTTTAAAGCTCTCCAGTTGGCATTTCCAGAAAGAAACTCCTGGGACATGATTTTACTGAAAATTAACATTGGCACAGAAGAAAGCAAAACCAGCTCTCGAAGGCTTGCTTAGTTAAACAATAGACTCCCTGACCTCACCCACTGGATGTTCACATTATCAAATAGTAATATTTCTTCTTGTTATGGAAACAGTTCACTTCTCCTCCAAGCAACTGGCTTTGGCTCTTAGTTGCCTAGACATCATCTCACCACCTTTGCATTCCATTGTCAAGATATGAGCAAAAAAGAAAATCTGGGTGAAAAGGTAAATCAGTCTTAACAGAAACCTCATAACCTGTGCTGTGTTAATGCTCTATCAACTGAACATACTTATATTCTGCACACTCCAGTAATGAAAGTCAATGAGCAGAGTAAAAAAAATGGGACTAAAATTAAATGTAAAGACCAAATTAATGACAACAGATACAGCCAACAGTCTTAGAACTCAACAATGAATAAATTTGTTGAAGCGGCCAATAATTTATGCCTTTTACTATGGACTATCAACAGTAAAAAACCCAGCAATGAGGAAATATGCTATGTCTAAGAATTGGCAGAATTGGCCTTGAAACAGATTTTTAGATACTGTTTTGTGTCAGTACAGTTAAGAATTATACAAAGCAATGGTTTCCCTGTGACAGTCTATGAAAATGAAAGCTGGACTTTGAAGAAGCGTTATAGAACGAGTGTTGACATGTCCAAACTTTCTTGTTGAAGAATATTCCTGAGAATGCCTCCCTTTCTCAATAGCCAAGAAAGTGAACAAATGGATCATTAAATAAATCAAAATCAAAGTACATTATAGTCAGATTACTTATGCAAAGGGAACTCTCTAGATAAGTATGTAACAATGGGAAAGGTAGAAGGGAAGAGAAGAAGAGGACAAACAATATTATGGTGAATAGATTCAATTAACAGTGTTGGTAAGTGTATTGTTAGAAGACCTGAAAAATTTGACTATACTAGAAACAAAAGTTTATGTGACTACTAAGAACTGACCCTGGTTTGATGGCATATCATTAGTTAATTATTCTAAAATAGCTGAAACACATAAATTGGCAATGCTGTATAGCTTCCCTAGTTTTGAATTCTAGATGTATTGAACTCCAGCTTTCAGGATTGCTAGTCAACATAAGCAAAAACTACATTTTGGAGAACAGGAGTTGAACATATCTATCAAATGCATGTGACCAAGTCCCACCATATTTGGTGGGAATCTTATTTATGTTATGATAATGCCGTCAGCAGTATCTTTTACTTTACAAATTTGATATGGGAATTGGTATATACAATGCTATATAGTGGGATGGCACAAGAAAATTCAGATCAATTCCTTCTCCTTTTGAGTCTTGCCATTTTAGAAAGGACCGTTCTATATTTATTTATTTATTTATTTATGAGACTTATATACCGCTTTAAGTGCAAGCACCCTCTAAGCGGTGTACACCAGTAAGCAATGTATATATATATTTACATTGCCCCCAACAATCTGGGTCCTCATTTTACCTACCTCGGAAGGATGGAAGGCTGAGTCAACCTTGAGCCGGTGAGATTTGAACCGCTGACCTGCTGAACACAGTCAGCTAAAGTGGTCTGCAGTACTGCACATATAGTACATAATCTTCTAGTAACTTTTTATAGTTTAGTTTTTCATCCTCCTCCAAGGAAGATAAGTCATCACATGTTTCAGCCACTCTCCTTTAATGCTTTTTTCTGAGATGCTGCTGAAATTTTAAAAATTCTCTTTCCCTGGGAATTTCCTGTCTGCCTGTCCATTTATCTATTTATCAGTCTACAATTAAGCCAGGAATTATGGTCATAAATTGTGGTCGTTGAAGGGGTCATCATATGATCACACCCAATGTTATGACCCTTTTTATGTCAGTTGTTATGTGAACACTATGGTCATTAAGCGAACCACCATACCCAGTGGGCTTTTTTTTGCCAGAAAAACACCAGTTTCCAGCAACAAATATTGAAAATCATGTTCATGTGATCACAGAATGTTGCAGATGTCTATAAATGTGGGCTAGTTGCCAAGTGCCCCAAATTTAGTTATGTGATGGGAAGGAATGACTGTCAGAATATCAAATCTTGATAGTAACTGTAGGGAGATCCATTGTATAGTCATCTGTGATCTGTATCCATCTAATTTTAGTCAACGTGTTAAACAGTTTTCTTATAGTATTTTGTCATCCAGCATTATTTTTAAACAATTTCACTTTAAACATAAATGACCTTTTTACTTCTCCTTCCAACATATTTGAAATCCTTTTTGCTTCTCAGAAGGAAATTTGAGGATACTAGATCTACATGAGGAACTGCATCTACCTGGAGAGAAGTGTGTGGTGGGGTATTCCAGGGCTCTGTTCTGGTCCCAGTGCTCTTTGACATCTTCATTAATGATTTGGGGAACTCATCAGATTTGCAGACGATACCATGCTGGCAGGAATAGCCAATACTCCAGAAGATAGACTTAAAATACAGGATGATCTTGACAGACTTGAATATTGGGTGCTATCTAACAAAATGAAATTCAGTGGTGAAAAGATTCTACATTTACGCAAGAAAAACCAAATGCACATGTACAATATAGAATAGAATAGAACTGGAAGGGACCTTAGAGGCCTTATAGTCCAGCCCCCCACTCAAGCAGGAGAACCTATACCATCTCAGACAAATGACTGTCCAGTCTCTTCTTAAAAACTTCCAATGATGGAGCACCTACTATTTCTGAAAGCAAGCTGTTCCACTGGTTAATTGTCATCACTGTTAGGAACTTTCTTCTTAGTTCCAGGTTACCTTTCTCTTTGATCGTTTCCAGTATAGCTGGTACCTTGCTCAATAGTAGTAACTGGGAGAGGGATTTCAGAGTCCTAGTGGACAATTACTTAAATATGAGCCAGCAGTGTGCTTCAGCTGCCAAAAGAGCCAACATAGTGCTAGGCTGCATTAACAGAAATAGAGTCAAGATCATGTTAATACTTTACAATGCCTTGGTAAGGCCTCACTTGGAATACTGCATCCAGTTTTGGTCACCACAATGTAAGAAAGATGTTGAGACTCTTAGAAAGAGTACAGAGAAGAACAACAAAGATGATTAGGGGACTGGAGACTAAAACATATAAAGAACAGTTGCTGGAATTGGGTATGTCTAATTTAATGACAAGAAGGCCTAGGGATGACATCATAGCAGTGCTCCAATATCTCAGAGGTTACCACAAAAAAGAGGGAATCAAGCTATTTCCAAAGCACCTGAAGACAGGACAAGAAGCAGTTGATGGAAATCAAAGAGAGAAGCAACCTAGAACTAAGGAGAAATTTCCTGACAGTTAGAACAATTAATTAGTGGAACAATCTGCCTCCAGAAACTGTGAATGCTTCAACATTGGAAGATTTTAAGGAAAGACTGAACAACCATTTGTCTGAAATGGTATAGGGTTTCCTGCCTGAGCAGCGGGATGGACTAGAAGACCTCCAACTCTATTGGTGTTATTGTTGTTAATAATAATAATAATAATAATAATAATAATAATAATCCCCCAGTGAGGCACTACCTTGACGTGGTTGTGGGGCTTGTGTACTCTGAGGAAGATGAGAGCTATGCCAGAGGTTCAACCATACTGGACAGGTCTCATCAGAGGAGTCAGACAAAGAGTGTTTCTCCCATAAAAAATATGGTGAGACGTAAATTGCACAATGCCATACCGGCTCGGACGACGCCCGGGTTAACAAGGTCCGCGCTAGATATCGGAGTTCCTGGATATCTGGTGAAAAATGGGTTACAGGACTCAGGACTGTTGGCTGAGCAACCAGGGCCAGCAACTGCAGAACTACTGGAGGAAAAGATGTTTATCCGTCGCAGATACACAGTGATGGAAAACAAAGAAATAATGATCTGTTACTACAGATCAAGTCCAACAAGAAGAGGATATCTAAAACGAATGCACCAGTTCTGGAAAGAACAACATCCAGAATCAGAAATAACAGAACAGAGACTATCAGATCAACGCCGATTTATAATACGAAATAAAGTATTCACAGAAACAGAATTGGACGAACTGCAAAGGTTTACCCAGGGCAAAGAAATCAAAGCCTTACAAGAAGTAATTCAGAATGTAGAGGCAAACCAGGGGGAGTTGGCAGTGAAAGAATCCAGTAGAGATATACAACTGTTCTCATTTGGAAACCAGGCACCTCTTCCTCAGGAAGAACAAACCCCTCTAACTAAAGAAATAAAAGAATTGAAACAAAGAATAATTGAGCATCTAGACCAGCACAAAAACAACAGAATAAGGCTGCCTGCATTGAAGCTTGTTCCAAAGAAACAGCTAGCACAAGCATTAAAAGATGCAAAAACTGCAATATCAAGTATAAGCACCAATTCACTGCAAGAAACAAACCAACTAATGTACAGCACAGCTGCAGTTATAACAGAATACCTGGGATGCAAAATCAACAAAGAAGAAAAACAAACAAACAGTGCACCAGAAAAATGGAAGGTTAGACTAGAAAATAATATCAGCAAGTTAAGATCACATGCAAGCAAGCTAGAACAGATGAAAGAAAAGAAGCTGAAGAACAAGAAGACCAAAGAATACCTAATCAAGAAATACCACTTAAAAACAAGGAAGATCAAGGAAGCACTGGAAATAATAAAGCAACAAATAACAGCTATAGCCAGGAAAATCAGTCGATATGAAGCTCGAATTGCAAACTATAGGCAGAACCTCCAATTTCAATCCAATCAGAAACGTTTCTACCAATCCATCAATGGAGAAACTGCAAGGATCAGTCAGTACCTGACAAGGAAGAAACAGTGCAGTTCTGGAAGCAGATATGGGATAACCCAAAGAAATACAACAAGGATGCGGTTTGGGTAAAAGAGGTGGATGCAAATAAAACAGAAGTTGAAATGAAAGAACTAGTAATAACAACAAAAATGGTAGAAAAAAGAGCAAAGAAAATCAAAAATTGGTCAGCACCAGGTGAAGATGAACTGCATGGGCTTTGGTTGAAACATCTAACTGTTATACACCCACTCATTACCAAACAGTTCAACAATATACTACAAGGAGGAGAATTTGAAAAGTGGCTAACAACTGGGAAAACCTACCTAATAATGAAAAATCCAGCAAAAGGGGCAACATCAGGTAACTACAGGCCAATTACCTGCTTACCAACAACTTTCAAATTACTAACTGGTATAGTAGCTGATGCAGTGCAACAGCATCTAGTTGAAAACAATCTCTTTCCACCTGAGCAGAAAGGAAACCACCCCAATAGCAGAGGAACAAAAGATCAACTCCTAATAGACAAAATGATCCTGGAAAACTGCAAGAGAAGGAAGACCAACCTGAATGTGGCATGGATTGACTACAAAAAGGCATTTGACTCTCTGCCACATGATTGGATAATAAAGTGCCTAGAAATAACAGGAGTCAGTAGAAACATCAGAAAATTTTTGCAAAGATCGATGGCACAATGGAAGACACAGTTGCAGATCAATGGTGAGAGGCTGGGAGAGGTTAATATCAAGAGAGGAATATTTCAAGGAGATTCATTATCACCATTACTATTTGTTATTGCACTGTTTCCTCTATCAACAATACTGAATAACTCAGGACATGGCTATCAAACATCAAAAACATCTGCCATACTATCCCACCTCCTTTATATGGATGATCTGAAGCTGTATGGAAAAACATCATCTGAAATAGAATCGCTGCTCAACACTGTCCGTATATATAGCCAAGATATTGTAATGGAGTTTGGCTTGGACAAATTTGCCACACTTACTATCAAACAAGGAAAAATAGTGAAAACTGAAGGAATCAAGATGCCCCACGAAAATAACATTAAGAGTCTGGATGAGGAAGAGTACTACAAATACTTGGGTATCCCTCAAGCTGACAACATCAAGCACACTGAAGTCAAGAAAAAGATTAGAGGTGAATACATCAAGAGAGTGAAGAAGATCTTAAAATCCAAACTCAATGGAGGAAATACCATAAAGGCAATCAACACCTGGGCAATTCCAGTCATTAGGTACACAGCTGGAATAGTGGACTGGACTCAAACAGAACTAAAAGCAATGGATAGGAAGACCAGAAAAATAATGACAATGAATCATGCCCTTCATCCACCCAGTGACATTGACAGACTTTATCTACCAAGGCAAATAGGTGGGCGTGGAATGCTACAAGTACATCAGATGGTTGAAGAAGAAAAAATGGCTTTGGAAGAATATCTGAAGAACAATGATGAAGATGCACGGAAATTAGTATATCAGGAAGGCTTACTGACTACTGGAGAGACCAAACTGGCCTACAAGAAAGACCAAATGAAGAACAGAATAGAGGCATGGGAAGACAAAGCACTACATGGCCAATACATGAAAAAAAATAGCTGGGAAAGCAGATAATAATAAACCCTGGCAATGGCTAAGAGCAGGAAAATTGAAGAAAGAGACCGAGGGACTAATTCTGGCTGCACAAGACCAAGCCTTAAGGACAAATGCATACAAAGTCAAAATTGAAAAGACAGCAACAGACAGTAAGTGCCGCCTATGCAAAGAAGCTGAAGAAACAGTAGACCACTTGGTAAGCTGTTGCAAGAAGATTGCACAAACTGATTACAAGCAGCGGCATGACAAAGTAGCACAATGGTGCATTGGAAGATCTGCAAAAAATATCATTTGCCTGTAAGCAAAAACTGGTGGGATCATAAAATAGAGAAAGTCATAGAAAATGATAAAATTAAACTGCTCTGGGACTTCAGAATTCAAACAGACAAGCACCTGCAACATAACACCCCAGACTTAACATTTGTCGATAAGAAAGACAAAAAAGTCTGGATAGTGGACGTGGCAGTGCCTGGAGATAGCAGAATAGAAGAGAAAGAACTGGAAAAGATAACAAAATACAAAGACCTACAAATAGAAATAGAAAGACTGTGGCAAAAGCAAGCAAGGGTAGTACCAATAGTCATAGGCTCCTTGGGTGCAACCCCAAAACACCTGGAGCACCACTTGAACACAATTGGCATTGACAAATTCGCTATTAGTCAATTGCAAAAGGCGGCCTTATTAGGAACTGCTTCCATCCTGCGACGATATCTGTAATACCATCAAACATCCACATCTGCCTATCCCAAGTCCTGGGTAAGGACTCGATAGGTAGACAAAATGCCAAATCCAGTCTGAACATCTGGCTGACTGTGCGATGATCAATATAATAATAATAATAGAAAAGATTATCTCTTGTCTGAATTGCATTAAATTTCCCAGTTACATTACAGTGCAAGATCTATATTATATTTCATAACTGCTAATGCCATGGAATTGAATTGCATGTCATCAACTTTGGCTTTCAGTGCAGTATTTGTCACCTTGTTATAGTGTGCTATGTTAAGCCTTTCAGATATGTACAATATCTGTTTTTCTTTATTGTTATGAGCAGTTTTATTTATTAAATGTAGTTGTGGTTTTTTATTCCATATTTACTGTTCTTTTAAAGTAAGTAATTCAAATGGTGAACATATCTAATACTCCTTCCTCTTTATATTTTCTCCACAACAAGTCTGGGAGGTGGTTGAACTGAGAGAGAATGACTGGTTCAAAAATCACCCTGGTCTGTTCCTGTGTCTGAATGGAACTTTATGTCTTAAGTTCAATGGAAAGAAAATGCAGTAAATATAGGTAATAAATCCGAAGCAAATAGAAGGTACAAATATGTTTAATTTATTTTAAGTTATTATTTTTAACTTTTCATTGATTAATGCAAAGATTTGTATATGTGTTTTGTGTGTGTGCGTGTGTGTATGTGAATGGAATGGAATGAATGAATAAATAAATGAGTGAGAACTCTGGAGAATCACAACAGGTATTAATAGTTCTCTCTTGAATGAATCATGGTCAAACACTCTATGTGTTTCCTGAATCCCTAGAGATCTTTAAGTTATATCAAAAGGTTCAGTAAAAAGGGAAATTATCATCCTTAACTTGACAGTAGTTTAAAATGCCAAAATTAATGCAGGTTCCCTTTAACTAAAAATTCATTTATAATCTTTTTTATTTACAACTCAGTTTTCTAAGAACTGCAACATTAGTTTCTACTCCATTGTGCCTGTACTATTTTGCTGGCAATAGAGATTTCAGGCATCTTCCTTTAAGGATCTTAATATTTTGTGGGGCAGAGGGAAGAGAAGGTTTTGCTTGTGCATGGTGATGGATATGAATACGTGATAACCAACTTCTCTTGGGAAGAAGGAAGCTTGATAAATTGTAGTAAAGAAGAAATTACATGGATTCTGTGAAATTCCCAGAATCATAATTATTCTCCCCACCACCCAGCAGATACAATTTTAAAATTTATATTGGTCTGAAATGTTAGATCATTTTATTGCTTGAGGCTGAAAAAGTGGAGTCTTACTGTTTTCATCACCAAAGGCACATAAATTTGTCATCCTGCTTTCTTTTTCATTTCTAGAAAGCAAATAACAATTATTTATTTGTTGAAAATTGTTTATGTTTCATGAAGAAAATAACATATGTAACCATTTTATGGTATAATATAATCATTATTAATAATAATACAAAGAAACAACAGTTGCTAAGATTAAATAAATATATAAACTGATGTTAACATATACAATTGTGGGGATACACTATAAATATTAATATAGAGACAAAAGTACAAATCTGGAAATCCATTGTAGCCAAATAAAAATAGTCTATTACTATCGTTTCTGTGTTGGGTTCTAGACTGTCTGGTCAATTAAACTGATTGGAATTGATGATATTTCCCAAAAAGAGAGATCTGTACTAGAGTAATTCTCTTCATTTTTTTCTTCAACCCCTATTATCATGCTTTAAAGCAGTGGTTCTCAACCTTTCTAATGCCGTGACCCCATAATACAGTTCCCATGTTGTGGTGACCCCCAAATGGGTGTGGCCACCAATAAGAGGGAGTAGGACAGCTAGGGAAAAGGGAAAAAAATGGCCGACAGTGTGGTTTGGCGACCCCCGTGAAATGGTCGTTCGACTCCAAATGGGGTCCCGACCCACAGGTTGAGAACCACTGCTTTAAAGGAATGTTGCAAAAATACTACACTCCTTTTTCATGGATCATCTAGCAGGAAAAAGCACTTTGTATTGGCTATTAATAGCAACATATAATTTTAATGTATGCAGTTCATTAGTATGTTTTACTATGGACCATGACACACACTTTTGGCAAGTGAACTAGTCAAATTTCCTTTTAGGTTTTAATAGAAAATGTGATTTCTTTATTCTAGAAATTGAAAGCTTTTCACTTCTTGGTTTTTTTTTTAAAATGCGTATTTTTCTTCTTCCTGATTAATTAATGGACTAAATTGTATTTAATGATTTTCACATAATAGCTGACTGCGCAAAGCCAATAAGAATATGTTACTGCAGAATGTTACATACCAGGATTTGAAATAAAAAAAGAAAGTTTTAGAATATATGTTGTGCATGCCAAAAGTTCCAGGTTAAATCTCTAGCATTTTTCGTTAATAACATGAAAAAATGGTAACCTGAACAGTTGCTTTCAATCACAGGGGGCAAAATGAGATTGTTAAGCTAATAACTTATCTTGCTGAGGATCTTAATATTTCTGTTAGTACTTCCAGGAGAAAATATGAACAATCTGGCCTAATTGCTTTTTCTGGAGAACAAGGCATGTGGTGCTAGCAAAAGACTTGTCATTTACAGTAATGGCATAGTAGTGGCAGCATTCATAATGATGACTGAGGTTAAAGTGTAATTTATTATCCTTCCTGATGCAACATCCTAGGCAAACTCTCAACCTTATAGTGCAATGAATTTCCTATTATCAGCAAGATTCACATTCTCAATATCGATTCTGTGAGATTTTATGGTATAAGTAGAAAAGAAAATCCTTATTAAATGGGAAGTTCCTAGTTTCACCTATGTACCCTGCAATTATATGATACACATTTTCAGAGGACCTGGAATCCATCCATGGTGGACTTTTGAAAAATGAAAAAAGTTGCAATGAGGTTTTATATATAGAATGCCAACTTATTCTTTGAAGAAGCCAGTATTGTTTTGGGAACAAACAGAATAAAATAAATTACTATATAATAGCCATGATATCTTTCTGGAGAAAATGTATGTAATATAATTTGATGATATTTTAAATACTCACTTCCAAAAGCCCTGTAGAAGATAATGGCTTTCATTTGTTTCCTAAGGAATAGTAGGGTGGAAGCTAGCCTGATGCAGAGGTTCCAAAGTGTAAGAACTGCCACTGAAAATGCAATTTTATGACTCTTCATGCTCTGATCTCTCTACAAGTAGGTACCTCCATCATTGGTCATAGTCAGATGGTGTAGAGCAGGCATATTCTATAGAGAAGCTAGTTTTAAAAGATATTAATGGTCTAAACTATGACCTGTTCGAAACCGGGCCATGGGAGAAATGGGCAGCCCTATGCACATGAAGCTCCACTTGCACAAGGGGCAGGCAAGTGCACAAATGCGCATAACGTTCCACTCGCATGAACAGAGGGTGCTTGCGTTTGCATGCAAAGCTCTACTTGCATGAGCAGAGAGCACTTGCGCTCACATGTGAAGCTCCATTTGCACAACAAGCTTCGCACATGAGTGCAAGTGCCTGCCACTCACAGTGGAGCTTTGCATATGAGCATAAGCACCCTCTGCTCAAGCATGAAGCTCAATCTGCTTGAGTAGAGAGCGTGTTTGTGTCCCCTTGTTAAAATGGAGCTGTGCACAGACGTGTGCACCTGTCACTCATGCCCTCTTTTGTGCCAGGCCAGGCCAGGCCACCCATTTGGAAAGGTTGGGGACTGTTGGTCTACACCATAAAGGGTTTAAGAGGTAGGGATAATATTGTGAAATGGTTTAGAAGACTACTGGCAACTGTTCAGTTCTCACAAAAGAGGTGTTACTCAATTGAATCAGATAGCAATGATTTGCAAATGAATAGCTATATTCAGTGCCAGCTACAGCTTTCTGGTCATTTTCAAAGGTTGTCCCAAATAGGGCAAATTCCAGAAGTCTAATTGAGACGTGACAAAACACCTATCATTATCTTTTCTAGGGTTGTACGGTAACAGATAAATACAAATTTTGAATATAAATTTGTCATGGCAAGGGAGAATGCTTATAAGACATTTTGATAGGGAGTATGCAGAAGCATGCAAAAATAGATAAATAGCTATCACTTTGGTGAGAAGGTAACAGCATTCTCTGCACCTTGGTATATAGTCATACTAGCCACAAGACCATGGAAACATTTGGCTTCGCAAGCAGTGTTGCCAAACTATTAGTACATAGTGACAAAATAAAATGATATAGTCCCAAAGACTGTTATATTGTTGAATTAGTCTAGAAACAGTTTGCAGGACAGGAAAAAAAATCTGCATCAGGTTTATATATAATACATAAATTTTCTTAATAATATTTAAAGAAAGGAAAATGTGTAGCATTCAAAATGAAGTTAGAAGACTTACACAGTTTTCAATAAGAGATTCCTAGGTACAATTATTATATCATGAACAGAAGCATCCATGGGAAGTTGGAATGATAAACGCCACCAGGTTTTCTTCCAGGGCCATGGCATCTAACATGACAGTACATGGCATGCTCTGGTTAAAACACTGGCATGCTGATGCTAAGTCTAAATGGTGCCTGGCAGCAGCTTCCTACCAGGGAAGTAAATTATTCGGGGAAGCCTTATGCCATACCTGACGGAAAACAAAGACAAACGTAAGGTACTTAATCATCTTACCAGACGCGATGACAGACGGGCCAACCCTTATGTCCGGAGACAGTTCTTTTGGTCAGGAGCCAGCCCCAGCTATTCTCAACCCAACCATCCCTTCACTGCCAGGCAGGACCGCCCGGCTGACAGGACGGCTCCCAGACCCAGGCAATAATTTCAGGGCATCCACCCTTTCAAGAGGGTGGATGCCCATTCTGTTGGTATAGGTGATTCTCAGGCAGTCCCTCCCATAGAGGCAGGTTGTCCCTCTTTGCCCATCAGTGGGAGCCACCACCACGGACACCTGGGTCCTAAACACTATTCATTGTGGCCTATCTCTGGAGTTCATCTCCAGTCCACTGGGGCGCTTCATATCTTGCCCTCAGTCAAGAAATCCCTCAAAGAGGGGGCTCATGCAAGAGGCTATTTGTCACCTCTTGAACATAAGGGCCATAGAACCAGTGCCAAAATGTCAGAGGGGTCAGGGATTTTACTCCATCCTCTTCATTGTCCCCAAGGCCTCAGGGGGATGGAGAGCAATCCTAGACCTCAAGGGTCTGAACTACCATCTTTATATTGAAAGTTCAAGATGCAGACGCTCCAGTCCATCTTGGGCAGCGTAAGAAAGGGAGACTTCCTGATGTCTATAGACCTCATGGAAGCGTATCTCCACATTCCCATCTCCCTCAACCACCGCTGGTTTCTACAGTTCACTTATATGAATACAGGGCACTCCCGTTTGGCCTGTCTTCGGCTCCGAAAGTGTTTACCAAGATCCTGGCAGTTTTGGCCTCTCAACTGAGACTGGTGCCGGTGCAGATCCAGTGCTACCTGGACAACATCCTAATTCAGTCATCGTCAATACCGGCTGCCCAGTCAGACCTCAGATTGGTGATACAGGTTCTCCAATACCACATGTTATCGGTAAACTTTCTGAAGAGCAAGACAGTTCCCATGACCAGGCTATTGCATCTAGGGGCCATCATAGACATGGTAGAATGCCGGGTATATCTGTCCCAGGAACGCCGGGACAGTATCCAGGACTGATCCTCAAAATATGCAGAGACCGGACAGTGACATTGGCAATTCTATCCCAATTGTTAGGGAAGATGATCTCAGCCATAGCGATTGTCCCATGGGCCAGGCTGCATTCCAGGAACCTCCAGTGGTTCCTACTCCCCTTCCAAAGGTTGGGCACCAGCTTCTACAACCAAAGGGTAAGAGTCCCTCATCAGACCTTGCGGTCTCTCAAGTGGTAGCTCTCCCCAGCCATGGCCAAAGGGTTCTCCCTCAAGGAACCAAATCGGCTCACCCTCATGACCAACACCAATCTGTTCAGTTGGGGAGTGCACCTTCACTTGCTGTGGGCTCAAGGCTGGTGGTCCCGCTCAGACCCGAGGCACAATATCAACTGGCTGGAGCTCAGGGCCATATACCTGGCCCTCCGTCACTTCCACATCACATGCTGGTCCTCATGGACAATGTGGTGGCAAAGGGCCATGTGATCCTGTGCCCTCATGGCCGAGGCCCAATTGTTGGGCTCCTGGGCAGAAGCCAACCTAGCTTCCATGAAGGCCGACCACATCTCAGGGGAGGCGAACAGACAGGCAGACTTCCTGAGCAGGTCGACAATGGATCACTCGGTATGGCACCTGCATCCAGACCTCTTCGGGGAGATTTCCAACAGATTTGGCTTGCCGATATTAGACCTGTTTGCCTCCCTAGCGAACACACAACTACCGAGTTTCTTTTCCCATTTCCCGTCCCTGGGAGCAGAACGGTCGGATGATCTTCGGAGTCCTTGGCCTGAAGTTCTGCTCTATGCCTTTCCCCCTCTCCCTCTTAGGCTGGTGGTCGTCCGCAAGCTCCTTTAGGAGAGGGTGGAGGTTCTTCTAGTGGCCCCGTACTGGCCACGGAAACCATGGTTCGCTGACCTTGTGAACCTTTCTATAGTTCACCCGTGGAGGATTCCCCCGGATCGCGTCTCGCTCAGCCAGGGGACCCTGCATCATTCGGATCCTCAATGGCTCCAACTAGCTATCTGGCACTTGAGCGCAGGATCCTATCCCAGGAGTCCTGCTCTCCAGGTGTCATCTCTGTGATCCAGGCGTCTCGACGGCCCGCTACCAACCACATCTACGAGGCCACATGGAAAAATTTCTATCGGTGCACAAAACACCACCTACCTTTATCGGATTTGACTATTCCAAGGATCTTGGACTACCTAGTAGACGGCCTAGACAGGGGCTTAGCACCTAATACAATATGCAGACAGGTCACAGCTCTCTCCACCTTGCTTACCTGTGACACTGCAGTATCTTTAGGTCAACGTCCATTGATCAGGACATTTATCAAGGGTGCCACAAACACTAAGCCCCCCCCCCGATACATAGGTACCCCTCTTGGAAACTGCCACAAGTTCTTCAGGCCCTCACTAGGTCATCCTTTGAGCCTCTCAGAACGTGTGATCTGCGATCTTTGTCTCTCAAGGTTGCCTTCCTGGTGGCAATCACTTCTGCACGACGAATATCTCAGTTGGCAGCACTTTCCCTCAGGGATGACTTATGCATCTTTCACTGGGACTAGGTGGTCCTTCATTTAGATCCTACCTTTGTTCCTAAGATTAACTCTTTATTCCACAGGGCTCAGGAAATCGTGCTTCCAGATTTCTGCCCTAATCCATGATCTGGAATGGCAATGGCATCTTCTGGACGTTCGCAGGGCGCTCCGTTGTTACATCAAATGGACGGGTGCCTTTCGCAACACTGAGGCCCTCTTCGTTTCTTTCCACCCTTCTTCCAGGGGTCGGAAGGTGTCTGCCTCCATGATTGGCACATGGATCAGGGCGTGCATTACGGGGGCATACCAGTCCGAGTCATTGCCTGTTCCACATCAAGTCACGGCCCACTCAACATGCAGTGCAGCTACTTCTGCGGTATGGGCCACTCAGGCGTCTATTGAGACATTTGTAGGGTGGCTACATGATCTTCACCCTAGCCCTTTATCCGACACTACAAACTGGACAGATGCACCTATGCGGAGGCCTCCTTCGGCAGGAGAGTGCTCCAGCAGGTTGTACCTCAAGGCATCCCACCGGACCGGCCTGCTTTCCTCCCTTATGGACATTAGGCTTCGGTATGTCCCATTGATGGATTCTCCATCTCCTGTGCTGGAGAAAGGGCATTGTCTTACCTGAACGCTTTTCTCAGCACGGAGATGGAGAATCCACTCCCACCCTCGCAGGTTTTTTAGACCTAGGGTTAGGTTCTGTGAGCCAACACGTCATTCTGTCAGTCAATGGCTTTGCCCACGTCGAGACTGGGACACCCTAGTCCAGGACAGGCGGAGAAAGTTTAGCTGACTTGATCTGATTGGGCAGGAACACAGTCTAAACCTATTGGTGGATTCTCCATCTCCGTGCTGAGAAAAGGCGTAAGGTAAAAGGTAATGTGTCAAAGCTTGTTAAAGAGAGATCTTATCTAGAAGTAAGGAGAAATGTTTTGAGCGTGAGAACAATTAGTCAATGGAATAGCTTGTGTGTGTTCTATTGCTGGACTATCTAGTACTGAAGTACTATTTTCAAAAATAGACTGGACAGCCATTTGACTGGAATGTATAAGGTCTCCTGCCTTGAGCAGGATGTTGTACTAGAAACCTCTGGAGTGCCTTTCAGATTTACAATTCTATGTTTTAAGGGTGGGCCATTGGAAACATACAAAATGTATCAGGGATAGGATTTATCTTTAGCATGATTGTTTTAAAATTTATAATCAAAATTATGCATTATAACTAATTGCATTACTTTTGAATTTTTAGTAATAAAGACTTTTCTCCCACAAATACTCAGATATCTGAATTCTACAGAGTACTGGTTTATGTGACTTGAAAGTATATAAAATTATATAGTTCATTTGTTTTGATTGTCAGAAAGTTATCAAGGAGAAAAAGTGTGATTGTCAATTAATCATTGTTTGGGATCAGGTTGTCAATTTAAAAAAAAACTTTATATCCATTGGTTTTCTCAGTAATAACAGCACCTATTCTTTGGTAACATTATCCATATATTTCCTTATTACAGAGAGTAATACGATGTACTAAGAAAATGTCTTTGATATCAGAATGGCACAACAATTGTGAAATAATGGTGAGCGTCCAGTGTTTTAACAGGATCTTTACTTCTAAGGTATCTTGCAAAATTAATAAAGTGCAGTGAAGGGGGAAAAGAACACTCTTAAGAGATAACTGGAAGATATATTATCCAGTCTCCTGTCATGGCGAGAAAATAGTTTTGCACCCAGCTTGTCTACTGCGATAAAAATCAAATCAAGGCTTTTCATAATTAGAGATATGTTGTTCATATCTGAATATGGATTAAGTTCAAGCTGCAATTTGGATGGATTTAATTATTTTTTCTAGGCTGGAAGATGCAGTTTACAAGAGCAGCTGAGTTAAATGTCAAAACTGACATTGGTAAGATTTTTGCTATTCTAGAGCAAGACTGATATTTTTTCTAAAATATCTATTTTTCAAGCTCTTTCTGAGTTACTGGGCAAGTTCATTCTCTCTGTGAAGAATATGTAGGTAATTTTGCTTTCTGTGAATAGAACATTGAATGAAATTTTATTGCTTTTCATGTTGCTATTATAATATTTTATTATTATTTGAAGGAAACTGATTGTTAAACTTATTGTTTAATACTTTCCTTTCCATTCATTTATTTGATGTTGCTAACAGTATAAAATACAGACTATAAATGCAAAAACTAAATTAAAAGACTGACAAATAATCTTAATTATATTATTCTTCCAAAAGTCAAGTAGGTGAGGGCCAACATAACTTCTGAGGGCCTATTCCATAGCCCAGAAGTGATGCAAGAGAAGGAACAAGTAAAGCTTTTCTTTCACCTAATTATTCTTTTTATTTAGTAGCATAAAATATAGTTTTAGCCAGTATAATTGACTGTGTTTTTTTACCTGAGTAAAATCCAATGAACCCATAGGGAATATTGCATTATCTATGAATTTTGTTGAGAGTAGACTGACCACTAAAATGAGTTTGGATCACAGTCAAATGTTCCAAATTGTGCTGCCAATTTCATTTGGGTTTTCTAATTCTGATTCCCAATGTCTAGTCCCCTAAATCTTTGAGGATACGATCTTTATGTCAAAGCAAAAATACTGCTGTTCTGATATAATTTTCTGCACCAATGGAGTTTGTGCTGTGTTAGGTACAAGTTGATGAGATGCAATCCTAGAAAACATTGCTTGTGAATACAGTTCCTCTGTTATTTTATTTTATTTTATCATTTGCAAATTAGATACCAAATAACTACATTAATATGATTTAAATATACCTGTGGAGAATTTTGCAAAAGGCAAATTAAGTAGGTATATATTTTTGAGTAAAAGAAGTCAGCCAGAAACAAAAGAGAGAAAAATTAGTAGTTGTTATGTTCAGATCTGTTGGGTTGGCATTTGACTAATTATGAAGAGAAAATTCGTAGCTGTGGACTGATCTAGGAGGAGAAGTTACTGTATAATCTTACATAGATTGAGATTCATTTTATAAGGTCAGTGAGATCATCATATACTAATATTGACTGGTTCTGATGCTAGAACTGGTTTATTTTCAGACTTATAGATAATGTAGCAGGGAAGATTTACTAGTTTGGTAGACTAAATGGTAACTAGCTATCTAAATTCTTTTTACATAATTTATATGTTACTTGCTATAAAAAGATGATTTGGAAATGATTGAATATGCCCATCAGGACTTCTAATCTCTGCAGTCTTATTAAATGCATATAGTGATATCTCTCAGTGAGACTCTCATGCTGTGAAATTCATTAGAATAATAAATTAACTTTCTATGTATACAGGCACGTCTTCAAAAATTCAGGTGAAAATGGCAGTTTGTTCTATTCTACTTTTCATCTTTTTGCCGTGTTTAGGCTGTGTGATCTTCTAGTACACTTCTACAAGAATTTATTTATTGTGTCATCCAATCTATAGTTAACTACCTTGTTAAACAGTATATAATGGAATATGTTGTTAACTACTTTCCTGAAACCAAGTTATACCTTGTAGATTGATACAATCTAGTAATAAAGGTAATCAGTCAAAAAATGAAATGTTAGTCTAGAAGAAACTTTTTCTTGACAAATCCATGCTGACTTCTGATACTGACAACATTAATTTTCAATTAATTACAAATAGGTTGCTTTATGACCTGGTCTAGAAAAATTATGATTATCAATGCCTAATCTGTAGTTTACTGTATCCTTTTCTTGGTATACTTTTTTTTTGAAGATATGGACAATATTTGGTTTCTTCCAGTCATCTGATTTACAGTTTTTAAAGGTTTCTCTAAGATAATACATAATGTTCAGTCAGATCCTCTTCTAGTTCATTTGCTATCTGTGAATTTATTCCCAGTAAATAGAAATCCCCTGACTATATAATTCTGGCCATCTAAAAGGTTCAGTCCTTACTTTAATTTCTTCATATTTGCTTGGAAGAACACATTCTTTTTTTCTGGAAGAAGGAGGAGAAGGAGAAGAAGAAGAAAGAAGAAGGAGAAGGAAAAGGAAAAGGAGAAGAAGAAACAGCTCACTAAGAAGACTGAGTTTAAGAACCAAGTAATTCTACCTTTTCTTTGTTACTTACTAGCATTTGGTAACTTTAATTTAACATCTGACATATTATTTTCTCTTCCTTTTTAAATGTATATGCAGAAACTTTTTGTCATTCTTTATCAACCATAAGAGTTATTATGAAGAACTCATTCCTGTATGCTTTAGAAAAGAGGGACTATTGAATTACAATGGTACTTTCCTTAAAGTTCAAAATTTATGACAGATAATAATTACAAGAATGGAGTAGTTACAGTATCATTCAATTAGACTTTTATCCAAGAACTGAAACAAATTGTGGCTTGAAGTCTAATGAGCATTTGTAGATAGAAAAATAGTTATAAACTAAGAAGTTTATGAAAATATATATACTGTATGTATCCAGCCAAGTGTTTGATTAGCAAATTTTTAATCTGCTATTGTGGGCTTTTGATAAATTTAACTTAGTTAATATACTCTTTTTAGTTTTAAAATATGCATGTGTTCAGATGCACAGTTAAAGAACTGAAGGGTTATTTTGACATATTGCAATTTCCTCTATTCTGATACAAATGTTAGCCATTTTAGCTAAGTGAAAATTTTAAGTCTATCCCCCACTCCACACCTTTATATTGGAAGAAACTTTTCTATGAAGGACAATCCTTTTTTATCCACTTTAAAATTGAAAAAAAAAAATGTTTTCACATAGACCTATTCTGGGATGGAATGTCTAACACTGGGTACATAGAAGAGCAGTGCAACCATTACATACAAGATTTTAGAGTCTCAGGCAGGAAGAAACAAGAAAGTCATTGAAGAGTGAATCTGTCTTAATTATGTTAGATATAAATAGACTAAAGAATTACTTTAGCAGGCTTTTAAGATATTTTTTCAATATCTTATGAATAGTAAAGATGTATATATGCCTCTTCCTTCCTTCCTATCCCCCACCTTACAATACACACTTTATGCATGTAGAAAATTATACATATGTATTATGGGTAATATATGGGAAAAATACATTGATTGTTGTTTCAGGTATCTTACAGCATATTTTATTTCAAATAAATGGGAATATCATATCTACCATTTGAGCAGTTCAAACTGTCAATATGTTTAATCCCCTATTGGTCAGGTTTTTTCTTTAAAAATACGTTTTAAAAGTGAATTAGATGATTGTAGAACTGGTCATTATATGTTCAACTTTCCTTTTTCTTCTCATGTCTTATGACATCTAGTAAAAAATAGTGCTCTGTTGAGTCCAAAATATTATTAGAAGTTGTTCCTGCTTTATAAAGATGGCTATAGTGAGGCCATTCTAAGCACTTAGGAAAACATGCTAGTCCTAGGGCAGACATGTCAAATTCGTGATGTCCTGTGATGTCACACAACTTATTGGGACAGTTTTGCCATTGCCGGCAAGGGGATGGTGTGGCTTCCGCATGACGTGTCAGGCCTGCGGGCCGGCAGTTTGACACCCCTGTCCTAGGGTATTACTTTATGATTTGTGTAGCAAAACAGATACGAATTTTTAATCCCCGTCCCATATCTACAAACTGATACAAATAGAAAATGGTATTGTTAATGAAATGAAAAATCAAGCAAAATTAAAATTGATACCTTTTCTATCCTTATCGATAACTCCCAATTCTTTTCAGACATATATATTAATTGAAACCAGAGAAAAATCTATTCTTTTCATCTCCCCTGCTGAACTGGTTTGGATTGGCTCCATCCAATTAAATTGAATTTTCATGATATTAGGATTAGAGGTGAAAGAATTTCCAAGGATGCTGCAGTAGCCACTGTGAATATATTAAAAATATTATGAACCAATTATCAGTTTCTCTCTAGATGATCAATAGGAACCTGCAAAAAAAGTAATTCAACTCACATCCTGCTCAAACTACTTTTAATCCTGAAGAAGGAAAAAATAACTGCTTCTCCAAAGACTATAAAAAAATACTATTGACCCCATCTTTTCAGTACAGGGTTGTGTTTATGATGTCATTTATAGAACAAAATTGGAGCATTTCTAACAGGGTCAAATTGCTTGGTTACTAAACTGTCATTTCTCCTGTATTAAAAATCCCATTGAGAGCTATGAAGGTGGCATGATATATCATCAATCTTCAAACTAAGCACATTTCCTAACTTCTCTAGGTGTTGTTATTGGCTGCAACAATAATTGAAGAGGGGGAGGAAGGTCAGAAAACTTTAAACAGGATGTATAATTTTTAAGGCTGAGGGAACTGGCATACGTTACTTTGTTATATTATTATTGAAGCCATGCCACCAAAATAACTAAGATTACTTCATACATAAGAAAGAAAGAAAATGGAAGCAGTTTAAACTTGGATTCATCTACTAGTTTTCTACAGAAGAGAGAGAAAAAAAGAAAATGAATCGAGCTAACATAACACTTAATGGACTTACTAGATTGACTGAAAGTCCAGAATCAAGAGGAGGGGTAAGGCAAAAAATTTCCCTCTAACAGAGGGATGATCCGTAGAGCTTCTGCCTTCAGAAAAAAAAGGTTTTTTGCTTGTTTGGTTGCAGTCACCTCGGAGCTGTATCACAGTTAAGTTAATCTCAGCTGCAGTATGTTATTTGTTGGTTTGATGTTTATCGTGTTTTTTTATTTTGTTTTTAATTTTTGTTAGATGTTAGATATTTGAGTTGGGTGGCCATATAAATTAAATGAATGAATAAATTAATGGGCTCAGCTGCCAAACTTGGCCAATAATATGGAATTACTATAGTTGGAGAGCTGTGTATGAGGTAGTGCAGATCTATAAAAAAGAAAAATGAATTCCAAGAAGCCCCAATCTTCTTGTAGACACACACACACACACACACACACACACACACACACACACACCTGCTTTGGCTTTTTAGAAAGTCAGGCCTGGATCTTTTTGCTTTGTCAGTGCCAGAGATGTTAATTTAATTTTAAATCTTTAATGTATGTGGCTTTCTTTTTTAGGTAGTCAAAATGCTATTGTTTAGCACCACTGTTTAGTGGTTCTTTTGATTGTCTGTATAGTATTGTTTAAGCATTCTTGTTCATTTTTTTTAAATGTTTTGATTCATTTTTGTTAAGTTTCATTATAGAATATTCTAAAATGTTGTCAACAACTAATATTGTTGCCAAGACAATTTTTTTGTCTTGAAAGATGAAATTCATACATCTTTAAATATGTATTGTCTTCAATCAAGTGGTCAGAAGCACTGTTTTACAGTTTTCTGTTGGCAAGATGAATGGCAGTTCCTAGCATTGACAGCACAATCTGAAAGAAAGAAACCATATTATGTACAGTTGGAAGACCATTTTTCATTATTTAAAATCTCTCTTATGTTTAATTACCAATTATTCTTCTTGACCCACATCTAACAGATTGCAAGCAGGAGAAGTTATAAGAGAAGGACCAGAGAAAGAAGAAATGATTTCAAAATGCTTTGCAAAGTTGCTAGTTAAAGAAATGTGTGTTGTGTCTGATTAAAATCTTAAATGTCTGATACAAAGTACTTGTGATAACTAGGAATGATGAAAACCAATTTTAATGTGTGAAAACTTGCACTAAATTAAGAACTAGTTATTAGTCCAAACCAAGACAAGGATATGTTTGGATTTGATTATTTTTTGCTTTATTTCAGCATCTCTGGGCACAATCTAACTATTCAGTTTACTTGTAAAGGCCATTCATTTGGGGTTTGCATCAAAGTTGGGGTAAATTATATCAAAATTGTTTAATATTTAGAAAGTGAAATACAATCTTTTAGTAGCTAATATTTCAAGTCTATGATAAAGCCTTTCTCAAACAACTGTTGATGGATTCAACTGATAATCTTGATCCCTGTCCAGAGTGCTTCGATCAATGCAATTTCCCATTCATATAATAGAAAAGAAACTGAGTATGTATATCATGAGATGTGTCTGAACATTGTTGTGAATGGGAATGCTCCATGTAAGCATGGGAGCTTTTCTCTAAGCAAACAAGTAAATCCTGAAGAATAGGGATAACAGTGACACTGTGTGAAAGGAGGTATATGGCAACATCAGAGTATGTTCATGTGATATATAACTATCACATTTTCTTACCACCACCACTATTACCACTCCGGTTTCTTGCTATTATATAATCTAAGGTTTATTCTGTTATCAAAATCCGGAAGACTGTATTTTTTTAGATAGCACAAAGTGGAATTGAAATCAAGATTAGCAAGAAATACATGTTCTTCTGTCAGGAAGTGGAAATTCAAAGACTGAGGCTAAAGATGATAAATAATAGGGTAAAATATCAATAATTCTGACTCCCATCAAAATGGCCTAACTTCTTGTATGAATATTTTCAATTGGATTCCACCTCTCTGTGTTTAGAATTCCCATTTCTTTAGTATATGGACTAGTGCAAAGCTTTACATCTTGAGAATTTGAGCCTGTGTGAATTTTGTGTATGAACCATATTCTGAGTGTGAAAAAGTCAATTCCACCTCTAATTGCCACTTTAATATTGGTAAACTGCATTATTTGCTCAAGTGTGAAATTTGTCAGACAGTAGAGCAGGATTTTTGCATTGTGTCTTCCACTTTCTGGTTGAGATCTGTTAGTTTTATAGCAGTACTTCAGACTCTTGATACAGTTAGCATGAGAAGCCACAGGTTATTCCCACTGGTATTTCTCTTTTTATTACAGCCAAGAAAGAAGGAATTTTGTGTTGAAGGTTATTAGTATGGCTGGATGAAAGTATGTGTCCTGGCTTGTTATCTTCTTTTTTAAGCTATAAAATTTACCATGTTTGAAATTAACCACCTGTGTGTATGACTATGGAGAGTGAAAAATATTGGGAAACAGATTTGTTTTTAATCCCAGCATTTAATGCTGTTATGGAGCTCTAGAAAAATGTTATTCACACAAAGAGAGGCAAATCAAATAAAAGTAGTTTTTTGCCAATCTGACAAGTGTCACAGTACAGATGCCATTATTCTTGGCCGGAAATGAAAGGAGTTATAATTAAGCATATCCTGCAGATCCTGGGTTGGGAAATGCTGAAATGCCCCCTCCCCTTCTTTTTCTTCTGTTCCTGATTCCAATAAAAGGAGGCCAGGCTGGCTTTCTGACAGGTAGTAGGGAAAGTTTGATTAATTGACTTATCCAGGGAGAGAGAATTGTAACAGTCAGCAGTATGTTGGCTTCCCTCTCTTCGATAGTTTCTTGTATAACAGAGCAATCAGGTGATGGCTGTATTTTTCCCAGTCTGCTGTCTAATGAGTTTATGTTGAGGCTATAGGTCTACTTGCAGCCTATTAATAGTCTTGTAGTGGGGGGGGACAGATGCAAAGTGTCAGAGTAGCGGTGCATGGTAAAGAATCATATTTTCTGCTTCTTTGTCCTCCCTCTCTTCAGAGATATCCTAAATAAACATGCAATTGTGGTCTTGACAATTAATTTTTGGGACTAAACTTTGATGTTTTAGAGGCATGCAAATATGGCTTTATAATGTGCGAAGGGTTGGGAAGATTTGAAAGGAACTCTAGCTCTTCCTCTTAGCTGACTTACAGATCAAACGGTTCAAATAGAGCGTGCTAAAAAGATTATTAAAAACACAAGGCGAGCAAGAGTGTAAATCATCCAGATAGAAACGTAACTCATTTGAAATGGCCGGCATTTGGACGCCTGGATGGTCATAACTTATACTATTACAGCAAAATTGTTTTGGTTTCTAAACATAACAAATGACAAAGCAAATAGCATTTGGCCAGTGGCATACAAGAAGCAATCCATAGTATATAGATTTGTTCAATGGCATTTAAAGGACCTTGATTAAAATTCAGCCTAGACTGGAATGACGAGAAGACTGTTTTTTATTGAAAGCTGTTTGAAGTCACAAGTTGGACTGCAGACAGGGACCACAGGGATAGAGATGGAAACATTTCTTACCTTACAAGTCTAGAAACTACCTGTCAGGAGCATCTGACATTTTAAAAGGGGCATAAAAATTCTTGAACAGTATGACTGCTGTGGAAATTGCAGCATGTGAGTTTTTGTGGCCATTGTTATGCAAGTGAAAGACTACCCATCAAAATCAGGATAATTATCACCATTTGTTTGAGTTTTCTCCTTTATTTTTTCCTTGTATGTATGTATAGTATATTTATTTGTTTGAATGTCTGTGTAAGTGTCTGTGTGTATCTGAAGCATATAATGTAGAGCAGTCTTTTGTGACTGTTTCCTATCCCCTGGTTCACTATAGCAGCAAAAACTCTCCTTTGAAAGTGCAAGTAGCATTTTTATCTGGAGCTCAAGGTTTTAATTCATAGCTGAAATAAAAGAGACCCACAATTTGCCAATTTTTTTGTTTTTCCTGTACCCAACAAGTTCAAACATATGACCAATGCAAAAAAGAACATTATGAATATGGTAGTGTAAAATATTTGGAAGAAAATACTTCATGTTTAGTCTAGGTTCCAAGGCAGCTCATTTGTTCATCAGATAAAGACCCCTATTTTATAAGAATGAATACCAAAAAAATCCTTTTCTTTTTCTTTTTTAATGTATGACAGGTAACAATGTAAAGTAATATATTAGTCAGGTGATCTCTTTCACTAGTATCTGCATATGTGTACTTGTGTAGTTATATTCAGAAACTTTATTATTTGAGGAAAAAAACCATGCTTTTTAAAACCATGTTTTTAAATATTTGGATAGCAGTTATTGATGTGCAATCAATATGCTACCAAGTAAAACTGCTTTGTTATCAGAGTATATTGTTTTAAGAATCAGAATAGTAATGCTTTAGAAATTTAGTAATTATGATTGGAAAATTAGCTCTCTACTAAGATCTGCAGCTTGAATGTTCTGTGATAACTTTTACTTGAGAAAGAAACCCCTCACAATAAAATATGTTTAGAAATGTATTTTTAGAAGAAAATGTTTAAATTGATCTTTAAGCATGTGCAAGTAATATCTTTGCAGTCTTTTTTAAAAAAAACTACAGACAAGACAGAAAATACATAAAAATAAATAGATATAAAAATGCTATGGCTTTGGCTTTCCTTTATATAAAAGACTGGTTTATGGTTGTTTTTCTATGAAAAGTGCTGTTTGCTTGAAAGATTTCTATATACAGTATAAGTATGTATGTCTTCCAAAATATATCCAAGCAGCATAACCTCACATCCTGGCAGAGAGGGCCTACTACAGATCCTGTCAATCAAATAATTCTGACTTTCAGGATCCAGAAGAAGAGCTTTCTCCAGCATGATTAAGAAGAATCCACCAATGGATTATCTTAGTCCTACTGCCCAATCAGACCAAGTTGTCAAGTTGTCACGCCTCCTCATTATCTGGGGACCTCCCAGTTTTCTTCTTGGTCTTTGCCCATTACAGACGTGATTTCTTGACTCTCTCTACGTTGGAGCTGGTCTGATAGAAAATTTACTCATTGGTGGATTCTTTAAAAGAGTTTAGCAGCTTAGTTGAGAGTTTGTTTTCCCCTCTGTAAGGATTTGCTGCATTCCCCTCCTCAGGGTTAGGTTAAAACTTTCTAAGGAAAGGGGGGGTGGGTTTTTCACTTCCCCAGATTCAGTATCCTGCTGAATCAGCAAACAAACCTCACCCTACACAGTGGGGGGGGGAGGTTTAATCTATACGCATTTCAAAGGTGTTGTTAAAAAAAAAAAGATCTCAGTTTCACGTGCTTGGTTCCTTTCCTTGCTGCTTTCAGTTTTGCAGCCTCGTGGCTTCTCCCTAGCCGGGCTCGGCTAGGGACTTTTAGCAGCAGCCATTTGAATTTCAAAAGGCCTAATCTCACTTCTAAACACCTTTTTTTACTGCTGCAACAAAGGAAAGCCCAACAGTGGCCTTACAATCATCTAAAGCCACTGTGGAAGCATTAGGAGCCTCGTGGGGCAGCAGTAAAGCTTTTTGCACCTAACGGCTGTTAGGCACAAATCCCTGCTTCTCGGGCCAAAGCAGATTCCAATTAGCCTCGTTTGTGGCAGTCACTGGCCCCTTGCAGTGCAGCATTAATCCCTCACACACACACCCTTCTTTACCCCCCTCCCTCCTGGTATTCCCTCCAAGGGAATGTTCACAGAGCCTGCCATTTGGAGGCTCATTCCCCCTGGCAGTCGCCATTTTGAATTAAAAATAATAAATAAATAAATAAATAAATAAAATAAAAAATAAATAAATCTAAATTGAATGCAATAACGGGGGTGAACTACAAATGTTAATTGTATTAAACTAGATTGATTAACAAAATTGCTGGCTCCTTCTTCTGAGTCTCAGTTTCAGCCATCTCCTGATCCATGCACCTGTGAGCAAGAGTGTGGTACCAACAGCAGCTCTGGTTCTTCAGCCTGGTCGCCATATTGCCTGTCTGCCCTTCTGCATCTGGTGGCTGTTCCAGCATCCTGACCATCGCCACTACTGTGGGACACGTGTGATTCTTCTCCACCCAATCCACGTAGGTCAGTCCCCCGCGGGGGCCTCTGACGTCCCTTGCAGAACGAATCAGGCCAAAGGCAACCTTGGGTTGATTTCGATGGAAATGGCAGACCCTTCTGAGCCACGTTCCTTGGACATGGACGTCATTCCCGCCTCAACTGAGCCGACACCCGAGCCTCCATCAGGTAAGGCGAGATCCAAGTCTAAGCACGGCAGGAAAGCTGGCACGGCGAGCGACAAACTGGCTGAACGCACCCACAGAGCTCTGGAGAAGCAATTCTCCCGGGCCCAACACTCGTCTGCTGAAGGAGGTCTCACATTGCCAACCTCCATACCACCGGACAGGGGAGAGCCTCAACCATCCACATCCAGAGTATGGTCGCCGGAGACGGGGTATCAACAGGTCCCAACTCGGACTCTTGGTCAGGTAGGCCCACCCGTGTTTGGGGAGAACTTTGCCTTGCCAGGTTCATCTGCAGCACCCACTGCTGCCAGCACACCACCTGCTGCAGGGTTAAGGCTTCCGCTAGAGCAGTCCGTCTCCAACCAGCTCCAAATGTGGATATCACAGGCAGTGTGCCAAGCTATGGCATCAGTGAGTCATCAACAAGCCCCCTCCATTCCAGGACCATCCTCTTCTTCGGCACTAACAACTGCCGTGAGGCCTCCACTGGATCAGTCAGGTATGGTCTCTCCCTCCCAATCCCCTGATTCTGACCCGGATGTTTCAGATTACGTGGGAGGCAAGGATGGTTGGTCGGATTGCGAGGAACCATCTTACGAATCCCAACCCATGGCGGAGCTTTTTAATGCTTTGCTATTTCCGGCTTTGTTACGCAGAGTGTGCGAGGCAAGTAAGCTTTCCCCTCAGTCGGTACCAACCCCTCAGCCTTCCTCCGATCAGGAAACCAATCCTTTGTTTGATGTGCCTGTAGACACGCACCTCCATATCCCTTGTCCACAGCTGTTCTTCCAAAATGTGCAGGATCAGTGGGAATCACCAGCAGCCGAGCCATCTCAAAGCACGTCTGAGCGCAAAATGGTAGACATGCCTAAGGCATTCGGAGACCTACTAGAGGTCCCAAAAGTGGATGAATCGCTGGCACCGCTTTTCTCCACTGCCAGCCTTCCAGCTGAGTATCCGATGCCCTTAAGGCAGAGGATAAAAAATCTGAAATGGCCTTACGCAAAGCCCACTTGGCATCTGCCTGGGCTGTGAAGGCAGCGATGGCCACTTCCTTCTTTGCAAGAATCTCTATCACCTGGCTGCGTCAGCTGCAGGGTAGAATCCCACTTGAGGAAACTAGAATGCATCAGGATCTAACAAAAATACTTGCCACATCCGAATATATGGCTGATGCCTCTCTGTATTCAGCCAAACATTCAGCCCGGGCTATGGCTTCCAGTGTGGTAGCTAGGAGACTCCTGTGGCTAAAAAATTGGAGGGCCGAAAGTAAGCATAAGTGGTGCGCGGCCACAGCCCCTTTCAAAGGTGGCAAATTATTTAGGGATGCACTAACACCGTACTTAGTTGAAAATAAACAGAAGCAAAAGGTGATCTCCCACGTGGCAAAGAGGTCCACAAGACGGTTCACCCCTTACAGTCGCCGGCAGCCCTTTCGGGCAGGGACAGCAACAGAGTCGGCACAACCGTACCGACCGATCGCTCCCAAACAGGAGCGTTCACTGGACAGGACAGGTTATAGAGACAGGTCCAGGTACCAGCCACAACCCAAAAATTCCTTTCGTGGCCGAGGGGGTCGGTCCTTCCGCCGAGGCAAATGACTCCGAGGGAAATCCCCCCATTGGCGGCAGGCTCACTCACTTTACTCGCCAGTGGGAAAATACGACCACAGACTCCTGGGTGTTGCGTACCATAAGGGAAGGCCTGTCCCTGGAGTTCAAATCCATTCCTTTCAATCACTTTGTGTCTTGCCCAGCCATGAGAAACCCAGTAAAGAGGGGACTCATGGAGGACGCTATACAGCATCTTCTAGCCATCAAGGCGATAGAGGAAGTTCCCCCAAGCCAGGCAGGGCAGGGATATTACTCAATCCTGTTTGTAGTCCCAAAGTCTTCGGGGGGATGGAGGGCAATCCTCGATCTCAAGGGATTGAATCTTCACCTTCATTACAAACGGTTCAAAATGCAAACATTGCACTCCATCCTAACCAGTATCAGGCGGGGAGATTTATTAACATCCATAGATCTGAAGGAGGCATATCTCCACATCCCTATTCTCCCAGCTCATCGCAGGTACTTAAGATTCTGCTATCTCAACCGCCATTTTCAGTACAGAGCCCTTCCTTTCGGCCTCTCTTCAGCCCCCAGGGTCTTCACCAAAATCCTGGCAGTGTTGGCGGCTCACTTGCGGCTGGTCCCAGTCAGGGTCCAGTGCTACCTGGACGATATCCTGATCCAGTCCCCGTCAGTCTCAGCCGCCCATTCGGATTTGACCCTCACTATACAGACTCTTCAGGCCCATGGCTTCCTGATCAACTTCAAAAAGAGCCAGATGAATCCATCTACCCGTCTGCTTCACCTGGGAGCAGTAATAGACACGGAATCATGTCATGTGTACCTGTCAGAGGAGAGACGCAGGAGCATCAGGGACTTGGCTCGCAAGGTACGCAGGGATAGAACGGTGGCATTAGCCACGCTTTCTCAGCTCCTGGGCAAACAGATCTCATGTATAGCAATCGTGCCGTGGGCTCGGCTACGTACCCGGAAGCTTCAGTGGTTTCTTCTCCCATACCAAAGACAGCATACCAGTACGTCCAACAGACGGGTTCGGGTTCCCCGTCAAGTATGGGTTTCCCTTGGCTGGTGGACTTCATCGGCCGTCAGCAAAGGGACCCTGTTCAAAGAACCCAACCGCCTTCAGGTGACCACGGACGCCAGTCTCTTCGGCTGGGGGGCTCACCTCCAATCCCGGATAGCTCAGGGTCGGTGGTCGCAAGCAGATCTCAAACACAACATAAATTGGTTGGAGCTCAGAGCGATTTATCTAGCTCTTCAAAAATTCCACACAGAAGTCAGGGGCCAGCATGTACTGATTGAAACAGACAACGTGGCTGCAAAGGCCCACGTGAACCGGCAGGGGGGCACACGGTCGAAATCCCTCATGACAGAAGCCCGAGCATTGGGCACCTGGGCAGAGAAACACCTGCTCTCCATCAGAGCCGAACACATTTCAGGGGAGGCAAATTGATAGGCAGATTTCCTCAGCAGGTCGACAATAGATCATTCGGAGTGGATGCTTCATCCAGATATCTTCAGGGAGATATCAGGCAAATTCGGCAGTCCGATCATGGACCTGTTTGCCACCCCGGAGAATGCTCAGCTTTTCAGATTCCTTTCCCGGTTCCCTTCTCGGGGAGCAGAGGGAACGGATGCGCTTCGCAGCAGATGGCCACAAGGCCTATTGTATGCCTTCCCCCCATTGCCTCTACTTCCTGCAGTGATCAAGAAGCTCCTGGAGGAACAAGCGGAGGTGATCTTCATCGCCCCTTACTGGCCCAGGAGACCATGGTTCGCGGATCTGGTGAGTCTTTCATTTTCAGCTCCATGGAGGATTCCCGACAGCCAAATAAGGCTCATACAGGGAGATCTACAACATCCAGATCCACAATGGCTTCAACTGACCGCCTGGCACTTGAACGCCGCGCCCTAACCAGGGAATCTTACTCAGCGGAGGTGATTGCTATGATACAGGCGGCCAGGAGACTGCAACGAACCGGCTTTATGACCATACGTGGAAGCATTTCGGTCAATGGTGTGATAAGGAACACGTAAGTCTATCACAGGTGACGATTCCCAGGGTCCTGGAATATTTAATGGAGGGCGTCAACAAGGGGTTGGCACCCAACACTTTGCGCAGACAGTTAGCAGCCCTGTCCTCAATTTTGTCATGGGACTCCTCGAGCTCCTTATCAAGACATCCAGCCATTCGGGCTTTTCTTAAAGAGGTCTCGAATACCAGACCGCCTGTTATTCACAGGTATCCCTCCTGGAACCTACCCCGAGTGCTTCAAGTTCTAACATCTTCTCCTTTTGAACCACTCAAAATGTGCTCATTACGACATTTGTCATTCAAGGTCTCCTTTCTCATTGCCATTACCTCGGCCAGGCGCATTTCAGAGTTAGCGGCCTTGTCGGTTAGAAAAGACCTATGCACATTCCACAAGGATAGGGTAGTTCTCAGGCTTGACCCTTCATTTATTCCAAAGGTTAACACGGTTTTCCATAGGGCACAGGAGATTATCCTCCCAAATTTTTGCCCTCACCCGTCACATGAATTGGAACAACGCTGGCACACTTTGGACGTAAGGAGGGCCTTGCGATGTTATATCAAGCGCACTAAGCCCTTCCGTAAGTCAGAAACTCTATTTGTGTCCTTTCAGCCTTCGTCTATGGGGCAAAAGGTTTCAGCTTCCACCATAGGGAGGTGGATAAGGGCCTGTATTTCAAGCGCTTATGTTTCCCTGGCCTTACCAGTTCCTCCTCATGTGACGGCTCACTCTACCCGCAGTGCTGCTACAACTGCGGCGTGGGCAACACAGGCGTCCATTGAGGACATATGCAGGGCGGCGACATGGTCGTCGCCATCTCCATTCATTAGACATTACCGTTTAGACAAGTTTGCTTCGGCTGAGGCCGCCTTTGGTAGACGTATCCTACAACAAGTAGTCACACCATCTGGGGGCCCGGCCCCTACTGACTCCCACCCTTAGGGACTCGAGAAGCTTTGGTACGTCCCATTGGTGGATTCTTCTTAATCATGCTGGAGAAGGAGTGTTGGCTTACCTGAACGCCTTTTCTCAGCATGATGAAGAAGAATCCACGCCCTCCCTAAGTAGAAATCAGTCAGGTCCGGGTGGGATGGTTGTTCTGTTAGTTGTCGTTACTACCTGCTTGAGAGTCATCACGTCGTACTGTTGTCAATGGCTTCGCCCATCGATGAAAACTGGGAGGTCCCCAGATAATGAGGAGGCGTGACAACTTGACAACTTGGTCTGATTGGGCAGTAGGACTAAGATAACCCATTGGTGGATTCTTCTTCATCATGCTGAGAAAAGGCGTTCAGGTAAGCCAACGCTCCTTCTCAGCCACAGCACCCACCCTTTGGAACATCCTATCCTCTGGGCTAATATCTGTCCCCAATCTCCTGTCCTTCTGCAGGAGCCTGAAGACCTGGCTCTGCTGGTTGACTTGGGGTCCAAATAGGGAATTCCACACACTGGAGATGGCTGCTGGATTGAAGAGTGCTCTCTACTCTTCACCCGTCCATGTTTTTGTTATCATATTGATGATAACAATGATTCTCATTGTTTTCTTTTTCATTTCTTATTTTATTGTTATTGTTTTATTTTACTTCCGTTTTGTTTACACTCTTTTCACTTCTTCCTTTTTGTTGTTGCAAGCCGCCTAGTGTAGCCCCATGGGTGATAGATGGCAGATAAATTAGCAAATAACTTCTTCCTTCCATTATATATTCAAGGTGGACAGTGTTTAATAGTCATATGTTAGGTATATGTAGGGATGTAGGTCTATACATATGTTGTATATAGTATGTATATGTTGT
The DNA here is from genome assembly GCF_016545835.1 of Crotalus tigris. Classification (NCBI taxonomy): domain Eukaryota; kingdom Metazoa; phylum Chordata; class Lepidosauria; order Squamata; family Viperidae; genus Crotalus; species Crotalus tigris. Next base: position 3,409,300 of record NW_024096690.1, read on the forward strand.
GTATAGTATGTTTAGGTGTGTGTCATGTATGTGTTCACTTTAAGAGCGGGCAACTAAATTTCATTTTTGATATGTGTCATTGTGCCTACGTAAAAAAATGACAATAAAGTTTATCTTATCTTATTAATAAATAAATCTCTCATGAGCAAAAATTATGACTATCTTAATATTTTAATGCACCAAGAGAAAACATAAATGGATTTTACTATATATTTGTTTGTTGGGAAAATACTGGAGTTACTACATGTAATCCATAATCTGTGGATTTGAAAATGCCACCCTTGGAATGTACCCTGGGGTGTTTAGGGAACATAAGAGTGGCAAGTTCAGAAGGATATTCCTTATTCTTCATAAGATGTAATTCAGGAACAAATTTCCATTTCATCCCATAGTAGACCAGTTTTCTTTTGTTTTATCTTTTCTGAATGCCCAGACCCATCATTCAGAATGTGATAATTCATCTTTGTACAGAAGAATATAAATATCTAACAAAGGATAATACCAATTTCTGAAACTATTTTTGTTTTTCTATGAGTGCAGCTGGCTATGTTCTAGCCTGTCTCCCTGCCAAACTGTACATATGGTATGTATAGTGAATGAGGTCTAAAAAAAACTTGTATGAAGCATTGAACAAATTGAAATAATTGCAGTATGAAAAACATTCAAATCCTTCCAAATCTCTTTCCAACAGGGAAAAGAGCATCTTTAGGATATTTGAGAAAAATCTCAATTTATACTTGTCAATTCTTATCAATAGTTTTTCATTTGGGGAAGAAATTATATATGACATGGGATATATATATCCAAATATATATTTGAATTTATGGAATTTTAATAATTCTAATAATTCTATATATTTTCTAAAAGCCATTCTTTTGCTATAATTCATTATATCCTAATTCAGGAATATGTTGATAGAAGAGAACATAGGTTTAATCTTACTGTAGCTACTAGCTTTAATGTTTACACTGCTAGGTATAATTCTTTGTTTTTCATATATATAATTTTTATTGAAACTTTGAAAGAGAAATATAACTCACAAATGAAGGCAAATATATGTGCTCTGGGATAATGTTGCAGGATCTAATCTAGTCAGTCACTGGGACTAGAGATTTAGTCTTCCAAACTTTTGGACTTGTGCTGGAGCTCTTCTTCAGGGCACACTTTCTGGAGAGAAAGGTAACATTTTTGTCCCTAACAATGCAGTCTTATTTTTCTAAAAGCCCTTATAGATTTTAATTGTCAGATTGGTAACAGAAATTTCAGGTTTCTGTCAAAAGCTCTCTGAATATTTTCAGACCAAAATTGTCCATGAAAAATCCATAAGAATTCTAAAATTCTAAACTCTGAAATTTTACTTAAAGTAGATCTATAGTAGATCTATACCAGGACTTGAGTAGTCAATTTATTTTCTAGGAAAAATTCTGTGGTATTAGATAGAAATTGATATATTTTCAAAATTTAATGAGATGACTGAACTTTCTTCTTAATTTTAAAAAGTTTGACACACGAAGTCTGACCCTACAGATTTTTATTTCGATTTTTAATTTAAAATTACAGTATAAACTTGCCAGATTGGGAATCTATCCCTGAAAGTAACATTTCTGTGCTTTGAGATTTTCTTTAATGGACATTGATATGGAAATATTTAAAAAAAACAAAGCAAACATATAAATATTTATATATACTCTTGATAAACTCTACTGTTTATCAAAAATGTATTGCTTAAGGATCTTAACAATTAATGAATAAAAATCAACTATGATCTTACATAGGCAAAACTTGCATAATTTTGTTTTGTCCATGCAAATCAAATGACATTGATACAATTATACATTCTTTCATACAATCTGGATTTTATTCTGACTTTTCCCAAAGGCTAATGTAGCATTTATTTAAAAAAATTCTCAGGGCTCCCACACAAATATATATTTCATATCTACTAACAAACACTCTAAGGCTACATATTTAGTTTTAGACTTTTATTTTACAGTTTCAAGGATTTGTTGCACATTTGTAAACTCAACAGCATTGATTTGAATTAATCATGTGAATTTTGAATTCAATTTTTGAATTTTTAAATCCACTTTTTCATATTATCTTACTACTATATTTTTATGCATTGATCTTTGTTCAGTACCAAAATTTATAGTTAATATTATGATCTGAAATGACATCAATTATTTATTTATTCATGTATTATTTTTATGCTATCATGGACAAATCCCAAAGAAATTATGTGGTTATGACTGAGATGGCAAATTACAGGTTTAGTTGGCAACTTCATCTACCATGGCAAAAGGGATACAAGTAGGATCATTCAGCAATGTCTGAAGAACCATAATTCCCCGATCCTGACTTGCCTATATCTGTTACTTGAGTGGAGAGTCTATACAATGCCTGATATAACCTTACCTTCTTACCTTCTGAATGTGTTAATTTTTGTTCAGGTTGATCTATGGAACAGACTTAAGAAGTAGCTGGGAATTACTTTGGTGATTTTTTGTTCAGACAGAATGCGAACAAATATCACTTTTTTATATTTCTGATTGATCCCTGTAACCAAGAACTCTTCAATGACTGAATCACTCGCAGAATATTCTATTTGCATCATTTGCTGCCCAATACGTATCAGCTACATGGATTGGCCAGGACAGATCAGAGACAAATTTATCCCACAGCTTTGTCTTACATTATTCAAAAGCACTTAAATAAAGCTTTGGTTTTACAGAATGTCATCCAGATGACATTAACCTAGGCAGCTGTTTTCAGTTCACTTAGTCTTGTCCAGGCTAGAAAGTTTAGTTGAATATTGATATAAGATATATAAGATGTTGAAATTTTCCCATTTTCCACCAAACTGTATTATTTGGGTATAAAGCAATTAAAATTGCCACTGAAGATTCTGCATATTACTGGAAATGGATCGAGGAATTATTGAGGTATAAGGGAAACACTTGTAATTTTAAAAATACTTGCTATATAGTTCATGTCCATATTACATATATTTATAGTAGAATCTGCTTTTTTTGGTAATAAATTAATATTTAAAAAATACCTTTGGGATTTTTGAAAAATAAAGTTAATTCAAGATGTTCATTATTTCTTGGAAAGATATGCTTTGTAATAAATATATTTGTACTTATTGTGGCATACAGGAAGCTTAAGAGAAATTTATTTACTATCTGTAAATCTAAGAAATGAGAAAGAATAACTTGTTGAAACATGTCAATTTAATGATTATATCTATGCATACATTTTGCAGTGATTTTAGTATAATATTACTAATATTATCAGGCTGTTTGCAGAAACACTAGTTTTCTATTGTTCCTGCTCATCTCATCAGATCTAGCAGGGAGAGGAGATTCCAGATACCTCCCATTGCAAATATTATTTTGTTGGATTTGAATGCCAAACCTTCTATGTAGCAGCACCTGCTCTATGGAACAACATCCTTTCAGAGATTAGGATGACCGAAAACCTATTAATCTTTTGTAAGACATTAAAGAATGGCTGTTCTCTCAGTGATTAGGGCTATGTAGTTAGGTGATTGTTGCTGTCTTATAAATTGAATTGTGTTTTGACTTGAGTATTTGACTTTGTTAACTATTGTTGATGTAATTTAGACTTTTCTATCCCAATCAGTAAAATACATGCATACATAAATACAAGAAAAAAACCTAAAGATGCAGAAAAAAAGAATAGCAGAAAAATAGAAAGAAAAGATATAAAAGTTTTATTCTGTTTCCTTTACAACAGTGATAAGTATAATTAAAAAATACCCTCTCTTTCTACTGTTACACCGTGACTGTTTTCTTTCTATACTCTTTCTATACCAGTAAACACAGATATTAGTTTCTCTTTAATCAAACAAATCATTTCGGCTATTTCAGCAAGTTCTGTCATCATCACCAACCATTCTTCTGTTAAAAGCAGGGGTTTTTTGTCATAGAACACCCAGAACGGAGTTCTGGCACCTTTTTTGGATGGAACTTTGTAGGTTAGGCAAGGTGGGTTGTATAGTGTGTGTGAGTTCTGGCACCTTTTTTTTTTTTTTTTTTACAAAAAAAGCACTGGTTAAAGGTATTGCCGAATCTTTCCATCTTTGTGCATGCAACAATATTGCTGCAGCTATCATATATAAAAACAATGTTCCATGACTTTTTCCCAACCAATTAATTTCTATTGAATCTTAATCTTAAAAATTCTCTGAATCATTGTATTTATTTGAGCCCAAAATTTTCTAGCGTTTTTACACTTCCAACAAACATGATAAAATGATGCTTCTGTTGTTTACCTTTCTAACATAAATTTGAAGTACATTTATATATTTTTCAATAGGTCACCATTTTATAAAAATTCTCTTTAAGATTATAACATAGTGTAAATTTCAGTTCTTGCATCATATTTTCCAGTTTTTCCATCTACATATTATAATCCAAATCAAGGTGACTTTTAAGAGAGGATGGTCTTGCAAATGTTAAAATAAATAAAATAAATATATGTATGAAGTAGTAGTGTTTTCTTTTTTAGAGTATCTGTTTTATATATTCATATTTTAGTGTGCCGAATAGTGCAGCTTTCTTATATCTTGTATCCTTTTAAGAACACTGAATTTCAACTTCCAAAATCCATAGTTAGCATCTACTGGCCCTATGCCTGGATTATGAGATCTGCATATCAGGAAAACATCAGACATATAAGTCTGTTGTAACATAAACCTATTGCTTTTCTAGAAATCTGGCTTTCCTTATTATCTCATTAGACTACATTGGTCTGAAATTGTTGATGGTTCAAACAGTGTCCGCTATTGTTCATTGCAATAAACCACAGAAATGCATTTAAGATTTAGGGCTCTGTCAACCTCCAGAATAATTTCAGAGAGTGTTATCTGTAAATTAGTGATACATAAAGAGTAATTTATTTGGTATTTGATAAGACAGTAATGCTATTAACTATTTCTTTATTTCTATGTAATATAAATAAAATTAAATGAAGTTTAACTATAATAAGATTGGTGGTCCTTCTCGGAGGTTCTCATATTCTTTGCTGACTTGGTCAAAAACGTTAAATTTAAAACAGGAGCACAAATCACAAAACCTAGGTTATCATAGCACACAAAAAATGAGAAAACAAATATGTCATAGTACAATGTACATTCACATTAGGGCATTAGTAGTACATTAATGAGTGGCAGGTGGTACACAGCCCTGCCTAGCCAAGTATAGTGGGGGAGGGAAAGAGCCAGCACCGGCAAGGACTGTGAGAGTTCTCTGGAGCTGCAAAGGCTCCAGGCTCACTTCTGGCTCACCCTCCCCCATGAGAAAGGAGGAGGGGGTCGGAGACAGGAGAGGCTATAAAAGGAGGCAGTTTGGGCAGGAGAGTGAGAGAAGAAAAAAAGCAGCAGCCTTGGGAGGAGGTGGAGTCAGCTGCAAAGAAGAAGGTGGAGGAGGAGGAGGAGATGATGATGATGATGATGGTGATGATGATGATCAAGCAGTCTGGCCATGAGCCGATCTACAATTGCTGTGGAAGCCACCTGTGCTGGCAGCAGCAAACAGGCAAGAAATGCAGCGGGGGAGGGGTCGCCCTCCAAGAGGAATGAAAAAAGGCAGCAATGGTTGAAGGTGAGGTACAAGGGAGGGAGATGGAGAGTGGAAGGATTCTGACTTTGAAGTTCTGGGATTTGTGCAATGTGAGCTTTGTGTTCTTAAGGAGTGTTTGGCAATTTCTATTTGGCTGATGGCTGATGTCTCCTGTTAGCTTCTATTGCTCTGCGGTTGTTAGCTGTAAGTTTTGCTTCAAGGGATTTTGAAGTATTTTTCTCCTGAATGGATTTTGCCTGTAGCATTCCTTTACTTATGAATGGAGCCATTTGGGGAGGCTGCCTTAGACGGCAGCCAGTACTTACATTTTTTTTTCTTCCTTAAGAGCCAGCTGCGCTTCTTACTTTCCTTTCTAGCCAGTAATTAATTCTTAAAGGGGAATGTTCTTTTTTAAGCTAGTTCACTCAGCAGTTTGTCTTTTCTGTCTCTGGAGGCTTTTCCTTGTTTGATGAATATATGGTAGAGAGAAAATGTGGGGGGTTCAAATTCTTCCTTCAGAAGGAGGTGGGCATGAGAAAGAAGGAGGGAGGGAAGGAGAGAGGGAGGGAAGCAGGGAGGGAGGGAAGTCCCGCCTTAGCACTTGGCCACCAGCAGCCCTGCCATTGACTTTTCTTGTCAAAAGGTTGCAAAAGGGGATCACATGACCCTGGGACACTGTGACCATCATAAATATGAATCAGTTGCCAAGCATCCAAATATAAATCACATGACTCTGGGCATGCTGCAATGGTCATAAGTGTGAAAAATGGTCATAAGTCATTTCAGTGCAATTACAGCTTTGAACAGGGTTTTTTTTTTGGTCATCAAGTTTTTGACACCTTCCTAGGTGGTGCTTTAATATTGCATATCCTAAAAGTGGTACAATCGGTAAAAAGGTTGAAAAGCCCTGGCTTAGAGACCCTACCCCTATGCAACTTTCCTGACAATGTTTACAGATGTAATATATTACAGTTGCCTTCTTCATAAAGTAGAGGATAGGCTTGTGAATTCCATTCAATTGCCTCCAAAAGATTTGGACTGATATCAAAATCTGGAAATAGAAGCAGAAACCTATATGCAGGCTGGGTAACTTTGTTTCTATAATATTCCATAGTATTACTCTGTTTTCTGGAATATATATATATATTCTATTCAAAATGCCCTTGTGTATAGTCTCTATTTAATGTCATGTGGTAGATGGTTGTTTCTGTTCATATAGCTTTTTCATGTCAAATCCAAACTAAGAGAGCACTGAATCCTGTGGCGCCCCACATAACAGGTGCTAAGGGCAGGATCTCTGATTCCTGACCAACTCTTGCTGTTGACTGGTTTATTTGTATTTATTTTATGGTTCTGTTATATAATGTATGCATATATGTATATAATACACATTATATAATATATATAAAACACGTTATATAGTATATATAATACATACACCTTGATATTTTACATAATCATAAATCTGTGAGTTTACATAATCAGAAATCTGTACACTAACTCATTTTTTAAAAAGTTACATTGATTTTCAGTATTTAAATTCACACACATTACATGGTGATAATTTTCAGTGCCAAATATTTACAAATTAGAAATATCACTGTAGAGATGTAAAAAATAAAGACAACTAGGCTGGTTTAGGAGTTTATTGGGACAAACCATAATGATATAAAAATGTGTGCAGAATTTATTTAAATACTAAAAATATAAAAATAAATAAGGAGAGAAAGTATGGAATGAAGGATGATTCAGTTCACTTCCAATTTTGATAGTTCAGAAAAATAAAGATTTGTGATAATAATCAGCATTCAGAGATTATCCTGTTTATCTAAGCATTTTTTTTACCATTTAGGATATTTACAAATTCTTTGATTTTGAAATGATTTTGTTGCTGTTGTTCTGCTCACAAAGTGGCTTATACCGATTCAAGAATTGCCAACAGTATCAATTTAACTTTTTAAAAAGTTGATATTTTTAAAAAATGATCTCATCTTTAATTGGTGATATTTATGAAGAAATGTGTAAATGTAATAATGTTCAAAATGTCCATGCAAATTCCATTTGTATGGTTTATAGATATAGAATATTGAGAAGTGTGTTGTACCTCCTTGTTGTACATTACAATATCACACACACACACACACTCACACACAGACACACACACAATTTCAAAAGTAGATTTTAGATGCCACAGCATCCATCTTGCTTGGCTAGACATTTTCCACTTTTTATTCTTCAGTGCAAAATTTTAAAATATTTTCCTATTCCATTTATGAAGACATTTAGAATAGAGCTGGAAGGAACCTCGGAGGTCCTCTAGTCCACCCCTTGCTCAAGCAGGAGAACCTATACCATCTCAGACAAGTGACTGTCTAGTCTCTTCTTAAAAATCTCCAGTGATAGAGCACCCATATTTCTGGAGGCAAAATGTTCCACTGGTTAATTGTCCTCATTGTCAGGAAGTTTCTCCTTAATTCCAAGTTGCTTTTCTCTTTGATCAGTTTCCAACTATTGTTTCTTGTCCTGCCCTCTGGTGCTTTGGTGAATAATGTGACCCCCTTTTCTTTGTGACAGCCCCTCAAATACTGGAATATTGCTATCATGTCTCCCCTATTTCTTCTTTTCTTTAGACTAGCCAAGCCCAAGCCATTCTTCATATATTTTAGTCTCCATGCTTTTGATCATCTTAGTTGCTCTTCTCTGAATTTTTTCCAGACTCTCAACATCTTTTTTTGTGATATGGTAACCAAAATTGGCTGCAATATTCAAGGTTTGATCTTACCAGGGTTTTATAAAGTGGTACTAATACTTCGCATGTTCTTGATTCTATGCTTCTGTTTATAGAACCCAGGATTATATTAGCTTTTTTGGCTGCTGTTCCACACTGCTGGCTCATAGTCAAATGATTGTCCACTCCAAGGTCCCTCTCACAGTTACTGGTTTTAAGCCAGATCTTGCCTAATCTGTACTTGTACTTTTTCCTGCCTAAATGTAAGACTTTGCTTTTCTCCATATTGAACCCATTGTTCATGTTTATCAAGATCTTTTTGGATTCTGAGTTTGTCTTCTGAGGTGTTGGCTACTCCAGCCAGTTTAGTGTCATCTGCAAATTTGATGAATTACCCTGCAATTCCCTCATCTAAGTAATTGATGAAGATATTGAAGAGTACTGGGCCTAAGACAGAATCTTATGGTACAAAACTAGTTACTTTTCTCCATGTGGATGTGATGCTATTGAGGACTATTCGTTGAGTACAGTTTGCCAGCCAGCTACAGATCCAAGTGGTGGTGATGTTGTCTATTCCACCCTTTTCTAGCTTACCAAGGAATAGGTTGTAGTCTACAAATGCCTTACTGAAGTCTATGTATACTAGGGCCCCAGCATTTCGCTGGTCTACTATTTTAGTCATTTTATCAAAGAATGAAATAAGATTGGTTTGGCATGATCTGTTTTTAACAAACCCGTGCCGGCTACTAGTTATAACTTTGTTTGCTTCTAGTTGTTCGCAGATCTGTTTTTTTATTATCTTTTCTAGGATCTTCCCAGATATTGATGTTAAACTGATTTGTCTGGATCCGTTTTTTTTCCCCCTTTCTTGAAGATGGGAACCACATCAGCCCTTTTCCAATTTGTTTCTTATTAAAAGGAAATAGCTCTAAATTTCACTCATTCTTAATAAAAAAAAGAAATAGAGAGCTCCAGAGTTGGCAATGGTTACAGATTCTTTAGTTTCTACACCTCTTGAATGTGTGACTAAATCACACAGTGAAGAGGATTAAAACTTTTTATCCTATGATCTGTGTTTTCTATACCTTGAGTTAACAAATACTTTAAGGTAATCATTAAAGGGGAAGAATTAAACAATGTCAAGTGAGATAAACTGATTTGGTAACTACAGAGGCAATAAACTTTGTCTCAGAAGCAGTAAAACTTTTTTAAGATGAAGGAATTGAGCCTTTTCCTTTATGGTGTGCAGCTTTGCATACATAAGGACTTAAGAGCTTTAGAGGCACCTCAGATTAAATTTATAAGAGCTGTGCTTCATATCCCTGTTGTATGTCAAATGCTGCCTTGCATCTGCAAGCCAATCTTTCCTCTTTAGAAACATATTTGAGAATTTGTTAACTAAAATACTGGTTCAAATTAAATTGTATGGGAAGTTCTCTTGTCCCTCTAATTTTCACTGGAGGATAGGAAATATTTTGTTATACTTACTGCTTGCTCTAATTGGGGTATGAGAAAGTCATTGGAGATAAAACAGTGACATACTTGACTCTGAATTGCAGAAAGATCAAGGTCTGTCCCTGTCGTACTATAGGGGCATTTTACACAAAAGATTGTCTCTCCTAACTACCCTACATTTCTAAATATTTGTTTTGCACAGAGGAAAATCCTTGTTTCTGTGCCATCTCTGGTTCTGAAGGATAGATATAGCTGCATCCCCTTATACCAATATCCCCCTATAAGATCAGTACCTCTCCCTTTGTCATGAGGGGTCAATCAAAGTCAGTTTCCCACATTTTGCTGCATTGTCCTTGGTATCATGCTCACATGGTGGATTTATCAATGTGATGAATAAATATTAGTTCCAGTTGTGCTAGTGGAAGTGATTTTATGAAGCATTATTTGTTTCTTTAGACTTTTAAAAAAGTTCTAAATAAATTATATTTGTAAAGAGATAGTATTTAATCATTACATAAAGTGGTAAGGAAAATGTATACAAATTAGATACATTTCTATCAAAAACTTGTTATTGTTCAAGGTTTAACAACTGTACTGATTTATATTCAAATGCTTATTCTCCAAAGAAAATTGTTCCCAATCAATGTACACATTCACATATCGTAGTCTTTCACTAAATACTTGGATTAAATTGGAATGTATTATTTATACCAGTCCTTTTAATTTAATTACAACAATATTAGATTATCATAGGAATCTAATGTATACTGTCATACTATTTTTGTACAATTATATCCCTGTTTAGAATATTGTTTTATTGAGTTTGCGAAGAATAAAAGCAATGGTGGTATCAAACCACCATCCTATTTCAATAACTGAATTTGACCTTGAAAACTGTTGGATACTCTGGTTGATTTAAAATACAGTTTCTTCTGTAGTAATCCATATCAAACCTATGGATTGGATTTCATGTCTTCTGAAACAACTTGGGTGTCAGAGCACAATTAGAAAGACTGTATTTATCTTTAAACAGCCATATGCTGAAGTTTCAGAGGAACTAGAGATCAAATTGCCAACATACGCTGGATCATGGAGAAAGCTAGGGAGTTCCAGAAAAACATCTACTTCTGCTTCATTGACTATGCTAAAGCCTTTGATTGTGTGGATCACAACAAATTGTGGCAAGTTCTTAAAGAGATGGGAATACCAGACCATCTTATTTGTCTCTTGAGAAACCTATATGTGGATCAAGAAGCAACAGTGAGAACTGGACAGGAACCACTGATTGGTTCAAAATTGGAAAAGGAGTCTGGCAAGGCTGTATACTGTCGCCCTGCCTATTTAACTTATATGCAGAGCACATCATGAGAAAGGCAGGACTAGATGAAACAAAAGTTGGAATTAAGATTGCCGGTAGAAATATCAACAACCTAAGATATGCAGATGATACCACTCTAATGGCAGAAAGTGAAGAGGAACTAAAGAGCCTCTTGATGCAAGTGAAGGAGAGTTCAAAAGTTGGCTTGAAACTCAACATTAAGAAAACCAAAATCATGGCATCCGGCCCTCTCAGTTCCTGGCAAATAGATGGGGAAGAAATAGAGGTAGTGACAGATTTTATTTTTCTGGGCTCCAAGATCACCTCAGATGGGGACTGCAGCCAAGAAATTAAAAGACGCTTGCTCCTGGGGAGGAAAGCTATGGCAAATCTAGACAGCATACTAAAAAGCAGAGACATCACCCTGCCAACAAAAGTGCGTATAGTCCAGGCCATGGTTTTCCCAGTTGCAATGTATGGCTGTGAAAGTTGGACCATAAGAAAGGCTGAGCGCCAAAGAATTGAGGCCTTTGAAATATGGTGCTGGAGAAGACTCCTGTGAGTCCCTTGGACTGCAAGGCGTTCAAACCAGTCAGTCCTAGAAGAGATCAACCCTGACTGCTCTTTAGAAGGCAAGATCCTGAAGCTGAAACTCAAATACTTTGGCCACCTAATGAGAAGGAAGGACTCACTGGAGAAGGGCTAATGCTGGGAAAGATTGAGGGCAATAGAAGAAGGGGACGACAGAGAATGAGATGGCTGGATGGAGTTACTGAAGCAGTAAGTGTGAACTTAAATGGACTCCAGAAGATGGTAGAGGACAGGAAGACCTGGAGGAACGTTGTCCATGGGGTCGCGATGGGTCGGACACGACTTCGCAATTAACAACAACAACAACAATGCTGAAGTTTAAAATGTAGATATTGTAAGAGTCACCTCCTTCTGAATAACAGTCCTTGGGATTTATATTCATTCTTGGAAGCCCTTCTCTGGATTCTTTCATAGCGATTAAAATATGTTTTTTTGGGCGGGGGCATAGCATTCACCGTTGGAATTTTCTCCCTACAAGGCATGCCTATTAGCTTTTTGTAAATGATATTTTTATTTGCTTAGGCATTTATGCACTTGAAATATGTGTGTATATTACCCTTCAGTCTCTCTGGGGTTTCTGAACCAAAGGACAGAATCATGTTATTTATTTATTTATTTATTTATATAAATTAAGTAAGTGAAAAGCTAATATGTAGTCTTTCTCTTGAAAGGAATTTCTCCTTTCTGGCCTAATGCAATTTTGCTGTGAAATGACATTGTGGAAGAAGATGATATTTAAAATAAATTAAATAATAGTCTGTTTTTCTAAGAGCTCGTTATCTTTTTTCATGTATTACAATTTTTGAGAGCAAAATAATGTAATAGAAGCCACAGGATTAGTTTGGCTCCATTTTCTGAAAACATGATATGTAAGAAAGGATTTTCCTTGAAGAATATTCTTCAACCTACTCCAACAAGATTAATTTTAGGATTTTATTTGTTATTAAGGCACATTAGCAAGAGATATTTGCTAAGTGTGTTATACGGAATAAAAGCAAATATAAAAAAAACAGAGGATGGGAAAACACTGGTATTCATTTTTCTCTTTTCATCATAATAGAGGATAATCCACGACTATCAAGTTTTCAATCTTTGTCCAAATAAACTGTGGAGCTTTGATGTTGGTCATTTGATTTAGAACTATCAGTTTAAATGGGAGAATTGCTGTTGGTGAAAGCTGTTTTTCTTAGCAATTCAGCTGTGGGTATTGCCCAGAGAACTCAAATAAATGATTTAAATAGTGTTTGTTTAGCTGTGTTTATGTGTCTGTCTGGTTCTATGTCTGTATGTATAGTTTTGAATTTAAATGTTAGTATCTTGAGTGCTGAAAATGAGTGGAGATGTGAGTTATATAAATCACCTTAATGAATAGTGTATGGTCAGTTATGCTGAATAAAGCCTTCAGATTCATAGATAAGGAAGAATTTTGAGCAGTGCTTTCTGAAAAGTGGTGAAAAGCAATAAAAAGAAATAGAGGAAAGGCATATGTGTGGCAGAGATAGACTTTGTATCTGTGTGTTTAGAATATATTTTCATGGATGAAACAGTCCTTAAGAAGCTGATGGCCAAGGAGATTGCACAATGTACTGGCATACTTCCCCATACATTGGGGTTTGGCTGCTATCCATGAATTAGATTTCTGATTCTTGATATCAGTCATAATTTTAGCACTTGAGCCTCTTAAATTGTACTTTGATCATTTATTTTCCTGGTATCAGATTCTACCATTTTAATAACTGGAGGATCACAGCAACAGACAGAAAATTCTCATAAATGTAGAACTGGTAGTTGCATATGCATTTATACTTTAATATAAATAATTCAGAAAGGCTTCAAAGTTTTAAACGTTTTCATAGCTATATATTTTGTCACTAAATCAAGTAACCTTTTTTTCTAGAACTCTTGGTTTCTCATTTAAGAATTGTTAACCATCTGACATGCGTAGAGCAATAAAGGAAGGAATGAGAAATTGGGCTGAATCACAGACAGGTACATGGAGGCTTCTTTTTCCTTTTAGATCATTTTTTTCTAGGTACTAGTGTTGCTATTTGTCTTTTGGATACTCTTTGGAGTCTCTCTGTTCTTCTGTCTGTTTCCACAAATAGAATGCTGTTGAGAAAAGGAATTCTTCCAGGAATTAAACAGATCACTTGTAGGACGTTATTAACATTAGGCCTAAGAGCAGTAGTGGGATTCAAATATGTGAATAACCGGTTCTCTGTGTGGATGTCACTTCCGGAAGTCCATTCTGGCCTGGGCAACACAAAATTAGCTACCGATTCTGCTGAAATGGTGCGAACTGGCTGAATCCCACCACTGCCTAAGAGTATAGTTTGCACACCAGTGAATAATGGTAAGAAATGAGTGAAAAATGCTGATTTTTCATTTTTTAATTTGGTTTATAGAAATACCAAAAAATGCTACTAGTGGGATAGAATTTTTAAAAAGTCTATATTTATATATCAGTTCATTTGTTTACTTACATCTCAGAAGAATCTATATGCTTCTAGTTTCCTTTTATTATCATAACAATTCTGTAAGATTAGTAAATAGGATGTAGATGTACTTTATTATGTGGGGCTTTGAACCTTGAATCTTTCTGCTCCATGTCCAAACTTCTAGTAATGTCATGATCCTGCCTCTCAATTTTCATAATATTCTTTATGGAATGATTGTTTCTTTGTTTATTGTAGTTACATACTGCCATAATCTACATTAATTCTTGGTGGCTTATTTATCCAAAAACATATAAAACATATGACTTGCAGCAGAAAATAAAAAATTAAAAAAGAATAACATGAACATGAAATTTATCCATAAGTAGAGATGCAGGACAATTCCATTTTTGCTTATTTCTAGATTTCCAGCAATATGAGTGTTAATTACAACTAAAGCAGGTGGCTATTCTAGAGTATAGGAGACCATAGTTGAGAAGCTTTGTCTGTGAGCTGCTATACATATATTGACTTCAGGGACTACCTAAAGGGGTACTACAGCAAGGTCAAAGGGTAGTTTTTCAAACTTTGGCTCCAAGCTCTATAGAGTTTTATAGGCTAAAATTAGCAGATTTGAGTTGTGGCTAGAGAAGAATTGGCAACCAATGCTTGCTGCCATTCCAATTTTCTTATACATGAATTGCTGCATTTTGAATCAACTGCAGTTGTTTGCGTTATCTCTGTGCAAATTTGTGGATTTTTCTCTGCTGGCATAAATTTAAGATATTCTGTTCACTGAATGCTTCATTTGGGTGAAAGGGTTGAAGAGATTTTGTAGTTTTCTTTACTGTGGCCTCTGTTGTACCTGAAAAGTTAAATTAACCTCTAATATGATGTGGGAAGTCACTCAGGGACTTAAAGGATTAAGAATAAACTGACAAAAATTGCTTCTCTTTTTCTCCTGCAATAGCTTTTTCTTTAGGGTAATCCTTTTGCAAGCAAAAAGGACAGCCTAGATTATTTATTTATTTATTGGATTTTTATTCTGCTTTTATTACTTTGTAAAATAATTCAAGCTGGTAAATGTGCATAATGCTCATGCCTCCTTCTATTTTCACAAAATAATAATCCTGTGAGGTTAGTTGAGCTGAGGGAGAGTGACTAGCCCAAAATCACCCAGCTGATTTTTGATGCCTAAGGCAGGATTAGAATTCACAATCTCCTATATTCTACGTCAACACCTTAGCTATTACATCAAACTGGCTCTCAGGAAAAATATTTAAAATATTTGAAGTACATGAAGTTTGGTTTATTTTAATGCTGGATTTTGTTAGATCTGAAAAGCAACATTTGGGGGGGGGGGGGAGATCCTGGGCCTTTTTTGGTCTTTGACTAGAGGGCTGGCAGTGGCATTCCAAAACATGAACTGATGCTTACTTATATCTGGTGACATGAGTAGGTACTCCCAAAATTGAAATTGATTAATTTAAATATAATAATTTAAATACAATTAATATAATTACTTCTCATACAGTTAACAATTTTTCCCCATCTAAGAGTATTAGTTGAAAGAAGGAAAATTATGTTTGGAAAGCACCTTTTGGAGTGTCTCCTAAAGTTTAGAAGATATTTTTTATTATTTCTGTGTTAGTTATGGTTAGTTTAAGTTGTAGAATTCATTTCCTAGATGAGTTTAAGGCATTGAATGAAAATAATTTAATAAATCCCAACATTTAATAAATAACTCATCTGCAGAAACAGTTATTTCAAGTATTTATTTCCACTCTTTTTGTGTGATTGCATGCTAGACACCAGCACACCAAAAGTTCCAGGAAACTATGGATAGAGCTAGAAAACCTTCATACAAGAAGGAGTTCTTGCCTGCAAATCTAAGCATTATAAATATCCTGGGTCGGTTGAAGGCAATTTCCAATATTACAATTTACTTTCCAATATTTCAAATGAAATGAATTGAGTCTTGACTAACAGTCTTTTACATGATTAATTGTCTTCAGGGTGTACCTTTAAAAAAATTAACTGATGCCTTTTCCAAGTTACAGCGTGGAAATTGCTTAGGTCTTATTTATTTATTTATTTATTTATTTTCAAAAGGGGAAGAATTTTATTTCCAGCTGGGAATTGCCTTTGTACTTTGAATAAGGGCCAACTCAACAAGTGTTTCCTATCAACCTTATCAATGCAAGTTAATAAAAAGACCCAGTGGGTTGCTGTAAGTTCTCAGAGTTCAAAAGTGCTCTCAGATGTGATCTTTCTCAAGACCCCAAATGCTGTGGGCGTTTTGGTGTAAACAGGTCACAAATAGAACCTTTGAGTCAAATTCCCCCTGAAGTGCACGGCTTCAAAAGAATACAAACAAAAACAAGAAATATCCGCTCCTTTTTTCCTCCCACACAGTTCAGTCTAGTCAGTCCCTTTCTTTGGCCACTTCAGGCTATAGTTACAGAACTTAGAGCAAGAAAGAAAAAGGGAGGGAAAGCAAGAAAACAAGGAATTAATGTGCATTAAAGAAAGACTTCTTTTACCAAGCTCTGTACAATATACTGTTTTTAAAAGTTGGAAACTATGTTAGCAAAAAAGCCTGGGTTGTAATTTAGATAACAACTCTGACAATGAGCCAGCTTGTTAATTGTAAAGAATCATGGATAGCTGCCAACAACAGTATCCTGGATATGAATTCTTTTTGTAAATTACTGAATGATGTGACACTATGGTTTATATTATATTTTCATATGCAGGTAGACCTCAACTTACAGCCATTCATTTAGTGACTGTTTGAAGTTACAGTACCAGTGAAAAAAAATGACTTATGACCATTTTCACATTTATAACCATTACAGCATCCCTATAACCATGTGATCAAAATTTGGGTGCTTGGCAAGTGGCATGGATTTACAGTGTCATGTGATCATCTTTGTGATCTTCTGACAAGCAAAGTTAATGGGGAAACCACATTCACTGAACAACCATCTTACTAATTAATAAGTGCAGTGATTTGCTTAACTGTGACAAGAAAGATCGCAAAAGGCAAAATTCACTTAACTGCTATCTTGCTTAGTAATGGAAATTTTGGGCTCAATTGTCATCATAAATTGAGGACTACCTGTATTAATTTGTTAGATACTTAGAAACAAACAAAAAACTCCACAACCTTTGCACAATGGGTGGTCCTGGGAACAACAAAGTTTTGATGATTAGATCTTATTGTAAGCATTGCTTAAACCAAAAATGCAAACAAGGAGATCAGAGCCAAGTGATTCATCTCAAAACCATGATAGAAATTGCAGTTGTAAAGCCGTTTGTTTTTCAGCTTTATACTTCACAGCACTTTTTCTGGTATTGCTATGTGGTCTCAAAATGAAAGATTTTTTCTTGGTTTCTTTAATCAGCTTGCTAGATTGTTTGGAAGCATATCTAAAGAGAGAATCCAACAAACTGTGGAATAAATTTTGCTTATTATAATAACTCTTAGCATAGGTCTTCCTGACATGATTCATATGCCATTACTTTAACATATCTTTGATATTTCACTTGGATCTAATAACTTCAATGCATTTAATAGAAATAATATTTAATTCCAGTTTGCCATATGTTTTGGCATGCAATGATTTATATAAATATAATATTATATATATATATATATATATATATATATATATATATATATATAATCAAAAATATTTACAAATATTAAATATTAGATATTAAAATATTATTTGTAACTTTTGCTTGGATTTCTGTACTTCATTCATAGAAAATTAGAAAGAACTGAATTGTGGAACTTCAATAGAAAAAAAGAAATAGATAGCTTGATTCCTTAGGCTCAAAAGACCAAATTAAAAATAGTTCAGTAGATTTAAAGTTCCCATAAATGTGGGAGAAATATTTCATTGGGATAAAGTATTTCTTACACATACAGTATGTAACATTTCTAGTATAACACAGTGCTCAATTTATTATTTTGATTAGTGGTACTACTAACTTGAGTTTGAACATATGGAGGAAGAGATTAGATTCATTACTTTAAAAACCTGAATTATTCTAAAGATTTCAATTTCTAAATCTGATTCATGATTTATTTTACCCTTTCATTCAATTGTGTCTGATTTTCAGAGACATCCTGCACAAGTCCCTGCAGTTTTCTTTACAAGATTTTTCAGTTGCTTTCTGCCATTGCAAATCCTTTCTAGGGCTGAGAGAAAGTCACTTGCCTAAGGCCAGTCAGGAATTCACAGTTTAGTCATGGTTTCTAGCCTACACTAAACTGGCTCTCAGATACAATGGCCATATGTACATGTAATTATTAGTTTATTGTTCCTTTTGGGCAAGTAAAGTAATCCATGACAGACCTTTGAAGAAAATTTGAATAACCCAGATTAAGGTTATCCTTGATTGAATCTTGTCAAAATTCAGGATGTCCGTTGTTAAACTTAAAAACAAGAATAGCTAGAAATCTGCGTTTTTCTAAATTTCAGCTTCATTCAGGCCAAATAAGAGCAGAAACTTCAAGGGGTCACATTTTTTTAAGCTAAGAAGGAAGTCATAGCTATGTAGAAAATCTGTCTGATGCAGAACAAAAAGTTCAAGCCTTTATGTCTTTTTCTTCTGCTCTTTTGGGTCAATAGTCTTTTGGCTGTTCTTTTCTTAGCCTTCAGATTGTAATATATCTGTTTTATGTATACACGATGGTTGTGTTTGATCTGAGCAGCATAGGTTTCTATCCAGCCAGGATTAGCAATAGCAGTTCCCAGCAATTTTGAATGTGGCGATACTTGCTTTGATATCAGTGTGCATATGGCAAGGCTTTTGTTGAAAGAGTCTTAGAAAAAGGTCTAATGCAGCTGACCTAAAAGGTTCTGAGAATATTTTGCCAGTGAAGCTTACTAAGAAGAAGGTTGCAGTTCAAGTTTCTGCAGATGATGAATGCCATCCAAATCATTAGAGATAGCTAAGTTAAGTTCTAAAATAGCTGTTTTTTCATTCTTAATTAAAGAACCTGCTCTTATATCCTACTTTATTTTATCCTGGCAAGTTTATTTTTTTGCAGTTCTGTAGTGTTAAAGTATAGAGGGAATACAGTGATTGGAATACTTCTCCTTTCAAATTAAATTTCTGTGTTGTAACCATGGTAATGCAAAACTGGATTTTTGATTTGTATATCAATATTTGAAATTATGTCAATCTATTTTTAAATTCGATTTGTAGAATTCATGCTGTTCTTTTCTTTCCTAATACATTCAAATTGTTGAATTGCAAAATGTCCTAAGAACAAATTAGGCACAAAAGGCTAGTTACAAGCCTTTTGGACTGGGGAGCTCTGACAACAATGACTTATGTCCTTGTTGAAAATGGGCCCTGTACATTTGGTTGCCTTTGAAGGTGACTCTTTTAAAATACAGTAGCCATTTTCTAAATGGAGATAGCAGAATTATCATTTTTATGCATTATTGCATTTTGTTTTGCATACTGCTAAAATGTGATTGAAATCTTATAAAAGCATCAATCAATCAATCAATCAATCAATCAATCAATGTGCTGTTGATTAGATTTGCAGTCCTACATGACTTGTCATCGAAGTTGAATTGCAAGCTCAGACTCTGGGAGATGGTATGCTGAAGATCGCCTCCTTGTGAAGTAAAGGGACAGAAGGCCAATGATGTATCTTTTTGATGGTTGCCCTTATTACTTTCCACCTGATATAAGGAATATCCCAACCTCTGCTTTGAAAAAAAGATTGCTTTCTCAAGGTGTTAATGCTTTGACGATAGAAAGATTTCATGTAATTAATTAGTTAGACTGCTTTATTATTTTTACAATTTTTGTTTCTGGTCATATACATTTTTAAATAATGATAAACCACCTGCAATTTTATAAAGAAACAAACAAACAATGTCTGGAGTTTAAGATATATGAGAGCTATTCAAATAATTATTAATGGAGAAAAAAACTAGGTTAATTCTGGATTCCTTCTCATGTTACTACATATCTTGATTTTTATTCTATTTACTTCTTCACCTCAGTAGAAGTAGGAATGCTACAGAGGAATTCAGTGCTAACCACTTTATGATGTTACATAATTTCTGCGTTTCATTTTTGAATGATTAAATTATCAACACCTCAGGTGATTCACAGTGATTTTATTTATATCTATTAAGGACGAAATAGCACTGGGTATCTTTGTGTGGGTTATTTACTGATTTTTTTTTTCTTATTTAGCTTAAGTTGGAACTTGCATATGAACAGTTTGTGATCTATTCCACAGTCAGGCCTTTATCTTTGTGTAGTTGGTTTCATTTCTATGTACTCCATCTGGTAATACCCATGTATATAAGTGTCATTTTGAAGTCAGTCATGTTTGAAATCAGTGTTAGATATGAAGAAATCATTGGAGTGGCAGAAATTGATGTCACTCTGCTCTTCATTTTGGTTTCCTAAGTCATACAACTCTACTATACATTCCAGTCTCCAACCACAAAGAGCACCTTTTGCTTGCCAGTTCAATTGATTTCATATTAAACATAACTATAAAACTGGCCAATTTCCTCTGTGTCTGCATCCATGGTTAGACCATAAGCTTGGATAATTGTCATATTCAAGGGTTGTTTGAAATCTAATTTATGCTGTTCAGTCACCGACTGCATTGTATTAAAGTACAGTTTTTGCTATTACCAGCCCTTCAGGATGATCAGGTTAGAAGCAGATTGCCAGATGTCCTGAAGGCTTTAATCTAGCCATACAATAAATAGCATTAGTCCTTGAAAAGACCCTGTTCTTCTTCAGTAGCATGTTAAGGGTCATCTGACCTGCTGGCACTATATCATCAATCATTTTACAGTGTCTATTCATATTTTTTTTCTAAAATATAGGAGCAGTTTACCATTGTCTTCTCCCACGCAGTATGAAATGATGCTTGATAATGTCACTAAAGTGATTATCTGCTTCAGGCATTGTTTTATATCACTGCTATTCAATTAAGGTGCCTGCTTGTTTTAGCTAGGCAGCTAAGATGACCTTCATGCCTTGAGTGGCTCTAAGCATTCTTCTTCATCTCTCCCCACAATGAAGAGGTAGCATAGCAGAATTTGAGGGCTGGAAAATAAATGACATCCTGCAGATGATATCTGTAACACCATTAAACATTCACATCTGCCTATCCTAGGTCCTTGGGAGGGACTCAGCAGGTAGACAAAAATGCCAAATCCAGTCTGAACATCTGACTGACTATACAACGAACCATAAATAATAAATACATGCATGGTAATGTGTGTGCATACATAGAAACACAGTGAGTTAACTTATTCTTCAGTTACCTTTATTATAGGGAAGTAAGTTCAGTTAAACCAGGGGATTGATTTATATTTAGTTATTTAAAAAGTTATCACAAGTATTTTAATCATGTTTGTGTTAAGATTTGTTTGAAAATAAGAAAATAATTTCCATAATATAAATATTATTTCTTGAAACACATCTCGTGGCATGTTTTTTTACCTTAAGACTATAAGATTACATATAGACTACATTTCAGAACTCGTTTTGCTCTGAAATTTGCTCTTGGCAGGTGAAAAAACTGTAATTTTTTTCCTGTTTGCTGGGTCAGATGTTCTGCTACATCATTCATTGAAACACTGTCAGATCTATGGTTTTACTACCATATCATGTACATTGCTAATTTTCAGTCTGAAGTATTAAGGTAATAAAACAAAGCAAACTTCTGATAAGTTTCATTTTGGTTAAAATTATTATATATGATTTAAAGTGAAGGTTTATGTAAGAAATTCTGTAATTGTAGATGAATTGTTCTGGGGTTTCTAGAAGAGAAAGGGAGAGCAGGAGCCATCTATGTGATTTTAATTTTAAATAGAAAGAGCCAACTATGTGTTGAACAGTCAGGTTCTCTCTGAAGTGAATAGAAGTTAAGACTGTTCAACAGATGTTCAAGAAATTTCACAGCTTGACACCATTTAGTCACAGAGGCTTTGTCTCAAAATACTGCAAGAGAAAGGTCAGATACCATCAGAATATTTTATTCTTTTTAGTATATTCCTATGAATTCTGTTTAAGAAGAAATAAAATTATAAACCTTTGTCTAGAAGAAATCTTGCCTACTAGAAATTCAAATTCAAAGGTTACTTTTTCTTCCAAGAAAAGATAATGTACAATTTAGTAGTAGCTGGTTGCAGAAATTACAGGAACAACAACAACAACAAGGTTGGAAGGGAACTTGGAGGTCATCTAGTCCATCCCCCTGCTCAGGCAGGAAGCCCTATACCATTTTAGACAAATGGCTGTCCAGTCTCTTCTTAAAAACTTCCAGTGTTGGAGCATTCACAACTTCTGGAGGCAGGTTGTTCCACTGATTAATTGTTCTAACTGTCAGAAAATTTCTCCTTAGTTCTAGGTTGCTTCTCTCCTTGATTAGTTTCCATCCGTTGCTTCTTGTCCTGCCTTAGGCGCTTTGGAGAATAGCTTGACTCCCTCTTCTTTGTGGCAGCCCCTGAGATATTTGAACACTGCTATCATATCCCCCCCTCGTCCTTCTCTTCATTAAACTAGACATACCCAATTCCAGCAACCGTTCCTCATATGTTTTAGCCTCTAGTCCCTTAATCATCTTTGTTGCTCTTCTCTGTATTCTTTCTAAAGGAACATATGAGAGAATTTGCCCTGATTTGTAGAGAAAATGAGGTTGTGATCAACAAATAGCTTTTCCCATTACTGTTTTCTGGACAATTATAAGAATAGTGATGAGGTCGCATTAATGTATGTAAAATTATCACGGGCACAAGTTCGGATTATTTTCTGAAATCCTCTTTACAATTCTGTAAAATATTACCAGGTTATGAGTCTTTGGCATGTATACTTCCAACACATGAAGTAGTATTGAGGAAATGGCTCTGATTATGAATTCCATTTCTGGATATTTTATATATAAGGTTAAGCTTTTTAAGGCAACACATGCATTTCCACCTCTGGCATCCTGTGAGTCAGTGGGTTGATTAGGAAAAAAAATAAACTTAATAGAAATAATAATATTCCGTTCTGGCAGTAATGGAGTTGATTTTAATATTTTCCTGTTTTCTAGAGAGATAGATTAATGATCTCTGACAAATCATCAAGTCTAAAATATTGTCCCTGTATTTCTTTTTCTTTTCTGCTCCCTCTGTAACCCCAACATATACAGCAGGAGGTAAGAAATAAAAATAGTGCTTTGCCCTACTTAATGTCCTTGATGTATACCAATTTCATACAGTGACAGCTAATATGCAAATTTGTGAAAAACTCCATTAGTTGTTTGAAGCTAGGAAAACCTATCTGTCAGTATCTGTGACATTATGTAACCTGAATTTTTATGTGGGAATCTCCTTTGAGATACCTAGACAGTTGAATTTCCTCTAGTGTCAAATGTTCTCAGAATTTCAGAGGAGCTACTCAGAGTGATACATTTTTTATTACCTTGATACTATTGGTGATAGCTAGCCCTCCCTTCTTTTGTAGTAATACACAAACTTTTGGCAATGAGAAAGGAAGAAGACAGAGAGAGAAGGGAACTGAAAGATATTTTCTTCAATAGTTATATATTTTTTCCCTGAACAAAATCTATTTGGAAATTTAAATGTTACATGCTACAGAAATCATAACCAGAATTATGAATGATAATTATTAATTATCAATTGTACTTTTACATTACATTACATAAAGGTAAGACAAGAAGCAATGGATGGAAACTAACCAAAGAGAGATGCAACCTAGAACTAAGGAGAAACTTCCTGACAGTTAGAACAATTAATCAGTGGAACAACCTGCCTCCAGAAGCGGTGAATGCTCCAACACTGGAAGTTTTTAAGAAGAAACTGGATAGCCATTTGTCTGAAATGGTATAGGGTTTCCTGCCTGGGCAGGGGGCTGGATCAGATGACCTCCAAGGTCCCTTCCAACATTATTATTATTATTATTATTATTATTATTATTATTATTATTATTAATCGCACAGTCAGGCAGATGTTCAGACTGGATTTGGTATTTTTGTCTACCTGTCAAGTCATTACCAAGGACTTGGGATAGGCAGATGTGGATGTTGTTGTTGTTATTATTATTATTATTATTAGATAATTTTTATGCTTATTTACATAAAAATGTCAGTAAAACCTTCTGAACATGAACATAGTTGAATGAAAACAATCCATTGAATATATGTCTCTTTTAGCTCCTTAGGAAGATACGATATTAATGTGTGAAGGAAATGGATATATTTATTTATTTTCTTGTATTTGCATCCCATTGTAACCAGTTTGGTTCTAACAAAAAAAAGCAGAAGAAGTCTTACAAACAGACTAAAGTTCAAAAATTACATGGGGTCCTGTACAGTATAATATTCAAATGATGTTCCATAGAACGTAAAGAGAAAAACTCTACATTTGAATGTACTTTTTTCGGTTTCTGTCATGAAACCCATCTGCAAAAATCTAATAGGGCAGTGATGGCAAACCTTTTAGAGACCGAGTGCCTAAACTGCAACCCAAAACCCACTTATGCATCGTCAAGTGCTGGCTGGGTGTGGCCCATTGGCTGGGTGTGGCCAATTGGGTGGGCATGGCCCTTTGGGTGGGTGTGGCTGCGGTGGTAATGGCAGACTGGGTGGGACTAAAAAGTTCAATCAATCAATTCCAACTTTGCAAGATCTTTTTTTTTCCCGTGAGAAATTGAAATTGATTGAACTTTTTTTTTTTTTTTTGCACAGGGTGGCGGAAAGATTTTACAAAACCCAGCTGAAGGCCTAGGACTGGGGCGACAGCACACGTGCCCACAGAGAAGGCTCTGAGTGCCACCTCTGGCACCCGTGCCATAGGTTCACCACCATTGTAATAGGGTTTCCTGACATTCAAATGCAGTCAGTTTTTTTTATTATCAGAGCTTTTCCTCTTGAGCTGAATGAGTTTCTATGCTTTTTTTTAATCTGACAGGTTCATGGTCTAAAAAACTTTGGAGCTCTGTTCTGTAGTTGATATATAAAAACCTCAAATGGACTGGAAAGAAATTTAGAGAATTTTAGAAATCATGCCCACCCAATTGGCCACACCCAGCCAATGGGCCACACCCACCCAGCACTTGATGATGCATAAATGGGTTTTGGGTTGCAGTTTAGGTACTCGGTCTCTAAAAGGTTTGCCATCACTGCCCTATTAGATTTTTGCAGATGGGTTTCATGACAGAAACCGAAAAAAGTACATGACATGAAACCACCATTCTTCCCAGGAATAATTCCAAAACATATTAATAAAAATTGACATAATTTATTAATGTACTTGTTACAGCTGCAAAGATAAATTTAGCACCACATTGCAAAAGAGATACATTACTGAAGACTGAGAATGAAACTTAAAGAATATAGAATAATTGCAACATTAAGAGCAATTTTAACCAAATTTAACAAGAATGGTTTCTTTACTTACTATTTATTATGCAGCAAAGCAAATATAAATAATATATTTATACTATGATCTTTAAAGGGCAAAAAGCATGACTAAAGAATGAATATCAGAAACACCCAAAACATTTAAATTGGGAAACCAATTTAGCTTTGGAAGTAAACATTTTCTGGATATTTGCTGACTATAGTTTGATAATCTGGAAACCAAATGAGGATTTTTAAAAGTCCATGTGGATCAGGCCCAGCTCTGCTTCCTTAGCTTGAAAGCATGCCTAAGCATTTTGCTGTGTGTACTATGGAATCTCCAGAGACAATTAAACAAAAGCAGCAATTCTGTACCTTTATACAAATCCACTTGTTTCTATTTTTCTGCAGTGTTGTGGGTAAGATGATGCTTTCGTTATTTTGATAAAGTAAGAATGAAAAGAAAGCCATATTCAATAATCTTTGGTGAATCAGATAAAAATAGTGTAACAAAAAAAAAACTACATTAGATGATTAGGCAGCGTCAGTTCATATGTGAAGGAAAGAAAGCAAAATATTGATAAATACCCTCCATATTAAAATTTTCATGTAGTGCCCTCATCCTTGATGAAGAAATATTCTATTCCTTTTGAACACAAAATCATTTGGGAGTAAATACAACAGAGCTCCCTTATAATTGCCTTCTGATACTGTGGAAGAAGTGTGAATATAATACTGTTGGCAAGGCAGTTGTCAAATGTCCACATCCAGTTTGTTCAAACATGGGAGATAGTTTTCCATAACAGATGCTATGTTCCCTTTATATGGCATTTTCCTTCCCCATTTTGCAGATAGATTTTCCTATAAAAATTCGTTATTATGATAAAAATTGACTCTTGAAAAAACAAGCTTTTTGTAACACATATTACCTGTTGCATTATTTTTCAATTTAAGATTATTAAAAAATCCTGATACTTTGATACATTTTGTCAGTTATCTTTATTACAGTGTGAATAACTGTCCTAAATATATACCTTTTGCATGGAATTTCCTAACAAATGCGTTTCTATTTTATACTGTTTGTTTCCTAAAAATGTCTCCGTTTTGTGAGAAATACAAATTAAGAGAATCCACTTAAAAATGTGGAGACCATTTTTCTCCATCATCCAGATCTGAGGCAAAATGTAATGGCTTGACATAAAATGATTTGTTACCCATAAATATTTGTTACCCAAATTTTATTAAGATACATTCATCTGTTCATATAATTCTGAATTTTAAATGTATTCATATTTAAAATCCAGACTTGTAAATACATGGTAGCATTTCTTTTCACTGAAAGTATTTTTTCACTCAGCTGTCCCAATGTAGTGCCCTCCATATCTTGGCTGCAGATGTTGGAAATTGTATGGAGCAATACATTTGAGCAAGGCACTATGTTAGTTTGCGCTAAACTTACGGTTAAAATGAAGACTTCTTGCTTGCATAAATGGAACCCTTTACATTTAGGAATAAGGAGAAATCAATTTTGAATGCCAGAAGTCTACCTATATTAGGTGTATATTTTTCTACCTGTGCAGCAGGACTTACATTATTATATTATAACGTAACAAATCTGACCTTATTATCCACCGAGATAGCTATCTTTCCTTATAATACTGCTGTCAGCAAATAGCCATGTTTAGTTAAATATTGCCAGATTTGTCTTTCCCTGGAGATATTAATTTTTGTAACTTCATGAGTCTTTGTATTTGAATAATTCTATAAAGATTTATGATATCAACAGTGTCTTCTTCATTTGCCAGACATATAACAGTAAGAAATGAAGGGAGGAGGAGAAAAAGAATCCAAAGAAGAAAGAAAACAGCCCTAGATAGAGGCAGCAATCCTCCCATATTATTCAATTTAGTTCCTTCAGGTGTTCTCTGTTCAATAGCCATCCACTCCATCCAGTTTGTGTCCTTGATCCTTGCCTAGGCCATTCCCATCACTCAATATCTGACAGTCTCCTGATCATCAGAAACCCTCCCCTTCATTCTTTATAAGGAAAATAAATCCTTTGATGATAAAAATAAGTCACATCAAAGGATGTAATAGTCACAATAGAAGGCATAAGACCATCTAGAAGGGGGACAAGGGAGAGGACAGAATTCAGAGCAGATCCCTGGCATTGTACCCAGAACATTCATTCATGATCCACAAGATCAGTATGTATGCCAGACATAGGGAATATTCATAAATGAGTTCTACTGAATTAATTATTGGGTCCATGAACTCAGGAGGAGAAATTTGGATAATGATTCTGTTACTTTTCATCTCATCCTTAGTCTGTCTGGCATGGGGTCCCTGAGGTCAGACAAAACCATCATATATAAAAAAACATATTTTCATGGATCTAAAAGATTGCTGACTAGTCCTGATCTGTTGCAGCAGACTCACTAGCTAGGGAATGGATCAGAAAGATTCAGGTGGAATTTCATCTGTGATTCATGAATAATGTCCTGTGGTAGTCCTCAAAAATAACAAGTAGTCACGACCCAACAACAAACAGCTTGGTCTACTTCACATACCATGAATCATACTCCAGATATCTGTTTTTTCCCACTAAGAATTGGGACATTAACTGATGATATGTTAGCAAGGATTAGCGTCAGGGTTTTTTTGTTTATAATATTTTATGTTTTAACTAGTTGTGTTTTATAGTTTTTTATTTTATATGTTTTTTCTAAAAAAAAATCTTTGATTGGGAGCCACCTAGAGTTGGATGAAAGATGGACAGCTATATAAATGTTGTATGTACAGTGTACATGTATGCATGTATTATATGTGTATAAGTGAGTGAATGAGTGAATTAATGAGTGAATGAATTAATTTGCTGAATGGGTGCTTAGCAAAGAAGATTGGGATTCTTATGAAAATGTTTTTGATAGTATCCTATTGGAAATGGCCAAATGAACTAGTTGCCTGCTTTATTTCATTTATTTGGGAGCCTTATGTGTAGATATGTTTATCACAGATGAGCTTTCTAGAAGTTGATGACTAGAGGTTTGATTCTCAGAGGTATTCCTCAGAAGTATTCCTAGGAATATTTTGATCCTTGAGAGTCATTTCCTGATTCCTGAGAGTGTTGTTTTGTAGCTTTGGCAAGATATGAAAAATTATTGACAGTATTTAACTTGTTAAGCCATAAGAAGTGCTGCTTTTTTTTGTTTGCTTTCATTGCTGATGTAAGTGCTTGAGAGACACATGTATAGAGTATAAAGAGGTTGTCTGGGTTGATCCTGTAGCTTTTTGGTATCAAAGAGATGTAATCAGAATGACAATGCGAGTTTAGTAGTCAACTAGTCTCTCAGATCTTTGTCTTGGTGGAATGCATATATAAAATAGTTCAATTGACTGAGTTTATGTGTTTCCATAACAAGTTTTGATTGGAAAGCGAGTTTAACTTTGGCTTAGATGGCCTTGTTTTGAATTAAGGTTTTTTCATTAATAATCATAGTCTTTAAATATGTGTTGTGGGGAAAGAGTCAACCTATATTTTCATGTTTTGTTCAATTATTTTATTATAACAGCTTCAATTGTGCAAGATTGTGTTATAGCATTAAGTTACAGAATGATGAAATCAGGATTTTTTAATTTATTGAAATTCACTAGAAATACACTATTTTGGCAAGTGTACTTACAGTTTTGGATCTGTGAAGACAGAAAGCATTGTATTTAAAAACAACTGGAGGTTTTCCTTCATCAGTGATAAATATTTGATACTTTTTTAAAAAAAATGCTATATTACTATGCATATATGTAAACTCATTATCCAGTCAAGACTTGGCAGTTTGCCTTTCATTAAAGTGAGAATTTTGACTAAAATTCAAGTCAGATTGGTAGCTGAAGATAAAAGTAACAGCTTAATTTTGTAAGAAATGATGACAATAGTTTAAATGGAGAATAGTTGAAAGGATTTTGTTTTTGCTTTTGACTTATGAGTATGATTGAACTCTAAGGAATTATTGATTCTCCAGTATGAGGATGGATAATCCACGGATGGGTTTCCTGTTGTCCTTTTACCCTATAGACTAAGCCTGAGAGTTTGCCATGCTTCCTGCTTGGCTAGGCTGTCCCAGTTCCGACTTAGTCTTGTACCCAGCAGAACGCGTTGGTTTTTCCTCAGATCGCAGGTTGTACTATCTGTGAATTATATCCCCTTTTCTCATCCTCTTTTAGAGAACTTCTAGGAAGTTTCCCTATTTCTCCCCAAGAAATCTCGTGTTCTCTCTCTCTGTGCCTTTTGAACTGCTGAGGACAGACACCGGGCTGAATATGGTCCTACAGGACAACTCTGCCGAGCCGCGGCTCAGCTGATCAGCTCAGCTGATTGGCAGGCTTCTGCGGAGCTCTTAGCTGACCGCAGGCCAGCTGGGCTTCGGCCCAAAGATTCTCGGCATCTCCGGCTCGCCGCGCTGACAGTGGCCACCATTTTGGGAGCAGTGAGACAGCTGTTTTCCTTACTAAAACATCTGAAATTTTTTTCCTTCTGACCTGATTTTATTGAGGAAGAGAGAGAGAGAGAGGCAGAGAACAGACTCTAATTGCACCAGGAGTCTATGAAGGTGGAGATCGCGAAATTTAGCGTCCCTTCACACAGCCTTCTTTTCTTGCCTCAGAAGTTGACAGTCGCCATTTTGAATAATGTTTTGGTGCCATTTTCTACCTCACTATTAGCCTTTCAGGGCCTTCGGTGCTCCAGCACTATTAACATACACATACTCCTCCAGAGGGCTAAATAGCTCTGACAGCCACCCCTGACATTGCCCCTGACAATCCCTTCCATAAGAGTTGATCCACACTATCTTGCCATTGCAAGCCTTGGCCTTGAATCAACTCCAGTATTGGACAGTGCATTATAGTAAATTTTAAATCACCCTGTTAATTCAGGAACCAGAACACTGTGGTTCACAGTAAATTCTTCACAAGATAATACTGGTTTTACCAGTGGGTGGAAACTAACCAACCAGAACCCAGCCTTTAATTCCATTTGAGGTCCATTCTCAGTCCTGTACTGAAGGATCTCCAACAAAATGGCAGAGGACAAGCAACCCCAGATTGTGCTAAACACTACCAGCTCTCCAAGCAAAAAAAGGCGCAAATCCTCCAAATTGGAAGTGGCAGGGAAGCTGAAGGCAAAGGCTAAAGCCATTTCTAACAAGGTTCCATCCAAAGAGGCCACCAGAAGACATCTGGCCTTGGAGAAGCAATTTTCCCAAAAGGAAACTCCGAGGGAGATTCCTCTCATTTCTTCAGCTCCATCCGAGGGCTCCCTCTTTAGTCTTCAGCTTGCAACTGCTTCTCAGACCCAGAGACCATGGTCCCCAGACATGGAAGCCGGGCAAGGGGATGGCATACCCACCACCCCAGGCCCAAACCTCAGTTGGGCAGCTCCTTCACTCAGTAATCAGCTGGGGCCCTCAGCCACGTTCACACCCATGGCTCCTGGTCTCTGTCCCAAGTATCATGACCAGAACAGCTCCAAACCCTGATTGCTCAGGCATTTGCACAGAGTATTGCATCCTCATGGCAGAGACACATACCTGCATCTCCAGTCCACTTCCCATCTGAACCCCCGGAATATGCTTGCTCTGTTGATTCAGATCGCTCAACTCGAGACAGCGGATCGTATTCGGATGTAGAGGAGCCAGGGGACCTACCATTGTCGGAAGACGAGGAGGCGTCTCCGGATCCCTCTCCCTTCGTGAGGTTGTTTGACCCCACATTGTTCAGATCTCTTCTATCAGGCAACCACAGCAGCCAAGATTGAACCTGAACAAGAACCACAACCCAGCCCTTCCACCAGTCAAACTCCAGACCCTCTGTTTTCTGAACCGACAGTGACCCAAAAACACATCTGTGTCCTCCCTTTTTCCTCAGTACCGTCAAAAAACAATGGGGTAGTCTTAGCGCTTCCCCTGTGCTAATCGAAAACTTTTTAATGTGGCCCCCTCACTGACGGAACTGCTAGAGGTCCCGACGGTCGATACATCTCTAACACCTATTTTTTTCCCCCTCTACCATACCAGGGGACATGGCAGAAGCCTTGAGGTCGGAGGAAAGAAAGTCAGAATTTTCCTTATGCAGGTCCTATCAGGCGTCCGCGTGGGCAGTGAAGGCATCCACCTCTGCCTCCTTTTTTTCCAGAACATCCATCATATGGCTCCGAGGGCTTCAGACCATGATCCCCCAGGAGCAGGTACGGGCCCACCAAAATCTTGATCTGAAAAGACCAAATTCCTATCTGATATACAAGAAATTCAAGATGCAGACCCTCCAATCTATTCTGGCCAGTATCAGAAGGGACGACTCCCTGATGTCTATCGACCTCACGGAAGCGTATCTGCATATCCCGATTCTTTCTGAACATTGCAGATTCTTCAGATTCAATTACAGATCCCGTCATTATCAATACAGAGCCCTGCCATTCGGCCTGTCTTCTGCTCCGAGGGTTTTTACAAAGATCTTGTCGGTTCTAGCAGCTCACCTGAGACTGGTTCCAATATGGATCTAGTGCTATCTGGACGATATTCTCATACAGTCCATGTCTGTTCAGACAGCGAGGTTGGACTTGGCCCTCTCCATCGAGGTCCTTCAGAACCACGGGTTCTCTGTAAACTTTCAAAAAAGTCAGATAGTTCCCTCTACTCATCTTCTTCATTTGGGAGGGGTCATAGATACAGGA
Source organism: Crotalus tigris (assembly GCF_016545835.1). Classification (NCBI taxonomy): domain Eukaryota; kingdom Metazoa; phylum Chordata; class Lepidosauria; order Squamata; family Viperidae; genus Crotalus; species Crotalus tigris. Next base: position 3,441,549 of record NW_024096690.1, read on the forward strand.
CAGCGCATGGGCTAATTGTCGCTGGACCGCCAGGACAGTATCCAGACCCTGGTATGGCAGATCCATCAGGATTGGGTTGTCTCTCTAGCCACTCTTTCCCAACTTTTAGGGAAAATGATCTTGTGTATTTCTATAGTATCATGGGCCAGACTGCACTCCAGAGACCTGCAGTGGTTCCTATTCCCCTTTCAAAAGCGGAAAATCAGTTCCTCCAACAGAAAAGTAAGGGTCCCACCTCGGACACTGAAATCCCTCTACTGGTGAACCTCCCTAGCGATATCCAGAGGTTTGTTTTTCAAGGAGCCGACGCGGCTCACCCTCACTACCGATGCCAATCTCTTCGGATGGGGGGGGGGCTCATCTCCAATCTCAGTTGGCTCAGAGTCGGTGGTCCCAACTGGACCTGCAGCACAACATAAACTGGTTGGAGCTCAGAGCCGTTCACCTAGCCTAGGTGAGGGGATAGCACGTTCTAGTCCTTATGGACAACATAGCAGCCAAAGCCCACATAAACCAACGGGGGCACCCGGTCTGGGTCACTTATGACCAAGGCCAGACTGATGTGCTTCTGGCAAAAACCAACCCCTCATTCTTCAAAGTGGAACACATTTTGGGAGAGACAAACAAGCAGGCAGACGCCTTGAGCAGAACAACGGTGGACCACTCTGAGTGGCCCCTGCATCCCAATCTATTCAAGGAGATAGCGGAGAGGTTTGGTCATCCAATACTGGACTTGTTCGCATCTCCAGTGAATTCCCAGCTCCCGAGATTCTTCTCCCATTTTCTGTTTCCGGGGGTGGAGAGTGGATGCCCTACACAGTCCATGGCCCAGGGATCTGCTATACGCCTTCCCCCCTCTTCCTCTAATGCCAGCGGTAATTCGCAAACTATTACAGGAAAGGGCAGAAGTCATACTGGTTGCTCCACACTGGCCGAGACGTCCATGGTTTGCTGACCTCGTGAGTCTTTCCGTCTCTCCCCCGTGGAGAATCCCTCCAGATCGCATTGCCCTCAGCCAGGGAGCCCTTCAACTTCCAGATCCCCAGTGGCTCCAGTTAGCCACCTGGCACTTGAGTGGAGACATCTGAACCAGGAATCCTATTCAACGAGAGTAGTCAACATGATCCAGGCATCCAGACGTCCTTCTCCCAACAGAATATATGACTCTACGTGGAAGAACAAGACAAATAAATAAATATGCTCCACAGAAGCATATCACTGCTCATTCCACCCGCAGTGCTGCAACTTCAGCAGCTTGGACAACACAACTGCCCATTGCTGAGATTTGTCAGGCAGCAACTTGGTCGTCGCCCTCCCTGTTTATAAGACACTTCAAAATAGATAAATTTGCCTCTGCACACGCCTCCTTTGGCCGGAGGGTGTTACAACAAGTGTTGTCTGGTGGGACACATGGCCTGACTATTTCCCTCCCATAGGGACAGGGCGGCTTTGGTATGTCCCATCCATGGATTAGCCATCCTCATGCTGGAGAAGGGGTGTTGTCTTACCTGAATGCCTTTTCTCAGCATGATGATGGATAATCCACACCCACCGCTTTAGTGTCTGTCAGGTCCTGTGTCAGGGGTAGGGAACCAACGCGTCAGACTTCGTCTGCTCCTTTGCCTTTGTCGGAAGTGGGTCAGCCTAGCCCAGCAAGAGGCATGGCAAACTCTCAGACTTAGTCTATTGGGTAAATGAACAACAGGAAACCCATCGGTGGATTATCCATCATCATGCTGAGAAAAGGCGTTCAGGTAAGCCAATGCCTCTTACTTGATACTTGAGGTCCATAGCAAGAATAATTTAGCAGGATGTTTTCTTCAGTACCAATGTTATTCTACTGTTATTTAGATGAAAGTTTATTGACCCTCTTCCCCAATGGGAGGAAAGTGGTCATGCAGTCTGTGGAGTTCCTTGTCCTGGCAGTGTAAATTGATCTTGTCAAAAGGGGAGAGGGAATGGGAATCGTACATTAAAGGACTCTTATTTTTTTAGTTCATTCCCAAAAGAGTTTAAAATTTATGTTAGTTATACTTTTGAAATGCTTCTATGGAGCGTATTTATTTATTTGTCTTGCTTTATGATACAGAACAACAACAACAAAGTAATAAAGATGGTGACATTGTATCTACTGTTTAGAATATGAGAGGCAAAGTATACATTGACTCCAAGTTAATTAACTAGAATGTTTTAAAAACAAATTTTCAGATTCAATTTTATATTACTGAATTGAAAACTATTGAAGAAAATATAAGTTTATATAATATTAAGTATCTGAATGTGCAGCTAATAAATAGGTTAGCTTGGTCATTCAACAGTGAGACATTGGTGAAATGGGCGCAACAGCGCCTGTACCTTCACACGTTCCTTCTATTACTTTCTGCAGGGGGGCAACTGAAAGTATCCTCTTGTATTGTATTATTGTTTGGTTTGGAAGTATTACTGTTTCCGACAGGAAGGCTATGCAGAGAGTGGTGAAGATGGGGGGAAAGATTATTTGCAGTTGACTTGCTTCTATCTGGGACATGGCATATAAGCACTGCTTGACCAGGGTTCACAGTAGTGTCTGATATGATACACATTCTCCATGACTGGTTTTCTTTGTTACCTCGGAGGAGGAAGTTCACAGTATCTGAAGCAGAACAACTAGATTCTGTAATAGCTTTGTACCGTATACTGGTAGTATCAACCTTGTTAACTCTCAAGACTCTTTTTCTGCTATTCAAGATGGTCTGTGATTAATATAGATGTGTGTGTGTGTGTGTGTGTGTGTGTGTGTGTGTCCTTTCCATGAATTAAAGATGTTGTTTCCTCCTCCATTGCTTCCTCCCCTATTATGCTTGTTTCCATTGTTGTGCAACCTGGTTTGACTATCCATATTTTCATATATGAAAAATATAATAAAAGGCAATCCTTCACAATCACTTTGTTGAATTTCAGAATAAAATGTGGATTCTCAGTAAGGCTGCTGGGGCAGTCATTATGAAAGTTTTATTTCTCATTATACAAATGTGCCACTTCGTAGAAAATGTATGTACAAGAATCCATATTGCCACCCTGAAAATGTTACCAAAGTTTCATTCCCCTTTGGAAAAATACACATCATCTTCTAATTATCTCTTTGAATATGTGTTTTCTGGTGGCTTTAATTTAAGGAAATACAAACCAAATGTTTTTTTTAAAGTTTTTAATTCTATATGATAGCTGCTAGTTTGGGTTTAGTATTGAAATTTATGAATTAATGAAGCTACTCCAATGTTGACATTTATAATTTATAATATTTCAGCTGACATTCTGATTAATGTTGATAACTTGAGATTGGCTAGAATGTTTGGAATTGTTATCTCAATATATTCTTCAAGCATCACATTGCAGAACTTTTAGCTAATGATATAAACGTTAAATGCATGTTATGGTTTAACTTTAAATTACATTCATACTTCCCAACTAATAATGGAATTAACTTTTTGAAGTTTAGATTTTTCAAATTCTATAAAAGGGATTCTTTCTCTTTGTTTTCCTTAGTTTATTAATATTTTATAGATTGTTTTAGCCTGGGAAACCTTGGGAAATCACAGACTGTTTCCACAGTAAGATAATATTTCTATGAAAATATATATTAAATATATTATATAACTCACTATTTAAAACTTATTTTAATTTCCTGAGCTACATTCAGTCTTTTTCACACAGGAACTGCTTTAGCACTAACATTTGTTTGAATGTTGTTTACATTTCCTGAAAAAAAGTGCATATAATTATTGTGTCATATGAATTTTTGCCTGTTGCATGACAACAAAATTTCTAATTCATCAGGGAATTAATATCACACTTTGTTAACTTTGCTGCATTGATTTTTGTATAATTGTGATTGGAATTTGGAAAAAATAACATTACCATTTTTGCTCCCATGCTTTTTTGTCTTGCTGATTTTTACAGTATGAACAATATGAAATTTGGTTGGGACACTTTAGGAATGAATTGTGTTTCTTTTAGCTTCTTTGTTCTATATATAAAGTAGGCAAGATAACTTTATTGTCATTTTTTTCTGTGAACACACTGGCACCCATTAAAAATGAAATTCTGATGCCTGCTTTCAAAAGAAAATATCATTGTATATTTAATAGTCCATTAGGGATCTTGCATCTATTTGTATTTTAGTATCAATATAAAAGCTCTTATCTAAGAAGATAAAATGAGTTTAATTTCACGGGGCATTAGAGCTGTCTCAGATGTTCCTATTTCTTGTAAAATCATAATAACTCCAGAATGTATGAATATGTGAATGTGAACCAAAGTTTATGAACACTGGCTGCAACAAATGTCATGGTTTCCAAAAATGTTTCTCAGACTGTAATGATGGAATCTTCTTCTGACAATAACTATGATTTCCTGGATCATCTATTAATACATGCTTATTTCTCATGAACTACAACTGTAAATTGTACAGAGCAGAGACAGACCTCAAATTGTCCTCTTTAAAAAATATGAAACTATCAGGTAGCTAAAACTCATTGTGTTGGCTTTACAGCTCCGTATTTAGGATCTTTGAAATTGAGATACCAGTGCAAAGTAGAAATGGCATTTGCTTTATTTCTAATTCAGATAGGCTTAAAAAAATAGTTAAAGGGTAGGAAATCAGTATACTCATATCTCTTTGGAAATACTCTGAGTCTACTATGAGAGAACAGATAGATCAGAATGCTTTAGATTTTCTTTGGCAGGTACCATTTCTCATTTTGTAAACACACTAAAAACTTTTTAAATATAATGCTGTAAATGTTAACACAAGTTTCATAGAAATTTATATTTTTATGTTTAGATGACTTGCTATTTCTTAATTTATATATAGTACTGGAGTAAAAAGAGTAAAAAGATTATTTCATGCCTATTGAACTGTACATAACTCCATAACGAAAGACTTTTGTTTTGATTCATGATGATTTTTCAATAAATGCAATATAAGATTTCTATTTCAGAACCTATTCTTTTTCTGAATGTTTTATATTACATTTTAAAAGGTAAAGTGTCTCTTTTGGTGACACATGGACACATCCTTAGTCATTTTCTTGGTGTGAAAGGATTTTGCCATTGATTTACTTTGAAGTTTCCCTTCCCTTCCCTTTCATTCCATTCTATTATCTCCTCTCACACCTGGAATTTCCTAGTGGATTCTTCTTTGAGTCCTGTTACATTCTTCCACTAATATAAAATTGTATGTATTTGTAAAAAGGATGCCAAAATTACATAAATCATTTTTTTAAAATTACAATCGGATTATGTGATGGCTTGTAAAGATATAATGAAAAATGGAGAGAGATAGCTATGTTGACAAAGTCCAAATATTTTGTTTACACACACACACACACACACACACACACAAAGAAAGGGGGAAGGGAGATGCAAAGGGAATTTGTTCTTGCTTGTCATTCTGTAGTTCAAGGCATAGCAGAAGTTCAAAGCTCAAAATCTTGTTAACTTTGGTGGTCATTGACCTCTTCTATATGTATTAGAAAATGGGGGGTTGTTTATCCTCAAGTAAACAATCTCTTTTAATGTCAGCTTTTATAATATAGTTTCCTCTATTGTTAGAGAAGTTCACTAAAACTAATTATTTATATAATATAAATAATTAGATAGTATCCAGCTGGATCATGTACTTCTGCCGCTTAACAATCAAGGTCAACAATCCTAGCAAATAAACTCAGTAGTTATTCATTTAATCAGTGTCTGTTTCTCAGTAGCAAAACAGAGTAGTTCTTATCAGGGTATAGGTCTGGGTAAATTTCAGTGATCTGGCCTTAAGGACATAATACATTCCCCATGTATTATAAAATGTTAACTGCTGGGAAACTCTTTTATTGAAAGATAGAAAACTAAATGGCTGGTATTTGGAATATATCCAGTTGAGTGCAAAGGTCATCTTTTCAAAACTATATTTCCCAGAAATGATTAGTACTTTGTGTACAAGGATTATTCATTGTTATTTTTACTGAGATACTTACTTTCTAACAATTTTTAGCTGAGCACAAGTAAATATTGCATATTGAAAACACATATAACATTTTAAAGTGCTGGATACCATTTTGTTTTCTTGAACAATGGTATGGATTTCAGAATGTAATTATTTTAGAAGAACTACCAAATCTAAAAATGAAAACAAAAAAACCCACATTACAAATGTATTTTTGGAAGAGATCAACATATGTCATAAGGTTTTGAGAAATTTTAAAATCTCATGAGTTTGACAATGGGTTTCAATACAAATAATAGTCTGAAATTTTGCGGTTCTCTGGATGTAAAATGAATAGATCCTTGCTCAGTATTGTACATACACTTTTATGTAAGCATGTAATAAGATTTTGTGGATATAAATATTTCACAGATATTGATGAATATGAGTAACTGTAAAATGTAAATATAAAAGTTCTAATCTTATCCTCGATATTTAAAGCCATTTTAGCATTGTTTAGAATATATTTATAATACTTTCGTATGTTGGGACCGGATTATCATTCAGAGATGAATGTGAATGTAAAAAAATATAAATGCCTGAAAGATAAATGTTTTTAATCAGAGTATTACATAACAACTGTAATGAAATACAGGGGGGAAACAGTGCAGCTTTTGCAATCACAGCACACTACATTATTTTTGCATCAGCTGACTTTTTTCAGCACTGATAAAACGTTCATATTATATAAGGAAAATAAAAATGTATCATTATTTTTAATTATTTGCTGATTCATTTTATAAATAGTAGTGAAAAAGTATAATATCACATGTAGCCAAATAAAAATCTATCACTATATTTTCTTTATTTTTAAACAACAAGTGTTTTGTATGTGCATATAGGGCATTTCATTCTTTTAATCAAAGATAAAAACAACTCTTATTCATTAAATGAACTGAATTAAAGAATACTCATTTTATTTATTCTTTCTGAATAGAAAATTAAGAGTTGAACATGTAATCTGTCTTGATTTTCTGAAAAAAACAACAACCCCTCTTTGGAATTAAAAGCCTGCTGAATGATGCTCTTAGGTACTGAATCGACCCCACAGCTAAGTGTAGTGGTTCTCAACCTGTGGGTCAGGACCCCATTTGGGGTCAAACGACCATTTCACGGGGATCGCCAAACAACGCAGTCCGCCATTTTTTCCCCTTTTCCTTAGCTGTGCTACTCCCTTTTATTCTATTGGCTTTTGAAAGCCAATAGAATAGACTCTCTTGAATAGAGTCTAATTCTATTGACTTTCAAAAGCCAATAGGAATTGTCCAGGCTGTCTCTTCCCTGCTGAGCCCGCCAAAAGTCCCATTCTGCAAATGGTGCTGCACCAGTTGAGTAGTCCTCGACTTACGACCGGTTGAGTAGTCCTCGACTTACGACCGGTTGGGGGTCGTGGCATTAAAAAGGTTGAGAACTACTGGCCAAGTGGATCAGATGCCTATTTATTTATTTATTTATTTATTTATTTATTTATTTATGAGACTTATATACCGCTTTAAGTGCAAGCACTCTCTAAGCGGTGTACACCAGTAAGCAATGTATATATATATTTACATTGCCCCCAACAATCTGGGTCCTCATTTTACCTACCCCGGAAGGATGGAAGGCTGAGTCAACCTTGAGCCGGTGAGATTTGAACCGCTGACCTGCTGAACACAGTCAGCTAAAGTGGCCTGCAGTACTGCACTCTAACTGCTGCGCCACCTCGGCTAAAAACACCAATTCTTTTAGAAGTGATACACAGTAATGATATCAGACCCTTCTATACTGCTTTGAGAAGAAATGTGTTAAAACACACATCTCTCATATGCAAGGTACATTATAGTAGAACAAATGAGCTTAAAATTTTTCTATGGTTTGTAAAAATAGAAAACTAACAGAAATTAAATGCATTATTTTTTAGTTTTGTAAGTTGTGGTGCCAGGGGTTACATCTGGGATAATATGGACCGTGCATATTCCTTTTATTGCTTGTTTAAATGGCTTGAGGACATCAGATAGATACAGGAGCCCTCTATAAATGTATAATTAATGTGTCCTTCTGTATTTTTTGTGGGGAGGGAACAGTTTTCCACAGCCTGCTTCATACATAGAATATATATTATAATTTCCATGACATAATAGAATTCAAAGTACTCTACAGAGGGTTAGAAGAAATTGAATGATGACATATTTTCAAGTATTGAAATATTAGTGTTATTGTTAACAAAACCATGTATAAAAAGGAGCAATAAAGGGCTGCCCATTGTCTTCTCTTCTGTTTATTTTGATTTTGGAAATTTTGAATAGAGACGTAAAACAAGATGAGAGTATTATGCAAATAAAAACTTAAAAATGGACAAGTTAAGAATTTTTGCTTTTGGAAGATCCTTTAAAGGGAAGTGAAATATTACTGAGGAAACTTTAAAAAATGATGCACTTGCAGGTTTCAAGATTAATCAAAGATGTTAATACAAAAAATATGAAAATATAAGATCCAACAGAATTGGTGAATATTTTTTTTAAGATTGACAAGGAGATATTAGTATGATAAACAGGGAGTGTATCTTATTTCAAAGTAATTATGTGAAGATACGGAGTAAAGTTAAAAAGGATATGTCAAGACAAAAAAAATACTATTGTAATTTTTGGGATGAATTTTTGTGATTCAGAGGAATACTTTACCCAGAATTCTATCTTTGTTTCAGACTGCTGAAAGAAAAATATTCATCAGGGTTCAGTCCAAGCTGGGAATAATCAAAATGGAGATTGCTTTAGAAAGAAGGTCGTAGTTTATTGAAGAGGAAAGCCAGACAGAAAGATGGCTCTGGGAAAGCTGACCACATGTAGTAGGGAGTGGTGGGTTTTTATACCTTCTTGAGCTTTTGTTTGGAGTTGTTCCTGTAACATGAACTTTGACCTGAGTCTGAGTGTGCCTTTCTGGTATTCCGATGGTGGTGGGTTAATCCTATTATGTCCCAAAGGTCGTATCTTGCTTCCCTGGGGGTGTGGCTGATAACTATGTCCTGTATTGGATTTTTTTGGTGTGAGGGATTGTTGATTCCATGGGTCTTATCTTTCTAATCCCATCAGCTCTAAGTGCCAATCTTTCTGAAAGGATTATGGTATCTGCATTTCTATAGAGCTAGTTTCTGCATGGGGGAGGGAGACTTGGGGCTATTAAGAAAAACTGGACATGCTTTTCTGCCTTTTTAAGATTCTTTGAGGAAATATAATATTCTGCCCTTTTTAATATTTCCTTCCCACAAGACAATATATGTTTTGATAGCTAATATATCAATTAAACAATGGCAAAAAAATTATCTAAGTTTGTGTGCACTAGTTAAATGTAAGGTGTTACAAGATGTAAAAGAAAGAGGATTATGTTTACCTGATTTGAAATTATATTTTGTAACTTATGTTTGGTGAAAGAGTGGATGTTATTGAGAAATAGGAAACTTTTTCAGCTAGAAGGCATGATTTGAAATTTGGGTTGCATGATATTTATGATTATGACAAAGCTAAGATTAATATAGATTTTAAAAAGCATTAGAAGTCTCATACTGAAGATATGGAATGAGGTATAAGCCAGATTATTCAATACAAGAAGTGTATTATAGAGGAGAAATTATAAATAAACTAAGGTGATCAACTTTTTTATAATGAAAAGGAGGACACAAATAAATTGAAGAAAAAAATGTCGTAAATAAAAGAAACATTTTATTCATTGCAACAATAATACAGAATACACTATAATATAAGTGCATAATAAAAAACATTTGTAACAATAACATTTTATATTGTAATTATGCTTACATGCCTATTAATTATTATTTAAATGAGTACTTTTCCATTGAATGAATATTTTTTGTCAATGTATCATCTTCTAACAATATATTGGAAATATCTGAACAAGAAATATCCTTCATATTAAATTTTACGGCAAGTGCTGCAGCTGGAGTATCAACATTCAATCTCTCACTTTTCCAAAAACCATTAGCAATTGAAAAAGCCCCTTTCAACTGCTGCATTAGTTCCAGGGCAGCACAATGTAAATTGAACAAGAATAAATAAATTTTCACATGGAATATGTTCATTTTTTGAAATGGCTGAATATTTCCATCCATCTTTTATCAATTTCAACATGTTTATTTTCCCATTGCATTAATTTTTCAGAATTTAAAAATACATTCAGTCTGCTAATTTCTTCAAAGAGACAATTGTCGTCTATTTTAATGTCTGGCATTTCTTTTTTTTTTTTTTTATTGAAAGTTTTATAAATTTTACAAAAAAGGAAAAATAATACAAAACAAGAGGCAACATATACAGAAAAATAAAACTAAACAATACATATATTAAATAAAAAAAAAAACAAAACCCCATCCCCCAGCCCTCCCAAAAAAAAAAAAAGGAAAAAAAAACCCTCCCTTCCCCCCCCCCCTGAGCTTCCCAGAGCAGAATATAGGCTTAAAAAATAAAAATAAAAATTAAATTAAAAACTTTATATTTATATATATAAAAAAATTATCTATAATATATATGAAAATAAAACTTATGAAAAAACTATATAATATTTTTGTATACCCAATCTAAATTGTATAAATTTTATCCATTTATCCCAAACAGCAAAAAACTTCTCTTGCGTTTGTTGCTTTAAGAAAGCCGAAATCTTTGCCATTTCTGCCAGATAAGCTACTTTAAGAAACCATTCCTGCAATGTAGGCAAAGATTCCTTCTTCCAGTATTGTCCTACTAACAGCCTAGCGGCTGTGATCAAGTTTAACATCAATACAACCTCCTTTGTATCACAATCTGTAACAATACCTAACAAAAATAATTGCGGAGTAAATTTTACCCTCCTTCTAAAAATTCTCTGGATATTCCACCATATTTTAATCCAAAATGCTTTTATCTCTCTGCATGACCACCAAATATGATAATAAGAAGCCTCCTTATAACCACATCTCCAACATTTGGGTTGCACGTCAGGATACATATAAGACATTTTTTGTGGATCAAGGTGCCATCTATAAAACATTTTATAAAAATTCTCCCTTAAGTTCTGTGCTTGAGTAAATTTGACATTTCTCACCCAAATAGTTTCCCAGGTGTCCAATGAAACTGGCTCACCAAAATTCTGCGCCCATCTAATCATACAATCTTTAATTAGTTCCGTTTCTGAGTCCAATTCAACTAAAACCCCATAAATTCTCTTAATGTGGGTTTGTCTTTGATCCTTCAGTTGCTTAATAAGGTTTTCATCTTCTCTAAGAAAACCCACCTTACAATCCATCTTCCATCTATCTAATAATTGCCTATATTGGAACCAAGAATAAGTAAAATTTTCTTGTGCTAACTCTTCCCGTGATTTTAATTGCCAGTTTTGTCCATCCCATTTAAGTAACTGTCTATAAGACACCATATCCATTTTAACCCCTCTTTTTATTCCTTCTATCGCATGCCAAGGTATAGCCCATAATGGTACTTTAAAATCACTTTTATAATATTTTCTCCAAATCCTAAGTAAAGAAATTCTTAAAATATGAGATTTAAAAGCCCAATCTATTTTTTTATTAAATATTAAATAGGCATGCCACCCATAAAGTAAATCCCATCCCTCTAAGTAAAGTATCTCAGAATTTGTCAAGTTTACCCAATCACTAATTAATGTTAAAACCACCGCATCATAATATAATTTCAAATTTGGTACCTTAAGTCCACCCCTCTCACGGAAGTCTTGCATAATTTTAAACTTAACCCTTGGTTTTTTCCCTGCCCAAATAAATTTGTTGAGACCCTTCTGCCACTCATTTAAATTAATCTCATTTTTCAAAATTGGTAACATTTGAAACAAAAAAAGAAACTTGGGTAGAATATTCATTTTTATCACTGCAATTCTTCCCATGAGGGATAATTGCAACTTTTCCCAATTCTTCAAGTCCTTCTGTACCCTGACCCACAACCTTTCATAATTATTTTTAAATAATTTTGCATTAGAAACAGACAGCATCACCCCCAAATATTTTACCTTATTAACAATCTCAAAACCCGTCAAGTTGACCAAAATCTGCTTCTCCTGACTCGACATATTTTTAGGTAAAATTTTAGTCTTATTTACGTTAATCTTAAAACCCGAGACCAAACCATAATGATGAATCAACTGTAATAAGTTTACTACAGAATAATCAGGTTGCGACAAAGTAACAACCAAGTCATCCGCAAAAGCTCTCAACTTATATTCTTTTTTATTAACATATATTCCTTTAATTTCCTGAGACTCTCGAATTTTGATCAATAATATTTCCAATGTTAAAACAAACAACAATGGCGATAAAGGACACCCCTGTCTAGTACCTTTCTCTATTGTAAAAACCTCCGACAAACCTCCATTAACAATAAGTTGTGCCGTTTGTTTTTGATATATTACCGTAAGGGCTTGTAATATCTTTTCACCAAAATTCATTTCTTCCATTACTCTTAACATAAAATGCCAATTCAATTGATCAAATGCTTTTTCAGCATCTAAAAATATGAGCCCTGCAGGAACTTGGTTGTTCTTGTCTAAATATTCTAGTAAATTAATAATTTGTCTGACATTATTTTTCATATACCTTCCTGTTATAAATCCTGATTGATCTTTATGCACAAGATGATGCACCACCCTCATAAGCCTATTTACCAAAATTTTTACAAATATCTTATAATCCACATTTAAAAGAGATATAGGCCTGTAATTTTTTGGTAGGGTAAGATCTTGATCCTCCTTTGGAATCAATGATATAAAAGCACTACGCCATGAAGGAGGAATCTCTAAACCCTGTAAAATACCATTAAAAAGATCATGTAATGGTTGGATCATCTCCTCTATTAGAACTTTGTAATAAACAGCTGTTAACCCATCCGTACCCGGTGCTTTCCCTAATTTCAATTGTTGAATTGCTGAGGTAATTTCCTCCTTAGTAATTAAACCATTAATTTCATATTTCTGATCCTCAGTCAGTTTAGGAAAACTTGCCTCAGCTAAATATTTATTTATATCTAGCATTTGTATATTAGTAGATTTATATAGGTTTTGATAATAATCCAAAAAAGATTTTTTAATCAATTCCTTCTGAGAAACTAATTTACCCTTATAGTTTATTTTCTCTATTATTCTTTGTCTCTGTTTCTTTCTTAATTGATAAGCCAACCATCTCCCAGGCTTATTGGCATTACAAAATGTATTTTGTTTCATAAATAATAAGTTGGTTGCAGCTTGATCTGCTATCAACATATTAAATTGTGACCTTAATAACTTTACAGATTCTTTAATACTCTCATCAGAAGGATTTAAAATCAAAGCCCTTTCTTTTAATTTAATTTCATCTTCAAGTTCTCTACGTTTCTGAATCTGATTTCGCTTATAAAAATTATTCATTTTTATCAAAACACCGCGCATAAATGCTTTACCTGCATCCCATACCATTGACATTGAAGTCCCCTTATACATATTCAAAGCAAAATAGTCCTTTAAACACTCCTTTAGTTTTTGAACATTCTTTTCTTGTCTAAACAAATTTTCATTAACTCTCCAAGATCTTCTTTCCTCTTTCTCTTGAATCAGCTCCATCCAAACTGGACTATGATCCGTCAGTGATCTAGGAAAAATCTTTACATTCTTTACTTTATTATACAAGTCCGTGGTAATCAAGAAAAAGTCAATTCTTGAAAAAGATTGGTGTCTATCAGAAAAAAAAGTAAAGTCTCTCTCCTCTTGATTACGTTCCCGCCAATAATCCCTTAATTCCCAGTCTTCTTTCATGTCAAAAAAGGCTTTAGGTAGCCTTGCTTGTTTAAGAAAAGGAGAGGAACCTTTCTTATCCCTTAGTGTATCTAAGACACCATTCCAATCACCCATTAATACCACTGATCTATAATCAAGCAAAGTTATTTTTTGATGTAACTGTTTATAAAATTGTTCCTGTTGTTGATTTGGAGCGTAAAGTCCAACTATAAGTACTTTCTTACCATATATAACAAGTTCAATCATCACATATCTCCCCTGGGGATCTGATTCTACCAGACAAGCTGGTAGGTTTTGTTTAACATATATAACAACTCCCCCTTTCTTCCCAGGAGCAGGAGATATAAAATGAGATCCCAAACGAGCATTAACTAAATATTTCTGATCTTTAAGTAAAATATGAGTTTCCTGTAAGACAAATAACATCATTGGTATGTTGCTTCAAATAATAAAAGATTTTTTTCCGTTTCTGAGGAGAATTCAATCCATTAACATTCCAGGTCAAAAACTTTGCCATCTCCCTTGGCACGCAGCCTGGAGAAGACACCATCAAAATCTGACAGAGCTGCGTGTGTTGCATAACTCTTGGGTCTTGCTCCTCCCACCGGCGGTGAAGCACTTCCAGGAGAACTCTCTTTGGGCTCTTTTTTACGTTGCTCCTTCTCTTTACGCTTATAGGCTGCACGAGTCATCCTCTGCTCTTTAGCCTCCGTCTGGCGTTGCTTTGCCGCTTGTATCATCCCTGCGGAAACCAAATCTAATGCCTCAGATTGCTGCTCAGCTTCCTTACCACTCAAAGATTTCCGACCAGATGAAGTTGAGCCTGCACCCAGGACCGAAGTATAAAAATCTCTAGCTTTATCAACTGTGTTCAATCTGTAGCGTGTCCCAGCATGGCTCAAAACAATACCCATCGGAATTTCCCATCTAAATGGCATCGATCTAGCTTTAAGCTCATTGGTTAAAAAAGCAAAGTCTTTTCTACTTCTTAAAATTTTGGATGGGATTTCCTTTAGAATGATGACATCTTGGGCGGCAATCTGAAATCTTTTGTTGTAAAAGGCTTGTATAATCTCATTCCGCAGGGACTTCTTTGTAAAGTAAATCACCACATCTCTAGGCAAATTCTTCTGCTTAGCAATCCAGGAGTTGAGTCTATAAATTTTTTCCACTTCTCTCTGTAATTCTCCTTTATCCATATCCAAGGCCAGCGCCAGATCAGTAAGGACCACCTCCACCAAATCTTGATTGATATCTTCCTTGAGGCCTCTAATCCTCAGGGCATACTCCATCTGTCTATACTGAAACATCAAAATATCTTCTTGTGAGGAGTCCACCTTCCTTTCCACGTCTTGAATTTTGTCATCCAAAGAGTCAACTTTGTCTTCCACTTCCTCAAGCCTTGCGTCGAGCTTAACCACCACAGTAGCCAAACCTGAAACAGCTGCCAATATATCTTGTCGTAGTTCATTATTATTTTCTTGCAATTTAGACTTTATCCCCGTTATCTCTTCTTTGAGATCAGATTTAATTTCTGATTTAATCTGTGAAACAAATTGATTCATTTCCTCTCTCATTTGAACTACAATCTCTCCCATTATGCCTCTAACCTCTTGTACTGAAAGTCCAGGTAGAGGAGGGGAGGGTGGTGGCTGAGCCGGTGGTACATGTTTAGATTGTTGTTGTAGCTGTGCAGTGGAAGTTATAGGAGAAGAAATAACCTTAGGTGCTGAGGAAGGCTGCTGCCTCTTTGAAGCCATTTTAAAAAGCACAATTGTCACTTCCCTTTCCCCTCCAGCCAAAAAGGGAGGAGGAAAGAAAAAAAAAAAATTTTTAAAAAGAGACAAACTATAGTCATTAAAAGTCCAGAGTAAATCCAAAGAATAAGTAGTAAAAGAGCAAACAGTTCAAAAGAAAAAATTCTAAACCAAAAGCAAAAGCAGAAGCAAAAAACAGTCCTTAGAAAGGGAAAGTAAAACAAAAGAGAAAGGAAAAAAAACTCCGACAGTTTCAAAACGCCATCTTAAATCCTTTCACTAGTATAACAAAAAAAGGAGGAAAAATAGTAAAAATCAAAAGATAAAAAAATAAACACCTAAAATATAACAAAAAATCCTTTAAACTGCTCCGTCCGTTTAAAAATTACTCACCAAAATGCTGTAAACACGGAGATAGAAGCGGCGGTTTCTTTTGCTTCCTAGGAAGCAAAAACAGCTGGGAGGCGGAGATCAGCAAGAGCTCCGAGGGAACACTCCTTTCACCCCCTCTAGAAATAAATCCAGAGGGGGTTCAGGGGTTCTACCTCTACTCTTGCGTTCTCTGTCCCTTCCCTTTGCCCGGGAAGGGATTTCCGAGCCGCGGGCCAGCTGATGCGCGCTGCGCTCCGCGGCTCTGACACTTCCCCAGCTGGACGGCTAAAAGCTAGCCGCCATCGCCGTCGCCTCCCACCGGAAGCTCGTCTGGCATTTCTTTAGATAGAAACTCAACACAAGATTCAGTATCTGTCCAATATACTTGCAATAAAGTCAAAAAACACCTTTGAAAACTGTTATTTCCTGTGATGTTTGTTTTAGACCATTCTTCAATATATTGAAAACATGTTTGGTAAAAATTCTGCACTTCTTTGATAAACTTTTCCGTTAGTCCCGGATTTGATTCCTCTAAGTCTGACAATTTTCTTTTTATAACCAAAGGAAGAAATGTTTCTTCAAATCGAGTTTTATATTGAAGGATAAAGTCATTCAAAATAAGACTAACCTCTGTAGCTGAAATGTGTTCATCTTCAATCTTTTGAATCGTTTTGTGAAAAATAGATGCTTGTTTATGTACAAAATACATTAATATCTCAGATATTTCATTATTGAAAAACGATTCCAGGATTTTAAGACAATTGTCTAAACTTAAAAAATATGAATGGAGAGGCTCAAATAATTGTAGAACATGCTCTATAGCAGGTGTTAGAGCAAGCCATCTAACTTTTGAATATCCTAAAAGTTTTTTTGTATTGAACATTCACTTCAATACAACAAAACAACAAAATTGTTTTAAAGTAGCTGCACGAACAGTAAAACGACTAAAATACAAATAAATTGTATTTGTATAATAAATCATGTGCCATGCCAATTGATGTAGTCATTATGCTACATCAATTGGCATGGCACATGATGCTGTGTTGATTGCATTTGACAAAATATTTGCATTACAACCTATTCCTATATTTTCTTTTGGAGTAAACCTTGTAATTTTACACACACCCCTTTGCATCTTCGCCCACCAAAATTTATATTTATATTATCAGCTGTTAGTGCAACAACTTTGGATTTCAAATTGTTTTCATTCATTATTCTGTATAGATGGTTTGAGAAACTTTCAGCAGTTTCACCCTCAATGGATTCTAAATTTAAAATTTTTACTTGAATGCTCTTGGCAACATTAAAATATCTTACTAGTATTGGATACAATTTAGTTTAATTATGATTAGATGCATCAGATAAAACTATTACAAATGCTGCAGTTTCCAAGTCTTCTGTAAGTATTTTGTCACAGTAATTTTTAAATACTAATAGCCTCACATTTTCTCCTGGTGCATGAAAATTTAGCATCGTGAAACTTTTTCAATAATTTAATTGTACAATCCATACTATGAAAACTTTGATTGTGAATTATGGTATGGTATGGAATGCAAATGTTCCCTCCATTGCAGCTAACTGTTTTTCATCTTCAGAATACTTTGAAGTTTTAAAAAAACTTGTTACTTTACAGCTGGAAGCAGATGCATCTGATGATTGCTTATGTTTCTTGGTGGTCAAGTGTTTCGTGATAGCTGTTCTGGCCCCAACTGCAATACAAAATTCTCCACTGCAAATATTGCAGAAAACATTGTTATCCTTGCAGATTAGTCTTCAAATATCAAAAAGGAGGACATGTAGGAGGACACTTTTCAAGGGAGGACAGAACTTAAGAACTTAACTTAACCTAAAGGAGGATGGTTGGTCACCTTAAGTAAACACAATTGGCTAACATGTTATAACATATTAATTTTTTATCAAGGGGAAAGTAAAATAAAATAAAATAAATATTTGGTGGCAAAAGGATGTATCTGTCAACGATTCTCTTATGTACAATTGTTAGAAAGATTTAAAGTTGATTTTAAAAACATGGGTTTGAGCATTGTGAGTTTGAAAAAAAATACAAATGAACATGTTTCTAAAATGTATAGAAATTTCTATTGAAATTTGAAAAAAAGAACAATTGAAAAATGTATGATAAAATGGGCTAAAATTTTGATTACATTATATACATGGAACAGTGGGAGAATATGTAAAACACTTAAATTTACATTATTGAAATATTTAAACCATTGACATTTACATTATGTTGTAATCTTAAAGAAAAATTTTATTAAAAGGATATACTTTTGGTATATATTGCATATATATATCTTATTGCATTCTTTGACCAAGTGACAAAATTAGTGGATCAGAGGAATGCTGTGGACATAATTTACTTGGACTTCAGTAAGGCATTTGATAAAGTAGATCACAACCTACTACTTGACAAGATAGAAAAATGTGGGGTAGACAGAACCACCACCAGATGGATCCGTAGCTGGCTGACGGCCGTACTCAGCGAGTGGTCCTCAATGGAACTGCATCTATATGGAGGGAAGTGTGTAGTGGGGTGCCCCAGGGCTCTGTTCTGGGCCCAGTACTCTTCAACATCTTCATCAACGATTTGGATGAAGGGATAGATGGGGAACTCATCAAATTTGCAGACGACACCAAGATGGCAGGAATAGCCAACACTCCAGAAGACAGGCTTAAGATACAGAAGGATCTGGACAGACTTGAACACTGGGCACTAACTAACACAATGAAATTCACTGGTGAAAAAAGCAAGGTTCTACATTTAGGCAAGAAAAACCAAATGCACAAGTACAGCATAGGTGGCACCATGCTCAATAGTAGTAACTGTGAGAGGGACCTCGGAGTCCTAGTAGACAATCACCTAAATATGAGCCAGCAGTGTGCTGCAGCTGCAAAAAGGCCAACACAGTGCTAGGCTGCATTAACAGAGGGATAGAATCAAGATCACGTGAAGTATTAATACCACTCTTCAATGCCTTGGTAAGGCCACACTTGGAATACTGCATCCAGTTTTGGTCACCACGATGTAAAAAAGATGTGAGACTCTAGAAAGAGTACAGAGAAGAGCAACAAAGATGATTAGGGGACTGGAGGCTAAAACATATAAGGAACGGTTGCGAGAATTGGGTATGTCTAGTTTAACGAAGAGAAGGACAAGGGTGGACATGATAGCAGTATTCCAATATCTCAGGGGCTGCCATAAAGAATAGGGAATTAAGCTATTTTCCAAAGCACCTGAAGGCAGGACAAGAAGCAACGGGTGGAAACTAATCAAGGAGAGAAGCAAACTAGAACTAAGGAGAAACTTCCTGACAGTGAGAACAATTAATCAGTGGAACAGCTTGCCTCCAGAAGCAGTAAATGCTCCAACACTGGAAGTTTTTAAGAAGAGACTGGACAGCCATTTGTCCGAAATGGTGTAGGGTTTCCTGCCCGAGCAGGGGGTTGGACTAGATGACCTCCAAGGTCCCTTCCAACTTTACTACTATTACTATTACTATATATCATCAAATAGGTTGTCTAGAATGTATAAAGGTACTTAAAATTTATGTTGGAAATGTGAAGAATAAGAAGGGACATTTTACTATTGGTGGATGTGCCAAGGAGCCAGAAAATTTTGGACTCAAACACATGCATTAATTCAGAGAATTTTAAAGATTAATATATAATAGAAATCAGAGACTTTTTTTATAACTGATCAATAAATAATTGAAAAAAGTCATGGAATTTTGTTTTATAGATGATAACTGCAATGAGATTATTATAGCACAATGATAGAAAGATTTGACATTACTCACAAATTGTTGAGATGGCCACATTCACATGATTAGATTAGGCATGCTCTCTGGCTTACAGACTTTATGTGTGAAATAAAAAAAATAATTTATAATATTTTAATAATTATAAAAATTAGATTATAAAAAAATGAAAATCATATTGTAACATAGAATATGAGGTTAATTTACACCTATATTTACAATTCCTATAAAGAAATGCAGAAGCTATTTCTTTATATATTCTTTCTTTTTTTCCTGCATTCTTTTCTTTCTTTTCTTCTTTCTTTTCTTTCTTTTAAATGTTGGTTTTTGTTACTTTTTATCTTTCCATTTTAAAAAATTCAATAAACTTATGCTATAAAAATAAGTTATCTGAAATCTGCAAGATAAAATAATATGATAAACAATAAAAGAAAATAAGGGTAGCAGAAAGAACATCAGATTGTAAATTAACCTATTCTTTAAAAGCCCAGGAAATCGTAAAAGCTTGGAGTAAAAAAAAAAAATACTATGGAAAAATCAGACTTATTTCTCTGGGGTGATTATTCAAAAATCAAGGGGCTATTACTAAAAACGCTAACACTTGGAATTTTTCCAAAGATGGAATCAGGCTACCTAAAAAGCTATATAGCAGTGATGGTGAACCTTTTAGAGACCAAGTGCCCAAACTGCAACCCAAAACCCACCTATGCATTGCCCGGTGCCGGGTGGACATGGCCCACCGAGTGGGCGTGGCCACCAAGTGGGCATAGCTATGGTAGTCATGGCAGTGTGGGTGGGCGTGGCCAGGGTAGGCATGGCCACCTGGATGTTGCTCCTGAGAAGGGATGCCTATGGGGGCCGTGCAGGGTTGGGGGAGATCCAGGGGGTCTCTAGTGGGTGGGGCAGTGGGCAGGAGGCTCATCATCTTGTTTTGGCAATGAGCCAATCAGTTCACAGTAGGATTCAGTTATGGAAGTCATGTATTAAAGCTGAGAGGAGGACATGTGTTATGTGATTGGTATCGGTTGGTTGTTTTTTTATTTTTTTTAAAAAATGTTTTATTTTCCATTTTTACAAAACTTCGGGTATTAAGGAAGCAACATGGTGGTTGGGTAATACATAATCCAATAACACGCTTGTCCATACATAAAGCAGTTTACATCATCAAAAAATTCCTCTCTGTTTCCCTTAGTTATTATACCAAATTCAAATTAATAGATTGCTAGTTATAACTCAATCATTTAAAACATTTATCAACAACTTTTAACTTATATGTCTCCAGATCCTATTTTTAACTTTTATCTGATTTCAATTACAATATTCCAGTTGGCTTAATGTCCTTAGTGTTTAAGTTTCGGATAACCCACAGTTCCCTTAGTTCATTACAAAATAATTATCATGTCTAAAATACACTTATTATTTATTCAAATATGTTCTTAATTTATTTCACAAACATATTCTACTTCTCATTCTAATATCATCGCTTACTCATAAAATAACTTTTATCCTCTAAATCCATCTTCTATTTATATAATTCAAAACTATTACTTTAGTAACTAATTTGTTTCCCTTATACGTGTAAATCCTGAATATTAAATCAGATAATGTCTTTTAAAATCTCCTTATCTCATTACGTGAGATTTGAAGCTCTTCCATTAAATGTCACATAAAGAAAACCATTTTTTAAAGTCTAACTCTGGTCTTCCTTTTGTGCCAAACCAGCTTCCATAAAAGCTTTTAGATCCTCGGGTGGATCTCCCTTCATTCCTGCATATATCATTTGAATCAAGGGAGACATTCAATCATCAGCCTATCAAGGAAGCTAGTCGCTTCACAATCATTAAATTGTTGGCCAAATGGTTTAAATCTCCATATTTGACTTAATATATTTGTCTTGCGTTCAGGCTGGTCTTCTTCTGGTTTCAGCTGGTTTAGCTGAAAAGTCATGTTCAATGCTGTAGTTGTTTTTGGGTCATCTGGATTGTCTAGATTCTCAGTATATTGTGTATGTAAGTCCTCTATAAGTTCCGTCTTAGTATTGCTTTCTTCAGTTTCTGTTGCTGTTGTAGTTGTAAAGTCTTTAAATGAGTGTGGGTGTTGGAGTTCTGAGTAGATTGTGGCTGACATTCTTTAAAATCCATGTTGTTATTGATTCCTTCTTCTGTTGCTTTTTGGGTTGTAGGTTCATCTATTGAGGTTAAGGCTGCATTTTGTAGCTTTAAGAAGGTATGTATATCTTTCATTCTAGAATTCGTTAGTTCAGTAGCCTCTAAGATTTTTTCAAGTATAAGTTTGAATTAAGCTGTGGATGGTGTTCTTCCATTTCTGTAATGTTTACGAATAGTCCTTTAGTGGAGGCTGTTTTTGATAAAAGTCGATAACTGTCCATCTCCACTATAAAGAGTTATTTTCACCACCCAGCTGTTTCAAGTTCTTATCTTTTTGTTACTGTCAAGGACAAATTTTAGTCTCAGAAGTCTCCTAGTCAAAGAAAAAACTTTTTTTCACTAAAAGCCAACATGGGTTTGTCAAAAATAGATCATGCCAGACAAATCTTATTGCATTCTTTGACCAAGTGACAAAATTAGTGGATCAGAGGAATGCTGTGGACATAATTTACTTGGACTTCAGTAAGGCATTTGATAAAGTAGATCACAACCTACTACTTGACAAGATAGAAAAATGTGGGGTAGACAGAACCACCACCAGATGGATCCGTAGCTGGCTGACCGGCCGTACTCAGCGAGTGGTCCTCAATGGAACTGCATCTATATGGAGGGAAGTGTGTAGTGGGGTGCCCCAGGGCTCTGTTCTGGGCCCAGTATTCTTCAACATCTTCATCAACGATTTGGGTGAAGGGATAGATGGGGAACTCATCAAATTTGCAGATGACACCAAGCTGGCAGGAATAGCCAACACTCCAGAAGACAGGCTTAAGATACAGAAGGATCTGGACAGACTTGAACACTGGGCACTAACTAACAAAATGAAATTCAATGGTGAAAAAAGCAAGGTTCTACATTTAGGAAAGAAAAACCAAATGCACAAGTGGCACCATGCTCAATAATAGTAACTGTGAGAGGGACCTCGGAGTCCTAGTAGACAATCACCTAAATATGAGCCAGCAGTGTGCTGCAGCTGCCGAAAAGGCCAACACAGTGCTAGGCTGCATTAACAGAGGGATAGAATCAAGATCACGTGAAGTATTAATACCACTCTTCAATGCCTTGGTAAGGCCACACTTGGAATACTGCATCCAGTTTTGGTCACCACGATGTAAAAAAGATGTTGAGATTCTAGAAAGAGAGCAACAAAGATGATTAGGGGACTGGAGGCTAAAACATATAAGGAACGATTGCTGGAATTGGGTATGTCTAGTTTAACGAAGAGAAGGACAAGGGGGGACATGATAGCAGTGTTCCAATATCTCAGGGGCTGCCATAAAGAAGAGGGAATTTTCCAAAGTACCTGAAGGCAGGACAAGAAGCAATGGGTGGAAACTAATCAAGGAGAGAAGCAACCTAGAACTAAGGAGAAACTTCCTGACAGTGAGAACAATGAATCAGTGGAACAGCCTGCCTTCAGAAGCAGTAAATGCTCCAACACTGGAAGTTTTTAAGAAGAGACTGGACAGCCATTTGTCCGAAATGGTGTAGGGTTTCCTGCCTGAGCAGGGGGTTGGACTAGATGACCTCCAAGGTCCCTTCCAACTTTACTACTATTACTATTACTTGCTGTACGAAATTTCGCAACAAGATGTCCCCAGTAACATACAGAATGGAGCTTTTATCCAGTTCAGAGAAGGAAAAAAGAAATATTCCCTTTTTTCCAGCTTAAGAAAGAAATAAAGCAATAGGTTTTTGTAGAAATGCAGAACTTTTAGGGAGCCCAGGTATCCAGAGATTACAAGTCCAGATATGTGGTCATTTAGTCTTGTTGTCCTTTTTTTTGTTTTTTAGCTTTATATTCCCGAACTAGACAAAAGCTATGGAAGTAAGCTGGCGGAAGAGGGTATTTCCAAGGGTTTTTACAGGAAAATAGTAGGGAAAGAGAAAAGGTAAAATAGAGTCTTACCCAACGCTTCCAGTTACTTCATCGTGCTTGGTAGTGCTTTGGGCTTTCAGCTGGTGCGATTTAATGAGCGGCCATTATGGCCGCTCTTTTCTTCTTCAGTCCTGAGGAGCTGCCTCCGATCAAATGGAAAGGCGGCCGCCCCTCCGCGATCAAGAGAGGGTCTTCCCCAATGGTGATCGTCCCTCCAGGGTGAATTTTGACCCTTTCCAGGGTCTCCCAAAGAAGGAAGACCATATGGTGGGGAGAACGGTCTCTCCAAACATCTGCCAGCACCGCGATCCGGAACCGGAAGCCCCACATTTGGTTGGTTTTTTTGTGTTCTTTCATTTAGTGAGCTTGTAAAATGTAATAAAATTAAAGTAATGGTGCAAAGAGTAATGGCGCAGATCTCTGCCTCTGGCCAGGGGCAGCTACTGGCAAAGCGGGAGGGGTTTCGGCAGGAAGTGAGCGTGCCACCAGGGCTGAGACCAAGAGGAGGCAAAGATCCGTGCCACATTGAAAACGGCCATTTCCCACCTTGCAGGTCACAGCAAACGGCCGTTTTTGGCATGGCATGGATCTTTGTCTCCAGCTAGGGCAGCTCTGGGCAAGGTGGGCGGCGCTTCGGCGGGAGGCGAGCACGCCACCAGGGCTGAGGCTGAGAGAAGGCAAAGATCCACGCCAAGTTGAAACTGGCCATTTTCTCTTGCACAAATTGCCGTGCTGCTGTTCTCTTGCCGCATGGATCTCCTTGCCCTGCCGCCATTTCCCCTGCATGGATCACCATGCCGCTGCTGTTTCCCCCACACATGGATCTCCTTGTTGCTGCTGCTGTTTCCCTCCCTCGCACGGGTTGCCTCCGTTTTCCCCCCATACATATCGCCATGCCGCTGCCATTCTTCCCACCCACCACATGGACCTCCTTGCTGCTGCCACCATTTTCCTCCCCCGCACAGATCGCCGTGCCACCACTGCCATTTTCCCACCCCCACCTCCAGGATGGATCATCCTGCCTTCCTTCTGGAGCTTGAATCCATAGCCACGGGATGATTTTGTGGCACCCCAGCGGCCCAATCCAAGCTCCAGAGGCTTGGAAAAGGCCATTGCCATCCAGATTGGCCATGGAGGCCTGAAAAATTGTTCTGCAGGCTTACCTAGTCTCGCGCTGGCAGCTGCCTCCACCATCCAGCCCGGATCTGCCCAGATCTTGCAGCTGCTCCGACTAGAGTGCAGAGAAAGAGCACATAGGCGCACGTGGAGAGGCGGAGGTGAGCAGCCTGGCCCCGCCTCCCTCCGGGGCGATAGTGTGCATGCCCACAGGGATGGCTCCATGTGCTATATGGCATAGGTGGAAACATGCAGGAAAAAGTCTTTTTATCAACATTGTAAGAAAAATCAGACTAAGAAACTAATGTCATATAGATTGAAAACCACTTTTACTGGAACAATTATGGTAACAGAATTTTGGAAGTCTGAATATGCTGTTCTCTTATTTATTTTATCTTCCTGAGAGCTAAAGAGGGGCTTCTCTGAGATGTTTTTATCAAATTAGATTTTGGGGATGGATTCAGAACTCTGCTTGTCTGATTGTCATCTTTTCCTCTTATCCTTCAAGGCCATTCCCTTTTCTCTCCACTCTTTCTTCAGAAACGTTGTTTCTACCCCGGAAAGATTTTAATAGATTAATACAAGAACATGAACTGGGACTAGAATATAACTTGAGCCCTTTTTTTAACCACATACAAGTATGCATTTGGCCATTCAAGTTACAATCAAGGTCATGTCAACATATTATTTGGTGGTCTGATGAAAATGTAATATACAGGTAGTCCTAGATTTAAAACAGTTCATTCAGTGACTGTTTGAAGTTACAACAGTGCTGAAAAAAGTGACTTATGACCATTTTCCAGAATCAACATTCAGATGCTTGACAACATATTTATGATGGTTGCAGCTTTCCAAGGTCATGTGATCACCTTTTGCGACCTTCTGATAAGCAAAGTCAATGGGGAGGCCAAATTTTCTTAATATCAGTGTTACTAATTTAACAACTGCAGTGGTTCATTTACCAACTGTTGTAACAAAGGTTGTAAAATGGAAGCAAAATTCACTTAACAACTGTCTCACTTATCAACAGAAATCTTGGACTCAATTGTAGTTGTAAGTCATTTCATTACCTAGGATAGATTGTACACTATCCAGGGCCCCTGCACTGTATGTGCCATTTGAAAGCTTTGGATACAAATTCAATAATCCCCCCCATAATTACCAACAAATCATAATTTTGTTGTCTGTGGAAGGGATAGGTTAGTAAACAGCATACTTATCTACTATATTTAATCCAATGTATATTTTATTACTTTTAAATTGCATCCAATTTAATTGCTATCTACGCTTGCCAGATTTTAAGGAGAATATCTCCAACATGCCAAACAAATCTGAAAAAAACAATGTATCCCTGGCTTATGTACAGCCCAGGATTACTATAATGAAAGTAGTTGTATCTGTTTTTCCAATATTCCTCTCTCTTGTTTTCAGCATTCCTATGCACCAGCTCCCCATTCCATGGCTCCTCCCAGCCCCAGCACTAACAGTAGCAACAACAATAGCAACATCAGCAGTGGTGAACAGTTGAGTAAAACCAACCTGTACATCCGAGGCCTTCCTCCCAGCACCACTGACCAGGACCTGATCAAACTGTGCCAGCCGTAAGTAACATCACTTGCTCTGTCTTCCCACTGGAAATCACATGTGCAAGGACAGATGGTCCCCAACAACTTTGAACCTTGCATGGGAAGTTTTATTTATGTGCAGATGAAGTAATTGTGTGTCATAACATTGGATAATATCTGATAAAAATTTACATCTTGGTCTTGAGGGTGATATAAACCTCCTGATAACCTCTGCTGGATAAAAAACATAATGGATATGCAGGCTCTTGGGAAAATGTTAAAATGTTTACTTGATGCTGGGTGAGGTATGTACCAATGGTTGCTGGGAAAATTTGCTGCAGTGGAAAAGAAAACATATATAGAAAGACAACAGACGTGTATCCCAACATGGCTATTACAGGAGGAACTCTTTGGGTGAGATCTAATGCCCCTGTCCCTTGAAAATCTTAGTCCTTCCAAATTAGCAAAATGTATCAAAATCAAATATCTGAATAAATGTTGCTTTGAATATTACTGTTGGAGTAAAATTGAAGAAGTGAAATATATTTTTATTTTATTTCTGCACATGCCTCTCAGCTTCAATGTTCTACTAACAGTATTCCTGTCATCATGAGTTGGTAATGTTTAGCTTCAGTTCATCTGCTCAGGACTCTTGGGATTCAATTGGATTTGGCATTCTTCTATCACTCTTTCTTCTCAGTCACTTCAGAATTTCCCAAAAAAGAATGGTCTTAAGTATTAAATTTCACTTTATCTGATTCTGGGAAAATTGTTTCGCCTTGGGAAATCTGTAACACAAAAGGGGAACATATATACACTAAATGTGCACTGAAAATATATCACATATTTATATGCCGATCCTTATAGTAGGCCCTTGGATTTGGGAAGTTGTTCATTTCTCTGTATGACTATATTTGCCGGATTGGTGTTAAATAGCCTCTCAGATAGATAAATTATATATAGGATCTATAAGCAATTGCTATAGTAAGAATACATGTACTTCACAAAGTCTTTAATTTTATTTTAGCTATGCTTATAATAAGAAATGCTATCAATTCTGTGGAAGACCTCTGTCACCAATTAGAGTTATAGCCCTGCAGTTTTTGTTCTCCTTACCTCCATTTCTTCTGTCAACATTCTACAGTTCTTCCTTGCCTTAGGCTCTGTGATGTGTTTCCATATTTCTCTTTTGATTAGCACTACCTTTATACATTTCTTCTGTTGCCTGCGATCTCTTCCTTGAATTCTTGGTTTTAAAATCAAATGTTTGTTTTGTCCCTTTAAGTTTCCTTAGCCTTCAGTTCAAGCCTATAAACAATATGAATATTTGTACGTTATGAGGGTACATTACTCTGTGTTAGGGAGGGAGATGGGATAGTTCTTTTATTCTGTTTTCTATTCCTTTTTAATGTTGTCACTTGATTGCAATTGTCAGTTTGCATTCTCTTGCTTTCCTCATATTGGAGCAGGGTACTTTGAAGGGCACTTTGCAGTACATGTCTTCCTGTTGTAGACTTCTTGTCCAGAATATAGAAAGTTACAGAGTTAAATGGCAAAATAGGATATAGAAGTTGAGAAGAGCCATCCCAGCCCTATTTAAAGGCTGGTATGTTTTTCTTCTATGATTTTAATCTAGTTTAACTAGTTTTGGATTGAATACAGGTAGTCCTCAATTTACAACCATAATTCAGCCAAGATTATAATCGTAAGTCATTGCAGCTATAAATTGAGGCATCATGTTACTGGACTAGATTTTTTAATATTTTGTAAGACAGTTATAAAATGAAGGCCACGATTGTTAAACAAATCCATTTTTCCCTGATGAATGTTTTTTCTTTTTTTTTGGCTGGAAACGGAAAATAAATACCAGCAAAAAACCATTGCAAATTGCAGCCATGTGACTGCAGGATGGCCGTAATGGTAAGCCAGTTGCCAAATGCCCAAAATATGATGATGTGACTGTGGGAGTGCTGTGGCCACACTAATAATTAGCTCAAAGTAGGTCTGAAAGATCTGATGATAAATCAAGGACTACTCATATCAAAAATATTGATATATTTTAAAATCTTTATCAACATACCCTATTAAATATAGCACAGTATAGTACTTTGATATATATCATCATACATAGAGTCAGGAAAAAACTTTAAAGTTTTAAGCATGCCAATAGCTATGTTTGCAATATATATATTTCTATTAATACGGATACTTGGGGAAATTTGCTAATCAAAAAATATTTTGAGCTCTTTCTTGGAATCAATGTTGATACCAATGTGTTAGCACAGAGTTACATCTGTCAAGATTTATTGTCTTTGTGCCTTTGGAGAATAGTGATCCATATTCTCCAGCACAGGAGATGGAGAATTCACCAATGGGTTTTCTCTATCTGCCTGCTCTTGAGACTAAGTAAGTCAAATTTGACACGCCCCTTGTTGCTAGGGGAACCCAGTCTTGACTTGGTCTCTAGCTCTTGAAGATGGGTCAGGTTTGGCTCTCAGGTTTTAAGAGACCCCGAATCTTTATTTAGCAGATTAGATATCCATTGGTGAATTTTCCTTTCCTCACTCACTTCTCCTCAGGTTAGTGGATCCACCTTTGGATTTCTTCCCAACGGATCCTCAGAAGCGCTGAGATCAGCGCTGCCTCAGATTAGCTGATTTGAGGCTTGGGGGGTGTACTTTCTCCGTTTTCCTTCCCCAGAGTTCTGGAGAATTTTCCTTCACTCTTTCACTTCCTTGTCAGCCTTCCCTGTGCAGCGTTCAGCGCTGCCGCTCAGATCTTTTCCAAAAGCCCAAAACTGTCCCATGAGAACTCAGGCAGCTGTTTTAACAGCCAGAAAGTTGCGGCCGCCATTTTGGTTGCCGCCGAAGGCAACGAAGCTTGAACAGAGCCGATTTTCAGCAAAATGGGTTCCTTTTTGAACAGCTGACCCTGCCTTTGTTTTAATGCACTCGGGTTTGGGGGAATGGCTCCTGGGTCCACTGCAGAGCCCCCGAACTCTCCCAGGGATCCCTTGCGGTGTTTGAAGCAGCCGCCATTTTGGACACACCGCGCGGTCCCCTATCAAAGGACACAATAGCTGCCAGCCTGACCTTCTGCAAGATTAATCAGGCAGCCGTGTAGGCAATTAAAATGCCACATGCGTCCTTTTGCGTCAGGACCTCCCTCCTATGGCTTCGCCAACTTCAGGCCAGGCTCCCTCCAGAGGACATACGGACCCATCAAGATTTAAGGAAACTGGTTGCAGCGACGGAATATGCATCGGGCGCAACCTTGCAGTCGGCCAACTTTGCTTCCAGATCCATAGCAGCCATTGTCACGGCAAGACGGATGCTATGGCTCAAGCACTGGCAGGCTGATGCCAAGTCCAAATGGCGTCTAGCAATGGCTCCCTACCAGGGAGGCCATCTATTTGGGGAGGCCCTGAATCTGTATTTAGTGGAGAATAAGGACAAGCGGAAGGTCATGGCCCACCTCAACAAAAAATCTGACAGACGCGCCACTCCTTATGGCTGTAGGCAGTCCTTTCGGTCAGCATCAGGCTCGGGAGCCGCCCAAACTTCCTTCCCCTTCACACCCAGACAGGACGGTCCATATGACAGATCAGGTTTTAGGCCCAGATAATCAAAGCAAACGGCCATTTCGAGGGGAAGGTCATCCCTTCAGGAGGTCCAAGTGACTCTCGGACCAGCCCTCCCATAGGTGGCAGGCTATTCCTTTTCTTCCATCAGTGGGAACTCACCACCACAGACACCTGGGTCTTACAAACCATTCAATTCAGCCTGTCCCTCGAATTTGTGTCCAGTCCTCCGGGCCATTTCATCTCCTATCCCCTGTCTCGGGACTCAATCAAACGGAGTCTTATGCAAGAGGCCATTCGTCATCTTCTGGACATACAGGCCATAGAACCGGTGCCACCAGATCAGAAGGGAAGGGGATTCTATTCCATCCTCTTCGTGGTCCCCAAAGCCTCGGGGGGATGGAGGGCAATTCTAGATCTCAAATGTCTGAATTACCACATTACATACAGAAAATTCAAGATGCAAACACTCCAGTCCATCTTAGGAAGTGTCAGAAAAGGAGACTTCCTGATGTCTATAGACCTCACGGAAGCGTATCTCCACACTCCCATCCTTCCAGATCACCGGTGGTTCCTCAGGTTCTGCTACATGGGCCGTCACTTCCAGTACAGGGCCCTCCTGTTCAGTCTTTCCTTGGCTCTCAGGATGTTCATCAAGATCCTGGCTGTGCTGGCCGCTCACTTACGGAAGATACCGGTACGCGTTCAGTGCTAGCTGGACAACATTCTTATTCAATCATCTTCCCTCTGGGTGGCTTAGTTGGAGGACCCAGGTCCTCCAACAGCACGGGTTCTCGGTGAACTTCCAAAAGAGCCAGACGGTTCCCTCGACCCAACTCCTAAACCTGGGTGCCATCATAGACATCGTAGATTGCATGGTCTATCTCTCCCAGGAGTGTCTGGACAGCATCAGAGGCCTGGCTCTCCGAGTGTACAAAGACCACACTGTCTCACTGGCCCTACTTTCCCAACTCCTGGGGAAGATGGTCTCTTCCATAGTCATAGTACCCTGGGCCAGACTCCATTTAAGAAGCCTCCAATGGTTCCTACTCCCCTTCCAGAGCGTCAGCTCATCCAACTGCAGGTCAGGTTTCTGGTCCAAACTCGGAGGTCCCTTAGCTGGTGGTTCTCACAAGCGGTAGCCAGGGGGTCACTGTTCAAGGAGCCCGACCATCTTACAATTACGATGGATGCCAGTCTGTTCGGTTGGGGAGCTCACCTCTGGTCTCAGTTTGCACACTTAGCTCTTTGCCACTTCCACAAGCAGGGTACAAGATGACACATATTAGTCCTTACAGACAACATGGCGGCAAAGGCCCACGTGAACCGGCAAAGGGGTACCCGGTCCAAGTCCCTCATGTCCGAGGTCCAGTTACTGGGCTCCTGGGCAGAATCTCACCTTTCCTCTCTCAAGGCTGAACACATCTCAGGGGAGGAGAACCAGTAGGCAGACTGCCTGAGCCGATCCACCGTAGATCACTCGGAATGGAGTCTGCATCCGGATCTCTTCGCAGAGATGTCACAAAGGTTAGATCAACCGGTCCTCAACTTGTTCGCTTCACCGAAGAATGCCCAGCTCCTGAGGTACTTCTCCCACTTTCCCCCCCCCCAGGGGCGGAGGGGACGGATGCCCTGTGAGCACTATGGCCGGAGGGTCTACTCTATGCCTTTTCTCCTCTTCCACTGATTCTGGTGACCATTCGCAAACTGTTGCAGGAGCGGGCAGAAGTAATCTTTGTGGCACCATACTGGCCTCAGAGACCCTGGTTCGCCGACCTGGTGAATCTCCCCCATGGAAGATCCCTCAGATCACGTGTCTCTTCACCAGGAGGTTCTCCGGCACCCAGAACCCCAGTGGCCACAGTTAGCTGCCTGGCACTTGAGCGCAGAATCATGGCCCAGGAGTCGTTCTCAGCCAGGGCGATTTTCATGATTCAGGCTTCTCGCAGGCCGGCAACCAATCACATCTATGACTCCACATGGAGGAATTTTTGCCATTGGTGCGGAAGGCTGCAACTGGACATCTCGGAATTGACAATCTCTCAGATCATAGAGTACCTTCTTGATGGCCTGGATAAGGGCCTAGTCACTGTGACCACCCATAGACAGGTGGCGGCCTTATCAACCTTACTTGTGCCAACACCAAGCCACTCATGATACACAGGTATCCCTCTTGGGAGTTGCCGCGGGTCTTACATGCACTTACTAGACCGCCTTTTGAGCCGGTCACTACTATTACATTGAGGTCCTTATCCCTTCCTGATAGCTATCACGTCAGCCAGGCGCATTTCTAAACTGGCGGCGCTATCGATCAGGGAGGACGTTTGTATCTTCCACCGGGACCGGGTGGTCCTTCGGTTGGATCCCACATTGGTGCCCATTCACTCTTCCATAGAGCAAAGGAAATTATTTTGCCTAATCCCTCCCATGACTTGGAGCGGCAGTGGCACACACTGGATGTCCGCAGGGCTCTCCGACTATACATCAAGTTCACAGTGTCATTTTGGAAGTCAGAGGCCCTCTTTGTCTCCTTCCTCCCGGCTTCTCTGTGGCAGAAGGTGTCCACTTCCACCATAGATAGGTAGATCAGGGCTTGTATCGCGGAGGCATACCAGTCTTCTTCACTGCCAGCTCCAAGTCATATCACAGCCCACTCCACTCGGAGCGCTGCGACCTCTGCGGCATGTGCCATTCAGGCATCCATTGAGGAGATTTGCAGGGCTGCGACATGGTCTTCGCCCTTTCTGTTTGTCCGCCATTATAAAATTGACCGCTTCGCTTCCGCAGATGCCTCCTTTGGTCGGAGGGTCCTTCAGCAGGTGGTTTCCGGGGACGTGGATCTGGCCTCATCTGTTCCCACCCATTGGACAGTGAGGCTTTGGTATGTCCCATTGGTGGATTCTCCATCTCCTGTACTGGAGAAGGGGCATTTTCTTACCTGAACGCCTTTTCTCAGCACTGAGATGGAGAATCCACACCCACCCTTTAGGTCAGTTATGCTGGAATTAGGGGTCTGAGAGCCAACACCTCATACTATCATCAGCCACTATCGCCCTCGTCAAGACTGGGTTCCCCTAGCAACAGGGAGCATGTCAAATTTGGCTAACTTGGTCTCAAGAACAGGCAGACAGAGAAAACCCATTGGTGGATTTTCCATCTCCGTGCTAAGAAAAAGCATTCAGGTAAGACAATGCCCCTTCTCATATAGAGGCAGTCTTGCTGCAAGGGGATTGATGAATGCTTGTTCACTAGGAAATGATTTTTTGGGTGGCATCTGGATCAATCAGATACCTCAGCAAGATCATCTTAAGTTTAGATGCCATGGTCTTCCTTTGTCGTCTGTGTTTAGAATAATCCTATATCTAAAGATAGACATGAAACTGTTGGTAAAATGTATTATGTTAAGAGGTAAGTATGAATTCCTTTTTGGAAATAATTATAAGAAACCTATGGAGGAATATGTTATAAGTTTGCCTCCCTTCTCTCTCCCCCTGAACCTTATGTCGCCAAATATGTTGGCAGCACCACTCCTAGACAATACTAACTTGGGAGTATTGATATCAATTTAAACTTGATATTGTTCTGCTTAACCTTGCAGATATATGATAGAACCCAAGAGGATGCTTTCAGAGTCTTTTCATTTGTGACAATTACAGAAGATTTGTAGACTGTGGCCAAATCTGCAAGTGTAAAAATGCAGTTACTTGTACTAACAGAGACTTTTTGATTTGGAAGTCTAAGAATAATTTGCTCATAATAAGAACATTAGTATATAGCAAGTTATGATTTCTATACAGTTGTTTTTGTTGAGTAACTTGCTGCTTATTAAATGCAAATGATTTTCAATGAACTTTATGGTCACTAGTGATTTATTGTTGCAATTTTAAAATACCTCATTTTCTGTGTTAAGTTTCCTTAGTGTTAAGTTTCCTTAGCATCTTATTTAAGTTCCTGTAAGTCATGCTAAGTAACTATTCAAAAACATTTCTAAAAAGAATTGCCCAATGTTATTAAAGAAGTATCCTTAAAATTATGTGTGAAAGCAAAACATTTTTCTTATAGTTTTTCCATTTCTTCCAGCCAAAGTGGCCTCCTTGTATCCTCTCACTCTTTCCTCCCCAGTGTGATATAGATCTAGAACAGGGTGGCAGCCTACGGCTCTCAATCTAATTTCATGGCTCCTCAGCTTCATTTCAGAATCTCTCTGAATTCAAGAGCCAATTTGAACTATCTCTTTCCTTCCCTGAAGCCTGCTATTTGGACAAGCGAAGTATGTCAAAAAGAAAACAAATGAGTGAAACACCCATTTAAAATCATAGAGATGGAAATTCTACTCAGGTCATCAATTCAATTCCTGCTCAGTGTTGAAATCAAATTAAGGCATCCTTGACTGATGGATGTCTAGCCTCTCCTTGAACAGATCTAATGAAATGAAGCCTACCATGCATCTGGGTAGCAAGTTCTGATATTTAATTGGAATCTGTCCTGTGGTAATTTAAATCTATCATTCTACACCCTGTTTTCTGGAATGATGTAAAAAAGGCTTGAATTTTTTTCTTGTGATACTTTTTCTGGTAGTATCTGAAGAATGTTGTCATATTTCCTATCAGTGTTCTCTTCCAAAATATGCTCAACTTTTTCAATCTTTCTTCATAGGTACTCTGATCAACCTTGTTGACCTTCTCTAAATGTGTTCTTTGAATGTAGTGTCCGAACATGCTGGACACAATACCCAAGATGTGGGTATTTATGGATGCCTTTTCCTATAACTATACCATAACATGCTACTTGTTGATAATTCCTGACATGGCCTTTGGTCAAAATAATAAACATAATAATCAAGAAGACTACCTTTGAAAATGTAGCTTGAAAAAGGGGAAAAGAAAATGAAATATATGTCAGTATGAAACCCCTTTATTAGAATATGGCTGCATTCTTCACACTGAGTTTTGAAAGCTTGTTGACATTGTTTACAACTTGTTTGTGGGAAGAATTATTACATGTTTTAAATTTAGCAACTATATGAATACTCTGAAAATGAGCATGGAACCTGGTGAGTGGTGATGAAGGGAATGATAAATTTTTAAAAAGATATAGTAAACAATATTTCTGCTTCCAAGCCTTTTCTGTTATATAAGCCATGAATTGGAAGCAACAATAGTAGAATCTTAATTGGTTTTCATTGATCTGTGATTCTAGACAATAGAAAAAAATCCAGCTCAATAAATGTCCTGGTTATCTAATACTCTTTATAATTTTACTTCTCATTTATTTATTTGCTGATTTGATTTTGCTGCATTTGGAATAGAAAATAGCTGTAATATTAGTGACACTTACACTGCCAAGGCCATTATTGCACAGTGCTAGACATTTTTGACAAATGGGTCAACACCATCAAACCTTTTATAAACTTAAAGTAACCTTGTCAAATAATCTGTCAGATGGAACGAATAAAAGTATAAGAAAACAAGTGAGTGCTCAGTGGTTACCTAGTAAATAACAAAAATGTTTCTGGAAGTGTGTGATGTTTTGTGGTATATTTTTGGATTTGAAAAAATGCCTCTAAAGAAGTTTGAGCTGACGTACATGGAAGTTTTATGAACGCCAAAAATTGGGTGAGAACTTCCCATCTTTTTGGAGGTTGCAGTAGACTCTTATGAAAGTGGTGTGCTCTTCTGTGGCCTCCAGACTTCTAGAAGTTGCATGCAAGGACCCTGCTCTCACAAGGTCACTGGAGCCTTGAAAAAATTACATAAGAACATTTGCACATGATTTTTAGATGCTCCACATGCCATGCAAGACCATGACCCCTATGTTTAAGCTTTTAAAATTTAAAATTTTATCTTAATATGTATGCATAGCCAATATTTTAAACTAAAAATCAAATGAGGTTTCCAATATTTTGAACCTGTAATTGTTGATTGTTGTGAGCAACCCAGAATTGCTGAGAGTGGCATACACATTTTTTTCCCCATTAAGATTGGTTATACAGTCAGCCGGATGTTTAGACTGGATTGACATTTTTATCCACCTAACCTTCCTCTGCCTATCTGGGGTAGGCAGATGCTGTTTGATGGTGTGAAAGGTGTCATACGATATAAGCTGCTTTTTGCAATTGATTAATGTGATTTTTTTCAATGCCAATGGTGTTCAAGTGATGCTTCATTTGTTTTGGGATTGCACCGAAGGCATCTATTACTATTGTACTACTTCGCTTTCATTTGCCACAGTTCTACTTCTGTTTGTAGATTTTTGCATTTTGTTATTTTGTCCAGTTCTTTATCTTCTGCTGCCTGCAAGTACTACAATGTTCATTTATTCAGTTTTTTTTTACTTTATTTCAATAATTGTTAAGTCTGCAGTGTTATGTGGTAGATTCTTGTCTGTTTGAATTCTAAAGTCCAAGAGCACTATTGTTTCTTTGTTTCCTGTTAGTTTTTCTATTTTGTGGTCCATCACTTCTTGCTGCAGGCAAATGGTAGTTCTTGTAGATATTCCAATGCACATTGTTGCTACTTTGTCATGCCATTGTTTGTAGTCAGTTTGTGCAATCTTCTTGCAGTAGCTTACTAGGTTGTCTATTGTTTCTTCAGCTTTTCATCTGATGGCAATGTTCCAGATCTTAATTTCTAGTAATTTTTGAAATATGTTTTTCCTAAATTTGTAAACTTGATGGAGGTCTGTAAAGGAATTAAACAGTCTCTCCTTTTCTTCTCCTTTTTAAACTGAATATGCTAACTGATGCAGAAATATTTTAAAAATTTGTAAAATTCATTGACTAGGAATACTTGATCTTGGTTTTATAGTATTCTGCCATTATTGGAGCACTAATACAGATAGTTCCCAAATTACAACCACAAATGAGCCCAAAATTTATGTTGATAAGTGAGAAATATGTTAAGTGAGTTTTGCCCCATTTTATGACTTTTATTGCCTGGTTGTTAAGTGAATCAATGCAGTTGTTTAATTAGTAACACAGTTGTTAAGTGATTCTGGCTTCCCCATTTACTTTGTTTGTGAGAAGGTCACAAAAGGTGATTGCCTGAGCCCCAGATACTGCATCCGTCATAAATATGGATCAGCTGCCAAGCATCCGAATGTAAATCATATGATCATGGGGATGCTGCAATGGTCATAAATGTGAAAAATGGTCATAAGTCACTTTTTTTGGTGCTGTGGAAGTTTGCATGGTCACTAAGAAAATTGTTGTAAGTTGAATACTATCTGTAGTTTCTACATACTTTTGGTTTTCTGATGTAATGTATATTTCATGATTCACTCTTTCATTTAATAATAGAGCATGTTTGGTTACCTTAAAACAGACTATGTGATATATGTTACTCCATTTCTATTACTTCAGTGAAGATGTAGGAAATTACTTTATGAATTTAATGAAGGAATTTATTTGGAAATAGGATAACCTCTTTATTAAAGTTTAGGGAAAATGCTTTTTATATGGCCAGGGGCATGGAATACAGTATGTCCTATGCTGCTGTTGAGATAAATCTTTACCAGAAATCATGTCAAGGACTGAGTTTTCTGTATAACTCACCAAAG
The DNA here is from genome assembly GCF_016545835.1 of Crotalus tigris. NCBI lineage: Eukaryota > Metazoa > Chordata > Lepidosauria > Squamata > Viperidae > Crotalus > Crotalus tigris. The sequence continues at coordinate 3,479,087 of NW_024096690.1, forward strand.
TATTTTAGATTAGCATTTTTGGAGAGCAGCATTTGTGACAACTGGCTATGACAGAGACAATATAAAATAATCCTGTATATAACATATTTATTGTATAAGTATGCAGAATGTTAATTTCAGTTTGTTTTATATTCAACAGTAAGCCGAATGTTGCTGAATATGGTTGTAATGCAGTAAAAATGAAGAATAAATTGCAGGATTGATAACGTTCCATGTATTATCCACCCTCCAGAGATTTAGGTGAAAATTCAGCATCAGTTGTCAATCATTATAGAGCAATTTATTTATAAATTTGACATAGTAGGCTCCTTGCAATGCTAATAAATATATTTGCATATGCAGAGGCTTTCCTGTTTTCTTCTCTGAGTTGGGAAACTTTTTTTATCAGTTTTACTGTTTGTTCAGGAATTGGAAACATTAGGTTGTTGATTTGTTTTCTTCTGGATTGTCTGCCAGTTTTATATGTTTATCTAATTATTATTCTTAATCATAGGGTTGTAATAAACTGTATATTTAATTAGGTAGTAAGTCTTTCTGCTTGCCTGATTAGGTAAAAAATGTGATTCAGTTATTTAAATAAACGTCTGTTGGAATGGTGAATACCTCTGAATATACTAGGCAAAAAACAAACCTTTGGATTTTTGAACCATATAAAAATGTATACATCTTTACTATTGTAAATATACAATAATAAAAAAAGAAAAAAAACTTTAAAACTGAATCATGGGACTTATGAAAATGGTGTAAATCAAATTTGTTTTTGTTTGTGTGAATGAGTCTTTGTATAGTTTTTTTTTTTCTCTCTCTCTTGAATCAGATTTTTGATTTCTGTTGAATGCTTGGACTAGTCACTGCAGTTTTGTTGGGAAACTTTTTTTTTAAGTCTTGGAAAGTGCTTCCTTCTTAAGTTTGAGAAGCTTAACTTAGCTTGTTTGTGCTTAAGGTGGGACCAGAACTCATTGTCTCCAAGTTTTTAGTCAGAACTGACTCTTTTAAATCAAGCATACACTTGACCAATAAACGTGATAAAGTCAATTCACTTCTTGAGTTATTGCAGTGAAAAAAATATTTAATGTATCTTATTTAAAGAAATCATTTTGAATCTTTTTAAATTTAATAACACCACTTAATATTAATATAGGTATTTTCTTATAGAATATTATTTTTATATAAGAAGCTTATTGAGTTAATAAAAGTAATTGCATTGTTCCATAAACGTTATTGTATCTTTCCTATACTTTTAAAAGCAGCCAATTAACACTTTTTATTTATTCATAGTAATCCAGAAATTCATATCAAGATATAAGAAGTGGTTTTTGTAAATCAGAATCCTATACAGATGTTTTCTTTTATGTGAAGACTATTAACTATAAATACCATGTTAAGAGCATAAATGTGCATATCAAGCCATAGAAATGCTATGTTAATGGATAGTGCCCATAGTTTAATAATACTCTTTATGTTAGAAATTCCTGGTTCATTCTGTGATATCTCCAATTAAAAGAATTGGGTAATAAGTAACAAGAAAACTTTAAATATAAGATCTTGAGGGATAAGTTCAAGTCTGAGAAATCAATAAATCAGAGGTACAAGGTCTAAAGCGTTATGTCACCCGTCTTTGTTCATACAGCGTATCTATCACAACCTACGGTCAAAAGTCAAGTGTGACTGTTGATCTGAAATAGATTTTGTATTTCTGAACTAACTAGAAAAACTATTTGCCTGGCATACATCAATTTCCTATGGCTTTTTCTGCAGTGCTCAGTGAAGATTTCTTTGACCCTTACTGTATAATGTGAGTTCTTCAGGAAAAGAAATGGAAGATTCCAAAACAGCATCAATCAAATATGTAATTTTGCTTTAGCATTAGGAGCATAAGAACTCTTTTGTTTCATAAAGTGGCATCAACTGGGTGTACGTTATATTCTTCAACAAGTGTTGTAGAAGGAGGTTGAGAGGAGTTTTCAGGAGGACTAACCAAGGGATTTCCCAGGCAGGCTAGATCTAATGTCAGTTATGGGGAGTCAGAAGCTGTGAACTCACCATTGCTGCTCTGTCTGTTTTTACTATATGTCTCAACTAATTCCCAACAAATGCATCCCATTTGCTTCCCTCCCCTAACACTAGTTAGCTGAAATATTTTCCAAGTGTCTTTTAGAAAGACTGCTGGGAGAAATGAAATGAGCCATTGCACCTTTTCTAGAATAGCTTGTAGTGTGAGCTAAAGACATATAGCTCATGCTGGAAATTAATCTACAGTACTCTCAAAAGATAACCAGTATGGAAATTTTTTGGTATAGATGTCCTAGAATTGATATTTGAAGCAAGACATGCTTGATAAGACATTGTAAGATGGAAGAACCTCCCTTGTGATGTGTGAATGAATAGTGTTGCCCATTAGCCACATTGCACTATTGCATTCTACACTTGCATTCCTGGATTAATCATTAAGCAAAATAAGCACACATATAGGACGCCAAGAGAAGGGGGACACCACAGAATTTTTCCCTAGCCATCATGCCCATAATTATTTCACTGCTGCACTGAACTTTAGTTTTCAATAAATTTTTGAATTTGCTTTTTTTCTTATAACAATTTTATTAAAATGCATTAAAAATTGTTGAAAATTTACATTTTTCTATTGCCCAAGTTATAACAATAGCAATAGTACTTAGCATATTGCCCTCGACAATCTGGGTCCTCATTTTAACAATCTCAGAAGATGGAAGGTTGAGTCAACCTTGAGTAGATGAGAACTGAACTGCCAAACTGCTGGCAACTAGCAGTTAGCAGAAGTTGCCTGCAGTACTGCATTCTAACCATTGCGCCATCATGGCTCTTATAATGAACTTATTATCATATTCCAGTTGAATAAGCCCAACCAAGCAAAACACTAGATGAACTGCAATGTTAACTTTATTAGACAATAAACATTCTGGCAAGTTTGAAAGGAAGCTAGCTCTGAAGCAATGGAGGGAAACATGTTTAAAAGAGTAAAACTCCCTCCCTTTTCTGATAATTCATGTCACATTGTTCAATACATCTTCTAGTAACTGATATGAGAAGAAACTTTAGTTCGCCAAAACAGCTCTTCAGCTCTCACGGTAATAAAAAGCACCTGTGGGTTCAAACGGTTCCCCTCTCCCCCTCCTACACTGTTGGCAAGTTAGAAGCAGGCAGTGATCCTAAATACAGTAGGCTTCACAGCTTGACAGTTATATTGCTAGTATTAAATATTTTGTTTAAGGTTATATTTAAGATAGTTATGGGGGGTCTGGCCTGGGGATGGTCTGGAAGAAAAATAAAATTTTAATCTCTTATTTTGCTTTCATTACTGACTGAGATTGAAGTGTCATCATTTAAGCAATGGAAAGATCAATGGGCACAACTCTTAGGCTGCATTTAGAGCATCAACTAGGGTATCACTTAAATGGAATATGAGGTGGTAGTAATCCATCATGCTTGATGCAAACTGTCCTGCGGTCCTTTACAGTCTGGAAGACTTTCAATGGAGACCAAAAAGTCTCCATTCTGGGTGGCTTTGGTGAATGCCAGGGATTGCCTGCAGCATGTGTGCATCAAAGCCATTCATTCTGATGTATCTTCTAGGTCTTCCCAGCTGGGTGGTTTTAGTAAATGCTATAGACTTCCCTGCTATTTGCATTAAAAATGCTAAAGTGGCGCCCTCTTTGGGTAGCTTCTGCAAGCAAAATAATTCTAAAATTATATTATGGAAACATTTCAACCCACCCCCTTGCTGAGAGGAGCTTTCTCTTGCAGAACTGGTCCAAAATATTTCAAGTAACACAAATTGTTTCATTAAGGTCAGTTGGATAGCTACATTGCTTCGGTGAAGTAAATGAGATTGCCTTAAATGATCCAAGTTGTATTCTCAAAGTGAATCATTGTAGTTTCAGCCTAATTTTTAGAATAACCAGTATTCAAGTTTTGTCTAGGCATAGCATGTACTGTTTTATTCATTTCAGTGATGAAAATGGTTTAAAACAACATAAAATTAACTTAGCTTTAACATTTTAAAACAGCAGAACAGAGAAATAATGAAGTTACAATAATATTTAATGTTGGTTCTGCTGTATTCCGTTTTGTGACAAAATAATACAAAGCAATTCAAATTAAATTAGTTAGAAAAGACATTTTCGAAATGAACGTTAAAAGGCAATCATCTAGCCCCTCTTCCTTCCCACCCCTTTCCAATTCACGTTCATAACTGAGCATAAAACCCTAGGTTACTGTGTGCCTTAGGCATTATAAGAAGTCCCACCTGGGATGTGAAACTTTGCACTGTATAGAGAAGGAAAAAGCAAAGTTAATATAAGAGAGATTTGAACACCTGCAACCATCTCTGTTTGGTAAGAATTTTTTCTTTCCATTGGAACATGAGAAAGTTGTTTGTATTTTTATCTATTTTCTTTCTAAACAAAAGTGGATATTCTAGGCTGAATGTATGAACTCCCCCAATGCCTGCGTTATGTGTCCTTGGTATCAGTATTTGTGTTTTTCTGCACCTGCGTACTGAACCTGACTTTCCATGAAAATTTTAAAGAAAAGGGATTTAAAAAATAGCATTGTCCTCATCATTCCAAAAGGAGGATTCAGAAATAAAGTTTTGGAGTGATAACTGGCCCTCAGAGTTCTTCCAAAAATCCCATTATTTCCAGGTTATGACAGAAAAAGCAATGTATTAAATACATAAGTGTTATTTAACTTAATTGTATTGTAATATTAAATCAAATTTCCTTTTTATGTCCTGGTCTCATGCTTGTTGGACTGTAGTCTTCAACTCACTGTTTCCTTCTTTCCCTCCTTCCCTTCCTGCTTTCTTTCTTATACAGGGACCAAGACTAAGTGTATTGATCTTGTACGTTAGAGATCCAATCTAAAATCTCACAAATTTCAAACCTCACAAGATTTTGGCATTCTTAATTTTAGTATTTTGTGCCAAAATGATGAAATACATTATACTTCCTTAAGGTCTTATTTTGTTCTAAAACATGATAGAATAGAATAGAATAGAGCTGGAAGGGACCTTGGAGGTCTTCTAGTCCAGCCCCCTGCTCAAGCAGGAGAACCTATATAGTCTCAGATGGATGTCCAGTCTCCTCTTAAAAATCTCCAGCGATGGAGATTTCTGCCCACGATTTCTGGGGGTAAGCTGATCCACTAGTTGATTATCCTCACTGTCAGGAAATTTCTCCTTAGTTCCAGGTTGCTTCTCTCTTTGGTCAGTTTCTAGCCATTGTTTCTCATCCTTCCATCTGGTGCTTTGATGAACAACCTGACCCCCTCTGCCTTTTGGCAGCCCCTCAGATACTGGAACACTGCTATCATGTCTCCCCTATTTCTTCTTTTCCTTAGACTAGCCACACCCAAATCCCATAGACGTTCTTCGTATGTTTTAGTCTCCAGGCCTTTGATCATCTTAGTTGCTCTTCTCTGAATTTTTTCCAAACTCTCAACATCTTTTTTGGCTGCAGTATTCTAGGTATGGTCTTATTAGGGCTTTATAAAATGGTAATAGTACTTTTCGTGATCTTGATTCTATGCTTCTGTTTATACAACCCAGGATTTTGTTAGCTTTTTTGGTTGCTGCTGCACACTGCTAGCTCATAGACAAGTGATCATCTACTAGGACTCCAAGGTCCCTCTCACAGTTAACTGTTTTTGAACCAGATCTCGCCCATTCTGTATTTATGCCTTTGGTTTTTCCTGCCTAAATGTAAGACTTTGCCTTTCTCCACATTGAAACTCATTTTGTTGGATAGGGCCCGTTGTTCAAGTTGGTCAAGATCTTTTTGGATCCTGTGTTTGTCTTCTGAGGTATTGGCTACTCCTGTTAGTTTGGTGTCATCTGCGAATTTGATGAGTTCCCCTTCTATTCTCTCATCTAAGTCATTGATGAAGATATTGAAGAGTACTGGGCCTAAGACGGAACCTTATGGTACTCCACTGCTTACTTTTCTCCATGTGGATGTAGTGACATTGAGGACTACTCGTTGAGTACGGTTTGTTAGCCAGTTACAGATCCATCTGGTAGTGATATTGTCTACCCCATCTTTTCTTAGTTTACCAAGGAGTAGGTTGTGGTCTACCTTGTCAAATGCCTTACTGAAGTCCACTGAGTTTTGCTGGTCTACTAGTTAGTCACTTTATCAAAGAATGAGATGAGATTGGTTTGGCATGGTCTATTTTTGACAAACCCATGCTGGCTACTAGTTATGGCTTTGTTTGCTTCTAGTTGTTTGCACATCTGTTTTTTGAAAATCTTTTCTAGGATTTTCCTAGGTATTGATGTTAAAGTGATTTCCTGGATCCGTATTTTTTCCTTTCTTGAAGATGGGGACCACATTAGTGCTTTTCCAATCCTCTGGATTTATGAATGATATGGTGGAACAGTTCTGAGATAACCTCTGCCACTTCTTTCAGAACTCTGGGGTGTAGCCTGTCAGGTCCCGGTGATTTATATTCATCAAAGTTGGGTAGGTGCTCCCTTACCATTTTCTTGCTTATTTTAATTTTTGTTTTTGGTATGTCTTTTGCAGTGTTTTTTTGGGGTGTGTGTGTGTTGAGCTGTAGTATGTTTTTGTGTGAAGACTGACACAAAGTATGAGTTAAGCAGCCTGTAATTTCTTTGCCATTTTCTCTCTTTAGTGGGCCTACAGTTTCCTTGATTTTTTTCTTGTTGTTAATATGTTGGAAGAAGCTTTTTTATTGTCCTTGATTTCTATTGCTAGTCTTTGTTCATTCTGAGCATTTGCTTTCCTGACTTCGTCTTTGCATGCTCTGGCTGTTTAGTTATGAGCCCCTCTTTCCATCTTTTGTATTTGTTCTTTTTGTCTTTTAGTTTGTTAGTGAGTTATTTGTGCAGCCATGCTGGTTTCTTCTTGGATTTCTTGTTTTTCCTTCTCAGTGGTATTGTGCTCAGTGGTATGGGCTTTTGTGACCACATTTTTCAGAGTTCCCCATGCTTCCTGGGTTGTTTTCACCCTTAGGATTTCCATCCATGGGATTTTTCCTAGGTTCTCTGTTAGTTTATTAAAGTCGGCTCTTTTGAAGTTTGGGACCTTGGTTGGATTGTTTTCTATTGCTGGTGTTTGCATTATATTAAATTCTATCATGAACGTGGTCACTTTCGCCCAGGGTTCTAGTAATTTTGATTCCCTCTATCGCTTCTTCTCTGTTTGTAAGGATTAAGTCCAGTATAGCTTTACGTCTAGTTCCCTTGTCCACCTTTTGAGCGACAAAGTTGTTGGCTAGGTTGGTTAAGAATCTGTTTGATCTCCCTCTCACTGCAGAGTTTGTCTCCCAGTTGATATCTGAGTAGTTGAAGTCTCCCATTATTACTATGGTGTGCTTCCTGCATGCATTTGTTAGTTGGTTGGCAAAGAGTTCGTCTATTTCATCTGGTTGGTTGGGTGGTCTGTAATAAACATGTATGGCAATGTCACTTTTGTTTTCTTTTATATTGACCCATATACTTTCTGGAGAGATTTTGTCTTGGGTCATGTGCATTTCTGCAGATATGTAATGTTCTCTTACATATAGTGCTACTCCCCCTCCTCTTTTTATAGACTTGTTTCTTTTAAACAATTTGTATCCATCCATCTGTCCATTCCATTCATGGGTTTCATCCCACTAAGTTTCTGTTATTCCAACTATGTCATACTCTCTCTCGTGAACTATACTTTAAAACATTTTGCAATCCCAAGAAATTTTGGAGATCTTTAATATTTATATTTATTTATATTTATAGTGATGAACTGGTGTATGGTTATTGTTGAACTTGCATGATTTGCATAAAGAATTGGGCACATAATATGTTCCTAAGAACTCCTGATATTTTCATAAGGATTCATTTGTAGACTAAAATTATCAATTTACTGTAGATGGGAGAACATTTTTGACCTCTGTCTATGTGTCTTGAATGTGGCTAGTTGATTAACAGTTGAAATTAGGCACACAATCTTTTTCCAGAATAAAATCTATCAAAGTAAATATGTCATTTAGCTGTAAGTATGATGGTATAGTAATATATAAAAATGAGGCTGAATTATTCTAGCTGTTAGATTTCTAAAGTCTGCAGGGATTGAAATAGACAGTGAAAATGCATATGGAATACAGTACATAAATATTTTACTTTTAGCCTTCGAAACATTATTTTTCTAGAATAGCACTTGGCAAACAAATCTACAATATTTAGCAGAACTGAGGTGATCAGAAAGGGAACTAGCTATGTGTTTATGATGGGGTAGAGAAATTTGCATTAAAATAAGGAAGGCATTGGGTTTAATGAGTCTCCTCTGACTTCTTGAAGACACTTGCATTTCTATTCTTTCATTATCCTCTTCATTTTGCCTCTCCTTGAACACATTTCTGCATCTGGCAAGTCAACCATAACAGCATTGCTGGATATGTCCATTAAGCCCTGAGCTGTTTCCTTATTATTAATGCAAACGTTTGAGTATCAGAAAGCACCCATGGCCTACCAAGAACAAATAACAGCTGTCTATACCTCCATCTGGAGCTTCCATTGCTTAATCTTGAAATGCAACGGTCTTTCCTCACTACAGAATAAAACATGAAACTTTGAAGTTGTTGTTGCTCTATCAACAAGCCTAAAGGAAACATTCAAAATGTTAAGAGCTATGTAATGCTTAAGGTATTACAGGATATTGTTCAGCTTAATAATCCTTCCCTTTCCGCAGAAGAAGCAGTTATTAACAGTGGTTGCCAATTTTTTAGAAAACTGTATTGGAAGGAAATGACAAATTCCAGAAACACAAGGACATATTCATATGTTCAAACATAATTATCATGATATCTAGAAAAAAAATTTTCTCCTAAATTTCTTGTCTACAGGAAGGAGGAGAAAGAGAAATAACAACAGGAACAATCTTCCCTTGAACTTTTTATTGTGTCTTCAATATCCACGAGAGAGTAATTTTCCAGAAAATAGCCCAAAAACTACAGCACAGTCATTTTCTCTTCAAAATGAAAACCAAATAAGAATTTTAGAACTGAATGAGAGTACACTGATTTCCTTATTTTTACACTTACCCAGCCTTAATTGCACTTCCAAGTTAAAATAGGAACTGTCCCTTATAAGCAATTCCCCTTATGCCATTCAGTGGCTAGATTTGCTCTTTGTCATTATGATAAATGAATTTCCATAGTTTAAATTAAGGATGATGTACAAATTTAGTGATGTAGTTAATTTTTTGCAGTTATATATAAAACAAGCCCTGGCTAATTCAAGAAACTATACTAATTCAAGCAAACATGTTAACGCAAGTAAGCAATATTTTGGTACTTAAGGCTATTGTTAACATTTTTTAGGAAAGAGCTGGGACAGCGGTTCCCAACCTGTGGGTCATGACCCCCTTTGGGGTCGAATGACCATTTCACGGGGGTCGCCAAACAATGTAGTTTGCCATTTTTCTCCTTTTCCTTAGCTGTGCTACTCACTTTTATTCTATTGGCTTTTGAAAGCCAATAGAATAGACTCTCTTGAATAGAGTCTAATTCTATTGGCTTTCAAAAGCCAATAGGAATTGTCCAGGCTGTCTCTGCCCTGCTGAGCCCGCCAAAAGTCCCATTCTGCAAACGGTGCTGCAAGTTGTCTGCAGCGAAGGTGAGCTGTCTGGAAGTTTCCAGCCCTCCCTGCTGAGCAACTACTAAAAATGTAAGTAAAAGAGGGCCAGGGGTGGGAGGTGGGAGGCCGGCGGGTGCAGGGAAGGTTGCTGGTGCGCATGGGGCCCGGTGGGTGCCTTACCTCCCTTGGGCTGTGCCAGCTGGTGGCCCAGCCGGTGGTCGGCCTGCTCCATCTCTGCCGCTTGCCAGCTACACCTCGGCCAGTGCAGGGGGCGGCACCATGCATGCGCAGTGCTCCCGGGCAGGGAAAGTCCGTGACTTACGACTGGTTGGGTAGTCCTCGACTTACGACTAGTTGGGTAGTCCTCAACTTACGACCGGTTGGGTAGTCCTCAACTTACGACCGGTTGGGGGTCGCAGCATTAAAAAGGTTGAGAACCACTGAGCTAGGAATTCTAGTGGGCAAAGTGGATGAAGTCACATTGCTTGGTTTTTCTTTTTTTGGCACAACCTGGGATTCAGCAGCATTTTTTTAATTTTTTTTTTTGTAGGAGATGTAGTTTATCTTTTTTATGTCTTCTCTTTCAGAATGCTGATGATCTATACTGCTAATTTTAGCAATCAGAGTCAAGAAAATCTAGGGAGTGCTGCACACTCTTTTGGGATTGGAACCTTAGGCCATACCTAGACCAACTGTGCAGGTTTAGTGTGTCATTATGCAATGCAGAAATGCTTTGATTTTATTTTTTCCTGGATAATTTTATAAAAAAGAAATTTAGAAACACTCTTGTAAATTTGATATAAGAAATACCCAATGATTATTTGTTATCCATTAGATTAAAGGTCCCAATTTCTGGGGTGCAGACTGGTACCAATCTGTGGCCTGTTAGAAACCAAGCTATATAAGTGGAGGATAAACAAGTGAAGCTTCATCTGCGCATGTGTGGGATCTAGGTTGTGCACAAAACCATATCCCTCCTCCCCTGGTCAAATTTTCTTTCAAAACCAGTCCCTGATGCCGGAAAGGTTAGGGGCTGCTGCATTAGATGTCAACATATAATTTTACTTACTGTGTATTGAACTAATCTAATATGTTAAGGTTTTAGAAAAAACATATTTATCCCATATTTATCCTCCATGCCATTGCATAAGGAACACAATATATGCTTATATATATTATATTATATATGTTATATTATATTTGCTATTAGAAGGCAAAATAGAATAGAAATGGAATAGAATAGAAAGAGTTTTTAAAATATCTTCTCTTTGCAGAAAAGTTGCAGAGAAATTATTTAGAAATATTATCTTAATGCCATAATGTGAAGTTAGGAATAATATTTATTTTCCTGCTAATGCTATGAATTTATTGTAGCATAGAATTTATAACTTCCATTTTTGGGAATGAAACTTGGAAGAGAGACACATAATTCCAGTACAGCATCTGTATTATCAATGGATAAAAATGCTATTGTGTTCTACTTACTAACCACTATGGATGAACAGTGACAAGTGTTCTATCATAAAGAATGTACTTTTTTTAGTCCAAGTATTTGGTTACTTCCTGACATTATTTGAGAGAGGAATTTTTGTTTTTAATTTATATAGAAACATAAGCAGTCATAAATAGTATTTGTTGGTATAGAGAGGGTTTTTTTTCCTTACTAAACCAGCTAGTAAGAAAAAAATATTTTAATAAAAGCAGAGGAGGTGTTCTGGAAAATTTGTAGATGAATTTAGCATCGTAAAAATTTCCTTTTTAAAAACAACATCTTGTAGAGTGACAAGGGATTTACAGTTTGCATTGAAACTAAAGCTATTTTTATTTTTGGATCAGAATTCCTTCAGATGTTTAACCTATTTATTTGTAAGCTACAACAAATATAGAAACTCTTATTTTAATCAATATTTTTTTCAAACTCATATTTTGATATAACAGTAGCAAACAGAAGAAGGTTCCTGTATTATCAAATGTAACATCTGCCTTAAATAAGTACATTTTCAAGTGATTGGAAATCCAAAGTTCTCAGTATCTGCTATTATAAATAAATACAGATAGTCCTCATATAGGAAACAGAATTGTTATGTTTTACCAAATAGGTAAAAAGCAAAACAAAACAAAAACCCTGTTCTAATATGTGCTCAAATAGGGTTGTGCTCCTTTTGCCACTGAAGAGTTGCTCCATATGCTTCATTTTTTTTCATTCCTTTATTTTTAACATTACTTTCTGTCCTCAGGATAAGTCATCTCTATCTCAGTATTACCCATGAAGAATTTCCCCTTAGCTGTACATGTATACACAAAAATTGAATAAATTATTTCCAAAACAGAGTACACAGATCTTTAATCTTTCCAATGTTTATGATAGGGAAAGTACATGCAAATATGTGTATATTCATAAAACAGGTTACTAAAATGCTATATATATTATACTGTGTCTGTTAGAAAAAAGTAAGGAAAAATATACCCTCAAAATATATCTTAAACACTGTGCATTCTTTTCAGATTGTATAAATCTTTCTCCAGCACAGGAGATGGAGAATCCACCAATGGGTTTTCTCTGTCTGCTTGCTCTTGAGACTAAGTTAGCCAAGCTTGACATCCCCCCTGTTGCTGGGAGATCCCAGTCTGGATTTGGTTTCAAGCTCTTGAGGACGTGTCAAGTTTGGCTCTTAGGTTTCAGAGATCCAGGAATCATAGAGATCCATTGATGAATTTTCCTTACCTCAATCACTTGTCCCTATAAGCTTCCCTCCAGGTCAGTAGATCCAGCCTTGGACCTTTCCCCAAACTGTTCCCCAAGTGCGCTGGGCTCAGTGCTGCCTCAAATCGGCTGATTTGAGGCTTGAGGGGTGGGGGGAGCTCTTTCTTCCCCGTTCTTCCCCAGGGGCCTGGGGAAATCCCCTTCAAACGAATCTCCCTTCTCTGCGCAGTGCTCAGCGCTGCCATTACGATACCTCCAACCTTCAAGGATTTGTTCTTCGAGGCCTCCGGAGGCTGCTTTTAACGGCCCAAAAGTCACATCCGCCATTTTGGTTGCCACCAAAGGCAACGGATTTTAAGACGGAGCCCTTTTTTCTTTAAATTGGATTCCCTTCGGACAGCTGATCCTGCCTTGCCCTTAAACAACTTCGGATCGGAGCAAGGACTCCTGACTCCACTGCGGTGTCCTCAGCCCTTAGGAAAACCTACGGAGCTTGCATGGCTGCCATTTTGGATGTGCTACGCGGCCCTTTTAGGCTATACGGTAGCCCTGACTCATTGCCTGACGGCCTAAAGTACACTGCAAGTCCTGCATTACTTCACGGAGCCCTTTTCATTCTGCGTGAATGCATTAAGAGAAGAAATACTTTCCACCATTTATGTTTGCTAGGAGTGCAATACGCAGGTGCAGGGAAGAGATCAGTGAGTCAGGCTTGAATTAGAGCATTCATATCACCATGCCCCGTACTTCAACCAGCCCGCTATTTTGTTCTCCAGGGTGGATGCAGCCTCTCTGGCACAGTCACCAGACTCCACTCCCAGGCCCTCTGCATCCATATTTGGACAATCTGGTACACTTTGCCTGGCCACCTAAGGCCACCGGGCGGAACCCAACAGCGGATCCCAACTGTGCCTTCAGCTCCAGCCTCAACAGCCGTGACCGTCAACCTAGAAAGATTTACCCTCCCCGGTCAGGTGGTCAGGGGAGCAGTCCACTCCCTGCTCCAACTATTCTTCCCGTCAACTGCTTGGCTGCCAGAGCTCCCCCTCAGTTTTCCTGAGATAGCTTGAACCAGGATGGAGGACTCCACGGTACCTCAACCCATGAGCACTGCCTCCCCATCCTCAAGTCACGGCTGGCGCAAAACTTCCAAAAAGGAGGCAGCAGGCAAGCTTAAGGACAAGCCATCCTCAAAAAGCCTTCAAAGTTGGCAGAGAAGCAAGCCAGCTATAGGCAGAGACAGGCGAGAGCAGAGGCGGATCAATTAATGGTCCCTGACTTCAACCTCCCTTTGGGTCCTTCTATCTCTGCTCAGGGTGTGTGGTCTATGGCGGAGGCCCCCACCACATATAGCCTCTTTTCTGTGTCAGCTCACACAGCTGCCAACCCACCATTTCCCTTTTCCAATTTTGGGCCCTGAGGCCACCTTCACCCCAACAGCAGCCGGACTCAGGGGGCCAGAACCCGGGGACATTCTCTCCGACAGCCGCCTTGAGGCCCTGATTTCTAGGGTAATGAACCGCGCACTCGCAACACGGTCTTACCACTTACCCAGACAGGAGGCTACTACACCCGTACTTCCGCTGTATGTTTCTTCAGCAGGGGTCTCCGTATATCAGGAACCCCCATCTCCCACCTCAATTAGCGGCGACTAATCCCGGATGGGGTATGACCAGCTGGACTTTCCTTTTACTGAGGAAGAGGAACTCCCCCCAGACTCTTCTCCACCTGGAGGTCTGTTCAACATGGCTCTCTTCCTTCCTATGCCACGCAAGGCCACCACGACGGCTAACATAGGGCCCGATCAGTTCTCTCAGCCTCAAGCCACGTCCGATTCGAGCCCGAATCCGGTGTTCTTTGAAACAGTGGCAGCCGAACACCATGTCCCCTGTCCTTCCATCTTCCTTAAGGGAGTTAAGAAATAATGGATGTCCCCATCTTCTTTCCCCTCCATGGGAGGAACAGACAAGAAGTTATTCAGTACTTCTCCAGACCTGACTGATGCTCTGGAGATGCCAAAAGTGGACAAAGCCTGGACCCCTCTGGTGTCTTCGACCACTGTCTCAGGGGAAATGGCCAAGGCATTTAAGGCAGAGGATAGGAAATGGGATTTGACCTTCCACAAGACCCATCAGGTGGCAGCTTGGGCAATTAAAATGGCCACGTGCGTGTCCTTCTTTGTCAAGACCACCTTCCTATGGCTCCGCCAGCTTCAGGCTAGGCTTCCTCCTGAGGACATACGGACCCATCGGGACCTAAGCGAAATGGTTGCAGCAACGGAGTATGCTTCGGATGCAACCCTACAGTTGGCCAACTTTGCCTCCAGATCCATAGCTTCCAATGTCATGGCAGAAGGATGCTATGGCTCAAGCATTGGCAGGCCGACACCAAGTCAAAATGGCGTCTAGCAACAGCCCCCTACCAGGGTGACCATCTGTTCGGGGAGGCCCTGAATCCATACCAAGTGGAGAACGACAAGCGGAAGGTCATGGCCCACCTCTCCAAGATGTCCGATAGATGCATCACTTATGGCCGTAGGCAGCCCTTTCGGCCAGCGACGGGCTCGGAAGCAGCCCAGCCTTCCTGACCCTTCACGCCAAGACAGGACCGTCCTTATGACAGGTCAGGCTTTAGGCCCAGACAACAGAATCAGGGCAAGAGGCCATTTCAAGGGGGTGGTCATCCCTTCAGGAGGTCCAAGTGACTCCCGGACCAACCCTCCCAACCCTTTTTTTCCATCAGTGGGAGCTAACTACCACGGACGCCTGGGTCCTACAAACTATCCAATTCAGGCTGTCCCTCGAATTTGTGTCCAGTCCCCCGGGTCATTTCATCTCCTGTCTCATGCCCCGAGACTCAACCAAACGGGTTCTTATGCAGGAGGCCATTCGACATCTTTTGGACATACAGGCCATAGAACCGATACCACTGGGTCAGGAGGAAAGGGCTTCTACTCCATCCTCTTTGTGGTTCCCAAAGCCTCAGGGAGATGGAGGGCAATTCTAGACCTCAAATGTCTGAATTTCCACATTGCATACAAGAAATTCAAGATGCAACCGCTCCAGTCCATCTTAGGAGGTGTCAGAAAAGGAGACTTCCTGACGTTGATACACCTCACAGAAGCATATCTCCACATCCCCATCCTTCTGGACCACCAGCAGTATCTCCGGTTCTGCTACAGTTGCCGCCACTTACAATACAGGGCCCTCCCGTTTGGTCTGTCCTCGGCTCACCAAAATCCTAGCTGTGCTGGCTGCTCATTTACGGAAGGTGCCGGTACATGTCCAGTGCTACCTGGATGACATTTTTATCCAATTGTCCTTCCGGGCGGCTCAGTTGGACCTGAACTTAACCATCCAGGTCTCCCAACAGCACGGGTTTTTGGTGAACTTCCTAAAGAGTCAGACGGTTCCCTCATCCAGACGTCTGCACCTGGGAGCCATCATAGACACCACAGATTGCATGGCTTATTTCTCCCAGGAGCATCTGGACAGCATCAGGGACCTAGCTTGCCGAGTGTGCAAGGAACGCACCGTCCCACTGGCCTTGCTTTCTCAACTTCTAGGGAAAATGGTCTCCTGAATAACCATAGTTCCCTGGACCAGGCTGCATGTACGGAGCCTTCAATGGTTTCTTCTTCCATTCCAGTGGTTGAATGTCAGCTCATCAAGCTGATAGGTGAGGCTCCTGGTCCAAACCCTGAGGTCTCTTCGCTGATGGTTCTCACAGGCGGTTGCCAGGGAGTCAGTATTCAAGGAGCCCGACCGTCTCACAATCACAACGGATGCCAGTCTGTTCAGTTGGGGAGCTCACATACAGTCTCAGTTTGTGCAAGGCCATTGGTCCTGCGCAGATTTGAGACACAACATCAACTGGCTGCAACTCAGGGCCATTCACCTAGCTCTACGCCATTTCCACAACCAGATCAGGAGTCGACACATATTGGTCCTTATGGACAATGTGGCATCAAAGGCCCACGTGAACCGGCAGGGGGGCACCCAGTCCAAGTCCCTCATGTCTGAGGCCCATTTGCTGGGCCCCTGGACAGAGTCCACCTGTCCTTCCTCAGGGCCGAATACATCTTGGGGGAGAAGAACTGGCAGGCGGACTTTCTGAGTCACTCCACCGTAGATCCTTCGGAATGGGGTCTACACCCGGATCTTTTCACCGAGATGTCTCGAAGGTTCAGCTGACCGGTCCTCGACCTATTTGCGTCATTGTGTAATGCCCAGCTCCCAAGATACTTCCCCCGCTATTACTCCCCAGGGGCGGAGGGGACGGATGCTTTACGAACTCCGTGGCCGGAGGGCCTACTCTATGTCTTCCCTCCCCTCCCGCTGATTCCAGTGACCATCTGCAAGCTGATACAGGAGCAAGCAGAGGTGATCATCATGGCCCCCTACTGGCCTCGGAGACCCTGGTTCGCCAACCTGGTGAATCTCTCCCGCTCTTTCCCCAGATCACGTGTCCCTGCACCAGGGGGTCCTTCAACATCCGGACCCTCAGTGGTTACAGTTAGCCGCCCGGCACTTGAGAGCAGGATCATGACTCAGGAGTTGTTCTCACCAAGGACAATTTCCATGGTTCAGGCCTCTCGCAGGCCGGCAACCAATCGCATTTATGACTCCATATGGAAGAATTTTTGCAATTGGTGTGGAGGGCGGCAATTGGACATTTAAAAATTGACAATCCCTCAAATCATAGACTACCTTCTCGACGGTCTGGATAGAGGTCTAGCCCCTGCAATCATTCGTAGGCAGGTGGCGGCCCTATCATCATTACTCATCTGCACCAATTTGATTCCTCTGGCTCACCACCCCAGAATAGGCACCTTTCTCAAGGGCGCCAGCAACACCAAGCCACCCGTGGTACACAGGTACCCATCTTGGGAGTTGCCCCAAGTTCTACTCGCACTCACTAGACTGCCTTTTGAGCCGATTGCTAGTATAGCTTTGAGGTCCTTATCCCACAAGCTCGTCTTCCTGATCATTATCACATCAGCCAGGCACATTTCTGAGCTGGAGGCTCTATCAATCAGGGATGATCTTTGTATTTTCCACCGGGACCGGTTGGTCCTTCGGCTGGATCCCACATTCGTGCCCAAGGTCAATTCTCTCTTCCATAGAGCCCAGGAAATTATTTTGCCAGATTTCTGTCCCAATCTTTCCCATGACTTGGAGCGGCAGTGGCACAAACTGGATGTCTGTAGGGCACTACGACGATACATCAAGCATCTTTTCGCAAGTTGGAGGCCCTCTTCGTCTCCTTCTTCCTGACTTCTATGGGACAGAAGGTGTCCACTTCCACCATAGGTAGGTGGATCAGGGCTTGTATCGCGGAGGCATATCAGTCTTCTTCACTGCCAGCTCCAAGTCATATCACAGCTCACTCCACTCACAGCGCTGCGACCTCTGCAGCATGGGTCACTCAGGCGTCCATCAAGGAGATTTGCAGGGCTGCGACATGGTCTTCTCCCTCCCCGTTTGTACGCCATTATAGGATTGATCACTTTGCTTCCGCGGATGCCTTCTTTGGTTGGAGGGTCCTTCAGCAGGTGGTTTCCGGGGACGTGGAGCCGGCCTTGTCTGTTTCCCACCCATTGGGACAGTGAGGCTTTGGTATGTCCCATTAGTGGATTCTCCATCTCCTGTGCTGGAGAAGGGGCGTTGTCTTACCTGAACAGCTTTTCTCAGCATGGAGATGGAGAATCCACACCCACCCTTAAGGTCAGTTAGGCCGGAATTAGGGGTTTGAGAGCCAACACCTTGTCCTAGCATCATCCGCTTTCACCCTCATCAAGACTGGGATCTCCTAGCAATAGGGGGCATGTCAAGCTTGGCTAACTTGGTCTCAAGAGCAGGCAGACAGAGAAAGCCCATTGGTGGATTCTCCATCTCCAAGCTGAGAAAAGGCGTTCAGGTAAGACAACGCCCCTTTATTTTTTATTCTCAAATAAATTTTTGGAAGTTCAGGATTAAAAACTTATGCAAATAGAATCCAGCTGCCAAAAGACATTTTTGCTTCTTAAAAACAATATTTAATATTTAGCTTGATATTGCACAAAACGTCCAAGGCTATCAACTTGAAATATGGGTAAGGCAGTCCAAACAGAACATGCTACTATTATAGCAAATTTCAATAAATTCTGCTCTAACATTACCAATACCAAATACAGTATATCTGCATCAAAATCAGATTGTAGAAGAGCATGTTTTAAAAATATGGTTAAAGACATGATTCGAACTCCTGAATGAAATACTGCAAGGAATGTAAATATTGTTTTCAGTAAGTTGTCATCTAATGAATGGTATTACTAGCAATTACCAGTAGTTTTTTATTGCTTCTATATCCCCTTTAAAATAATACTTCAAAGTCATAGCTTTAACTAATACACTGATTCTAGCCACTTATTTTGATTGCCCTCTAATATACCCCTTGTTAGCTTTAAGGTCTGAAGGATAACTAAATTTTTTGAATATGATTGTCTACACACATGCAGACATAAAACACCCATCTTACTAGTTGATTGCACTTGAATGCTGAGGCTTTGCTTCAGTAACAGTAGGCTTTGGTTAAAGAGACCCAGGGTAATTAATGGAAGCTTTTATATACTCAAAACTTGCCTATTCAAACCTACTGTTTCTTTCCATGTATTATTTTTGTATATGATTTTATACATTTGAATTGTGATCTTGTGTTATACACAAGCCCAACAAATCAGCTTCCACTCTCTTTCCATTTCTTGTGTTGAGGATGGCATTGGTTTTCCAGATAGCAGAATATGACCCAGTCTAATAAACCATATTTGTAACCAATAGGGCTATTGTGCCAGAATGAACCATCAATGCGACAATGGATTTTGACTCAGTTTTTCATCATATAGACAATCAATGCTCTCTTTCCCGACCTCATATATATGCAGACACAAAGGAAATTTCTTTTAAAGTGAGGATTCTGATCAAAGACTGCATCTCAAGATTTCATAAATAATGGGTTTTGTTGTTTTTTAAATCCCAAACTGCATGTGAGCTAAATCTTAATCTGCACATTAATCTAAATAATAATGCTCAAGATCTTTCAAGCAAAAATTTCCAATCATTAAATTTCTATAAACTGTAATTTTGTTTTTGTTCTCTTCCCTCACACTATCAGAGGCCTCTGTGGAACAATTGCTTTATGTTCACAGAGAGCTTTATGGTACAAACATCCAATAATTGAAATTTCTAATAATAGATTGGAAAGTATGCTTCTATAGAATCAAGCAAAGCTAAGTAGCATGGGATCCAGTTAAAGCAGTAAAAGTTGCTATTTTAAATCAATATAACTAAACCAATCCATACTGTAGAAGTTTCAGCCACACATTTTAAAGTTCACTATCCAAAATCAGATACCCTATTTAAATCTAATGGATGCCTATTGTAAATTATA
This sequence comes from Crotalus tigris, assembly GCF_016545835.1. NCBI lineage: Eukaryota > Metazoa > Chordata > Lepidosauria > Squamata > Viperidae > Crotalus > Crotalus tigris. The sequence goes on from NW_024096690.1 coordinate 3,498,829, forward strand.
GAGGTGGGGATATTAGCAATAGTCATTTCTTTTAATCATTCTTTCCACTTTGTATTATTTTTTAAAAATAGCTGTGCTTTCATGTCCATTTCTCTACATATTAGAGTATGTATAGCTTTATCTGAAACTACACCCTTTCAACATTTCAATTTGGAAACTCAACTTGGAATGCTTGGGAAGCCCTCCCATTGTTTGTGTATGGTCTTGGAGGTTAAGCATCTCTGTTTTAAAACTGGAAATTTAGGTACAGCTTTGGAATTGCAAATTACAACAGACATGTTGAAAAAATGTATAACTCTGAACGGAGTCAAATATTGAGCAGATTCAGACTTTGTTAGTATTGGAGTAGAACATGTCTAGAAAACCCAAGGTATGTAGGTTAGAATGAAGAGTTGAAGAAACCTCCTAGAAGAATGCATTGGCATACTACTTCCAAGAAAACTAGACAGATATGTCTGTAAATAAAGTAGAATTGAGTTGGACTTCAAGATTTTACCTTTATTTAGTTCATGTGTATGTTTGGGAATTGAAAATATCTATCTCCACTTGATATAATGGTGCTGTCTGCTACTCTTTCTAAAATTAGTTCGGTAATCGAACCATTTATTGAAGAAAGCTAGTTTCCTTCACAGTATGTACTCTAATAGGAGTTGGTCAGCCCTTTCTCACACAGATGCTTTTGTTGGGTTCTTACATTGCAAATGAATTCAGTACCTACATCCAGATTTTGTGTGATATTGGGAATAAGGGAAACTATTATCCAGTATTCCTAATTGTCTTTTAATATATGAAATTGTTCATTGTATATATAAACAATTAAAATTGCATTTGTATCTCTGTTAGAAATGTTTCTTTCATATGGGATTTTTAAATGAAGTTTGATTCATTATTTAAGCTAGGAAGCGTATCATTTTTGAAAATCTGATAGCTACATAATTTCCAATCTAATTGATAACATTCAATCTGCATGCTAGTCAAGGTCAAGTTAATTTGTCACATTAAATTTTGGAAAAACAGAATCCATCTACCATTTCCCCCACTCAATATTACAAACCAATTTCAAGTTTCAAGTGTAGTTGCCCCTATGGTATAAACGACTATTTTAATTTTTTGAAAAACAATTTGTCTTTCACTTTGTGAATATTTCTACTATTATATGTAAACCATGATTTATAATTTAGCATTATGTCTGAACCAAAGTATCATGGATTGTTCAAAACATCTTGACCTAGTGTAATGTGAAAACATAAACATTGCAGCTTATGTTATATATGAAAGCAATATATATCCAAAGATCCAAAAATCCCAGTGTTAGGGGAACACTAGAATTTATATTTTATTTTTCACTGATGGAAAAGCAAGACTTCAGTTTGAGAAGATAATTATGTTTATAATTAAGTAAGAGTCTAGTCTAAAAATTTTAAAACACATTCACATATAATATAATAATCAAAATTAACATTATAGTTACTTAAAATTAAGTAATGTATGACTTACTTGTCAGTCATAAATATAGTAATAACAACAACAACAACAATAACAATAAAATTGGAAGGGACCTTGGAGGTCATCGAGTCCAACCCCCTGCTCAGGTAGGAAACCCTATACCATTTCGGGCAAATGGCTCTCCAGTCTCTTCTTAAAAACCTCCAGTGTTGGAGCATTCACCACCTCTGGAGGCAGGTTGTTCCACTGGTTAATTGTTCTAACTGTCAGGAAGTTTCTCCTTAGTTCTAGGTTGCTTCTCTCCTTAATTAATTTCCATCTATTGCTTCTTGTCCTGCCTTCAGGCACTTTGGAGAATATAAGCCAAATAAAGCCTTATTTTTAAAACAGTGGTTACAAATTGCAGAATTTTGTATTTTAAAATCCGAATTATGTTCAAACTGATTTGTTTGGTTTGAAAAAAAAATCAGAGAAAAATGTGTCTGATTCCTCTTCAAGTTCACCCCTTGGAAGTGAATGAAAATAAATAAGGTTGTCATATCACCTTTGAAAAGGAAGAGAGCTAATGAAAACATTCAATGAACTAAATCCCTCCTATGATTCGCTTCCTATAAATATTTTTTATGGAAGTCACTTCATCTAGAAAAGCACTGGAATTAGAAGCTGCACAATACTGTAATTATTACTGCAGAGAGCCATGATTGCCCCACAGTTATAATTTGTAAATAATGAAAATAAGTTCCGGGGTCACATGTACTTTTTGTGCACTCTGAGTGAACTCTACAAAATGCTTTAGTTGCAGCAGTCTGTTTGCTGACAGTCTTTGGTGATAGCTGGTTTTCAGGGATTTTTTTTTTCTGTTTCAGAGAAATTAATCCATTGGATAGATGCTACTAAAAAGACGATGGAAAAAGCTGTATAAAATGCATAAAGAATGGCCTGACATTTTTTTTGTTCTAAATATGTTGAGATGTTGGGAGGTAGTTTTGTGGGAATGGACCTTCTTTGCTGAAGAGAGATTACCTTTACACATCTTTTCTTAGGAATTTAGTAAGAGCAACTATATGTTTATTCTTTGACTTTATTGGTTCTCTTAGAATTTTTTAGTATATTAGGTTATATGACATGCTTATCTTTATTCCCATGATACAGTACATTAGCATCTAGTTTCGGTTTCAAATTTATTCTTCTGTATATTTGTATTTTTTATTCAATTAATGGATTTTGTCTCTACATGGTATTTGAGACTGATAGCTATTTAAAGAGGCAGGATTCCCTGAGTACATTGTTCTCCTATCTCAAACTAAGCTTAGTTTTATAGGGTCAGATGCAAATAAAATAAAATAGAAACAAAGGACATAAATGGGCTTGAGATGCCAACTTCCTATTTTCCCTGCTAGGATAAGAATTCTGGAAAGTACATTTGAAGAATTGTAGAGTGGTAACTCCTGCAAATGAAGAGCTACTTATTTTATATATTAATACACCCCATAATGGACATAATGATTAAATAGTAGTGAAATGTAGCAGAAGATATGCAAGCACTGAAAAAGCTTGCTGATATTTGGAATAATGTGCTACACTATTAAAGAAGATTGACATCACAGTCTGACTCCTTTTTCCTTCAGAAAGTGACTGCTGTTTTAGATGTCTTTTAGAAGAAATTCTGACATTTGTTTTGATTCTATTTTGAAGTCAGCATCTAGACAAATAAGTGAATGACGTTATGCTTCTCAATAAGAAGATACATCCATAAACAGTTCTGATTTACTGATTTGCAAATGTCATTCTTAGGAATATCAAAATCCTACCAGAAACATAAGAACCTACATATAAATTGCCAATATTTAAATCTTGGAAGAATTACTTAAAGTAATTCTGGGGAGGCAGTATAGTGTAGAGATTAAAGTATGAGAATACAGTAGGAATATGAAGATTTAGTTTCTCATACTTTATTCAACCAAACAACTTGCTGAGTAAATTTAGGATCCGATTTATAAATGCAATTTATTTATTTATTTGTTTTTTGTTTATTTATTTAAAATATGTTGGCAAAAAAGTGCTACTTTGGTAAACTACATTTGTTTGAATGTGAAACATGATAGCAAGTATGGTTTGGATTTTTATGATTTTTATGATTCTTTAGGTAAAATAACTTGGACTTAATCCATATAACCATAGAAATAGGTTGTGAACCAAGTTATGGGATTTAAGAAAAGCCAGTAGCGCTATATACTTTTAGTGATTTGCTGTGCTTGTCTCATTGATCCATTGTTATTCTTAGAATGATAAATTCCAAATTTGTAGCACATACTTTGGAAACATATTCAGAACTTTTCAACTTGATCTTTATTAATGGTATATTGTGGGATTAATTGTACAAAAATGTCCATGGGCATCTGCCCATAGGCATCTCCCACAAGGTCCTTGAGATAACAAACGGACCAGCTCTAGACACAGGATGCATATATCAACTATTTGGACAGACTCTGATAAGAACACCTGCTAGCCTTGCATCTGGAAAGTGTCTGTTATTTGATACATTGTAACCACCCCTATATACGTCTTTTGATTATGCTGTGTGATGTAAAAACCTTAGTAACAATAAAAGAGGGTGCTGGAGTCAGCTCTGGGCTCTCATCCCGAGATACCTGCCTGCGTATCTCATTCTCCATGGGAGACCACCACAGTATATTAATAAATCTATGGCTATTAAACCAAAATTGGATAGTAATAATATAATAATTGAAAAATAATGGGATAGACTCATTTCATATGCATTGATTTTATATGTTGTTTTTGTGTTGCTTGATTTTTCATCAACATTCAATAAGCTATCAAACAATCCAGAGGTACAGCTTTGTGCTTTCCTGAACAGGTTTGTGCTTTCCTGTTCAGAACTGGATTGTAACTTGAGGGTTCTTCTGCACTCATTGGTGACCAAGAAGTTCTCATATAATTCCACCTTGGATACCAATTATAATACTTCCTACATTGGGAAGCTTAGTCATAGTCATTCATGCCTTAGTCATCCATCTGTTGAAATATTATAATGTGCTAATATTGAACAGCATTCAGAAACTCTGGCAGACTTAGAATGTAGCAGCTTTAGTAGTAATGTACATGCCTTAATACATGTAAGTTGTTACATGCACTTAATTTCAAACTATACTTTGAAAGCTGCACTAGCTACCAGTTGCTTTATAGATACAATTAAGACCTTCATGGTTCATAGTCCAGACATTTGGCAGAATTGAAGAGGATTGTTACTGCCTTTCCAACAGACAGTAATATCTGTCTGCCTGATAAGAATAACTGAGTACACTTGCTCTCAGTACACTTTCTCAGTAACTGCCATCTGCAGTACCTTAGAAATGTGTCTATGGAGGTTCTCAGTCATCAAGGTCATGTTGACAAAGGTGCTTTTTCAGGAGGCCACTGGACTTTCTTGGTTTTCTTTGAAGATGTTTCACTTCTTCAGCTCTGATTGGATGATGGGGAATGGAAGGGTTATATTCCTTGCAGATGGATGGTGGGGAGGTGGTTTATATTCCTTGCAAACAGCTGGTCATTTGCATTCTTTTAGACAGTCGTTGAAGCCATTTGGAAGTTTATCTGTGTCCTCAGGGTCACCTGAGTAGTGCAAATGTGTATGGAGCTTTCTTGGCTGCAGGATGTTTTCTGCCCTGTGTCCCTTCATTGTTGAAGACAGGTGCAGACTGTTGGAGATGAGTTTGTGTTGTCTGCATCTCAAATTGAAGCGCAAATGGTTCCTATAGTCTACAATGTTTTCTTGAAATCCATTCATACTCTCAGAGCATTCAAAGGATGTTCATCCCAAAGTGCATAGCTAAATGTTTATGGAGGTTCTCAGTCATCCAGGTTATGGTTGTCCCAAAGGCGCTTTTTCAGAAGGCAACTGGACTTTCTTGTTTTTCCTGGAAGTGTGTCTTTTCAGTAGTAGACCCACTTTTCTAATATAGCTTGCCCATGGACAATAGAATAGAATAGAGTTTTAGGAAGTACATACATAATTATAAATAAATCATACTAGATAATTTATTTAAACAATTTATAAGGGCATCCATCTTCCAAAAGTGATTCTGCATGAGGTAATGTGTTAAAAGCAGCAACAACCATCCCAATATGCTAGCCAGTAAAAGAAACTCTGAGACATTTTTTTCTTCAAAAGCCATTTGGGTACAGAAATGAAAAAGGCAATTCTAACATTTCATGTGCAGAAAGCTTAAGATAAATCCCTTCCCTTTCACCCCTGGTTCTCCACTGTCCTTGGTCCACCAATTGGTTGCAATTGGGTTATTTTGAAAATGATCTCTCTGCCTCAGACATTCTCAGAGTTGGGGGTGGAACTGTCTTAGGCTTCCGGATGGCACACTTGCATTCCAGAGTTTCCCTCCCAAACCACCCTCACACTCCAATGCCTTCCCTCTCCTCTCCCATTATTGTTGTCTGGTTGCCCGTAGGCTGCATAGTGAATCAGTCATGACAGTTTGGCAAAAACATCCAAAGCCATAAACACCATCAACCTATAAACAAAAACAATTAACAAGTGAAGCTGCGTAACTTCAAAGCTCAAATACCTGTGGGTGGGGATGGTTATTCTCATATATAAGAATTTTGATTTCAAATTTTTTTATAGCCAAAATGTCTTTAAGTTGTCTAATAAATTGTTTGTTGGAGTTATAGCTTACCTTTTATTCAGGAACTGAGGGAAGGGATACAAGTGCTTTCTCTTCCTATTTTTTCCACAACCTCAATCTTTATGAGATATCTTGAGGCATAAGTAGTTCACTCTATTTGTGATAACCCTAGCAGAAGGAACAGAAAAATAGTAAAAATAAGGGACTTAATTTCCCAATCACTGTTTATCTCTGGGTACGGTTACTCAGAACTGGAGGCTTCAGGGAGAGGAGCTGGTTTGAGCCTGAGTGTATTTTTCTTATCCCAACAATGAATACATGATGAAGTCAGATATGGATAGAACAGATGGAAAGATAGATTTCTAAACAGGTAGATAGTGAGATGGATGGATGAAAGTGTATGGATGGAATTTGTCACTTTTTTCTGGGATATAGTTTGTGATTACAAAATATGTGTTTCTAATTTATTTTGACTACTATCAGAATTTGTTGAGAAATAAATTTGTGATTTAGGGTTTGCTTTTTTCTTTGAAATATAAGCAGATACTTGCTTTATATTTCCTATTACTATATTATTTATACTGTACAGAATGCTCAGTATTATTGGTTTGCTGCTCTTGATGAAGTTAAATGCAACGCAAGAGTGCTTTTTATGAAGTTGTTTTATCTGAAGGAGCAGGGATAAAAAGAAACAATTCTAAACATGCTAAAAGTAATGAAATTCATTTACAAGCAATGATAAACCAGAAGTTAAATCAATTCTGCTTTATAATTCAGAAGCCCAACCATTTCTCTCATTCCTACTAATTTCAGCAGTGGTGGTCGATTTATATCAACTAGAAAATAACAGGAACAAAGGATTAGTGTTGTTTTATAGTCTTGTTATTTGTCTAAAAACTATATAATTGGAGTCAATTGATTTCAGACTTTGCCTTCTTAGAGGACTAATAAGCCTGGAACATTTTTCCTCTATAGTATCTAAAGAAGGTGATTGGTCTGTTACAGAACTCAAATCCAACTTAGCTGCTCAGCTAACTAGACAAATCCATTTTGGCAACTGAGATGTTCCTCCTTTTGGAATTTCAAAATAAGAAATTTGGATTGTTTAGCAGTTTCAAGAGGAGGCACTACCTGCAGTTAACAAATGCCTTTTGTAATACTGAAAAGAAATCTGCTGAATAATCTAAACTTCACTCTCATTTCAGGAAGAATATTTTGAGAAGCAGTGTATGCATTTCACATCTTTATTTCTGTATGGCTCATTTATTGCATAAATGTACTCTAAATTGAATCTTGTTTCTTCTCTCATAGCATTTCAATGTCTGTTTAAAACCTACATTTTTATCACAAGATATGTTCATTTAAAAATCTCTTTAGTACTGATTTAAGTACTGTTATAAATACATTTTAATTTAACTGAAATTGAGTTCATTGAACCATTCTGACTTCAACTTTGTGTTGTATGGTGATTTGCTATATGAGGTAACTGTACATTGGGTGACTTTGGGGCAGTTGTTCTCTTTCACAGAATAGTTGATGTGGAGAAAAATAGAAGAAACAATGCTGTGACTGTTATCTTGAAGCCTTCTTTAAAGACAGGATATTTGTCTCTCTATATATTTGATATATAGCACATATATAAATAAATGACATGGTTGATGCCTTATTATAGGGGAAGTGTTGCCAGCAGTCTTGATTGAGGCTGAAGTATACCCTATTCTTAGGAAGCTTTCCTTCCATCCACAAGTGCTAGATAAACTACTTATCTCAAGCTTTCCCTTTTTAGATAAGTTTGTTAAGATAGTTGGAGAAGATGGATCAACTATGAATTACCCTGGAGAAACATAGAGATAAAATTGATCCCTCTCTGTGCATGACCTTTATTGGGACTTGGATCTTATCCTAGGATATTATCCTAGTAGATCATTTGTGTGAATTCAGAATAAATAAAATCCCTTCCTTAGTAGATGGATCCATTTGATAGGAGTTAATAGAAGTTGGCCTATGATCTTTCATATATATCTCTCTCTACATGAAGCTGTCTCAAGAGATCAATCATTGTTTTGGAGATTGATATCATTAGTAGGATGAAGATACCCAGTATAAACGTCCACACTGGATCTCACTGAAGATTCTATAGAGGTTTTGTTGTGAGGGTTTGTATGAGACAAAATTAACTAAAATAGAGTCTGAGCAAGCAAGAGCTATTGTTTCCATATTGGGATTCTCACTGTGATCCAGTGTTGTTTTGATGGGGGATGCTACCACAGAATCAGATCTGTGACTTAAGGACATTTTGTATACATGGTTCGTGTTTGAACAGTAGGTTGGGGCCATGATACGGGATCCTTCTCCACCTTCAGCTGGTGTGCCAATTGGAACCTCTACCTAAACAAAAAAGACCTTGTAAATGTGGTTCATGCTTTTATCACTATCTGTCTGGAGCATTCTAATAGGGCTGTCTTTAAAAAGTATTTAGAAAGTACAAATGACCCAGAATGCAATAATTCACTAATAACTTTCCGGATGCAGTTTAAAGTGCTGTTTTTCACTTATAAAGCCTTCTATTGCTTTGTTCCAGGTTATCTTCAAGACCAGATCCCCAACCTTTTGGGCACCAGGGAAAGGTTTCGTGGAGAGGGGTTTTTCCACGGACCGGAGAGTGCATGGTTTTGTGTGCTGCCTGCATCCCATGGATGGGGTTTTACTTCTTTCTGCGGGCCGGTTGCTGGCATTCCATGGACCGGTACTGGTCCATGGACCAAGATTGGGGACCCCTGCTTAAGATAGTATTCCCCAGGTAGAATTGCCCGACCTAAGTAGCATTTCTGGAGAAACTGCTTATGGTTCCTAACTTTTTGGAGGTGAAAGGAACTGAAACCAAAATACACTGCTTCTTTTTCTCTTATATTAAATACTTACAAAAATGCCTCCCTTTTTTTCTGGCTGTCTGCCAGAGGGTTTCTTTATGTCCTTCTTCTGCAGGGTCAACTCTTAAGAGTCTTGGTAGCAAAGTTCTTTGATATAAAAAAACAAGCCACTGGTAGAAAAGAATATATGTAGTTTAAGGTTGATCAGTCAAGAAGCAAACAAACCCTAATCAAGAAACTACCAACTCAGACAAACAGGCTAATGAAACATCCATAAGAAAACAACCAAGCTCAGAGAGCACCAAGGACCCCACAGACAAATCAGCTTGCACAACTTTGGGTTTTGTATCAGTTATGCCTGTTTCTGAATTCACAGTCATTCGTGTCTAGACATTTTCAGATTGGACATAATGCACTCTAAATGTGACTTGAAGAGTATTTGGATGCTTCAGCTGTTGCATAATACACTGTCATGGGCAATTATGTGTGCTCTTAGGATAGCATATGTTACAGCTCTGATCTGTGAACTGCATTGGTTGCCAATTTGCTTTTGGGTCCAATTCAAGATGCTAATTTTAACCTTTAAAATTCTTAATGGCATGGGACCAAGTAGGACCATATCTTCCCGATTATATCAGCCTGCGCCATCTGCAGGGACCCATGTTTTGTGGGTCCCAGGCAGCATGCCTTCTTTGCTATAGAAGCCACTTTATGCAATATTTTCTGCTCCACACACCAACATTAGGTTACCTTCATCCTTTTTGATGTTCCAGAAATCCCTCAAATCCCAGGGAATTACAGCTGTCTAGATAGCTCCACTACTGAAGTGGATGTGGTCACCTAGTGCTTGGGGTTTGTATATATTTTATTTTTAATTAATATCTAATGGACTTTTTATATTTTTAAATGCTTGTTTTATATATGTATTGTTATTTATCTGGTTATTTTACACTCATTTCTTATGAGATGAGAAATAAATAAATAAACAAATAAGATTAATCTTTCTATAATCAACATATCTGAAAATACCACTTCAAATTCCTAAAGTTTTCATCCTGTTTGATTTCCTTGTTGATGTTTAAAACAACTAATTGACAGTTACCCAAAAATGGTAGTCTTAAGCTGGCATTACCATAGAGGTTGCATTCTGAGCTTTTAATGCCACACTTTTTGCCAGTGGTGAAATCTACTTCTGTGTCCTAAATCATGTTAAGTGACTGAATGAGATTGAAATCACAATAAAATAAACAAATATATTTCTATGTCTTTATATCTAAAATATTCTTTTCCCCCTTTTATTTTTTTAGGTATGGAAAAATTGTATCTACAAAAGCAATCCTAGACAAAAACACGAATCAGTGCAAAGGTAAGTGGAAAAAGTCCTATTTGAAAATTCCACATCAGTTTGATTGACTGGTTTGTGTAGACAAAGTTCAGGCTCTGACAGTGCAATCAACATAATATACAGTATATTGAAAGCATGTTTAATAATGCCAGTTCTTGGAGTTGTACTTCCAGTAACATTGCTCATTAATTTTTTTCATTAACAAACAAAATGAAAATCACAAATCAGAACTACTATCAAATGGCTTCGGCAGCCAAGTAAATTACCTTCTAACTACAGTGTCATCTGATCTGAACGATATGATTGGTAATACAAATTGATTTCCTACATATAAATATAAAACTCTTTGAGAGAAAAGCCTTGTTCCATGTTTTATATGTAGATGTCTTTTGCTCCTGTTTTTAGAGAGGAAAATTTTAAATTTGGGGCTCTGGGAGCTCCAAAATTGTGACATCATGTTGTGAAAATATGATGTTATGTTTTTTACTCTACATTTACTATAAGACAAAGATTTTCATTTTTTTTGTCTTTAGAATAATATTGCAATAGTAGGACCTCATTTGTGCTTATTTAACTTCCTACAAACTTTTTAAAATACCCATATATAAAAGATCTCAGTAGTTTAATCAGATTTGCATTAGTTTTCTAAGAGGTGATCTCTGCTGGGTATTTGTGTGTGACTGTGTTTGTGTGTGAGAGTTTGTGTCTGTGTGTGCAGCTGATGTCCAATATTAATCTTTCTGTACCAGACTTCGCTTACCTGATGTCTTTCTGATCACCTTCAGTCTACTTCATCATCTTTAAATAGCTTGGTCATTTGCCATGTTGGCTAGAGATTTTGGAATTGTTATTCAGCATCTGGAAGATACCAAGTTGAGAAAATTCTTCTAAATAGATTGTGAAAAGTATATTTTAAAGGAAGATGATAATTCCACTCCAGCTTACTTTGAGGGCAACAGCTGAGAAAAAAATGCATCTATAGTATTTTAGATACAAAATAGGCAACATTAATAGACATTTTGTGGCAGAACTCATCTTTTAAGTAGGATGATAGGATCTGACAAAAATATTCATATTCTGCTTTTCCATCACATCTTTTCTGAATAAAATATTTATGCTGCCCTTTTGTTGCTATGTTACAATACTTGTTCTTTTTAACAAACTGTGATTAAGAAAACGTTAGTTGATAAGGGCCATAGTTTTAAAATTGAAGCCTAGGGTGCCATATAGGTAATCCTTCACTTACAACTATTTGTTTATTAATGTTCAAAGTTACACTTGGGAAAAGTAATTTATGATCCATCCTTGAAGTTATGACCACACACCACCCTTGTGGTCATGTGATCATAATTTGAGTACTTGGCAACTGGCTCACATTTATAACCATTTCAATGTTTACAATAATGTGATCATGACTGTAGCCAGCTTCTGACAAGCAAAGTCAATTGGGAAAGCTGGATTTGCTTAACATCCATGTGTTTCACTTATTGACTACATGATTTACTTATCAACTCTGATGATTTACTTAATAACCATAGTAAAATGGTTGTACGATTGGGCTTGGTCATGTGATGATTACTTACTTAATGAATGTGTTTTTAGTAACCAAAATTCCGATCCAAATTGTGGGTGTAAGCTAAGGACTACCTGTATTAATGGATGGCTATTTTTTCAACCTACAGCATTATAGGAGAAAAGGTTTCCAGCTGGATTACGGTATTCCCAAGATGTTATACGAAGCACAGTGGCTTCAATTTAAAATGGATCTGAACTTATTCTCTTTCTGATCTAAATCAGGCTTAATCTTACTGTGGAACTGTTATTAATGAAGTCAACAAGAAAAGGCTAGCTTAGGTCTAATGACAACTAAATTATTGCTGAAATATCATTTAAAAAGATCTCTTTTTTAAATCACTACATAATATGCCCTTAAATGTGTAGATTAAGTGAAAATTTTGAAAGAATATTTAGATGATGGGATGCTGAACTCTGTCCCATCTTTCCTCTACAGTTCCATTCTCTTTCCAATGTATTTAACTGGATGCCATTTAGATGGATAGATCATTGAAGGGTAGATAGATATGGAGGAAGTATTGACTGAAAGATGTAACCAATTAAATTTGCAAAGACCTTTTTCTTTACATTTTAGAATTAATGGTGTCAGACCCCCCATTTGAATATGTAATCTGTATCCATGATACTGTGCAGAATACTATTGTAAATCTACTCAAGAAATCTATATTTTCAGTTGCTTAAAGGTCTTCATGTTGACCTGTTATTGTTTATAAAATTAATATGCAAAGACAAGATTTGATAGCATTGTCGTTTCTGGCTTGTCTTCACATTTGATCTCATTATGCAGCCTACTTTCATTGTTTTCCCATTGGAAATCCTACTAAATTACTTCTGTAATCATGATAATCATGATATAATTCTCTAGTGAGGGTGTTATTGCTTTTATGCCGTTAGTTAGCATAATGTTATCTGATGATTTGTACACCAAAGAGCAAATAGCTGGAGCACATATGCAAATATACTATTTCCTAGTTACCTAAGACCTAAATGACAGTTTTATCAAGATTATTGCAATCTCACTCAAGTAATATTCAAGTTGCATTCTATTGTAAGTAACACCGTATCTAAAACAGGGGCCCCCAACCTATGAGCCATGGCCCGGTACTGGGCTGTGGGCTCTTGGCCAATGGGCTGCAGAAATGGTTGGCCAGTGCATGCACATGTGGGCGCGCATTCCCCCCACTCACACTAGCACCTGTGACCCTGTTTGCGCATGTGTACGGTACGAACGAGGACACTAGGACAGGGGCGGGTGTCCATGGCCCATTTGCACATGCCAAGAGCCAGCCAATTGCCCGAGTGGGTTGCATGGCCCATTTGTGCATGCACGAATAGGGCGCTAGCCGCTGTGGGAGGTGTGGCCATTTATGTATGCGCACGATGCCAGCATATGCCGCATGTGTGAATGGGGCCACTAGTGCTGCACCAGTGCGCGTGGCCCTGTGCGTGCACATGTGCACACACCAATTTTGAAGCTGCTTTCCTTCCCTCCAGTCTGCGAGCCCAGAAAGGTTGGAGACCTCTGATCTAAAAGATGACCTACTTTCACAGGAGTCTGTTTAACCCTACAGGGTTTCATCAGAAAGATTTTGGTAGATACATTTAGGTCTGGATAAAATCATTCCTTAGCTTTCACATATTCTGTGTTGAGATTTATCCACTAGGTAGCTTAAGTTTAAAGCAGCCCTTGAAAACTGTGCTCTTTATTCATTCTTTTGGTGTATTGTAATTTATGTTTTTTTCTATAGTTTTTTGTATTAATACTATTGCTACTCTTAGCCAGGCTTAGGCATTTTTTAAAAAAAGTTTATTTACACCTCCAATCCTAGATGGCAATTAAAACAATGAGTAGGAGCATGTATTCACGAGGCTGCTTCATACATCTGTGTTATTTAGTAACCATATTTTTTTAAATAGTTTTAATTAAAAACTGTCTTGGGAATTTTCTGTAAGACTGAAAAGTCTGCTTCTACAATTCAAAAGAATGTAATTCTGATTACTTTCCTCTAGTTTCTCAGTTGTTTTTGTTTCTCACATCCTTGCTAAACATATCAATAGCAGCCGGTAAGAACAAGATTGAAATATTTGTATTTTATTGGTCAAAGAAAACTAAAATAAAGATAATAACAGGACCAGGCAATGGCTGAGGGCAAGAAAGGTGAAGAAAGATACAGAGGGGCTAATTCTGGCTGCTCAAGACCAAGCCTTAAGAACAAATGCATACACAGCCAGAATTGAAAAGACAGCAATAGACTGCAAATGCTACCTACGCAAAGAATCTGAAGAAATAGACCACTTGGACCACTAGCTGCTGCAAGAAGATCACACAGACTGACTACAAGTAACAGCATTGTTTTTTTTTTAAAAATGAAAACTTAACAAATAAAGAATATTATTGAACATTTCTATTTAAAAAGAAGAATAAACAAAATTGGACTGGTTGGAAATACTACTACATTATAAGAGACATGTTTCTTTGTCGTCTTTTCAAAATTTCTAGAAATCTTGTATTTTCTATGTAAGATACAGATCTTAATTTTAAATCTTATGCTGTTACAAAGGCTAAGTATACCATTTTTAGATAGATTCCAAGCTCATAATTTAGGATGGCCTGAAAATGTTTTCTGAATCATAGAAAATTGCTAACAACAAAATTGAACTGTGGAAAAATCATCAAAGCCATCAGTACCTGGGCCATCCCTGTGATACACTACTGAAATTATTAATTGGACAAGCTGAACTGGACAGTTTGGACTAAAAGACAAAAAAAACATTCATTATGCATTATACTCCCATAGTAATATTCACAAAAGTATACCTGTGCCATAGAAATATAAATAGATGTTTAGTTCAAGTCAAACAAACTGTCAAAGAAAAAAATGTGCATTGGCTGATTGTGTAGAAAACAGCTAAGAACAAGCATTGATGCAGGTGAAGAATTGAAATTTACTAAATGTAAAGGAGACAAAAAGTGAATTTTGAAAAGATGTAATAAAAACAGGAACAAAATGCTGGCAAAGAGAAGCATTATATGGTTAATTTCTACAAATGTCCAGGAGAAAGGCAGTAATGGCCTATAACTGCAACATTAAAAAAGAAATTGAATGCTTGATTTTGGATGCTCAATAACATGCTATTTGAAACAAACAATCAAGACATTAGTTTAAAAATCATCAAATGATTCAATATGCATATTGTTCAAAGAAGCAGAAGTAACAATAAATCATGTATTTAGCACTGGAAGACTGTCCAAGGATAGTAAAGAAGATGCACTGAAGCTGTTATACCAGAAAAGCTTACTGACTACTGGAGAGAATAAACTGGTCTACAAGAAACACCAAATGAAGAACAGAATGGAAACATGGGAAGACAAAGCATTACATGGTTAGTATATTAAAAAAATAGCAAGGAAAACAGATAATAATAAGAGCTGGCAATGGCTGAGAGCAAGAAAGGTGAAGAAAGATACAGAGGGGCTAATCCTGGCTGCTCAAGACCAAGCCTTAAGAACAAATGCATACACAGCAACAGACAGCAAATGCCACATATGCAAAGAATCTGAAGAAACAGTGGACCACTTGGCTAGCTGCTGCAAGAAGATCACACAGACTGACTGCAAGTAATAGCATGACAGAGTGGCAACAATGGTACATTGGAAGATCTGCAAGAAATATCATTTGCCTGCAAGCAAGAACTGGTGGGACCATAAAAATAGAGAAAGTCATAGAAAACAGAGAAGCTTTAGAATTCAGACAGACAGATACTTGTGCCATAATACCCCAGACTTAATAATAGTCAATAAGAAAAACAAAAAAGTCTGGATGGTGGATATGGACCTGTGGACAATAGAAGAGAAGAGCAAGTAGAACGATTATGGCAAAAGCAAGCAAAGATAGTACCAATAGTAATAGGTGCCTTGGATGCAATCCCAAAATAACTGGAGCATCATTTAAACACCATTGGCATTGACAAATTCACCAAGAGACATTTGCCAAAAAAGACTTTACTCTGAACAACTTACACCCTGCGACAATATCTGTACCACTATCGAACATCCAGATCTGCCTATCCCAGATCCTTGGAAAGGACTTAATAGGTAGCCAAAATGCCAGATACAGTCTGAATATTTGGTTGACTGTGGCAACAAAATAACAACAACAACAACAACAACAACAACAAGAAGCCTGCTGCTTTTCCATGAATATGAAAGTATTAATTTCTTCACTTGAGTGTATCTCTGGAAATAATCCTAAAAAAATGTCAGTGAATTTCCAAACTTTCTGCCTTGGAACATTGCCTTGAAATTTGTTTCTCTTGGAGAAATGTTTGTGGGAAAGATACAAAATACATCACTTGTGTACTGAGAATACTTACTTAATTAAGCAGTGCAACTGTACTCTAAAGTTCACTTCTGCTGGTATAAACTTAAATTTCAATACTTAAGATAAATAAAAATAAGATTTCTATTATATAATGAGGCTGTGGCAAGTATAACATTTAAGTGTGTAACACAAATATTACTGTGGAGTCCTTGATGCTCTCTGAGCTTAGTGGTTTTCTGTCAAATATTTCATTATCAAATAGTTAACATTATCAATGTTAGCTTGATAGAGACATAACCTTTTGGGATCTAAAATAACAATGATGTCAGTCATAAGTCCTGTGCAGGAGGATATAATTATTTTAAAATATACATCTTTATTTTAGAAACAATTCTGAATTAATATATCATGAAAGATTTTTATTTGTTGTAAGGGAGTCCATTAGGGATGCCTCTTGATGAAATTTCTGAGATGAGATTCTCTTTCTGGGATGGCGTGCATACTAATTGACACATAATTGCAGCAATCAAGCATTCTATAATAAAACTACATTAGCAAAACAAGAGCTGTCATGGTAGAAAAAAGCAACATATCCAATTACATTTGTGGAAAGCAAAAATTAAGAACAGATATAAGGTCTATTCAGATCTTGAAACTTGGAAAAATGCTCAACGTGACGTAACATCTAAGTTGGGGAGGCATTTTAATTTATAGTTGATTTTCCCTTTTATTTAAATCAAGGACTTGTTGTCTTAAATGTACTGTATAGCATATTCCAGTCCAGGGTTTTATTATGATGTGTATGTGTTTGGATATGTATTCATTCTTCCTACAGGCTTGCTTTTAATATAGTGAAGTGTTTAGAGCAGAGAGAATGAGTAATGGAGATTTCACTATACGGTTTCCATACCTCATAGCAATGGAATACAGGATTGTTCATCTGCCAGATATATGAGCCCATTTCTTAGACGATGATTTACTGCCATCTGTGCCTGGCTTTTCAAGCGCTTTATAATGGCATGCATGCCAGTTTTATTTCCTGGCTTAATCAGGAACTCCAACTGCCCTGCATTTCTCTTTAGAAGCCAAAAATAATTTGATATGGGAAATTAAAGGTTTTACATAGTACCCATCATAGTCTTTTCTTCACATTCAAATCACAGTTTGTGAATAGCAATATTTGTGCAAGCTAAATGGAATAATTCACATGGAAAGAGAAAGGCATCACAAGGGTCAGGGGAACATTAAAGCATGAGGTAGTACAAACAATCTTAGATGGTGAGGTTAGGAAACAATTTAACAGTTTGGGTGATTCCACAAAGCCAGTGGGTCTAGGACAACTCACCATGGCCAAATCACCACAGCCAATTCACTGCAGGACAAGAGTTACACTAATATCGAAGAAATGGTGGAATAGAATCATTAAAGAAAGGGTGTCAAAGGAGGGTCAGAATGAAACGTGAATGACAAAAATTAACATATTTTTTAATTATTTTAAATAATTAAATTGAATTATTGAATTGTCCTGTGGTGAGTTGGCCATGGAGAGTTGTCCAATTCCGAAGCCAGCTTCTGAGGATTGAATGCACTTGACAACTACATGTTGCACAATCAATTTTTGGAAAAAGACAAGGTAGGCCTTATCAAGAGGAAGAACTCCACTTTCAACATGTGCCAGGGGTTCTCCTGATTTTTTTTCTTTTTCCATGTTTTCTTTTTATATTTTAATATAGGTTAGTAGAATTTAAAAAGTATCTTGTTTTGTGTGATTACAAAAGGAAATAAAGACAAAACAGAGTTTACAGATCCCTGAATTTTTAGCAATGTGATATTATTTGGTAAAGTTACTGTAACTGGCAAAATAGAAAATCATCTTGAGACTTAGAGAATATGAGATTTATATATGAATAAGAATATTGCTTCATGTTGTGAAAAGGTGATCTTGAAAACTGAGAGTAAAAAAATAAGAAACTGATAACCCCTTTTTGCATGATTTTTCGGGTCTTGGCCATTTATTTGAAAGCAGCTATGGAGAAATATATTTTGCAGTCCAAAAAATTAAATTAAATTTCTTTAAAATATTTGCATCCCATTTCTTTCTTGCAATTTAATAAGAAATATGTTTGGCCATTAATTTTACTCACACACATATACACATCCAGACATACAAATACACCAGCTATAACTAATATAAACAGAATATTTTAAAATCATATAAATGATTCCGATCTCTCTCTCTCTCTCTCTCTCTCTCTCTCTCTCTCTCTCTCTCTCTCTCTCTCTCTCTCTCTCTCTCTCTCTCTCTCTCTCTCTCTGTGTCTCTCTCTCTCTCTCCCTCTTTGTCTCTCTCTCTCCCCCCAATACTTGAACGGATAGACTTTACACTGATTCCAGAACAGTAATAGCAGTATGTCTAGGAAGTCTCTTTTGCTTTTGTCTCTGCTTTACTGATACCTTGATCAGTCCTATATAAAACTTAATTGTATCCCAGATAATGTAAAAGAACAATCAACATAAAAGAGAATATATTGGGAGCCTTAATCATTTTGCCTTTCAGTTGAAGAAGAATTTTGAAGAGTATATTTGGACTGGATGTTAGCATACAGTTTTACTAAAACACATATTGTTTAATGATTGGTATTAGAAGTGAAGCACAAGCTTATATGGATGGGGATGAAGCCCTTCTTTATAAAGTTATTTATAAAGTTAGAGTATATACTAATTTTTATGATGATGAGATATGAATAGTAAGGTAATAGATAAAATATAGCCTTGAGCTACACAAAAGTGGGGAAATATGTTTAAAGATATTATATAGTTCTATAGCAGGTATCTAAGTCAATGGCTATAGGTACAATCCACTTAAGACAGCTTGTTCAGCAACCATTCGAAGTAATGATTATGGAGATTCTCAATCATCCACTTCATGGTTTCCCCAAAGGAGCTTTTCCAAATGGCAACTTTTTCAAGGAAAAAAAATCAAGAAATTTGAAATAGTGGCATCATTATCGCACGGAATGCATTTACAGCCAGTCCCCCAGGTTTCAGCTATTGCAGTGCATCTGCAATCGCATGATCAAAATTTGGGCCCTTGGCAGTGTGCACATACAATGATTGCAGGAGTACTTCAACTTTTCTCCTCTGCCTATCTCTCTCCTTATTTATGTCCTTTTGGTTCTTTGCACTCTGCGGCCCTTGATGCCTTAGCTGACCTTTGCTCTTTTCTTTCTCCTGTTGCTGACTAAGCATGCCCATCATGGCTCTTGTGAGGCAACTGCTGGCCACATGATGCTTTCTTCTCAAGGTCATGCCTGGCATTTTTCTTGTGAGACCTGTGGAAAATGAAAAATGTATCCAGCAGCTGATCATGAAGATCCAGTGCAGACACATCTCATCAGTAATAGATGCAAGAAGATTGCAAAGTTCAACTGGGACAATGAAACACAGGATGGCAGGGGCCTAAGTGTGGAAAGGGGTGACCACAGTTTATCTGGGATTGGATTAGCTTCTTAGAGTGACAAAAAACTCCTTTTACCCACTTTACGGATTGGATGGGATTGGATATTGTACTGTACTGTTGCTCAGGAACTTCTTGCATCCCTAGAGCCACAGTGCACAAAGAAGCCCTTGAATCCCAGCCTATTTGGCCAGGCTCTGATATCTTGTGATTGTGCAATTGCATGCACAAGCCTTGCATTCTCTTTGCTCAGACTACCTGAGCTTTTGTTACACTGCAGCACCCCCATTAAACATGAATGCAGCCTGTGCTGGGCCTCCCAGGGTCACCATCATCTTCCTACAGCATATCTGTGCTCCTTTTACTGGATTGCATTTCTTCTCACATAATGACCCATATATCTGCAGTTTCAACAGCAGCTAGCACTGCCAGGATTGTCATTGCTAAAGGATGTAACATAGCTCTTTATGATTATATTACTTAGCAATGGAAATTCTAACTGTAATTGTTGTTCTTAAGTCAACAACAAATATCCTGCCACCTGAGTTAACATTCCTGATGTTTATCACTTTCAATGTTTCCTTACCACTTGAATCAACATTCTTTGTATTTAGATATTTTATGATTGAACTAGTACTTTGTTTTTTCTTTGGAAAATATATTTCAAAATTGCCTACTCTTGCCAAATGATGATAATCAAAGAGTTGCCTTAGCATTCTGTTGTTCATAGTAATGAGACATTGGACTAAAAATATAAATACAGATCAGATCTGCATGAACTCCTAAAGATGGAGAAGAAAGTTGACAGGTTTCGCAGAAAAGTCTTTAGCTAATAAATGACATTCATTGGATTTTAAAACACAGGTGTTGACCTTTTTATATTTTTATCAAACTTACATTTTCTTGAGTGGGAAGCTTTAAGTAAAATGTACTTGGGCCTATTTAATGACTGTAATCTCAGAACTATGGATAGGTAATTACAGCTGCCTTTGAAAAAAAAAGGTTTCAGAAAAGAAATAATTTTTAAAATTCTTTGAAATTTGAAGCTGTGTATGCATGAGTTGCTTAAGGAATTTAGCTATCCAAACATCTGGTCAGTATTTCATTCTATCTTAATCATTTTATTTAGCTTCATACGTTTAAGTTTTTTCTTTATCAGTAAAAATGTGTCAACTCCGAGCCATATAAACATATACTTGCATACCAAAATATTTCATTCCTAAAAATTTGAAAAAGAGACCAGAATTGATATCAAGAAACTGAACATACAGTGTTTAGGCTTCCAATTCTATCATGAACCTTAACATGTTGGATGCTGTTTTTGATTAACTCTTAAACAACCACTCAAATTCAGGTTTTCCCGAATATCTTTGAAAGAAAATGTCACAATTGTTAAAGGAGGAAAATATTATTATTATGGTTCATTGCATAGTAGCCAGGTGTTTAGACTGGATTTGACATTTTTATTCAGCTTGCCAAAGATCTTGGTAGGCAGACATTGTTTGATGGTGTTAAAAGTATTGTTGCAGGGTATAAGCTATTCCTAATAAACCTACTTTTGTATTTGATTGATGGTACTTTTATTAATATCCTGTTCAAATGGTGCTCCAGATGTTTTGGGATTGCACCCATGGGAATCGCTGTTGTTACTATCTTTGTTTTCTTTTGCCAAGGTCATTCTAATTCTGTTTGCAGATTTGTGTATTTTTTATGTTTTTCAGTTTTTCCTCTTCTATTTTTTTTTATCTTTAAGTGCTGCCATCTCCATTTTCCAGACTTTTTTATTTTCTTATCAACAGTTGTTAAATCTGGGGTGTTAGGTGTAGGTGTCTGTCTGTTGGAATTTTAAAGTCCCAGAGCACTTTAGCACTTTAGCCTATGTTGTGAATCCACTAATTTTTGCTTGTAGGCAAACGTTATTTCTTGCAGATGTTCCAGTGTACCATTGTTGCTACTTTGTCATGCCATTGTTTGCAATCATTCTGTGTGATCTTCTTGCAATAACTGAGTGGTCCAAAATTTGAGCAACCACAAAGCTAGTGGAGGTGACAGTATTCCAGCTGAGCTATTCAAAATCTTAAAAGACGATGCAGTAAAAGTGCTACACTCAATTTGCCAGCAAATTTGGAAAACTCAACAGTGGCCACAGGATTGGAAAAGGTCAGTTTACATTCCAATTCCAAAGAAAGGCAATGCCAAAGAATGTTCAAACTATCGCACCATTGCACTCATTTCACATACTAGTAAAGTTATGCTTAAAATCCTACAAGCTAGACTCCACCAGTATGTGGATCAAGAATTACCAGAAGTACAGGCAGGATTTCGAAGAGGCAAAGGAACTAGAGATCAAATTGCCAACATACGCTGGATCATGGAGAAAACTAGGGAGTTCCAGAAAAACATCTACTTCTGCTTCATTGACTATGCTAAAGCCTTTGATTGTGTGGATCACAACACATTGTGGCAAGTTCTTAAACAGATGGGAGTACCAGACCATCTTATTTGTCTCTTGAGAAACCTATATGCGGATCAAGAAGCAACAGTGAGAACTGGACACAGAACCACTGATTGGTTCAAAATTAGAAAAGGAGTCTGGCAAGGCTGTATACTGTCGCCCTGCCTATTTAACTTATATGCAGAGCATATCATGAGAAAGGCAGGGCTAGATGAAACAAAAGTTGGAATTAAGATTGCCGGGAGAAATATCAACAACCTAAGATATGCAGATGATACCACTCTAATGGCAGAAAGTGAAGAGGAACTAAAGAGCCTCTTGATGCAGGTGAAGAAGGAGAGTGCAAAAGTTGGCTTGAAACTCAACATTAAGAAAACCAAAATCATGGCATCCGGCCCTCTCAATTCCTGGCAAATAGATGGGGAAGAAATGGAGGTAGTGACAGATTTTATTTTTCTGGGCTCAAAGATCACCTCAGATGGGGACTGCAGCCAAGAAATTAAAAGACGCTTGCTCCTGGGGAGGAAAGCTATGGCAAATCTAGACAGCATACTAAAAAGCAGAGACATCACCCTGCCAACAAAAGTGCGTATAGTCCAGGCCATGGTTTTCCCAGTTGCAATGTATGGCTGTGAAAGTTGGACCATAAGAAAGGCTGAGCGCCAAAGAATTGAGGCCTTTGAACTATGGTGCTGGAGAAGACTCCTGCGAGTCCCTTGGACTGCAAGGCGTTCAAACCGGTCAGTCCTAGAAGAGATCAACCCCGACTGCTCTTTAGAAGGCCAGATCCTGTAGTTGAAACTCAAATACTTTGGCCACCTAATGAGAAGGAAGGACTCACTGGAGAAGGGCCTAATGCTGGGAAAGATTGAGGGCAATAGAAGAAGGGGACGACAGAGAATGAGATGGCTGGATGGAGTTACTGAAGCAGTAGGTGTGAACTTAAATGGACTCCAGAAAATGATAGAGGACAGGAAGACCTGGAGGAACGTTGTCCATGAGGTCGCGATGAGTCGGACACGACTTCGTAATTAACAACAACAACAAATAATAATAATTTCCTGTCTCTCCTTGTATTCTTTCATTCTTAAAGTTTGGTCTTGGATAATCAGAACCAGTTCCTCTGTCTCTTTTCTCAATTTTCCTGCTCTTAGCCATTGCCAGGTCTTATTATATCCTTTGTCTATTATTTTTTTAATGTATTGGTCATGTAATATTATGGTTCGTCATATAAAAATAATAATAATAATATTAGTAGTAGTAGTAGTAGTAGTAGTAGTAGTAATACTGACTACTGGAGAGACCAAACTGGCCTACAAGAAAGACCAAATGAAGAACAGAATAGAGGCATGGGAAGACAAAGCACTTCATGGCCAATACATTAAAAAAATAGCTGGGAAAGCAGATAATAACAAGACCTGGCAATGGCTAAGAGCAGTAAAATTGAAGAAAGAGACTGAGGGACTAATTTTGGCTGCACAAGACCAAGCCTTAAGGACAAATGCATATAAAGTCAAAATTGAGAAGATAGCAACAGATAGTAAGTGCCGCCTATGCAAAGAAGCTGAAGAAACAGTGGACCACCTGGTAAGCTGTTGCAAGAAGATTGCACAGACTGACTACAAGCAGCGGCATGACAAAGTAGCAACAATGGTACATTGGAAGATCTGCAAAAAATATCATTTGCCTGTAAGCAAAAACTGGTGGGATCATAAAATAGAGAAAGTCTTAGAAAATGATAAAATTAAACTGCTCTGGGACTTCAGAATTCAAACAGACAAGCACCTGCAACATAACACCCCAGACTTAACAATTGTCGATAAGAAAGACAAAAAAGTCTGGATAGTGGACGTGGCAGTGCCTGGAGATAGCAGAATAGAAGAGAAAGAACTGGAGAAGATAACAAAATACAAAGACCTACAAATAGAAATAGAAAGACTGTGGCAAAAGCAAGCAAGGGTAGTACCAATAGTAATAGGCTCCTTGGGTACAATCCCAAAACAACTGGAGCACCACTTGAACACCATTGGCATTGACAAATTCACTATTAGTCAATTGCAAAAGGCGGCCTTATTAGAAACTGCTTCCATCCTGCGACGATATCTGTAATACCATCAAACATCCACATCTGCCTATCCCAGGTCCTGGGTAAGGACTCGATAGGTAGAAAAAATGCCAAATCCAGTCTGAACATCTGGCTGACTGTGCGATGATCCATAATAATAATAATAATAATAATAATAATAATAATAATAATAATAATAATAATAATAATGTTGAAAGGGACCTTGGAGGTCATCGAGTCCAACCCCCTTCTCAGGCAGGAAACCCTAACCATTTCAGACAAATGGCTGTCTAGTCTCTTCTTAAAAACTTCCAGTGTTGGAGCATTCACTGCTTCTGGGGCAGGTTATTCCATTGGTTAATTGTTCTAACTGTCAGGAAGTTTCTCCTTAGTTCTAGGCTGCTTCTCTCTTTGGTTAGTTTCCATCCATTCTTCTTGTCCTGCCTTCAGGTGCTTTGGAGAATAGCTTGATTCCTTTTCTTTGTGGCAACCCCTGAGATATTGGAACACTGTTATCATGTTCCCCCCTTGTCCTTCTCTTTGTTAAACTAGACATACCCAATTTCAGCAACCATTCCTTATATGCTTTAGCCTCCAGTTCCCCAATCATTTTTGTTGCTCTTCTCTGTACTCTTTCTAGAGTCTCAGCATCTTTTTACATTGTGATGACCAAAACTGGATGCAGTATTCCAAGTGTGGCCTTACCAAGGCATTGTAAAGTGGTATTAATACTTCACATGATCATCACAGATGTTCAGATTAGATTTGGCATTTTTGCCTGCCTATCAAGTCCTTTCCAAAGATCTGGGATAGGAAGATGTGGATGTTTGATGGTGTTACAGATATTGTAGCAGGATATAAGCTGTTTCAAGTAAAGCTGCCTTTTACAATTGACTGAGGGTGAATTTGTCAAGCCAATGGTGTCCAAGTGATACTCCAATTGTTTTGGGATTGTACCCAAGATTCCTATTACTATTGGTACTACTTTCTTTTGCCACAAATATTTCTGTTTGCATGTTTTGTATTTTTGTTATTTTCTCCAGTTCTGTTATTATAATATTACATGTTTTTCACAATTATGCATATTTAATAGAAGTACTAATCCTGAGATGATAAATTCATCACTCAACACAATTAAAAAATATGGTAAATTTATCAGTATTTGCAGATATTTTATTTTTTTCATCTTTTTTAGTATTAACTGCAAATACATTCCGATAAGTTTTTTGCCATCTACAGTATTTTAGGTAATAATGCATCAAAATAATTTGGAAGATGGATTGATTTGTTTTCAAAGGTGATAGATATTTATAGTATATTTCATGATTTTTTTAAAAGAAATGTGTTGGCAGATATATTAGTTTTAGTGGAGGACTGTTTTGAATTGCAGATAGGTTTACTCTCTCAATACTTCTTTGATATATATTTGATATATATTTATTTATATTTTAAAATGACATTTTTTTATTTAAAATACCATTACCTGTTGGCTCTATGAGTTTTATCTCAAGCATAAAAATCCTGCCTTTGCTCCAGGATTCATGCTGCCAGTTTCTATAACGCCAATTGTGATTTAGAATCAGCATACCATAAATAATCAAGTATTCCTCCAGAAAGGAGTCCACCCTCTTCTGTTTTTCTTTCTGCCTTAGAAGCTCATATACGCCTGGGCTTCACTCATATTCTTTAGTCTTTGCCTGAGTGAGACCCAACCGTGTCTATTCTGTCTCAGCTCTTCAATTCCAAGTAGCCAGACTTGAGAGTATGTATGTAAGCAGGGGTAGGTTTATCTTTTGTTATGGACAGAACTTTATGTGTGTATGTATATGTATGTGCTATATATGGATTAGCTCTGTTTTGTTCAAGGTTCCAGAGTTGTGAATTCAATTATTGATATAAAAGGGTACATTCTGGTTTGGGAATTAATCAGACAGAAACACCACAAAATAACTGTTGTCCTACTAGATAATTCTGACAAAGCAAACTATATATACATTATATAGTTCATATGCTTTTAAATCATGAATAGCAATCTGGTGTCATCCTGATATTGGGATTACACTTTCCAGAATCAGTTGCTAATGAACATGTTCGCTGAAGCTTTAGAATATAGCTGGCATCTGTGGAGTAGGTTTCTGAAATATTATGGGTATCTTCAGTGTATTTTTGATCTTAGCTGTAATAAATGAAATTTCCAACTAGTGTGACTTATTTTTTAAATCCTTTATCTTTTACAGCTACTTGATCCCCTAAAACATATTCTTTGTTTTCAGGTGACACTGCATATTAGTTAAGGAAATATATGATATAGGATCATTATTAGATTACTTTCCTATATGCTTACATTCTGACATCTGCCATGATTGCTTGAAGGGTTTCTATTTGCTGTTAGTAACCTTGGGAAATAGTAGAGTACTTGGCAAAAAGAAACTAACTGAAAATCCCTTTACCAGGTTAATTAACTCAGAGGGTTCATATTGTGTATATTTCTACATGCCCCAGAAGGGGCATGTATCCTTAAAATTTGAAAAAGATTTCAGAGATATTTGCGTTTGAAAATTGATATGATTTACCTACATGTATACATATATGAAATCTCCCTTCACAGAGATTTTTAGTTGCTTCAGTTTTTAAAAATATATTAACAAAGTATTCTTTATGTGGGTGCCAATGCAGTTAAGATTCCTGATTTCATTTAAATTCTATTTTATTTTAAATCATGGACAATTTTTCCCTGAGTTTAAGGGAAAGGCAGTTCCATTGTAATTATGCCCCAGACTCTTTATTTTCACCCTTTCTTACTAAATTATTACTTTTTAAAATCTGATTCTCTACCATATTCTTTACCTTATTAGATATTTTTGTGGGATTAAGGAAACGGTTTAGGTATATAAAAAGCTCAAAATGCCCAAATTTTATATTTTTAGTCTTCTATTTGTTTTTCAAAGTACTCAAAGTATTAGGCTGTGTCATGGGTAAATATAACAGTGTTTATTTTATTCATATCATAATCTTATCTTTTCTAACTAAAATCTGAATTCACTGCCTTAAAATCAAATTTTAAGAGAAATTGCTATTATATCTTATATGTACTATATATACCAATCTTATGTTCAAAGTATAGCTTATCTGAACTACCTTTTTGACTACAAGTCAAACACAGCTACCAGATTTGCACTGTAATCTGTCAGAGGCTTGACTTTTGATTTTACATTCCCAGATAGATTGTAAGAATGGAATAACCATCAGACCACTTAATACTTTATTGCGCTCCCTAATGCATTGCAATCATTGTCAAATTGTTTTGGTTTTATGGATCACAAATTATGAACGTGTGCAATATAATATATAATATCTTTATATACTATAATTGTTTGCTTTACTTTCTGTGGGAATATGAATTCTGGCATGGGATGGGGTAGAGAATAGAAGGGGCTGTAACAGAAGATGTTTAACTACCTGCTTTTCGTCTGTCATCTTGAAGAAGCTAATAGATTGGAAGATAAAAATGGATATATTTATGTATATATAAGAGATGTGAAAACTAAGATTTAGTTACCCTCTGCCACCACTTGTTAGTTTCTATTTCTTTTGTATTTCAACCAGAACACTATAGCTTTTCTAGAATAGAATAATAAAATAGAATAATAACTTTATTGTCACTTTGAATGTACACTAATTGGCATACATTAAAATGAAGTTTCATTGCATACAGCTCTCAAAGGGTCACCACCTCCATTATACACTACATGAATATGACAAAATAAATAAATAAATAAATATGCATATACCCACATATATTATATGACACAGAGAAGCAACAGTCTAGTTCGGGTTTTGTGTACATGTGCATGGCAAGAATCTTGCGAGTTTACAAGATGGATGGCATAGGGGACAAAGCTATTACAGAATCAGTTAGTCCTGCTAGAAATACTTCGAAACCTCCTCTCAGAGAGGAGCAACAGAAACAGACCGTAATGTGAGTGTGTGGTGTCTCTAACAATGCTTTGAGCTCTAAGCACACAGTGCTTATAAGCAGCATCCTGAATACCAGGAAGCGAGCTTCTTATGATCTTCTCAGCTGTCCTTACCAATCTCTGTATGGACTTTCTATATGAGGCATTGCTGCCACCAAACCAGGCTTTGATAATAAAATTTAAAGGAAGGCTTTGATAATAAAATCTGAAAAGATGTTATGGTCATATACTGTCCAGTTTGTCTTACTTAGAAAAGGCTATCCTGGCTGTTCAGCAAATAGTCCATGCTAAATCTTTTTGCTATGCCAGCATGCAAAATAAATAAATAAATAAATAAAAATTATGCTTTCCCACTGTTTCCTGACTTTTTAAATTATTATTATCTGGAGCTGTGTCTATCAGATGATAGAAGAAAACGTTTCTTTTCTTGGTGGGTAATTAACTAAAAATGAAACATTAATAAGTATTAGACCATGCCAGTTTAATCTCAGTTTGCATTCCAGGATGATGTGGCTAATATTATATGCCATGCATATCTGCCAGTAAGTGGATAAGAAAATCAAGGAAATGAGGTAGAACAGCTGTGGCTGCCATCCCAACTCTCTGTGTGTGGGAGGAGTGGTGGGCATTGGATAAAAGCAGGTATCTAAGGCTGGCTTTGTAAAATGAGCTGCTGGCTGACTAGACAGGAAACATCTGATGAATAGAAAGTGAGCTTTGGTTTCTTTCATCTCTTCCTAATTCTGAATGGGGAAAACAACTTGAGAAAGTTGGTTATTGCAGAAGGGAAACTTTCACGTACATTATACTTTGAATGTGGGAATGTCAGCTGGATGTAAGTCAGAGATTTTCTAAAAGTGAAGGCAACCTGAAACATTCAATAACGGAAACCTTTCTCCAGTAGCATCCAGAAATTTTACTGCTAGTAGAAATTTAAAATAACACTGACTCCAAACCCTAAAATGCCAAGATCTTGACACTGATTCTGATTGTATGAAGAAATAGCTACTGATAGAGGAGAATATTAGGGTAGAAATGAGGGGTTCTTGGGGCTGTTTGAGCACTTTGGTTGTTGTTTTTTTTAAAATATATTTCCATTACCAAACTAGGTAACACCATCAGTGCTAGGAGGGAGTTGAGTTTGTTCTCAATTAATATTCTAAAAGCCTATCCTGTCAGTGTTGGTGGGAATGGCCTTGGTCATTCTTTGATTGGGCTATTTATTGTTAGATTGTTTGGCAGTTCTTTGAAATATTGTTTATTTCTTGTTAAACTTGGTGTTAATCTCTGCTCATCTGGGTGTTAATTGCTAATGAGGAGGTATTTTGATCGCTTTATTTCATTTTTGCCTGTTGATTGTCTCTTTTGCCCAGTATGTAGATAATGTTTATGTATAGATGCCTATTGATGGTCGATTTGTCAGAGTGACAAGCTTCCTGGAATTCTGTAGTGGTTTTGGACTTGGCTTGATCCAGGATGGTCAGTTTCTCAGTCAATGTGTTATGAAATTAAAGAGTTTTCATCATGTCTTCTGACTGCTAGTTGATATTCATGCATGCATTCTAGTCTTCTGCCAGTTTATCCTGCAGAGTGGTTGTTGCAATCTTTACAAACTATTTTGTAAATGACTCCTGGTGTTTTCTCTTTTTCTTCTGAGCTTCTGGGTGTTTTGGTTTACTTAGCATGTTTTAGTTGGTTTGTGTGCTATGTTGATGCCATCTGGTTATAATAGTTTGTTGGTTTCTGATATGTTTTTGATGTATGGCAGTGTTATCCTTTTTACAGCTTTTGTTGGTTGTGTTATATTGAGTTTTGTGGTCAAGCACATTTTGATGGAAGGTATTATACAGATGATAGGTTTTCTTTTTTTCATATTCAGGGTTGCTGCAGTTTGTTTATGATCAGCTAAACAGTGTTCTTAAATAGCTTGTCTTGTGGAAAGTTGAGTTATTACGGGTAGTCCTCAACCTACAACCACAATTGAGCCCCCAATTTTTTAAAAAGTTTTTTATTTATAATACAGTTTAAAAAAATGGACATAACGTAACATTCCAGTGTAAGTATTTCTAACAATTGGTTCCTCTTCTTACATATAATTATTTATCTCTGTATATACATATATATTTTTCTATACAATATCTAATTTATTTTTCTATTTACTAACATATATATATATATATATATATATATATATATATATATATATATATATGTATATATATATATGTATATATATATATGTAGGTCTTTGGTTGTTCGGGTTTTCTCCCACGTAAAATTGGAGGTGTCTTGGCGACGTTTCGACGAAGTCCCATTCGTCATCTTCAGGCTGGTGCTTTCAGCTTCGTGCCTCGAGCAGCAGTGTGTGGTCTTGGCTGTTTCTTCCTTTTAACTGCCAGTGGAGGTATGAACTGATTGGGTGGGAGCTTGGCTGTGTTCTGATTGGGTGGAGGTGTGTTCTGATTGGTTAGGGGCTTGGCTGTGCTCTGATTGGCTGGGGGGTTGGCTGTGCTCTGATTGGCTGGGGGGTTGGCTGTGCTCTGATTTTTTGGCTTCTCGTTCGTGGTTGTGTCTCCTCTTCATGGAGGGTGTCAGTTTGCTTCATGTATGGATTGGAGGGGTTTAAAGTGGCTAATGATGCAGCTGTGGTCTGGCTTCTGGTTTGTGGTCGTGCCTCATCATCGATGTGGCTTTGGGTTTGTTTTTTGCGTGGATGTGTGGTGGTGACATCCTGTGTGGTTTTTGTGAGTGTGGGTCTGGTATCATTTTTTGTGTTAGGGAGTCGTTTGTCAATAAGGGCGGGTTTCCAAATGGCTGGTAGGCGGGAGGTATCATCTCGCTTGTTCATGCTGTGTGGGCGTTTTTCTATCTCGATGGCTTCTCTGATTATTCTGTTATTAAAATGTTCACTTTTGGCAATGGTTCTGGTATTTTTAAAGTCAATTTCATGTCCTGTGGCTTTAAGGTGTTGGACCAGGGAAGATGTTGGTTCCTCTTTTTTGACTGAGTTCTTATGTTCTTCAATGCGTGCACTTATTCTTCTGTTGGTTTGTCCGATGTATGTGGTGGGACAAGTGGTGCATGGGATTTCGTATACTCCTTGATTTTCTAATTCAATTTTATCTTTGGGGTTTCTAAGGATGGTGGATATTTTTCTGTTTGTGCAGAATGCTGTTTTGATGTTGTGTTTATGGAGGATCTTACTGATTCTGTCTGTGGTGCCTTTTATGTATGGGAGGAGGGCTTTGCCGTTTTCTTGTTCTTTGTCTTGGATTTTAGTGGGGGTTTCTTTTTGGATTAGGTTTGTAATCTTATTTCTATGGAATCCATTGGATGTTAGTACATTGGTGAGAGTGTGTAGTTCGGGTTTTAGGTGTTGTTCGTCAGCTAAGTGTTTTGTTCTGGAGATGAGTGTCTTGGCTACAGAGTTGATCTGTGCTGGGTGGTGGTGTGAGAGAGCGTGCAGATAGCGGTTTGTGTGTGTTTTCTTCTGGTAGATGGTGTGTCCTAGGGAGCCATTGGATTTCTTGTAGACTAAGACATCCAGGAAGGGAAGTTGGTTGTTAGCTTCTGTTTCCATGGTGAACTGTATTTTGGGGTGTAGGCTGTTGAGGTGTGTGAGGAAGTTGTCCAGTTTTTCTTTCCCATGTGGCCAGATTATGAAGGTGTCGTCTACGTATCTGAGCCAGAGTTTGGGTTTGTGATCCGATTTTTCTAGAGCTTGGGTTTCAAAGTGTTCCATGTAGAGGTTGGCAATGACAGGTGAGAGGGGTGATCCCATGGGTGCTCCTTCTGTTTGTTTGTATTTTTGTCCATTATAGATGAAGTATGTGTTGGATAGGCAGTGGTTGGTCAGATCTAAGATGTGTTTGGGGGGGTTATATTTGTTTTGAATAGCTGTCAAGGCTTCTTTGATAGGCACTTGGGTGAAGAGGGATATGACATCGAAGCTCACTAGTAGGTCGCTGGGCTGTAACTCTAACATTTTTCTGCTCTGTCATCCATGTGTTGGTGATAACAGAGCAGGGAGGGGGAGACGGCACAAGGATGACAGAGCAGAAAAATACAATGTTAGAGTGCAAAAAAGAGAGGGCGGAACAGTTAAGGCAGTTACAGGCAATCAGGAAGAGTGGTCCTGTCACGAGGGCAATGAGTAGGCAATTGGATCAGCAAGGGGATAAAAAGAACTTTCCCACTCCCTAAGACCCACTCTGAGGACGCTGGCAGAGGACCAGCGAAAGCTAAGTTGTTTTAATCTTGTATATAACTGTTTTTATTGTTTTAAATGTTGTTTTAACAATAAATAACTGGAGTATACTCTTCCCGGAGATCAAAGATTGCATCATTGAACATTATATATATATATATATATATATATATATATATATATATATATATATATATATATATATATATATTCTATCTTAACACTAGACTATAACCCGGACCGTCTTCCTTGATTCACACCAATAATAGAATTTGTCCCAGATTTCGAAGTAGTCTGATTCAGTCTTGTCCTCATTTCCATTGCGAGCTTGTCCATATTGGCACACAATAATATTTTATATAGTATCTCTTTGTTGGGGTTTCTTTATTCCTCCAACTTTGTGCATACGCCAATCTAGCAGCAGTGAGGATGTGAGCATCAGGTAAAATATACCTTTGTCATATTTCTGTGTAGTTATGCCCAACAGGAAAAGTTCTGGTTTTAGCTCTATCTCTATCGTTAATATTTCTTCCAGCCATTTTTTTATCTTGTTCCAAAAATCACAAGCTTTTGAGTATTCCCACCACATATGGTAATAGGTCCCTATTGCCAATTTACATTTCCAGCATGTAGATGAAAAATTGGGACCCATTTTGGCTAACCTTATGGGTGGGAGATGCCATCTATAAAACATTTTGTACAGATTTTCTTTGTAGGAGGTCCAAATTTTTGTTGCTAAGGAAGACAGTTGTTAAGTGAGTTTTGCTCCATTTTACGATATTTCTTACCACAGTTGTTAAGTGAATTACTGCAGTTGTTAAATTAGTAACACGGTTGTTAAATGAATCTGGCTTTCCCATTGACTTTGCTTGTCAGCATGTCATAAAAGGTGATCACATGACAATGGAACACTGCAACTGTCATGAATATGGGCCAGTTGCCAAGCATCTAAGTTTTGATCATATGAACATGGGGAGCCTGCAATGGTTATAAGTGTGAAAAAAGGTCATAGGTCATGTTTTTCAGTGCCCTTGTAACTAAATAGTCAACTATATGAATGGTTGTAAGTCAAGGACTACCTGTATGTTGGTAGTGGAGCAGGTGGTTGATACGGATGGCTTTTCAATAGTTTCTAGTTTGCTATCATAGTTTCTGCTGATAAGGATATCCAGGAAGGGTAGTGTGTTGTTGTCTTTTTCCCTTGTGAATTGGATTCTCTTGAAGATGTTGTTGATGGTTTCATATGTGTTCTCTAATTGGTCAAATATTAGAAATCAGGATTGCTTCTGATCGAAAACTACAATTGATACAAATAATTATAAATTGCATGAATGATTTTCACTCAGAAAAAAAATATATCAAGAGATAATTATAGAAAGAGATAGTTTGTTGATTTTTCCTCCTGTTATATGATAAATACAACTTTTAATTTTGAAGTAAGATTATTTGAAGGGACAGGATTTTTGACGTTGGCAAAAGAGTGTCCATTGTTTAAATTTCCAGCAGAAGTAAACAACAATAGCAATAAAATAAGGGGTTTGTATACATCAGTGATGGCAAACCTTTTAGAGACCGAGTGCCCAAACTGCAACCCAAAACCCGCTTATGCATCGTTGGGTGCTGGGTGGGTGTGGCCCATTGGGTGGGTGTGGCTGCGGTGATAACAGCAGACTGGGTGGGACTAAAAAGTTCAATCAATCAATTCCAACTTTGCAAGATTTTTTTTCCTGCGAGAAGTTGAAATTGACTGATTGAACCTTTTTTTTTTTTTTTTTTTTTGCACATGGTGGCTGAGGCCTAAAGTGAAAAGGTTTTATAAAACCCAGCTGAAGGCCTAGGACTGGGGCAAAGGCGCGCGGGCCCACAGAGAGGGTTCTGAGTGCCGCCTCTGGCACCCATGCCATAGGTTCGCCACCACTGGTATACATTAATCCGAATCTGACAAAGACTGCTCATATGTATTTGTGCCAATGCTAATTCAAAATATACTGTATATACAGAATATTTCCAAACATTAGATAATTTCTATAAATAGCTGGAAGAATGGAGTAGAGAGTAGAAATGGAAGTTGTATTTCTATTAATGTTAAATATGTGAATCATATTAAGCACTAAAAATTTGTAACTATAAAACTTAATAAAATATTTATGAAAAAAAATATACTGTATATAAAATATATTGTATATATACACTATCTTCTTCCATTTGGGTCATCTGTAATTTCTGTTGCTCCATGGAACTATTCTTAAGGCCATAAGTCCTGCCTATTTTTCTCAGTAATCAGTCATCAGTTGGACTGTGTGGTATGGATTCCTGTCTTTTGTCTTCAGTAAAACTGTTGGGAATGGAATTAAGTAGGCAAAAAGCACTGTCCTTTTGGAACAGTGGCAAAGGGATGCATTGTATTTTTCCATCTGAGATTTAAAAAAGATTCTCAGAGGACACTGAATCATGTTCTGACTGCTCCTCCAGTAACAAGATAATAAAAAATTATTATAGTAAAGTTGAACAAGAGCAAGGGTTAGGGTTATTTATTGGTGAAGTTTGAAATAAATTATCTCATTTTTCTGCTTGTGGGAAGATGTTTCATTAGGGAAAAATTAATATCCAACCATTTCTTGTATTTTTGCAATGGACTTATTGGAGTATTCCAGTGGAAAAATTGAATTTTTCTGCAAATTGTTTTGAAAAAACTTCCCATGAAGGCTTTCTTTTTAAAGTTCAAATTTCTGAAATTATTTGCAATATTAATGACAAAAAGGACATATCTCTTGAATAAAGTGACAGCCAAAAGAAAATTCTAATAAAGGTTTAAAATCCATTTATTTCCTCTGCTATCTGACAATATCTATGTGATTGAAACAAATCACTTCAACTGGACTTCAGCTAAACTTTATGAAAACTAAGGTTAGAAAGTCTGTATAGTAAAAACTACAAGTAATTACAAATATTTAAACTGAACAATGAGGACAGTGATTTAATTGATACAGAACATTCCTGTCTCTAATTATCTAAAAATTATAGGGTTATTAGTTTATGTAACATAGATGTGTGTGCAGATAAGAATATCAACCTTGCTGTCAAGCAAAATCAAGCTTTTAATAGTGAGTGCCACACCAAGTGCACTAATCAAACAGGTGGTAAGAAAATAAGAGAACTCAGGCACCACACAGGTTATGTAGAAACTAAACACAGGGTCAGTCATAAAAGATTCAAATGTCTATACACCAACACAGAGAATATGAGCAATAAACAGGGGGAATTAGGTAAATGAGGGCAGATATGATATTGTTGCCATTAGGGAACAATATGGATGAGACTCACAAATGGAACACACAGCTAGAGAGATTTAAATTATTTAAAAGAAATAGACCAAATAAAAGAGGATGTGGAGTTGCTCTCTATATAAGAAATAACTACATCTCTACAGAACTAGAGCTCAACAATGATGAAAATTGTCTTGAATGCATTTGGGCCAATATAAAAGCAGGAAAAAGATATAGGTATATACTTTGGCCACCCAACCAAACAGAGGAAATAAATGATCTTTTTGCTAGTCAGTTAACTAAGGTATGTAGGAAGCACATCCCAATAGTAATGGGGGACTTTAATTACCCTGACATCAACTGGGAGACAAACTCTGCACCAAGTGGAAGATCAAACAGATTTCTGACAAACCTAGCAGACAACTTTGTCTCCCAAAAAGTAGAGAAGGGAACTAGGGGATAGCCATATTGGACTTAATAATAATAATAATAATAATAATAATAATAATAATAATAATAATAATAATAATAATAATAGTAAACTTGGAAGGGACCTTGGAGGTCATCTAATCCAACCCCCTGCTCAGGCAGGAAACCCTATACCATTTCAGACAAATGGCTGTTCAGTCTCTTCTTGAAAACTTCCAGTGTTGGAGCATTCACTGCTTCTGGAGGCAGGTTGTTCCACTGGTTAATTGTTCTAACTGTGAGGAAGTTTCTCCTTAGTTCTAGGTTGCTTCTCTCCTTGCTTAGTTTCCACCCGTTGCTTCTTGTCCTGCCTTCAGGTGCCTTGGAAAATAGCTTGACTCCCTCTTCTTTGTGGCAGCCCCTGAGATATTGGAACTTAATTCTCACTAACAGAGTTGAAATGGTAGAAGGTGTTGAACCCATAGGAACCTTGGGGGGGGAGTGATCATGCAATATTGGAATTCAACATTATGCAAGACAAGCAATAGAACACAATCAAACTAGAGTCTTGGACTTTAAGAGAGCTAATTTCAATAAACTTAGAGAGAGCTTGGGAAGGATTCCATGGATAAGAATCCTCAAGGGGAAAGCAACTCAAGAAGCTTGGGAAGTTTGAAAAGTGAGATTATAAAAGTCCATTCTAGCACAATACCAATGAAGAAGAAAAATAACAGGTCTCAAAAGCAACCAGCATGGCTGTATAAAGAACTCTCTGATAAATTGAAAGACAAAAAGGACAAGTATAAAAAGTGGAAAGAGGGCACATAACTAAGGCAGGATATCAGCAAATAGCCCAAGCCTGCAAAGGTGAAGTGAGGAAAGCTAAGGCTCAAAATGAAACTAAGGCTTATGATGAAACATAACATAAAATAAAATAAAAGCTTCTTTCGACATGTAAAAAACAAGAAAAAAAGTTAAGGAAATGATTGGTCCATTAGTGGGAGAAAGTGGCAAGAAGGTGACAGACAACAGGGAGAAAGCAGAATTATTTAACTCGATTTTTGCATCCGTCTTTACACAAAGGGAAAAAAACAGTCCAATCTATCAAAAACAGTATCATAAAAAACAGATTAGAAACACGTTAAGATATACAAGAAAATGGTCAGTGAGCACCTGTCTACCCTAGATGAGTTCAAAGCACGAGGACCAGATGGATTATACCCCAAGTTTCTGAAGGAACTGGCAAATGTGATCTCAGAACCACTGAACTATATCTTTCAAAGATCCTGGAGCACTGGGGAATTGGGAGGATAGGAAAAGAGCTGATGCCATCTTCAAAAAAGGAAAAAAAAATGGATCCAGGAAACTACAGACCTATCAGCCTGACCTCAATACCTGGGAAGATCTTAGAAAAGATAATCAAGCAACAAATCAGCGAACACCTAGAAGCAAACAAAGTCATTATCAAAAGCCAACATGGGTTTGTCAAAAACAGATCATGCCAGACAAATTTTATTGCATTCTTTGACCAGATGACAAAATTAGTGGAACAGAGGAATGCTGTGGATATAATTTACTTGGACTTCAGTAAGACATTTGATAAAGTAGACCACAACCTACTACTTGATAAGATAGAAAAATGTGGGTTAGACAGCATAACCACAAGATGGATTTATAGCTGGCTGACACTCTGTTCTAGGCCCAGTGCTCTTCAACATCTTCATCAACGATTTGGATGAGGGGATAGATGGGAAATCATCAGATTTGCAGACGACATCAAGCTGGCAAGAATAGCCAACACTTCAGCAGATAGGCTTAAAATACAGAAGGATCTTGACAGACTTGAACATTGTGCACTATCTAACAAAATGAAATTTAATGAATAAAAAATAAGGTTCGACATTTAGGCAAGAAAAACCAAATGCACAGGTACAGTATAGGTGGTACTATGTTCAATAGCAGTAAGTGTGAGAGGGATCTTAGAATCCTATTGGGTAATCACTTAAATATGAGCCAGCAGTGTGCTGCAGCTGCCAAAAAAGCCTACACAGTGCCAGACTGCATTAACAGAGGGATATAATTTTTTACATCACAATGTAAAAAAGATGTGGAGACTCTAGAAAGAGGACAGAGAAGAGCAACAAAGATGATTAGGGGACAGGAGGCTAAAACATATAAGGAATGGTTGCTGGAATTGGATATGTCTAGTTTAATGAAGAGAAGGACTAGGGATAACATGATAGCAGTGTTCCAATATATCAGGGGCTGCCACAAAGAAGATGGAGTCAAGCTATTCCCAAAGCACCTGAAGGCAGGACAAGAAGCAATGGACGGAAACTAATCAAAGAGAGAAGCAACCTAGAACTAAGGAGAAATTTCCTGACAATTAGAACAATTAATCAGTGGAACAACCTGCCTCCAGAAGTTGTAAATGCTCCAACATTGGAAATTTTTAAGAACAGACTGGAAAACCATTTGTCTGAAATGGTATAGGCTTTCCTGCCTGAGCAGGAGGTTAGACTAAATAACTTCCATTTAGAATGAGGTGTTTAAAATTAGGTAGTTCTAATATACAACATTGGTTATGAATTACCGTATTTTCCGGTGCATAAGACGACTTTCTAATCCCTGAAAATCTTCTCAAAAGTCAGGGGTCGTCTTATACGCAGGAATATACAGGTAGGTGTTCTCTGAATTTAAAACCAATCTGCCCCCTACTGGCCAGCCCTATTTTTTTACAGAAATAAGCACTAACAAGACAAAGCTTTCTAGCAGCAAAGGAGCTCCTATTGTGCTCATCTATAAACAGAAATTCAATATTGTACTGTATTTTCTGGCGTATAAGATGACTTTCTAAACCCTGAAAATCTTCTCAAAAGTTGGGGGTCGTCTTATACGCCTAGTCGCCTTATACGCCGGAATATACGGTAGTTTTGTTTATTTTCACATTGATATCTTACTTGCAAATTATTGTAGTTGATATTCTTACCATAACCTTCTCTACAGAAATCATACTGATCCTGCAGTAGATTTTTAATAGTTTGTAGAAGTATTTAGTCAGCTAAAATAGAGGAACATTGTGAAAATTGTAAAGACAATTTTGTCTGTTGTATAAAACAATATTGTTTTCCAGTACAGTATTTGAAAAAAACAAATATTGTGATGTAATTCAAGGCAAAATTCATTAAAAAATATCCATAATATTTGTAAAATTCTCATGTGAAAAGTTTGTGTACAATGTTAAGAAACAAAGTTCTTTTGTTAACTTTTGTGCACTACAATACAAAGCTATAGGGGGTACAATAGTAGTTGCCTTTGCAGGATTGATTAAATAACTCTTTAAGGAAACTGTCCGTCTGATTTTATCTAGTCTATCTATTCTTTGTGTAAACTGGTATTTGTTGTATTCACTTGGGTTTGCTCCTTTCTGTACAAGTATAATGGATCTTCCAATAATTATCAAATAATTGAGCTCAATTACAGAATCAAAGAATCCTGTGATCAAAGCATTTGCATCAGCAAATACATTTAAAATATATGGGAGAAATGCTGGTTTTCACTTTATCATTTATTATGATTTTTGGCAGGAAGAACAAGCTTTAACAAACATATTTCAGCAAATATTGGTCAACTCAAGTTTTAAATTATTAAAAAAATCACCCCAAATAATGATTATACATTATATCATTTTCTGTCTTGTCAGAATGCTGTTGTGTTTTAGAGCTTAGTATGTATTTGTATACTATTTAACATTATACCTCAAAGTTTGTTTTAGTACCTCCAGTAAAAGTGGTGTACTGTAGTCATTTCATCGAGGAACTTAATTCCTGGTGTAATAAATCTCATTTCTAGAAATATTTCATTTATAGCCTTTCTAAACTTTGAATTTTATAATTCAATCTCAGTGCTATTCTTTATTACTATTTCCCCAAGCATCAGTTTAATTAATTCTTTATCTTTCTTACTCTTCCTTTCTCTATTGTAAAATGTATATTTACATTTTTTTCTTGATATTTGCTTAGTGAAACATACAAGTAACATAAATTACTGCTTTATTCTCATTTTTATTTCTCATTTTACTTTTTCCAATAGTCTGATTTTTTTCATGTTATAATAATAATAATAATAAGTAGTAGTAGTAGTAGTAGTAGTAGTAGTAGTAGTTGGAAGGGACCTTGGAGGTCATCGAGTCCAACCCCCTGCTCAGGCACGAAACCCTATACCACTTCGGACAAATGGCTGTCCAGTCTCTTCTTAAAGACTTCCAGTGTTGGAACATTCACCACTTCTGGAGGCAGATTGTTCCACTGGTTAATTGTTCTAACCGTCAGGAAGTTTCTCCTTAGTTCTAGATTGCTTCTCTCCTTGATTAGTTTCCATCCGTTGCTTCTTGTCCTGCCTTCAGGCACTTTGGAGAATAGCTTGACTCCCTCTTCTTTGTGGCAGCCCCTGAGATATTGGAACACTACTATCATGTCCCCCCTCGTCCTTCTCTTCATTAAACTAGACATACCCAATTCCAGCAACTGTTCCTTATATGTTTTAGCCTCCAGTCTCTTAATCATCTTTGTTGCTTTTCTCTGTATTCTTTCTAGAGTCTCAGCATCTTTTTTATACCGTGGTGACAAAAACTGAATGCAGTATTCCAAGTATGGCCTTATATTGTAAATTGATGTTAATGCTTCACGTGATCCTGATTCTATCCCTCTGTTAATGCAGCCCAGCACTGTGTTGGCTTTTTTGGCAGCTGCAACACACTGCTGGCTCATATTTAAGTGATTTTCCACTAGGATTCCGAGATCCCTCTCACAAGAGGCAGTAAGAAAATAATTTTTCTATTAAGGTCTTCAGTGAGAGTTGTAAATATTAGTGCTTTCGTTAAAAACAGCTTAGATTATTTTCATATATCTAATTTTGTAATAATTATGGGAAGTGTAATGGTAGTATTAAAGTATTTACAGAAATGTTTCAACATCTGAGCCCAATCAAATTTGACTAATCATGTGCTGAGGTACAGCTTTATGTATTCAAGCTCCCCTTTTATTATTGCAGCCCTTTCCCAAATACTTCAAATGTATTACAAAGCTGAGCAATGGGTAATGTATCTTTCTCTGCTAAGATAATTATCCCATATTATCACAAAAAAACCTTCATATAATTCTAACTTATTAGCTTTTTTCTTTTTAAATCTTTTTTACATTTATATCAAACATGCCAAGTCTTATTAACTTGATCAATAAGTTAATTACACCTTTTCTAGATTTGCATTGCATTTCAAAATGTACCGTTTATTTCTTTAGCTTTTAACTGTGGAATTACCAGGAAAGCATCATAAGGACATTTCATGGCTAATATAGTTGATCTGATAGTTCTAGATCTTGATGATGAGAGTCAAACATCATCCCTCTTTTCATGTTACTTATTATGTAAATACAGCTTATTATAAGACCTATTTTAACATTCCATGTAGCATTTTAGGAACACATTTTTAATTTTCCCTGATGCTTTATTCTGATCATGTCCTGGTATTCTAAAGTCTACCATAGTAATCTTGAAAATATACTGGCATTACATCTTAACAATACCACAAATTTGAATTTTGATATTTGTTTGTTTTTTTATTTATATCCAGCCTTTATTATTTTTATAAATAACTCAAAGTGGTAAACATACCTAATACTCCTCCTGTTTTCCCCACAACAACCCTCTGAAATGCGTGGTCTGAAAAATTATACAAACAGCTTTCATGCCTTAAGTCTGGTACCTTAACTATTAGACCAAATTGCTTAGAGAACTATTTTTTCTATCTATATATCAGAATTTGGATACCTCATACTTTTTATTTGTTTGTTTGTTTGTTTGTTTGTTTAATTAATTTATTTACCTGCCATCTTGCTTTCTAGCAGATAATATATGATATGCAGTTAAGATGTTAGGTTTGTTGACTGGAAGATTGGCACTACAAGACTCAAATACCGCATGATAGGGCGATCTCCTGTCCTTGCCCCAGCTTCTGCCAAATTAGCAATTTGGAAGCATGCAAATGCAAGAAGATAAATAGGTACAACTTTGGTGGGAAGGTAACAGCAGACCCTGTGCTTCGGCATATAATCACGCTGGCCATATGACAACAGAAGTATCTTTGGACAACACTGTCTCCTTTGTCTAAGAAATGAGAAGAGCACCGCCCCTTGGAGCCTGACACTACTGAACAGGAGAAACCTTAACTTTTTCTTTTTTATAGTATTCTTAAATATATTTTGATAAATGCTAATCCTGTCATAAATATAGACAGTTCTTTTTTTTTTACAAATTTTATTTATAATACAGTTAAAAACAAAATATAGACATAGTTCTTGAACATTACCTCCAATAGTAAACTGAAAGACACTTAAAATCAAAATCTTTTTCATTCTTGTTCAGTTTTTTTATTGCTTTCATGCAGCAGTCATAGCATCTAATAAAGCAGCTGCCTTGGAAGTTATCATTCTAAGATAATGCTGATGCATGCTTTCCTTAGTTATCTATTTTCTTTATTCGCATAAGACAAAGGATTTCAGCAAAACCTAAGACTTGGAAAAGTTATATTTAGATTAAATTTGTATGATTTGATTAATACAGAGATAGGAAAGTGTGCATTCAAAAGATACAAATGGGTTTCATTTCATTTCATCTCGCTTATAATATATGTCAGATTTGCACTTAAAACTAATTATTTTATTTTTATTTTTTTGCTTTAAATATTTTCAGACAGCCAAATGAGGAAAAGAATTTAAAAATTCTTTGGAATTAGCAACAGATTTTGATATTTTATGTGAATACAGATTCCTTGTGTACTTTTGTTTACAGTAGAAGAATTTGTACTTTTGTTTGGGGTGGTGCTAGAAGGGTTGTCATTATTCTATCTCTCTGTGGTTTCTTTACATATTGTATTTTTATCTAGGCCAGGAATAAGGACCCTTATGTGACCCTTCTTTCTTTGCAAACTACAGCTCCCAGCAGTACTATTCAGCATGACTAATAATGAAGATCATTAAGAATTCCAGTCTAGAATATATGGAAAGTTTTAAGGTCTCCAGTCCTGATTTAGGACTTGATAAGTATAAAATCTCCCAGTTTCTTTCAAGTGGCCATTCAATTGGATAGCATCATAGAACTATTGTGTAATAGCAAAAATCAGGGAAAAGGTCAATAAAATATATTTTGAAAATAAGCCCTGAAGAATCCATTGTTTTTCATAAACTTTGTTCTTTCCAAATGCTTTTTTCTTGCCAATTTGGTTTTGTAATTAAACATTGTGTGTGGGGGGATTAAATATCACAGTAGGTTCTCCCC
Organism: Crotalus tigris; assembly: GCF_016545835.1. NCBI lineage: Eukaryota > Metazoa > Chordata > Lepidosauria > Squamata > Viperidae > Crotalus > Crotalus tigris. The sequence continues at coordinate 3,542,218 of NW_024096690.1, forward strand.
CCCTCCCATTTTTTTGTGGATAGTTTTTCTCTAAAAACAGCCAGCTAGGGTTTAGAGCAAAATAAACCCTGACAAAAACATTCCTAAACTTAGACCTTTTGTATTAGCTTACTTCCTGTTGATCGTGTAATGGCTTTTTTTTCCTTGGCTCTTTTTCAGATCATTCACACAGAATAGAGTTCAGAGTTACCGAGAGTAATAATAGAAACCTGAAACAGATTAAAAGTAGTATGTGAACATTTTGGAAGCCAAATTTACCCTCTTTTTTATTCTCTCTTCCCCTCAGCATCATTTCTGGAAATATTATCTTCTACCTTAGCAAGAAAATTCTACGCAACAATCACCACCACCAGATTTTAAAAATGTGCTTAATTTTTCTTAAATGAAATCTACTATTTTGTTTGTTTATCTATTTAATTCTTACAAGAAACAGCTGATCTTTTCAGCTTTGCTTCTTGGTCTAGACATCTATATTTTATATTTACGATACCAGCTTTAAACTACAGATGCAAGATAAACAACTGTCGTTATACTGTTCAGAGTAATTATACATGTAAATTAGGCAGACACTGTTTTCATTGATTGCTATTTATTTAGTTTGTGTAGGTTTTTTAGCCTAAATTTTTAATACATACTATATGAATCACTTGGTTCTGCTTACATAATTTAAGATTAATGAAAAAATAGCATTTTTAAAAGACTAAAGGCAAAGACAAGAGCTTAAAATACTTATACAAAACAATTACTAAAATATTTTATGAATTATAACAAACAGTACCTCTTAAGCCCATTCTTGCCAGGTAGGTCTACAAGTCTAGGCTAGGTCAATGGCATTGAATATTGACAAAGTTCCAATTAAATCAATAAAAATGCAGGTAGTCCTCAAGTTACAACCCTAATGGAGCCTGTCCACTAGGATGGAAGGTTGAAACAGTATTAAATGAACTATTTCAAATAATGACTGACCATTCCTATTCTCCCTAGTGCATTCGTTAAATGAGTGTATAGTTTGTTAAGTGGAGGTGGGAAAGATCCTGGCAGGCCTAATGCAAGCACTAGCCCACCTGCCTCGGGCCTACCCATGAGATACACAGCCCCACAGCACAGCCAACTGTCTTGCCAGCGAGAAATCATGGGAAAGGAAAACACCTACTTTTCATAATTCTGCCTCTCGCCCAAACTCCTGGCAAGGGGCTCTGCCTTTCTAGGACAAAAAAAAAAGAACCAATTCCTTAGCCTTTCGGAGCTTTGTCTATTAATCAGCTGTCTGTCCACGGAGACCCTGCAAACCTCTCCTGCCTCTCTAGTCTTTGGGAAGCAGGTCCTTGTACAAAATGCAGCTTCAGGACAATGACCCAAAACTTTCCTTTCCTTAACATATCCATCCTTCCTTCAGAAAGCCACATTTATTCAATTTTTTTTTAAAAAAAAGAATTAAAGGGATGGATTTGTTGATTTTCCATCCCCCACATCCTAATTAGGTGGTAAAACTAAACTCTTTTTCTGCCTTCCAACCAATATCCCTTTTAAAAACCTTACCTTGATTCCAGGCTGAAGAGTAAAGGAACAACGCTAGCAAGGAAACAAAATCTTTCTGCAACTTTCTTCCCCTGAAGTAAAAAAAAGTTATCTCTAAAGATTGTGCCAGAAAAATGGAGAATGCTGGATCCTTGTAAGCTTAAACTGTCTGTCAGACTGCCTGTAGAGTCTAGCTAGGACTTAAAGGCTAGACCAGGAGTAGGTAACCTTGGCTCTTTTATGACTCATTTATTTATTTATTTATGAGACTTATATACCGCTTTAAGTGCAAGCACTCTCTAAGCGGTGTACACCAGTAAGCAATGTATATATATATATTTACATTGCCCCCAACAATCTGGGTCCTCATTTTACCTACCCCGGAAGGATGGAAGGCTGAGTCAACCTTAAGCTGGTGAGATTTGAACCGCTGACCTGCTGAACACAGTCAGCTAAAATCATGGATTTCAACTCCCAGAATTCGTTAGCCAGCTTGGCTGACTCAGGAATTCTGGGAGTTGAAGTCCACGAGTCATAAAAGAGCCAAGGTTGCCTACCCCTGAGATAGACTGTGGACATCCCTCTATAAGCGGTTTGTGTAAGGACTCTCTTCCCAAAGCCTAGAGAGGCAGGACAGTTTTGCAGCATCTCCATGGACAGCTGATTAGCATTGCTATTTTAGTAAGGAGTTGTCGAGGTGGTGAAAATGGTAGCTGCTTCCAGGAGGCATAAGGATCAGGTCTAACCGCTGCAGGGGATGGGGGGGAAAGACAGGCAGAGAAGGGCGCTGCAGCCTTCCTATGGTCTGTCGTAAATGTGAATGAATGTGGGGCATTGCATCTGTCATAACTTTGAAACAGGTTCATATGTAGTTTTGAGTTTTTGATCATTATTTTGAATGGTTGTTAAATGATCTGTCGTTTCTTGAGGACTACCTGTACATGACTTATGTTGCCCCACAGCAAAACTCTTAGCTTGAGCCAGATTGGAATGCATTTGAATAATAACTTTCATCCAAACATGAAATACCCAAGGACCTTATCTGAGAATTGGAAAGTGGAGACTGGTTTAGAATGATACAAATGGAGCAGATACTTTAAAGTCAAATGGTGCTTCTCCTTTCTCCAGCCACACTTTGGCCATTAACCAGACCTCATTTGGTTTCCTTAAATCAGAAGGAAGCAGAAGGACCAAGTCTACATGTGGTGGAGTCATGCCATTTTACTTCTTTCTGGCTCATAGTATGTTTCAGTTATGTAAAAAAGCAATGCATGAAAATGTCTCAGTCTTTCAATTCACCTTGATAGATAAAACCAAAAGACAGTTGTTAAAAAATATATTTAGCAAAATATCAGTAGGTGTGAAATACCATATATAACTATGAATAAGCCCATCTACAATATCAACAAATTGAATCAACAAATTCAATCCAGCTAATAAAAAAAATGTATCATCTCATAAGCCAGCCTTGAATTTTTAACCAGGCAGGAAGCTGCAAATTTAACACCTTCATTTATAAACCACACAATGTTAAGCTCATGATGAGTTTTAAAAGAAATTTGAAATCTAGTCCACAAATAAGTCAGACCAAATTTTGGGAGTGTATTTTGGAATGTAAATTCTCAGTTATCTGCAAGTATATACTATACTTCTTAGAAGTAGTTATTTTGACTATGTTATATTGAATTTATTTCCTGACTCAATTTAGCGGGCTGGCTTTAACCTTTGAGTCCTTTAGCAATTTGGGAATATTTTATAAAAAGTACTCAGGTTCATATCAAAATGCTTAAACCATGGATTAACTTTTGTGATTTTGTGCTGGTGAAACTAGTAAATATTAACAATCAGGCCTTTTCTATATTGACATTGATAAACTGCACTTAATGCATAGTCCTCAATGGAACTACACCTACATGGAAGTAAGTAACCAGTGGGGTACCCTAAGGTTCCATTTTAGGCCTAGTGCTCCTCAACATCTTCATAAATGATTTAGATGAGGAAATAGAAGGGGAATTCATCAAATCTGCAGATACTAAACTGGCAGGAATAGCCAACACCCCAGAAGTTAGGTTTAAAATCCAGATGAATCTTGACAAACTTGAACACTGGGCCCTATCCAGTGGTGGGATTCAAATATGTGAACAATCAGTTCTCTGTGTGAATGCCGCTTCCGGAAGTCCATTTTGGGCCTGGGCAACAAAACATTAGCTACCGGTTCTGCCGAAGTGGTGTGAACTGGCTGAATCTCACCACTGGCCCTATCTAACAAAATGAAATTCAGTGTAGAGAAAAGTAAGGTTTTACACTTAGGCAATAAAATCAAATGTACAGGTACAGATTAGGTCAGACATGTCAAACACAAGGCCCGGGGGCCAAATGCGGCCCGCAAAGTGGTTTCATGTGGCCCGTGAAGTCATCCTGGAAACAGTGAGGGAACAGCCCCCGCTGCCTTGACCCTGGCCCAGGTCGGCCGGGAGCCAATGTACAATTTTGTAGTGGCCATCTATGCTGAAATGCATTTAGTCTTAGCTCCACAGGGCCGTCTGGAAACAGTAAGGAACAAGCCCCTGCTGCATTGATCCTGCCCCCTGGTTGCATGCTGGGGAAGTGTCACCCTTTGTGAGGAATGAAGAAATGGATCGTGCCTTGGCACTTGCCCTGGTCCCACTCCCCTCTGCCAGAGATTCTCAGATCTGACCCACTCCTGCCCAGGCCCCCACAGGCACTCTTGATGTGAACAATGTAGAGCTGGCCATGTAGGCCACAACTACTCCATCTACGCCCACCCAGTAGGCCGCACCCATCCTCGCCACACACACCGCCCCCCCTGAAGGCAACCGCAATGCTGATGTGGCCCTCAATAAAATTGAGGATTAGGTGAAAACCTGGCTCAATAGCAGTAACTGTGAGAGGGATCTTGGAGTCCTAATGGACAATCACTTAAATTCGAGCTAGCAGTGTGCAGCAGCAGCCAAAAAAGCCAATGCAATCCTAGGTTACACTAACCTAGAATCAAGATCACATGAAGTATTAGTACCAGTTTTGGTCACCATATTATCAAAAAGATGTTGAGACTCTGGAAGGAGTGCAGAAAAGAGCAATAAAGATGATTAAAGGGCTGGAGGGTAAAACATATGAAGAACATTTGCAGGAATTGGGTATGGCTAGTCTAGTGAAAAGAAGGACTAGGGATGACATGATAGCAGTATTTCCAATATTTGAGGGGTTGCCACAAAGAAGGGGTCAGTCTATTTTCCAAAGCACCAGAAGGCAAGACAAGAAATGATGAAAACTAATCAAGAAGAGAAGCAACCTAGAACTAAAGAGAAATTTCCTAACAATGAGAACAATTAACCAGTAGAACGCTCTGCCTTTATAAGTTGTGGGTGCTCCATCACTGGAGGCTTTTAAGAAGAGACTGGGCACCACTTGTCTGGAATGGTATAGGACAAGGGTAGGCAACCTTGGCTCTTTTATGACTCGTGGACTTCATTTCATTGAGGGCCACATCAGCATCACGAGCCGAGGTGGCGCAGCAGTTAGAGTGCAGTACTGCAGGCCACTTTAGCTGACTGTGTTCAGCAGGTCAGCGGTTCAAATCTCACCGGCTCAAGGTTGACTCAGCCTTCCATCCTTCCGGGGTAGGTAAAATGAGGACCCAGATTGTTGGGGGCAATGTAAATATATATATACATTGCTTACTGGTGTACACCGCTTAGAGAGTGCTTGCACTTAAAGCGGTATATAAGTCTCATAAATAAATAAATAAACTCCCAGAATTCTGGGAGTTGAAGTCCACGAGTCATAAAAGAGCCAAGGTTGCCTATCCCTGGTATAGGATCTTCTGCTTGAGTAGGAGGTTGGACTAGAAGAACTCCAAGGTCCCTTCCAACTTTGTTGTTTTGTTATTGTAGAATATTTTTCTTATTAATTAATAATTCCAGTAATATTTTGTATAATATTAGTTTCATTATATTTTTATATTTATTATAAACTCAGTTGCTTTGAACTGTTGTTTTATACTCTGCTGGTATTTGAGTTTAAATAAAACTGTGAAATTGTACCTTGCAACACATTCTAAAAACTAACCAATGTACCAACTATATTGCACCTTTTAAAAAAATTATTCAGTATAGTTTATGTAAAATAAAGGTGATACAAACATAAACTGTAATTGAAATGAAACACTGAAATAGCAAAATGTTTCTTGGGAGTTTTCCAGGCAGGTTAAACTGCCTGGAATGATATATGGTCCACTTTTGCTGATACTCTTGCCTTTTCTACCTGTCCAAAATAATCACATTGATCAATCTACAGGTAGGATAACAGTTTCAGAAAGAAGCTTCAGAATGAATTTTGGATGTGTTTTGCCTGGAAGCTAAATGCGAGATTGTTTTGGGGTAGCCACTATTCACATTATATAAAAAAATATATCACATGAAACTTCAGGAGAATGCAGCTCCCAGAAACCTCCCCCAATGTAACGTTTAATGTGACAGAAATTGCATAAATGGAAATTTGTCACATTAATTAAATGCAAATAAAGCATTCTCCAGCAGGATGGCTGTAGAGTCCAATGGTTGGGTTCCATGACAGCCTTCCCGCCCGAAAGACTAGGTCAAAACTTTGGCCACACCCTCTCTTTGGCGTGACTCCAGTTTTGACTTAGTCTCGAGCCCGTTAACAGCAAAAAAAACCTTAGCTCCTTAGATAGTCAAAATTGAGACAAATTGAGTCAAACTCTTACTGTGTTTGCTGTGGTATCCGAGAAGACGTTCTCTTCTTAGATTGCAGCTCCGCGCCTTCTGTCAGAACTTCGAGACCTGAGGGCCTTTTTTTCCGTCATTGTGGTGAGCGTATCGCATTGCGAGCACATTCCAAGCTATTCGGGGACTCGGAACCTTCGTAGCAGCAGCGGAGCTCATCTCCACTCAGCTGTGAAGCGCAAGTTCCAGCGGCTCCGGAACGACCGGCAGATCCGCGGATCGCCGGTCAGCAGTATAGGGGGTGTTTTTTTCTACCAAGCTCCCTTGCCAGCTGACTTTAAGAAGTGCAGATTGCAAAACACGGAGTTAAACAAACGGCTGTGCTTGAGGGAAGTTTCCCTTTCGGATCAACCCCCCATCCCTCGTGAGCCTTCTCTGCTGATTACCTCAGTCTATAAACTCCCCGTGAAGGCTTCAATCGCCATTTTGAGCCTCGTGATATTCTAGAAGCTGACAGTTTGGCAGTTAGGGGGCGTGGTCTCCCTCTTCAGCACCATTTTGGATGTCCTTACTGTTCTTTTCTCCATTAGTTGGGTCAACTACCGGAGTTTTTTCAGACTTGCCTTTCCTCCCTTCTGGGATTAGTTTGCTCTTATATATATATTAATAATAATAATAATAATAATAATAATAATAATAATAATATAATAGAATAGAGAGAGGGGAAGGAGAGAGAAATATACCTTATTAGACACCCTTGGGTCTGTCTTTACAGCCCAGTTACTGGGGGGCAGTACAGTTCTGCAGATAATCATTCTTATTAAACCTGATTATTGGCTGGAGGAGTGTGAGGAGTTTTCTCTTGTATTCCATCTGCTCTCTAAGGTGACTGTTTGTCACCGGCCCCACAGGACCTTTCTTCTCAGAATAGTACCTGTCTGTCCGACCATTGTTTGATTTCAGAGTCAGGCTTGCAGCCTACAAACTCTGCATCTGATCTGCATGTTTCTGGCTTCCCCCCACTCCAGGTATTGCCTACTCGGGGTACCTGGCCACAATGGCAGACAGTGTCTCGCATGCAGCTATACAGGGTCCCCAACTGCCCCCCCCCACAACAACAACAAAAGCGCAGATCCACAGAGGGGAAGAAGAAGGCCAAAACAAAGCACCTTATCCAAAAGGGACCCTCCAAAACAGCTGAGCGAGAGGCCTCGAGGAGACATTTGGCGCTAGAAAAACAATTCTCCAGGGCCCAGAGAACCAGATCCAATGAGGCAAACATGGTTTCCCCTGCCCCATTGGCGGCCCCTATACCAGAGCCTACTTCCCAGGAGGTCCTTAGAACTTGGTCTCCTCTGGGGGAAACCGAACAGATGGATACCTCTCACTCCTCATCACCAGAATCATCACCAGACCATACTCCCACTACAGCTGCGTCTAACGACAAAGCTCAGAAGGACATATGGTCTGCCCAAATTCAGGCATTCATGCAGGATGCCTTTTCCCAGTTTATGGCATCTAAAGGTCAAGTAGCCTTTTAACCATCCCTTAAGGGACGAAACAAGGCTCCGGCTACAATATCTCTGAGACCTCCTCTCAAATAGGAGAGGTAGAATCAATAGATCTGGACATGACTGGCATGCCCCTTTTGGAGGAGGAGGGACCACTCCTGAGCAGGCGACAAGCTCTGGCCTCTTTGATCCAGCTCTCCTCAAATCACTTTTAATATAGGCAGTCTCTACGGTCAATCTGACCTCAGTTCAGGAGGGGAATCCTTCCACAAGTAAGGAGGCAAACCCCCTTTTTCGCCAAAAAAAGTAGCACAGGACAAGTACATTCCTTGTCCCGAGGTTTTCCGCACCTCCGTAGAGGAGCAATGGTCTTCCCTAGCAACACCACCTACACCTAACAGTGTGGAGAAGAAGCTATTCAATGTGTCTCCCTTCTTTTCCGACATGCTAGATGTCCCCACAGCGATTCCAGGAGACATGGCGGAGGCCTTGAAACCAGAGGAAAAGAAATTTGAGCACTACCTCCATCGCTCCCACATGGCCGCAGCCGGGGCGGCCAAGGCGGCAACTTCCTTGTCATTCTTTGCCAGGTCCTGCATTACGTGGCTTCGCGAGCTGCAAACCACTGTACCTCCTGATCAGGTCAGAACTCACCAAACTTTGGCCAAAATACTGGCTGCCTCACAATTTATGGCTGACGCTTCACTTCACGCAACCAAGTATGCAGCAAGGTCAATTGCTGCCACAGTAGCCTCGTGCAGACTAGTGTGGCTTAAAAATTGGAAAACAGACCTAAAGGCCAAGTGGCATCTATCAACGTCCAAGTACAGTGGGTCACTCTTGTTTAGATCCATTTTGGATCCACATGTAAGTGAGAGCAGGGACAAGAGAAAGATTCTAGTCCACCCATCAAAGAAGCTGGATAGGAGAGGCACTCAAGAATTCCGGAGACAAGGTTTCTGCCCAGGAAGCTCCTGGGACTGGAGACAGCCCTTTTGAACAGGGCAATCCTGGGACTGGTCTAGAGGCTCACGATCCTTCTACTCGAGACAGGATCGTTCCCAGGATCGCCCAAACATGGGAGCCTGAGGACAATTCCAATCCAGGCGTCCCTCCAGAGGATCGGGAGCCCGACCCTTTAAACGTTCCAAGTGACGCCAGGCAAGATTGGGGGTAGGTTAGGGAACTTCATCAAGGTCTGGGAACAGACCACCACCGATGCCTGGGTACTGGAAACAATCAGGCATGGCCTGACCTTAGAGTTTTATTCTCCCCCACCAAACCGCTTCATCAGGTGTCCCATTTCCAGAAAGACATCCAAAGCAAGGTCGGTAACCTTGGCCATTGCACACCTTTTGTCAATTCAGGCCATAGAAAGGGTACCAAAGGAAGAGGAAAGGAAAGGCTTCTACTCCATCCTCTTTGTGATCCCAAAGACATCAGGAGGGTGGACGGCGATACTGGACCTAAAGGGTCTGAATTATTTTGTAACCTACAGGGGGTTCAAAAGGCAGTCCCTAAAGTCCATCTTGGCCAGTATCAGGAAGGGAGACCTCCTATCCTCAAGAGATCTTACGGAGGCGTACTTGCATATTCCTATCCATCCCAAGTACCGCAAGCTCCTCAGATTTACCTACGCAAACCGGCATTACCAGTACAGGGCTCTACCCTTCGGACTCTCCTCAGCTCCAAGGGTATTTACCAAGATTCTAGCAGTCATAGCGGCCCATCTCAGGTTGATGCCGGTGCGCGTACAGTTTATCTGGACGACATTTTGATTCAATCTAGCTCACACGGCAAGCAAGATTAGACCTTCAGACCACGATCCGCATCCTGCAGGATCACGGATTCTCAGTCAATTTCAAAATAAAGCCATCTCACTCCCGCAAGGAGGCTTCAGCATCTGGGAGCGGTGATAGACTCATCCCAGGGCAGGGTATATCTTTCCCAGGAGCATCGAAACAGCATCTCGAAGCTGGTTCATCAGCTTCAGAGAGACAAGAGAGTACCTTTGTTACAACTCTCGAAGCTCCTGGGGAAAATGATTTCTTACATGGGCATTTTGCCATGGACAAGACTCCACTCAAGGGAGTTGCAGTGGTTCCTCCTCCCTTATCAGAGAAGGAACCTCAGCACCTCCAGCAGGAAGGTCTTGGTACCAAACCACTTACTGAGGTCCCTGAATCGGTGGATATCACCCACGATGCTCAGGGGAAACATATTCAGGGAGCCGACCCAGCTCACCCTCACGACAGATGCGAGTCTATTCAGATGGGGAGACCATCTGGGAACTCAGATAGCTCAGGGCCAGTGGAAACAATCGGACCTCACTCACAGCATCAATTGGCTGGAGTTGCGGGCCATCCACCTGGCTCTACGCCAATTCTCCCACCTAGTAACGGGAGGACACGTCCTCATCCTAACCGACAACGTGGCAGCAAAAGCCCATGTCAACAAGGGGGGAGGAACAAGATCCATGGAACTGATGCAGGAAGCATCAGCTCTAGCTCGGTGGGCAGAAGCAAATTTGAGTTCCACCAGAGCGGAACACATCTCAGGGGAGGCAAATCTCCAGGCAGACTCTCTGAGCAGAGCCAAGGTGGACCAGTCGGAATGGCGTCTGGATCCGGCTTTGTTCAAGGAGATCTCCAGGAGGTTTGGGCGACCACACCTGGACCTATTAGCCACTCCGAAGAACACACAACTACACAGGTTCTTCTCCAGATTCCCGACTCTGGGGTCGGAAGGAACGGACTCTCTCAGGTGTCAGTGGCTGGCGTAACTCCTGTACGCCTTTCCACCACTCCCATTGTTACCGGCGACCATACGCAAGTTGATCCTAGAAGGCGCAGAAGTACTCTTGATTACTCCACACTGGCCACGGCGTCCGTGGTTTACAGACCTTGTGGATCTCTCAATATCACCCCTGTGGAAGATTCCCTCGGACCGAATAATACTTGGTCAGGGCAAGCTTCTACATCCAGATCCTCAGTGGCTGAAACTAGCTGCTTGGCATTTGAGAGGCAAAGTTTAGCTAGGCAATCCTATTCCTCAGGGGTGATATCAATCATACAAGCATCAAGACGACCTTCGACCAACAGGATCTACGACGCTACATGGAAGGGGTTCTGCAAGTGGCGCTCTCTACATCAGCTAGATCCAATTTCAGTGTCTATTCCCAATATATTAGACTACCTGTTAGAGGGACATAATAAGGGCCTATCAGGCAACACCATTCGTAGACAGGTAGCTACCCTCTCAGCTGTCCTTTCCTGTGACAACTTAACTCCTCTGTCGCAACATCCGGCAATTAGCGCCTTCCTAAAAGGAGCAGTCAGTACTAAGCCTTCTGTCATACACAGGTATCCTTCCTGTAGCTTGTCTAAGGTTCTTCAAGCCTTGACATCAGCCCCATTTGAGCCTCTCGACTCATGTTCTCTCCATCACCTATCGTTAAAGGTAGCCTTTCTAGTGACTGTCACTTCCGCGAGAAGAATCTCGGAACTAGCAGCATTGTCAGTTAGGAAGGATCTATGTATCTTCTTCAAGGACAAGGTGGTCCTCAGACCGGACCCTGCATTCATTCCGAAGGTAAACAGCATCTTCCACAGATCTCAGGAACTGACTCTTCCTGATTTCTGCCCAAATCCCAGACATAGGCTAGAACATAGATGGCACAAACTGGACGTGCGTAGAGCGCTGTGTTACTACGTAAAGCGCACTTTGTCTTTCTGTAAGACGGAAGCTCTATTTGTTTCCTTCCAACCATCAACTATGGGGAAGAAAGTTTCATCTTCTACCATAGGTAGGTGGATCAGAGCTTGTATAGCCCAAGCCTATGTCGCTCAGACAATTCCAGTGCTACCACACGTGACTGCTCATTCAACGCGCAGCGCATCCACATCAGCAACGTGGTCCATACAAGCCTCAGTGGAGGAGATTTGTAAGACCGCAACTTGGTCTTCTCCCTCCGTATTTGTTAAGCATTACCACTTAGACTCCTTTGCCGCAGCGGATGCTGCCTTTGGTAGAAGAGTGCTACAGCAGGTTGTTTCTGCTCAGGAGCCAGGGGCCTAGACACTCCCTCCCAGGGGGACATGAGGGCTTTGGTATGTCCCAACCATTGGACTCTACAGCCATCCTGCTGGAGAAGGGGCGTTGTCTTACCTGAACGCCTTTTCTCAGCAGGATGATGTAGAGTCCAAACCCCCCCAGGTATTAGGTTTAGGCAGATATCGAACAAGGAGCTACTATAGAATTCAACGAACAACTCTCATCTCAGTCAAAACTGGAGTCCCGCCAAAGAGAGGGTGTGCCCAAAGTTTTGACCTAGTCTGTCGGGCGGGAAGGCTGTCATGGAACCCAACCATTGGACTCTACATCATCCTGCTGAGAAAAGGCGTTCAGGTAAGACAACGCCCCATTACATTTTAATTTTACATTAGATTATATTTTTTGTTCTGCTAGCAATCACTTTTTTTATTTTGGATTGTTCCTTTGCAGATTCTGACATACCATTCAAAGGCCAAAGATAATCCTTAGCCTGACCATGTAGTATCAAGTCCATAGGCTCCACAGATTTTTTAATAAGAATCCCAAATTAATATTGATGATTCAAATATGGGATTAGAATTAAGTGGATAAAGAATTGAAAAAAAAATAAAATTACAGTAGAAAATTATATCACAGGTAGTTCTCAACTTACAGCCATTCATTTAGTGAGCATTCAAAGTTACAATGGCACTGAAAAAAAGTGATTTATGACCATTTTCACACTTATAACTGTTGCAGCATCCCCATGGTCACATGATCAAAATTTGAATGCAAGTGGCATTTATTTATGATGGTTACAGTGTGCCTGGGTCATGTGATCACATTTTGTGACCTTCTGACAAACAAAGTCAATAGGGAAACCAAATTCACTTGACAGCTGTGTTACTAACTTAATAGCTGCTGTTATTCATTTAACAGTTGTGACAAGAAAGGTCATAAAATAGGGAAAATTCACATAACGACTATATTTCTAACAGCTTTTTTTGTAAACAGTTTTATTTTCAATTTTACAATACATAACAATCTTACAAATACTTCAAATAAAAAATAAAACAAATTGATACACCCGCCCATTTCCTCCCAAACCGCATCCCACCTCAAACCAACTTACTTCTTTCCCTCTTTTTCTTCACTCACCCCCTCTCCTCTTTCACCTCCACCTTCCTACTTACTTCTCACCTTCTTCTTCTCCCTCTTGATGCAGTCCAGGGGAAATGCTCGAGCAGTTCTTCTCTCAAAATTAAAACATTAATATTATATACAATAAGACTATTTCTACTTTATCTGAACTACTTAAACTTCAACCCATCCAGCCCCCTCCCCCCACCCCCCTCCCCCCCCGACTTCCCAGAGCAAAATACAGGATTATGCAAACATATTAAACATAATTTATTTAAGTTTACTAATTATACAATGAACAAAATCATAAAAACCCTTAACTCTCTTCAAACTTTAACATCATAAGTTTATAAACAAAATCATTACTCATAGAATAAGTGAAACTTTGTAGTTCCATATTTCTTCTGAACATATTCTATCCATCTTCTCCATACGTTAAAATATCTCTCTTGTGAATGTTCCTTTAAATAAGCAGAAATTTTAGCCATTTCTGCTAAATTAGAAACCTTAAATATCCATTCTTCTAAAGAAGGCAGAGTATCCTTCTTCTAATATTGATCCATCAGTAATCTTGCTGCTGTTATTAAATTCAACATTAAAATAGTTTCTTTAACATAAAAATTCCCAAAAGAAACAGTTGGGGAGTAAACTTAATCTTCCTTTTAAAAACCTTTTGAATGTTCCACCAAATTATAATCCAGAAGGCTTTAATAACTTTACAAGTCCACCAAACATGAAAATAGGTTGCATCCAAGCAACCACATCTCCAACATTTAGGTTGCAGGTTCGGGTACATACAGGACAGCTTTTTAGGATCCAGATGCCATCTATAAAACATTTTATAAAAATTTTCCCTCAAATTCTGGGCCTGTGTAAATTTAACATTTTTAGTCCAAATTACCTCCCATAAGTCCAACGAGATCGGTTCTTGAATATTCTGGGCCCATTTAATCATACAATCTTTAACTAACTCTGATTCTGAATCCAATTTTATTAACTCATTATAAATTCTTTTAATATGGGCACATTTCTGATCCTTGATCTGAATTACCAAATTTTCATCTACTAAAATAATTCCCACTTTCTTATCCAAAGTCCATCTCTGCACGATTTGCAAATATTGTAAAATGTTTTCTTGCCTTAACACATCAGAAGACTTTAATTGCCAATCAGTGCCCGACCAAATAAGTAACTCTTTATACGAAATGTTATCAAAATTCACCCCCTTAGAAACCCCCTGGATTGCTTGCCCAGGGATCCCCCAAATAGGTATTTTATAATTTAACTTATAATAATATTTTTTCCAAACTCGAAGTAAAGCATATCTTAAAATATGTGACTTAAAGACCGAATCTACTTTCTTATCAAAAATTAAATATGCATGCCAACCATATAATAAATCCCACCATTCAAGAACAAGAATATCTCTATTTGTTAAATTAAGCCAGTCACTTACTAAAGTTAAAGTGGCCTCATCATAATATAATTTCAAATTTGGTGCCTCTTTCTCGAGCATCTTGTAAAATCTTAAACTTTACCCTTGATTTCTTCCCGCCCCAAATAAATTTATTAATACCCTTCTGCCACTCATCCAAATTAGCATCCTTCTTTAAAATGGGTATCATCTGAAACAAAAAAAGAAACTTTGGTAGAACATTCATCTTCACTACTGAAATTCTCCCCAATAACGATAGTAGCTTTTGCCAATCATTTAAATCTTTTTGAACTTTAACCCATAAGCGTTCATAATTATTCTTATATAATTTTCCATTAGATGTTGTAATATAAACTCCTAAATACTTAACCTTATTAACTATTTCATAACCGGTTGTTTCAGCTATAAAATCTTTTCCCTTCCTAGACATATTTTTCAATAATATTTTAGTTTTATTCTTATTTACCTTAAAACCAGAGACCAGTCCATACTATGCTAAAATTTCAACCAAATCTTTGACTGAATCTGTTGGATGGGATAATATCACAACCAAATCATCAGCAAAAGCTCTCAGCCTATAATCAATCTTACTTATTTTTGTTCCTTTTAATCTAGATGTGTCTCGAATTTTAATAAGTAAAATCTCCATTGTTAATACAAATAGCAAGGGGGATAAAGGACAACCCTGTCTTGTACCTTTTCCTATTTTAAATACGTCTGTTAATCCCCCATTAACTATAATTTGTGACGATTGTTGTTGATAAATGGCCTTGAGAGCAGACAAGAATTTATCTCCAAAATTCATTTCCTCTACAACTTTCAATAGAAAATTCCAATCTAATTGATCAAAAGCTTTCTCAGCTTCTATAAATATTAAAGCAGCAGGGATTTGGTTGTTCTTATCCAAATTATTAAATTAACAATTTGTCTTACATTGTTTTTCATATATCTCCCCATTATAAATCCAGATTGGTCAGTATGAATCAATTGTTTCAAAACCTGCATTAATCTATTTGCCAGTATCTTTGCAAAAATCTTATAATCTGTATTTAAAAGAGATATAGGCCTATAATTTCTAGGTTGGGACAGATTCTGGTCATCCTTTGGAATTAATGATATGAAGGCCGTTCTCCAAGATGGAGGTAATTCTGCTCCAGATAAAATATCATTAAAAAGTACCTTTAATGGTTCTATCATTTCTTCAAATAACATCTTGTAATAAATCGCTGTTAACCCATCAGTACCTGGAGTCTTACCAACCTTCAATTGTTTAATTGCAAAAATAATCTCTTCAGAAGTAATTAAACCATTAATCCCATTACATTGATCACTCGTAAGTCTAGGAAAATGTGCTCCCTGTAAATATTTTTCTATATCTGAAGTTTGTATACTTTCACTAGCATATAACTTTGAATAAAAATCTAAAAAAGACTTTTTAATCAAATTTTGTTGGTAGACTTCTTTACCTTTATAAATTATTTTATCTATAATCCTCGATTTCTGTTTCTTACGTAATTGATAAGCCAACCATCTACCAGGTTTATTTGCATTACAAAATGTGTTATGTCTCACATACTTCAAATTAGTTGCTATTTGATCTGCTAATAACATATTAAATTGGTCCTTCAGCAAAGTAATAGAAACTTTTAACTTATTGTCCATTGGATTTGATATTAAAATCTTTTCCTTACATTTAATCTCATCTTCAAGGTCATTACGTTTCTGGGTCCGTTTACATCTGTGAGCATTGTTCATAGAAATCAAAACCCCTCTCATATATGCTTTACAAGAATCCCATACCATTGGCATCGAAGTACCCTTATTCATATTCCAAGCAAAAAATTCCTTTAAATAACCTTTACATCGCTGTATATTCTCTTCATATCTAAATAAATTCTCATTCAACCTCCAAGACCTTCTAGTTCTTTCTTCCGATGAAATTTCCAACCATAGCGGACTGTGGTCTGAAATTATTCTAGGAAATATCTTAATATTCTTCATCCTAGAAAGGAAATCACTAGTAACCAAGAAAAAATCAATTCTAGAATAAGATTGGTGTCTATCCGAAAAAAAAGTAAAGTCTTTTTCCTCAGTATTCCGTTCTCTCCAAATATCTCTAAGTTCCAAATCATCCTTTAAGTCAAAAAAAACTTTAGGAAGTCTTGCATGGTTAGAAACTTTAAAGGGACCCTTCTTATCTTTACTTGAGTCTAAAACACCATCCCAATCTCCCATCATAATAACTGACTTATAATCCAAAGAAGTTAATTTCTGATGAATCAACTTATAAAAATGTTTTTGTTGTTGATTGGGAGCATATAAACCAACAAGAAGAGTTCTCTTATCATTTATTAGTAAATCAATAATAACATATCTTCCTTGTAAGTCAAAATCAATTAACTTTGGTGAAAGCTCCTTTCTCACATAGGTAACTACTCCTCCTTTTTTCTGCAAAGCAGGAGCTATAAAATGTATCCCCAGCCAGGGATTAAACAAATATTTTTGATCTTTAGAAATAATATGAGTCTCTTGTAAACAAATAATATCACTTCTGTGTTGTTTCAAATAATGAAAGATTTTCTTTCTCTTCTGTGGTGAGTTAAGCCCATTAACATTCCAGGTTAAAAGCTTTGCCATCCTTGGCAGGATGAAGCCTTTGGAACAAAGCCTCTAGATTTACAGTTGATGATCTCTTTGGCCTTGCTCCTCCCACCGGCTCCGAAATAGACTGTGGTAAACTTCCATCATCTGCCTTTTGTTGTTGTTGCTGTTGTTGTTGTTATTGTTGTCTTTCTCTACGTTTATAAGCAGCGCGTGTAATTCTCTGTTCTCTTGGGTCTTCTGTTATTTGCAAATTCTGTTGCATAACTTCAACCAACAATTCTTCTCCCAAAGATGGCATTGAACCTACAGATAACTGTGTTTCTGCCTTGCTCTCATCTTTCTTTGATCTTGGAGATGGTGGTGGACTTGCTTTTAAAATAGTAACATAAAAATCTCTTGCTTTTGAAACTGTATTAAGACGGTATCGTGTACCAGCGTAACTCACCACTATCACCACAGGTATGTACCATCTAAATTGAATTTGTCGCTTCTTAAGTTCTTCAGCCAAAAAAGCAAAGTCTTTTCTTTTTCTAAGACTTTTAGAAGGTATTTCCTTTAAAACTATCACATCCTGAGCTGCAATCTGAAATCTTTGCTTATAGAAGGCCTGTATAATTTCATTACGAAGTGATTTTCTCGCAAAATAGACCACCACATCTCTTGGTAATTTCCTCTGTTTTGCAACCCACAAATTAACTCTAAAAATCTTTTCTATATTTTTCAACATTTCTTTGGGATCAATTTCCAAAATAGAGGCCAGTTCTGCTGCAATTTCTTCTCTCAAATTCTCCTTAATATTTTCCTTCAGGCCCCTTATTCTCAAAACATACTCCATTTCTCTGTATTGTGACATTATAATTTCATTTTGTGTAACATCCACATTTTCTTCTATTTTTTCAACTCTATCTTGTAATATTTCAACATTACTGACCACTTCATCCACCCTGTCGTCAATCTTTTCCAAAAGGCCAGCAAGCCCTTGGAGTGCCAAAACAATATCTTTCCTGAACTCATTACTTTCTTGAGCCAGAAGCTCTGCTGTTTTTTCTAGTGATTTTCCCAAAGTCTTATCTAAAGCATCTTGTAAATCCTGAAGTGTAAGTGCCTAAGGTGGGGGCGAAGGTGGAGAAGGTTTAGGTTTGGGTTGTTGTACAGTCTGAGTTACTGGAGAGGCAGTTGAAGTTTTAGAAAGAGAAGAAAGTCCAGGACGTTTTGAAGCCATTTTTTTAAAAAAGGGAGGGGTTTCCCCCCTTCCCTTTTTCAAAAAATAGTAATATAAGAACAAAGGAGAAGAAAAAGAAATTCCCCCTTAAAAAAAGGGAATAAGAATGTTTCCCCTTTAAAATGAACCAAGTCTATTGCATTGTTAAAACTTTGTTGCCAGTTTAAAGATAGTAAGTAAAAAATAGAAAGTGAAAGTTCTCAAACAAAGAAAGTGACAAAGAAGGAGGATTCCTCCGCCATATTTCTTCACTCCAATTAGAATAGTAACAGGAGTAGATGTTAATTCAAACTGAGTTAGGTTTAAAGTAAAATCATCAATTCTTCTCTTCCTGACCGCTCTGTCTGCTTTTGAGTTAACTTACTGTTCCCATCAGATAGCAGCAGTGGAGGCAGCGTCTAGCTTTGTTCTCTTCAGAGAACAAAGGCATCCAAGGAAACGGAGCAACACCCAGACTCCGAGGGAGCTCTCACTTCATCTCCCAGAAAAAAAACTGGGAAAGTTGTGAGGCTCTATCTCTATCCAGGCAGAAGCTCACCTCCCTCCCTTCGTCCAGGAGGAAAGTTTCAAGCTGCAAAACAGCTGATCGTCACTGTTTTTGCCGGCTTTTACGATTTCCCGGGATGGACAGCTTTTAAACAGCAGCCATCGGCACGGCGCAGCCACAGGAAGTCCCTTTCTAACAACTTTCTTGAGTTGTGATTATAACTCAAGAACTACCTTTGTTAGTGTGCAAATAGAAGGAAGTGACTCTGACTATAGAAAGCACTATCTCAGTTTTCGAGATTGGAGCAACCATACATGACTGTAAGATAATGCTATGGAAGTTTTCCACATTTACTCATTATTGAACCACAATATGAGCAATGAAGAAAATGGAACCATATCAGAAACAATATATCTTATAACAAAAGAAAAATTCAAAAGTTGTTCACTTTTCCGCACTTATTGCGTCCGCAGAATCTCGCCTGGCCGCCTTGTTTAGGGTGACCCACTCCCTTCTTAAAGTGGAGGAGGCGGAGGAACCCTTGCAGGGGAGAGCTGAGGAGTTTGTTCAGTTTCTTTCAGACAAAATCGCTCAGATTCAGAGAGACCTGGACTCCGACTGGGCAGTGTCAGCCGAGTTGCCAGGGGCTGGTCTTAGTCATGTTATCTGGAGCGAGTTTGAGCCTGTGACCCCTGATGAAGTGGACAAGGCCGTGAGGGCAATGAATGCCGCCACCTGTTTATTGGACCCGTGCCCCTCCTGGCTTGTTTCTGCCAGTAGGGAGGTGACACGAGGCTGGCTCCGGGCGATAATCAATGCTTCCTTGATGGAGGGGTCTTTCCCGCAACCTTTAAAGGAAGCGGTGGTGAGGCCCCTCCTCAAGAAGCCTTCCCTGGACCCAGCTGTTTTGAAGAACTTTCGTCCCGTCTCCAACCTCCCCTTTGTGGGGAAGGTTGTAGAGAAGGTGGTGGCGTCTCAACTCTTGCGATCCTTGGATGAAATCAATTATCTGGACCCTTTTCAATCTGGTTTCAGGCCCGGCTACAGCACTGAGACTGCTTTGGTCGCACTGACCGATGACCTCTGGCGAGCCCGGGATAGGGGTCATTCCTCTATCCTGGTGCTTCTTGACCTCTCAGCGGCTTTTGATACCATCGACCATGGTATCCTTCTGCGTCGTCTCGGAGAGGTGAGGGTGGGCGGCACCGTATTGTGGTGGTTCTCCTCCTACCTCTCTGACAGGTCGCAGTCAGCAGTGAAGCAGTCGACGTGATGGGCCGGTGCCTGGAAGATGTGAGGGTCTGGATGGGGGTGAACAGGCTTAGACTCAACCCTGACAAGACCGAGTGGCTCTGGGTCTTGCCTCCCAAAGGCCAACTGGATGGTCCATCTTTAGTCCTGGGGGGGGGCAAATTTACCTCCCTCAGTGCAGGCACGCAACTTGAGTGTCCTCCTGGACTCACAGCTAAATTTGGAACAACATCTATCGGCTGTGGCCAGGGGGACCTTTGCACAGGTTCACCTAGTGCACCAGTTATTTGGACCGGGAGTCTTTACTCACAGTCACTCATGCCCTTGTCACCTCAAGACTGGATTACTGTAATGCGCTCTACATGGGGCTATCCTTGAAGAGCATTCGGAGGCTGCAGTTGGTTCAGAACGCAGCCGCGAGAGCGATTGTGGGCGCGCCAAGGTACGCCCACGTGTCACCTATCCTCCGCGAGCTGCACTGGCTTCCTGTGGGTCTCCGGACGCAATTCAAGGTGTTGGTTATCACCTTCAAAGCCCTTCATGGCATAGGGCCAGGTTACTTACAGGACCGCATTCTGCTGCACAGCTCCCAGAGACCGGTGAGGTCCCATAGATTGGGCCTCCTTCAGGTCCCGTCGGCCAGACAATGTCGGCTGGCGGGCCCTCGGGGAAGGGCCTTTTCTGTGGTGGCTCCGACCTGGTGGAATCAACTTCCCCCTGAGGTTCGAACTACTCCCACCCTGCCGGCCTTTAAGAAGGCCGTTAAAACTCTCCTGTTCCGGCAGGCCTGGGGCTGATGTCCCCGGAGGGCCGGGATATGATCGGACTCGTGGTATGACTGTTTTATTTTATTGTTTTATCATTGTTTTAACTTTGTACGCCACCCTGAGTCCTTTGGGATTGGGCGGCATATAAATATTTGAAAATAAATAAATAAATAAATAAATAAATAAATAAATAAATAGTTCAGATAAAAGTATAAACACATTATTTACAATTTGATTATGAAGAGCTGTGGTGGTGCAGTAGTTAGAATGCAATATTGCAGCTACTTCTGCTGACTGCTGGCTGCCAGCAATTCGGCAGTTCGATTCTCACCGGCTCAAGTTTGACTCAGCCTTCCATTCTTCCTAAGTCGGTAAAATAAGGACTCATGCTGACTCTGTAAACCACTTAGAAAGGCTGTAAGGCACTGCAAAGAGGTATATAAGTCTAAGTGCTGTTGCTATTGTTATTGATAGTCCTTGACTTACACCCCTCTACTACTACTATACTGTTACACACACTTTCCCATTTCCGGAGTTGCAGTCATCACAGCATCCTTGCCACATCACACTCTCTCACAAATGGTAGCAGTCACTAACCTGCCTGTTTGCAAACCTCCTGGGCCTTGCAACTTCCTACCAGTTTCCCATTGACTTGCCAGCAGGAAGTTACATTGCCTAAGGACCATGGGATTTGGTTAACAACAGCCATCAGGATTGCAGGGAGCACCATTGCTAACTGATGCATTTGCACTTCATCACCACATCACTTAGTGATGGAAATTCTGGTCTCGATGTGAAACTATAGATAATTTTCCTTTATACCTCATGAAAGTAAAAATGACTTAATTCAGAGGAAATGTAGTTCAGGACATGAATTTGTCATGCTGTGTCCATATTTGCTACATGTGCTTTTAAAATAACAACATTATTATTATTATTATTATTATTATTATTATTATTACTATTATTACTACTACTACTACTACTACTACTACTACTACTATTATTAGGGATTGCACCCACAGTGTCTAGTAGTACCAATAGTAATAGGTGTCTTGGGTGCAATCCCAAAACAACTAGAGCACCACATGAACACCATTGGCATTGACAAATTCACCATTAGTCAATTGCAAAAGGCAGCCTTACTAGGAACTGCTTCCATCCTGCGACGACATCAAACATCCACATATGCCTATCCCAGGTCCTTGGGAAGGACTCAGTAGGTAGACAAAAATGCCAAATCCAGTCTGAACATCTGGCTGACTTATTATTATTATTATTATTATTATTATTATTATTATTATTATTATTATTATTATTATTATTATGGATCATCGCACAGTCAGCCAGATGTTCAGACTGGATTTGGCATTTTGTCTACCTATCGAGTCCTTACCCAGGACATGGGATAGGCAGATGTGGATGTTTGATGGTGTTACAGGTATCGTCGCAGGATGGAAGCAGTTCCTAATAAGGCTGCCTTTTGCAATTGACTATAGCGAATTTGTCAATGCCAATGGTGTTCAAGTGGTGCTCCAGTTGTTTTGGGATTGCACCCAAGGAGCCTATGACTATTGGTACTACCCTTGCTTGCTTTTGCCACAGTCTTTCTATTTCTATTTGTAGGTCTTTATATTTTGTTATCTTCTCCAGTTCTTTCTCTTCTATTCTGCTGTCTCCAGGCACTGCCACGTCCACTCTCCAGACTTTTTTGTCTTTCTTATCGACAATTGTTAAGTCTGGGGTGTTCTGTTGCAGGTGCTTATCTGTTTGAATTCTGAAGTCCCAGAGCAGTTTAATTTTATCATTTTCTATGACTTTC
Organism: Crotalus tigris; assembly: GCF_016545835.1. Taxonomy (NCBI): domain Eukaryota; kingdom Metazoa; phylum Chordata; class Lepidosauria; order Squamata; family Viperidae; genus Crotalus; species Crotalus tigris. The sequence continues at coordinate 3,564,713 of NW_024096690.1, forward strand.
TCTATTTTATGATCCCACCAGTTTTTGCTTACAGGCAAATGATATTTTTTGCAGATCTTCCAATGCACCATTGTTGATACTTTGTCATGCCGCTGCTTGTAATCAGTCTGTGCAATCTTCTTGCAACAGCTTACCAAGTGGTCCACTGTTTCTTCAGCTTCTTTGCATAGGCGGCACTTACTGTCTTTTGCTGTCTTCTCAATTTTGACTTTGTATGCATTTGTCCTTAAGGCTTGGTATTGTGCAGCCAGAATTAGTCCCTCGGTCTCTTTCTTCAATTTTCCTGCTCTTAGCCATTGCCAGGTTTTATTATTATCTGCTTTCCCAGCTATTTTTTTCTACTATTATTATTATTATTATTATCATCATCATCATCATTATCATTATCATTATTATTACATGTGCCACCTTACTGTCAACATAATAATAAAAAGTTTCAGCAGTTTTCATTCATACTGTACAGTTGTAATTTTGCAATGTAGCAAAGCTTAAAATGCTACAAATAATGTATTCAATATTATGAAAATTAACTGTTTTAAAAAACTAATGATGAAAAAGAATACATTTATTATTCAGCACATGTGGAACTTAAATGGGTGGGATACAAACTGAAACATTATTCCTTTTGCAAATAATATCAGTCCAGATAAACATAGGAATGGAAGGTGCTGATTTTTTTGTGCTTTTTAAAAAAATAGAAATATCATTACCCTTCTGACATCATTATTAGGAGCAGATTTTTTCAGATTTGTAATTTGGCATGAAAGTGTTCTAAAAATTTGGGGGAAATGCTACTGTTCTCCCGAACTATCCCCCAAATCAACCAAGAAAAAAAGGGTAAGGCAGAGTTTTTTGGGGGAGAATCTGAGCATTTTATACATAAGTATAAAATGATATCCATAGAAAACATTAATACAATGACTGCCATGTTGGATATGGCTAAATCCTAAATTTTCTATTACTAAAAGACTGTCTCTCCTCATCCCAGGTCCTATCTCCATGCTAAAGGACTTTTCAAAGATGACAAACATTCATGAAAATAAATATGCTAGAGCAGAGGTCCCCAATCTTTTGAGCACCAGGGACAGGATCCGTGTAGAGAGATTTTTCTGTGGACCAGAGGGGGGCATGGTTTCATGTACTGCCTGCATCCCGTGGATGGGGCTTTACTTGTTTACGCAGACTGTTTTCTGATATGCCACGGCCCAGTGCCAGTCCACGGATAGGAGTTTGGAGATCCCGGTGCTAGAGGTTTGTGTTTTGCTTTGTAGCATGGCACCTTCCTACTGTACAGTAACTACTTTTTAAAAAATTGTGAAGAATCTTTAAAGAAATTAAGCTGGCCAGTGGACATTGCGAGTACCAAGAAGGTATCTGGAAATACAGCATTGCTACACATCTCCTGGAAGCAATCATCACGAAAACGTAAAAATCCTGATATAGTTTCTATGTCTGATGTAAACACTAAATTATCAGCTGTATTATTTCTCTTAATGCGGGCAGTCAGTTGATTGCTGAGTAGCTTGCTTCCAGGGCCAAATATTGTTCTATCTTTAGAAATTATGTATCTATGATGATTGATCTGGAACAAACAGGCATCCTTCCTGCAGTTTAAAAAAATGCTAAGCAATACTGTAATGGAAGATAAATTCTGGCCTCTATTTATAAATGGATTCAAATATATATTGTAATGAAGAATGTCCCAACCTTGTCCTCCCCCCAAATGGAATGCATTGCTTCCTTCTTGTTCCAGCAGCCCTCTTTTTAACATTTGTAAATAATTTGCATGAAATTAAATGAAGATTCAATAATATTATAGCATTAAATTATATCCATGTGCAGTAATGAAGCATTGAAGGATATTTGGCTGCTTTAATGCTTATTTGAATTGAATAAGAGGCCAGTAAAGTAAAATATTTTCAGTTTGCTCTCTGCTTTTTTACCAGGAAGGAAAGTATATTGTCAGGCACTGTGTTGCAGTAGTTTTGCACTATTTATGCTTAAAATTCATACATAGTGAAGTATAGGTCTCTCTAGTTTAACTAATAATTATTTTATAATATGAACCACTATAATCACTGATTTATACAAAATATGCTATTCTGTTGTGTGGATTTTATGAGTCTAATTAACATAACAATATATGTTTAAAGGAATTTTAACAGGATGAAGACCAAAGAAGTTATTACACAAAAATTAATGCCTTTTTTTATCAAGTCAATGAAGTGATTGGCAGAATTGATGTATGTCTTTATCCAATTGATGCATGTCAAATCATGCAGAAATGAAAAAAATATATGATAAAATAACAATCATATAATGGCTCTGTTTCTACAACAAGACTTATGCAATCAACCACTAATCCTAACAACTGTCCTTATTGGTGGTTCTGATCCCACATAAAAAAAACTAGTAGGAAAAGTAGATTAGAATGAATTGTAATCACTTTCTAGCATTTGGCATCTTCAGTCCAAGGATTGCCAGGAAAAAAAGATGGATTTTTCTTTCCTATCATTGACTTGGATAAAAGATTCAGTAGGTCCTTGGAGATCAGTCAAAGGATACAGTTCAGAAATAATGGGGGAACAGCACAGTGGAGTTCATCAAGTAACAATCCCATCTCCCTCCATTCCATTCCTGTCTTTCCCATGTCTCCTTGATTTTAATCTTGGTAGATGTATTTTTACGTCTGTAAGCCACCCAGAGTTACCTTATGGTAAGATGGGTGGTCAATAAATTTTATAAACAAATAAACAGTTCTTAATTTACAATCACAATTGGGACTAGAAAGCCTATAGCTAAGTAATATAGTAATTAAGTGAGTCATGTGACCGCATGCAATTTTACAATCTTTCTGACCATAATTGTTAAATGAATCCCATCATTTCTCCATTGACTTTGGTTGTTGGAAGCCAGTTGGGAAAGTTGCAAATGGCAATCGCATGATCCTGGGGCACTGCAGCCATTATAAATACATGCCAACTGCCTGAAATTTGATTATATGACCATGGAAAAGCTGCAGTGAGCAAAAATGGAAATGTAATGATTGTTAGTCACTTTTTCAATGCTGTCATAACTTTGAACAGCCACTAAATGAATGTTCCTAAGTCAAGGACTACTTATATCTATGACTTTCATGGATATTATTTAAAAAATACAACAAGAAGTATCACAACTGAACAAAATCCTATTTCACCTTGAAGAAGGTGCATAAATAATTTTATTAGCTTTCAGGTGATTAAATCCATACCCCACCACCATGTTCAGCTGTAATGACTATGATAGAATGTGAAGGAATGGTATCAGCTGTAAGCCTTGTTGCAACAGATAAAGAAGCAAAGAAGAAAAGCATTCCTCAGCTTGATAAATCCAAGAACAGCATTTTTAGCTATTCTGAGAAACTAGAGACAATAATTGTAAATCTCTCCACATATACATTCTTCCTATTCTAGATATTCTAGTCCAGCGGCCTCCAACATTTTAGGCACCAGGAACTGGTTCCATGGAGAGAGATTTTTCTACTGGAGGTTTTTACATCCTATGCATGTGCAGATGCAGTTTCACTTGTTCGCATGACCCGGTTTCTGGTGCGCCATGGAACCACTGCCAGTCAGCGACCCGGAAGCAGGGGACCCCTTTTCTAGTTCAATCCCCTGCCTAAGATAGGAGTTGTTACACTATCTCAGATAAATAGTTGTCCAATCTTTTCTTGAAAACCTCCAGTGTTGAAGCACTCACAAGGCAAGATGCTCCATTGATGAATTTTTCTCACTGTTAGGGAATTTCTTTTTAGTTCCAGGTTGAATATCTCTTTAACAAGCTTCCACTTATTGCTTCTGAGTCCTATCCTCAAGTGCTTTGGAGACTAAGTCAACAACCTCTTCTCTGTAACAGCCCTCAAATACCAGAAAAGAGCCATCATGTCACCCTTAAACCTTCACTTTGTTTGGATAGGCATATCTAGTTCTCATAAATATTGTACCATTTAGCTTTCAGACCTCTTATCATTTTTATTGCTGTTCTCTTCAGTCTTTCTAAGGTGATCTCAGCATCTTTTTTGTTTTGTGGTGATCAGAACTGGATGTGGTATTCCAAGTATGGCCTCACTCATGCAATATAAAGCAGTACTACCACTTCTCATGATCTTGATGTTATCCCTCTATTAAGGCAGCCTAGGGTTGCATTGGCTTTTCTGGCAGCTGCATCACATTGCTGGCTTATATTCAAGTGGTAGTCCACTAGAATACCCAATCCCTCTCACAGTTGCTACTATCAAGTCAGGTACTGCCTATTCTATAATTGTGTTTTGATTTTTCCTAAGTACAGGATATTATTTTTCTCAGCACTTAACTGCAATAATATTCAAGTCTTCAATATCTTTTGAGTCTATCCTCCAAAGTGTTAGCAATTATCCCCAGCTTGGTGTCATCTGCAAATTTCATGAGCTCCCCTTTAACCCCTCATCTAGATCATTTATGAAGATGTTTAAAAGTACTGATCCCAGTACAGAATCTTGAGGTATCCCACTGCATATTTCCCTCCATGTAGCTGTAGTTCCATTTTTTTGTAGTCCCATTTCTTTGAATCAAACATTCAGAAACCGGGTCATGCAAACAATTAGCCTGGAAGTTATTTGCCTTGTAATTGTGTACATGAATTATATATCGGTCTTATTTGCAAATTGCATCAATTGCATCCATGACTTACATGGATTTTATTGGTGAAGTAATCTCCAAAACCTGCAGAAAAATCATCTACTTAGATCTGACCTATTACAGTAGACAGACTGTAGACCGCACCAGACTACGATAAATCAAGCAGTGGGATTGCACAAAAAAGGGATATATTTGTAGCCCAATCCTGTTCACAGCTAAGTCTTCAGGAGGAGAATGTGGAGACATTAGCCTTACAAGTCTGGAAGCTATGCCAGTTATTACTGTAATATATAAATAGAAAAGGTAATGAAAACTGCTTATATATATATAACAAATATCAAAAATATCAAAAAAGAAAACAAAAATGAAAACAAAGTTCTGTTTATGTGTTGCATATCTGAGTGAACCAAGGAAAGAGCTAGGCTTTCATTGGGGAGCAGGGGGTGGAAGAAACAGTTCTGTTATTTTGGGCTTCTGTGTTTTACTTCTTCACACAAATGTTTGTTCTTAATTCGTAGGATATAGTCTGCTTTTCATAGACACTCAGCTAAGAGCCAGCATCACTATCTGAAGGTAACAAGTAATCCAACATTGACATTGGTAACACTGCTTTGAATAATTATAGGATAACAAAAATATACAGTTAATCAGATTTTAACAAATCAGTACATTTATGTATATAAATAGAGTATTTTGTATTACAGGATTTTGATCCAATCCTTGTAATGCACTCTTAAATTCATGCAACATCTTTCACTAACTAGTGGATTTTATTAGTTTGGTTATATTGGTACAAATATGGAATGTTCCATGGAGTTAGTAAATGCTGATGCAATATTGAAATAATGCCCCAAGGATTAACATCTGGCTCCTATCTAGTTGTGGTATGTTATAGTTTTTGTCTTTAAATTGTCTGGGTGGTGACAAATTAATTACAATTAAGTAAGGCTTGATTATTCATCAAGCTTTTGAGTGCTGTTCCCTTAGATTTCAGCACAACAGCTGACATACTCACTGACATTACTTGTCATCATGCAGGCTCAACTAAATAATTATATCGGAATGGTGCATTAATTAGGCAGCAATATTTGAGAATGTAATTGTGATGAAAAAAAGCAAATTCGAAGCAAGTATTTTCTAATTGAAAAGCTTAGTAATCTATATCAAGAGGCACCAACTATTATAATTTAAAGGGAATGTCAAGCTTCTGAAATCATTTGGCTACTCACTAAAATATTCATCAACAGTAAGTTTTTACATGCATAAAATGAGAAATGAAATACCATATTACTAGAAGTGCCAATAAAAATAAAGGCATTACAATATTATATAGCATATACAGATAGTCCTTTCAACCACAATTAAGCCCAAAATTTATGTTAAATGAGAAATTTGTTAAGTGAGTTTTGCCCCATTTTATACTTTTTTGCCACATTTGTTAAGTGCAGTTGTTAAATTAGTAACACAATTGTTAAGTGAATTTATTTTTTTCTCATTGACTGTGCTTATCAGAAGGTCTCAAAAGGATGACTGTAGGACACTGCAACCATCATAAATGTGAGTCAGTTGTCAAGCATCCAAATGTAAATCATGTGACCATGGGGATGCTACAGTGGTCATAAGTGTGAAAAATGATCATAAGTCACATTTTAAATACCGCTGTAATTTTGAACGTTCACTAAACAAACTGTTGGACTATCTGTATAACATTATACATGCACTAATTTATTTCTGATTAAAATGGGGAACTAGTTTCTCACATGATCTTCCCTAGTCTGGAGCCCTAACAAATAACAACATGGGATGTGGAATAACATGAAATCCTTGAATCAACCAGAGAAACTTTCTTCAGGAGATCAGTTAAGACCTTTACTTTAGCCTACAGCTTGAGAAAGAAAAAGACACAGGGGAAGTTGGAAGTGTAAGAAGCAAAACAGAAGGGCATTTTAAGAACATAAAAGTGTTTTAAGAAAATATGTGTCCCATTCTTCTTTGTGTCAAGGAAAATATGTGTCGCATTCTTCTTTGTATATGAGCTCCCTTTTTGCTTCAACTCCACCCATCATATATGGAACTCAACTCCAGCCATCATGTATAGAACAATAATTAAGAAATAAGACGCCTGTGATTGATCTTTCCATAGGTTGCAAAAGCTATGGCATTAGAAATCAAAAGAATAAGGCTAAAATCATTTGGTTCCTTATTTCATATTTTGTAGAGAAAACTCTTCTAACTGCTTGTTTTCATTGAGACAAGGTTACAGAGAAGAGGGTTAACTTTTGTGATGTAATATTTATTCTAATTGCTAGAGGTTCTCTATCTACCAGAGCTATTATTAAAGCAAATACTCTACATGTATTTGCTATTTATTAAACATCCACAATATGTTTAAAAGTAATAAAAACCATGGCATACACAAAGCAAAAATCACCCCCCAAAGGCATAATTTGTATTTTGCCTTCTAATCTAAAATATTTTTTTTCTGCTTCTTTCAGAAGGCAACCAAGGTCAGAGCTAACCTGAGCACTAACTAGCCATTTCAGAAGGCTAACACATTTCTAGAGAAACAATGATTCTGAACTTTATGACTTACATCTCCTTAAAGAAGGAAACACTAGCATCTTCAGTCTCATTTTAGAGGACAAATAGGGATTGAAAGTAATTTGGTGCAAAGTCATAAAAGGCTTTATAGGTTGACTCTAGCAGTTTTAAATCACGTTTGGAAGCACATCAGAAGCCAGAATAGGGCCTGTAGTACTGGAATAATGTGTTCCACAGCACACAATAGAAAGCACCTCAACTCCTATATATTGAACCAACTGAAACTTCCAAGTAGACTTTAAAGAGCTGTAGATTATGCTGCAATAATCTAAGGCAAGAGTAGCAAAACCTTTTTCTCCAGGTGAGATCACAACTGGACCCAAATTAAGCTGGCAAACCCCTGCCTTCCCCCTCCCTTCGATAGCTTCATCTACAGTTCAAAGAGAAGCCACAGGTCCAGGAGGATGGCAGGATAGAGAAGAAAAACTGACTTATTATCAGTATGTTGATGATACAGAACCCCAAACTGATGCTTGACATGCTCCAGTGACTTCATCTACAGTAAGCATTAAATGATAGCAGAGACAGGATCTATCCTTGTGGCACCTTATCCACTACTGCATCAAAGGTTTATCCATCTTGTACTCAAGGCTGACAAGTATTCAAAATAACCAGACTAAAAACAACTTCATCAATAAAAACAAGAAAAACATGATAAAGCTCCACAGGCAGACCATGTCCAGGCCTGGGAACAAAGTCAGATCATAAAGGCCTTCTACTACATCAGAACAATGGGCGGCATACATACATTATTAAAATCACTAATTTATTTATATTGTAAGATCTCATTTGAATTAGTCTTATCCTTTCTAACTTATTATGTGGTTCTGTGTGTCCACTTCTACTTTAGTATATATATTTCAGGTTTTTAGTTAATATGATATGATAACTACATATATGATATTATGAATACTTCTAGTTTTCTGTCTGACTGCCTGTCTGTTTCTGTTTCTCTCTGCCATAGATTTGCCAGTGATCTAAGAATTTCTTGCACCTGTCAGAAAGATGTATTTAACTCATACTTTAAGGGGAAGCAAAGCTTGCTTTTTGAAATGAGCAAATTTTTGAATTTGCAAACACAAAACTGCATATTGGTCTTTGTGATTTATTTGTTCACAAAAGAGTAATTCTTTTTTCCAAATTGTAACATATAAAACATGAGTAATTTTATCCAATAAATAATAAAGAATATGTGCTCAGATATTTTGTTTTTTAAAGAAAGTAAATCCATTATTCCCCAATATAAGCAGAAAATATGATAGCAAATTTGTAGCATGGAAGATAGGAGACAGAATTAGGTTATTATACAATAGCCTCCCTAGTGTCTTTTTGATATGTTGAGTTGTGCTTTATTAGAACACAACCAGCAGTTATTAACTGTGCTTTGTGAGAATTATGAGAGTTAAAGTACAATCTATTTTAAGACACATCAGATTAAAGAATATTGTTTTATATCTATCTATTGACATTATGTTATCTTGCTACTGTTATCGGTGATCTCTTATACTGAATTGTGATTGCAAGTTTTTCTAATTGTCCATGTTTCCTGTTTGATTCCTCAAACCAAATCTTGGCATTGATACAGAAAAGACCTTTGATAATTTGAACTGGGATCTCTTGTTTAAAATTGTGGAAGATACTGACTTCAGTGAGAAATGTATTACTTGTAAAATTACTTGTAAATATTAAGACATAGCTGAAAGATATGACACTAGGATGTAAAGCAGACACAGTAAAATGGTCTTAAAAATTAGTGAAGACAAAACCAAGCTGATACAAATTGGCAATGTTCAAGACAACACTCTGATAACATTAGGAAGGAGGACCTTAAAATTTGAAAGAATTTAATTACCTTGATAGCATCATCGATACAGATGGGAGAAGGGAAGCAGATATGAAATGGACCAACATGGACCTTATCCATTATAAATACAGCAACCAAGATCAGATTATTTAATGCCATTGTCATACCGAATTCCATTTATACAGGTGAGACCTGGAAATCTATGACAAGAATTATTCATAATAAGATCAATGTCTTCCAACAACTTTGTCTCAGAAGGATTCTTCATATCTTATATTGGGATCATGGCACAAACAAGAAAATTCTACAAAGAAGTAATTCCTGAAGAGTCTCTGAGATAGCAACAGAATGAAGAATGTGCTTTACTGGACATGTGGTTTGCACAAAAACTGCAATCAATTGGATATCACTAGATGGTGTGAAGAAAAAGAAAAAGACCAAAGAAAATCTGATGCTAAATATTTCAGGAAGATCTGCTAAACATCAACCATAAATGGGAGAATGTTTTAGAAACTGTTGGACCGAAAATTGTGGAGTACACTTGCAGCCTAGGATGTTATGATGATGAAAATTGATTTATACTTCACAAAAAGCACCGATAATTGGAAATGGAGAATTAACAAAACCTTGTGAGGGACAGAAAGACAATGATGCTCCTCATCACCGTAGTTATTCATCTTGGCTTTGGAAATATTGAATAAAGACATAAGACAGGGTGAAAACATTGCTGGAGTGAGAATTAAAAGGGAAACATAAATTATAGGCATTTGTTGATAATTTGATGATAATTCTGGAAAATCTTTTGGAAGAAATAAAATTATTAATGGAAGAATTAAATTTTTTGCTGCATTAGCTGAATTTAAAATTAATAGTGGCAGAACAATGTTAACAAAAATATTAGGATGGAAGAGCTAAAAGAATTTATGGAAAACACCAGTTTTAAGATTGAAGAAAAAAGTAAAATAATGGCTATTACTATGATTAATATGAATTGTACATTATTTCATAACAATTATGTTATGGAATGACATTCATAAGGATATGCTAAGATGGGAGAAATTATGAAGAATTGGAGAGAATTTCTGAATAAAAATGAATGTATTTCTTAGAATGATGTTTTTATTCTGAACTATACCTATTTTGACAACTGATGTATCATTTTAGCCATGGCAACAAGGGTGAAATATAAAATCCTTAAAGATGCAAAGGAATGAAGGGGATTGTGACTGCTTGATTTGAAATTGTATTTTTGTCTGCTGTTTGTTTTGGATGAAGGAGTGGGTCCTGCTGAGAAATAAGAGAATCTGAGAACTAGAAACACATGACTTGAGGTTTGGATGGCATGGGATTTCTGAGGTGTGATAAACTTGATGTTCTTTTTAAAAATCACTATATTAAAAAAAACAGTGCTTTTTTTCTAAAAAAAAAAAAAAGGTACCGGAACTCACACACGTCATACAACCCGCCTTGCCTACCCTACAAGGTTCCATCCAAAAAAGGTGCTGGAACTCCTTTCTGGGCGTTCTATGAGAAAAAAAGTCCTGAGAAAAACCATATTTAGAGTATGAAATAGATATAAACCAGAGTATGCCCAAAAATTGATTTTTGGATCTTGATACAAAAGAAGCATTTTATAGAAAGAAAACAGTAGGCAAAGAGAGGTAGTTAACATTAGAGCTGTTGAGAGATGGTTAACAAAAGCATGCCAAAAATAAGATGAAATCAAATGATCAATTGACTTCAAAAGGATTTTGTTTTCATTTATTTTGTTTTGTTTTCATTTTTCTTGGAACTATTCTCTATTTATTTCTTTGCATTTTTTCCACTTAGTACTTTTCTGTTATTTTCTCTTTTTCTTCCAAAATGTTCAAGGCTTTTATTCTTTTAAAAAATTCTTTACTAAGAGCTATATATGATACTTTTACAAATTAAAAATATTATATTGTCTTGAAATGGAAGCTAATCTCAATTTTTATGAAACTGTATTTAATTCTTATACAGTGGACATATTCTTTCTGATCAGTCTTTTCCTGTTTATTTTTGTTTACTATGCAGCTATTGCACAGCAAATGGCACAAAGTAATTTCTTTCAGCTCTAACATAATAAGAGATCTGAAGTAAAGTTGCTTCTTCCTCTTCTTAGACCAAATACTTAAGTTCAAAATAATTTTCTTTGGCAATTCATATTGACCTTATATCCAGTCATATTGTGATTTTGATCAATCTATTGCTTTGGATTAGGAACATTCTTGTACACCTGCATTTACTTGGGATTTATACACTACAAGTAGTCCAGTTCCCAAAGTTGCTTTAATGTTTCTAGCTAATTTGCAAGATAAAGATAAACTGTGAGCAGCCAAAAAAAGAAAGAAAAAAGGAAAACTTGTGAAAGTACTGCTAGTAATAAATCAAAGAAATTGGAGAATTCTTAATGGGTAAAAAAAGCATTCTAGAAACAACTGAAACAAGCTATTAAAACCCAGGTTTCAAGTGCTGTATATCTTTGCTGATGCCTTTAAAATTTAAGTGATCTTTCTACCATTTCTGTTTTCCTCTATATCTATTTTTTTTCATCTATTCATATAAACCTATGAATAGTTTTGAATTTAATATTTGTTTACTTATGAATTTATAAAGTGCTTCACTCAAAGTTATTCAAGCAGTATTCAGGAGCAACAGCCACAGCTAATTCAGTATGGTTGTTATTTTTATTTATAAATACAATATAAAATGTACATGACACATCATCTTTTAGGGTACTGTACTTGTCCTAAGTTTTAAGTAATTATCAGAGCAGTGGAAAAGACAGAAAAGGGAAGACGTAAATACTGAAAATCTCCCTGAATTATAATCTAAACTTTCATTCCTAACTACATTTCCTAGTAATGATGTATATAAAAGGATCTACAGTATATCTTATTCAGAATTTTCAGGGTTTAGTTCCTAGGACAGGATGGCGAATCTTTTAGAGACCGAGTGCCCAAAAACTGCCCCCTGCCCCGCCCCGCCCTGCTCCACCCCATGCCCCACCCCCATTCCACCCGACCCTGCCTGCCCACAGGTCCACTCACTGCCCCCAGGGCCCACCACAGATCACCCAGGCATCCCAGCAGTGCCATGGGAGCCATGCCCTCTGCCCGCGCCCCGCAGCATCAACTGTGCGTATTGGAGCATGAGGGCAGAGTCTTGTCCATGCTGCCTGGCTGCCATGTCCTTGGCTGCGCTGTTCCGCATGGGCCACGCTCGGGGGCGATTCTCCTCCAGAGGGGTTGCTGGTGAGGAGGGGGTCGTGGGCGGAGGCTAGGCTGGGGCAACGGCACGTGTGCCCACAGAGGGCTCCGAGTGCCACCTCTGGCACCCGTGCCATAGGTTCGCCACCACTGTCCTAGGACCTATTTTTTTATATAAAATGTCCCAAAGATGCTTTTACAAGAGACAACTGGACTTGCCTGTTTTTCTTTGAAGATATTTGGCTTCTCATTCAAGAAGCTTCTTCAGCTCTGAAGCTTCAGCTGAAGAAGTTTTTTAAATGAGAAGTGAAACATCTTCAAAGAAAAACAAGAAAATCCAGTTGCCTCTTGAAAAAGCACATTTGGGACAACCATGACCAGAATGACTGAGAATCTCCATAGACATTTTTAATAGAATGTTTGTACATTTCAATCCTATGTTAATGTAAGTACTCTGCATTTATTTCATGGATTTTTATTTCATTTGGAACCCAATTATTACATTTTATATTTCTTTAAATTTTCTAGTACAATTTTCAGTGTAAAAAACAAAAAAAAATAGCATTGAAAATGCATATTGTGGATAGAACCTATTAGAAACAAAACTATTTAGAAAAAATAAAATTTTATATAGTAAAGGTATCTGATAAGTTATGTTTTGGGCCAACTTATTTGAGGGACCCTTTCTCCCCAATTACATCTGCTTGTCCCATCAAATCTAGCAAGAGAAGAACGCTGCAGATTCTGTCTCTCAGAGAATTATACTTGGCAGCCCAAGGAGGTGGACCTTGTCTCCTGCTTCCTCCCCAAAATGTCAGTTCCATCGAGAAGTCTCCTAAGACTGGCTTTATCATCAGGCCTGGAGAGATGGGTAGGTCCCAGGGGACTAGTGAGATTTTTGACTCCATTACTGATCAAATTTCTTATGTATGTATGCTTTTTTAAAAAATAATTGCTTTTGACATTTTTATTGTTTTATCCTGTTTTTGCAGTATGCCATCCAGAGTTACTTCTTGTGAGATAATAAATAATAATAATTTTCTTTCCACCTATGAGGTGGGAAATATTAAAGAATATATTGTTTAAAAGAAACTGCAGAAAGTGTGTGTGGTCTTAGATATCATTGCTAAAAAGCATGTATCTATTTAAGAGTAACCATGCCTCTGGAGGAATTGCTTGCCTACAATTTTAAGGCAAACAATTCTTTTTGTAAAGCTTACTGTAGGTCTTTTCTCTCTCCCTTCCAACATGTATATTTAGTTTTGATTCCTTCTCTCCCCCCCCCCAAAGAAGTTATTCTATTCTCACTTCCATCATCTTCAGAACTATCTGTTCAAATAAATGCAGCATAAAAATATTGCTTCTGAAAAAAATAAGTATTAGCAATCAGAAATAGCTACCTAAATATGAAGTTTTATACTGATCTTTTTTTTAAAAAAAAATATCCAAATAAAGGAGAAAGAATGAATGTACAGATCAACATTAAATAGATATAGCTTGTACATACAATGTACATACAAGTTTCTGTAAATCCCAAGTGCCAAAGGGGTTACCTTTGTAAAGTATCCATACATCTCAGATAGCTAAACTAGGCTTATTCAAATGGAAGTACTGGATTCTTTGGAAACTGATAGATAGAATGTATATGCTATAAGGAAGCAAAAATTTGGAGTGGCAGAGCCAGGTTGCATTCTGTTGCATATTCTGCCTTTGCTTCAAAAAGAAAGAAGACTGCACAGACGCATATTATTTAGGTGCTATTTCTATACATTTTAATATAGAAAAGGAAAACAAAAATATGTTAATATAGTTTGCTTGTGGTATAAATTGAGTGTCTTGTTCATTTGTAAATTCCAAAATAATTATTCTGTATCTTGTAGACTGAAAATATCTTTACTTTTTAGTTGTAAATTTATATTATTAATATTAGGAAATATATAGTGATGGTTTACCACTTGACTTAAAGATATGTTTCATAATTTAAAAATATTTAAAATTTGGCAGTATTTTTGCATTTGGTATAGATGGTATAGATGTGTTTGTAAATGTTATACAATTTATGGTTATGACAAATTAATGTCTTTGTTTTTTAATTCTAATTTTCCAAAGATTATCAGGCTTTAATTTGCTCATTTATCCGCTGTGGATAAATCAGTACCTCAATTATTGATTATAGAATTAATAAACTATTGGATAATTAATTTTTATGCTTAGTGTCCATTTCTTCAGATATATACTGCTATTCAAGAGTTGAAAATATACTTTATAAAAAGGAGAAATACTGTGCAAATGATCAATGTTTTTCTGGGGTCAGTTGAGATGTTTTGTAAATTTTTAAAAATATCAGTATTATGTAGTTCTAAAGAACATCTTTCTGGATTCACATGCCCATTTTTAAGAATTGTTTTAAACATCAATACTACTAATGTCAGCCATAATCTGACCTGGCTGAATCAACTATAGATAAGCTAGTAAAATCAATTATCAAAACTCAAGATTGACATGAAGTGACCAAATATCTTAAATATTCTAGTCAGGGATAGTGTAGGCAGATTGATCTATATTTCTTTCATTGTCACATAGGGTTTCTAAAAAGAAATTTTCAGGTTTTTAGTTGAGAAAACTATTCTTGGAAATCTTCATAGAATAATGTAGAACACTGTGGTTGTTAAGCAAACCCATTGTTTGTTACAGTGTTTTCACCAAATATCAGACATAAACCCTGTTTTTTGGCAAAATATTATAAATTGTGGACACATGACTATGAGATACTGCAAACAGCTGATAATGCAGGCTGGTCACTCAATTCCAAAATGCAGTCCCTTGACCAAGCAGAGCAGATTGGCCATCAGATTTTCAGAACCAGGTTGTACGTACTTTTGAGGGTGTTTAACATAACTTCTAATGATCACTAACCAAGAACTATTTGTATTTCTTTAAGCTTGCTGTCAATATGATTCGTGTGTATCTTTAAAAAAGATGATTAGACACAAAACTTAACAACAGTTTTAAACTGATAGACAAATGTTGGTTTTATTGGCTATAGGTTTATAAATTTGATTCTGTCAGTGGTCTGAGATGAGATGCACCACTTAATTTAATCCTTGGATTTGAATGTAATCCATTCAATACAGAAGATTTTAATTCATTTAGAGCGACCATGTGTTCTCTCATCTATTCTTTGCTTTTTTGATTTGAATTTCTCCAGTATTGTTCATGGTGCTTCTTACCAGTTGGACTGCATTTAACTTTTAAGATAGATACAAAGTAGTAATCGAGTAGTTGAACTATTACCCTTGTCGTCTATTCTACATGGTTGGCCTGTCTTTTCTTGACTCCAGTTCTGGCCATACCAACAAAACCTGTTTGGGATGGAGTGGTATTTTTGTTTTGTTTTTTATTTGTTTGTTTTTTAGTATTCATAGGCATCTATAATTCATGTAGCCTTACTCTTCCTGACCATATTGTTGCACTTTTGGGATATTTCCTGACATTCTGTCTTTGTTATATGTTGTTCTTTCTATTTTTAAAACTTGTCTTTTTTGTTTATCAGTTTATAACAGATATTTTGGTGCAATCAAGCCAATCTCATTAGGTGTCTCCCCTTTTTCCTCTTGGTATTGTTTGTATTTGTGCCTTAATTATCTCATTTTTTTTTAGAATTTTTCAGTTGTCTTGAACTGTTTTTCCTTTTAGGATTTCCATCCATAGAATCCTTCCATCTTTTCCCTTAGCACATTGAAGTCAGCTCTCTTGAAGTCTGGAACAATTTAGGTATTTTCAGTTCTCCAACCTGGGTTGGATAATCATTAATGTCTATCACTGATATTCTCATTCATGTAATTCCTCAAAGCGTGTTTGTAGGAAAGAGATATTGAACAAAAACATTAAATGGATAGTTTTCTGTTACTGGCAGCAAAGGTTTCTTACTTTTTCCACAAATGTAAATTCAAAGGTGAATTTCCATGCAGTGGTAGCAAGGAAGACTCCCTATAACAGTGGTGGCGAACCTATGGCACGGGTGCCAGAGGTGGCACTTGGAGCCCTCTCTGTGGGCACATGTGCCATTGCCCCAGCCTTGCCTCCCCCGTGACCCCCTCCTCTCCAGCAGCCCCCCGAAGGAGAGTCGCCCGCGAGCATGGCCCACACAGAGCAGAGCAGCCAAGGACGTGGCAGCCAGGCAACGTAGACAAGACTCTGCCCTCATACCCCATCATGCAGTTGATGCTGCAAGGCGCGGGCAGAGGGTGTGGCTGCCATAGAACTGCTGGGCTGCCTGGGCGATCTGTGGTGGGTCCTGGAGGTGGTCAGTGGTCCTATGGGCAGACGGGGCAGGGGGACAGAGCAGGGGTGGGGCAGGGGGGCAGAACAGGGGCGGGGCCAGTTTTGGGGCACTCAGTCTCTAAAAGGTTTGCCATTACTGCCCTATAAGCTGGATAATACATAAATTGTGCATCCTCATGTTATATTGAGATTTTATTTGGACTCAGGATAAAAATGGAAGTGGAAATTGAATGTATATTTGCACATTGTTATGTAGCAATACATACAGTTATGCAATTTACAATTTGCCCACCAAATTCCCTTTGATATTGGAATGTAAACACAAAGTTGTTAGAATTTTATTATAATTGGTCCTGTGTAATGTGGATAAGCAATAGGCACCATATTGAGGAAGTGATTTTAAAGATGGGAGGGGGTAAAAAACATTTGAAATTTTCCTGTGTTTAAAGGCACAATAATAACAAAACTTTAAATTAGCATAAGAGATTTAAGGCATTTCAGGAAAACATTGATTAAATCTGCCAGTGAAATGAATGTGCTTGATGAATGACCTAATTAGTATATACTTGGTTCTTTTTCACTGCATTGCTTATCACTAATTGCTCTTCTGCTGATCTTCTCCTGACAAGCAGGAAAAAATAAGAATGAGTGATTTGTTACAAAAACAGTGAGGTTCACTTTTAACTCAGTTGAACCTACTGTCAAGTTAATTGAAAAACTGAGCCCAGGAGTTCCATTGCCATTTAGATTATGGAAAACACAGTTAGTCAGTGTCTGACTGTGTACACAGATACTTATACTATGAACTTTTTGTACTGTTTCTTTAAGTATGTCTAATCCCTCTTTCTTTATAGATACACAAACATACACAACTGTAGAATGCATAGTTATTCCTCCATCTTCAGGATTAACTTTAATACAGTTGAACCAAGTTAAAGTAGTCCTTTTACTTCCTTCAAAACAAGGTTTCTGATGGTTTGTAATGCTGATAGACAATATGGATTTAGAAAACTGAATCTTATAGGTGTTAGCCAGGAACTGCTTCTGAGCAGACATGTCAAACACAAGGCCCGGGGGCCGGATGCGGCCCGCTAAGTGGTTTCATGTGGCCCGCGAAGCCATCCTGGAAACAGTGAGAGAACATCCCCCTCTGCCTTGGTCCTGGCCAGGCTGGCTGGGAGCCAATGTACAATTTTGTGGTGGCCATCTATGCTGAATGCATTCAGTCTTAGCTCCATAAGGCTGTTCAGAAACAGCGAGGAACCAGCCCTGCCGCGTTGGCCCGGCCCCTGGGTGCATGCTGGGGAGGTGCCACCCTTTGTGAGGAATGAAGAAATGCACCATGCCTTGGCACTTGCCCCGGTCCCACCCCCTTCTTCCAGAGACCCTCAGATCTGTCCCACTCCTGCCTAGGCCCCAACAGGCACCCTTGACGCAAACAATATAGAGCTGGCTAGTAGGCCACACCCACTCCATCCACACCCAGTAGGCCACACCCACTCCATCCACACCCACCCAGTAGGCCGCACCCACCCTGGCCACACCCACCCGGCCCCCCAAGGGCAACCGCAATGCTGATGCGGCCCTCAATGAAATTGAGTTTGACACCCCTGCTTTAAAGGATTAGAGGAGGATTTTGCTGGACATAACCCTTATGGCATTCATGGGGAATCAGTAAAAAGAGATTGCTTCCCTGGACATCACCAACAGGATGGCTTCCAAAGAAAACTGTGCAAGAATATACTTTTTGAGTCACAAGAATTTCCATAAGGAATTTAACATTAGAAAGAAAAGAGTAGTGTGTGTGTGTGTGTGTGTGTGTGTGTGCGTGCCCGCGCGTGTGTTTCATTCAATATGACAATAAATTGCCTTTATTTATTGATATGTATTTGATATTAGAGCAAACCCATTTAAACTATAATGAGACTTGAGATAGTCATGATATACTTAAATAATAAATAGCATTTGCTGCTATTTACTAATGGAATTTTGTATGTGGAAGTTAATTTAAATATAACTGATGCTTTAGAGAATGAATATTTATGAATACAGGGTCTTTATAGTTTAGGTTATACTATTTAAACGGCTAATTGTATCTATGGAGTTTAAGTTGCATCATAATTCATCTGTGTGATACTATGTTGATTTTATAGTTTTTAAACTGTATTTGTAAACTGCCTTGAAATCCTAGATAATGTTGTAAATGATTACATTGAAAATAGTCTGTGTTAGTTAAATTATACATTTACATTAAATTAAATTAAATATTTAAAAGACATTGCAAACTCCTCTAAAGTCTGTTCAACCTTCTGCTCTATCACTGCTTGAAATGTGAATTTAAAAGAAAAAAAACTATCTGAAAACGTTCTAGCAGATGGTTCATCTCATAAGAATTCCACCTCTGATATTCTGCTCTGGAATTGTATCTGCACAGTTGCCCAAATAATAAAATGCTGTTGAAGCCACAGCTAGAAACATAGATTGGTAGTGTTAAATATTGATGTGCAGTAAAGCACAAAGCTTTAGAATGTAATATTCTTTTTTATAGTAATAATGGGTGCACAGCTGAGAAATGTGGTATTGTGACATCATTTTAAAAATATAGATGAAAATGATAATATAATTATGCATTCCTAATTGAATCACCATGAGAGAACATATTAGCTAACTAGTTTGCCAAGATATTTTTTAATGCTTAAGGGCTAATTTATTGGAAAGATAATATATAGATTGATCCCATATCTACATTTCTGTGAGGCCCCTATAATTCATCTTGAACAAAATTCTTGCAAGAAGCTTTTCACTTGATGTGGACAATCCAAATTTATTTTTCCATGATAATTAAAAAAATTAACGTTGCCATCCTTTACTGACACCGTAGCTCTGGCACCTGAAGCAAAAATCTTACTTATGATAAGGACAGTTATGTTAATCATGCCATAATATCTTTTGGCTAATTTTATATCTTAATTTGAGAAAGAGATGGCAGATCCTATCAATAGCAGTACGAGCCAGCTCAGTGTACAATAAATGTGCCCATTCAATTTTTCTTTCTCTTTTTTTAAAAGAGAACATAAGTGGGCTATGTAATCTGAGTAACATAAGGCAAAATTCATACTGAGCCTTCCATCTTTTGTAAATTTATATGGACATGAACCAGTGGAACTTTCCATTATTGCAATGATTATTTTAGAATGACCAAATGTAGCCTCTATAAATTCTTCTTCAAATTTTTCAACAGTTTGGACAGTTCCCCCCAATTCTCTCTTTAGGCTATAAGAAAATTACCAATAACTTGCAAAGAATAAGATTTTTATATATCGTAATAGTAGTACTGCTCTTTAAAAAATATTTTTAAAATTTTATTAAAATATTTTTAATAAAGAATAAATAAACAAATAATATTTAATAAAGAAAAATGAAGAATTTGTTTTTCTGGGATTTAATGAAGTATTGAGCATCATAGAAGTTAGATTTTGTGGTAGTGCAAAATCTAGGACATCCTCTGTCCTCTTTGTCCAATCCAACATCACCATGCCCCATCTAGAATTTCATCAAAATTGTCTTCTCCATTAAAATAATTTCTAAAATATTTTTTCTTCCATCAAATTCAATGGGAACCCGTAAGCCAGAAAATGTAGGAGACTGTTTGTATCCATCAGCAGAAAACTTCATGAGAGAAAGCATTGTTAACTTTCTAGGGAAAATATCATAGTAGCAGGAGAAATTGACCCCTTGCATTGACTAGAGAAAAAAGAATAAAAAATGATCTCCTTTGGAAGCAACCTTGCAACTGAGAAGCTGGCCAGTCCATTGACCAAAGAAGAAGAGTTCAAATTGCTGTTTAAACAAGACTTCCAAGAATCAAAGATCAACTTTGCATTTTGCTTACTATTTTATTTCTGATACTGATTGCCTCCATTCTTTCTTTGTTCCTCATTCCTCATTTGTATGGCTTATTGTTTTAAGTAACTGGATGGTGAGGCCTGTCTCTCATGCTTAATTTATTTAAGCATCTTTGAGAGATAATTATTTTATAAATGATATAAAAATGCAGGAAACAAATAATATATAAATAATAAAGGAAACAAATCTGCTTGAGAACAAGTATTTGGGGAAAAGTGATATTAATCATTCAAAATTCTGTTTCTCTGCAAAACTTTTTTAAGACTGTCTTTGTGACATGCTATGAAAAGATTGACAAAAAGTAAAAAAATAAAATAAAAAGAATATGGTTGAAAGAATAAAACTGTTAATCAAAACATGAAATCAAAATGTTAATTGAATTTCCCTGTGTTATTTGTATGTTCAGGCCAATGATCTTATTAAGAGGATAATTCATAAATGTTCCTTTCAAACAGAGTTCAAAATGAACAAAAAACAGGTTCAGTTTCTGTAGATCATAAATATCTTTTAATCATTTTCCTTTTTTTCTAATCATGTTTGTCCTATGGTTCTGTTATATTATATGCTTTACAATTTCTTGTGAAATTTCTATGGGATATGTCACTGTTTTCATATTGCAGCTGTAGAATTGAAGGTCAGAATCTTATCCAAGTCACCTATAATTTATATTAGCTTCAGGCTCTGAAGTTGCCATTCTCATTTTTTCTTCCTCTTTTGTAATAGAAAAGGAAATTAAAAATTGCTTTAAAAATCAACACATACCCTCCAGTTTCACTGCAACAGTCATAGTTAAAGAAAGGTCATCACATTACCGTCATATATCATATCAAGCCTATGCATTTAGACAAAAATGGTTGATTCAAGTCTAAACTAACTTTTGGGCTGTCTTCAGTTGGCTCAAAAATAAACTATTCAAAATTTGGAGACAAGGGAAAATTTTGGAATGGAGGAAGATTGCCTTTTGAAATCAAAAGAAGTAATTCATATATTAGTGAATATAAAAATATATTGTCATGGTATTCATTTTTAAGATTATAATTTTGATCTTATCCTTTTGCTTGAATACTTTGGGAAAATGCAAAATATATTAATATCTACATTTATGAATATTTTAATTTCTAATATTTTGTACTATGTACTGCCTTTTGTATGTACTATGCATATTACTATATTTTGTATGCATACAATATTTGCAAAAATGTTTGTAAGTTCATCTTTCTTATGATTAATTCATCATTACATTAATTCAGTAATGTAAACACATTCAGTGCCTGCATAACTTCAAATATCTGTGATAATATAGAGAAATAAGATTGTCACATCTGCATTTTGTTAATATTTCAATCGAAATCTCAATTGCATCTGTTTAGCACTTTGTAAACATTAGCAGAGCACTTATATGCAGAGCACATCATGAGAAAGGCAGGGCTAGATGAATCAAAAGTTGGAATTAAGATTGCCGGGAGAAATATCAACAACCTAAGATATGCAGATGATACCACTCTAATGACAGAAAGTGAAGAGGAACTAAAGAGCCTCTTGATGCGGGTGAAGAAGGAGAGTGCAAAAGTTGGCTTGAAACTCAACATTAAGAAAACCAAAATCATGGCATCCGGCCCTCTCAATTCCTGGCAAATAGATGGGGAAGAAATGGAGGTAGTGACAGATTTTATTTTTCTGGGCTCCAAGATCACCTCAGATGGGGACTGCAGCCAAGAAATTAAAAGACGCTTGCTCCTGGGGAGGAAAGCTATGGCAAATCTAGACAGCATACTAAAAAGCAGAGACATCACCCTGCCAACAAAAGTGCGCATAGTCCAGGCCATGATTTTCCCAGTTGCAATGTATGGCTGTGAAAGTTGGACCATAAGAAAGGCTGAGCGCAAAAGAATTGAGGCCTTTGAACTGTGGTGCTGGAGAAGACTCCTGCGAGTCCCTTGGACTGCAAGGCGTTCAAACCGGTCGGTCCTAGAAGAGATCAACCCCGACTGCTCTTTAGAAGGCCAGATCTTGAAGTTGAAACTCAAGTACTTTGGCCACCTAATGAGAAGAAAGGATTCACTGGAGAAGAGCCTAATGCTGGGAAAGATTGAGGGCAATAGAAGAAGGGGACGACAGAGAATGAGATGGCTGGATGGAGTCACTGAAGCAGTAGGTGTGAATTTAAATGGACTCCAGAAGATGGTAGAGGACAGGAAGACCTGGAGGAATGTTGTCCGTGGGGTCGCGATGGGTCGGACACGACTTCGCAATTAACAACAACAACAAACATTAGCAGCAAGCTAGACTATTATAGAATTGTGCCATTGAATTATCATAGGTCTGAGCAGAATTTTCTTTACCCTACATAACTTTCTGAAGTTAGAAATTAAACCATGATATCACATAGACTATGTGGCATGGGTAATAATATAAAAAGTTGATTGAACCATTGTCAATTCTTAGTGACCACATAGATTTTGTTTATGACAACTTCATGGTCTTCAAAGTCTTCTAATGATGCACTCATTGCCACTGTAACGTGGCCATTTATAAAGTTAACTTAAACATCCAGTTCTAGTACTGTGGCCTTTTATAAGCTTAAACATCTAGTACTATATGCTACTAAACGTTTTTGTAAATAGAGAATATCATCTAAGATATCTTGAACATTATTACCTATACTGAACAATATTTCAGTATTTTCTTCCATTTTAGTTTGATCTCCTTTGAATAAGTTATTCTCTAGTCTATTGACATCCTTAAGTGTACCAATTCAAGATTTGAACCTCCTTCTGAGTTCAGAAATATTTTGAAATGCTTTCTTTGTTTTTCTTTTGATGTTCCATTCAATGTCTTTACATATGTTGTTGTAATACTGCTTCTTGTCTGTTCTAACAGGTCTCTGAAACTCTTTGTGAAGTTCCTTTCTGAAATATTTATGTTTCTTGGTTCTGGTTTCTTTTCTCTCAGCAACTTATTTATTCAGTTGTATAATTGTACTCAAACCAATGATTCTGAATGGTGAACAATCAGAAAAACAACTAAAATATGATATAAAAAGAAATTAAATACAAATAAAACCCAAGAGATATAATCCATTAGTTTCAGTATAACCAGAAAATGGGACCCTTCACACACTCAAGACACCAAACCTGGGCACTTGACAAGTCTTCAAGGTCTTGAAGCCATCCTGATCTTAAAAGTGACAATATTTCAAAGGAAAATTGTTTCTTCCTGGTCCCCACCAGCTGATATTCCTTGGCCGATGCTGCCTGGAACACATCCATTATACCAGGTCAGATTTAATGAGTAGAAACTACCGGAAGAAGAGGTCAGGGGTCACCAACCTTTCTGGGTTGGCAGCCCGGTGGGAAAGGGAGGGACAGGCATCTTTATGTGCGAATGCGCAAACACGCAAATGTGGCTGTGTGTGCGTGAATGGAGCTGTGAGAATGCACACTGGCGCTGGTGTGTGGCTTGGCTACCACTGGCACATAGCTTGCAGGTTGGCTACCACCGCTGAGGAGCTCACGGCTCGCGGCTCAGCTAGTGCTGGCAAGAGGCTCGCGGTTCGACCAGTGCTGGCTTGTGACTCAGTTCACACTGGCGAGCACCTCACAGCTCACGATTTAGCTGGTGCCGGCAAGAAGTTTGTGGCTCAGCTAGTGCCAGCACGAGGCTCATGGCTCGGCTAATGCTGGCGCAAGGGCAGAGGATAAGCACGTGCACATACGTGCATGCACTGGCCAGCCACTCACTGGGCCATGGCTCATAGGTTGGGGACCTCTGTCTGAGGTAACCCATCACAAAGGCTTTAAAGATAATTACCAGTACCTTGAATTGCACCTGGAAATACTCTAGCAACCAATGTAATCCCTGAAGCAGTTGTGTTATTTGTGGTGAACAGCTGACACAATTTATGACCCATCAATTGTATTCTGCATCAGCTGAAGCTTTTGCAATGCTGTTCAAAGGCAGCCCCATGAAGACTATGTGGCTATAGTTCAATTACTACAATTTACCGGGACATCCACTTTGCTCTGTTGTCTTTCTTTACATTTGGCAGGTTTTTTTTTTTTTCACATTCCTCCTTAACAACTTCTTTAAATTTATTCCATAATTCCTCTGGTTCTTTTATCACTGAGTTTCAGGACTGTTGAGGATCTAATGTTCTTCTTGAAAAATGCGGATATATTTTCAAGGTTATATTGAGGAAACTGACTGGTTTTCTCCTCTTCTTTAGCTTAACTTGAAAACTGCACATGAGCAGTTTGAGATGTATTCTACAGTCAGCACCTAGCCATTTTTTTGGTACTATAATTGAACTCCAGTATCCAATTCCAGTCTCCAGTCACAAGCAGTACATCTTGCTTGCATGGTCTGTCAAGTTCAAATTGAACTAGATCATAACACTCATCAACCTCTTCTACTTCTGCATCAGTAGTTAGATCATAAACCTGAATGATTGCCATATTAAAGGGTTGTCCATGAAGTCTGATCAATAATATACATTCATTGATTGTAACAAACTACTGTTGTTGTTATATTCTTCCTAATTATAAAAGCAACGCTGTTCCTGTTTTGTTTTTCATATCCTGAGTAATAAACGATGTGATCTTCTCATTGAGAGTGAGCAATCCAAGTCAATCTCAATTTGCTAATGAATACTTAAGATGTCAGTTTGTAGTCATTTCATTTTATCTTTACCTGTGTTGAATTTTCCTATATCTGTGTTTCTTACATTTCATGTTTTTACTGGTATTCTGTCGTTATAGTTTCTGATTTTATTTTCCTGATTGACAACATCAGCAACTTAGATGTCCTGAAGACTTTAATCTAGCCATGTAATGAATGCATCAGCTGTTTATATTCTGAAAGATCCTCAGCAATTCTTCAGTAGCATGTTGCATGCCATCCAACTTGAGAGGCCCATCATCCAGCACTACTTTGTCAATCATGCTCTATTTTCTGACCATGTGGATTTCTTGTTAAAAATACAGGAATAGTTTACTATTGCCTTCCCCACATGTATGAGTTGTATGAGTTGATGCCTTTTCCGTTGTCACCCAAGTAAACATCTGCCTGCAGCATATTCCAATTTGGGTGCTGGCCAATATAGGTGTCTGTTTGCTTTGGCTGGGCAGCAGACACGACTTTCACTCTTTATGTGACCCTACTTGGGAATATATACTCTTGGCATACACTTGTGGTGTTCTTTGCTCATACCTCCCAAGAGCACTTCCTCCCTATCATCATAAAGCAGCACAGCTGATTAGGGGCATAAAAAACACCGAAAGGTTAATGAAAATCAAGGTCTTGAACTCTTGTTCCTTTCTCAGCAGACATTGTTCACAGGGTAATAATTTGGAAACAGTTTCACTTCAAAATCCTTTAGAGCTAAACTGCAGCTATCACTCCAAATCTTTTTTCCAATAAGTAAGATTGATTTTTTTTCAGATTCATTAAAAAAATACTATAAACAAATGAAACCATTTTTGACAAAAGCAAAATATTATTGTTCAGTGTAACATCTGTACATCTTTTATGACTATATCTGCTGGAACTTAAGATATCTTGGATATTTTGGTTCTTACTGATAATTTCTTTAAGCTTATTTTGTCTATCTATATTTTTGGCACTTACATTTATTGTTTATTTCTTCTGCATATTTTATTAGGAATGAAATATCTATATACAGATGCCCTTCACTTTTGTCAATTTTATTTTGCTACAGCAAAATTTTGTTTTTACTTTGGCGTTATGGGGTACTGAGTGTAGATTAATGAGAAAAAATGGATTTCAACAAATGTAGAATCAAGCTGAAGAATAACAAAATTGAAAAAAGTGAAGGGGGGTTCTGAATACTTTCTGAATGCAATGTAAATATATTTAGTTACCCACTTAATATGCATGTTTCAAATTTCAGTCTTACAGGATTTTCTATTTTGAAGCAGTTCCCATTGAGTTAAATATGAGAAATAAATGTTTACAGGTTATTTACAGAAACCTTATCATAAAAAATATGATTTTCATTATACCATTGCAATTTCTTAAAAACAGGATTTATTTATTTGCAATATATGGAATTAATTGGAGTACTTAGATTCATTTATTTCATTTCTTCTTTTAATACATGCATTAGATACTAATACGTTTAAAGTGCATTAAATGCTGTAGCATTTTTATGATTGCCTTTTGTGTGGGTGCATATTGATTTGGTAAATGGAGATGTCTATCTAAAGCTATTAGCATTCTAGTACTAAATACTATTATAGCTTTTGAGATGGATGCAAGCTCTTTAGATTGCACAGTCATTACAAAAAAATGAAGCTTAAATGAATACATTGCGTATATTCCAAAAAATATTCACATACCTGATATGAAGGAAGATTCCAAAATTAGATTCAGTTCAATAATTCTGTATTTTATCATTCTGTTAGAAACCTTTGAAAATGTTTCAACAAAAGTATGATTTTCAGTAGCTAAAAAAAAGAATGAATTGCTTGGTTACAATATTTTGTACAGTCATCATTATTATCCCACAATCAGATTCAATAAGTATGTAAACTATTTTGGATAAATAATCAGTTATTCTTGAAGTGTCCATTGATTTTTAAGGGTCCCAGGTTTATTTTTGGCATCTTCAGTTAGAAGGATCAAATGCCAGGGAAAGAGAGCCATTTACTGAACACTCCAGAAAATCGTTGCCAGAGCAGGCAATAAAATTTTGCTGATTCATTCATTGGTCTGGCTTAATATAAAACAGGTCATGTCTTACTTAACATTTCAACTGGGGACTGTCGAAACTCATCCAAAATCTTGAAGTAGCCATTGATATTGAAACATTATTTAATTTTTAAATAATACTTTATTGATAGAAATAAACTAGTTTATTCTTTATGCATATTAATGAATGCTACTTTTTCCCCCCTCTCAAAAGGTTACGGTTTTGTAGATTTTGATAGTCCAGCAGCTGCACAGAAAGCCGTAGCATCACTTAAAGCAAATGGTGTGCAAGCCCAGATGGCTAAGGTAAGATTAATGTGTGAACATTGCTTGATTGTACTGCTTTACAAACTAATGTGATATTAGTTTATAGTGAAAATTCAGTTTATTTTTGTCATTGTTTTCAGAATCAAAATGGCCAATGATCTTGCCTTATCCATTTATAGAATTTTTATTTTCTCCTCTACTGATTTGTTTATCTCTTGGTCATCACCAGTCTTTATGCATTTATAAATATTGGATACTCGCCCCCTTTTTGCATCTAAAATTTATCTTGCGAAGAACAAAAATGCAGTACCATAAAGCATTAGTACCAAGGCTCCTTGAACCAGTCCAGATTTTCTTCTGATCATTAACATGTTAAATATGAAAGTTAAATATTGGACAAGAAGAAAGGAACTATATGTTTTGCAAGAAACATCTAGGTTGAATATGAAACTATATGGTCCAAGACTTCAGATCTTAAGGAAGACTTTCTACTTCACGGATAGCTGGTGCAAATAGTTGCTGGAAATATGTAATGCTTTTAGCTGTAATAAGGTGGCCCAGTTGAAAAACATATTTCGGATAAGTAAGTACCCAAAAGTCAATATTTATTGATAGCATTCTATTTTGATAAAATGCCTTACATATTTGCATGCATGGAGCTCATCCCTTGTAAAGTAGAAAATGTCTGTATTTGCATATAATAATGAAGATTTAAATAGCCTGATGTTTATGCTTGCCCAGAAGTTTACTGTCATGAAACACTTGTAGAATCCATTGTTATTTTTTTTTAAATGATCCAGTTCAAATGACATTTCATTGTTTGATATTGGGACCACATCAAAAAAGGAAAATTAGATACTGTGCATTATCCCAAGTAATGTTTCTCAATAGTATGCATTTGATTATACCATTGCAATTTCTAATATTACTAAGGATTCTTTTATTCTGTTTGTGCCTTTTGCACATAGAAGACTAGATACAGTATAAGGAATTTCACTAACAGTTATGAATGTCTTAATTCATATTACCATGTATGCGATATAAAATAAGAATTAGATTTCTGTATTTTTAGACTGAAGTCCTTGTTAATGTAATAGATAAGCCCTTATTTGTTTGTGCAGCATGTCCAAAGCCAGATTGTATTTTTGACTAAATATTTAGTAGAATTGAAGAGTTCACACTTACAAGAAATCTCCTTTGTGAGGACTGGAGTTTTAGGCTAAATTCTACTTAGGTTTGATTACAGCAAGGATTGCATTATTAGACCATTCGTATAATAGTGGACCACTGTAGCAGATTTTTAAAATTCTGATTTATTAATTGTCTTATTTGTTTAAAATGATCATTGTACACCTTCTGCAATATAATTAATGTATGGTTTGGTGATGTAATTTAATTTGTGTAAAATTAATTTTAATTTAATTTGAGTAAAATAATTTTCTAGAGCAGGCAACTGTTGCTACCAAGATAGTACTTTGACAAAATATTTGACAAGGCTGTTGTTTCTGAAATTTGATACTTTTTAATGTTTTCTTTGCTTGCAATATTTTTCTAAACAAGGATTTTATTTTGTATTTCTTAACATTTTTCAGTGAATTAATAAAAACCCACCACTGAAATTTTTCTGAGGATGCTTATGGAAATCAGTTGTTAAGTTGAATGATGAAATGATGATGCCAACCAAGATAGGCATCTCAAGGCAAAAACATGAAATATTGATGCAGTTTTAGAAATTTAATAGTTTCTTCACCTGAGAAATACACCATTATGTATTTCCAATTAAATAAATCTCAAAAGGTCACCATGTATCTACATGGGCAGGAGTGGGACAGATCTGAGGGTTTCTGGCAGAAGGGGGTGGGACCAGGGCAAGTGCCAAGGCATGGTCCACTGGAGGAGCCTCATCGTTCCTCTCAGGCCATGTGGGGGGGCTGGATGGTGGTGCAGGCTGCCGGGAGCCCTAGGCAGCAGAGGTCAAATGCCCAGTCTGGCCCTCGAGCACCCGTGGTACCAAGCCCAGCCCCACTTCCCCAAGGGGGCGCCCAGCTGCATTTACCTCCTCCTCAAGGCTGCGCTTGCTCTCCTTAGCCAGGTTGCTCATGATGGGTACGAGGGCAAAGTCAAAGGGAGGCCCGTTCTCTCTCCATGGAGGAGACCCGGCTTTGTATCCAAAGCTTCCTTAGCAATAGGATGGGACACCCCAGAATAGGCCAGGAGAGGGGGAAAGGGGATGATGAAAGGGCAGCAGGACCAGACTAAGGCAGGACTTCCTTCAGACCCTTCCTCTCCTTCTTTCCTTCTTTTCTTTCTTCCTAAGTACAGAGTGGTGGGAAAATATTTGAGATGAGGGAAGGAGAAAAACAGGCAAGAAACACAGCCAGGACTAAGGCAGTGGAGGCCGTTCCCTCACTGTTTCCAGGATGGCTTTGCGGGCCACATGAAACCACTTTGGGCCTTGGGTTTGACATGTCTGGCTTAGAATAAATAGCTATAGATAGGCAATGTAGAAGTCACTGGAAAGGATATATCAGAGAACAACAAGGCAATTGATATTCTACTTTTCTCTGAAGTAGACCTCCTAGGAGTCAAATGGTTACTTTTGATGAAATTTGAGAACTTTAAAAAAGTAAATCTAAGGTGGATATGTTTGTCTCCTATGCAAAGATGTCAAAGTCTAAAGAGTTGAAAAGGTGAGGAATCCGAATTTACTACTTTATCCTTATGTGAAAATAATGTATATATGGCAATACAGTATATACACTAACACTTGCATACAGTGCCAAGTTTAAACTTTTATACAAAAGGCCTACTCTTAAATCAGTGATACAAATCAGAAGCTATTATGTCATGAACAAATGTATTTAGTCACATCAAAATAATTTGGATGAATCCTGTAATTTAATTATTATATCAGTGAATATCAAAGAAAACCATTTTTGCAGATAATACAGACATCCTTTTTGGTGTCCATCACTCATTCAAAAATCCAAATAGTCTTTATCAATACTGTATAATATATAGAATCATTTGCACTCATTTATTCATTTTAATGGTCAAAGTTAAATGGAAATATCTCCTACAACTCACTTAAAACATTTATAAAATATAAAACAAAACCATTTTTGCAGATAATACAAACATTCTTTTCCCTCTCCATCTGAGTCTACGCTCAGTTTCAAAGTAGGAAGCAGTTGAAAAATGAAACAATGAGGACTTCCGGTGGCGATTGCTGCGCTGATGGCGGCTTTTTTTAGCATTCGTCTTGGGAATGTGTAAAAGCCGGTAAAGACAGCGATCACCAGCTGTTTTGAGGCTTGGAACCTGTCTTCCTGGGAGAAGGGAAGAAGGTGAGTTTTTCCAGATAGAGGTCGAGTTCCTCTAGTCTCCCAAAAATTTTCTTTTGGGAGACGAAGGGTGAGAACTCCCTCAGAGCCTCGATCATCTCTGCATCCCAGGATGCCTTTGTTCTTCAGAACGAAGCTAGGCACTACTTCCACATCTGCTGCTTAAAGAGAATTATGAGTAAAATCAAAAGCAGACAGAGCTGTTCAGGAGGATCAGAATTGTGATACTTTGGAACTTTAACTCAAAAAAGAATTAATATCTTCTCCACTTACTATTTTAATAAAAGGAGAGAGGAGAAAAAAAATTGGCGGAGGAATCCCGTTTCTTTGTTTGAAAGGATACTGTTAAAAAAGACTTTCACTTTCAATTGGCAACAAAGTTTAAACAATGTAATGGACTTTGTTTATTTAAAGAGTTAGCTTTTTTTCTTATGTATGGGGGATTTGTTTTTATTATCCCCTTATTTCATTTTGTTATAAGAAGTGGCTTTTTTAAAAAGAAAAAAAAGTTTGAAAATGGCTTCAAAACGCCCTGGAATTTCTTCTCTTTCTAAAGGCTCAATTTCTTCTCCGGTAATTCAGACTGTTCAGCAATCTAAGCCTAAATCTCCTCCACCCTCCCCCCACCGGTAATTCAGACTGTTCAGCAATCTAAGCCTAAATCTCCTCCACCCTCCCCCCCACCTCAGGCACTCACACTTAAAGATTTACAGGATGCTTTACAGGAGGCTTTGGAGAAAACTGCACAACAGATTAAACAAGAGACAGCAGAGCTTTTGGAGCAGAAAAATAATGAGATGAGAGAAGATATTGTGCTGGCTCTCCAGGGACTTGCAGCTCATGTAGAACATCTTGATGAGCGTGTGGACGAGGTGGTGGAAAGTGTCGAAAGATTACAGGATAGAGCTGAAAAAGTTGAAAATAATGTTGATGCAGCACAGAATGAAATTATTATGTCACAATATAGAGATATGGAATATGCTTTGTGAATAAGAGGATTGAAGGAGAATGTGCAAGAGAATCTGAAAGAAGAAATTGTAGCAGAATTAGCCTCCATTTTGGGATGTGAACCTGAAGAAATGTTGAAAGAGATAGAAAATTTTTTTAGAGTTAATTCATGGGTTGCGAGGCAGAGAAATTTACCAAGAGATGTGGTTATTTACTTTTCAAGAAGATCACTTCATAATGAAATTATACAGGCTTTTTATAAGCAGAGATTTCAAATTGCAGCTCAAGATGTAATAATTTTAAAGACATACCTCCAAAAATTCTTAGAAAAAGAAAGGACTTTGCTTTTCTGGCTGAGGAGCTTAAGAAACAACAGATTCAGTTCAGATGGGATGTACCTGTTGGAATAGTGGTGAATTATGTTGGGATACATTATAGACTTAACACAATTTTAAAGGCAAGAGATTTTTATGTTTCTGTTCTGAAGGCAGGTGCACCACCATCTCCACGATCTAAAAGAAATGAAGGCAAGTCTGAGGAACAGTTGGCCGTAGGACCAATGTCATTAGTAGGAGAAGAATTGTTGGTTGAATCTATGCAGCAGTCTTTGGAGATAAAAGCAGACCCAAAGGAACAGAGAATGACCCGTGCATCCTATAAACGTAAAGAAAAAGAACAACAAAAGGTAGATGTTGGAGCTTCAACACAAGTGGTTACCTCAGAGCCAGTGGGAGGGACAAGACTGAAGAGGTCATCGACTGCAGATTTACATGTTCCGAAGGCTTCAGGTCTCTAAAGATGGCAAAGTTCCTGACATGGAATGTTAATGGTTTGAAATCACCACAGAAAAGAAAGAAAGTATTTCATTATTTGAAACAACACAAGAATGATGTTATATGCTTGCAAGAGACTCATATTGCTTTAAATGATCAAAAGTATTTGATTAAAAATTAGAGTTATCTTTGTTGGGGAGAATCTCAGCAGTTAAAATGAATATTCTTCCAAAGTTTCTTTTCTTGTTTCCAATGATACCTATTTTGAAAAAAGATGTTAATTTGGAGGAATGGCAGAAGGGGATTAATAAGTTTATTTGGGCAGGGAAAAAACCAAGAGTTAAGTTTAAAATTATATAAGATGCACGGGAAAGAGGAGGACTTAAGGTGCCTAATTTAAAATCGTATTATGATGCGGTGGCTTTAACGCTGATTAGTGATTGGCTCAACTTAACAAATAAAAATATTCTTTCTCTTGGGGGATGGGATTTATTATATGGATGGCGTGCATATTTAATTTATGACAAAAAAGTAGATCAGGTTTTTAAATCCCATATTTTGAGAAGTGCTTTGTTGCGTGTCTGGAAGAAGTATTATTATAGGTTGAATTATAAGATTCCAATTTGGGGGATTCCTGGACACACGATAGAGGAAATATCTAGGGCTGTGAATTTGGATAGGATTTCTTATAAGGAATTAATTAGTTTGGTAGGGAAGAATTGGCAACTAAAGTCTTTAACTGAGCTAAAGCAAGAAAATATTGTACACTCTTGGTTTCAGTATAATCAATTGTTAGGTGGAGTTTAGATCAAAAGGTTGGTATTACTTTAGAGGATGTGAATTTGGTAAAACAGATTAAAGATCAAACTCGAGCTCATATAAAGAGAATTTATAATGTTTTAATAGAATTGGATTCTGAAATGGAGTTAGTTAAAGATTGTATGGTTAAATGGGCTCAAAATATTCAAGAGTCGATTTTATTGGATACATGGGAGACAATTTGGGTTAGAAATGTAAAATTTACCCAAGCGCAAAATTTAAGAGAAAATTTTTATAAAATTTTTTATAGATGGCATTTGGATCCTCAAAAGTTGTCCCGCATGTATCCTAATTTACAGCCCAAATGTTGGAGATGTGGAAGTTTAGATGCAACCTATTTTCATATTTGGTGGACTTGTAGAGATATAAAAGCTTTTTGGATCAAGATTTGGTGAAATATTCAAAAGATTTTTAAGAGAAAGATAAAATTTACTCCGCAATTATTTTTGTTGGGCATTATGGTTGATTTTGATGTTAAAGAAATTAATTTGATGCTGAATCTTATAACAGCTACAAGATTATTGGTGGGGCAATATTGGAAGAAAAATTATTTGCCTATTATGGAAGAATGGATACTTAAGATGTCTAATTTAGCAGAAATGACGAAAATCTCCGCCTATTTGAAGGACCATTCACAAGAAAAATATATTTCAGTCTGGAGAAGATGGATTGATTATATTCAAAAGAAATATGAGACTGAAAAGTATTATCTTGCTTATGAGTAGATTTTAGATTATCATTAATAGTTTAATATGGTTGAATTTATATTATTTTTAGTGTTATGGTTTAATTATATTATTATGTTTGTTTCCTTAATAATTTTATTTTTTAGCACCAAGAATAATGAGTTCCTGCATAACTTAGTCTTCTACTTCTACTTTTATCAATCTTTTGATAACCTTTATAGTATAATTTTGTAGTATTTTTCAACTACAACTGAGACCAACAAAATCTTGTTCAGATTTTATATCACACATTATAGTGGACTGAGATTTAGTGAAACAATAAGGCATATACTTAATTTCAAGTAGTTTTAGATAAATACATACATGTGTACCTAAATATTACTGCATGTTAAATAAAGAGCCAATTTTGAGATAATCCTAACCCTAACCCTGACTATGATGACGACTTTAGTGCTTTTTCACAGAATAAACCATTCTCCAGTACAGGAGATGGAGAATCCACCAATGGGTTTTCTCTGTCTGCCTGCTCTTGAGACCAAGTAGCCAAACTTGACACCCCCCCACCTGATGCTAGGAGATCCAGTCTTGACTTGGTCTCAAGCTCTTGAAGACGTGTCAGGTTTGGGTCTCTCAGCAGATTAGCAGCTTAGAGATCCATTTGTGAATTCTTCTTTCCTTAATAATTTCCTAAGCAATTTGATTAAATAATTATATCTTGGGAATCCTTTTCCATTGTCCCTCTGCAGCTCTGGGATCAGCACTGACTCAAATTGAACGATTTGAGGTGTGAGGAGTGGGGGGGAGGCAACTACAGCTTTCCTTTTTTCCTTTTCCCCAGGACTCTGGGGGAAAACTTCCCTAAGTAATATACAGAGCTGTTTCAAAGCATATCATTCCTCCTTCCCTCGTTAGAACTACTGAGCAGATTTTAATGCTGCCAGATTGTGACTCAGCACTTGCTTTCGAGTCCTCCGGAGTTGTCTCCAGCAGCCTGGGACAGCCACGGGTGCCATTTTGGTTGCCACCGAAGGCAATAAAAATAAAAATCAGCCTTCGGAGCCTCGTTTTTCCTGCCAATCGGAGGCAGTTTTTGCTGGCTACCCTCCTGACACAGTGTCTAGCGCTGCTGCCCTGACCACTCCAACGACACGGAAACTTGCCTTTGAGGCCTTCAGAGGCCGTTCATACGTTCATAAGATGGAGAACAGTTGCAGCCGCCATTTTGGGTTGCTGCTAAAGGTAATGAAGATTCAAATGGTTTTCTCCGTGCCCTGGCCATTCCGTCTTTACCCTGTGGCTCAGTTAAACAGGTTTTTCAAGACTCAGACCCCTGCTTAGGTTGCACTGCTCTGAGCATTCAAACGGCTACTACAACTTCCGCCGGCCGCCATTTTGGATACCACATGGGCGCTCCCTTAGGCCTCAAGAAGCCTGGATGCAGTAGTTGTACTAACCTAGGCCACATTTGAAGGGCGTTTTCACAACAATTACCTACCACTTCCATCCACGCCCCAATTAGCTGCCATTTTGACCTTTCCTTACCAGGCCTCTACTTCAGGCCCTCTGTGCCCTTCATTGGGCTGCCTGGTGCACCTTGACTGGCCACCTAAGGCCTCTGGGCAGAGCCCATAGTGGGTCCAAACCATGCCTTCGGTCTTACTTTAACAACCGTGACCTAAACCCCAGAGAGACTTATTACCTGGTCAGGTGGTCAGGGGAGCAGTCCTCGTTACTTGCTCCAATTACTCTTCCTGCCAACCGCTTGTCTGCAGAGCTCCCCCTTATGTTTCCTGAGATAGCTCGACTCAGGATGGAGGACTCCACGGTGCCTCAACCCATGAGCACTGCCTCCTCGTCCTCCAGTTACGGCCAGTATAAGACTTCCAAACAGGAGGCAGCAGGCAAGCTCAAAACCAAGGCTAAGGCTACCCTCAAGAAGCCTTCCAAGTTGGCAGAGAAGCAAGCCAGCGTAGGCACCAGGCTCTGTAGAAGGAGTTCGCCAGAGCACAGAGACAGGCAGGATCTGAGATGGATCAATTGGCGGCCCCTGATTTTGACCTTCCTTTAGGTCCTTCAACCTTTGCTCAGGGCGTGTGGTCTCTGGAAGAAACCCCCACCACACATTGCCCTCCCTTCAAAGCTAGTTCAGCACACAGCAACCAGTCTACCAACCCTCCCCTCAGGTTTGGCTCCTGAGGCCACCTTCACTCCAACAGCCGTCGGACTCAGGGGACCAGACTTTGGAGACATTTTCTCCGATGGCTGCCTGGAGGCCCTGCTATCCAAGATTGTGGACCGCACACTAGTGGAATGGTCCTACCCCCCCCCCCGGGCAGGAGGCTTCCACATCAGCTATTCCACCTTATGTCCCTCTAATGGGGATTCCTATATATCAGGAACCTACATCTCCCACACACTCCTCAATTAGCGGATACTCATCTCCGCAGGGTGGTGATCAACCAGACTTCAACCTTCAGAGGAGGAACTTCCCTCTGAACACTCTCCATCGGGAGGCCTATTCAATCCAGCTCTATTTCTCCCCTTGCTTCGCAAGGCCACCTCAATGGCAAACATAGGGTCCGATCAGTTCCCCCAGCCACAGGCAACGTTGGATTCCAGCCCAAATCTGATATTTTTTGAAACGGTGGCAGCCCAGCACCACGTTCCCTGCCCTTCTATATTCCTTAAAGGGATCAAGAAGCAATGGATCTCCCCTTCTTCCTTTTCTTCCGTAGGTGGGACAGACAAAAAGATGTTTAACACCTCTGCAGACCTAACTGTGGCCCTGGAGATCCCCAAGGTAGACAAAGCCTGGACCCCTCTGGTGTCCCAGACTGCGGTCTCTGGGGACATGACTGAGGTGCTTAAAGCGGATGACAGGAAATGGGACCTAACTTTTTGAAAGACCCATCAGTTGGCGGGATGGGCAATTAAAACGGCCACTTGCGCGTCCTTCTTTGTCCGAACCACCCTCTTATGGCTTCATCAACTTCAGGCCAGAGTCCTTTCTGAGGACATTCAGACCCACCAGGATCTGAGCAAAATGGTTGCGGCAACAGAGTATGCGGCGGACGCGACTCTACAGTCGGCCAACTTTGCTTCCAGGTCCCTAGCTTCCAATGTTACAGCCAGAAGGATGCTATGGCTAAAACACTGGCAGGCCGACACCAAGACCAAATGGCACCTCGCAACTGCCCCCTACCTGGGCAACAATCTCTTTGGGGAGGCCCTGACTCCGTACCTTGTGGAAAACAAGGACAAGTGGAAGATCATGGCTCATCTTACCAAACAGTCCGACAAGCGTGCTACTCCCTATTTCCGCCGGCAGCAGGTTGAGCAACCACCCAGCCCTCCTGTCCATACATGCCCAGACAGGACAGACCATATGACCGTCCATCATATTACTGCATGCTAAATAAAGAGCCAATTTTGAGATAACCCTAACTCTAACCCTGACTATGATGATGACTTTAGTACTTTTTCACAGAATAAACCATTTAAAGAGATTAATTTTTAGGACATTTAGCATTATTTTCAGTGAAGACATTCCATACGTTGCACTAAGGTTTTTCAGTTGGTATATATTTAAAGATTTATTCTTACAAATATCTTTATATATTTAAAGGATTAATTCAACAAAACAATAGCAAACATAATATTGTAGCCAATATAGAATAAAACCTCTCTGGATTTTTTTCTGTATAATAAAGAAATTATGTATTTGTATATGAATGAATACATGCACTTTTTCTTCATGAATGAATCATGTATAATTGTGTGCAAGTGTGTGGGGGAAGAGAGTTTCTAGGTGCCCTGGAAAGGACAGGGTAGAGTACATACAATCGGCTTTAACCGGGAGAGAGGTGGGATTAGAAAGACTTGTGAAGCTACTGCACAACTACCTCTACTGGACAGATATGCGTGGACTTTTTTTTTTCAATTGTAGGTGGATCTAACATTTCAATTCACACTTTCTTTTGCAGCTTCCTGCCATAACATTACATTTGGTTCTATTCTGTTCAGTTTTTAGGGAGTTAGTCTGTGGGGAGAGACAGATAGGCAGATAGGAATCCCAAGGTCCTTTATGTAATTTCTTTCCAACATTCTGTTGGGTTGGAAATAATTAAATTTGGGGAGTACAACCTTTTGTTTCAGATCCCAGTTGTGCACTCCTGTTTCAGTTTCATTAATACTTTGGTGTCGTCTCTGTACACCTTATAACTATAGAATTTCATTCACTAAAGACACCAGTGGACTTGATAGACAAATAGGAAATAAATAAGCATGAATTATTATGCATGTTTATCTTCATAAGCTTAGTGAACACAGCAAAATTTACCTATCTGTAAGAACAGAGTTGTGAATCATTAATTGAATGCTAAAATAATGAAAGGTCTATGTAGCTGAGTTTCTCTTTCAAATTCCTAACATGATTCTGAAGGGTATAAATTCAATTACTGTTCACTGTTGTTTGACCTCTGCATCTGATACTGTGTGTATGATGCCTCTGAATATAGAGGCTTCATCTGATTGTTCAGAACAGATCTTCACCCAGAAGACTGTCTTTTCCACCCACTTACATACTCTAAAAGAACTCACGACTCAGATTTCTTTACAGATGATTCTATAACAATCTACAATGTGCTAATAGTCTCTTTTATAACATTTTAACTAAAAATGTGCTTGGCTAACATTAAAATCCTTAGTTATTTTGGCCCATTTCTAAATTAAGCATAAACAAGAGAAAGAATGGAAAAGGGAATCCTTAACAATTCAAATTGAACAGACAGCTCAAAGAGACTTTTTTTTCTTGTATTTCTGGTGAGCATTTAAAAATTTAGCTATTTTTAAGGTGACCAACTTTTTTACAATGAGAAGGAGGACACAAATAAATTGAAGAAAAAAAATGAGTCTAATGCGTCCATGTGTGCCGTGTTTCAGTAAGAAGTAAACAAAGCCACTTGCATGTGGCGCAGTCTTGCGTGCGGCGCACTCTCTCAAAACAATTCTCCTGTGCAGAGCGCATGCATCTCATAATTGCATCTCGCCACACTGTACTGAGCCTTGACGAATCGTCATGTCAAATACAAATATGTCACATCACACACAATGGATCAGCTCATCATCGATCGAATACGGGGATTTACAAATTAGTCTTCAAATATTAAAAAGGAGGACATGTAGGAGGACACTTTTCAAAAGAGGACAGAACTTACAAAAGAAGGACTGTCTTCCCTAAAGGAGGACGATTGGTCACTTTACTATTTTAATTCTGTGTGAAGAATGATATCATAGGATTATCTTACCTTGAGTTTAAAGGTTAAGAAAATCAAGAGACAAATAAGATCAAAACCTTAATTATGCTTGAGATTTTGCTGTAAGAAAAAAGGCAAGGGTTCTGTATATTTGGGTATTTGCTGAGCTTTATGTTTAACATAAATACTTCCTTCTTTTTGACCTTCTCATTTTATGCACTTTTGAATACGTAACACGTAGACTTTTTTTAAAAATGGAACTCTAGATCTGTCCATTTCACAAGTATATTAATTAATGTGCAAATTTTTTCTCTACCTGTACTTGTTACAGATAATAGTCAACTTACGGCCACAATTGAGCCCAAAATTTATGTTGCTAAGTGAGAAATTTGTTAAGTGAATTTTGCCGCATTTTACGACTTTTCTTGCCAAATTTGTTAAGTGAATCAATACAGTTATTAAATTAGTAACAGCGTTGTTAAGTGAATCTGGCTTCCCCATTGACTTGGCTTGTCAGAAGGTTGTAAAAGAAGATCATATGATCCTGGGACAATTATCATAAATATGAACCAGTTGTCAAGCATCCAAATGTAAATCTCATGAACATGGGGATGCTATAACAGTCATAAGTGTGAAAAATGGTCATAAGTCATTTTTTTCAGTTCTGTTGTAATTTTGAATGGTCACAAATGAACTGTTGTAAGTCGAGGACTACCTGTATAAGTGGACTTCAAACTGTGCACTATGAAATAAAATATTGGTATATTCTTATCTGAAGATATGGGAGGAACTAAGCCATCTTCTAAATTGATGCACTTTCCTGTTACATTTATTCTACAGTTTTCATTAAAATAATTTTGCTATTGAAGCTTTTATCTCTAAAGGCCGTAGTAAAGGTTTGAGGATGTTGATTTAGTTTTAGTTATTCATTTTTGAAAAAAAAAGAAAAAAATTATCAGCTTAGAACTTTAAAAACTTATTAATATTAAGGAAGATAATGCCAATTATTTGACCAAGTTTTGAGAGCCACTGACCATGACCCTAATGACTATAACTGTTGTTTTTAGAAAGTTTCTTTGGCCTTCTTTGAAGATTAGGAAAAAAGTGATATACTGGTCACATTCAGGGGAATCCCTATATCACTGTCCACTTGTAGATGATAGTGTACAGTACATGGCAGAGACTTTGTCTGGAATTTATTTGTGTAATTTGAAATTGTGTCTGCTAAGGTAAGGATTCATATGGGCGCCACTAAAGAAGTTTGCATACTAGAAAAAAATAACACAGAAGAAGTGAAGACTGCCTCCCTTTTTTCTTGAAAGTAAATGGAAGAAGGCTTTCATTTTGTTGCAGTTTACCCAAGAGAGAATGATGTCCATGACAGTGGAATTCTAAGATAAAAAAAGACAATACAATTGTATGCCTTTAAAAATAATATATTTGCTCCTGAGAAATTTGTTGTCGAATTGTTTTAGTAAATGAAAATATATTCTCAGTTTGGCTTCTAGTGTTTTTCTGCTTTATGTTAGTCTTTTATATAGCATTATAAGTAGCTGAAATTGTCAATTTTAGGTTCTCAGTTTTTCATTCTTTTTCCATTAATAGTTTTTCATTTTATATTCATAAGTTCAATTTGTCCATTCACGTATTTCTTTAAATAGTTTTTTAAAGTTTTAATTGCACTTTTTGAAGCTTTACAGTCTCTTGATTTATGACAGTTGACTTCTAACCTGTTTTATAATCTCTTGCTGGACTTTTACAATTTCTTTTGCTTACTATTTAAACCCCAAATTATTTTCACTTTTGCTATAAGGGGATCTGTGGTGAAAAGTAAAAGAAAAAGAAAAAGGCATGGAAAAAAGGAAAAGATGGAAAGGGAAGGAAGTAAGTCTTGAAATGTGCTTCAATTATCTAGTTTTAACTAGTTCTTTGTAAAAGAAAATATTTTAAACCAGTTTTCAAAACTGAAGTTTTGTTTTGTAGATTTAATTTGGTTATTCATGTACATGTAATTCTCGACTTACAACAACAATTGAGCTCAAAATTTTTGTTGCTAAGCAAGACATTTGTTAAGTGAATTTGGCCCCATTTTACAACCTTTCTTGCAACAGTTGTTAAGTGAATCACTGCAGTTGTTAAGTTAGTAACTTGGTTGTTAAGTGAATCTGATATTCCCATTGACTTTGCTTGTCAGGTCACAAACGTTGATCATGTCATCCTGGGACACTGCATCCGTCATAAATATGACTCAGTTGCCAAGCATTTGAATTTTGATTGTGTGACTAGGGGAATGCTGCAGTAGTCATAAGTGTGAAAAATGATCATAAATCAAGGACTACCTGTAATGCCAGCAGAAATATCCTTCCACTAAAGATTAGAAACTGAAGTTTGTATAGCACTTCCATTTACTGAGTGAATTATTTGCTGGTATTGTCACTATTGAATTATTTATATTGTCCCAGCACCTTTTATAGAAAACTTTCATATGCAATCATTGTACATGAAAAATGATACACTGTTGTCTAGATCATTTCCAAATTCATTTTAATTTTGCAAATAAATTTCCATTTGAGTTGTATAATTTTTCGTTCACATTAATTACAATTATACAGAATTTATGAAATTCCTTTGAAGGGACAATGGGCCAAGTATCACATTTTCTTTTTTTTTAATTTTTTTTAAACCAACAAAACAAAACAAAACATAACACACATACACACAGAGTGTATACTCCTCCCCCTTTTTTTAACAGCAATTTCGTAACGGTAATCTTATATTATTTACATTCCCCCCCTTATTCTTCTTTAGAATATTTGTCCTTGTTGCCCCGTTGTCTCTTATTTGCATTTTTCTTCCTTCCTACTATACTTCATACTAAGAATAATACATATTATTATTACTATACATTATTATACACACATTTTCCACTTTTGACCTTTCCACATTTATTCTCCTCTATTATTTCTAGTCTCCAACCAGTCATGCCACTTGTTCCATATTAGATAGTACTCTGTGTCTTCCTTTTCTTTTATCTCTTTTGTTAATTTGTCCATCTCAGCACAATCCAGGATTTTTCTTACCACTTCTTCCTCTAATGGTATATTCTCATTTTTCTAGAACTGTGCGTCAAGTATCACAATTTCATCAGGGTGCAGTAATAAATATTTCTCTGGAATCTCAATCTAGCATTATGGAACTACTGGATTGCGAAGCAGGAACACTACTCAGATAATTTGCTTTTTGGTAAATTCAGGAAGCCTAATAACAAAGATTGTCTGCTGGAGTCTTAGGCAAACTAGACTATCATATGATTTCCACAAGATTTAAATCTTATAACTTTCTCCTGCAGTTATTTGGCATTAGTCTTTTTGCTGATTGTTCCTTTACCTTGGATATAGAGAACACTTGCATTATGTTTTGATCATCTGTCTAGTCTCAAGCTCTTTGTTCCAGCTTGACAAGTCCAGCCAACATAATATGGTATTCTGACTTCCCCAACTATGAAAGAACTTATCGCAGATCTTGAAGACAGCTATTAGGAAGGGAAAAAGGTAATTAAGAGGGAACTTGGGGAAGAGATTTCAACTGATGTCCATAGATCAATTTAAGAATTAGATGTGGCAGGAGTTCTAGGAATGCTATTTCATAGTTATAAGATAGAGTGACACATTTTGAAAGTCCATGAAAGTTTCTCTTTGTCCCATTTTATATTAAATAAAAGCAATGCAGGACTATTTTGAGGAGGGGTTCTCGTCACATTTCTCTTTGTACTATCTTTATATCAAGGTTTGATAGAGCAACTCTATGTTGGTTTGTTGCTTGGTCTTCGTCTGATGAGGAAGCAGTTTCCTTGTTCTGAAATACCGTAAGTTGAGACAAGAGTGGAATTACTTTTAGCAAAACCCTATAGCCACACAGATTAATTTGACTTTATTATGAAGTGTTTTGTATAGATCTGCATAGTGTATTTGAAATAAAAATACTTCTGTTTATTAAAATAGCTGCATATAGCAAGGTTGTGGCTTTCTTAATGAAACAGCTGCATTAGCTTAATGAAATAGTTACATTGGCTTGATTTGTTTGAATACAAATCAAATTGCTGTTGTTACATTTAAAGCCCTGACTAGTTTAGAACAGAGAACTGTATTTTCCCATTTGTTGAGATGCTTCTGAGAGGCCTTCTTGCACAAATATTTCTCTGTCTAGCTGTGACTGTAGCCTAGGTGCTAGAACTCTCTTCCAAGGAAGATCTGCCTCAATTCCAAAGAACAACTTATTAGATGTTAGCTAGTCTTTGTTTTTAGAACAGCCATTGGTTTATAATCCTGTTATCTTTATCAAATTTTCTGCTATTTCTAAAATTAATTGATGCTCTTTTATGATTATATATTGTATTGAATTTTACAGAAAATAAGAACAATATAAATATTTTATATGATTGAACATGCTCCTTAGGTGGTGCTGAGCTTTAAGCCAAAAAGCAGAATGAAAGACAAGGACCTAATTTCAGGAAAGCATTTTGGGAAGAAAATGTCTAGTGAAAGGCTCTTAACAGCCTCTGAAACTTAAGATAACTAGCTCAGATACATTTAACATTGGAAAAATTTTGCTTTTACAATTGGTGATAACATGTTAGATAACATTTATATTAGAAAATTTGGGTGGAAACTAGGACTGTGATTTTAAATCAGTTGTTATGTAATGATTATCTTAAGGATTTTTTTTTCAACTTCCATTTCAATTTATTTTGCCAGTTTGCAACAGAAGTAATATTTTCAACTTAAGATGTTTTAATAAACTGATATGGTCCAGAAGACTTTAGCTACCTCAAAGACAAATGAGACAGGTCTTTTAGTTGTTGGAATCCGTGACTGAAGGAAAACCTATAGCACTTTTCCATTAATAGCTCAGAAATATTTTTAAAATGGATATCTTAAAGTGGAGATATTCCAACATGGATTTAAAAAGTAGAATCTCTGTTAGTGTTCCAATGAATTCAAGTCCTTAAAAACGTTAACATAGAATCTACAGATCTGAAATTAAACTTGATTCATCAAAAGTTGTATGTAGGGTTAATGACCTCTCTAAAGAACATATTTTAAAGGATAGACGTCAGATATTAATGTAATATTGAATTATATATCGAAGCTTCAGAATCTTACTGTTTAATCAAGAATTATGATTGTATCAAGCAATCCAACAACAATAGATAAAAGAATCATATTAAGAAATTGAAAAAGTGATATTATTTCAGATATTAAAAAGGGCTTTTGGAAATGATTTCATCTGGTGATTAAGGTACCTGCCTAGAAAGCAGGATACCATGAATTCAAATCCTGTCTTAGCTATGAA
The DNA here is from genome assembly GCF_016545835.1 of Crotalus tigris. Taxonomy (NCBI): domain Eukaryota; kingdom Metazoa; phylum Chordata; class Lepidosauria; order Squamata; family Viperidae; genus Crotalus; species Crotalus tigris. Next base: position 3,609,345 of record NW_024096690.1, read on the forward strand.
AGCCAGCTAGGTGACTTTGGACCAGATACTCTATCTCAGGCCAACTTACTTCACAGGGTTGTTGTGGGGAAAATAGGAGGAAGAAGGTATGTTGGATATGTTTGCTGCCTTGAGTTATTTGTAAAAATAATAAAGGCAGGATACAAATAAATCAAAATAATTATATATGATTTCCTAAGTCTATTGGAATAAAAATATTTAAATAAATCTGATGTTTTAAAAAATCTGATGTTTGCCAAACTTGCACTGAAAACACAGCACTGTGCAAATTAGAATAGAATAGACTAGGATAGACTAGACTAGACTAGACTAGAATAGAATAGAATAGAATAGAATAGAATAGAATAGAATAGAATAGAATAGAATTCTTTATTGACCAAGTGTGATTGGATACACAAGGAATTTGTCTCCAGTACATAAGCTGTCAGTGTACAGATAGTCCTCAACTTATAACTTTGTTTAGTGACCATTTGAAGTTACAATGGCACTGAAAAAAGGGACTTATGACTGTTTTTCATACTTATAATATTGCAGCATCTCCATAGTCACATGATTAAAATTCAGATGCTTGGCAACTGGTTCATATTTATGACGTTGCAATGTCATGCAGTCATGTGAATACTTTTTGTGACCTTCTGACAAGCAAAATCAATGGGGAAGCCAGATTCACTTAACAACTGTGTTACTAAATTAACAACTACAGTTGTTCACTTAACAAATGTAGTAAGAAAAGTCATAAAATGGGGCAAACTTCACTTAACAAATGTTTCTCACAGCAACAGAAATTTTGGGCTCAATTATAGTTCTAAGTCAAGGACTACCTCTATATCACGGGTGTCAAATGTGCCACGTCACGTGACATGTTGCAACATTTCTCAACTTTTTTTGCATTGCCGGAGCTGGGGTGAACGCGGTCTCTGCATGATTTAACCGGCCCGTGGGCCGGCAGTTTGACACCCCTGCTCTATATCAATAAAACCTAATGTACTCTCAGGATAGGTCAGTCAAGTACCATAGAAAGTCTAACAAGAAAACGATTGAAATAGATTGTAAAGGAAAAAGTATAACTAGAACAGCAACAGCAATTATTTTGCAAGACAGTTCTTCTTCTTCTTCTTCTTCTTCTTCTTCTTCTTCTTCTTCTTCTTCTTCTTCTTCTTCTTCTTCTTCTTCTTCTTCTTCTTCTCTTCCTCTTCTTCCTCTTCCTCTTCCTCTTCCTCTTCCTCTTCCTCTTCTTCTTCTTCTTCTTCTTCTTCTTCTTCTTCTTCTTCTTCTTCGCATATGCCATTGTTACAGTAGCCAGGAGACGACAGTGCTATTATAGAGTAGTAGTTTGGCTTGCGAAGATACCAGCCTTGTTATAGAATACGTTTGCCTGCTTCCCAAGGTGGTCCACAAGAGCTACGGTGCCCTATGAGAGACTGTATTGATTGCACAAATCATGTTATGAGCAACTTGCAAGACCTTGGAGAGCGGTAGCAAAAAAAAGAACAGTGTTTTTATTTTCTTTTGTTATCATTAGTTAAGCCAAAGAGAAATAGAAATATTATCACAGGAGATTGATGAAACCAATTCCTATAAGTTGTTTTCATTCAGAATTATTTTCTTTCATATATTCTTCCATATATAGGCATTCTCTCCACCTTTTCCCAGTCCTTAATTATGTCCCATTTTGGAGAATATTTTGATTGCTGAAACAAAATTTGTGTTCAGACCACTTTAGTACAGACCTTTTGGAATTAAATAGGAGAGGGTGGGAAAATTTGCAAGTACAAATGGACACATCATAGGAATAAGGAATATAGGAAAGAATACAAAGCAGTGTCAATTAAATTAAATTAAAAGCAGGAAATAAGAAAAGGGAAGAAAATACACAGTAGTTAAATTTTACTATATTGCTTTCCATTCAAGTTCATCTAGCTCTCCTTTTCCTCTTGACCAATCCTTCAAATTTTTATTTGTTCTTATATTCATATTCAGTGTTATTTAACTTTACCCTTATCCTTCTTCACCATTTCAACATACTTCTTTTGTTGTAATCTCTTCTTTCATATTCATTCTTGATCATGCACCACTATCTAAGCATAGCCAATATGCTATGAAAAAGTGATTGTGACAGTTTTTGATTAGAGAAAAGTGGAAATAGCACTGACTCTATTCAGTGCCATTGCACATCTCACTGGTGTATTCTCAAAGGAATTTTAGGCAAAGTTGTTTTATATTCTTGTTTCTTTGCAGCTGAGAATATGTACGTAAGAATCTGATCACTTACCTATCCATATTCAGATGTCATTATATGAATCACTTCCTGTGCCCTTGGGAAAGTCACTTAATCTCTGCCTAACCTTTCCTTTGCCATCTTCTTTGAAAAAAGCGGCATACAATTTTTAATGTGTTCTTTACAATTTTGCTACAAATCTAACATTGTTGAGAAGATGTTTGCTGTGTAAGCAGTAAATCAAATGACTGATGAAATTAATGAAGTAAATAGAACTATATAAAATGCAATAAGATCTACTCAGAGTCAAAAAGAAACCATCAGTTCTATGTAAATCAGAATTTTTGGTGTTTTAAGTAAAAAAAAAATGAATATGTCATTAAATGAATTTACAACCACAGTTCTCTCGTAGCCTTTAAAATCCTCTCTTGATCCACAAATAATTTCTAGGTGTCTCTACTGTTTCTACCTGTAAATAATAATTTAATAAGGTCATAAATCTACCGTAAATGCCGGCGTATAAGACGACTTCCGCGAGCACTGAAATCGGTGCCAAAGATGGGAGTCGTCTTATACGCCGAGTCGTCTTATACGCCGGAAATACTGGTAGTTTCCGGCGTATAAGACGACGTTCTAGGAATGCGGCCCGGCTATAAAGACGGGGGTCGTCTTATACACCGGGTCGCCTAATACGCCGGCATATACGGTATTTTTTTTAAAAAAAAATAGTGAATATTTGTTATTCATTTTATAATCAATAATAATAATGGTAAAGTTGGAAGGGACCTTGGAGGTCATCTAGTCCAGGGCTTTTCAACCAGTGGTACAGGTACCACCTGTGGTACAGTGGTACGCGACCATCCTAGAAAAGTGGTAGCGGGGGAGGGGAATGAGCTGAACTGGTAGCAGTACTGCACAAGCCTGAGCGAGAGATGGCTGGAGCTGCAGGGCTGTCAAGGGTCAGCGGAAGCGCCAGGATCAGCACCAGGCTCCACCTTGAGCTTGGCGCTGATCCTGGCACTTCTGCTGAGCCTGAAGAAGCACCAATCAGCTGGAATGTTGGAGTATCTCCAGGGTCTTGTGATTTACATTCAAATGCTTGACAACTGATTCATATTTGTGATGGTCACAGTGTCCCAGGGTCATGTGAAGTGACCAAAACCTGCTGCAACCACCCAGCAGACGGGGGGAATAAAAACCAAACACACCCCACCCCACCCCCACTGCCAATCCTCAACAAAAATGCTCACAACAATGAAAACTTCAGACAGGAGCAGGCAGGGAGGTGTCTTGCTTGGCTGTTGCTTGGGGGCCGCTTTTTCAGTGCCATTGTAACTTCGAACAGTCACTAAGCAAACTGTTGTAAGTTGAGGACTTCCTGTACTTCATCACTTTTTTCCTTTTTTTTGGTCATCAAGTTTTTGACACCTTGCTAGGCAACTGGTGGTACTCGGATGTTGCCATATCCTAAAAATGGTACGATGGGTGAAAAGGTTGAAAGGCCTGATCTAGTCCAACCCCCTGCTCAGACAGGAAACCCTGTACCATTTTGGACAAATGGCTGTCCAGTCTCTTCTTAAAAACTTCCAGTGTTGGAGCATTCACCACTTCTGGAGGCAGGTTGTTCCACTGGTTAATTGTTTTAACTGTCAGGAAGTTTCTCCTTAATTCTAGGTTGCTTCTCTCCTTGTTTAGTTTCCCCCCATTGCTTCTTGTCCTGCCTTCAGGAACTTTGGAAAATAGCTTGACTCCCTCTTCTTTCTGGCAGCCCCTGAGATATTGGAACACTGCTTTCATTTCCCCCCTCGTCCTTCTCTTCATTAAACTAAACATACCCAATTCCAGCAGCCATTCCTTATATGCTTTAGCCTCCAGTCCCTAATCATCCTTGTTGCTCTTCTCTGTACTCTTTCTAGAGTCTCAACATCTTTTTTACAGTGCGGTGAGCAAAACTGGATGCAGTATTCCAAGTGTGGCCTTACCAAGGCATTGTAAAGTGGTATTAACACTCAACGTGATCTTGATTATATCCCTCTGTTAATGCAGCCTAGCACTGTGTTGGCCTTTTTGGCAGCTACAGCACACTGCTGGCTCATATTTAGGTGATTGTCCATTAGGAGTCCGAGGTCCCTCTCACAGTTACTACTATTGAGCAGGGTACCCCCTATACTATACCTGTGCATTTGGTTTTTCTTGCCTAAATGTAGAACCTTGCTTTTTTCACCATTGAATTTCATATTGTTAGATAGCGCCCAGTGTTCAAGTCTGTCTAGATCCTTCTGTATCTTAAGCCTGTCTTCTGGAGTGTTGGCTATTTCTGCTAGCTTGGTGTCATCTGCAAATTTGATGAGTTCCTCATCTATCCCCTCGTCTAAATCGTTGATGAAGATGTTGAAGAGCACTGGGCCCAGAATAGAGCCCTGGGGCACCCCGCTACACACTTCGCTCCATGTAGATGTGGTTCCATTGAGGACCATTAGCTGAGTACAACCGGTCAGCCAGCTACGGATCCATCTGGTGGTGATGCTGTCTAACCCACATTTTTCTATCTTGTCAAGTAGTAGGTTGTGATCTACTTTATCAAATGCCTTACTGAAGTCCAAGTTAATTATGTCCACAGCATTCCTCTGATCCACTAATTTTGTTATTTGGTCAAAGAATGCAATAAGATTTGTCTGGCATGATCTATTTTTGACAAACCCATGTTGGCTTTTAGTAATGACTTTGTTTGCTTCTAGGTGTTCGCTGATTTGTTGTTTGATTATCTTTTCCAGGATTTTCGTGGAAAAGAGCATTATAGGAAATGAAAATTAAAAAAAGCCATTTGGTCATTAGTTTTTACATAGTAAGAAATGGCAAATAATATTGTGACCGAAAACCTTATTTAATTTATTTAGCAGCTATACAGTTGTACATGTATAACTGAACATAGAAATTGTCACCTCTTGCCCTGTCTTTTGGAATGTCAATGGGATAAATACAATCTGCCATTTCGATGGAAATCATCAAAATAACAAACAGAGGAAGAAATAATTTCCCACCTGTGCTAGTTAAAATATAAATGAGTTAACAAATGCAGTTCAGATAGCTGAGGTGAAAATAAGTTTCCTTCCCTGTCATAGTCCTATATCAGTGATGGCGAACCTTTTAGAGATTGAGTGCCCAAACTGCAACCCAAAACCCACTTATGCACCATCGAGTGCCAGGTGGGTGTGGCCCATTGGGTGGGCGTGGCTGCGGTGGTAAAGGCAGACTGGATGGGACTAAAAAGTTCAATCAGTCAATTGCAACTTTGCAAGATCTTTTTTTTCCCCCGCAAGAAGTTGAAATTGATTGATTGAACCGTTTTTTTTTTTTTTGCACACAGCAGCGGAGGCCTAAAGCGAAAAGGTTTTATAAAACCCAGCTGAAGGCCTAGGACTGGGGCGACAGCACGTGTGCCCACAGAGAGGGCTCTGAGTGCCGCCTCTGGCACCCGTGCGATAGGTTCGTCACCACTGTCCTATACTTTATCTGTAAAGGTTTATCTGTACAGGTTACAGATAATTTGAGAATGCACAATGTGCTGAAACATCGTACAAGGCTGATTGGTTAAAAAAGTTATGTAATCAATATTTAAAGGTACAGATCCAGAAAACTTGTCCAAATATCTGTAATGCTTTCTTTATTAGGTGATCAGAGCACATTAGAAAAATGTTTAAAATTCTGTGCTACAAGTACTGTAACTAGAATTGTATTTTATTCATTACATAATATTAAAAATATCAAATTCTCCTGCCTGGCACTAATCCACTAACCTCAGTTATGCCTGCCAGACTTTTTTTTGTAGATAGCTGATGAATGTATATAGATTACATATAATAGCAAAATATCATAGCATCTATGACTGAGGTGGAAAGTGTTTCTACTGCTACAATAATATTTGGTATCTGTTGATACAGATAAACATACCAAAAATCATTTATTTTATGTTGCTATTTTATTTATTTATTTCATATCATACCAATCTTCAGATTGTGTAATCTCCCAGGTATAGATCAATATCATACATTCATCCAGTCCCCAGTTTATGCAAAGATCATATTCCAGGAACTTTTGCGTGCCCAATTTTCATGGCCATTTCTTACATGAATAAAACTGACAGCTGCCATTTTGGACATGTACAAAAATGGTAACCAAGATTTTTCCTCCTTGTTAGGGGGGGAGCATCAGAATTACAAAATTCTGTTGCATCAGAATTACAAAAGTCAGGAGTTACATAATTCAAGGATTGCCAATTAAAAGAAAGTAATGTCATTGTCTTGGTATTTCATGGTAAAATACATCATATATAGCATAAAATTTAAAACAACCACCACTGCCAAAGACAGTTTTCAAAATTCCATATATTTTGCAATATTTACATGTTCTGAGATTCAAAAAAGCCTTTCATGCATTACAGGGGGACAGTTGCAAGGTTTTTTTTAAACAGAGTAGGTGCTATTTTAGAAAGCTGCATTTTCAGGAATACCTTCTTAGGGAAAGCAAGGAATTATAGGCAGGAAAGAGATGCCAGGAAGTACTGGAGCATACCTGGAATAGTTCAAAGGACAGTGGATTTGTTATCAATACTTCTGCCAGCATGGCACATCTGGATTCCATCAGGCAGGAGTTGGCAACTGAGGATGCTGGTCATAAACTTTAAAACTAGGAATGTTCATTGTACTTTTAAGAAGATGATATGTTAAACCAGTATAGTTCTTAGTTGATTGTGGTTTAGTATTATACAATTTTAACCTGAGATATTCCTATGCATTTGACGTAGAAGTACTATTTGAAGAATCAAAAGCACAGGGACAATTTCGAAGAACATTGAATAGGTTCCAAATTAGGTATTTATCCTAGTATTGTTAACATTTCTATCCTTTCTCTTATTTAGAATAACCTGTGTGCCATTCATTCATTCAATCCAATTTTGTCTGATCCAAATGTCTCTGGGCAATTTACAAGTAAAAATTAAAAAATTACAAAAGACAAAAAGAAATCATGAATATCCCCCAAAACAATATATAATCCAGGTCTCAACCTGTGCTGCAAAGTCTTGGAGAATAGTAGCTTTAGTAACTGCTTGAACACAGTTAAGGTGGAATGTAGTGTTTAGCCATGTCTTTACAGGAAGCTTATCAAGTGTGTTTTTTTTCTAGAATGTACATTTTTCACATTCAGTTTTGCACTTTAAAATGTGAAGTGTAATAAAATGTAGGATAATGATAAAAATAGTAAACTGCAATTAGTTGTAACCAAATAAACTCTCAGTCATGGAAACTCAATGATTTTTTGTCATTCATCATGTCATCAATCTAAACTATTTCATAGGAAGTTGTGAGGAAAACAGGAGGAATGAACAATACATTTAATCCTTGATTTACAACTATTTGCTTAGTGATCATTTAAAGGTACCTACAACCCAATTCTGAAGTTCCATCTCCTCCAGTCATGTGATCACATGTGATTTTCTCTCAGACTCTGCAAGTGGCCCATATTTATGACTGTTTGGTCATGTCCTGCAGTCACATAATCACCATTTACAACGTTTTTGCCTAAAACCAGCATTTACTTTCAAATTTTGGAAAAAACACCTCACATCAAACAATGATTTTGCTTAATGACCATGGTATTCACCTAACAACTGCACATTGACTTATTAACTTATTGATGATTCACTTAATGACTGTCACAAAATAAGTCGAAATCAGTTTGGTCTTGTGATGATCCATTTTAAGGCTATCAGTACTTTAAGCTTTAGGAGGAAAGGTAGAACTTGAAAAATACACATGTATTTCTTGATGCACTTTTTATTTGTAAATGGACATTTCTAGTAAAATGAATAGTAAAATTTTGAATAGCAAATAATAAGTGCAGGAAATCAGTTTAAATGAATATAGGTTTATTGAAAGCTAATGCTGTCTATCAGAATCTGAAGCACAGTCAAAGCAAATGGGTGGCAGATAAGAGTCGACAGAATTCAAAATTCAAGAATTCAAGACACTTAGATCCCTTATAGGTGTGAAGATTCTTAAGACTGATGACACATTTGATCCTTCCTTCCAGTTCAGCCTGGTCATCTCCTACAAATATATGCCTACAGATTCTGGAAATGAAATCAGATGAGTTTGCATTAAAATAGAAAAAAAAATCTTCCCAGCTTCTGCCTATTTTTGAAAATTCTTCCTGAAAGATGAGACATTAAAATCACTCACTCTGCGAAGACATACAGAGATTTCAAGCACAGATATCTTGATCACTCCTTTCTCATCATGCATCTTACTGCTTATTGATCAGGGTATAGATTACATAAATATATCAGCATGGAATGTCTGGGAGAAGCTCATGGGAATATAGAGGAACATTGCTTTTTTCATAGTAGAAAGGGACTCAGAATCTTTTTGCTGAAGATGGTCAGCATTAATGGCAGAAACCATTTATGCTACAGGCACTTCAAGTACAATGCAATTTTGTCTTCCTGGTTAGGTAAGTAATTTTGCAGAGCAGGACCACCTACTGCTAATAAACATACACCTACCTTGGCCCTGCTATTTCTCACAGCAGGATGCAGTTTTTTGCAAACTTTTATAAACTGTAATAGTTAATTAGTCCCTTTTGGTGTCTTCAGTTGTTAGAACAATTGAAAATGTAAATATTATAGAATATTTATTTAGCATATGGCATGTTTTATGTGGACTAGCAATACATATTAACATTTCAACTAGATTAGTAAATTAGATTATAGAATAAAATGCACTGGAAAGGAACATGGTTTGATTTGCCTCTTTAGACTGAAAATCTTCAAAGTTCAATTTGTATTTAGACCCTAAGCCTAACCCTTCACACACATTAAAAGAAACAAACCTCCGCATCTGTTTCTAATTTAAGAATGGATTTAGTGCAATAGTAAATTTGCTTTATTCATACTAACAAAATTTTGGTGAGACATATAAAATAACAGAATGATGGTAGTAACTATCATTGGTTAAAATTAATTTAGGTTGTTTTACACTGTTCCTAGCAATATTTTACTTTGTTCCTGAAGGTGACCCTAAGAGCATTAGTTTTTTTTTGAGTTGTAGCTATTTTATGATAAGATGGGATGGGATGGGATGAGATGAATGAGATGAGATGAGATGAGATAGGGCAAGATAAGATAAGGCAAGGCAAGGCAAAACAAGACAAGACAAGACAATCTTTATTGTCATTTTTTACTGTGGGCACAATGACACACATCAAAAATGAAATTTAGTTGCCTGCTCTCAAAGCGAACACATACATGACACACACCTAAACATACTATATACAACATATGCATACTATATACAACATATGTATAGACCTACACCCCTACATATACATCACATATGAATATTAAACACTGCCCATCTTGAATATATAACGGAAGGACGAAGCTTGAGAGTTCACAAGGTTTATACTGTACAGGATGAAACTGTGGCTGAATCTGGATGTTCTGCTATGGATACCATGGAGCCTCCTCTCAGAAGGTAACAAGGAAAACAGGTTGTGAAGATCGTTGATTCAAAAATTATATACACATTTATTTGGGCAGTATGTTATAATTATATAACAAAATATTATGCAAAAATAATACACCACATAGTTACATAGAAAATTAGACTGTGTTATGTGAAGTGGCATAAAACATTAATTTTAAGTTTATAGACTGATTTTTATTTTCCTTTTTTTCTTTTTCTTTTATTGAGAGGGAAAGTAAAATGGCGATTGGAAAGTTTTTTTTTTTTTTTTTGAAGGGAGTGGAATGGAACGGAATTGAATAGATTGTTTTTAAAGGTTTTTTTTTGAGTTGGATTTGTTTTTCAGGAAGATTATTTTCCCTCTCTGTTAAACCTTTTTTTGTTATCCCTTTAAGGGTTTTTTTTTGTATTTTTTTTTGTATTTTTTTAAGAAGGAGGAAAGAAGAAACAAAACTTTTCTTTTTGAAAATGGCTTCAAGATGGCAAGTAACATCTACAGTACCTAAGGTGGCTTCTTCTCCTGCGATTTTACCAGCACAACAATCTAAAGCTACACCACCTCCTTTCCCCCTCTGCCATCAGTAACAGTAAAAGACATGCAAGATATAATGGGAAATGCTGTAGGTCAAATTAGAGGGGAAGTGAAACAACTTTTAGTGGAGAATAATATTATTTTGAGGCAAGATATAGTTGTGGCTTTAAAAGGACTTGCTTCTGTGGTTGAGAAGTTGGACTCTCGAGTGGAAGAAGTGGCAGATAAGGTAGAGGTTTTGGAGGATAAATTTGAAGGCATGGAAAAAAAGATGGAAATTTCACAAGATGATATTGTTATGTCTCAATATAGAGAAATGGAATTTGCTTTAAGAATCAGAGGGCTGAGAGAAGACATGCAACAAGACTTGAGAGAGATTATAGCAAATGATTTTGCTGTGGTTCTGGATAGAGAAAAAGAGGCAATATCTAGGGAAATTGAAAAAATATTTAGAGTGAACTCCTGGGTTGCAAAGCAAAGAAATTTGCCAAGAGATGTGGTAATTTATTTTGGGAAAAGATCTCTGCGTAATGAAATTATACAAGCTTTTTACAATAAGAGGTTTCAGATTGCTGCACAAGATGTTATAATTTTAAAGGAGATTCCATCTAAAATTTTAAGAAGAAGAAAAGAGCTTGCCTTCTTAGCTGATGAACTTTAAAAAAGGTTGATGCCATTCAGATGGGAGATTCCGTTTGGCATAGTGGTGAGTCATGCGGGGACGCGTTACAGACTTAATACTGTTTCTAAAGCAAAGGAGTTTTATATGTCAGTCCTGGGAGCACGCTCATCACCACCTATGATGATGAAAGTTTTGGATGGTAAGGAGGCAGAACAGCAGTCTGAAGAAGGAGTATTGATGGAAGCTGGAAAATTACAGGCTGAGTGGTTGCAACAAGCAGGGATGAAAGAGCAAAGGATGACTTGGGCAGCCCACAGACGTAAGGAAAAGGAACAACAGAAGAAAGATGTTAAAGAAGTTTTACAAGAATTTGTTTCTGAGCCTGTGGGAGGAGCAAGACCCAAGAGTTCTGCGGTACATTCTTCAATGGCAGATCTTCAAGCAGTCTTCTCTAGGCTTATGGCCAAGGGAGATTGTAAAGCTCCTGACATGGAATGCGAATGGCCTCAATTCCCCTCAGAAGAGAAAGAAAATATTTCATTATTTAAAGCAACATAACAATGATATTATTTGTTTGCAGGAAACACATATTATTTCTAAGGATCAAAAATATTTAGTTAACACCCGACTGGGATCTCATTTTGCATCTTTTGCTCTTGGGAAAAAAGGGGGTGTAGTTATTTATGTTAAGCAAAATTTATCAGCTTGTTTAGTAGATTCTGATTCTCAAGGGAGATATGTTATGATTGAAGTGCGACTGTATGATAAGAAAGTACTTATAGTAGGTTTATATGCACCAAACCAACAACAGGAACAATTTTACAGACTGTTACATCAAAAATTGACTTTGCTGGACTATAGATCTGTTATATTAATGGGAGACTGGAATGGCGTTTTAGATACACAAAGAGATAAAAAAGGATCTTCTATTTCTTTTAAACAGGCTAAATTGCCTAAGGCTTTTTTTGATTTGAAAGAGGACTGGGAGTTGAGAGACTATTGGCGTGAACATAATTTGGAGGAGAGAGACTTCACCTTTTTTTCGGATAGACACCAATCTTTCTCAAGAATTGATTTTTTTTTTATTACAACGGACTTATACTTTAGGGTAAAGAACGTTAAGATTTTTCCTAGAACATTGACGGATCATAGTCCAGTTTGGATGGAATTGGTTAATGAAAAAGAGGAGAGGAGATCTTGGAGGATGAATGAAAATTTATTTAGACAAGAAAAGAATGTTCAGAAATTAAAGGAGCAATTAAAGGAATATTTTTTTTTAATATATATATAAGGGAACTTCAATGCCAATGGTTTGGGATGCAGGCAAAGCTTACATGCGGGGGGGTCTTGATACAAATGAATAAGGTTTATAGACAGAACCAGGTGCAGAAATGTAAGGAGTTGGAAGATGAGATTAAATTAAAAGAAAAAGCCTTAATTGTGAATCCTACAGATGAGAAGATTAAAGAATCTATAAAATTGATTAAATCACAATTTAACATGTTGATGGCTGACCAAACTGCAACCAACTTATTGTATATGAGACATAATACATTTTGCAATGCTAATAAACCAGGGAGATGGTTGGCTTATCAATTGTGAAAGAAGCAGAGGTTGAGGACTAGATAAAATAAATTATAATGGTAAAGTGGTATATCAGAAGGAGTTGATTAAGAAATCTTTTTTAGACTATTATAAAAAATTATATATGGGAATGAAAGTACAGGCTTTAGATATAGATAAATACATACAAGATGCTCACTTCCCCAAATTAACAGAAGATCAGAAACAAGAAATTAATGGTTTGATTACCACTGAGGAAATTGAGACAGTAATTAAAGAACTAAAATTAGGTAAAGCACCGGGTACTGACGGACTGACATCTATTTATTATAAAACCTTGGTAGAAGAGTTGAAACAACCTTTAAGAGAACTTTTTAACAATATATTACAGGGTTCAGAGACCCCCTTGTCATGGGGCAGAGCTTTCATATCTTTGATTCCAAAAGAAGACCAAGATCTCACATTACCAAAGAATTATAGACCCATATCTCTTTTGAATGTAGATTATAAGATTTTTTCGAAAATTCTAGCTAATAGACTTATGAGGGTGTTAAAACAATTAATACACATGGATCAAACGGGTTTTATAACTGGAAGGTATATGAAGAATAATGTTAGACAAATTATTAATTTAATAGAATATTTGGATAAGAACAACCAAGTTTCTGCAGGATTGATATTTTTAGATGCTGAAAAAGCTTTTGATCAGTTAAACTGGCAATTTATGTTAAGATTAATTGAGAAAATGAATTTTGGAGAAAAATTTTTACAAGCTCTTCGTGCCATTTATCAAAAACAAACGGCACAACTTATAGTTAATGGAGATTGTTAACAAGGTAAAATATCTGGGGGTTATTTTATCTGCTTCTAATGCAAAACTGTATAAAAATAATTATGAAAGGCTGTGGGTTAAAATACAAAAAGATTTGGGAAATTGGAAGAAGCTGCAATTGTCCCTATTGGGGAGAATTGCAGCGATTAAAATGAATGTTTTGCCAAAGTTTCTCTTTTTATTTCAAATGATACCTGTTCTAAAGAATGAGGTTAATTTAAATGAATGGCAGAAAGGTATCAACAAATTTATTTGGGCAGGGAAAAAACCAAGAGTAAAACTTAAAATTATACAAGATATTCGTGAGAGAGGTGGACTCAAGGTACCGAATTCGAAATTGTATTATGATGCTGTGGTGTTAACATTAATTAGTGATTGGGTTAACTTAACGAACGTAGATGTACTCCTCCTGGAGGGATGGGATTTACTTTTTGGATGGCATGCCTATTTAATTTTTAATAAGAAGGTTGACAGGGTTTTTAAGTCTCATATTTTAAGAACTTCCTTACTTTGGGTCTGGAAGAAATATTATAGAAGTGATTCAAGAATCCCATTATGGGCTATTCCATGGCATGCGATAGAAGGGATAAGGAGAGGAGTTAAGATGGATAGTATTTCTTATATGCAATTACTTAGATGGGATGGTAAAAATTGGCACTTAAAATCCATGGAAGACTTAATACAAGAAAATATTATTTTTTTCATGGTTTCAGTATAGACAATTATTGGAAAGGTGGAAGATAGATTGTAAGGTGGGTTTGCTTAGAGAGGATGAGAATTTGTTAAAACAAATAAAAGATCAAAGACGAAACCATATCAAAAGAAGCAGAACTAGTTAAAGATTGTATGGTTAAATGGGCACAAAACTTTAATGAATCATTTCCATTAGATTCTTGGGAGATTATTTGGGTGAGGAATGTTAAATTTACACAAGCCCAAAACTTACGGGAAAACTTTTATAAAATGTTTTATAGATGGCACCTTGATCCACAAAAAATGTCTCGTATGTATTCAAACTTGCAGCCTAAATGTTGGAGATGTGGTTGCTTGGATGCTACTTATTATCATATTTGGTGGTTATGCAAAAATATAAAAGCTTTTTGGATTAAGATATGGTGGAATATTCAAAGAATTTTTAAAAGAAGGATAAAATTTACTCCACAATTGTTTTTGTTGGGTATTGTTTCCAACTGTGACAGTAAAGAAACTATATTAATGTTAAATTTAATTACAGCGGCTAGGTTTTTAGTAGGGCAGTGTTGGAAGAAGGAATCTTTGCCTACTTTGCAAGAATGGTTTTTTAAAGTTTCCTATTTAGCGGAAATGGCAAAGATTTCGGCTTTTTTGAAAGATCAATCGCAAGAGAAGTACCTTTTGGTATGGAAAAGACGGATAAATTTTATACAATATAAGTATGATATAAAAAATATTATTTAGCTTTTGAATAATTTATATTTAAAGTTTAAGATATTTTTTAGATATTTTTTTTCTCTTTCTAATTTCTTTTTTTTCTTTTCTTTTTTTCCTTCTTATTGTTTCTTTTCTTTTTCTCTTTCTGTTTTTTAAGTATTGGTGTTAAAGTATTTTATGATTTGTTTAATTATTGTAACCAAATTTGTATATGGTTTATTTGTGTTTAAAATTTTGTCTTTTAAACTTTAATTAAGCCTGTATTCAGCTCTGGGAAGGTTGGGGGAGGGTTGGGGTGGGTTGGGAGGGTTTGGGGGAGGGAACTTTTTTTGGTAAAATTTTAAAAATTTTCAATTAAAAAAAAAACAAAAACATTAATTTAGGGGTTTGTAGATTAAGAAATACGTATATTTTAGGTGGGACTAGAATTCTGTCACCCAGTTTCTAACCCAATGCCAGATCGATTCTCTTGGTTAAAAAAAGTATGTTAGGTATCTATGCAGGAATATACAAATATTTAGTCATAATGTATCATCAATTTTTTAAAACTAAACAATAATACATTTAGTCACCAATCACCAAACTCTGGATTTGTGACACACAAAGCGTCCTGCTCAAGCAGGACTGCCTGATCTTAATTGCAACAGCAAAGATTGCCTAGTGTTGCTGTGATCCTTGTGGAATAGGAGCACCACATGACAGAGTTTCCCTGTTCTACAGCAACGTCAAGCATCCTGTGCTTCTCCAGCACTGGAGATGGAGAATCCACCAATGGGTTTAGACTGTGTTCCTGCCCAATCAGATCAAGTCAGCCAAAGTTGCTACGCCTGTCCTGGACTAGGGTGTCCCAGTCTCGACTTGATCTTGCCCAGGACAGATGTGCAAGTTTGGCTCTTAGGCAGGTACATTTTCCATTGGTGGATTTTCCATTTTCCTCAGTCTTCTGAGCAGTGCTGTATTCAGTGCTGTTGTTATTTAGTTGACTGTCCCATTTCCCAAACAACAACCTACTTACCTTCCTGTAGGAATGGAGGCTTTCGTTCCTCCCCCCCTTCCATCAATAAAGGCTTGAAGCTGAGGGGAGCGGTTTCCCCTCTGCAACATAGCTCACCTTCCTCCCTTGGGCAGCACTGGGATCAGTGCTGCCCCTCAGGTCCTCACACAGCCTCCCATCGCCCTGCCAAGCCTCACCTCCTTTGAGGCCAATGGTTGTAGATCGGGCCACCGGACAAGTACAAAGGCAAAAAATGGCCGTTTGAAGCCGGCGTGTGTTCAGGAAGCCTGTTGCCTTATTTCAAGCCTTTTTTCCTTGCTGTAGCTTGCGACTGCAGCTCTGGTGCCCGAACGCGTGTGCAGTCCGAAAACAGCCATTTCAAGCCAGCGTGCGTTCAGGAGATCCATTTCTTGTCACTGAGGTTTTTTTGCTTACCGGGGCTTACGGCTGCATCCCCCAGCGTCCAAACGCGCACGCAGGCTCAAAGCGGCTGCTTGAAGCTTGCGCGCATTCACAGAGGGCTGCCTTCATCCTTTTCAGCCCTCTGCTCTTCAATTTGACTTCTCCTTCTTTCAGGGATTGCGACTGCAACTCTGACAGCCAGACACACACACAAGCTGAAAACAGCTGTTTGAGGCTAGCACACGTCCGGGAAATACAACACAGCCTTCCCTGATCTACACCTGATTGTCGGGGGAGCTCAGGGGAGAATGGAGGTGGTGGTAGAGCTACACCCATCTTCAGCGATCTCGTGCGGCTGCCATTTTGTGTCGGGCCGCCATTTTGTGACCCACACAAGGCCTAGTTTCTTCAAGAGGCCGCCATCTTGGGGTCTGCACTGAGCTGTTTCACCTCTGCGGCCACCATTTCGAGGCCCCTGAAGCCTCAGTTTACCCTCAGTAGGTTGGGTTCTCCCTCCCATCGCATAAGGGAATCTGCATGGCCACTATTTTGTCAGAATACTTTGGCCACAGCCTTACAGGCCTGCCGGACCAGCACCAATAAGGCCTACTCCCTTCTCTGTTGCTCCTTCAGACAGATCTAGATATATCTTTTCGTGTTAATCACAGCATCTTCTAAGTCTCAAGTCCTGGCGTTGGTGTCTCCACACATGGTCACCTAGAGGCGGGCAGCGGCTACTGTACATTGCACAGGGGACTTTGCCGTCCCACAAGCCCAAGCACCGCGCTCACTGGGTTACCACTTTTTTGCAGATGGCCAGCAACGCCACACGGCTGCCAGCATGTCCGGTCTGTCAGATAGCACCGACCTGGTGACCAGGGGGGCAAGGCGACTAGTATATCTCCTGCCCTTCATTTCCTTCCTTCCACCTCCATGGTGCCTGGATACCAGGGGTACCCTATCGTGCACCTGAGTTTATCTATTCCTTCCTCCAGCCTCCACGGTGTCTGGATACTAGGGGTACCCTATCGTGCACCTGAGCTTATCCATGAAAATGGAGGATACAAGGAATTCCACAGAGGACGTCTTACCAACTTCATCGGCCCCAAAATGGCACAAATCCTCCAATCGGGAGGCTTCAAGCAAGATCTTGGCCAAGGCCAAGGCCAGATCTGCGGCAAAAACCTCCAAAAGGGCGGAGAAGTAGGCCAGCAGGAGACACCAGGCTCTAGAGAAAGAGTTCTCTAAAGCTGAAAGGCAAGCCAGGATCGAGGCTAAACAAGCTGAAGTGCCCCCTATTGATTTGCCCCTGGGTCCCTCCACCTCTGCCCAGGGAGTTTGGTCAACAGGGGAACTTATTTCCTCTCCGGTACCTTATGACCCAGTTGGCACTAATCCCAGTTCTCAGCCTCCTGCTCTATGGGCCCAACTTTCGGCCCCTGAAGCCACCTTCACCCCCACTGCGGCTGGGCTCAGGGCAGTGGGGGTGAAGAAGACCGCCTACATACATTGATCGCACAGGCAGTAGTGCGTGCCCTAGAGGCTAGGGCGCAAGCACCTAGGCTGGATTTGGTCATTTCTCCCCGATTCATTGATCAGTTTCCATGGCTTACCATGTGCCTTCTTCCCCTTCTCAGTCCTCTTATTCAAAGGTCTCATCCCCTTGCTGTATGATGCTGAACTGGAGGTCCCATGGTCAGATGAGGAGGAACCTTCCCCAGAAGCACTGTCATTCGGCGTTCCTTTTTTGTTCCTCTGCTCCGCAAGGCCAGCTCCACAGCTTATATCGGACCTGATCACTCGGCGCCAGCAACAACTACCACACCTGACTCAGAGGCGGACCTGGTCTTCACCAAACCAGTAACGGCCCAACACCCTATACCTTGTCCGTCCATGTCTGGAAACAGTGGGCCTCCCCGGGCACTTTTCCCCTCCCCAATGATAATGAGAAAGGGCTCTTCAAAGTCACCCAAGATCTGACGGATGCTCTGGAGGTGCCCGCAGTGGATGAGCCCTTAGGTCCCCTTGTATCTCCCACCACCATTTCTGACAACATATCTGAAGCCCTAAATGCAGAGGATCGCAGGTGGGAACTCATGTTCCGCAGAACTCATCAAGCTGCGGTGTGGGCTATCCGGGCAACCACCTCGGCGTCCTTCTTCACTAGGTCCTCTCTACTCTGGCTCCGACAGCTTCAAGCCAGGATTCCAGCGGAGGATATCTGCACGCATCAGGACTTGAACAAGCTGGTGGCAGACGCGGAATATGCTTCCGATGCCACACTCCATGCTGCCAGATTTTCCTCCAGGGCCATGGCATCTAATGTTACTGCACACCGCATGCTCTGGCTAAAGCACTGGCATGGTGATGCCAAATCTAAATGGCGTTTGTCAGCAGCCCCTTATCAGGGAGGAAAACTGTTTGGGGAAGCGCTTGAACCATACCTTACAGAGAATAAGGACAAGCGTAAGGTGCTTAACCACCTGATTAAGCACTCCGACAAACGAGCCAACCCTTATGCACGGAGACAGTCTTTTCAGACAGGGGCCAGGCCCAACTATCCCAACCGCCCCTTTCCTGTCAGACAGGACAGACAGCCTGACAAACCAGTTTCTAGACCCACGCAACAATTTCAGGGCAAACGGCCCTTTCACGGGAGCGGCCACCCTTTCCGCCGGTCCAAGTGACTCTCGGGTGGCTCCACCCATCGGAGGCAGACTCTCTCTCTTTGCCAACCAGTGGGAGGCCACCACCACAGACACCTGGGTCCTGATAAAAATTAAAATTATTTTAACATTATTTTAAATAATTAAATTGGTTTGTTGAATTGTCTCACAGCAAGTTGGCCAAAGTAAGTTGCCACTTACCTTACTAGGAACATGAAATAACTGACTGGGTCTCTTTTTTATATATATATATTAAAAAATCCTTGGAATGAACTCTCAGCATTGTGGGGTATTCTTGTACAAGTTTATAAAGTTATTGGCCATTCCTGGAAAAACAGATACTATTACAATGCTATTTATTGCCTTCCTTCACTGTCAACCATCTTGGACTGATGCTGGACATAGAATCATACAAGAAGTTTCACAGAGAAGGAGCTAGTAAAGAAAAGAATAAGAAAGTTTCACAAATAAAGAATGTATGAAGAGTATCACTGTCTGAAAAGTATAGTTTTTTACCATGTGAAATTTGTTATTAATATATATGAAAGAACTGATAAGAAAGAATAATCAATTGTCAGATGGAAGAATGTATTTTGTAAGCAAAACCTTTCCTGTCGTTCTTCTAGAATTGCAGTGGTATTCTTCCTTGATAAAATGAGAAATGCAGACAAGTACATAAAGATATGTGGTTTCTATTTATCAATTCCCATTAAACCTTTTTGATCAGGTTTGTCTTGCAAGGGTTGCATTAATCAAAGAACATAATATTTTAAATGAATCAATAAATACTGTGAACATTTTGGCTCACTGAAAAAAGAAAAGGCATACTTTGAACATTAAAAAAAAAAAAACCTCTGTCAGTTTCTGTTTGTTATTGTAGAACATGACAGTTATCTGAAGAAAAGCAGCAGGATTTAATCTGACAGCCCAGTCAGGGAAGAGTGCCACCAATCTAATTATCCAGTAATCTAGTCAGAATGGGAGTAATTCTGTGCCTTTCTCAGGCTGCTAATCACATTTCCTGTGCATTAGGAGCCACACGTGCTGTGCTTTTAGGGACAGGCTTTCAGGAAGACTAGCTCCAAGTTAACACAAAATGAAACATATATTAAAAAAAAATTCCAAGCCTAAAATCTATTGATACAGTAGCTGTTAGAGCTGCTTTGTTTTCCTCCTACTCACCCTTATCTTTAATAATATTTTTGTTGTTTCAGTTACAGTTGTCACTTCATCATTTACAACTCCTCCTGTGATTTTAGGGGATCTTACAGTATCAGTAGATAGATAGATAGATAGATAGATAGATAGATAGATAGATAGATAGATAGATAGATAGATAGATAGATAGATAGATAGATCACTAAACCTGAACTGTTTTTTGAATTTTTCTTTATATCCTGTATGATTAGCCTCACATTTTTCTTTATATCCTGTATGAATAGCCTCACATTTGTCACAAATAACTGTTTCTTTGGGTCCATAATAAATACTCATAAATTAATCCCAATAGTTGATGTGTGAATGATTGCGTTATTGGATGTGAGGATTAGTTGAAAGCCTAATCGCTTCTTCATTTCAGAATATAGTCACAATTTTGTGAAAGCATTTGCTGAAAATTATTTAAACCAATTTAATTTAATTTAATCTTGGTGTCTTTGAGATAATCCTGACTCCTGGTGATTGCCTGGATGAATTCCTTGAAGTTTTCATGGCAAGATTTTCAAAAATTATTTACAATTGCTTTCTTCTTAAGGCTGAGAAAGAGTGCCTGCCCAAGTTCATCCAGATGGCTTCATACCTAAACTGGGATTAAAACTGGTTTTAATCACCTGGTTTCTAGCTTGGTGCCTTGCTCTGGTTTTTATAAAATGATTCTTATTTGTGGATCTTTTATTTGTGTTTTCAATGCATTCTTATGAATGGAATTGGAAATCTTATCTTCTTTGATAGCTTGTTAGTTTTGCTAGTGGTTTCTTATTGTTACAATTGTTTTTTTTAAAAGTTGGATAAATTATTGGTTAGCTAATATATACCTAAGAATACTAATTGTCTGCATATGGTGGAGAAAACTCAATTCTTTCTTTTTAGGATTTGCCTGGTATTACATATTTCTTACTGTACAAATGACATGGCCATTTCTTTAACCTATAGTGATCCTGTAATTGGAGAAAGTGGAATTTCTTGGTTGATAAGGAAGAGGAGAGAGAGGGGGAAGATTAAAACTTACCAGCTTTGCATGTCACAAATTCATTACTAATTCAACTAGCTGTTATCCAGGGGTGTCAAACTGCAGGCAGGCCCGGTTGCATTATACAGAGCCCAGCTCCAGCAATGCAAAAAAAGTCACGATACATCACAACACGACATGTGATGTGGTGAGTTTGACACCGTGTCCTAGTGTATGACTTAATTCCCCAAAAGCAATCTCACCTGAAGAAGAAAAATAACAAGGCTACCAGATCTACAGAGTGAAAGCTTCCTAGCTCCTATGTGCAGATTGGAGAGGAAAGAAATAGAAATCCTCAGTTCTTTGCATTCTACTTTAATGAAACCAGGAACATTACCCAAAGTAAATCAGGATAATGAATGCTTATCAGAGAAAAAGATCCTGTCACTTATCAGAAGAGCAAATGTTCTAAATGCAGAAGAATCATTTCCATCCAAAACGTTACTTGAGAACAATTTATTTTAAAAGCTTTGCTTCTTGAAAAACGTTTGGTAATTATGATAGACTTCTTCAGACTGAACACAAATATAATTTCTGAATCAGTGCATCAGGCAAGAATCTTGAAAAAAATGAAATTCAGTTTTAATAACCATAATGTATTTAATCACGTTTCCGACATGATGCATGAGTTCAGAAGGATGAAAAATGCTGATTTTTGTTTGTATTCAGTATCTGATGCATTTTGCTGCAGTGTCCAACAATAACCAGCCAGTATTGATATATTTCATCTGCCCTGATACTTAATGCATGCAGTTTCATCATATCCATCACTTACTGCATTTAGATTTTCTGGAAAGAATTCCAAGTGTGAGTGCAGAAAAAGAATCTTCAGTGACTTGTTGCACTTCTGGTCTTATATGCTATAAGAAGTTTGTCAACCAGCTGAATGTAGTTTGGTGCTCTGTAGTTGCCAAGAAAATTCGCAGCAACAGTCTTGAGTGCTTTCCAGGCGATTTTCTCTGGCTCCATTAACAGATCTTCAAACTGCTTGTAATTGATGGCATATCTGTGGATCAACAAAAATACCTACCTTAATCTTGATATCAGATACTCTTGAAAACATCTGTCTCAAATAACAAAAACCTTCCTCTTCCTTGTTCATCACTTTCATATATTTTTTTCATTAATCTGAGCTTTATATGGAGCAGAGACAAAAATATCTTAGCTAGGCAAGCAAGTGGCTCATATGCCACATTTTTCTGTCCTGGGACCAAATTGTTTTGGAGTGGCCTTTTCTTTTTAATGTAATCAATTTACTTACATGACTGTCCCGTTTGCGTTTGTAACAACAGAATTTGATATATCAGAGCTGCATTTGAAGCAGCAGAGCCACAACCTTTAGATCTAATAATAATAATAAAGTTGGAAGGGACCTTGGAGATCATCAAGTCCAACCCCCTGCTCAGGCAGGTAACCCTATACCATTTCGTACAAATGGCTGTCCAGTCTCTTCTTAAAAACTTCCAGTGTTGGAGCATTCACCATTTCTGGAGGCAGGTTGTTCCACTGGTTAATTGTTCTAACTGTCAGGAAGTTTCTCCTTAGTTCTAGGTTGCTTCTCTCCTTGATTAGTTTCCATCCGTTGCTTCTTTTTTTTTTATTGAAAAATTTTAAAAAGTTTTTACAAAAAACAGAAAACAACAATACAACGACAAAAAAGAACAGGATTAAACAAACCAAAACAAGCCTCCCCCAACCCTCCCCAAACCACCCACACCCTCCCGCCCGGAGCTTCCCAGAGCAGAATATAGGCTTAATTAAAAAAGTTAAAAAAATTGTATAAAAAGAAAAAAAAAGAAAAAAGAAAGATTAACAATAGAATATATATATATATATATATATATATATATATATATATATATATATATATATATATATATATATATATATATAAAAATTATAAAAAAGCTAAATAATATTTTTTTATATCCAATTTAAATTGTATAAACTTTATCCATTTGTCCCAAATAGCAAAAAATTTCTCTTGCGATTGTTCTTTTAAGAAAGCCGAAATCTTTGCCATTTCCGCCAGGTAAGATACTTTAAAAAACCACTCCTGCAAGGTAGGCAAAGATTCCTTCTTCCAGTATTGTCCTACTAACAACCTTGCGGCTGTGATCAGATTCAACATCAATATAACCTCCTTTGCATCGCAATCAGTAACTATACCTAACAAAAATAATTGTGGAGTAAATTTTACCCTCTTTCTAAAGATTCTCTGAATATTCCACCATATCTTAATCCAAAAAGCTTTTATATTTTTACACGACCACCAAATATGATAATAGGTGGCGTCCAAACAACCACATCTCCAACATTTAGGCTGTAGGTCAGGATACATGAGAGACATTTTCCATCTGTTGCTTCTTGTCCTGCCTTCAGGCGCTTTGGAAAATAGCTTGACTTCCTCTTCTTTGTCGCAGCCCCTGAGATATTGGAACACTGCTATCATGTCCCCCCTCGTCCTTCTCTTCATTAAACTGCTCCTTTTATGACTCATGGACTTCAGCTCTGCTCTTTTATGACTCATGGACTTCAACTCCCAGAATTCCTGATTCAGCTATGCTGACTGAGGAATTCTGGGAGTTGAAGTCCATGAGTCATAAAAGAGCAGAGGTTGCCAACCCCTGAACTAGACATACCCAATTCCAGCAGCCTTTCCTTATATGTTTTAGCCTCCAGTCCCCTGATCATCTTTGTTGCTCTTCTCTGTATTCTTTCTAGAGTCTCAACATCTCTACAAATATTCCAGCTATACTGGGCATATTTGATAAGCTTCAAAAACAGATCCATGTTCTGTGTCTTTCATGTGCAGCAACAAGTATTGAAGGGTGTACATGGCCACTGTGTAACAAGACACTTTGAATCAATAAAGAGACACCTTTCTAGAGGGTCATAGTCACAACCAAAAAACTGGGAAGAAACCATCAATGTTACATAAAATGAGATTGTCAACTTGTATAAAAAACTTTGTTAAATCATCTTGGCAGAATTTTTCATACCTGGTGATAGCAAACACTATCCTTATAGTTTTGCACTCAGTATTTTTACTTTTGATTTTGACCAACCTTAATTCCCTGATCAGGTCATTTAAATTTGATTTTATGTTTGGAATTGTTATAATATGAGGCTCACTGGTCATATGTGGTTTAAAATCTGGATCATTATCACTGTCTGTGCTGGGTTGGTATGTTGCATTTTCTTCATCTGTTTTCTCTAAGCTCCATTTATCTAGAACAGGGGTTCCCAACAGGGATCCTTGCACCCCTTGGGGCTACAAAATGATATTCCAGGGAGTGCGAAAACTTGCTTTTTTAAAATTATAGTGTATATGCATAATTCATTGCCATTATTTCAAACTTTTGTAAGGGGTGCAAGAATGTATCAGAAGCATTCTAGAGGTGTGGAGTATAGAAAAGGTTGGGAGCCATTGCTCTAGGAGCTTCAATACTTTGTTGTCATGTGGCACTGGTCTAATACCTGAAGACGGACTGGGGTATTCAATTTATTTCTTATTTTTAGCAGAGAAAACACCAACATTAGTCAGAAAGAAGTAACAGTCTGTTCTGTTCTTGCCATATCATTGGGACAGCAAATGGCATTGACCTCAGAGTTCCTCTGAGCCAAGCTTTAAGATCAACAGGACATGTTGCACAACTTTTGAGGAGCCCAGGCATTGTCTTGATCACCAATCTTAGAACCTAAGTGCAATTCATAGGCTTTCTTAACAAGTCATAGTGCGGCTTTGAGGTTTAAGCGTGTATTCAGCACAAATGTAGCAGAATGTATCAGCTCATCACACATTGATGAGATATTTCTGTCATCAATTATCC
This sequence comes from Crotalus tigris, assembly GCF_016545835.1. NCBI lineage: Eukaryota > Metazoa > Chordata > Lepidosauria > Squamata > Viperidae > Crotalus > Crotalus tigris. The sequence continues at coordinate 3,634,167 of NW_024096690.1, forward strand.
TAAAGCAAGTCTATAACTGGCTTACTTGTTATGTAAATTACATGTGCCTGGACAATTCAGTGCCTTGAAACAATCACATCAAAATGCATAGAAACTGATATCAATGAAATAATTAGCATTTGTGCATGTCAACAACTTTTATAGCCTTTCCAGGTAGCATCCATCCAGCCTAAGCATGCCTAGGCATGCCCAAACTATACCAGTTCTACAAATGTTATGCCTAAGTGCCTGTCTTTGTTGACCAGTGTAATAAGACTAGAAAAGATTGGTGCCTGTAACTACTGGAAGATCAGTGTTGATAAAATGAAACTGAAATGCTACAAATTAAATGTTCATAATTGTATAATACAGCTGACTAAGGCATTCTCTTTTTCAATTCTATCAATTTTGTGCTGCAATAGCACTTTATTTATACCACAGCTCTAACTTATTGTGATTCAGGATATCTCAATCAATATCTGATGCCCACTTGATAGTCTTCTTGCTTCTGTCTACCCTTGTTTTATTATTTTTTTTAATGTGGAAAAAAAGGTCCAGCTTGGACATATCCACCCATTTCTTTTGGCCTCCTTGCACTCTTTCAAATGTAGCCAAATGCTGGGAGAAAGATTTGTTTAACAAGGCTAGATATAACCTTTAAATATTAATTGGTTAAACCGTATCACAATTTAATATTTTCCTGTTTTTATAATGTTAATTCCCCATGACCCAGTTAAATATATCAAGCAACCAGGGCCCATATAAGTAAATGTTCGCTTTTATTAAGTAAAATGTTAACCTTATGGAAACAAGCCTATCCTATCCTCACATAGCAGTCTACAATAAAGCTTTGCTTGTGAATATAAGTGGTAAAAACAATTGACATATTGAAAATGAACTCTCTAATGATTAGTGCAAGGTTCCCATGTTGTCTGCAGGCCAGTTGTCAAGATGTGTAACATATCTATGGTACTGTGCTGATCTTGAGAGTTGGAGAAAAACATTTAGTGTTGTGACAACATTCAGGTTTTATAATTTTTTTTCACACTGCTTAGGGCATGATTCTACTGCATGCAGGCTATATGACAGCTGCATTTATTCTGCTTGTCATTTTCCCCCCTCCTCATTTTGTTATCAGGCCATAAGGGAAATGATTGCATAATTCTGTTCTCAAATGTATGTGTTGCCAAAATGATTTCACTCCAAAATACCCAGTTTGTGTTGTGCTGGAGAAAAATGCTGATCCACAAACAATATTTATGCTGCGATAGCAAAAATACTGATAGCTGTTTCAGACATGAAGCTATAAGCATCTCTCTCTCTCTCTCTCTCTCTCTCTCTCTCTCTCTCTCTCTCTCTCTCTCTCTCTCTCCCATTCACTCTCTCTTTCTTTCTCTCTCTCTCTCTTTCTCTCTCTCTCACTCACACACATACCTTCTAGGAACTATTCTTATATGTGAAAGTTCTTTAAACTGTAAAAGGCACCATATTTATCTTTCTAAAAGTAAATATGTTTTACTTTTACTTTTCAAAAAAGTTCCTTTTTTAAAAAATGTGGTCATCTCTTCATGATATACTATCATGGAATGTTTCCAGCATGGAAACTCAAATACACACTATGTGACAAGTGAAGGCATTAAGACAGTTCATTAAATATTTAACAATACTTGTAACTGATACTCCATTTAAATAAACACATCTCTAAGTTTATAGACAAGGGAAAAAAAAATAAAGAATTAGAAATAAAGGAAAAGAAAGAGAGCCTTGGGTTTACCAGATTTGAAATTGCAATTTGATGCCTTTTGTTTGGTTTAGCTAAAAGAGTATGTAACTCTCCAAAATAAGAGGTTGCACAAGAAAGAGCACAATGAATTAATATTTGGATGGCACAGCTATTTATGATACAATAAAGTTAAAGTAAATGTTGATTTTAATAATCACTTTATTAGCCTTGCCATCCTAGCAGTTTGTAATAAATATAAAGTAAGATTGTCTGTGAAGATGCCTCTTTTGGTATTTCCCAGGAAGCTTTTTGTAGAAAAGAAATGGTGGTGAGGACTTATGATCAAATAATATATTTAAATTATGGTGACTCTATCCTCAAATCTAAAGAGAAGTTGAAATCAGAAGGATGTGTTTGGCATTGGTTTATATATTTACAATTGAAAGAAAGATTTAAACTAGACAAAAAGAGCTATGGTTTTGATTTTTTGAAAAATTAATAGGAAATTCTATTGTGTGGTATTGAGGATGAACATATTACTACTAATATTTATAAATTAAGTATGAGCCAGAAGTATGCCAAAAAAGCCAATGCAGTGCTAGGCTGCATCAACAGAGGGATAGTATCACATCACATGAAGTGTTAATACTGGTTTATACTGCACTGGAGAGAGCACACTTGGAATATTGTGTCCAGCTTGATCATCACGATATAAAAAAGATGTTGAGACTCTAGAGAGTGCAGAGAAAAGCAACAAAGATGATTAGGGGACTTGAATCTAAAGTATAGAATGAACATTTGCAGGCATTGAGTATGTCAGTCTAACAAAGAAAAGGATTGGGGATGACATGATAGCAGTTGTCCAGTATTTTTGAGAGGCAGTCACTGGGAAGAAGGGTTCAACCTATACTATAAATCATTTGAGGAAAAGACAAGAAGTAACAGATGGAACTTTATTAAAGAAAGATTCAGTGTAGAATTAATTCTACCATTAATCAGTAGAAATTTCTATGGAATAATATAGGATTTCCTGCTTGAGCGGTGGTTTGGACCAGAAGACTTCTAAGACCCTTTCCAACTCTGTAATTTAATTATTCCTTTTCTGTACATCCATATTGATGGAGTAAAGTTCTGTTAGAAGTTGACTTTATTACATTGAAGTATTCTAGTGGAGGAATGGGAGAGTTGCTGATTACTGATTTTTAATCTTATAGGAGTAAGGCTCCCTAATTTCTCTTGTTCATTTGTATGATTTCTCCCTTTAGTTAACACTGTCCATTATGTTATGATTATTTTGATGGTTGTGCATTGTTCCAGCGAACAGTTTCTTTTTTATAGACTCCAAACTAGAAAACATTCTGTTTTATAGTTTAGAGTACTTCAAAAATGTCTACTATGGCAGGGATCCCCAACCCCCGGTCCGTGGACCAGTACTGGGCCACGGCATGCCAGCAATAGGTCCACACAAAAAGCAAAGCTCCATCCGTGGGATGCAGGCACCATACAAAACCATGCAGCCTCTGGTCCGTGGAAAAAGCTCTCTCCATGGAGCTGGTCCCTGGTGCCCAAAAGGGGGATCTCTGTATTATGGCATTAACAAATACTGCTTAACCATTGATGTGATATGATGCCAAGCATTTTTATTGTGATGTGAGGGCTCAGGATTTGTTTCCACATTAGTTTTTTTTCAATCTAATGTTGCTGATACCTTACTTTGCCACTGGTTGGAAATTAATAAGAGAGAGACATGATGACTATTTAAAATTTCTTGATTATATTATGTTAAGGAAAATAAACTCATAGTTTTTTTTCTGGCAGTCATAAGCTTGTTGATTTTCAACTGTTAGCAGACAAGAACAATAACAACAACAACAATAATAATAAAGTTGGGAGGACCTTGGAGATCATCTAGTCCAACCCCTGCTCAGGCAGGAAACCCTATACTTTCCAGCAGGAAAGTGAGTAATATGATTTCTTGTTGTGTACCATTAGTCTCCTTGTCTAAAAAATAATTCTTTGTGACTAAAGGATACCCTCATTAGGCCTTTTTTTTCTCAATTTCTCAGATGCAGGTAAATTTTCTATTAAAAGAGGACTTTAAAGCATAAGAATTAAAGCTAAGAATAGGCCACCACACTAGTAGATTGGGAAAGAGTTTGAGATGATGGGTACCTGTTTTTCAAAAACTGTAACAGTTTGTGCCACAGCAATTGGATTTGAGGATCACCAACACACATATAATTTGTGCCATTAAAATTTGGAAATTTCTGAAGTTTGGGTGTTATTCATAAAGCAATATGGTATGTACATTTCCACTGTGTTGTGAAAAAACTGAAGCTATTCCATTTATATTTATATTCATTTATTCACTTTCTTCCCAATGTTGGCACTTGTTAGACTGCTGTCAAAAATTAATATTGGCTGAGTGAGTTGTACTTTTAGATACTTCATTTCTGTCTTGCCCATATTTTCCTTAGTTGCTGATGAAGACAGGGAATTTTATTTCTAGTGTGAGGAGGTCTTTGTAGAGAAAGAAAGATAAAAGGCCTAACTCATGTGTATGAGTTATCAGAGTGTTTCTTTGTACAAAGAAAAAACATGCATTTTGAACTATGGGGGGAAATGATAATAGAATCTTCATATCTAGGGATTCTTATTTTTCTTCTTACATATTACATAAATATCCATAAGTATTTATGATGAGTTTTTCAAATGACATTGTAACCAAGCTGGATTAGGTTTGTATTGTTGTAGAAAGTATATCTATATGAGATCCAAAATATTTGCAATTCATCAGATTGTTTTTATAAGTAGTTGTATGACATGTTTTATAAACACTGACATATTTTTGTTTTTGTGTTTTTTCTCTAAGGCCAGATTCAAGCCATCCACAGAACCTCTTTCAATATCTTTGCAATTACTCTCTCTTTCTCTAAGTAATTGCCACAAGTGTATGCTGCATATACATTATAAGGATTTAATCCTATCTGGAGATAGAATAATAGCTATAGGGCATCTGTGGATGTGGGGTGATTTGTTTAATAGAATACTTTATTTGGCTACATGTGAATAGACACACAAGGAATTTGTCACCGGTGCAGAAGCTCTCATTATTATTATTAATAATAATAAACCTAATAATGATACCAATGCTAAGTATCATGGTGGTGGTGTTAGAGACTAAAAGGGGGAAAAACCATTTTAGTTGATTTTGAAGCACTAGCAATCCAAGAGAAGTATTTACATAATGAGAATATGTTGATTACCATCAGAAATAATCACTTGTAAAACTAGAGATGGGGGGCCAGTGGAAGACTTCCATTTGCTGAAACTGTTGAAATGGAAATGAACAAGAAGTATAAGCCTGAGCACCATAAAGTTTAATTGTCATCTGGGACTGTTTTCTTGCCTGCTGAGTATTATCTTTGTTGTAAAGTTCCAATACATCTGTTTTTCTTTTTCTTCCTTCCTGTCTATTTTCTGTGTGCAGTTTCTTCCTATCTCATTGTCATCCAGTTTATTTGTCCCTTCCATACCATACTATACCACACCATACATCACACCACACACATTATCTCATTATAATATAACAATGTTTTGGTAGGTCTTGGGAATCAATAATAAATATAATTATCGCTATAGATGTACGGTGATTATTGCTGGGAAGGAAGGAAGGAAGGAAGGAAGGGAGGGAGGGAGAGAGGGAAGGAGGATTCATCCAAACATGTTGAAATAATAGTCTATAAGAAGAATGATGTTGAATATGCTTGGAACATTTAATTTACATGTTAATATAAATTACCAATCCATCTTGTTCTTTTGAATTCTGTGAGATTTTGAATTCAAGCTTTGGTCTTCTATTGGATCATATGTAATTCATTGTCTTTGCCAGTAGCACTTTGTTTTCAATATATACTGGAGTCTTTTGGAAAAAAAAATGAAGTATTGGTAAAATATTCATTTTAATGGCCTGTAAGTCTTTCTAGTTAAAAAAGATTTAGTCTGTCCCCTATACTATTGTTATCTTTTTCCATCTTGATAAAAATATTTTTAAATAAATCCCTATCTTTTTTGTCAAATTCCTAAGTATTTTAACTATTTACAGTAAATGCTGAAGTCTTTTACTAGATGCAGATTATGTTTTTCCTTCTCTGCTAAATGATGTGTCAACTTTAACAATATGATCCAAAAATTATATTGCTGTATATGGTATATTCTATTCAAGTACTAAGGAGTTAAGTATAGTGTTATCAGGATATAATTTCAATTCATGTGCTAGTCCAACATTTGAGATTTTATTTTCTTAACTTTTGCATTGCTAATGATCTTAATGCCAGCAGAAAAAGAGAAGGGGAAAGGGGCAACCATGTCTTGTCCATTTAGCATGTCCTGCTATTATCTTAGTTGTTTGTTCTTTATACTGTATATTCTTCGTATCAATATGAAAAAAATATATACATGTCACTCATCCTTTTTTCAAAACTGCAGTGTAAAAGTCCATTCCAGATTGGGGTTTTTTTCTGCATTGAGAAAGGTCAAAGCCCCCTGGGTTAATTTATCTTGTCAGTAAGATTCAAATATCTCTGAGGTTGTCACATGTGTATCTGTTTAGTAGAAATCTAGTTTGATCAGGATGCATTAGTACAGTTGAAAACCATTTATTCTTTTTGTGAGTAATGCTGTGAAAAGCTTATAATCTATATTCAATAAGGAAATAAGTCCGCTTAGCTCTAGGCAACTCAAATCTTTTCCTTCTTTATTATTTCATGACGAAGTAAGTTTATTGAATTTCTGAATCTTACTCACTGAATTCAACCTTAACCCAATTTCTTGAAATGTCTTGTCCTATATTATAGAAATACTGTTGCGTTTTGAAGCTGTATTCACTTTCAGTTTTTTTTTTTAATTTTCTCTTTAAGGTTTGAGTTCGGTTATGAATTGATTAAGGACTTTGTGTTTATTTATTTGCAAACATGTTTGCAGACTATCATTCGCTAATCACTTTGTATTTATAAACTAGAATGTTAAAGGTTATTTTTAGTGGTGCTTTGATTATTCATATAAATTAGTAGAATTTTTTTACCATATTTTCTCTTTCATAAATATAAATACTTTAAAAGATGTATAAAAGTTTAGATGGATTAAGAAATGAGTTTTCTTCATGTTATGAAAAATATGGAAGTATTTCTCAGTTCACCTTAGATTTAAAAGAACTGAATACGGTTCATTTTTTCAGTTCTTCTACATATCACATATAATATAGTATTTAATATATATTTAATATAGTTCTACTTCCTGCTGATGTTTATATAGTTGTTACTGATGTTTCAAAGCATAATGCCTTAAGTACTTGGATATGATAAAATAAAAGGGGGCTTAATTTCCCCCATTGCCTTTGTTACACCCAGATTGTTTGGAATGGACTTTAAAAGGATTACTCACATGTAATAGTGACCTGGGGAGTGACTGCGGGTTTGGTTGTATGAAATAAACACACTTATTCCACTCATGCTATGTGTGTGTGTACTGGAACAGAAGGCATAGTTTAATTGTGAATGAAAGGGCTAAATGTATGTTAGTAAGTATGAATTGGTAATGATAAAATTGTTAAAAAAAAAAAAGAAAGGTTGTGAAAATTGCCTGTTATGCTCCAGTAAATGATGATAATGGCAGAATTATTTTGAGAAAAAAAATGTTCAACATTCTAAATGAATGTAATCTGAGGAAACAATATTCTCCTGAGTAGCATTAATGAATGAGTAGGAGTAGCATAGATTGAGATGAAGGATAAAATCAAGAAAGTCATCTTCAAGTACTTTTGGTGAACTCAAAAAGAGTTCTAAAGTTGGAATGAGAAAAGATAATGTATGAACTGGTGTATGGAAATGTTGGAAGCAAAGATAGTTTGAAAGAATAGAAAGATATGGATAAATATAATGAATAATTTGCTACAAACTACACTATATTTTTTATTCTCACACTTTCAATTTCTTTTATTTTTCTTCTCCTTTTCATAATATTGCTTACTTTTGATAGATAGATAGATATTCATGTACTACTTGTATGTTTTTATATACAACCTTTCTTAGGTTTGGTGTGGTCCAAAATTATCAATACCTTTCATGACTAAATGAGTTGGATCTTCAAAGTTCTAACATAACTTCTAACAAATCTATATCAAGCCAATACACACTAGATTAATTTGGCTAATTTTGCTAGTGTTATAGCTTTGCCTCTTACAAAAATTCCTAATAGGACAGAATATATTCACATAAGCTATTGCAGAACAAAGAAATTAATAAGGATAATCTTCTGAGAGAAAGGAAGGGAACAAGTGAACTGAAAACTCATACCAGGAAATGAATAATTGTAGTGTAATGTAGTTTATTCTATTTCTATGCAGCTAGGCTTCTTTTTCAAATAAATACTTTTCTAGGCTTCTTCAGGAATGTCATTTGAACTTACTTTCCATGGCAGAAACAAGACCAAGACCAAATACTGCACACAAAATTGATAAACAACTATTTAAAAAAAAGTCTTGTGCAGATTCAGCAACTGAACAATATTTTGATTTCAAGCTTTGTCAACTATTGTAGCTAATTGAAAAATATATCTCTTGGGGTGTAATAGTTGGAGAGACTGCTTATTTTTTTCCTAGCTCAGTTAGCATTCAAATACTGTAATAATTTACAGACTCACTATCTTAACGGATTACCTTTCAGGCAAATTTCCTTTAAAATTATACCTTTGGAAGACATCTAATGGGATGCAAATCTGCTGCGAGGGTATAATTACTCTTTAAAAAATTAACTGATTGATTCGGCACAGGATCTACAAGTGACTACTTTCTGTATTCAGAAAGATTGATCTCCATTGAGAGAACTTGAACTCTCATCTCCTTCAATTGTTTAATAGAAACAAACTTAAATTACAAAATTATATTAAGAATCCTGAATGATTATACATCCTTTTTGAATCTACAAGCAACAATAATTCAAGGGGATTCCTAAAAGAACTGTCTGGATATGACAGACAAGAGTTTTGATTTCAATAGTTTCTCATGTGTTACATAAGCATTGTTTGTGATCGATTGAGTTATATCTATAATTTATATGAATGCCCAATTCATTCATGGTGATTCCAGCCATCTTACAGAAATAAAATGCCATACAAAATATAGTAAATCCCCATTGCCCTGGTAACCCAATCAAACCAACCACTTGTTAGGCTCCATTCTACCCTGGGCTGTCCAGCCCATTGCCAAAGCTATATCTTCAGGGCCTATTGAAAGCGTGTCAAAGTGAGTTTGGATAAGGCCTTCTTGGTCCCATCAGATGGACCTCCTTAAGAGAGGGACCTATAACATAGTCTGCTTCCCTGCTGTGGTAGGCCACATAGATTTAACTGTAAAAAAACGTCCCTCAAATAACCTTGGTCCATGCTATGGTGGGTTTTAAAGGTGACAACCAGCACCTTGAATTTCTATTAGTGATTATGTTTTCCAGCCTACTATAGTTTGAAATTAGTACACAATTTCATTTGACATGTTTATTTCAAAATTATCGGCATTAATTGGTATACAAGAAAAAAGAAAAGTAAGATGGACATATCCATTGTGGTTATACATTATATTAATGTCTATGTCTTGCATTAATCTTATTTGCTAGAGTATTAAATTCATTCAGTATAATTTAGAATTATACCTACTGTAAAAGAATTACATTTGTTTTTTAGGAAAGCAATGTTCTCTGTTATAATATAGAAAGATTGTACTAAGTGTTTAAAAATTGATAAAATTATACCATATTTTATTCAGCTCATCTTTGATTATATAAATTATATGTATTATTTTCTGTCTAAGCTTATATGAAAGGCTCAACTGAAATGCAGTATGTGATGCAAGCTTCTGTGTTGATATTATTTTCACAAAACATTATACCAATATATGAAAGACAAATTATTTCAAAAATTTTCTTATGTAATTGTGTTTCTTACAAACAAATAAATCATGTTATAGGTCAATGCCTAGATTTGAGTTAAGTATAATTAGGAGCTTATCAGAATAAATCATACACTGTTTTCCCCAAATGCTAATGAAAATGAGTTCAATGCATAAGGAATTCTTGTAAATAAGAAAAGATATTGGAGGAATTTGGGAATTTGCAAGTAAGTAATTTACATGTCGTTAATTTCTTAGACTATTGGCTGGCATTCTTGGGACTTTAATAGTGAATATCTCCTAAATAGTTCAGAAATTACTTTTATCTCTACCTACTAAAAATGCTTTTTAAAATTCTGTTGTGTTATAGAAATCTTCTGCAGCCTGTCTATTTCTTACAACATTGCTATTCTTCCTTCCTTCCTTCCTTCCTTCCTTCCTTCCTTCCTTCCTTCCTTCCTTCCTTCCTTCCTTCCTTCCTTTCTGTTCTTCCAATTGAAAGATTTTGGATTAATTATCATACACTGTCTATGTGTGTGTGTATGTGTGTGTTTGTATTATGCTAAACCAAAGACTCCAAAATATATGCCACAAACAATTAATTAGGATTGAAGTTTCAGTGGAATGTAGGTCACAATTTTAATAAGGGAGTAACAGCTGAAAAGAAAAGGGCAGAGTTCCATAATTCCTACTTTCTACCACAAAGAGGAACTGTGTTGAAATGAATCTAACCAGATAAATGGGCAAAAGCACAGAATGGCAAGTGAATCTAAGAAGAATTATAGTTAGAGAACACCTGGCTACAATGATCATTTCAGTCTTAAGAACCAGAGAAAATATATCCACAAGCTTATGGCTGTCATGTCAGATTCTCTTTATAGAATTGTTAGATCATGGCAACGTGAGCATTGTTCATAGTTACTTTGCAAAAGAATTTGACAAACTATACAAATCTTTATATTGAATATAACAAAATGTGGACTGGATTACACAGTATTAGATGGATAGAATGGCTGAAGAACTTTTCCTGGCAAGTGTATGCCAATGATAGAGGTGTCTAGTGATATCCTTTAAGACTTCATTCCAGGGCCTGCATTATTCAACATATTTATAATTACGTGGATAAGAATTTAGAAAATAAATTACTTGGATAAGGAATCAGAAAATATAACTATGAAATTGGTAGATATAACAAATAAGATGCATAGCAACACTTTAGAACACAGGTGTCAAACTCAGATCATGTCACGTGACGTATCATGACGTATTGTAACATTTTTTGCCTTTGTGGAACCGGGATGGGTGTGGCCTACACATGACGCATTCAGCCCTTGGGCCACCAGTTTGACACCCCTTCTTTAGAGAATACTCTTAATATTCAGGAAAAGCTTGAACCCTGGTTAAAAATGTATAAGATTATTATCAATAGTGACAAATGAAAAGTCCATCATCTCAGTAAGAAAATTCATATTGTAAAAATTCAATACCTAAGGCCTAGTGGAATAACTAGTGGACATCTATAAACCAAGAGGAAGGATGATCTGAATTCCTGGGAAAAAGCTGGAATACCATCTGTAAGAGCCATGAAAATCTTTAGAGATGGACTTTCCTGAATTGAGTTCCTGAATTCCTACAACATCCTGAAAGTTGGAGAGAACCAGTTTCTCAATCATTGTCTTATTTCTATGGCATTTCCCTTCCCTATTGGAAATACACAATCCTGAAGATATTCAGATCCTAAACCACGAATAAATCTAACAACCAAAACTCTGAATTTCTCTCAGAACTTAACTAGCAACTACTGCAGCATTGTAGAATTGTTATGATGGATTCATCAAGAAGCTTCAGTGATTACTTGAACTACCACATTCTGCACCAAATATAGCTTCCAAATACTCTTCAAGAGCAGCCTCATGTTGAACTCACCACCGTACCCAAGTTTGTATATTAGAGATGACAGAATTCAAAGAGTGAATTGTTTGGTACCAGATTAACAGTTATTTTGAGCAACTTTCTAATAAAAACAAAAGTAGGATGTCTCTGTAATTCAATATGATTTTGGTATAAGTGGTGAGAGAGAGACAGAGAGACAGAGAGAGGGGAGGTGTAGTAGTTAAGATAAGTCTTAACTTATCTGATTTTATTAGAACAACATGCAAATAATGAGAGTTTTTAAAATGTAAGCTTTAAATAAGTTTTATAAAATGCATTGAGAAATTATTTGTTAAATTTGTTAAAATTAGAAATATAGGTGTTTGGTTGTGGCAGTAATGCATTTTTAGAACCAAACACAGATCATTAAAAAGTTGTGCATCCATCGGAAAAACAGATCAGGCTACCATGTACATCTCTATATTGAATGGGAAGATCTTATGCATAGAAATAAGGAGGAAGGAAAAAGTGACCTCCATGGGTGCTGATGGTGGAAAAAAAGGAAATGTTTTCTCTGATTTGTATAACAACTGAAGTTTCATTTTAGGACCCTAGACTTGAATAATATGATTTTCCATAGTCATGTCAAGAATCTGTTTTTGCTCCTCTACTAATATTTTGACATGCTATCAAATAAATATCCAATTAAAAAAAAGAACACAAGTAATTGCATTTCTAAGAGCAAAGCAAAAGGGACATGAAAATTACTAATATAAATGTGATTTTCATTACCTTTTAAAACAAAAGATCTACAATCATAATATCAGATAAAACAAAACCTTTGTTTCCAAAAGTTTTCATTTAATATGATAAAATAATTTGCTTTAAAACATGAACAACAGAAGAACAATTTTGAAAAATTGTCCTATTGTAACAGATGGTTGCACTTTTCTAGTCACAAAGGGACGATGGTATCTATGTAAATGTCCTCTTTTTTATTGCACAATCATATCTCAAATTTTCTTTCAAAAGAGAAGACATTAGGAGAACATACTATTAAAATATATAGGAAATCTGTTCTCAATTTTATCAGGATTCATCACATTAGACTTTATTGGATAGCCTGTACTTGTTTTTCTGTAGAATCTGGAGCAATCATTGACTCAATATCTCTAGCCATTTTGGAAGGAAATTTTGAAGTGCTAGTTATAGTTAGCACTCTAAATAGCTCACGTAAAAAAAGAATTCAAACCATATCCCATGTGTCAAAAGATATAAAGAAGCAACAATATAAGTTTTTTTTAACTATTTAAAGCTTAAAGTTTTAAAGTATTTTTAAAAACATTCTCATCTTGTCAATTGATGTACTTTTATATACCAGTACTTTTTTTATAAATATTTTATTAATTTTTTATTTTTACAATCAAGTGCCAAATAGACAATGTGATGACTGAGTCCATTAGTCATTCCGTGATACACATAAGCTTCTTCAAACTAAATCCAATATTACACCCTCCAGTATATTCTCTCTTGTTCTGGTAATAGACATTTTTCCACACTAAGCAAATACAATTCTTATTGTTGTTAATAAATATACAATTGCCTATCAACATTTGTTACATTTTTCTAATAGTGTCAATAATATCATTTAGTATATCTTTTCTAACTGATATTATTGATACTATTAGAAAAATGTAACCAAAGCATATCTTAATTGCATTTGCACTCAATGTCGATTTATTCAGTCTATATATTATTTTTGCTTTTTTTTCAATTTTAATTCCCCATCCATGTTCAAAATATCCCAATCATTTATAATTTCAGAACAAGTTATTTTTGGGTAACTAAAAGCTTCCCTTATTTAAAGTTCTTAGCATATTCTTATTTCTCTTTTCAAATCAAGATATGGTATTCTGATTACAAATTCTATCTATCTAGTTATAATAATACTTCTATTTCTAGCAATCTATTCTTAACCATATTCAAACATCTAATTGGTAATATAACATCCCCTCTAATAGGTCAAAACTTCTGTTTCCTTTAGTCTTACTCTAGCTTTCTTCCTTTGCCAACTAAGGTTCCAAGTCAGTGCGTTTGGATCATCAAATAATTCTTCCTCTATTTTTGTGTATATTATTTGAAACAAGAGAAACAATTTAGTTAAAGTATTTTTGGAAGAACTAGCCCATTGATATTCATTAAACAGCCTCCCTCCTTCTCCAATTCCCCACAGTTCTGTTAATGGCTTTATCTTCCATTCCATCAGCTCCCCTTCCTTATCCTCCAGTATGTTCTGAACCTTGGTTTGTAAGTCTTTTCCATTTCCAATATTATCCTTGTGTCTTCTAAATCTTCATTTATTTGAGTCTAGTCATTAGTTCCTCCCTTACATCCTCAATATTTGTGTCAGCATTCTCTAGTTTTCCTTCTATTTTCTGGATTACTGGTTCCTTCTCTGTAGTTATTTTCTGAGTTTGTAGATTTAAATTAGAAAATTGTTCTTTTATCTCCTTTGTGTTATTTTTAATCTCATCACAAGCTAAAGCAATTGTTTCTTGTATTAATTTCAACATGGAGAGAATTTCTTTCTGTGGTTCATTAGTATTTTCTTGATAATATGGCAGACTGAGGCTTCTGGAGACAGATGTTAAGTATGGAACATTCATTTTATTTTTATCCTTTCTGTCCAGGGAGAAAAAAGAACCATTAAAGGTTGTTTAACAATCAAGATTTATAATCCAAAGTGTTCCATCATATCAGGCAATAGTGTATGTTTCTTCTACAGGAAAATAGTTCCACAATACAGTTCTCAAAGTCAGTATTTGTGTTCATAGTTCAGACAGCCAATTTTACAATAATATCATCTCTGCCATACAGATGAGCAGCCCCCAAGTCTGTTTTTTTTTTCTCAGCTGCAATTCTCAAAAGGTTACTGTTACTCACTTTTTTTCTGTGAATGATTGAGGTCATTTCCAACTCCTTGCAACCATATTGATAGGTTGTTTTTTTTTTTTTTTTTGCATAAAGATCTATCCTTAACCAGGTCTTTCAGGTCTTCCAACCATAACAGCTCTTGGGGAATGGTTTCCCCTCAGTAAATGAATTTTCCTACTTCCTAAAAAATTGGTGAGATAGGATTCATTGATGAAATAGAGTAGAAGAAAGAACATTTTTCTCTATCTCAGTAGTAAAACAGAATTACTGATTGAATATTTACAATTTTAGCAGCTCCTGTAAGATGCATTGCTTTGTTGTAGAATTCAGTTGTTTGATTTAAATGTGCTCAGATTACAAAATTATAGGTAACCAAAACCTGTAGAGCCACATCATAAAAAGTTGTTATTATGTCAAGCTTTACTGAAAGGCAGTTTTTCCATCCCCACTCAATGTCTGTGTCTGAGTATAAGGGGTGTTCATTATCTTGGGAAAGTTTTCCACGTGAGCCAAATTTATTTATTTATTTATTTATTTATTTATGAGACTTATATACCGCTTTAAGTGCAAGCACTCTCTAAGCGGTGTACACCAGTAAGCAATGTATATATATATTTACATTGCCCCCAACAATCTGGGTCCTCATTTTACCTACCCCGGAAGGATGGAAGGCTGAGTCAACCTTGAGCCGGTGAGATTTGAACCGCTGACCTGCTGAACACAGTCAGTTAAAGTGGCCTGCAGTACTGCACTCTAACTGCTGCGCCACCTCGGCTCTTATACAGCACAATCAGTGCTCAAATCAACACTGATAAAAGTTACCCACCAAGTTCTGCATTATACAGACATTCACTGTTGTTTCTCACCAGTAATTGGTGATAATACAATTTTTTTTACCTTTTTCAAAATATCTGGAACACCCGTTGTACACTTTTCCCAAGTGTTTTTTTTAACTACATCTAACATTTGTATTGAGAAAAGCTAGTGAAATGATAGCATAAACATATACCACTAAATATGAAGTTCCTCATGAAGTTCTGCCCACCTACATAATGCATAAATAATTCTCCCACTATTCAAGCTATTTTTTTTTTTTTTTTTTGCCAGAAATGGTCAGGCTAATCAGGAAAACCTGGCAAGTGGTTTAGCAGTCGATAGGTTTTGACATTCCCAGACCACAGAGGGGAAAACACCAACCAAACAGCTTGATTATACTTCTCCACTAGTCCTTATTTGATATGTGAGCTGCTAATAGTAGTCCAGTAGTCAGAGTGAAACTGTCATGCCTATGTGTTGGTTATTGAAAGATTTAGTAAAGAGAATGTCCAAGAATGCAAGAATGATTTATGAGGGTTTTGAGGAAGAGGATCTTGGCACTCAGACATCTTTTCATGTCCCACATGGTAATCTGTGATTGAAAAGAACAAGGAATTTTATTTATTATTGCATGAATGTATGTGTGTGAGTTGGGCAAATAAATTAAAAGAAAAATAACTTTTAGTTATTTTAGTATTTGTACATTAAATTAAATAAATTTTATTTTTGTAGGCCTCACCCACTTTTTCAGCATGTAAATATGAAATATCCACAATGCCTTCTAACTAAATTTGCAAGCAAAACATGGAACGTCATGCTCATATGCATCTAATATTTAGATTCATAGGTATACTGCATATTTATGTATAACATCAGTTGGAAAATATTGCTTTAGGCATAATAAATATAATGAAATCCCCAAGCGTTCCTTCATGGTAAAAGACTTTAAGTAAATAAATAAGAGAAAGAGCGATAGAGAAAAAAAGATTCTTATAGTCACTGCAAGATAATATTTACTGCTGGCCCAGTACAAGTTGGAAGATAGATAGTTCACATGCTCTTGGTCTCTGGAAGAGCCTAAAATCTTGGTTCTGGTGCTTGATCTGAGGGTCACCAAGCATCTGCTACATTGGGAATGGTTGATGGGATAGAGAAAATTATGACCCCCAGACTGCACTTAATCTTAGTTCTTAACTTTTAATCTTTTTATTCTAATTTTAATTGTTTTTAGCACTTTTTAACTTTTTATTATATTGTAAGCAGAGTCATTGTATTAGTGAGTGGGGTGGCACAGAAATTTAATCAATAAAAATAAACAAAATACATAAGAGAGGGAGGGAGGGGAGAGAGAGAGAGAGAGAGGGAATTTACCATGAAAATGCTTACAGCAAAGTCTTACAAACAATACAGACAAAATGGCAAAATCTGTTTGGATGATCTGTTATACAAATTAAATCCTGGATTAAATTTTGATGATTATTACTATTTGGGTTTTTCTGCCTTTCCCTCCCCCATCATTTAAATATCTGAATGCATTTGAACAAGCTTCTTAATCATAATTCAAGCAATATATTGTTTGTAAAAATAAGCTAGAATAAATATACCAAGGTAACTTGATAATTCAATACAGGCAGGAGATGCTTTAATGAACATAAGTGCAATCTTTTGTAACCAGGGCCTGTGTACTTTTTTAGTAATGTGAGAATTTTCTGCATTGAATAAAATGGTCCTGCAGTTTCTCTTTCTCTTCAGCAGATTTCTTCAGGTAGTCCCGAAACAATTATTTTCGGCAATCTTCCAATTTGCCCATCAGCAATTCAGTTCAGATTTACCAGCCCAGTGGCTATGTTGTCTTTTGGGAATGTATTTAGACACTTCCTCCATGTATTTATTTATTGAGACTAACAACCCAACATCAACAACCAGTTGCTATCTGTCCATTTCGGTGGCTTTCAGTATCTACATTTCTAATCTTCTTTTTTACAATCTTCTATATCCCTGGGGGGTTCTTTAATGATGATTAGATTATGTTTTTAATGCCAGCATGGAATCTGATACTAATGCTAGCTCACTTGCAACCTCTCTCTATTTTTTTTAAATGAAAGTTTTCCTTTGTGAATCTAAATTATCCCCTACTCTAAATGGTTTCTCAGAAGAACATGAACAAATTTTTATATTTGGATATCTGCATGGATATTGGAAAAGCCAGGAAGACACAATGAGAGCAGGCATTTAAGAAGAAGAAGCTATTTTACACTTAAAAAAATGTGGTTTCTGTTCAAAGATCTTATTTCTGGGACTAACTAGCCTCAATCTTTGAATCCCTCTTAAAACTTTCAGCCTCTGTATCTGTGAATTGCTTGTCACTGCAGCAATGCCAGCGAGATGATACATTTTCTCAGTTGGTATATATTTGAAATAACCTATCACTAGACAGCAATATCAGCTTGTTTCATGTGTGCAAATGCATCCCTCACTCAAGCATCATACCCTGCTGCAGAAACACTTAAGGCCAATTGATGTGTGCAGTATAGATGGCTGAGCTCCGCATGTGTAATTTATCGATTTCCTGATGATATTGTTCCTCAAGATGACCTTAGCTTTAGCATTCATGCAGTGGTGTTTAAAAGAGACCACTCTATCGAGTATCACACCGAGATACTTTGATGCTGGACAGCATTATAGTTGGTTTCCTTGCTACATAACATCCAACTCTTCCCTTGCATCTTGATTTTGGAGGTGGAAAGCTTCATTGTCAGCTTCATATAAATAACATACAGGTAACAATATTGCAGTTCATGATCATTTCTCACTAATCTAAAACACGTGACACAAATATGGTTCTAACTCTCTATCTTCCTGTTTCTGCTTATCTATCCATATCTATCTTTCTATCATCATCTGTCTGTCTGTCTATCAGCCTAGCTATGAGACACATTGATTTGAGACAATCATAAGTTGTCATGCAAGATGTAGTTTGTTGGTTTTGATTTAGTATGTTGTGTGAATCTAGTTACTGGTGCATTATTTATCAAGTCATGACTTTTAACATCATACATGCAGTCAGTCATGCTCTCGCCAGAAATTACAGTGAAAACTCATATATGCAACTATTAATGTCAGTTTTATTACAGTGAGATTTTGAAAATTATCTTTCTTATTTTACTATGTCTTTACTGTCTTTACTATACAAATATAATGGGGAAAATGAATCAAAAAGAGTTGTGCCAGGAGATAGCGCCTTCAAAGATAAAGATGTATTACCTGTGAAAGTGTCCCTCATATGTGTTTGGCACAAAGAAAGCCTAAGTCTTTAGACAGTTTCAGATTCTCTAATATATCTTTGTGTTGGCCTGACACCATTTTGAAATAAAGCTGCAAATAGCTAAATTCCATTCTCTCTCCCCCCCCAAAAAATGGCTTTTGCGATATGTACTCAACCTGACTTCCTCTGTCAAAATTATTACATCAACAAACAAGGAAGTAGGACACATTAGGCCTCTTCAGTACAGCTGCTCAAGTCATCCAAACTTGATTATGTGTCATAGTTGATGGATGTCACAGCAGTACCTTTCTTTGTTTCTAGGGGTACACAAGGGAGAAAATATTATGTTGACTAAAACATTAATGAAGAGCTTATTTCAAGTGGCATAAGAGAATCTTTGGTCTATAGATGTATAACTCTAGGAGAGAATGCATAGATTCCTTTAAATTTTAAATAATCTAATTTCAGTATTATCCATAACTACAAGGGTTTATGTTGCTGACTTTACATGATATTTTTGACCACACTTACAAAAGTAATACTACTATTACTATTACTAATCTGCCAAAGCTTTGATGCCCAAAGTATAAGTATTCCAGAAGGAAATACAAATTTAACACCCAAATATTACTGGGATCTGACACAGCCATTAACAATAAAAATGCATTAGTCTGCCATTTTGATATTTTCAAAATTCATTTAAAATTATCTGTCCTGTCTCATTGATGAGGAAATGTGCATATGCTATTAGATTCTTTTAAGAATAATACAAATACCTATATGTCTTCATGCTTGTACTACCATGTTGTTATTATGGATTGGTTTGCTTGCTTAAATGACATTTTACAGATGTCTGGATTAAACCATTATTTTATTTTGAGTAGGATTGTTATCCAAGTTTACTTTAAACAGGCATTTCTCTTGTTAGTTACATTTAATTGTTACTTTCTACCACAATGCATTAAGAAATGTCTTCATCAAGAAATCAAATCGGTATAAAGCTGCTACTGAGAGTCTTTTCACTGTCTCTGGAACATCATGCCTTTCTGGTCTCAAACAAATTCTTTAAAAGAAACAAAAAATAAAATAACTCAAATCACTCCAAAAATAAATAAAGCTTTGATGCACAAAGGAAAAGTCAGTTCCACAAGGAAATACAAATTTGATACTCAAAATACTACTGAGAAATAAAAGTGTCAACTTTTTTTATACTCAGTCCCAAATCTTAGTCAAGCATCTCTCTATTCTTCAGTACTAATATACTAAAGTCCATATGCCACCTTGAACTCTTAAACTTCTAATATCAGTGAAGCATTTTGCTCCAATAACATACTGAATATTAGAACTCAACAGCAAAACAGATACAGTGATGCAGCCAATTGATTCCTAATATAGAAACCTCTTTGTAAATCAGATTGGTGGAAACGATTTAAATCAATGTATATGTAAGGTTTTAACTCCAGTCTTTGGCTTTTACAAGGCAAATATGTATCACTGTTTGAAATTTCTTTCTAGAACCCTCCAGAGATTTCATCAAATTTCTAAATTTAAGGCATAACTCACAACAGTTTCTTTTGATTTTGCAGAGCAACCCCCCCCTCTCTCACTCACTCACACACACATACATACTTACAGCTATTCAATTCTAAGCTCTCTCACACATCTACACCTGGCATAGAAATATGTTTACATTTTTCTTTGTATAGCAATTGATAAGAGTCTTTCAAACTCCAACAATTCTTGCTAAATAAAAAAAAATGGTCAGTACTAAGAGGCTAGTAGTAATATTTTTAAAATGTATCCAATATCCAGCAGTGGGATTCAACCAGTTCGCACCAGTTCGGTAGAACCGGTAACTAATTTTTTGTTGCCCAGGCTCAGAATGGACTTCCGGAAGGGGCATCCACACAGAGAACTGGTTGTTCACATATTTGAATCCCACCACTGCCAATATCCATTCAGGAGTTTCATTGACACCATTCACATTTCTTAGATTCTTCTACTTCATTATTGTGTGGATGAATGTGTAACCCTTTCTCCTTTCAACAGGGAAAAATAAGATGGGTTAACTTACATTTACTATTGCAACAGTTGATGGGAGACCTACAGCATTCCTGATATTCCTGAAGTCTC
Organism: Crotalus tigris; assembly: GCF_016545835.1. Taxonomy (NCBI): domain Eukaryota; kingdom Metazoa; phylum Chordata; class Lepidosauria; order Squamata; family Viperidae; genus Crotalus; species Crotalus tigris. The sequence continues at coordinate 3,654,828 of NW_024096690.1, forward strand.
ATTCTCAGCACCTTCAGTCAAGTAATGTGAATTCACAGAATTTGAAGCTCAGGAATAGCTGATGGGTTCTCTAAATATTCCCAATCTCCATTAAAAAAATAATAATTACAAAGCCAAATCTTATTTAAACCATTTAATTTAGTTCATTTCTTTCCAATTTGGAAATAAGTGTTGATTTTACTATTTAGGAATGTGAAAAAGATATTTCTTTTTAAACTATAAATAGTAGCACAGAAGAACTGGAAGAGAGAGTAATTGGTTTCCATTAATAAGACGCTTCACGTACACTAAGCAAATTACGCACATTTTTTGCATGTCAGTTTTTCATTATCACTTTTAACCAACCATAGTTTACAGTTGCTGTGATATGGAGATCCAAGGACAATCCTATGCTCAGATGAAGCCGTCTTTCCTATGGGTTTTCTGTATGTCCACTTCAGTAGATATGAAATTCTATCTGTAAAATAATTTATACTCAGAAATTTCTCTTCTGACTAAAAGAAGAAGATTTGTATCACTATATATGCATCAGAATCCCTGACTCTGAAATAATGTGTTTTAACAGGGAAACTGATTATGAGGAATCAGTTTAATAAAGGTGTGACTAGCATGGAGGAATGTTGAGAAGTTATTTTCCTAAAGGTTTCTTTTGCTGATGCAAGAAAGTTTATAGAAATAAATATCACTAAATGCTTATTGTAATTCCATTTATACTGACACTTATACTCCTTTGTTTCTATATACTATTTCCCCAAATCTCAATCTTTCTGCATTCCTTTCCAATCTACAATTGCCAATGAACCCTTTTGTAGAAAGTAGATGATGCAAATGCACATATCTTTTCATGTGTTTATCTAACAACAAATCAAGCTTCCTAATTAATTTTGCATTAATGACTTTTTCAGAGGAAAAAAAATCACTACCAACACCCTCACCCATAAAATAGTCTGCTTGATTAATGACTGCCATGTTTAGCAATCATTCAAAATAACAACGGTGCTGGAAAAGTACCTTTATGACCAGTACTCACACTTAATATCATTGCAGCAAGCCAGCAGTCACATGATTGAAATTCAGGGGCTTCATAGCTGGCAACAATTTATGACCATCACACTATTCCATGGTCACCTAATTACCATATGCATGCTTCACAGCTGGCTTCCAACAAGCAGACTAAGGGGAGAAGCCAGCAGGAAAATCACAAAATCACAGTCATATGATGCCTTGCTATTGTCAACATCGCTTAGTGATGTGATTGTTCAGTAAGTACTACCTGTATATTTTAACATTTCTGTACTTTATGTTTCTATTTTATTTGTTTCCAAGATATGTGAAGCTTCAAGTGCTAAACCGAATAAGCCCAGGAGGTGTAGTGGTTAAAATGCAGTTTTGCAGCCAAACTCTGCCCACAGTCTAGAGTTCAATACTGATGGGGTTCAAGGTTGACTCAGCCTTCCATCCTTCCTAGGTCAATAAGGATCGAGATTGTTGAGGGAAATATGCAAATAATACTTCTTCATTGTAAACAGCCCATCAAGTGCTAGAAAGCATTATGAGGCAGTATATAAGTCTAACTGCTATTGCTAGTGCGAGAAACTTCTATCTTCTTTATTTTAACAGTGCAAGCAATTCACATACCTACGTAGTGCAGTGTTTCTTGAAGAGATTGCTTCTTCTTTGCAGCACTTTCCAGAGTAACCATATTACCATAGTATAAGCTCAGCATATAAGTCATTAGCAAACAAAGAAAGATTTTAAAAAGCAATAAGACCTCTTGAATATTTTCAAAAGCATTTTGAATCAAAAGATTTTTGGAAAAAAGATTTTTGGAAAAATCTTTTCCAAAAAGACATATGCTAATTCAACTTCCAATCTATTTACTGCCTAAATCTGCTTTTTCCTAGATCACTGGCAGAAGATTTTTAGTATTAAAATAGAGCTTGTACTAAATCCTTGACTAATTCCTGTCCTCTTATTTTTCTCAAATGAAAAATTGTTAGTTTAGTCTGTGAAGCTATGCATGCGTACAAAACAAAACATATAGAAATGGATTCCAGCATGCTTAATCTTCCCTGCCTAGAGCATTTTATGCCTAATTCTCTGACATAAGTATTTCATTTTATTTTAAAATGTCTTAAGAATTCAGTGAAGTCCAATTTTATTCCAATATTAAAACTCTACTCCTTTTAACCCTAATCTACTAATCAACCCAAAATCAATGTTAGCAGAAAGCTTCTATGTTATACAATGCTCAAACAGCATCTCTTGTATCATTCTAAATGCAGATCCAAATATTACACAGGACTGATAAATAAGGATTGCTTTCTACGTATACAGGAGACCCAGAACTACCTAAGCTTATGTTCTACAATCAAAAAGTGATACCCATATGCATAGATTACATATTTAGACATGTGGATAAACTTTAAGGTATTTTATGTATTTCTGGATCAAATATTCTTTCTACCTAAATGAATACAACAGAGGGATGTTTAGTTAATAGAAGTTTGTTTTACTGAAATTGATCATAGACATAAAACAGCGCAATCCATGATTTTTCTCTCCTACATTCCATGTATACCTATTAACTGAAAGTCTAGTTCATTTCATGTTTCATTTATCAAAAAGTAATTTGTATTGTGTTTGCTGGAAATTACTATGTTGAACAATTCACATTTGCTTTTAGATTATTTTGCCTTTCCTTTTTTTCTACTTGTAAAAATAATAAAACAGTAGGCAGAGCTTTTATTTGCCAGTTCCATTTTATTCTTCTTCAAATATCCCCAGGATTTTGCTACTTTGGAGCATTTGATATATAGGTATCAAATTTGGGGAAAATAGAAATCTTGGTCTCCTACCACCACAAGATATTCAATGAAAAGGAAGATAATTTATGAAAATTATATAAAAAAATCCCAAATACAAATTTCTGAAATTGCATATAAATAATGCATACTGGAGATGACTTATATTATATACATACATATATTATACAAATACATCTTTAATTCTAGATGTGGTTGCAGTGCCCTAGGCAGACCTGTGCACAATTTGAGTATTCTCATCTTCTGCTCAAAGAGCACATAGCAGTCATAGCTAGGAAAGCCATTGTACAACCTTGTGTATGTACAATTGTGCCCTTTTCCGGATTGTGAGACCCTAAGCTTAGTAACTCAGGCTTTTATGAGCTAATATTTGGACTACTGCAATATACTCTATCCTTGAAGATTATTTGGCACTTACAACTGTTACAGAATGCAACTGCGTGGACAATTCAAGAGGACCCCTTGTAATACCTCTGTTGTGCAAGCTGCATGATTGTTGGTTTGCTTCCCTGTCCAAAGTTTTGGTTATTACTTATAAAACCCTTAATGTCAGGGGACCAGGTTACCTGAGAAACCATCTGACTACAACGAGATTGACTGACTCCACTCGAGCTGGCAGAAGAGGTATGCTGTGGACCCCATGTTTAAGAAATTCTGTTTTGCGGATTTTAGGAGAAGAGCTTTTTCTGCTGTGGTTCTTGCTGTTTGGAACATGATGCCTCTTGAGATGATATCCTTTCCCATTTTCTTGGCCTTCTGTCTCTGCAGATTGGCCTGGAGCTCTAATGGTGGTGTTCCATATTGGACTGGTTAGTGGATTAAGAAGTAGATCCAGCCTCCTCCCTGTTGGACATTGACCCCTCTGTTAGCTAATTTTCTAGTCTATTCTAATATATTTATTGTTTTAATGTTTTATATTGCAGTCTTTATCATGTTGTAAGCCCTGAAAGTCACTTGATAACAAGGTGTGGGAAACACAACCACCACATATATACATTTACTCACAAGCTTTTACACACAGAAATTCTATTGAAAAGGAAGAATATTGGTGAAGTATGAGCCATAATGGCACAGTGGTTAGAATGCAGTGCTGCAGGCTAATTCTGCTGACTGTCGGCTGCCAGCAGTTCAGCAGTTCAATTTTCACCGGCTCAAGGTTGACTCAGCCTTCCATCCTCCCGAGGTCAGTAAAATAAGGACCCAGATTGTTGGGGGTGGGCAATATGCTGACTGTAAGCCACTCAGAGAGGGCTATAAAGCACTGTGAGACAGTATATAAATCTAAGTGCTATTGCTATTGAATTAACAAGTATGCCATAAATAATATTTGATTAAATATTTAATTAGTTATATGCAAATCTTATAGCAAGTTGCATGTTAACAAATATTGGTATTTTTAATCACTATATTATAAAGCAATTAGAATTCTGTCTTACTAATTGTGGAGATCAAATGGAATGTATTAATATTTATCCATTGATTCCTATTCATCTGCTATGCTACTTTTTATTCATGCAAAATACAGTAGCTGAAATATTTCTTATAGTAGATCTAAAACCTCTCTTCTCTTGTAGTCTGTATTATTAATGTAAAGCAGTTGTTCTCAACCTTTTTAATGCCGTGACCCCAACCGGTCGTAAGTCGAGGACTACCCAACCGGTCGTAAGTCGAGGACTACCCAAATGGTCATAAGTCGAGGACTACCCAACCGATTGTAAGTTGAGGACTTTCCCTGCCTGGGAGCGCCGCGCACGCGTGGTGCCACCCCCTGCGCCGGCCGAGGCGTAGCTGGCAAGGGGCAGCGACGGCGCAGGGCAACCACCAGCTGGGCCACCAGCTGGCCCAGCCCAAGGGAGGTAAGGCACCCGCCGGGCCCCACGCATGCCAGCAACCCTCCCTCGCCCACCGGCCTCCCACCCCCCACCCCTGGCCCTCTTTTACTTACATTTTTAGTAGTTGCTCAGCAGGGAGGGGTGGAAGCTTCCAGACAGCTCGCTTTCACTGCAGACAACTTGCAGCACCGTTTGCAGACTGGGACTTTTGGCGGGCTCAGCAGGGCAGAGACAGCCTGGACAATTCCTATTGGCTTTTGAAAGCCAATAGAATTAGACTCTATTCAAGAGAGTTTATTCTATTGGCTTTCAAAAGCCAATAGAATAAAAGGGAGTAGCACAGCTAAGGAAAAGGGGGAAAAAATGGCGGACTGCATTGTTTGGCGATTCCCCGTGAAATGGTCATTCGACCCCAAATGGGGTCACGACCCACAGGTTGAGAACCGCTGATGTAAAGGATACTGTTCATAGAAGGAGCAATTGTTTAGAGCAGTTTGAAAGGCTGAAAAAACATTTAGCAAATATTCGTGCTGTTTTTCTCTCTGTATGAGCAATAAATTATATATGCAATTCTTTTTTGCTATGGAAGCTTATCAGGGAATCACTATTGGTAAACGAGCTCTACTGAGAGTTCATTTTCCAATTTAAAATAAACTATTTTGTGCATTTAACTCTTCTTTTTTAAAATATCCCTAATGAAATGTAATAAAACTCACAAACCATCAGATGAACATATAGGAGCAATATTAAACCTCTGAGAATGAGTTCTTTATTATTAGTAATATGGTTTTAAATATTCAAAATGTGTGGGTCATAAAAACATGCTTAGGGCAATGTTTTTTTTCATAAATTCATTTGTGCATTTTAATAGATTTTAAACACTTAATAATAGTGATGTAAAAATCAAAGAGCCCTAGTAACATTTGGGGAGATATGATACCAAAGGAATATTAATTTTAATGTATGTTAAAACCCAAAATACACAAAAAGGCATTTAGAAGCTTGCAACTATTCATACAGTTTTTCTAATACTTTGTTCATCTCTACTAGCAAAGATACATGTTTATTTATGATGAGAAAGAAAATCAGAAACTTCTAAGAAATTAATATTTTCTTATGGCAGCCTGTAAACTAAAAATATTCTGTGTTTTTGGAAGAATATAAAAGATGGTAATTCCATTTAAGTATTACAAAACTGATTTATATTCCTCTTGTAAATAACAGATAAATCTTCCTCTGTTCTTACAAGAACTAACAAAGCCTTCACACATATAATTATATATGCACTAGCTTTTATATAACTGCAAATAATTATTAACTCAAAATTTACACATGTAGAACCTAATACGTATGTCTCTACAAGACCTTACTATAGCTGTCTGCATGGCAGATGTGAAGGACTATTTAGAAACACTGTTATGGGGCCAGTGTTACTTTGTGGGTAATTCTGAAATGCTTAAACAGAGATAAAGTAAAATCACTTAGAGAAAAGAGAGAGTAGAACTTCTGTTGTAAGTTGGTGCAATCATAAAATGAGATAGCATTTGATTGCACTGACTTATAAGAGCAGTCAGGCTCTTTCTGCTGTAGTCATTGACTGAGAATCATACATCATTAAGCAAATACTTACCCTAATGCAAGCTATTCTGAGCTTAGTTCCTCCCAGCCCCAAACTTCAATAAGCTAAGGAACCTACCACTTGCCTCTTTCCCCCCTACCCATCTCTGTCCTTTGGGTCACCAGTTCTTATCTTGATTTTATTTTAAATTCTCCTTGAAAAAATTCTAATATGTCTTACTAAGCCATTTGTGTTTACCTATTATTTCTCATCTATAAAATACTTCTTGTGTTGAGAGCCACAAAGATATTTTGGGGCACAATCTGATTTTGTATTTATTTCATATTTTCAATTTTGGACATCTAATAATCATTTTTAAAATATACATTAACCTTGGTATTTCCAAAAATATCCATGTCATCAAAATGTCAGGTCATGGTCGAGATTTAAATCTTACCTAATGATATGATTTTTTTTATAGAAATAGATTGACTGATAGATTATATATTTAAAATAGAATGGAGTAATATTTTTATTTTAAGTAGTATAACTATTTTGTAGTGGAAGAAGAAATAAGAGAGATTTGTGATAAGAGAAGAATTGGTACTAATCAATGACTTATTAGACTAAGAATTAGAATATATCTGGAAATATTAGAATGTTACTGTCGGAATATTATGTGTATTGTAGAAGGGATACCCGAAGTGCTAATAATATGTTTATTCAAGATTAAATTGGATTATGGTAATTGTAAATTACTAAAGTTTAAAAACAGGATTTGGATTTACATAGATGTAATGTAGAAATAGATTAACCTAAATATGTTATACTATTTGAGGGATACAGAGAGGGAACACTTAATGAATTAATTTGATATAACATGAAAGAAGACACCAGCATAATAATCCTACCAGCAGACAAGGGCAACGCCACGGTGGTTATGAACACATCTGACTACCAAACCAAATTAACCAACCTACTCCAAGACTCCACATACAAACCCCTAAATACAGATCCCACCACCTACCTGGAAAAAACCACCAGATCCAAAATAAAAGCCTCCCCCATTAGCGAAGAGATCCAGCAAAGAATCATTCCCAGAGAGAAATCATCCAGATGCCCCAAACTCTATGGTCTCCCCAAGATACACAAAAAAGGAACCCCACTCAGACCTATAGTCAGCTCCATAGGCTCACCTCTACAAAACCTAGCCAAATATCTCGCCAAACAACTACAGCCCTATGCAGAATCCATCACCTCACACGTAAAAAACTCATTCCAGTTTATAGAGATCATAAAGAAACAAAACTTACAGCCCAGCGACCTACTAGTGAGCTTCGATGTCATATCCCTCTTCACCCAAGTGCCTATCAAAGAAGCCTTGACAGCTATTCAAAACAAATATAACCCCCCCAAACACATCTTAGATCTGACCAACCACTGCCTATCCAACACATACTTCATCTATAATGGACAAAAATACAAACAAACAGAAGGAGCACCCATGGGATCACCCCTCTCACCTGTCATTGCCAACCTCTACATGGAACACTTTGAAACCCAAGCTCTAGAAAAATCGGATCACAAACCCAAACTCTGGCTCAGATACGTAGACGACACCTTCATAATCTGGCCACATGGGAAAGAAAAACTGGACAACTTCCTCACACACCTCAACAGCCTACACCCCAAAATACAGTTCACCATGGAAACAGAAGCTAACAACCAACTTCCTTTCCTGGATGTCTTAGTCTACAAGAAATCCAATGGCTCCCTAAGACACACCATCTACCAGAAGAAAACACACACAAAACGCTATCTGCACGCTCTCTCACACCACCACCCAGCACAGATCAACTCTGTAGCCAAGACACTCATCTCCAGAACAAAACGCTTAGCTGACGAACAACACCTAAAACCCAAACTACACACTCTCACCAATGTACTAACATCCAATGGATTCCAAAGAAATAAGATTACAAACCTAATCCAAAAAGAAACCCCCACTAAAATCCAAGACAAAGAACAAGAAAACGGCAAAGCCCTCCTCCCATACATAAAGGGCACCACAGACAGAATCAGTAAGATCCTCCATAAACACAACATCAAAACAGCATTCTGCACAAACAGAAAAAAATATCCATCATCCTTAGAAACCCCAAAAATAAAATTGAATTAGAAAATCAAGGAGTATACAAAATCCCATGCACCACTTGTCCCACCACATACATCGGACAAACCAACAGAAGAATAAGTGCACGCATTGAAGAACATAAGAACTCAGTCAAAAAAGAGGAACCAACATCTTCCCTGGTCCAACACCTTAAAGCAACAGGACATGAAATTGACTTTAAAAATACCAAAACCATTGCCAAAAGTGAACATTTTAATAACAGAATAATCAGAGAAGCCATCGAGATAGAAAAACGCCCACACAGCATGAACAAGCGAGATGATACCTCCCGCCTACCAGCCATTTGGAAACCCGCCCTTATTGACAAACGACTCCCGAACACAAAAAATGATACCAGACCCACACTCACAAAAACCACACAGGATGTCACCACCACACATCCACGCAAAAAACAAACCCAAAGCCACACCGATGACGAGGCACGACCACAAACCAGAAGCCCGACCACAGCTGCATCATTAGCCCCTTTAAACCCCTCCAATCCATACATGAAGCAAACTGACACCCTCCATGAAGAGGAGACACAACCACGAACGAGAAGCCCAAAAATAGCAAGGCAGCCCAAAATCTTAAACCCCTCTGCAACTCAGACTAACCTGAGCACAACCAAACAGAACACTCCCCCAGCCAATCAGAGCACAGCCAAGCCCCTAACCATTCAAAACACACCTCCACCCAATCAGAACACAGCCAAGCTCCCACCCAATCAGTTCATACCCCCACTGGCAGTTAAAAGGAAGAAACAGCTAAGACCACACATTGCTGCTCAAAGCACAAAGCTGAAAACACCAGCCTGAAGATGACGAATGAGACTTCGTCGAAACGTTGCCAAGACACTTCCAATTTTACGCGGGAGAAATATATATATATATGACTTTGTCTTTGGATGATTGATTACCGTATCACCATGGTGTTTCTTGAGCACTCTGATGTAAAAATTAAAAAAACTAATAAAACTTGTTTATAAAAAAAAAAAATCTCAGGTCATGTTCTTCTGCCTACAAAAGCTTCTTTTTCTCAGCAATATCCACACTTTCATTCAAACCAAGCAGCAAAGCTGCAGAATTCAGTTTTAAATCAGCAAGCATTCATTTGCCCAGCTGCCTTCTCTACCCTACACATTTTGCACCCAGCATCTCATTGTCTTTGCTATCTCTTTTTCAGACCCAGATTCTTTGGCAAATATTTCTTACATGTGACTAAAGCTGCACTGTCTTTAGAAAACTTTTTCCCCAAGGTAGCTATAATTGTACTGTCTTTGGAAACTCCTCTCCCCTCACCCCAATTTCTAAATGGCTAAAGCTGATGTTGCTTGTTGGGAGCCTATTTCTCTTGCTACAATTCTACGAGGGAGCGAGGGGGGAGAAAGTATGCAAAAATTACCATGAGTGTCACTTTCTCCAGTTGCTGCTCTGTTGGCAGAGCTCCTTGAGATGATGATCAAAGCAATCAGATCTGCAAATGACATCTTTGCTTTGGTTATCTGATGCCAATTACTGCCCAGTTGTCCCTCTGTGATCCCTGCCTGGCATTGGCAGCCGCTGGCTAAATGCAGCTCTTCTCTTCCGTTAGGGACTCAATCCCAAGCCAAGTATGTACCTTTCGTAGTATTTGCTGAACAAAGACAAAGGGTCCTTATGACTGTTCAACTATTTGTTCTTTAAATCTATGCTCCTTGTTGGTTAAGGCAACCCATGGAGATGTGTGAATAGTTCCTAGCTGTAATAAATTCTTCTTTCAGTGAGGGGTTTTGTCTCTTAAGGAGGCTTTGGTTTGCATCTTCTCAAGAAGCCATTGCTGAACCCCACTATACTGACCAACTTTTGTGCAGTATTGAACCTCCCCTTTTGGGGGAAGATGATTGAGAAGATGATTGACAAGGTGAAAGCAACAATTTCAGAGGACAGTGGATGAAGTGGATTATCTAGATCAGTGGTTCTCAACCTTTTTAATGCCGCGACCCCCAACCGGTCGTAAGTTGAGGACTACTCAACCGGTCGTAAGTCGAGGATTACTCAACTGGTGCAGCACCGTTTGCAGAATTGGACTTTTGGTGGGCTCAGCAGGGCAGAGACAGCCTGGACAATTCCTATTGGCTTTTGAAAGCCAATAGAATTAGACTCTATTCAAGAAAGTCTATTCTATTGGCTTTCAAAAGCCAATAGAATAAAAGGGAGTAGCACAGCTAAGGAAAAGGGGGAAAAATGGCGGACTGCGTTGTTTGGCGACCCCTGTGAAATGGTTGTTCGACCCCAAATGGGGTCCCGACCCACAGGTTGAGAACCACTGATCTAGATCCTTTTCTGTAAGGATTCAGACCCAGATATGGGATGGAAACTACATTGATTGTTTTTGATTTCTGGCTTGGCCAGGAAGGTCTAGGACAATTGGCCACAGCCATGTTGCCATGACCACTTCATTGTAGCCCCCGCAGCCCAGCTGACCCACTGTGCCCCTCCAGCCCTGCCACACTGCCATGCTTATCTAGCCTCCCTCCCACACCACCATGGGCTTTACATCCCGGACATCCCTTTGCCACTGGCCCTATCCCACCACTGCCTCTTACCCAGCAATTCACTGTGGGACAAATCTCCCCGGCTGCTGTCACATGTAGAACAATTAGCCACGCAGGATAACTCAGGAAATAGAGCTTCTTTAATTAATTAAATAAATAAAAAACAGGACTATGTCTTCACAATCTTAACTTCTCCAGTATTCTGGTATCTCATTTTGGCTTCCTGCTATCTATCTAGTAAGCTGCTGAAAAATAATTCAGTCACCAATATGATTATAAATTTTATTTTAAACATATCAAAATTCCCTAACTGTTCTCAAATCCAGCAGAATTTCTTGGTTGGTCCTTAATTTACAGATCCTTTGTTGAATCTCTCGTTGACTTTTCTTTGGTTATCTTGCCATTCTTATTTTTCAGGTCACTTATTCCTTTCTAGATAGTCCCATTTATCATCAACAAAAGATCTCCAGTTCCTCACAAGATCTTCTTTACTGAAGTATAGGCTTGGAACAGTTTCTCAGAGTAAGAAAAGGTCTAAGGTCTCTTTGACCTCCTGTTCAGTTCTCCCTCCACTTCCATACTTACTCTGTTTCCAAAATTTAGACTGTATGGTGCTGGATTATATAATAATTTTGTCTTCCCTAACAAGAAGATCAGTGTCAATTAGTAAATGGATGCACAGCATCCCCAAATCAATATCATCTGAATTTAACAGTAAATTAGGGTAACTACAATATTAATATGGCTACATGGATCTATGATAAAATACATTTGAAACAATCAAAGAACTGTGAGTTAACCTATTTAATAAAGAAATCATTTTTTCACCCTTTTTACTTGGAGGATTTTAATTGCATGTATATTAGTACTTGAGGACCTAAAGCACCAGTTGCCTTCAAAACTGCTTCTTTTGTTACTGAACAAGGCAGCAAACCATGCATAGATTTTTTTTCCTTGGAGAAAAAGCTGCACAAACTACGTGATCCTTTAGAACACGAGTGTCAAACTCGCACATCGTGTGACGTATTTTGACATATTGTGATGTTTTTTGCCTTTGTAGAGCCGGCATGGGTGTGGCCTACACATGACGCATCTGGCCTGCGGGCCGCCACTTTGACACCCCTGCTTCTTTAGAACATGTTTAACTGTTTTTTGGATTAGCACAGTATTTTTTTTTTAAATAATACTTGAAATTTTAAATTGTCTTTTTAACTGAATTTCTTAGTTTTCTTGAAAATAGAGCTATCATAGCTGGGCTATAAAATTCAGGTAACAGTAAAGAGTTAATATTTTCTGAATCTCTTTAATTCCTCCTAATGACCATCTGAATTTTTGCAACCAAAATATGGAATCATGTTTAACAGCTATTGAAACAAACCTTAGAAATTGGGCAGGCAATGATTACTTTGAAGATGTTCTGTTTCATTCATCCAGGCTTTCTTTTAGTAACAGGCTCTACAGGTTAGAAGAGGAAGTTGGAGAGGGATGGTTTCCAGATGATTTAAGACTATATTAGCCCAGTAAATGGGAAAGGTATTATATAGGTGCCTGCAGTAGGCTTGCTGTTTGAATGTATTTGGTTTGTCTCGAATGTTAAATTATATATGTTTTAACTAGTAGTCTCTGGAGTTGACAGTATGGTGGAATTATTCTTAATAGCAAATGTAATGTGGGGTGATTGATCCATCCATTTGGAAAACAGAATATCTTTTGAAGTCAAGAGCAGATAAAAGGGCTTACTGACTGACAGCAATTTATGCTGTTTTTGTTTTTAATTCTTTGACTTCTGACACTTTAAGACAGGGCTTTATAAAAGAAGGATGCTGTCTCCTAGGGAAACTGCTGTATTCATAACTCAGAAATCTTCCAGTAAAAGGCTGACACTCAGATCTCAAAGATATTAGGTTTTTGTTTTGTTTTGCTTTTTTTAATGGGGTATAGAGGTTTGTGGGCCTGCTGTTTCTGTTATTAAATCATTATGCACCTACCTCAGGGGTGGACACAAGGAGTCAGATAGCAGTCTGAGCAGAATAAACTTTTTTCATTCTCCATAGCATGAAACTTTATATTAAAAATGCTTCAGCTAGACAACCCTAACAAATGTTTACTCAAATAAAAGAAAGCAATAAATAGTAAAATATTCTACATTGAGTTAAACAATACACTGGGTAGGAATTATATAATATATCTTATTAAATATAATAATAATAATAATAATAGTAGTAGTAGTAGTAGTAGTAGTAGTAAAGTTGGAAGGGACCTTGGAGGTCATCTAGTCCAACCCCCTGCTCAGGCAGGAAACCCTATACCATTTTAGACAAATAGCTATCCAGTCTCTTCTTAAAAACTTCCAGTGTTGGAGCATTCACCGCTCCTTGAGGCAGGTCGTTCCACTGGTTAATTGTTCTAACTGTCAGGAAGTTTCTCCTTAGTTTTAGGTTGCTTCTCTCCTTGCTTAGTTTCCACCCATTGCTTCTTGTCCTGCCTTCAGGCGCCTTGGAAAATAGCTTGAGTCCCTCTTCTTTGTGGCAGCCCCTGAGATATTGGAACACTGCTATCATGTCCCCCCTCGTCCTTCTCTTCATTAAACTAAACATACCCAATTCCAGCAGCCATTCCTTATATGTTTTAGCCTCCAGTCCCCTAATCATCTTTGTTGCTCTTTTCTGTACTCTTTCTAGAGTCTCAACATCTTTTTTACATCACGGTGACCAAAACTGGATTCAGTATTCCAAGTGTGGCCTTACCAAGGCATTGTAAAGTGGTATTAACACTTAACGTGATCTTGATTCTATCCCTCTGTTAATGCAGCCCAGCACTGTGTTGGCCTTTTTGGCAGCTGCAGCACACTGTTGGCTCATATTTAAGTGATTGTCCATTAGGACTCCAAGGTCCCTCTCACAGTTACTACTATTGAGCAAGGTACCCCCTATACTATACCTGTGCATTTGGTTTTTCTTGCCTAAATGTAGAACCTTGCTTTTTTCACCATTGAATTTCATGTTGTTAGACAGCGTTCAAGTCTGTCCAGATCCTTCTGTATCTTAAGCCTGTCTTCTGGAGTGTTGGCTATTTCTGCTAGCTTGGTGTCGTCTGCAAATTTGATGAGTTCCCCATCTACCCCCTCGTCCAAATCGTCGATGAAGATGTTGAAGAGCACTGGGCCCAAAACAGAGCCCTGGGGCACTCCACTGCACACTTCCCTCCATGTAGATGTGGTTCCATTGAGGACCACACGCTGAGTACGGCCAGCTACGGATCCATCTGGTGGTGATGCTGTTTATCCCACATTTTTCTATCTTGTCAAGTAGTAGGTTGTGATCTACTTTATCAAATGCCTTACTGAAGTCCAAGTAAATTATCTGATCCACTAATTTTGTCACTTGGTCAAAGAATGCAATAAGATTTGTCTGGCATCATCTATTTTTGGCAAACCCATGTTGGCTTTTAGTAATGACTTTGTTTGCCTCTAGGTGTTTGATTATCTTTTCCAGCTTAATTTTCTGGTGTTTATATTTAAATTCAAATAAATTCCATGCCCAAATCATGATACCGTTTTTTGTTTTTTTTTTCATTCTGGTTTTGTTGTATAGCCTAGATTCACAAAGCAGTTAAATCACAAATTTGTTGTTTGGTTGATTTTGGTTTAGGGTATGGTTTAATATTTTGGCCATTGTGGTTTAGTATTTTCATCAACCTAACCATGATATGTTATTCCATATACCTGGGCATCAGGCAGAGGCAACATTGGTAATGCTTTTGGATAGTCTCCAGAGAAATCAGGAAGGGGCAGTACGTATGTTCTTACTCTTCTTGATCTCTAGGCAACTTTTCAATACCATCAACTACATTATTCTTCTGGATCAGTAGCATGGGTTGAGAGTCAGTGGCACACCAACCAATACCAGATAGGTTTTTTTAATTGGGATGGAAAGGTTCCACCTTCATCCTCATTATGTGGGTTTCTGCAGAATTTAGCACTCTCTTACTCCTATTTAACATTTTTATGAAGCCACTGGGTGAGATAATTTGTTGTCATGGGTGTTGTCATTAATTTCCAGTTATAAAACCCCCACACCTGATGAACTAAGTGATGCTGTTGATGTCTTGTCCTTGTGCCTGTAGGTTGCAGGGTTCTGAATGGGGAAAGAATTTTCAGCTTGAACACTGTTCAACATTGAATTTCTTTGGGTTTGTGTTCTTCGGGTAATGGGATTTTACGTCTTTTGTTCTGGATGAAATTTCACTATTCTAAATAGATTCCGTGGACAACCTGGGATCCCTCTATACTGACAATTCCCACTCAAGAATCAGATGACAATTGTGGCTAGGAGACCCTTTATACTGCTTCATGTTGTATGACAATTGCACCCCTTCCTGGATCCTGAGCCAATAATCAAAGTCACTCATGTCCTGGTCATCTCCAGATTGGATTACTTTTATCCACTCTACATAGGGCCATTCTTGGAAAGGAAAAGCTTAATCTGATGCAAAGGACAGCTGAGTGCTCAGCTATGTGTGCCCCCAGGATGGTGTTCTTTAAATTGCATTAGCTACCCATTTGTATCTGGAATGAAAAAATCTGGTTTTGATCTTTAAAGCATTACGAGGTTTGACACCAAGTTATTTGAAAGACCACCTCTTTCCAATTAAATCTACTTATCTTATGAAGAGAAGTATGCTGCAGGTCCCATCTACCTAATAATTCCATCTGGAAAGACTCAGATAGCATGCCTTTTCTGCTGTGGTCCCTTTCCTCTGAAATCTCCTTCCCCCTGAGGTGATGTTGACTCCATCCATATCTACCTTCTGGAAGGCCCATAAATCCTGGTTTTTTTTTTTCACCAAACTTGGGGATCTCATGGTGATCCTGCAAAGTATTTCTTCAGTATTAAATGACTGATGTTCTCCAGATTTTTATGCTCTTTATTTATGTTTGTCTGTTTTATACTTTTTATTTATGTTTGTATGATTTATGATTTTAAATCTTTATATTTTTGCATGCTGTCCAGTTTATATAGGTGGCTATATAAACTATTAAATAATAAATGGCTACCATAGTTTATTGTGATGGTGATGAACCCAGACCAGAATGGAAGCTTTAGGCTCCCACTGTTGGCTGTGCCCACTTTGCCTCGAGCCCCCCACCTCAGCCCAGTCCCAGCCAGCTTTCCCCCTCTGCTGAAACTCCTCCCATGATTCTCCCTGGCCAATGGGTCTCTCGCCCTCTGCCCCTTGCCCTTTGACCTGGCCCATTCATCCAGAAACCTTTTGTCTCAGGTGTTTCATTCCACAGGGCAAGAAACCACCAGCCATTTGGGTGGCAGGCAGCAACAATAGTGCTGTGAAGGTTGATGGAAGGGGCTGTGAGGGGAATGTGATTGATGACAGGTTACAGGAGAGAGCAAGATCTGCAGAGGCAGCAAGTAAACACTGCTTGTGAGTTGCTGTTGGAGGTGCGAGGGGTAGGTAAATGCTGCGTGCACCCGGCTGCTGGGCGTGCCTGGGGGGAGCAAGGCATCAGTAAGCGTGGCTGCTGGAGGTGCCTGGGAGGACATCAAGGCACCACAGTAAGCATGGCAGAACCCCCGTTTGGCATCAGGCTGGAGTGCAGGTGTGAAGGCAACGGCACAGGGGAGAGGTGCCTGCAGTGGCTTCCTATTTTTACCCTCTGCCATTGCCTCCGCACCTGGACTCCATCCTGATGGCTAACAGATAGTTTGGCTGCCGCCCTCCCTGCACCCAATCCTGCTGCACCAATGCTGAATGGGAAGATCAGTGGCCTTCCATGGTGCGCCACCATTGTTTGACACCCCCCACATACTATCAGCAGTCATACTTACAGCTGATGTCCTGCCCCCCAGGCACCCCCAGCAGCTGTGCTTACCGCCGATGATGGGAGCCTAAAGATCCTAGATCAACTCAGACAGTGCTGGAAAGTAAGTCTACTATATTAAATTGTTTTTTTAAAAAATGTCATTGTCTATTGGAAGTAAATGAAATTACAAAGGGCTTATATCAGAAATTGCTTGGATAATAAGCAAGCCACTATTTCCTTATATAAACTGAGAAAGAGCAAAAAGGAGCAAATCCTTATAAAGAAATCAGAACAGGAGGAATGGGAAGTACATTTTCTTTCGTCAGCATAATTGGAATCATTGGAGTGGAGGTTTTTTGTTGTTGTTTTCATTTTTTAACCCTACCTAAAAGTAATTTTATTGAAAACTTGGTTATAGTTTTAGAGTCAATAAATCTCTCCATAGAGGAGTAGTAGTAGTAGTAGTAGTAGTAGTAGTAGTTGTTGTTGTTGTTGTTGTTTTGGCCTGGTTCTATTCTACCCATCATATTAAACTGATGTTTACATTATTTCTCCAAATATGAGCAAGGATTCCATATGCAGAATTGAAAGAGAGATGAGCATTTTCTGTGTACGAAACATAACTGTTTTATTTCCAGTTTTGCAGATATCTCAGTTTCACGGAATCCATCGAATGTTTGTATACCTATTCTAATATCAAATAAAAGTTTCTTACTTTTTTTTAAGTGAACAGATTACATGTTGATTTTTTTTTCTCCTTTACTGAGATAGAAAAAGCTAAGCAGGCCATACAAGGAAAAAGAGAGTTCAAATGAAAAGTCTGCCCTGAGGTTTCTTTGAAGGTTAAAGTACAAGAAATGTAAAATACGTTAACTGCTGTTCAGATTATTTTCTACACAGTAACAACACAATTGCTTGATTTGTCTTATATTCATCCTGAATCTGACTCCTAAGACCCTTTGATTAAAATAATATGTATCTTCTGGCTGAAAATTGTATTTATTTATAAAAATAATATCCCACTCTTCTACCCAAAAATCATCTGTCCTATTCTTTGAATGATGTGCCTACAGCTCTTTCCATCAGTGATAGGAGAAGGGGCCTTAGATGGATATAAGAGGTTCCATTTGACAGGTGAATTGAGGTAGGCCTATGCCAGTGGCCCCCAACCTTTTGGGCACCAAGGACCGATTCTGTGGAGAAAGGTTTTTCCGCGAACCAGAGAGGGCCTGATTTCATGTGCTGTCTGCATCCCTCAGATGGAGCTTCGCTTGTTTGTGTGACCCGGTTTCTGGCATGTTGTTGTCCAGTATCAATCCACGGACCTGAAGTTGGGGACTCCTGGTCTATGAAGTTTCCCTGCCTTGTATAATTCATTAATGTCTTTTATGAAAACTCTTTGTTCCTCCAATATTGCCATAGCATATTGTCCATTATCTTCATCAAGGATGTTTAGCACGTTAATATGATGACTCCAGCACCAATTCTACTTCTGGTTGTACCAAGAAAAAGAAAACAAAATGACAGAGTTTAACTCCTTCCCCACTTTCTTAGTAGGGAACAGAGAAAGCTAGATATGTAAAACATTGTTTGTAACTGTAGGGCAAGCACAAACAGATTAGAAGGAAGGAAAAATGACAGACTACAACCTGAGATGAAAAAGGAGACAAAGCAAATAACATGTCAATGTCAGTAGCCACAGAGCTCTTGAAGAGATGGCTGCCCAGACAAAGAAAGCAAATACTGAGTTAGCAGGTACACAGAATCAACCAGGCCCCTGTTAGTTCTTTCAATTGAATTTATCTAGCTGAACAATAAGATCCCTTCTGTAGATTATATGGTTAATTTGTAGCGAATGAAATTCAGGACCTGGTCTGAGCTGAATTTTATGACACTAAGAAAATAGAAAAGCATTTTTTTATTTTGAACCCTAAAAATCTTTGATTCTGCTTTGGTTGTGTCTGTCAGTTTTTAGGAATGTTCTGGTGAGCAATAGGGTTAAAGTCTCCTTAAGATAGAATACCAAAGAAAGTTGTAATTAAATTAAAAAGGTTCTAAACAGGGATAGAAATATATCATCCTTATTTCAGGAGGCTCTCTATATCTGCACCCATTTATCTGGGAATTTGTAAGACAGAAAGAAACTTAGGAACGTGTACAAGGGAATATAAAGGAAAACATTATTCTACAAAATAATCAAAAAGCTTCTGTAGTATGTTGGCCCTGCAAAAGTTTCCCAATGAGGTGGTGCCCTGTAGAGCAGTGGATAAAATTTGTTTTATCTTAAAATGTTCTGATTAAAATAGATTCTGATATGGCATGGATGGCAACAATAGAGCCTATTACTGTAAACTGTTGTTAGAGTCTGCATTTTGATAAAGCTGCATAAACACTAATGATATATTTAAGAATATCTCTCTCTCTCTCTCTCTCTCTCTCTCTCTCTCTCTCTCTCTCTCTCTCTCTCTCTCTCTCTCTCTCTCTCTCTCTCTCTGTAACATGGTTTGCTTAGCAACAATTTCACTTAACAGCCTGATAGTTGGATATTTACCTTATATTTACCATTTTTAAAAGATTGATTTTTCTAGGGAATTAAACTGAACAGAGTAGTATGCAGATAACTGCATACAAAGTATGCGTATACAAACCCACATGCACCTTTACTATAAAGATTGGCAAAGAAGAACTCATACCCTGAAGAGCCTGGTGGAGCAGTGATTAAGTGCAGTATTGCAGTCAAACTCTCCCAAAGCTTGGAGTTCCATCCTTATAGGGCTCAAGTTTGAGTCAGCCTTCCATCCTTCTGAGGTCAGTAAAATGAGGACCCAGATTGTTGGTGTCAATATGCAAATAATGCTTCAACATTATAAACCACCCAGATAGTACTATAAAATGGTAGAGGTGGTGACATGTAAGCCTAAACGCTTTTGCTGTTGTTATCCCTATCTATTAAGGAGGGGAGAAAAGTATGATGCCTAAATTAAACCAGAATGAATAAAAATGTCATCTCTTTTTTTAAAGAGGGATCAATAAGCTTAGTCATCAAATGGTTTATTTTAAAAGGACCTACTATCAAATTTGCTCAAATGTGATATGTACAGAGAACATGCTGACATAGGAAGTGACTAAACTCTGAGAAGTGAGTTTTCAAGTTTTCTAACATTCTATAATATTTGTGAACAGAATATTTTCAGGATAGTGAGGCATTTCAAATGTAGTCTTTAATTTCATGTAATCACCTTAAATCTCTCCCTCTTGCTGCATCCCATTTTAAGAAACACTTCTATTTTATTTGAGAAGAAAAGCCTAGCTCCATTAAGGCAAGAGCCATCACCGTTTTTTCTGACTCTAAGACACCACATTCTTCCACCTGTACAGTACAATGTACAAGTACATATATATACTGTATATATAAGGATAAAATATTTTCTTACAGAGATGCAAACTTATCCATCATGCTGTATATTCTGTTCTAGCTATCACAGGTTATGCTTTCTAAAGTTAGTTCAAATGAACACCTGAGCAGGAGATGAGCAATCAATCAATAGCTAATTCTAGTATGTGAGAAATCAATCATTAGGAGCTTTTGACAGGCGATGTTGTAAACTGACTTTCTTGTAACAGAGAGAAATCCTGTTGGGAAACAGGGAGGGGAACTTATAGGGGTTTGTTAGTCTTTACCATATTTATATTTCCATGTAATAATGGAGATTTGCAACTCATCCTATAAATAAATTTGAGGAAATATTTTCACTAGAGAAAAGTATTATAATCAAGTTGCCATTAGCTAGTAATAATCTTAAATTAGTACAATGATGACCAGAGGCTAAATGTGTTATTCTTAGAATTGCTTGTTTTCATGTTCAGTGTAGTAATTTTTAAAGTATTTAACCTTAGGAAATAAATTCCTGCATATGTTGCAAATCAGCAGCACAACAAATAAACCAATGACTGTGAGAACATGTCATATATTCTCTGTTATTCTGATTGGCAGAATAAGACTGATTTTAAACACATTTCATATACAAAGTCAAAACTAAAACAGAGAGATGTAGACATGAAGGAAATTTTCTAATTCTGTATCTACTTTTGGTTTTCAAATTTTGCATGAACTGAAACTTGGGTATTCCTCACTATATGCACTTTCTTGAATTTTGCATTACAGATTGAAATTTTGAAATATATATATAAGGTAAAAATATGCAGAAAATTATAATATACTATTTACGTTATAGGAACATAAGCTTCTTCTCCCCAATTGATACCTCCTAATTCAATTGGGAGCATCTTCCATTTGCTAAAAAAAAGATACTGGCTACATCAACAGAGCTGCCAAGCTCTCCTCCTATTCCAGAGGTGGCAGGAACTCATGCCATCTTAAATCTTGAGGTTCATACAGCATACCCTTAATTGCATGAGGGTTTTTTGCATTGCTGCCCGTACAACCTTCAGGTTCTAAGGGCAGTGAATGATTGCTCTCAATTCCAGTCTGGCCCATCACCACTGTGCGTACTGCACAGTGTTCCTATTTCATGCACTTCTATTTTTTTCTTTTCAATTTTACTGTTAACGTTCCCTTCCCAATTTTTGTTTATTGCTGATGACCAATAGTGTCAGCAAACTCTAATGACTTTTTCTATCTATCATCTGCCAGATTTGTGCAACTGAGACAAATGGCAAATGCTCCTGACATGTTGCAATTTTGAAAAAGGAATTTAGCTGAAGGAAACTGGGTAGGAACTGTAAAATAGCCTAAGAACATAGAGTTATTTGTAAAAATAATACAGGCAAGTCATAAATTAAATTAAGCAATATGAAGGAGCAAGACCGAGGATTAAGAATAAAGGCCCAATGGGAAAGAAATTCTCAACCACTGAGACTAAAGAAGAACAATTGTCCTTTCAGTTAAAAATCCGGTTATCCGCATTAAGGGTAGAGAGGAGGTCAATTTTTAAAACTTCACATCCTGTTGGTTGATGACTAGGCTTTTCTGCCATCTATTGGTTACTATAATTTGGGTAAATAAAATTGCAGCTGGTAGCTAAATATTGTTGAAGAGCTGGAATTTTAGAAAAAATTGTATTTGTAGGCACCAAAAAGCTGCTGTAAGAACATAATGTTTGTTTGTTTTTTCTCTATACATTGCCTCTTCACTTCAGCTCACTTCCATCCATAATTTCTCCCTTCCTTTCCTAGTCCAGCTACTCTTTCTCCTAATTCATATTCATCCTGTTTCTTCCATTTTTCCCTTTCCTCCCTCTCTTGCTAAAAGGGACCCATTTCACTGAAAGCATGGGAGGAAGACATATATTTTATAATTGTGAAATTATATATATGAGAGAAAAGTAACTTATGTATGGAGGTCAATTAATGTCAACAAATGGTTGCCAAGCTTTATAGACAAAATCGGTAATTTTAGTTTTGGTTTTCTTCTTCTGCCTTTTTTTGGAATATGGTTTCTGGAAACATAGTCTCACAAGTATACATAGCCTGACAATTTTGTAAATTACTCATTTCTTTATTCACTGATCAGCACATAAAGATTAAGATGAATACACATATACCAGTTTGTTATTAAGCATATTTATGGAGTTGATAATTTAGATCAATCAGGTGGATTATTTAAATTTAGAGCTGTTTTCTTTTAAGATAAATAAAGTTTGAAAAATAAATGAAAGCAATAAAGGAAAGTCATGTGCAAATATATAATTATTGATCTCTTGGAAAATATTGTGAGCCAAAATATGTATATATTAGAAGAATTCAAAGAAATCAGAGAGAATTTTTAAGGATCTAATTGGGTTATCTCAGTATATTTTGCACAATATATTTTGTATATATTTTTGCTTCTTACATTAACCATTAGATTTTCCAACCAACAGTGTTTAAGCAGGGGCAATCAATTTTATTACTTATTAGACCATACTGGTTCATATTGTGAGAGAAAGGTAGCATCCTGATCTGACCAGGATGAACATTAAAATTTCCTGAATGTTATTGCTATTGCTTTGCTTTGAAATTAAAGAAGACAATATACGTTTATTCAAGAAAGATGTGTAGAAAGACAAATATGTCTCCCTGCAGCCACACAGTTGTGATGTCTGACTTCTTCATTGACTAAGCTTGTGGGAAGCTGGGAGGCAATGTCAGAAATCATGATGCCATAAGTTTGCAAATAAAACATGTCTCATCATCCTAGAAATTTCAATTCCATGGAGTAATGGGTGCTAGGTTTTTTACTTGTTCTGTAGGTCATCAGATTTTAGGTACCTTAATTCAAAAAATGTTGTGGCTTAATGTGCCATTTGAAGATGAAACAGACAAACACAATGAAAATGTATTATATGGATACACTATTCTTATAAAATAAAATAATCTTTAATTCTCTCAATTTGTAATTATTTTATATTTTTATCCTTCCTTTCAGTTACATTCATTTTGAATTTTATGGTATATATCTCTAATTCTTTATTTTAAATCCTATTGCCTAAAGTGTCTTAAACCTTTAAAGTTGAGAATACTGCAGCCACCCTCTTTTGTTTATTATCATAGAATATAAGGGTCATAAAAGACTTTGGAGATACAGTAACTCTCTGTGTGGCGCTGGAATCCACTATTACAGATGTCCCTTCAGCTTCAATTTTAACACTTTTACTGAAAGGAAGGAGGGTTCCCCACCTTGAAGTCAGGCTGTTCCAATCTGGGTGCAATTTGTTTGGAGTTGCAGAATGTGCGCAAAGAAACATAGGGAGTGTTACCTGCCCCTTTAAATATAATCACACTAATTTTAACTATAGAGTACACCATGGTCATAATTTCATCCCATCTTGGTTCAAATAAGAAATCTGGAACATCACTTAAGGAATATACAGTATTCATTTTTCACAGTTGAGTTGGGAGATCTCTTTAGCACATTAGTTTTTTCTTTCATTTTTCCCTGAACCTTAAAAAACATCATGGTACACCATAATGCATTCATTCTTCCACAGATTTTTATAATATCTGTCCAAATGGTACATTTTACAAAATAGATGTAAACTTTCTAATGTGAAGTAAGATGACTTGATTTTGAAATGAATAGCTTTTATAATAGCTGTGTGCTGGAGAAAGAGTGCACTAAAGAAATTTTAAATTATTCAAGCTCTTCTGCAGGGCCATAAAAACTGCATTCAGGAAAATAACAGCAGTTTTCATTTAGAGCAACTCATAAAGATCAAGTAGACTTCATTGTAACTGGCACCAAACTATTGGTTATCTTGTCCCTCAAACTAAAGGATGACAGCTAAAAAGTGGCCTCTCTCTCTTGTGGCACTGAATTTCATGTTCATTAAACAGAACAAGTGTTTTTTATAACTTTGAAGGTGACTTACTCATTATTGGCAAAGGGAGAAAATTAAACTCTAACCAAGAGATCAATGTTGATTAAATAATTTGGATTTTTGTATTGTGTCAGATTGGTAAATTTTATTCATCTTGCATGGAATATTAGCATGTTCTTTTTAGATTCTTCCCTTGTTTCTCCAGACAGAAGTTGCCAAGCAAGATGATACAAGTTCTGCCTCAGTAATTCATTAAAAGCAAACTGGAAAAACAGAAGTTGTGCTTTTCTTAGGCGTGGGCAGAGATTTATTTGTAAGAGTGGTTGTGAATGCTAATGATTCAGAGGCTGGAGAAAAGGACCTTAATGAGATATCTCAACATTTGAACGTAGTTTCCAATTGTGCAAATTTAAAAGGAATTAAGTTTAGGAATTCAGTATCTCCTGAATAATAGCACTTATTGTATACTCAGAGTACATTTGGAGAAGGCTTGATAATATTGCAACTTCTTCTTGGTGTAATAGCTTTACAGATCTAATTGACTTAAAACTGGTACTTTAAAATACAGGGTTGTCCTAGTACCCTCTGTCTCCCTTGATTAATGAGTCTACTAATGAATCATTAATCTTTTTGGCTCATAAATATATGAAGAATGTGTGGAAGTGAAAATGTTTGTAACATTCCCTGCACCCATCTAAGGTTTCTTTACAGGCATGAAGTAAAATTGTGTGCCTACACAATAACAAGCAAACCTTGCCTTTTTTAGAAGATGCAGGGTGGCTCACTCACAATGGTTTCATTTTTAGATTTTGATTCTTTAATTAATGGGAGGTGACCTGTTCCAGTGATTAAAAAAACACACATCTAGACTTAAGACCAAGAGAGAAATCATTATTTTTCCTATTCTGAAAAGAGTTAGAAGTCTGCATTTTTTTTTCTTTTTTCCCTTCTACCCTACACTCTCTCTTTGCCCCTTTTCCTTCCCTAGTTTCCCATTATTTTTATTTTCCTTTGTATTTTATATTTTGATAAACTAAAAAAAATGAATTTGAACAAATGGAATTCACCAAGGAGTCCTGAATAAGGATTTTTGGAAAATCTGAATACATCTTGCTGGATTCTAAGCTTCCCGTGGCCCCTTTCCCATCATTTAAATGTTATTACTTTTTTGAGAACGACACTATTTCCCAAAAAATCAAGGAAAGGCCTCTACTATAGAAAAACAATAAATGTTTTAAAATGTTACACCTCAGGCTTGTGTTTTGCTGCAGACTGGTTATTAAACAGTTTTCTAATATTTTCAGCAACTTTGTTGTGAGAGAAATGGTAAAAAAATAGAAAAAAAGGAGACATTTCAGGTTTCACAATTCTTTGTCTGAAAAAAATTAAACCTGCAAATAGCCCTGTGAGAAGAGGTAGGTAAAATGAGGACCCAGATTGTTGGGGGCAATGTAAATATATATGTACATTGCTTACTGGTGTACACTGCTTAGAGAGTGTTTGCACTTAAAGCGGTATATAAGTCTCATAAATAAATAAATAAATAAATAAATAAACATCATCATCTGCAAATCTTAAGTAATTTAAATATGCACCACTAACTTTTATTCCACCTTTTGCCCAGTCTAGTTTGTGAACTATTTCTTCAAAGCAGGCTGAGAAAAGTATAGGTGATATTATATTGCTTTATCATACATCTCATTCCATGTTAATTTCCACATTAAGATCATTAAGGTAAATTGTTTTTTTTTCATGTATTGATTGTAAGCAGTGTCTATGCCTTGGTTGAGCAATGCCTTAATTATTGCTGGAATACTGAGTCAAATGCCTTTTCGGGGTCAGTGAAAGCCATGCACAGAGGTATGCTGTACTTGTGCCTTCCAATGATTTGCTGAACAACCTGGATGTGATCCATTGTGCTGTAGCCACTTCTGAACCCTGCCTGCTCCTTTGACTGTGCATCATTTAATGTTTTCAATATTCTTTTGCTATTATCTTGGTGAAAATCTTGCAGAGTACTGAAAGAAGGCTTACTGGGCAATAGTTCTTTAAATCGTCTTTGATCCTTTTCTTGTGTATAAAAATCACTTCAGCAATTTTTAATTCATTGGGTATTTTTCTTCTTCTTGAGGCATCGCAAGTACAGTTTTGCTAGTATCTTGTGTAAACTGTGACTGCCAGCTTTCAGCATTTAAACCATAACACAGTCATTTTTCTCCCCCCCCCCCAAACCCACAATTGACTTTTTAAAACAGAAGCTAATTAATCAAGAGCACTTTTCAAAAATTTGTTCAAAAATTCAGTTGCATGAAAATTGTAAGGTTGTGGCAATAATTGCATTTCTTGTATGTCATCTACTATCCATGTAGAATTGTATGCAATTTGAATCATGGCAATTGAACTTATTTTCCTGTTAATTTAAAATGCTTCATGGGTTATCAAGTATGGCCTCCCTGGTGAACCTCTGAAGTGGTCTTAACCTTCCTGGGGACTGATTTGGGAGCAGCATAAAAAATGGAGAATGCATTGTGCCTGAGGCGTCTACTTCTGTTGCAGAAAGTATATCTCTTATACACTTAGGGGTTAATTTCTTATGGCTTAGCTATGTAATATATTAAAACCACAGTATGAAGCTGCCCTTTATATAGTCAAAGAAATCAAGATGTATATCTCTTACACATTTAGGGGTTAATTTCTTATGGCTTAGCTATGTAATATATTAAAACCACAGTATGAAACTGCCCTTTATATAATCAAAGAAATCAAGATGTATGTGTAGCTGAATGAAATCAGCCTGAAAAAAGAAATGGACATTCAGGACACTGCTGAACAAAACCTTTGGAAATTTTGATTGAATATTCTAAACAGAATTTATCTATAGGTAGCTCTGAATCTTTATTCTATATATCTTAACAGCTGCGAACACATGCTTATTGCTGTTCCAGATAGCATTTGATAGACTTTGACTTCTATAGAAAAAATGAATGTGCTAATATTTAAAGAGACCCAGAATATTTAAAAGAATTTCACCTGGTTTATGCTAATGTTAACAAATGATAGCAGAAATTTTTCAAACTACAGTTACCTCTGTTTATTCTCCTTCTCAGACATACATAAGATATAGAAATGATGACCACATCATCTATGTATAGCAGAATTCAAATAGGCCAATTGATTTACAAAGGGTGGTGAAATTCTGGTCTTGTTCTGTCTTAGCCTATGTCCGTCCTTGTTGCGTCACAAGAACAACCCCTTTTTTATCAGTAGGCTGGAAAAAACAACCCTTTTTATCTCCAAAACAAGAACAGAATACTTTTCCAACAGATAATTGGTGAAAAAGCAGACAGAGCAGGAGTTAAACAAGAAATTCACCAGTAAAACAAACAGACCATAATCTCTTGAAGTTCTTTACAAACAGTTGCCTTCAGCAACCAGCACCGTCCACACCTTCCCTTTTTATAAAGCAGACCCAAGGCGTGGCTTCTCAGTGCCTTCTCCTCTTCCCTTGGAGTTGTCGTATTGACTCCCTCTGATTTGCTCTAGATAACTGCCTTCATTTACCGGCATCTATAATGACATCTAGCTGTGAGTCTTCAAAGTCTGAATCATCTCCCCCACACAGCTGAACATGATTGGAGGGGGCAAGCTCTCCATCCAATTGTGAGTCTTGTAACTCATCAGAGCCTTCCTCTGACTCTGATAGCTCCTTCTCCTCTGATTCCCCGGACTCAGCTGCTGGCATCACAGGCTGGCACAGACTCACAACGGGTCTTAATATGAATTGTGTCAATGGATATATGAAATAATTAAAAAGATTGTTGCCAGAGTGCATTGCTTTGCCTTTTGGGGGTTTAGTGGGGCAACTCCTTGAAGAGCATAATGAAACTGCATGATATCAGAAGTATTATAACTGGAGGAAGAAAAGGTATAATTCGGTATAAAAACATCAGATGGATGTCCTAACAGAGTAAATGAAACAAGGACACAAGATAAATGTAGAAGTTGACAAGAGTAAAAAGATGTTACAGAATACCACAGAGATGAATAGAGATAATCTAATGGGAATTATAAAAAAGAATGTTTTAAATATTTTCTGTGCTCTATGATGGATAGCCATACAAATCTTTTAAATAAGTAAATAAAAAATGTGTGACTTCAGATACAAAGATGGTATGTAATGGATTTGAGAAATATTTGTTAAAAGAAATGAAAATAGTTGTGTATTTCTGCCCACTTCATTCTTTGGAAATAAGATGCACATACACTGTCAAGCAAAACATACAAGTAAGTTGAATGCAATAGAAATGGGATTTAATGTGGAACAATTTTCAAATTCTAGTTCTATATCCAATATTTCTTCAGCAATTTTTATATCGCAGCCATATCACAGTTTTCCAGCTATTTTCTGGAAAACAATTATTCTGATATATTTTTTTCACCAGAGAATAAAAGAAAATCCACCAAAATTTTCATGATTGGGGATATAGGACATCCACATTAGTTACCGGGTGGTCATTCTACTACATTCTTTTCAGTTTTAAGCCTTCATAATGTCTTTGCTTTAATTAAATCCCAAAGAAAGGAATCATGAAGAAAGCCTTATTTTAGACTACCTGTCCATCCATGGAGGCTGCAAAGAGATGGAGATGGCAGTGCCATGATCCCAAATTCTTAATGTCTACCCACACTGACACCAACAGCACCAGTTCGATTGGAGCAACACAAAAACCATCAGCCACACTATCACCTGCCACACTTGTGAGTTCATCGAAGCCTGGCACTCCACAAGCAATTCCATTAACAGACACATTGATCTACAACAAGCCTATGAATCCCTTAGGATCCAAATCAACTGCACAGTCAACCAGAGACAGCATTGACTCTCAACCAACCCATGCAAGCCCCACCCTCAGCAGTTCACCTCCCAATGACCCTGACGTGAGATAACTTCCCCATAATAAGACTCACTAATGATTCACACCTTGTGATTCACACCCATCACAAGACCCACCACAGATCCACACCTGAAGCCCTTATAAATACCGTATATTCCGGTGTATAAGGCGACCCGGCGTATAAGACAACCCCGACTTCGGCGCTGAGTCGCATGCCTAGAAAGTCGTCTTATACGCCGGAAACTACTGTTATTTCCAGTGTATAAGATGACTCGGTGTATAAGACCCCCAACTTCGGCGCCAATTTCAACGCTTTCAAAAGTCGTCTTATATGCCGGAAAGTACGGTAGAACATCCCCTAAGGATGTTAATTAGCCTGGTAATGAAATATTCAGAAAACAACCCACAAGCTCGGAGAACGAACCTTCACACTCATACTATACTTGAAGTACAGATATTTGCCACTATTGCACATCTAGTTCTCACAGACAAATGCCGGGCTTTTTTTTTTTATTGAAAATTTTTAGATTTTACAAAACAATACAATTCCCTTCCCCGAACCCCCCCCCAACCCTCCCCTACCCTCCCCCGACCTTCCCAGAGTTGAATACAGGCTTAATTAAAAATTTTCCCAAAAGTCTTAAAATAGATATAAACTATAAACAAGTCTAAATACACTAATTAAACAAATTGTAAAATAATTAGCAATAATATATGTATAAAAAGACAAAAATACAAGGAAATACAAGAAAATAGGAAGAAAGAAAAGAAATAAAAAGAAAAAAAGTCTATAAAGTCTATAAAATATCTTAAGTTTTAAATATAAGTTATTGAAAAGCTAAATAATATTTTTTTATATCCAACTTATATTGTATAAAGTCTATCCATTTTTTCCATACCAAAAAATACTTCTCTTGCGATTGGTCTTTCAAGAAAGCCGAAATCTTTGCCATTTCCGCCAAATAAGAAACTTTAAAAAACCACTCTTGCAGGGTGGGCAAAGATTCCTTCTTCCAACATTGCCCTACTAACAACCTTGCCGCTGTAATTAAATTTAACATCAATGTAATCTCTTTAGTATCACAATCAGAAACAATACCTAACAAAAACAATTGTGGGGTAAATTTTACCCTTCTTCTAAAAATTCTTTGGATATTCCACCATATCTTAATCCAAAAAGCTTTTATATTTTTACATGACCACCAAATATGATAATAAGTAGCATCCAAACATCCACATCTCCAACATTTAGGCTGTAAGTCAGGATACATACGAGACATTTTTTGTGGATCAAGGTGCCATCTATAAAACATTTTATAAAAATTTTCCCTTAAATTTTGGGCTTGTGTAAATTTAACATTCCTCACCCAAATAATTTCCCAGGTATCTAATAGAACCGGTTCTTCAAAATTTTGTGCCCATTTGACCATACATTCTTTAACTAATTCTGCTTCTGAATCCAATTCTACTAACACCCCATAAATTCTCTTAATATGGGTTCGTCTTTAATCTTTTATTTGTTTTAATAAATTCTCATCTTCTCTAAGTAAACCCACATTACGATCTATCTTCCACCTCTCCACTATTTGTCTATAATGAAACCATGAATAAATAATATTTTCTTGTATTAAATCTTCCAAAGACTTTAATTGCCAATTTTTACCATCCCATCTAAGTAGTTGTGCATAAGAAACACTATCCATCTTGATTCCTCTCCTTATCCCTTCTGTCGCATGCCCCGGTATAGCCCATAGTGGAATTTTAAAATCAATTCTATAATATTTCCTCCAAACCCAAAGTAAAGAGATCCTTTTAATATGAGATTTAAAAACCCTATCAACCTTTTTATTAAAAATTAAATAGGCATGCCATCCAAAAAGTAAATCCCAACCCTCCAAGAGGAGTATTTCTACATTTGTTAAATTAACCCAATCACTTATTAATGTTAACACCACAGCATCATAATACAATTTCAAATTCGGTACCTTGAGTCCACCTCTCTCACGAATATCCTGTATAATTTTAAGTTTTACTCTTGGTTTTTTCCCTGCCCAGATAAATTTGTTAATACCTTTCTGCCATTCATTTAAATTAGCCTCATTCTTTAAAATAGGTATCATTTGAAATAAAAAAAGAAACTTTGGCAAAACATTCATTTTGATCGCCACAATTCTTCCCAAAAGAGATAATTGCAACTTCTCCCAATTTTCCAAATCTCTTCGTATATTGACCCACAGCCTTTCATAATTATTTTTATACAATTTTGCATTAGAAACAGATAAAATAACCCCCAAATATTTTACCTTATTGACAACCTCAAAATCTGTCAACTTAACCAAAGTCTGCTTATCCAAATTAGTCATATTTTTAGGCAATATTTTAGTCTTATTGTTATTAATTTTAAAACCTGAAACCTATCCATACTGATGTATCAATTGTAATAACTCTATTACAGAATGAGTGGGTTGAGATAAGGTAACCACCAAGTCATCTGCAAAAGCCCTTAATTTATATTCTTTTTTATTAACTTCTATTCCTTTTATTTGCTGTGATTCTCGAATTTTGATCAACAATATTTCCAAAGTTAAAACAAACAGCAATGGTGACAATGGACAACCCTGTCTAGTCCCCTTCTCTATTGCAAACACCTCTGACAAACCCCCATTAACTATAAGTTGTGCCGTTTGCTTTTGATAGATAGCACCAAAAGCTTGTAAAATTTTTTCTCCAAAGTTCATTTTCTCAATTAGTCTTAACATAAATTGCCAATTCAGCTGGTCAAAAGCTTTTTCAGCATCTAAAAATATCAATCCTGCAGAAACTTGATTGTTTTTATCTAAATATTCTAATAAGTTAATAATCTGTCTGACATTGTTCTTCATATACCTTCCAGTTATAAAACCCGTTTGATCCATATGTATTACATGATGCAAAACCTTCATAAGCCTGTTAGCTAAAATTTTTGAAAAGATCTTGTAGTCTACATTTAAGAGAGATATAGGTGTATAATTCTTTGGTAAAGTGAGATCTTGATCTTCTTTTGGAATCAAAGATATAAAAGCTCTACCCCATGACGGGAGAATCTCTGAACCCTGTAATATATTATTAAAAAGCTCACTTAAAGGTTGAATCATCTCTTGTACCAATGTTTTGTAATAAATAGATGTCAAACCGTCAGTACCCGGTGCCTTACCTAATTTTAATTCTTTAATTACTGTCTCAATCTCCTCACTAGTAATCAAACCATTAATTTCTTGTTTCTGATCTTCTGTTAATTTAGGAAAGTTAGCTTCATTTAAATAATTATCTATATCTAAAACCTGTACTTTAGTACTCATGTATAATTTTTGGTAATAATCGAAAAAGGATTTCTTAATCAACTCCTTCTGATATAC
The DNA here is from genome assembly GCF_016545835.1 of Crotalus tigris. NCBI lineage: Eukaryota > Metazoa > Chordata > Lepidosauria > Squamata > Viperidae > Crotalus > Crotalus tigris. The sequence goes on from NW_024096690.1 coordinate 3,687,179, forward strand.
CAATTTACCATTATAATTTATTTTATCTATAGTTCTCTGTCTCTGCTTCTTTCTCAATTGATAAGCCAACCATCTCCCTGGTTTATTAGCATTACAAAATGTATTTTGTTTCATGTACAGTAAGTTAGTTGCGGTTTGATCAGCCATCAACATATTGAACTGTGATTTAAGCAATTTTATGGATTCCTTAACCTTCTCATCTGTAGGATTTAAAATCAAAACTTTTTCTTTTAGTTTAATTTCATTTTCCAAGTCCTTATGTTTCTGCATCTGCTTCCGTCTATAAACATTGTTCATTTGTATCAAAACCCCGCGCATGTAAGCTTTACCTGCATCCCAGACCATTGACATTGAAGTTCCCTTATACATATTTAAAGCAAAATAATCCTTTAATTGCTCCTTTAACTTTTGAACGTTCTTTTCTTGTCTAAATAAATTTTCATTCATCCTCCACGATCTCCTCTCCTCTTTTTCATCAACCAATTCCATCCAAACTGGACTGTGATCCGTCAATGTCCTGGGAAAAATTTTAACATTCTTTACCCTAAAATATAAATCCGTTGTAATAAAAAAAAATCAATTCTTGAAAAAGATTGACGCCTATCCGAAAAAAAGTGAAATCTCTCTCCTCCAAGTTATGTTCACGCCAATAATCTCGCAGCTCCCAGTCCTCTTTCAAATCAAAAAAAGCTTTAGGTAATTTAGCCTGTTTAAAAGAAATAGAGGATCCTTTTTTATCTCTTTGTGTGTCTAACACACCATTCCAGTCTCCCATTAATATAACAGATCTGTAATCCAACAAAGTTAATTTTTGATGTAACAGTCTGTAAAATTGTTCCTGTTGTTGATTTGGTGCATACAGTCCCACTATAAGTACTTTTTTACCATACAAGCCCACTTCAATCAAAACGTATCTCCCTTGAGGATCGGATTCTACCAAACAGGCTGATAGGTTTTGCTTATCATAAATAACTACTCCCCCTTTTTTCCCAGGAGCAGAAGATACAAAATGAGATCCCAGACGAGCATTAACTAAATATTTTTGATCTTTAAATATAATATGTGTTTCCTGCAAGCAAATAATATCATTATTGTGTTGCTTTAAATAATGAAAAATCTTCTTTCTCTTTTGAGGGGAATTAAGGCCATTAGCATTTCATGTCAGGAGCTTTATCATCTCCCTTAACCAGAAGCCTGGAGAAGACTACTTGAAGATCTGCCATTGAAGAATGTGCTGCAGAACTCTTGGGTCTTGCTCCTCCCACAGGGACCGAAGCAACTTCTTGAAGAACTTCTTTAACTTCTTTCTTCTGTTGTTCCTTTTCCTTACGTCTATGTGCTGCGCGAGTCATTCTTTGCTCTTTAATCTCTGCTTGTTGCAGCCACTCCGCCTGTGACTTTCCAATATCCATCAATACTACTTTTTCAGACTGTTGTTCCACCTCTTTACCATCCAAGACTTTCTGCATCATAGGTGGTGGTGAGCCTGCTCCCAGGACCGACTTATAAAACTCCTTTGCTTTAGGAACTGTATTAAGTCTATAACGCATCCCCGCATGGCTCACAACAATACCCATCGGAATCTCCCATCTAAATGGCATCAATCTTTTTTTAAATTCATTAGCTAAGAAAGCAAACTCTTTTCTCCTTCTTAAAATTTTGGATGGGATCTCCTTTAAAATAATAACATCTTGAGCAGCAATCTGAAACCTCTCGTTATAAAAAGCTTGTATAATTTCATTACACAGAGATCTCTTTCCAAAATAAATCACCACATCTCTTGGTAAATTTCTTTGTTTTGCAATCCAGGAGTTAACTCTAAATATCTTTTCAACTTATCTGAGTATTTCCTCTTTCTCTCTATTCAAAATAACAGCAAGGTCATTTACCACAATCTCTCTCAAGCCTTGCTGCATGTCTTCTTTCAGGCCTCTGATTCTTAAAGCATATTCCATCTCTCTATACTGAGACATGACAATGTCATCTTGTGAAATTTCCATCTTTTTTTCCATGCCTTCAAATTTGTCTTCCAGAATATCCACCTTATCTGCCACCTCTTCCACTCTAGAATCCAACTTCTCAACCACAGAAGCAAGTCCTGTTAAAGCCATAACTATATCTTGCCTCAGGATAGTATTATTCTGCTCTAAAAGCTCCTTCATTTCCCCTCTATTTTGAGTATTATTCTGGTCTAAAAGCTCCTTCATTTCCCCTCTGATTTGAGCTACAGCATTTCCCATTATATCTTTCATATCTTGTACTGTTATTGCTGGCAAAGGAGGAGAGGGTGGTGGTGTAGCTTTAGGTTGTTGTGCCAGTAAGATCGCAGGAGAAGAAGCCACCTTAGGTACTGTAGAAGTTGCTTGCCTCTTTGAAGCCGTTTTCAAAAAGAAAAAAATCTTATTTCTTCTTTCCTCCTTCTTTAAAAAAAAATAAAAAATCCCTTAAAAGAGAAAAAAATAACAAAGGAGAGTTTAACAACAACAAAAAAATCTTCCCAAAGCACAAATCCACCTTAAGAAGAAGTTTAAGGAGGAAAAAAAACCATCTAATCCATAACGTTCCGTTTCACTCACTTTTTTTCCAAAAAAAACCCTTTCCAATCACCATTTTACTTTCACTCTCCACGCAAGAAAAAACGAAGAAAAAAGAGAAAAAGAATAGAAATAAAAGTCAATCTTTCAAACTAAAGTCCAGATGAAATCCAATAAAAAAATCCTTTATCCAACTCTGTCCGCTTTTTTAAAAATAACTCACCCGGTCCCTTTAAGCGCGGAGGTGGTAGCGGCGTTTTGCTTTGTTCCCAAAGGAACAAAGACAGCTGGGAGGCGGAGGCAACCTGAACTCCGAGGGAACTCTCTTTCCCCCCCCCCAGGGAAAAATTCCTGGGGGGTTCAAGAGGCTCTACCTCTATTCAGGTGATACTCCCCTCCTCCCCTTCACCCGGGAGGGAGGTTTTGAGCTGCAGAACAGCTGGTGCCTGCTGTGCTCCGCGGTTCTCATGCTTTCCCAGGAGGACGCTACAAAGTAGCCGCCATCACCGACACTAAACCACCGGAAGCCCAAATGCCGGGCTTTTTGAATTACTACTATTTTTTATTTATTTTATTTTATTTATTAAATATTTAAATCTTCTCTAGAAGGTGACTCTTCTTCACAATGATTTTTATTGCTTTGTATGGAAACTGGGGGCCCCTCCAAAAAAATGAACCAAAGCTGGACACAATCCTTCACTTATCTTGCATATTTAAAAGCATAATCTACATTTTGTGATCCAGTCTGGGAAATTGATAAATTAGTAAAATAAAATGGATATTTTATACATTATTCTGCCTGTAATGAGAAACCTGAAGAGCTAAAATTGATGATAATTCTAACTCACATCATTTCCATCGGAAGACCACATACTTTTTGGTTCACCTATCTGTTAAAAGTTTCCTCTAATACTTCCCAACATAACTTTATTAGAATGTAGTCTGTGTTATCTAATCAGAAGAAAGCATTTCTTGACTCTCTTCTTTAAAATCAGGATTTTTTTGCTACCTTTTTAAAATTAATTATTGTTTGCTCCATAACAAAGTAGGTTATTTTAAAATAATTGGATGTATCCATAATGATTTGAGAGCAGTAAGCACTAAAGAGGGCAAATGATGTCTCATAAGGGATTGATCAAGAATTTTATGACCTTGTTTTATTTTTGTTTTATGTTTTGTTTGTGAGTATATATTTTAATAGTGTTTTACTACATTACTTTCTGCATGAAACTAGGAAATCCAAATTCAGTTATGCAGGTTAGGGGTGCTGCATGAATAGCCTTGGTATTATTACCATATAACTTGAGTTCCTGAATCTCCATGCATTACCTTCTAGGGAAGACCTGTCCTATTCAGTTGTGAATCTATCTATTTGGTTTATTGCTGTTAGATAATTAAAACCATAATTATAATTTAATTGCATTGTTGGATATTTTAAAGTATTGCTTGTTATATTACGGTGGATTGATTCATCACCTGATTCAAATATAATATATTGTAAGGATTTCTCTAGAAATAGCAATGTTTAATATTTGACTTAAATATTATAGCTATCTACTTTAGATAAGTCAAACAATAATCTTTGATTTAATTTGCCTCTTGAAAATGTCGTAAGATTAACAAGTGGATTATATTTATTAATTCTACATACATGAGAAAAAAATTCAGCCAAAACTCAAAGATTGCTGAAAGTATCAATGAATGTTTAAAAAAGACATAATGTGCAGCATATCTAAGACTACTCTTGATATTTATTCAAATTAAAAATTGAAAAAATTAAATTTATGGTGTGTATTTAGATTCAACATTGCATATGACAATTCCAAAACAGAATTTGTCTGCATTGTACTGATGAAATTCATTGATTTCTATAATATTCCTCTTAAAAATAGTTTTATGCATTGTTCCATCTATAAAGTGAATGTGTGGGAGCATATCAGCACCTGTTTTTGATTGCCTGACTAATAAAATATGCAATCTAATTACAGCATGTGGATTTGATAACAATTGGAATAATGAAATTGAAAATATAATAATAAATATCTGAAGGACAGTGAAGAAGATACATTGAAACTAGTATACAAGGAAGGGTTACTTAGTATTGGAGAGACAAAACTGGCCTACAGGAAAGAGTAAATGAAGAACAGAAAAGAAAAATGGGAAGACAAAATGTTACATAGTCAGTCTATTAAAAAAAAAAAAAAAGGCAAAGCGGATAATAAAAAGACCTGATAATGGCCAAAGCAGGAAAGGTGAAAAAAGAGACAGAGGGGCTAATCTGACTGCACAAGACCAAACCTTAAAAACAAATGCATGCAGCAACAGAATTAAGAGCAACAGTCTGCAGGTGCCACCTCAACAAAGAAGCTGAATGGCCAGTAGACCACTTGGTTAGCTGCCACAAGATCACATATACTGACTAAGACAACAGCATGACAAAGTAGCAACAATTGGAATGTATTGGAAGATCTGCAAGAAATATCATTTGCCTGTAAGCAAGAATTTTGGATCATAAAATAGAGAAAGTCATAGAAAATGAAGAAGTTAAATTGCTCTTTAGAATTTAAACAGACAGGCATCTGTCACATAATATCCAAGACTTAACAACTTTGATAAGAAAGACAAAAAAATCTGGATAATGGACATGGCAGTGCCTGGAGACAGAAGAATAGAAAAGAAAGAATTGGAAAGCATAAAAAATATAAAGATCTGTCAATAGAATTAGAATAGAAGGACCAGTAGTAAGTACCACTCCTTCAACACTGCTGCAACTTAGAATGGTTGCCAATCAAATGGTCATTAACCGAGGACTACATGTAGTTTTTGCCCATTTGATCCTTCTTTTGTTTGGTCCAAACACTAGTTCATAAAATGTGCTATCTTAGTTTATGAATGACCAATATATGATTTGCAATTCATCCACTGATCACAAGCTTGCCTACAAATGTGTTTCTTCAGTTGGTGAAAATGCCATTAAAAAGCAGTTTAAAGAACTCTGTTTTGAATTAGAACATTTATTACAAGATTTATATTCACCTATAAGGTAATATATAAAGTGGAGCTCCTTCCTTCTCTTAAAAATGTTTATATTCGTGTCTCTTGTGACATAACTTAGCTGAAAAAGATCTAATAGGACTGTTTCTTTTATTTTAGCAACAAGAACAAGACCCCACAAATCTTTACATCTCAAACTTGCCCATTTCCATGGATGAGCAAGAGTTGGAGAATATGCTTAAACCTTTTGGACATGTCATTTCCACCAGAATATTAAGAGATGCAAATGGCATCAGCAGAGGAGTAGGATTTGCCAGGTAAAAGCTGTTTTTTTTATTTGCATGCTAGAATTTATTTCCTTTTCTCTTTAGATTTATTTATTTATGCATGGCAAGGCTATATTTGGTATTGCTTAAAGATCTGGAATCATACAACATGTACAATAATGCAAGCAACTAAAGGAACTTATCTGAATGTATGGGTACATCTTTTCCAGAAAATTGAAAAACCATTGCTTGAGAATAAAGTTTATTTTATTAAGTCAAATAATAGTAAAATAACCGGGAGCAATTAAATATCAATTTCAACATGAAGAGAAATAAATGTCATTCTTTCTGAAAGCCTGTATGTGATTATGCTAGATATTTCTTAATTTAAGATTGAAAAAAGATGGGAAGAGTGAATATAAATTTACTGTAAAATATAATGAATAAATAATTCAATAAAACAGAGAAGTGTCGTACCAATTTTGCCAATTTGAAAGGAGTATTCCAGGATCATCACTGTCAGCCATTCAGTTGTTCCTGACCCTCGGCCTTGCTATGGATCATTATTCTCCATGCCCCTCTGTCTCAAACTGCCTCTCTCTGATTCACCGTGGTCATTCCAGTGTTATCTTTTATAACGTCTGGCCAGCAGGCACTAGGATGGCCCCTTTCGCTTTTCCTGCTGATCACTGATTTTTTTGAATGAGTCGACTCTCATGACATGACCAAAGTACGATAGTCTTTGGCTTCTGGTTAGGCATCACAGCGTAATGGGTGCAGGAAGACGGGGCTCCGTCTTCCACTCTCGATCTGGCCTTGCTGGGGATCCTAAAAAGGGTTGAAAGTTGCCCCGGAGAGGCGACGAAGAAGGAGAGGACCCTTGTTGATTGCAGAGGGGTGGTGACCCCTCTGTTTGATCCAAGGAAGCCCTCCAAACCAGCAGGGGAAAGACTGGCTACAGAAGCTGCTGGCAACTGAAGAAAATAAGCACTGAGCAACTTTTGAGCAATGTGGATGGAACTGGGTGAGATTATATCCTCTCTTTATGATTTTAAGACTTTTTCCTTGAAAAAACCATCCAAAGCAAAGAATCTCCCCAATGAGAGAGGGAAGGGGAATTTCCGCCCCATTACCTCAGGAAAAGAAAAGCAGCAAACTAATTGCTTGAGGGAAAACAAAAAAAATTGCAAGATTAATTTGGAAGCAATACAGATGTATAGCTTTGAAATTTGGGGACTAAAAGTATTTTTGAGACTTTTTTTAGAAAAGAGACTTGAAAAGTTTGTAATATAAGTTTGGATTTAAAAAGCTGGAAGACGGTGTTAATGACATCTAGTGGAGAACTACAGCAGTACAATTTATTATTAAAGGAACTTGGCTTGAAGCCCAGACTCAGATAAGACTTTGGTTGTCCTTGGAAACTTTTACTTTTGAAGAAGACTGCAGCTGGGAAAAGGGGAAAAAAAAACCTCTTGAGCTGCTTCTTTGTTATTCCTGAAAACTTTCATTTTTGCAGACTGCAGCTGGGAAAAGGGAAAAAAAAACTCTTGGACTGCTTATCTGTCTTGGGGACCCTATTGGACTATAAAGACTACATACAAAAACAAAATGAGTGTTCCATACTTAGCCTTAAATGGTAACACTTTAACACTTGCCCCCGAAGCTCCCAGCTAGATATACCAACAAGAAAATGTTAATGAATCTCAGAAATAAATTCTTTCTATGTTAAAATCAATCCAACAGACAATTGTTTTATTTCATGATGACACTAAAAATAACGCAAATGAGATAAAAGAACAATTTTCTAATCTAAACTTACAAATCCAGACTATGACTACAAAGAAGGGACTAGTAACCCAGAAAACAGAAGAAAAAAATTAGAAGAAACAGATCCAAAGATGGAAGACCTAAAGGAAGAAATTAGCAGACATATACAGACAAATGAAAAATTAGAAGATGCAGTGGTAACACCAGAAATGGAAAAGATATCTTACTTGTCAAGATTTCAGAACACATTTGAAGATAAGGAAGAAGAGCTGATCGAATGGATGATAAAGCTATTAGGAGAAATGCTGAATATTGACAAACAAGAAATGAAAAGAAAAACTGAAGGAGAAAGATGGAGACTGTTTAATGAATATAAATGGGTTGAGCATTCTTCCAAAAATACTTCAATCAAATTCTCTTCCTCGTTCCAAACAATATATACAAAAACAGAGGAAGAATTACTTGATGATTCAAATGTACTGACTTAGAAAGTCATTTGGCAAAGGAAGAAAGATAGAGTAAAACTGAAGAAAATAGAGGTTTTGTCCTATTAGATAGGATATTATACTATTAAACAGATGTTTGAATATGGTTAAGAGAATAGATAACTGTTAGAAATAAAAGTATTATAATTAGAAGGATAGGATTTGTAACTAGAATATTATATTTTGTTATGAGATGGGAAATATGAAAATTCTAAAAGGGTTTGAATAAGAGAAGCCTTTGATTATCCAAATATAATTTATTACGAGAAAATTATAAGCAATAGACACACTTTGAACTTTGAACATTGAGGGGAAATCAAAATTTTAAAAAAGCAGGAAATGGATTCTAAGTGCAAATGCAATTGAGATATGTTTTGGCTAGAAAAGATATTATAAACTAACACTATAGATATTATGTACAATATCAGAAAAATGTGGTGAAGGTGTCTGTATTTAATTGTATATGTATTAACAGTAACAAGAATTATATTTGCCCAGTGTAGAAAAATGCATACTACCAGAAGAAGAGAGGATCAAGGAAGCACTGGATGGTGTAGTATTGGAACTAGACTGAGAAAATTAATATGTACCACTGAATTATCAATGAACTCAGACAACACATTGTTATTAAGTACTTATGATTGTAAAATTAGAAAATTAATAAAATAATTAAAATACAAAATATGACAGTCTCTGTTTGGCAATTTTGTCTTGAAGTGATATTTTTGGTGAGGTTCATTCTAAGACTTTGTTTGTTATTTTTGCAGTTCATGGGATAAGTAATAGTCACCTCAAGCGTCCACCCTTCTCCTATCTGCCCTTTTCAGAGTCCAGATTTGCAGCCATAAGTAGCAGTTGGAAAAATTATTGTGTTAACTAATCTGCATTTGGTTGTGAGGTTGATGTCTTTACTCTTCCAGATGTTATTCATACCAGACATTGTAATTCTTCCAAGTGCTATACGCTTTCTGATCTCAGAGCTACAATCATCACTTTGGTCAATTTTTGAGGATTTCCTCCAAATTTCCAGGGTATATAAATTTCCAGGATATAAAAAATTAATTAGGAGGATCACACATATCTGTACCAATCGTGAGAAGAAGTTGCAGCTTTTGTATATTAGTTTCAAGAGCATTTTGTGGGTTAAAACTGTTATATGCTGAAATTTTCAACACATCTTTTAAGTAAATCTTAGTTTGATAGCATTAGATTAGGTAAATTGTAATGAATGAATACATCCAGCTTCTCCTCAATCATTGAATAGTTCTTCCTTCCAAATTTGTTCCATGTGGAAGTCAATTTATTATTCCACACATCCGTTTTAGTTTTCCTTATTGCATTCCTGAAATGTTCCAGAATTTTATGTATTATATATCGTAGAGGAGAAATAATGCCAGATTTTTCAACTTTAGTTTTTGATTCAGGTAAATTTTGATTTAATGTCATGATTTTTGTGACTGTCTTAAGATTCAAGAAGAATTCTGGAAAGAATAAATAAGAATCAGTTGAAAATAAAAAATAAAAAACCCCGTCCGGTTGGACTGACATCCACCATAATGAAATGCTTTGAGAAGCTGATAAAGGACACTATTGTATCTAGCTTCCCGCCAGCATTTGACCCGCTTCAGTTTGCCTACCGACCAAATCGCTCTACGGAGAATGCTATTTCTTCCGTTCTCCATCTGAGCCTGAAACACTTAGAGGAAAGAAATACTCATGTGCGTTTGCTGTTTGTCGACTTCAGTTTGGCGTTTAACACAATCATTCCCCAGCATCTAGTAGACAAACTGGGCCTTTTAGGCTTAAGCACTCCTTTGTGCAACTGGATTCTTGATTTTCTTACCAACAGGCCCCAATATGTGAAAGTTGGAACAAATACCTTTAATACCATTTTCTTGAGCACAGGTTCTCCTCAGGGCTTAAGTCCACTGCTGTTCACCCTGTTGACTCGTGACTATTATGCCAGGTTTGCCACCAACCATATTGTGAAGTTTGCAGATGACACAACAGTAGTGGGCCTTATTCAGGATGACAAGGTGGAAGCTTACCTCAAGGAGGTTGAGGGGTTGGTGAACTGGTGTAAGAAAAACAGCCTAGTTTTAAATACCAGAAAAACCAAAGAGATCATTGTTGATTTCAGAAAAGGCAGGCACAGCCACACTTCTCTGTGCATTAATGATTCACCTGTGGAGATGGTTACCAGCGTCAAATTCCTGGGTGTGCAGCTAACGAGTATGCTGACTTGGTGAAGTGGGCACAGCAGTGCCTGCATTTTCTGTGTCACATGAGAAAATGCATGAGAGCCGAGGTGGCGCAGCAGTTAGAGTGCAGTACTGCAGGCCACTTTAGCTGACTGTGTTCAGCAGGTCAGCGGTTCAAATCTCACCGGCTCAAGGTTGACTCAGCCTTCCATCCTTCCGGGGTAGGTAAAATGAGGACCCAGATTGTTGGGGGCAATGTAAATATATATATATATATATATATATATATATACATTGCTTACTGGTGTACACCGCTTAGAGAGTGCTTGCACTTAAAGCGGTATATAAGTCTCATAAATAAATAAATAAATAAATAAAAGCACATCTTCCTTCCCCTGTCCTGACCACTTTCTACAGGGGGACGATTGAGAGCATCCTGTCATACAGCATCACAGTCTGGTTTGGAAGCATCACTGCTTCAGACAGGAAGGCGGTGTAGAGAGTGGTGAAAATGGCTGAAAAGATCATTGGCAGTTCCCTCCCTCTCATACAGGACATAACACAGAAGCGTTGCTTGAGCAGGGTCTGTAAGATTATCTGGGGCACTACACATCCTTTTCATGACCTGTTTTCCTTGTTACCTTCTGGGAGGAGGCTTCGTGGTATCCATAGCAGAACATCCAGATTCAGCCATAGTTTCATTCCATACAGCATTAACCTTGTGAACTCTCAAGCTTCCACTTTCCGTTATATATTCAAAATGGACAGTATTTAATATTTATTTGCTACATATAGGTGTGCATCATGTATGTGTTTCACTTTGAGAGTGGGCAACTAAATTTCATTTTTGATGTGTGCCGTTGTGCCCACAGTAAAAAAATGACAATAAAGGTTATCTATCAGTCAGACATGTTTTGTATAAATTCTGCCTTTACTTTTCTTACAAAGTCAAAATTACCCTGGATTTAAAAAATAAAATCACCATATGATAAGAAATATTTGCTGTGGAGGGAAAATGTTGACAGCTATTTCATTGATCCTTGCATGATGCAGAATATTTACTTCATTGTAGGTAAAATACATAGATAACCTTTATTGTCATTTTTTTACTGTGGACACATTGGCACACATAAAAAATGAAATTTAGTAGTTGCTGAATTTGTGAGCCTCCCCTGTGCTAATCAGGGGGCATAAGTTAATAGGCAATGCAACTTCACAAAGAACACTGCTTGCAAGAAAACATTCAAACAACATTGTCTGCATTCAAGTGGCAAACAGAATGAAGGATGAAGTGCTCTTGCTCTTCTTATACAATTCATTAAGTTGCCTTATTAAAAATTTGCTAGCGGGAGAACTGGATCTGAAACATTAATACCAGGTTTTTCAACTGGAATCCATTTAATAGAATCAGGAGAAGAGAAGAGTTGACAGGTTGGCATACACACTTTTCAGAGAGAGTTTGCAGTATTCACATGATTATTGAGGACAAGCAATGCTGAAGATTTCTCTTCAAGGTGTGCTTTTCTACTGGGCAATGAAACTATATATCACATGCCCATGGATATACTGTTTTTCTTCAGAGAGGAATAGCTTTATCAGTCAAATGGGATGGTTAGGATAATTTTTCTTGTATTTGTAGCAACAAAAAGAACAGAAGTCTTATTCAAACATTCAAAAATCACAATACTGATTATATGAATACTTTAGTTATAATTGCCTCCCACCAATGTCATTCACTGGTATACCCAGGTAAATATTGTATATAATTATCTTCAAGAAAAGAAGGAGATTTAACTCTGTGGTACAGTTGAATACATGCTTGTCTGCAAAAGTCAAAAATAAAGAATAAAATATTTTTATTTCACTTCCTGACGTCATATATCTTAAATTAATCTTCCCAGTGGCATTTTGTTGTAAACTCATATGGTAACAGAAGAAAATGAAGAAATGCTGACAATCATGCATTCATTAATTTTATTGCTACTGGATATACCCTTTTACTAGTTATCTTGAAAGAGAGATTATCAATCATTGCTTTTTTTTATGAGATCTATTTACTTGTTCAGAAATAGTGATGTTTAAAAAAATTGTTAAAATTTTATTAGGAAAGTATAACATCAGTGATAAAAATAATAATACAGTAGTGATAGTGCATTAAAAATTATATATATATATATATATATATATATATATATATATATATATTCAAGAATATTGGTAAAAATGCGACTCCCAGGCATAATTTATGAATAAAAGAATAAAATACGATCACCGGGAGGGTTAAAATAAGAATACTTTACTAAAAATATACTTATACTAAAAAGTTGCCAAGCTTTCGCTGGGGGAACTCCCCAGCATCGTCAGAGCTAAAAGGCCATTACAATAAAGGTGGTTTAAGTAGGTTCAAGTAACGTTTGCGCACGGCTCCTAGACCGTGTTACTGGCCCTGATTGGCCAGCTGATAACCAAGATGTGTCTATAACGTTATGTTCTTTTCTTCGGATGCCCTTCCCTATCCCTCCACTATTGGTCTTTGGAGGCGTTAGTAACCTTGCATCCCCTCGTCTTCCGATAATACCAACGCCTGACGTATCGGGGGGAGGATTCAATCTGATGTTTTCTTGTGTCTTGTGATGGGGATAGGGTTCCACTAACTGTGGGTTAATATCCCTTCCCAATTGTATACCTCTCTCCTCCTTTGTTATGTCAACAGCTCTTATTTGAGTATGGTATGCCTCAGCAATCATGTCTTTATTCCCCACCCCAGTCCTCCTTACATCCGTTCCCTCCCGTTGTTTGGCACTCAAACTGCTCTTATTACTCCTCCCCTTACTGATCGAGCGGGTTGTCATTCTATGCTTTCTCTCCCCTCTCCATGTGGGACGCTCCTCCTCGTTGCTATGGGCAACCGCACACTCCGAGATTTTAACAAGTCTTTTAGGTGTTCCGGCTCCACTGGTATCGCTTCCTCCCTCCTGGGGGAGGACTGGGGTGGGGAATAAAGACATGATTGCTGAGGCATACCATACTCAGATAAGAGCTGTTGACACGACAAAGGAGGAGAGCGGTATACAATTGGGAAGGGATATTAACCCACAGTTAGTGGAACCCTATCCCCATCACAAGACACAAGAAAACATCAGATTGAATCCTCCCCCCGATACGGCAGGCGTTGGTATTATCAGAAGAGGAGGGGATGCAAGGTTACTAACGCCTCCAAAGACCAATAATGGAGGGATAGGGAAGGGCATCCGAAGAAAAGAACATAACGTCATAGACACATCTTGGTTATCAGCTGGCCAATCAGGGCCAGTAACACGGTCTAGGAGCCGTGCGCAAACGTTACTTGAACCTACTTAAACCACCTTTATTGTAATGGCCTTTTAGCTCTGACGATGCTGGGGAGTTCCCCCAGCAAAAGCTTGGCAACTTTTTAGTATAAGTATATTTTTAGTAAAGTATTCTTATTTTAACCCTCCCGGTGATCGCATTTTATTCTTTTATTCATAAACCAAACGCCTGAAGACTCATCTCCATGAACACCAATTGGCTATAAAATGGGGCGAGCAGCATTCACAACTTTGGATGCATATGGTGCAAGAGGGCCACCGATTTGACTTTGCTAATACCTGTATCGTAGCTAGTGATGCCACAAAGGGAGGCCGGCTACTGAAAGAGGCCTGGTTCTCAAATGACAGCTCAATTAATCGTCGCATTGACTTGCAACAATTACCACTCATTACATCGCAAGCGATCATACCAACACTTGCGGCGTTATGGACAGGAAGCCTCATCCCCCCACCGCTGGGAACGCCTGCATACGGACGTAAATAACTATACCATCAACACCCCCTTGCCAGGTGACCGGCGCCGGACCATGCAGCAAGAGAATCTCCCACCCCAACATGTGGACGCTGGAATAGAGGCTACGGACTCCCCGCGCATGGAAAAAGAAAGGGAAGGGGCGCCTGATATGGATGATCTACACACCGCCCAACAACCCCATATGAGGCTCACACACCCCCAGGAGGAAGGAAGCGATACCAGTGGAGCCGGAACACCTAAAAGACTTGTTAAAATCTCAGAGTATGCTGTTGCCCATAGCAACGAGGAGGAGCGTCCCAAATGGAGAGGGGAGAGAAAGCATAGAATGACAACCCGCTCGATCAGTAAGGGGAGGAGTAATGAGAGCGGTTTGAGTGCCAAACAACGGGAGGGAACGGATGTAAGGAGGACTGGGGTGGGGAATAAAGACATGATTGCTGAGGCATACCATACTCAGTTAAGAGCTGTTGACATGACAAAGGAGGAGAGAGGTATACAATTGGGAAGGGATATTAACCCACAGTTAGTGGAACCCTATCCCCATCATAAGACACAAGAAAACATCAGATTGAATCTTCCCCCCGATACGGCAGGCGTTGGTATTATCGGAAGAGGAGTGGATGCAAGGTTACTAACGCCTCCAAAGATCAATAGTGGAGGGATAGGGAAGGGCATCCGAAGAAAAGAACATAACGTTATAGACACATCTTGGTTATCAGCTGGCCAATCAGGGCCAGTAACACGGTCTAGGAGCCGTGCGCAAACGTTACTTGAACCTACTTAAACCACCTTTATTGTAATGGCCTTTTAGCCCTGACGATGCTAGGGAGTTCCCCCAGCGAAAGCTTGGCAACTTTTTAGTATAAGTATATTTTTAGTAAAGTATTCTTATTTTAACCATCCCGGTGATCGTATTTTATTCTTTTATTCATATATATATAGGTACATACATTACAGTAAAAAAGGAAGCGATCACCAGGAAATAAAACACCAAGGTTTTATTAAAACCTTGGTGTTTTATTTCCTGGTGATTGCTTCCTTTTTTACTGTAAATATATATATATATATATATATATATATATATATATATATATATATATATATATATATATATATATATATATATATATTTGATAAGAATAAATTTGAGGAAGAAACTATAGAACCCCAAAAGATCCACTGTTACAACATTACTGCTATTGGATTTATTATTAAATCTTTTTAATATATAATAAAAGATTATATAGAAATATATTGATCCACCTTATTTTTTCCATATGAAGACCTATGAAATATTGATATGTCAAAAATATCAAAAACTGGAAGAATGGATTTCCTTCCTTCCAGTTTGATATTATGGTTAAGGCACCAGGCTAGAAAGCAAGAGACAGTGTGTTCAATTCCCCATTAGCCATGAAAGCCAGCTTTGTGACCTTGGGCCAGCTACTTTTTCTCAGCCCAATTTACCTCACAGGTTAGTTGTTGTGGGGAAAATAGGAGAGGAAGGTGTGTTGGATATGTTCACCACCTTGAACTATTTGTAAAAATAGTAATGGTGGAATACAAATAAATAGATAAAATAATATATATTATAATACTCATAAAGTTATGTATTTGTAATGCATAGGAAATAATTCTCATAATATGAAAAAATAACTTAGATGCAATGAAAAGTATATATGTATGTGTACTGTCCCCCCCTTTCTCTCTCTCTCTCTCTCTCACACACACACACACACACACACACACACACACACACACACACACGTAACTGTGGTTTAGTGGTTTATTAATATTCCCCTGCAATTCTCTTCACCAAAAACCCAGAACTGTCCCAATTAAGTTCAGCCAGAAGCAGACCAATGCTGGTCCATAGAGCAATAGCCAATGAGTCCACAAGGCACTTGAAAGTTTTCCAATCAAAATAAATCCACTAGGCAAAATTAAATCCACAATACAAGAGGGTTCACAAGGCAAGAAGTGTCCAAAATTCATAAGGCATGATCTAAGAGTGGTGATATGGCAGCGGCACTCAAAAAAAAAGTAAATAAAATTGCAAAGTAAGAAATGACAAGAACAGGACAATTGGATTCAAATCAGAACAATTCCTGCAGTAAGTTCACCAAAAATTTTTTCCAATCATAGTATATTAAGGATGAAGTGATCAAAAGGATTGAAAGGGATCCTTATTTTACATTCACTCCAGGTGGTTTTTCATCACCTTTGCTAGTCTCCCATCCTGACTGACTAATGTTTGATAAAGTATATGGTATGGCTGAATGATTAAGCTTCATTCTCTTATTTGTTTCATTTAATGATTTTACTTATTTATAAAAAGGAGAAAATAAAATTAGTAACAACATAAATCTATAAAATAATATATCTCTTGAGTTCTAAGTATACAGTATGTTCCTGTTATATGATATTCCAACAATATTAACTATTTAAATAATGATGATAAGAAAAAAATAACACCTCTAACAATAATAATGCAAGGATAATTGTATATGCAGTCCAGGTTTCTAAATAGGCTTCCATAATGGACTGTTAGCCAAATGCTAACTGAAATTTAGAAAGAGAATTGATAAAAAAGTATAGAAAGAAAATTGCCCCTGTAACTGTATAGGACAAACGGGGAGGATGCTAACCACCAGATTTCAAGAACACAAGTGAGTGGTCAGATGAGGAAACCCAAACTCAAGGACACACATTTAATTTTGCAGCAACTAAGATCATTGGCCATGCAGGTACAAAGATAGCTAGGGAATTATTTAAACCTGGAAAGCAGGCCTCTTGCCAGTTAACAGGAGTGCTGAATTACTAGCAACCTATCAAATACTTAGGAGCTGAGAGCTTTGCAGCCAAAGGAAATGACAGCAAAACATCAGCGATCAACACACCAATCAGCCAATAGGAAGGCACCACATAGACACAACTCACAGAATAGCCCAAAGCACATATTCCAATAGAGAAATTCCCTGAAGATGAGCTGCAGCATGAGTCTGAAAGCTTGAAAAAGTAAAACTCTGGTGCTGGTGACTGACCCAAATTCGATTTTGCATCATTATCCTGGGACAAAGATATTTGCCTTCATTCAAGAAAGAGAATTGATCAAAATGATGTTGAAGAGTGCAGAGAAGAGCAGCAAAGGTGATTAAGGGCCTGGAGGCTAAAACATATAAACAGTTGTAGGAATTGGGTATGTCTAGTTTAATGAAGAGGAGGACTAGGGATGACATGATAGTAGTGTTCCAATATCTAAGGGCTACTACAAAGAAGAATGAGTCTTCAAAACACCTGAATTCAGAACAAGAAGTAATGGATAGAAAATAATCAAGGAAAGAACCAACGTAGAACTAAGGAGACATTTCATGACAGTTAAAACAATTAATCAGTGGAACGCCTTGCCTCCAAAAGCTGTGGGTGCTCCAACACTGAAAGTTTTTAAGAAGAGACTGGATAGGAATTTGTCTGAAATGGAATAGGGTTTTCTTCTTGAGCAAGATATTGGACTAGAAGACCTCCAAAGTCCTTTCCAACTTTGTTATTCTATTAATTCTGACCACCACAACTGAAAATTCCTTTTGGCAGACATGCCAAGTGGGGAAAATTAGATAGGTTATGCAAAGCTGGTTAGATGATTTCAAAGTTATTAAAAAATAGAATATTTGTTTCCAAACATCCCAGGCCATATTATAGCTAAAGTAATTCAAGAATAACACTTTTATCTTTGAAAAATTATCACCATAGTTTTTTCTTTTGCAATTTCTAGTATTAGAAGCATTTTCTTGATTTGATTTTGAGCCAGTTTGGTATACTCTTTAAGACACTAGGCTAGAAAGCAAGAGGTCATGAATTCAAGCCCTGCTTTAGCCATGACAACAAGCAGGGTGATTTGTGCCATTCACTCTCTCCCAGGACAACTCACCTGACAGGGTTATTGTTGTGGGAAAAATAGGAAGGTGTGCCGGGTATGCTTGCTGCCTTGAATTATTTGCAAAAATAATAAAGGTGGATATAAACAAATAAATAAATAAAATAAGTTGGACATCTGGTGGTGGATGTCAATACAGCATTCTTCCTGAGATGGAGAAGCCAACAGTAAATCATTTGCATATTGGATATGAATGGAACTATAGTACAGGGAAATGGAGGAAAGATCTGCTTTCAAAATTTGAGAGAAGAGAGTGGGTGACTCAATACATCCCTTTGGTAGGCAAGTATAGGCATATTGTTGATTCTGCCAGGTGAAGCTAAATAGGTATAAGGATGCAGGATCTACCAGAATGCTAAAGAAAATAACACATAAATCAATGATAATGAAAGACTTGGCAGAGGCAGGAAATGCGAGAATTATAGTGACAAAGTTTGGTACAATGGATGCTTTGGGAATAACATCTGATTTAATGAGCCTTAGGTGTGGGTTTCCCTTCAGCATTTTTCCTAGGTTTGGGGACGAAAAATTAGGATCTTACAAAGTAAAGTACACTTACATAAAACACCTATTAGTTTCTGGAAGGGTTCAGTTGCCTCCGTCAAGGTGCTATATCAGTAGGATGGTGGTTCCGGTTTCACTTGATTTTTAAGAGGAGTTGCACTCCTTATGAACCCCACGTAGGTGAAATCCCATCTCCATAGGATGGCTGAAAGGTCATGTAGGTCAGAAGGAAAGATCTGGGTTTTATTTGAAAAAATATATATTGGTTAAGCCAGGGATCCCCAATCTGTGGGCTGCAGCTCCCTACAGGCCCTGTGAAAGGATGGCCAGTGCACACGTGCGTGCACCCAGTCCCCCACTCATGCTAGTGCCACCCCACCCCAAGCATCCCACCAGCACTAGCACCCCCTTCCCCAAGCGTCCTGCTGGTGCTAGTGCCACCCCAACCCCGACCATCCCACTGGCACTAGCACCACCCCATCCCAGAGTGTCCCACCAGCACTAGTGCCACTCATAGTGTCCTGCTAGCACTGCCCCATTTGCAGCACTCGCACCCATGCAGCCCCATTTGCATGTGCGCATGCGCTCACATATGGCCCATTTATGCGCATTTGCATGGAGCTCATCTTTGCGCACGGTTGCATACTGCCTATTTGCACACACACACGTAACAATGCCTGCCTCCCTTCCAAATTACCAAATCAAAAAGATTCGAGACCTCTGGATTAAGCAGTATATGTATGTGAGGAGGACATCCAGAATTAGCTCGCCCAAAATGCACTTTATCATGGCCCAAGGTTGAAGAATAAATCTTTGTCCATTAAAAAAGGGATGAGGAGGAACACATTAAAGGACTAAGTCTCTACTTCTACCCTCATTTCACTAGTGAATTGACAGGAATCAATTTCCCCCACCCACCTCAATAATATTGCTACATACACTGGCCACTACAGATCCTTTAAATAGGGCTTGAATAATTAATGAAGTGGTAGCCCCAGTGTCAATTTTTCTTTCCTGTTATGCTGAGAATCAGTAGAGATTCACGTTTGGGGTTCTGTTTGAGAAGAATTGTGAGCCCCAAGAAGGATATATTGATCTTGGTTTGCCCTGGAGTTAATTATAAGAATTCAGAATCTGTATTCTTTTCTTCCCTGATTGGAAAAGAGAGGACTGGCACTATGTTAAATTTAAATTTATCAACAAAGAATTAAAGGGAGAGGACTGGTAGTTCATCACCAGAAGGGGGGGTTGGTTTTAGAGAAAGGCACTGGAGATGAGTTGATGCCATAGTGAAGCTGAGGTTTCTTTTGGAACTAGCATTCTCTATTAATATGACCTTCCCTCCCACACTGATAATAACCTATGGATTTCTGTCAGTTCCTTTGAGGTTTGGGGTTCTTTTCTTTCTCTTTATAGGGGAGCAAACATTCTGAGATCTTTCCTCCATTCTAATTTTCTTCTCCACCCCCTTTCTCACCCTTTTTTCAGTTTTCTTCCTCTCTCAATTTGTTTCCCTCAGTTTCATTCTCTGATCAAACATAAAGTTGGCAATTCAGCACAACTCAGGAATTTTGAGTATTGACTAATTTGAGAAAATATTTGGAAGCAGTTCCAAATGTCATTAGCAGATTGGTCAATAAATATAGAGACTAGAATTCTTTTATCCTTTTGGTTATTTGGGTCCAGATGCAACGGAGTTTCAAGGAGGCAAATCCAGAAGGCTTCAGGTGTTTCATCCTCCTTTTATACTATGTGGTGGAATTCAAACCATTTTAATGATTTCTGTCTCAACTCCTGAAGTGCTTCTAGTAAATTCTCCTTAGCTCTGGTGTATCATTCCAATGAATCACATCATTGTAGTCTCATGTAAGGCAGCTTACTGGCCAGATGAATCACATTTGGACTACCTGTCCAAAGGATTGGGATTATGGACTATTTTATCAGAGGTTTTTTTTCAAATATTTTGTAGAATGTCTCCTTTGTGAGGAAAATATTCATCAATTGCATCATATTCCCCAGGGAGACAGGAGACATATATGCAATAACAATCACTATTTTTATTTATGTATTTTTCTTCCTCAGAATGGAATCCACTGAAAAATGTGAAGTTGTAATTCAACATTTTAATGGAAAATACCTGAAAACACCACCAGGTGTGCCAGGTAAGCATTGTCTACCACTGTTCATTCAGTGAAATAAAATCCATATAAGAACGAAATTCTGGAGCTGTATGGTCCTAAATAATACATTTCTGTTTCCAAATATAGTTAGTATTATTGCTTATTTAATGAGGTATCCATAGCTCAGTGGAAATTTTTAGAATAGAATGGAATAGAGTTGGAAGGGACCTTGGAGGTCTTCTAGTCTGCTCAAGCAGGAGAACCTATACCATTTTGGACAAGTGACTATCTAGTCTCTTCTTAAAAACCTCCAGTGATGGAGCACCCACGATTTCTGAAGGCAAGCTGTTCCACTGGTTAATTGTTCTCAGTTAATTGTGCTCAATGTATTTTGTCATCTGTCTATTTAGCTTAGCAATTGGCATGCATTCCTATTCCTCAGATAAAATATTGGTGATTCAAATATTTAATAGCTGATGTGAAGTTTATGCATTTACATGTATTATGCATGTAATTTCTATATATTAATCAAACTGAGGTAAACAGTTATATATGCGTAGGACAGACATCTGTTGGTTGCCAAACCTGAAGGCATTCTCAAAATGTTTTGACTTTAAAAATTGAATCAAAAACTGGAGTAATTTTTATATATAATTTTTACTTCAAATATTGAATGCTTAATGCTCTGGTAATTAAGTGACATGCAAAAAACAAAACAAAACCCTATAGCATAAATACAAAATAATTAATTATTTTACAGTGAAAAAACTTTTTTATGTAATTTTCTTTCTCTTTTTCTGCTAATTAGGTTTTTTTTTGGCTTTTTGCCACTTTTAGTTTATGCTAAATCAAAACACTTGAATAGTATTAGCTGATACTAGTTTACTGTATTCAGGAGACCTGCCTTCTGAATACTTAATTTGTTTTGATGTAGCTTCTCTTTTTTTAAAAATTTGATTTAATATGCAAAAAAGGGGGGGGAGAAGAAAGATACAGGAAAAACATTAAAGAAAGAGAAAAATGACAAAGACAAAAATGTATGCATAAAAAGGCAGTTCCGATTTTAAATAAAGTTTTATTTGTTTATTTATTAAATTTATATGTCACCCATCTCTCCAATAAGGTGATTCTTGGTGGGTTACAGATCATAAAAATACAAGTAGAAAAACTGTTAAAACTTTAAAACTATGCAAAAAAAAAATCTGTGCAAAAACACCAGGAACCAATAAACAGATGGTATCCTGTCAACAATCTCTAATGGTGATGGTGTTAAAGTATTTTAACAGGGCAGTATTAAAACTTAATGAAATATTAGTGAAATATTAGTGAAATAATACTGGTTATGTTTTTATTGGGTCAGTCAGTAAGTGAACAAACAAATATTATCATTGTAAATCTAGCGTGGAATGCTTTTTCAAATATCAAAGATTAATCTTTTTTATTATACCCACGCCGAATAAATCCATAATTTTTCATATGTTAAATTCCAAATGTTGGCCTACAGTTCAGAATCCATTATACTTTTTATGTATTCTTTTCTAAATGATATTAACATTCTAATGGGTATTAATCCAAAACAGAATGTTAGTGTGGCAAGACTATATCATATGAGCAAATAACCGTGAATCATTTTATACTTCCAATGAAATAGTCAGCCAGCATTTTCTAAAGACTTAAAAAGTGAAAAAAATGTTGATTTACTCTAATCTCATGTATATAATAATATTAATACAGGTAGCACTCAACTTATACTGGAATTGGGACTGGAATTGTCATTGCTAAATGATGTGGTTGTAAAGCACAATATCATATGTTTGCATTGCTTTGTTATTGTTAGTTGTGAAGTCGTGTCTGACCCATCACGACTCCATGGACAATGTTCCTCCAGGCCTTCCTGTCCTCTACCAACTTCTGGAGTCCATTTAAGCTCACGCCTACTGCTTCAGTGACTCCATCCAGCCACCTCTTTCTCTATCGCCCCATTCTTCTATTGCCCTCAATCTTTCCCAGCATTAGGCTCTTCTCCAGTGAGTCCTTCCTTCTCATTAAGTGGCCAAAGTATTTATGAGTTTCAACTTCAGGATCTGGCCTTCTAAAGAGCAGTCAGGGTTGATATCCTCTAGGACTGACCGGTTTGATCACCTTGCAGTCCAGGGTACTCGCAGGAGACTTCTCCAGCACCATAGTTCAAAGGTCTCAATTCTTTGGCACTCAGCTTTTCTTATGATCCAACTTTCACAGCCATACATTGCAACTGGGAAAACCATGGCCTTGACTATACATACTTTTGTTGGCAGGGTGATGTCTCTGCTTTTTAGTATGCTGTCTAGATTTGCCATAGCTTTCCTCCCCAGGAGCAAGCATCTTTTAATTTCTTGGCTGCAGTCCCCATCTGAGGTGATCTTGGAGCAGAAAAATAAAATCTGTCACTACCTCCATTTCCTCCGCATCTATTTCCCAGAAATTGAGAGGGCTGGATGCCATGGTCTTGGTTTTCTTAATGTTGGGTTTCAAGGCAACTTTTGCACTCTCCTTCTTTACCTGCATCAAGATGCTCTTTAGTTCCTCTTCACTTTTTGCCATTAGAGTGGTATCATCTGCATATCTTAGGTTGTTGATATTTTTCCCGGCAATCTTAATTCCAACTTTTGATTAATCTAGCCTTGCCTTTCTCATGATGTGCTCTGCATCTAAGTTAAATAAGCAGGGCGATAGAATACAGCCTTGCTGGATGCCTTTCCCAATTTTGAACCAATCAGTGGTTCTGTGTCCAGTTCTCACTGTGGCTTCTTGACCCGCATATAGATTTCTCAAGAGACAAATAAGATGATCTGGTACTCCCATTTCTTTAAGAACTTGCCACAATTTGTTGTGATCCACACAATCAAAGTCTTTAGCATAGTCAATGAAGCAGAAGTAGATGTTTTTTTGGAACTCCCTAGCTTTCTCCATGATCCAGCGTATGTTGGCAATTTGATCTCTAGTTCCTCTGCCTTTTCGCAATCCTGCCTGTACTTCTGGAAGTTCTCAATCCACATACTGCTGGAGTCTAGCTTGTAGGATTTTAAGCATAACTTTACTTTCATGTGAAATGAGTGCAATGGTGCAATAGTTTGAATATTCTTTGGCATTGCCTTTCTTTGGAATTGGAATGAAAACTGACCTTTTCCAATCCTGTGGCCACTGTTGAGTTTTCCAAATTTGCTGGCAAATTGAGTATAGCACTTTTACTGCATCATCTTTTAAGATTTTGAATAACTCAGCTGGAATACTATCACCTCCACTAGCTTTGTTGTTGCTCAGATTTCCTAGGGCCCATTTCACTTCACATTTTAGGATGTCTGGCTCGAGGTCAGTGACCACCCCATTGTGGTTATCAGGGACGCTAAGCTTGTTCTTGTATAGTTCATCTGTGTAATTTTGCCACCTCTTCTTAATCTCTTCTGCCTCTGTTAGGTTCCTGCCATTTTAGTCCTTTATCATGCCCATCTTTGCATGAAACGTTCCCCTCATATCTCCAATTTTCTTGAAAAGATCTCTGGTCCTTCTTATTCTATTGTTTTATTCTATTTCTTTGCACTATTCATTTAAGAGGGCATTCTTATCTCTTCCAGTTATTCTCTGGAATTCTGCATTCAGTTGGGTGTATCTTTCTCTTTCTCCCTTGCCTTTTGCTTCCCTTCTTTCCTCAGCTATTTGCAAAGCTTCCTCAGACAGCCATTTTGTTTTCTTGCATTTCTTTTTCTTTGGGATGGTTTTAATTGCTATCTCCTGTACAGTGTTGTGAACATCCATAGTTCTTCAGGCACTCTGTCTATCAGATCTAGTTCCTTAAATCTATTTGTCACCTCTATAGTATATTCATCAGGGATATGATTTAGTTCATACCTGAGTGGTCTAGTGTTTTCCCCTACTTTCTTCAATTTAAGCCTAAATTTTGCAACAAAAAGCTCATGATCTGAGCCACAGTCAGCTCCTGGTCTTGTTTTTACTGACTGAATAGAGCTTCTCCATCTTTGGCTGCAGAACACATAGTCAATCTGATTTCTATGTTGACCGTCTGGTGATGTCTATATGTAGAGCCGTCTCTTGGGTTGTTGGAAAAGATTGTTTGCTATGACCATCGTATTCTCTTGACAGCCTGTGCCCTGCTTCATTTTGTACTCCAAGGCCAAATTTGCCTGTTATTCTGGTTATCTTTTGGTTTCCTACTTTAGCATTCCAATCCTGATGATGATAAGGACATCATTTTTTGGTGTTGATTCTATAAGGTGCTGTAGGGCTTCATAGAACCGGTTAATTTCATCCTCTTGAAATTGGGTTGGGGCATAGAGTTGGACTTCTGTGATATTGAATGGTTTGCCTTGGATTCGCACTGAGATCATTCTGTCATTTTGGGGATTGTATCCCTGTATTGCTTTTCCTAATATTTTATTGATTATAAAGGCTACTTCATTTCTTCTGAGGGATTCTTGCCCACAGTAGTATACTCATTCCTGTCCATTTTAGTTCGCTCATTCCTAAGATGTCGATGTTCGCTCTTGTCATTTCTTGTTTGACCACGTCCAGCTTGCCTTGATTCATGGATCTTACATTCCTATTCCTATGGAGAATAGATCTTTAATAGCATCAAATTTTCCTTTCACCACCAGATGCATCCACAGCTGAGTGTCCTTTCGGCTTTCGCCCAGTGGTTTCACTCTTTCTGGCGCTACTAATATTGGCCTTCTGCTCTTCCCCAGTAGCATATTGGACACCTTCCAACCTGAGGGGCTCATCTTCCAGCATCATGTCTTTTTGCCTTTTGGTACTGTCCATGGGGTTTTCATGGCAAAGATACTGGAGTGGATTGCCATTTCCTTCTCCAGTGGATCACATTTTGTCAGAACTCTCTACTATGACGTGTCCGCCTTGGGTGGCCCTGCATGGCATAGCTCATAGCTTCACTGAGTTACGCAAGCCCCTTTGCCACACCAAGGTAGTAATCCATGAAGCAATGGCAATTCTTGTTGATGTCATTAAGTGAGAACCGTACAGGTCATTAAGCAATGACCTCACATGACCACAACTTCTAATTTTCTGCCATCTTCTCTGTTGACCTTGGTTTTTGGAAGCTGCCAAGGAAGATCAGAAATCACAATCATGTCACTGTAGTTTGTTGAAATGTCACAATTTTGAGTCCAGATTGTGATCACATTACCACCTGGTCCATATCAACTGTTGGAAATTTAAGAATCTTTCTTAAGTATTCTTCATTCAGCTATGTTATAACATTGAATGATCACTGAATAAATGGTCATAACCTGAGGACTGTCTATATGCAATATTTTTAATAATGTTAATGCTATAATGCTACTATGATATTTTCCTATTCTTTGTTCCTAAGTGCTAGCAAATAATATCTTCTTTAACAATACTTTTTAATTGTTCATAGGAAATACTATAGTTTTGGAATTGCTCAAACATATTTCAGGTTTGATAGTAATTTGGGAATTTTAAATGCTGTTACTGCATCCTGTATCAGATCATAAACATAAAATATATGTTAATTAAATATACTACCATGGCAAGAATTGTGATTTAAATAAATAAAAACTTGATGGACAATTAGCTAATCCAAATATTAATAAGGTATATGTTTTTTCAAAAGAGCTCATTCTAGGAAATACTGACATCATTTTACTGCAAAGTTTATGACAACCCATCCCTTTAATTCCCTGGATTTATGGTAGGAATGATACTAGAATTCAATTGTTTTACAAAGAGAGGTTCCATCTAGTGTACTAGAGGGAGTCTAAATCTAAAAAATACCAGCCTCTTCCCAAATAACCATTTCCAACCCCTTTATTAAAAATTATAACAAAAAGAAAATTACTGTCACTTACTGATTCAAATTTTCATTGCAATAACTTTATATGGAAGATTAAACCTCCTTTGGTTTTTGGAAGAAGAATGGTGAATAGCAAAGATGCAGCTGAGCAATAGCAATAATAAAGGCAGGAAATATTAAGGAAAATTTATTAAAGATGTTAAACATTTTAATAAGCAAGAAGAACAAGATAGATCTGGAGGATTCCTCTTATGGAAAAAATATGGTAATAAATTATGTACATTGGGGAATATTTATTTGATTGATTGATTGATTGATTGATTATATGCCACCCAACTTGCCACCTGAGACAATTCTGGGCAGCTGAAATCAGATTAAAGAGAGGGAAATTTATTTTAATATTATTTTCTCACTGAGAAAATCATGCACATTCCAGAGTGAATTTCAACTATCAGTGAAAGATCATGAGAATAATGTTAACATTATATGTGGTTTCTAATGCGTATGCAGGGATGAAAGAATAAAGAAAATGGAGTTTGGTTTTTGTCTCTATAGTATTCTTGATAATTCCATCTTTAAACTGAATCACAAATTTGTAAACTTAGTAAATTCCATGTCCATTTTGAGGCCATTCACTATCTGCAAATCTCCTAGTGGAAAATTTGTATCTATGATTAAAAATACAGTAAGTGTTATCTAAACCTTTATAATAGTTTTCCGTATTGCCATTGATAGCTGTTTTAAAGTTTCAGTGCTGTATAGGATGATTTTCAAAGTTTGCTGTTGCTAACATTTATATGTTTAGAGGAATCCATTCTAACTATATTACATAGTAAGCCAAAAGTAAGGCAAAAAAGTAAAAAGTAAATGAAGGAAGAAAAAAGCAACAGTGAACTGATTTAATTCAGCCTATAGAATTTCATTTCGTAGAATGACTACTGAACCTATTTACCACTTATGTTCTTTCTCCTGTCAACATAGTACTATTGTACTATGCTATAGTACAGTACTATTTTAGTGTGCTGTAGTATTTTAGAATTTGAGCGCTATTTTTTTTTATCTGCCACAATCTGACTTCTTAAAAATATTTTTGTAGCATTGTCCTGATGTAGAAAATTGAATTTAAAATGGCATTGTATAATCACACTAGTGTGTTTATCTGCAAGATAGAGATAATCTATAGCTATAAACAGTAGCCATATGTTATTACTGCACAAAAGTAGTATAACTTCAACTAACAATTCCAGTTTTGTTCCATGAAATATGAGGCTGCAGTCCTTTGGGCCTTGAAAGGGTGTCTCAAGAACTACATGAATTTTGGAAAAAAAAAAACCCAAAAAGCTGGAAAGGACACTCTTTTAAAGTCCTATATTGAAAAGCACAAAGAAGAAAGATGCATCATCTACAGAATTCAAAGCAAAAGTGTCAACATCTGAAATATGGCAGGCACATTGCAACACACATTCTGTCCCCCTTCTTACATAAATATATATAAAATACAGACTTTGAGCATAACATTGCACTTGCCATCTTGCAAATTTTGATACAACTCATCTTATACTCCTAATTCAAAGTTGCCTTTGATTCTTCCGCGTGGGAATATGTATCCTGTCTGAAATTGTCATCATATGATTGGATCCATATGCATTCTTTTCTTTGCTGTTTGTTTTGTTTGCTTTAAAGAATCACATCTTTTCTACCTTGTCAGCAAGAGGCAAGCAGGGCACTGGATATTACAGAATTTTTGACATCAGTCTTCACTACACATGTAGATAGGATTGATGCTCTTGTTATTTATCTCACTCATCCTTAGGACAGAAAATATATCTCTTCAACCTTCTTGCATAATGAGAAATCACTGAATGAGAAATAAAATATAAGCTGTTCTCCACTGATATGATAGCCAAAAGAAACCTAGAAATTCTCATTTTATTATAAACAAAAATATATATTAAAAGCATGGGGAGTATTGATATGTGTAAAATGGGTAAGTCTGCTAATAGTAATCTAAATGAAAGGTTTGAATCTGTATTAGATCAATTTTAATTTGCTGCAAATAATGAAATAGAGTTCAATTCTATTGTGAAAGTTTTTTTTTCTATAAATCAACATACGCATAAAAATTAGCTCACACATCATCCCAGGAAAAAAAATTACAGGGCATAAATATTTGTGTACAATATTATTCAAAGAAACCATCAGTTGGTATGAATTTTGGATGCTTATTTGTTTCCATA
This sequence comes from Crotalus tigris, assembly GCF_016545835.1. NCBI lineage: Eukaryota > Metazoa > Chordata > Lepidosauria > Squamata > Viperidae > Crotalus > Crotalus tigris. Next base: position 3,715,876 of record NW_024096690.1, read on the forward strand.
TATAGTAGGTTGCTATGCAACTTCTCCGAAGCGGATATATTTCATAAAAATTTAGAGAAACATTTCACTCATGATGTTTCATGAAATATCCTTTCATAGAGAATGGCATGAAGATACAGCAACTATTCAGTCATTCTCTCTTTCTCTCTTTAAGACAACTTTATTTCAAGAAAAATTAAAATACAAATAATTATAAAAAGGGGGAAGGAAATTCAAAAGGGGAAAAGGTTAAAAACTGAAAAAGAGAAAAAGCAAGGGAAAAGACTTCCAACTTTTTTCAGTACAGATAAAAATCAGATAATCTTTTACTCAGTTAAAAGCTATATAATCTTAATTTAAATAATGTATATAAAATATACAATATTTCTAGAGTCTTAAACATTAATTAATGTTTAATCCCATGATCCAATCATTAATTCAAAGATACCTATCCATCATTATCAAACAAGATTGTAAAAATAACCTTACTTACTTATGTATTTACTTACTTATTATTCTGCCCATCTAGTTATCCAGAGTGACTCTGGGTGGCTTACAATGCAATAAAACAGAGATCAAGGAGAGCAAGAATAGATAAAGTACCCCTATCCCATGTTCATAAGAGATAATAGATAAGTGTGACCAATGCCATTTCTGTCCCATAACCAGGCCTGTAACCTGACTAAAAAGAGTCTAGCTAATCTGTTTTATCCAGGACCCTTTAGAACTAGAACACTTTGTCTACCACCTTCCCTAAAAAAAGAAAGTGGAAGAGTGGATTGTCCAGGATGTGTGTCTAAAATTCAATTTCTTAAAGAGGGGGTGGACCAAGGCCCCCTTACAGGAACCAAGAATGCCCTATATTTTAGTAATACTGTCCATTGCCCCAATAATGTTCATTGTCCCACTTTTCCTTGAAATCACCATCTTGGAAGTTTTCACTAACCAGAAGAGACATGGATTTAATAAACAAGTGGACAGCTCCAGAAACCCTGTCTACTTTATAGAGTCTAACAGAATCAAACTGTTTCCTTCTAAACTATTAATCTATCATATCAAAACATTCCCAATATAAAATCCATCCATCCATCCATCCATCCATCCATCCATCCATCCATCCATCCATCTATCTATCTATCTATCTATCTATCTTTCTATCTATCTAAAATACCAAACCCTGCAGCATATGCAGGCTGGACCTCTACCTCTCATTGCTTATTAATACTGATTAAGACAAGCCACAGAGAAGGGAACAGAACCAGCACAAAACTGTGCCTCCCAGCCCCAATCCCTGCAGCTGACCCAAGAGGATACCATGGTCAATGGTATCGTAAACTACTGAGAGATCAAGGAGAGCAAGAATTATTAATAATTATTAATTCTGTTTACCACAACTTCATCACAGCATCTCAGCTGGCAACTCACCAGACCATTGAAGAAATCCCTTTTTCACAACTCTCTCATAAGTACCAGATGTCTGGGGAATGTGTGGGTTGATTTCTTGAAATCAGGTCTATGACAACTCGCCACAGCTAATTCTTCGCAGCCAACTTGCCATGGACAACTTGACACGTCTGACTTGCCAAGGCCAGCTCATTGCAGGACAACTTCCATGGCCAACTCGCCATGAGACAACTTGCCAAAAGACAATTCAACATAGGATTAATTCCTTTTATTATTCATTATTATTATTCATTAAAAGATGGCAGTCATAGGAATGATTTCCTTTGATACAAGAGATAAAATAATTTTGATGAAAACAGAATCAACAAAAATAAAAGGAATCCCACAGCAAGTTGTCCTGCTACAAGTTGTCCCACAGCAACTGGTAAGTTGTCCTATACCACTCCTTGCCTTCAGAGAGTTTTTCAGGCCCTAGGAAACCAGCCTGGGTCTCTAACAAGTTATGGATGAGTGCCTTCAATCTGCCATTTCTTCAGAAAGATATCCTACCATATTCATAAATATATATATAAATATATACCTAATATGCCCAATTTCAGTAATTATGCTATAGTTCAAAATTCAATATCTGTGCTAATCATTATGCTTAGGAGAATCATGCTTAAATTCAGGCGCCTGAAGTTTATAGGAATCTGGATTTAGGTGCCTTAATCTCCTATTTCAGAAGTAGCAAATCTCTGTGGGCATGTGTGTGTGTTTGTATGTCTGTGAGTGTGTGTATACACACTCATACAACATACACATATACATGTACACATGTTTATGGCAGTAGATACATTTTCTCCCAATATATGCTTTTTGGGCATATTTTTAATTGGAAATCTATACTGCAAAATTAGTTGATTTATTAATTATATTTAAAAATGCATTTTCTGTGGGAAAATATGTATAATTTGAAATGTGATTTTTATTGTGCCTTTTTAATGAAGAAAACAGTATAGAGTAGACTTTACAACAGGGGTGGCGAACTTATGGCACACGTGCCAGAGGCGGCACTCAGAGCCCTCTCTGTTGGTACGTGTACAACCACCGCCAGCAGCAGGTCTATCAGGTGCCACCGCCGCCTGGAGCAGGAGCCCCACCCAGCACAAAGGAGGTGAAGCGGCCGACTAGCAAGCTTGAGTAGAGGTGGTAGAGCAGAAGTCACTAACCATTGTCAATTGGAGGACTGGAAGAAAAGGGAGGGAGAAGCATTTTACATGCATGCATGCGCACGGGGCCGCAAGCACACACACGCTGCAAATGCGGCGGGGCTAGTGCCTGCTTGATACTCACAAGCCCTGCCTTATTCTTGCATGGTGCAGCACCCCGCGGCACAGCGGTGGCCATTTTTGGGCCTTGCAGCACAGTGGCCCATTTTGCACCTCTGGTTTTTGTGTGCCAGAGGCGGCACTCAGACACGCCTCCCTGCCCCCTCCGAGAGTACCACAATGCTGATGCGGCCCTGGCATTTTGTGATAAATAAGTGGGTTTTGGGTTGCAGTTTGGGCACTCGGTCTCTAAAAGGTTCACCATCACTGCTTTACAAGTAAATGCATAGAAACAAACATAAACCAGAAATAGACATCTGGTATCTTGGACATGTCTAATTTGGAAATGGAAATGACAGGATACAATTAACAGTCTTTCTCATTTGAGATTCTCTCTCTCTCTCTCTCTCTCTCTCTCTCTCTTTCTCTCACTCACTCACTCACTCACTCACTCTCTCTGTCTCTCTCTCTCTCCTCTCAAATTATAATCTATATTCATTGGTCTGAGAAGTAGTCCTATTGAGCTTCTCTGAATAAATATGAGTTGGATTGTGATATAAATAAACTGAAGCAGTAGAGGACTTCTAATTACTTCTATTATCTCATATAAAAAGTGAATGCAACTAGAGCATTTGTGTTATATCTAAAATCTTTATTCTGGTTAAATATTCCCAAAGCCACCTTGAACCTTCAAGCCAACATGAAATTCTGCTTATATCTTACTTCTGTCACACAAAGTAACACAAGACTATTCCTGATTTGTTTGCTTCTATTAAAGGCAAGCACACTGTCTGCATCTACCAGCAGGGTATTCATTCAGACCATGCTTATTAATCCTGGATTATCAATCAATCAGCAAATTTATGCACAAACATATAAGATTTCTTTAAATGAATTCCTTGCTATATTGGCCATTGTAGGGAAATACCTGAATCAAAGTAAGATTTAATTTCTTCAATTATATAGAATCTTTAGAACAGAGATGTATTGACTCTGCTAGATTTCAACTTTAACCTGATTATAGGTTACATTTGTTATATACTGTATATCATGATAAAAATTAAATACTGTATTAATTTTTCTACTTGTCCTCTATATATTTTTTTGATCACTGGAATGCCTGTCCTCCAATTCATATAAAAATTCACTGCAGGCTTGTGAGAGATAATTCTAGATCTGTAAATATGATTGATTGAGAATTATCCCCATTTCATTTATTTGTACAAAATTAGTATTCAAAATAATTATCTAAATAGGATGCTGTTTGTCAGGGTGTCAAAATAATCTTTGGGTCAATTGCACTGTATTGGATTTTATATTTTTAAGCGCTCACATACTAATAGTTATATCGTGGAGATAATAAAAACCATAAATCTCATTATTAGTATAATCAATTAAATATTTTTATATTCTTACAAATATAAACTCACACCTTCTACTTTCAATTTATATGTCTCTGTAATAAACATAGATTTATTTTTCTCAACAAAGCTAGAAGCATTCTACTGAATCCACCTCAGGACATTACTGATCTTTCTGTTTGGCAAGGTAAAGAGTATCATATACATTTGAAACAGCAGAGTCATTGTCTGAAACTTATTTTTTAGTACTTCAATAATTGACATGAGAATGAAAATTGACTCTTCATAGAGGTATTAATGTAACCTCTTTACAAATTTAAATTGGAAATTCCAAACTTCAAGAGCATGGGACAATAGAGTTCGGTGTTAACTGCAGTACTGAACAAAAGGTTAGAGCAGTGGTTCTCAACCTGTGGGTCGGGACCCCATTTGGGGTTGAACGACCATTTCACGGGGGTCGCCAAACAACGCAGTCCGCCATTTTTTTCCCCTTTTCCTTAGCTGTGCTACTCCCTTTTATTCTATTGGCTTTTGAAAGCCAATAGAATAGACTCTCTTGAATAGAGTCTAATTCTATTGGCTTTCAAAAGCCAATAGGAATTGTCCAGGCTGTCTCTGCCCTGCTGAGCCTGCCAAAAGTCCCATTCTGCAAACGGTGCTGCACCAGTTGAGTAGTCCTCGACTTACGACCGGTTGAGTAGTCCTCGACTTACAACCGGTCGGGGGTCGCGGCATTAAAAAGATTGAGAACCACTGGGTTAGAGTATAAGAAAATATTACTCTCTCAGGAATTTTTTTCAGGTATTCAATATATTTCAGTTGATTTTTTTGCTCAATGTTAGCTGAATCAAAAACAATCCTGATAATATTCTAGATTTTTTGTTAAAGCGTGTTTAATAGAAATATACATTCCCTAATAGTATATTCTATTTTTCTCCCTTTGGCAAAGAGGTTCACAGAAACCTGTAGAAACTTAACAGAGAAGAGGAATTTTCTCTTGGTATAATTATCATTGAAACAGTGAATAAAGTGCTTTCATAAATAATAATAGCCAGTACTAATAAAATTAATGGTGATTTAAAAAAACATGAAATTTATCATTTCAAACTTCCATTAAAAAGGAATATAGTATGATGTACTTTATCATGTCCTCAATACACATTTTTTGTTGTCAGTATTGAAGATCTATTTCATTCTATTTATCTGCTTAATTAGAGATACCATTTTTTCTTTTTAAAATGTACAGTAATCTATAGACCATAGACTGTAATTTGATCACAGATTACCTGCAGCTGCATTGTTTTTGTCAGGATAGAAATTGGTAAACATCAAGGAAGTCATTGTCCCTGTAATTTCTCAGCTTTAGGTTGTTGTTTTTTTCTTTTTAAGGGATTTCCACCATTTCCTAAAACATTTTCCATGGATAATTCCAAAGGGACGATGAGAAAGTGGTCTTCTCGTTGTTTGGCAGAGCCTCAGAAGCTGTTCTGAAATAATGCAGAATGTGTAGTATTCCAAATTTAAACAAATTTTGTTTTAAGTAATGTAAACATTACTCATAATGTTTAAGTAATGTAAACAAGTAAACTCATCACTACCACTCAGATTTACCCCTTTTCTTTATATATGGAAGGAAATTGCAACAATTTATCAGATTCGCTTAAGCCAAAAAGTGCATTAATCTCCCAATAACTTTTGAATCTCTCCAAGGCAATTCAGAACTTCTGGTTCCATTCAACATCTAGGATTGCTTTGGAAATTTGATTTGAAAATTCAGATTGAAGATTCCAAAGATATTCAGTGGAATCAACCAATTTTCTTTTGTAACAAATCTTTTCAAAGTTTTGTCAGCTTAAGGTACACTTTACTGTGCAGGAAATACTTACGTATCTGCATTATATGTATGTGGCTGACTAGCAGTTGTAATGAGATGAAAATGATTGTATTGTGTATAGAATCTATGCATGTGAAGTGCTTTACAGAATTTTATAAGACTATTATACCTTGTTCAGTATCGTCTACTCTGAATATCTAAATATGTTTCCATAGCCTTAGGCCAACATCCCAAAATGTCAAGATTTGGAAGTAGAATCAGTTCATATACTTAGGAGCTTTGTTCCAATCCTGAATTTTTTCATGATCTTAAAAATTCCATTGAAAAATTAATGAGTAAGATTATAGGGTTTTTAATTGGTTAATTGTCATTTTACTATTGTTAGTTATTTCTTCAATTCACAAGCAAATATGTAGGTTAAACATGTATTTTATCTAATTCTAGTTGTATATGCATATGGATTTTCAGTTGGTATTTTTGGCATGAATGTTTAGTTTGAAAATCTATATATGATCTGAAGGAGAGAAAGCATACTTTTTGTGACTAGTGATTACCTCAGAGGAAAAAAATATGATGCTTGTTAGCCACAGTACATACTATTCAATATATGCATTTTAAGGTAGAGAAATTGTTCTACAAAGTGGACAAGGTTATATTAATTGTGGTTTCTCCTTGAGAAAACATACTTAAAATCAATTGGGGACAAAATAACTTCACAGATAAATTTGATGAAAGTCATATAAGACAGTTTGTTTGAAAAAAGTCACCTGTATTTTTTTTATACCTACATTCACCTTTGGGAAGAGAAGTGTCAGAAATTGTCTGAATGATGAGGTGGTCTCCCATGGAGAATGAGACACGCACGCAGCAGGTATCTCGGGATGGGAGCCCAGAGCTGACTCTTGCACCCTATTTTATTGTTACTAAGGTTTTTACATGACACAGTGTAAGCAAAAGACGTATATAGGGGTGGTTACAATATATCAAATAACAGACACTTTCCAGATGCAAGGCTACAGCAGGTGTTCTTATCAGAGTCTGTCCAAATGGTTGATGAATGCATCCTGTGTCTAGAGCGGTCCGTTTGTTATCTCTGGGGCCCTTGTGGGAGATGTCCATGGGCATTTATGCAATTAATCCCACATCTCCTGCTTTTCTGTTTTTTCAATGTTACTCACTTCCAGTTCCAGAAGGGATCTTGATTCACTGATTAAGGTGTCCTTCCTAGTGGAGGGCATAACATTTTTGCACATTTGCAGGAGGGAGGGAATACATTGAATGCAACAACATAGCAATACAAATAATATCAAAATGGTTACTATAATAGAAATCAAAGATTGTAGCCAGGATCCATCCGGTAGCCAGGACCAAAGGGCACCCCAAATATCCACGGTGCCTGATCCATCGTTGCGTAAGGGATTATTTTGTAGCAGAAATTGCATTTTCCTGGCTGTAGCAGAAATATTAGGTTGAAAATCATGTATATACACACAACAATGAGAATGAATTAAGGCACATACACCACCTTTTGCTGCTAAAATAATATCTAAAGCATACCAATTTTGCAAAACTACTTCCCTTATTTCCCCCATTTCTTGATTAATCATTTTAATGCTGTTGATTGTTTCATTAAACATATGAACAGTCCAATTATTAAACAAATGAAGGTCCCTATAGTTCGTGGCAACTCCTAGATTGGGTAGAATCCCTCTGCTGATTTGAGTCTCTAAACTACCACCCAATGTTAGGGGTGGATCCGAGGAACCAGTATCACGTTTGTTCCGCAGGCGTCCATCAGGGAGATGAGGCAAGGCATATACAGCAGGAGTCAAAAGGCCCAGTGTACAGGTGCCTTTCCAATCCTTAGGCACCTGGCGATAGGCTCTACGGCCACATAGTAGCCACATATCGGGTAACTCATAATAACCCTGGTGAGACTCATTAGCAAATGTTATTATGGATTCCATGTCAAGACAAGCCATGTAGATACTGATGTTTGTCCATTGATTGCTTTGATAAGTGTCATTTATCTTAGTAAGGTTGCTTTTGATGGATTTGCATTTCTTTGCTGAATTCCATATAATAACTTGTTGACAATTACTATAAGTTCCCAAATAAGTAGGAGTACGGAATAGTCCTGTGCTATAAAAACAAAATCTGGCAGGTTCCATTATACGAGCGCCCACAACATATGTCATATTCAATGTCTCTGTAGTTATGCTCCACAGCTGCTTCCATCCTGTTTCATTGAACGGATGGCATGGAAAATAAGGCCACCACGACTGTCACCAGGAATTTGCATGCAAATCCAACAGTTCGTGATGTTAAGTGTAAGAGCAGTGCGCCTGGCATCCCGTACAAAAGCATTAAAAGCCCACAGTCCCTGATCCTCATATGCCTGGCTGAAGTGGTGTACGTTGAGCCATATAAGGACGAACACAATGAGCTGGAGTCCAAATGATCTCGCCATGGTCGTCTATTGCAGCATAGCCTCGACCCCAGGTAATGAGGGAGGCAGGCCCTTTCCAGGTGGGATCAGGCAAACGTCGATAGTATACCTGGGGGCGTGAAGAATCTGTGGGAGGAGCAGAAAAATGCCTGCTTGCGGCAGTTGAGCCAGGGGTGCCAGAAACATTCAAAAAGTTTAAGGTAAAAAGTACAAGATTAAGAGTGTTTTGTATCCCAGGCAAGCCGGGGGTATTTTCCCCTTTCTTTTTTGCATGCATGTCTAGAGCCTTTTTTACGGTCTGATTGGCTCGTGCCACAATCGCTTGACCAGTGGAGTTATATGGAATGCCAAATTTATGAACAATAGACCAGCGAGAGCAAAACTGCGCAAAGGAGGTTCTGGTATAAGCAGGAGAGTTATCAGTCTTAATTTCTTTTGGATTGCCCAGGGTAGAAAAAGTACGAATACAATGATTAATAACATGTTTAGCAGACTCACCCCTTTGAGGGGTGGCCATAATAAAACCTGAACAGGTGTCAATGGAAACATGCAAATATTTCCAAGGGGCAAATGGCAAATATTGTGTAACATCCATTTGCCAAAGTTGACAGCTCTGCGTCCCTCTTGGGTTGACCCCTTGAGGAACAGAGTGTGCTTGGAGGCTGCAGGTGGGACATTGTTGTATGATAGCCGCAGCCTCCGTAGCTGTTAAAGAAAATTGTTTCATTAAAGCCTTCTTATTTTGATGAAAATATGAATGGCTGTCCCATGGAGTTATGGGAGATAAAACAAGGACAGAAACGTCCTGGTGAGTGGAGGCGGCCGAAGCGGCAGCATCCGCCTTGGCATTGCCTTCGGAGATAATACCAGGGAAAGGTTGGTGACTTCTAATATGAGCAGGAAAAAAACAAGTAGAGCGGGAATGAAGAAGGGATTGAAGTGTGAGAAATAGACTGAGGAGAGAGTCATCCAGTGAGGGTGACACATATGAATCAGATAAAGAGGTGAGAACTTTATATACATAAAGACTATCTAAAATAAGATTAAAAGGTTCAGAAGAAAAAGTTTGTAAAGCCAATATTGTAGCAGCAAGTTCAGCACGCTGAGCAGAAGTTTGAGGAGGAGTAATTTTTGTGTGCCATTGTTCACCCTCCTTCCATACACATGAACCATAAGTCTTGCTGCCATCAACATACAGGGTGACAGCGTTAGGAATGGGAGAGGAGGAAATGGGAGAATGCAGAGAAATTGAAACATTATTAAGGAGTTGGAAGCGAGGGTCAGAGGGAATATGACAGGAAACAGATCCTGCCCAGTCAGCAAGAGAAAGTTGCAATACATCTGAAGAGGCAAATAAAGGTTCCATATAGTAAGAGACATGGGGACATATAAAAAAACAATATCAAATCCAATTAAACATTTTGCTCGAAAACGGCCCTTTGTAATTAAAAGAGCAAACATATATGGCAGTGGATTGATAGATTTGCGAGGGGTATTGGGGAGGTGAATCCATTCAACAATGGAGACGCTCCCCTTTTGATGTTGGAGAAGGGCAGCTGTAGGAATAGAAGGAGTATTAAATATGGCCAAAGACAAAGGCTCACCCATCGGGTGGAGACGCCACTATTGATTAAGGCAAAAACATGTTTTTGAGTAGGGTTAAGAACAACAACAGAGGAGGGGGAAGTGTGGTCTCGCAAAGCCAAAAATAAGGGTGCCAATTGGGCAGTGGTGAGTGCAAGAAATGGACGCACAAAATTTATGGTGCCCAAGATTTGTTGTAAAGCAACTAAAGTGAGAGGAGAAGGAAGGTGGATGGCAGGGAGTACTGGAACAGAATGAGAGGCTAGGACTTTGTGTCCCAGATATAAAAAGGGAGATTGGGTCTGAACTTTTTCTGGGGCAACAATAAAGCCATAAGAAGCTAAAAGCTGAATGAGTTGGGGTAGGACAGTTTGTACTGTGCCAGGAGGACCCGGGGCAGCTAGGAGAATGTCATCCATATAGTGATAAAGCAAAAAGTTAGGATAGGATTTGCGAAAAGGCATCAAGGCAGCGTCCACAAAAGCTTGACATATGGTGGGGCTGTTAAGCATGCCTTGGGGAAGAACAGTCCATTGATAGCGAGGAGTAGGTCGGGACATGTTAGTTTGAGGCAAAGAGAAGGAAAAAAGTTGTTTGTCATCAGGGTATAAAGGAATGGTAAAAAAACAGTCTTTTAAATCAATAATTGCCAAATCATAGTCTTTGGGGATCATATTTGGGTTGGGCATTCCGCACTGTAGCGGACCCATGGGTTTAATTATTTTGTTAATGAGGCGTAAATCATGAATAATTCTCCAGTTGCCTGATTTTTTCTTGACTACAAATACTGGGGTGTTATAAGGACTGGTAGTTGGTTCCAAATGGCCAGATTGTATTTGCTGATATACCAGTTTCTGCAATGCTTCCTGTTTTTCTAAAGTGAGTGGCCATTGGTTCACCCACACGGGGGTGTCAGAAAGGAGCGTAAGCTTCATGGGTGAAGGAAGCATTGTTAGTCTTCCAGAGTTAACTTCGCATTAAATTGAGAGAGTAAGTCTCTGCCCCATAAATTTGTGTGAAGAGGGAGGATGACAGGTTTAAATTTAGCAGAAATGCCTTTTGTGAGTCGTTGTGCAGTAAGCCAATTTTTACTGGAGCTTGCCTGTTGGAGACCTCCCACTCCCCTGATTGCCGGCGAGGATTCAAGAGGCCAGTCAGAGGGCCATTCAGCTGTTCTTATGACTGAGACATCCGCACCAGAGTCTACAAGACCAGAAAAAAGAATGCCATTGATTAAAAAAGGCATCACCAGTTTTTGGGGAGTAATTTGCTTTGTTAGTGCCAATAAATCAAAGGAAGAATTCCCAGAGTAAGGTGCATATGCAGCCTCTGGAATGGGTGGTGCTGGACGTGGTAATAAGACCAAGCGTGCCACCGTATCCCCCCGGTTCATTGTGACAGGGAGATTGGTATAAAATTGGACTTTTAGGGTGTCTTTATATGTGGGATCTATCAAACCTGGAAGTACAAACACTCCTTGTTCCCGAGCAACAGGTGTGGGAAGGATTATTGCCTCCGTTTTCGGAGGCAAGGGTCCAGAATAAAGGTTTTCAGCAACCGTGAGTAGGTTAGGAAAAGTAACAGAAAGATCAGAAGCCAACTTTAAATCAATGCCAGAAAAACATTGCGAAGCTGGAGTAAGATCTGAAAAGGATGCAGCCTTTGGAGAGGGATTAGCTACAGACCCCTTTGTTAGTTTCCCCGATTAGACTGAGAGGAACGGCACTGATTGGCCCAATGAAAACCCTTTTTACATTTTGGGCACACAGTTTTGGGCTTGGCTCCGGGGATGGCAGCGGGTCGAGCTGCGCTACCTCCTGGGGCTCTGCATTGTTTTTTAAAATGACCAGATTTCCCACAATTAAAGCAAGTGCCTTGGGGTTGATTCCCCTTTTGGATTGCAGCTGCAAGAGTATCCATTTGAAAAGCATTGGTTCCCACAATGCGACAGGCTTTAAGAAAGTCTGCCAGAGTGGCCGTGGGACTGGAAACAATTGGTTTAAGAATGGACTGGCAGTCTGCATTTGCATGTTCATAAGCCAATTTTATGAGGATTTCATTTGCTGCATCTCTGTTTGAAATTTGACGCTCAATGGCAACTTGCAAGTGATTCACAAAGTCTGCATAGGATTCAGTTGCAGTTTGGCGAATGGCAGAAAAAGATTGAATCGGGGTGCCAGACTCATCAACACGAGCCATGGCAGAAAGAACACAAGCATTAATGATAGGAAATGCAAAGGGAGTAAAAGTTTGAGCTTGAGCATTAAGGGTAGCAAAATTGCCTTCTCCGAAGAGTTGTTCTGCTGTCCATTGTGAACCTGGGTGATTAGCTCTCTTTTGTGCCTCTCTTTTATATTCAGATTCAAAGACTACGTATTGTGTTCCGTTAAGAAGCATGCGGAACAGATCTTTCCAATCTTGAGGCAACATTCGATATGCACTAGCAATTGAATGTATCAGTCCTCTAGTATAGGGACTGGTTATGCCATAATCTTTTGTAGCCTTTTTCAATTCTCTGATCATAGCCAGGGGAAGTGCTTCCCAATCAACTATTAAGCCTGTTGCAGTCTGTTGGTAAGTAACAGGGAACAACTCTGTCTCGGATAGTTCAGAAACGCTTAAATCACCATTGTTTAAAGCCTTTTGAAAAGCACCACGGATGATTCCGGTCCAGGAGAGAGGCGGCAATGTGGCAGGAACAGGAGAGGCTGTTTGCTGTTTATCAGGATCCATAAAATTTGCAGGGGCAGAAGGAGAGTTAAAACCAGCTCCAGGGGGTAAGGGAATGGCCAACATAACAGACGGATTTTTATACGGTGGAGGGTCTAATAAAGGCTGATGAGGCGAGTCAGCATGGGTTTGAATCAGGGTATAGGCAATTTTCCAAAGGCATAAAATCTCTGGGGGGGCTCTCGGAGACTGATGGAGAACAGCGCTGATTTTCCTCCATGTATCTACTTTTAAAGATCCAGACTCCGGATAGGATGAGCAGTTAGCCCATATGTAAGCAAGCAATTTAACAGCCTCAGATTTAGAAAGGTGACGGGTTAATTTCTGTTCCTGATCAGTAAGATATTTTTTCCTGCCAAGTAGCCTCAGCTCTTCCACATGCTGCTTTTGAGCGTGAGACATTCCACCCCCCATACTTACAAAGAGGAGTCAGTTGCCAGCAACTTTGTCGGGTGCACCAAGCCTATTCCAGGCGATAAATAAAGGGTCGGCAGGGACGTATCCCTCAGTGGATCACATCGGGGTCACCAGATGAGGTGGTCTCCCATGGAGAATGAGACACGCACGCAGCAGGTATCTCGGGATGGGAGCCCAGAGCTGACTCTTGCACCCTATTTTATTGTTACTAAGGATTTTACATCACACAGCGTAAGCAAAAGATGTATATAGGGGTGGTTACAAAATATCAAATAACAGACACTTTCCAGATGCAAGGCTACAGCAGGTGTTCTTATCAGAGTCTGTCCAAATGGTTGATGAATGCATCCTGTGTCTAGAGCGGTCCATTTGTTATCTCTGGGGCCCTTGTGAGAGATGTCCATGGGCATTTGTGCAATTAATCCCACAGAATGATATATACTTATAACAATTGTCTCATGAACTTTTTATGCTGAAAACAATTACTTCAATTTAAACATGAAGTTTCTAATCTTTTCCCTTTTTTTGCACCATTTCTTCTCTCTCCTCTGTTCCTTCCACTGTAGCTTTCAAGTCATTTTAAAATATTTTGAAATTTAAAGCACAGCACTTTAGCCATAAAATATTTACAAGTAGAAACTGGATGATATTTCCCCGATCGCCTAATCTTTTGAAGTTCAAACATGATTTACATTTTTTTAAGAACTCCTAATGGGTCTTCATGAATGCCTCTGGACACTGCAAATTAGCTATGTCGTATTAAGTCATTTTCTTTTTCATTATTATTATTAATTTTCTTCTTAGCCTTTTTAGGATACTAGATATTTTCTCCATAAGTCTCACTAGATTAGAAGAAGACTTTGCTGAAGGTTCAAAGAATAAAAATAATTACAAAGAAAAAGTCATTTGAAACTTTAAAAGAATTTCCATTTCAATGCCATTTTAATGGCATGCCTGTAACAAAAAGAAAGTGCTACCTTCTCTTTTTCCTAAACAGTTTCATTTTCTGAGTGATTAACATAATATAGAGAAATATTGTTATATAATCAAAATATGATTTGTAATGATTAAGTAACTAAATATTTCATTTGAAACAAAACATAATTCTTAGATCAATCAGCAAAGTTTCCCATAAGGTTACCATTTTTAGAGTTGTTAGAACACTGTGCAAGAAATAAGTGGCTTGTAAGAATATTCCATTTCATGAGTAATAGCACAATTAGCCCTATACAAATAAGATCCCTAAGTGCATTTTTTGTGTTGCCAATGCTTTGTCTTAAGTGTTCAGCAACCATTTGAAATTACAGTTATGCTGAACAAAGGGATTTTGACCCCTACCCAAGGTTACAACCATTGCAGTGCCCCCAGAATCATCTGATCAGAATTTGGGAATATAGAAATCTGCCCATCCTTACAACCATGGCATTGTAACTAACCACAACTTATCCATGCTAGAGTACTATAGCTTCCTCCTTACTTATTCCCCCCTTTGACTTACAGCACTGGCATAAAGTAGAGGCCCAGGTCTCCAGCAGCAATCTGCCACCGCCCCAGAGCTTCAATCCTATCACTGCTGCCACCCAATAATTCCACTTTGCACTGTTTTCCAAGATATGTCATCCTTGCCTCCACTACCCAGAAGATCCAATGTCTTCAGGCATTTTTCTCCAGCTGTGGAGATGTTGGCATGGCCCACAGAAGGTAGCTCCCAGTTGGGGGCATATAGTTTGCACAGGGCTTCCAAAGCCTCTGAAGATTTTCAAAGTCATGCAGGCTTCTGAAGCCTTCCTATTGTGCTGGGCTTCCAGAGCTTTGGAAGTCTCATGCAACTTGGGAAAGTTCGGATGGGGGAGAAAAATCACCTTTACTTTATAGTTTTCTTTGTTTGAATAAAATATAGGGCAATTTGGAATTTTGTTTCCAACTTTAGTGCTCAAATAACAGGTGCAGTTTTCCCCCTACCACCTTAGAGCTGCTCTGAGAAATTACTCTCTTCTGTAGAGTATTCTCCTGTGTCTAATAGAATTAATTTAGGTGAAACTAATCCATCTATTTAACCTCTTGTGTACCATTTTGGGTAATCTCCAAATCCACTGTTACTGAGTAACATTATAGAAACATCCAATGTGTTAGTCTCTACATGGTCTTAATAACTGTCTTAAGGAAAACAAAGGGGGGGGGAAGCTAATTAACATTTTATTAAAATGTTCATTTGGGTAAGATTTTCCATGCGATGTAGGAAGAGAGCCATGTTAATAGTTAAAAAAAATCCCATACACATTTTTTGACTAACCAAATTATTAATTTATATCTTTTATGAAAATTTCTTGGTTTGAAAGGTACTACCAGATTCCTGATATCTTGATTTAGATGAAACCCTGTGTAATCAGTGTCTTGCAACTCCCATCAAGTGAACATTGTTAAAGTTTTCTTGCTGGCCTACTTCTGTTTCTATATGTTAGAAACACAGGCAAGTAGACTTGACTTACAACCACAATTGAGAAGAATTGTTAAGTGATTCCTTTTCCATTTTATGACCTTTTGCCATGTTTTTAAGTGATTCACTATAGTTGTTAAGTGAATCATGCAATTGTTAAGTGAATCTGGCTTCCCTCATTGACTTAGTTAGTCTGACATTCCCTAGGAAGGTTGCAAATAACAACCCCTGGGCTCTGGGATGCTGCAACCATTGTCAAATACTGTATATACGGTTGCCAAGCACCCAAAGTTTGATCATGTGACTGTGCAGATGCTGCAACAGTCGTAAGTGTGAAAACTGGTCATAATTAGCTTTTTTTCAGTGCCATTGTAACTATGAATTGTAATTGAATCTGGATTTTTGTATGACTGCAGTAAGATATAATTCCTCTTGTGACTTCATCAGGTTTCCCTATTATATTTTTGGTGCTTCTTCAAGAAGTTTTATCCATATTTTTTATTTTAACTAGTTGATTTTATTTCATATATCTTCAGTTCAGTCTACTTGAATTTATTTTAATGCTGATGTCATGGTTCCGATAGATGAAACCCATCAGAAGAACTTCAATGCAAAAATTCTTTCTTAAAGAACATTTTATTCAGGAAACAAAGTATCATCACTATATAGTTGAACCCAAAAACTAAGTTTCCCTTCCCCGGATACAAAGTAACAAAGTACAATTCCCACCCCCAATAAGCTGTCATAAATCACATTCTCCAATTAGCCTAAAATGCGGGCTTTCTCCCCAGCTCCTCAGCCCACCAAAACATTATCAGTTCATCCTTGGGTTCCCACAAAGCAGCTGAGCTCGAGCATTTATTCCATCCCGCCCTCTTCTGCACCTGATTTCTAAATACCAGAAAAAGCATGTTAAAAGCAAAGAGAAAATGGCTGCAATTTTCATCAGTTGTCAGAGCGGGAACATCCAATCTTTACAGCATTGACATCTGAAATGTTTATTTTTTTAAAAAAATGTTACTTATTTTTTTAAAAAAAACCCAGCAAAAAGGTATGAAATAAATCATTTGCCATTACATGGAAATTGGTCACTAGAGATTAAATTAGTTTTACAAACAAGGACTATAATCTGTAATTCAGCTTGTGATCAGTATTTGATTTCAATTCTGATTTCCTCCAACATGATTAGCTACTGCTCCAAATTATCCAAGTAGAATTAAAATAACAAATAAAGATTTAAATGGATATTTGTGGCACTATCATAATGTTTACTGTAAAAATAAACATTAAATTTAAATAGTAAAAAGTATGGTCAGTAGTTAAATACAAAATCTCCTCTCTGCTATTTTCACCCTGGTCACAGTTGACATTTTTTCTTTATTGTGTTTTGGGAGGAAATAAATTTACCCCAGTCAATTTAAGCTTCGCTTGTTCTCTTTAAATATTTAATTTTACTCTAATTTTTCAGAACAACAAAACAAACATTCATCAAGTGAAACTAAACCTGTCACCCTCAGATCCCTACATCTGTTGTTATCCTGCTGTTTTCTTGCATAATTCAGTTTAATACATTTAAAGTGTATCCTTCATTAACATTCTTAATATTCACTTACATGGTGAATTTACATTGTAGAGAAGGGTAGGGAGCCAGGCAAGGAGATGAAATTAAAAGGTATGACTTTTGTCCTTATTCCCCTACTTTCTGTTTATAAAATATTGTCTGTCTTAATATTTCTTTCAATATGGACAATCCTATCTAAATGTTGAAATCCATCTATCTCTATCATGAATAATTTTTCACTGTCATCAGACATTTCACTTCAGATATGGTCCTCTCCTTGAAGTCTTTGCTCTCTTTGTTACAATATGGGTTTTTTGTACTCTTTCTGTTAGCCTCATATATGAACAAAAATAGGGCTGATGTATCAATCCATGAATCAGTCATGGCTATAATACCACAGTTGCAAATATACGTATACAGTATTGTAAGTACCTGTTCTGCAGAATGATAAGTCTCAAGAGACCAGCAGAGTTCTAGTGTTTGCTCAGTTTGAGCAATTTATCATCTAAACCTTTGCTTTCTTTTTTGCTACTTTGCTTTCTTTTTTCCTACTTTCACACCTAAAGCAGCAATAGTACAAGTAGTCCTTGACTTATGACCACAATTGAACCCAGAATTTATGTTGCTAAGTGAGAAATTTGTTAAGTGAGTTAAGTTTTATGACTTTTTCTGCCAAATTTGTTAAGTGAACCATTGCAGTTGTTAAATTAGTGACACAGTTGTTGAGTGAATCTGGCATCCCCCTTGACTTTGCTTGTCAGAAAGTTGCAAAAGAGGATCACATGACTCCATGACACTATAACCGTCATAAATATGAACCAGTTATCAAGCAAAGTTATCCAAATGTAAATCATGTGACCACGGGGCTGCAACAGCTATAAGTGTGAAAAATGGTCATAACTCACATTTTTCAGTGCCGCTGTAACTTTGAATGGCCATTAAATGAATTGTTGTAAGTTGAAGACTACCTGTATATCATTATATTAATGTAAAATCTGATTTTTTTCCAATACAAAATACAGTTTAATAAGTATAGGGCATTGAAATAAGTTTTCCCTCTTTCTTAAATTTAAATTATGTAATCTAATAATTTCATAAACGCATGGCACAACATAGGAGAACAAATCATCAGAACAAGATTCAGCAGTCCATCTGCATGTAAAAGACAAAGACCACTCTTTTGAATACAGCAAAGTCCACATTTTGGACAGAGGGTACCGCTGATTTAAAAGAGGATCAAAGAAGCCATCTATGTCAAAACTGAACAGACCTCTCTCAACAGAGGGGGAGAGATATGACATTATCTATCTCCAGTCTACAACACAGTCCCTTCAACAATTCCAAGAAGGCTCCACACCCATTTACATTACTCAGGTGACCCTAATGACATAGAGAAGCCTCCAGGTGGCCTTGACGACTCTCTAAAAGAATACAAATGGCCAGCTGTCTGCAAGGAGTATAAATCCTGTGATTCCCCACCATCCACTCAGAGCTGAAGAAGCTTCTTGTATGAGAACCGAAATGTCTTCAAAGAAAAACAAGGAAATCCAGTTGCCTCATGAAAAAAGCACCTTTGGGACTTTCTGCCTTATCCAATAATTTACAGAAGAGTGTAAAACAGATGATAATATACCTAATGGCTCTCCAACCCTGTGAGGATTAGGCAGCTAAGAATGGAACAGTTGGCAGAGTTTTGAATAGTTGCCAATTGCTGCCTTAAGGACACATACCAGGATTTTTTCTTTTCTTTTTTTCATTTTCAGCCGATTTGCTCTGAAGGTTTGTGGCAATAAGCCTCATATTTGGCTGTCATTATTTTATTCATTAAGAGCCGTGGGGGCACAGTGGTTAAAATGCACTACTGCAGGCTACTTCTGCTGACTGCTGGCTACCAGCAGTTTGGCAGTTCAGTTCTCACCGGCTCAAGATTAACTCAGCCTTCCATCCTTCTGAGGTCGATAAAATGAGGACCCAGATTGTTGGGGGCAATATGCTGACTGTGTAAACCACTTAGAGAGGGCTGTAAAGCACTGTGAAGTGGTATATAAGTCTAAGGGCTATTGCTATTGCTATGCCAGGAATAATTTATGGCTGAAAATGCAAAACACAGATTCTCAGAGACGAGAATCCCAAAAGGGACCTTCTTGATGAAATACAAGCAGTAACTGTGATACTGTGGATCCTTGTAGTTTTTGTTCTTTCAGAAAACCGTCAGCAGCTCTAAGGAAAGCTACAAAGGGATGTGTAGTGGATTCAGTGGTGTTTCTTTGTAACATAGAAAGGAGCCTTCTCACAGAGGATAAGGGAAAACAGCACGATCTAAGTCTGTAGACACCCAAAAGTTTGGAGCAGGATAAGAAGTGGAAGGAAATGAGTTCTTATCCTTTAAAATAACTCGAAATTAAGGAAAAAAGAGAAAAAGCTTGGTTTACTCTTTTTCTCCTGTCTTCTGTAGACCTGATGTGATTACATGCATTTTGTACTTTTATTCTTCCCAAGCCAAGAAAAGCTCAAAAGAAATGATGGAAATGGGATTCAGATTCTGCCCATCTGCTTTTCTTTTCATCATCAAGATAATTCTCTGAAAACAGAACAGGACCAAATTTGATATGCAGAGAAAGCCACCAAAAAAAAAAAAAGAAAAGAAAAGAACACCCCAAAACATATCTGAAAATTGGTTGGATCTGGCCAGAAAGGGGAAAACCAAACATCAAAAATACCTGGCAGAGGGCCTTAATGCAAGTGATATTGGCTTGGATTCCCCAAACACAGCTTGTAAATGGCTAAATTTCATGTGAAAAGATATAGGAAATCTAGGCAGTGCACAATTTAATCATACATTTTTATGTTGTGAATATGCTTTAAAGCAAAGTTGCAAAATTTTGGGGATTTATAATACAAGATATATAACTACAACAATATTAATATAATCATCAGTGCATTTACTGAGAAAACATTTAGATAATTTGTAACTTGAAGTGTCTAAATATAAATTAAGATACTAACTCACTTGTTTTATTATTCTCAGACTGCTACATTTTAAGAACTGGAAACTAGTCACAGGATAACTTGTTTAATTATTTCCCTTCTTCTTCTTTTCTTACTTATATCCCATTTTAATTAAACTTTAATTAAGTTAGGCATTATACCCTAAAAATAAAATTGTGATACATTGTAGGTTTGTTAACCTTAATTCAGAGCTTGAAGTGCCCCCCCAAAAAAAACCTGTTTACCACCATTGTTGAAGTAATTATTAACTGCAGTTTAATTAAGGATATACACACTCAGGAGGCGAGGGACAAGAAGGGATAGTATAGTTCCAGATGCTAAATTACATTTAGCAAGCTACAAGTGATAAGCTAGAATTGGTCCATTGGGAAGTTTAAATAGACTCTTCACTTTAGCTTCATGAACCCAATTTCTAAGACAAATTTTCTACAAATTCATTTTTTAAAATCTGAAGGTTTATTCCTCCATTCAGGTTACTAGGGGAATTACAAGTTTTGCTTCTTCAAAAATGAACCAAACAAAATTATTATCTATCTGCAAAAATCATATTACATTAATTTTAGATTGTCTTTGTTTTTCAAGTACAAAAACTGTATGTGCCACATAACTAACAAGTGGGGAAATTATCAAATAAATAAATAAACTTGCATGTCCTTGGCTCTCAATGACTCCAAGCAGCTAAAGCAGCAGATAAGAATAAAAAAACAAGTATCTTCCCCATGAACCAGGAAGGGGTGGGATTGTCAAAGAGGTAAGACTTTCAATTGAAGCCCAAATAGAATGTTGGAGACCCAGGTTGAAATTTTCACTGAAATATGAAATGCACTGACTTTAGACCTGCTATTACTTCCCAAACAAATTTGGAGTCCACAAATTTGTTGTGATATGAGGGGAAAATATTCTATAGGAAAGGCAGAAACTAATGCTATGAAATGACAGTAATTAGACTAGCTATATAAAAAAAATAAGTGCCAGAATTTTTTTTAATTGCTGAGCATTTAAATATTGGACAAGTGAACTAGTTACTTTCATTATTTCCATGTTTACATTTTCATTCTTCATTCTTTCCATCTGGTTTTAAAAAACTATGGATTTCTAATATGCTTATTAAAAAATGAACCAAATTCATTTCTCACACTTCCTATTTTCTAGTTTTTATTTCACATTAATGCCTTTCCTCATGAATAGTAAATTAGGTATTTTATCTTCTCTTTCAGCGATAAGGATGTTAAGTTAAATCATTATGTTTCTCTATGCAGAATAATGAGTATAATGGCAAAAGTATTTTCTGCTATTCTACTGAAAGAAATGGAAATGACTATGATGGCAATTCAATTCAGAGTCAAGTGAATAGTGAGCAATGAGGTGGTGGGGAACAGTCCTCATTCTCATCTTTGTTCTTCTGGTTTAACATCAATTTGTAGATGAAGAATGTGTAGTGTGACTATTATGTGAATAATTCCAGAAGTAGAAAGTATACTTCCTTCATTGCTTCCTTACCTCATATTACTAGATATAATCTGACACATGAACAAATTTGTGTGCAATTCGTTTGAAGTTATTTACAAGACTTGCTCTTTGTACCAACGTGACTCATGCATGTATCTCAGATCAGTGTCTGAACTGGAAGTCAGACCAGATATTTTAATTTTCTGCAGGTTGTGATGCAAGTTCTGTCAATGGAGCAATGCTATTTATTTTTATTACTTTATAATTAATAGCACAAAAGAAAAACACAAAGGTGATAGCGATACAAAAAGTGCTAAACAAAAAAATGAAAAAATACAATAAAGAAAAATAATATGACACGTCATTATGAAAATTAAGTTACAATTCTATATATAATTGTCTAATGCAAATATTTAATAAATATATATACATATTCATGTACGTACATGCATCCATGCGTGCGTCCGTGCGTGTGTGTGTGTGTGTGTGTATGTGTACAAGCCTGGTTAAGCATCAGGCTACAAAATGGGAGATCATGAATTCAGTTCCTTCCTTAGCTATGAAAGCAAGCTAAGTAACTGAGGACCAGCTCCTCTCACAGGTTTTGGGAAAAATAGGAGGAGGAAGGTGCATTGGTATGTTTGCAACCTGGGGTTATTCGTAAAAATGATAAAGGCAGGATACAAATAAATAAAAATTCATTGAGTGAAAGGGGTCATAAATGTATTTTTCCAGTGCTGCAATATCAGTTAAAAATATGGAGAATCCTTTTACATTGTTGTCATGAAGTTCTAAGTAATAGGTGTATAATTCAAAAGAATATTAGCCACTAAAAAGTTTAGCTTTTGTCATAGAATTATATTTATATAATCCAATACATTCTCTTAAAAGTTGTTAAGTGTAAGACATTGTAGAAACAATGTTTTAAAGAAGAATTTTCCTTATTATATATCCAACAAAGTACTGGTTTTGATCATCTTTTTCTATATAAACAAAACGGAGAGCAATAAATCCTTAATGCTTTTGTACTATAAGGTGTAATTTGAGATCCATTTATACTCTTTCTATAGAATTTAAAACACTTTCCAGCTTGCTGGCCTGGCCAGGCACAGGATAGAGTATTTGAGTGGCAGACACAAGTGTGAACGCACAGCTCCAGTTGTGCAAGTGGTAGGCATGCTACTCTTCACTCGTGTGAGTGGTACAACTTGCGCTCATGTGCGAAGCCACTGAAGTGGCACCTATTTATCTTCTCACACTTACATGCTATTTGTCAGAGCATGCACAGTCTTATTGCGCTGAGATAACCCAGGAGTAAATGCAGTAAAGAGTGGTCTATATTAAATGGTGGTTTATCACACACTATCTACAAATATACACTAGGAACAAATTACATACACGTGGTAATACAGCAAACTCCAACACACAGCCGTTACAGCAGGAACTGAATGAGAGAGAACACAGTAGCAAAAGCCTTCTCTTTTATACTCAGACTCTTAAACGGATAAAGACACCTGCTGAGTCATTCCTATTATTGTCATCCACCTTATGTTATATTACATAATCTGTTTAGCCCATTATCATGACACTGTTGAACTATTAGATTAGCAGGACCTGGGGCAAGGATGAGAGCTTATCTCATCACGTGGCACTCAGGTCTGTGAGTTGCTTGCTGGGCTGCTTGCTTTCCAACTCACAAGCCCAGCATCTTATCCACGGAATCACTGCACCATCCCAGCTAGGCAATATAGAAATGTTTATTCCATTTGTTTCATAACTTCTCCATATCAAATTGATTTATAATAACAATTATCTATAGAAATGATCTATAGAATATTTATAGGGTGTTTTTTTAAGTTTTAAAGGAGTTGACAAGTAGTTTAGTGTTTATGAATTTATTTTTATTTTGTTTTATTTATCTCATTTTAAAACCACTATCTCCCTCACAGAGGAACTCCGGGCAGTAAAATTTAAAAGTTAAAGAGAAATCACATTTTTACATGTATAATAAAATACTATTTTAAAAGATAATTCTATTTAATAGATTTATGTGTGATGGAATTATATAGAATTATATAGAAATAAGGAGTAAAAATGAAATTTATGAAGTAGTTTTATGCATATATCATGTACATTCATATTCAGAAATATAAAACTAAGGTAGGTAGGCAAAAGTGCCTTATACTGATCATATATTTTGTTTCTAGCCTAATTAATCCGATTTCCACTTTGTTGTTAAGTCAGAGTTTAGTTTAAATATGGTTTGTTGAATCAGACTTGATTCACAATTATAAGCTATAAATTTTATAAATGAAAACATACAGGGTTTGGTCCAAAACCAGACAAATCACATTATTATTTAGTACAAAAAAATCTCAGTCCAATCATTCTAATACATCTCATTATAGTTTAATATAAAGTCTCCATCCAGTCATTCAGTTTCTGACTGCAGAGAATCTCCAAAGACATGATCAAGTTGTGTAAGATCATATAGAAAAAGTAGAGAGGAATAAGCCCCAGGAAGCATGTTGGAAGAGGACTTAGATCTGATATAAGAAGGTCTATCTTCACAGAGTAAATAATTAACTTTGGTGATGGCTACTTTGTTTCATAATAAATAAATAAAACAAACCCCACCAAAGAAACAGTCTTGGTGGAGGGATCTGTGTGCTCTAATAATGCTAAAGGCTGTGCTAAATAGGTGTAACTGTATCACATAGGTCTTAGCTGAAGAATTAGACGGAATCTATTCCAATATTCCCATTCAATATGGTAAAAATACATACTTTGAATTTCATGCTGGATTGAATATTATCTGGATTAACAAGAGTCACATTATATGCTACAGTCTTGAACATTCACCAAAAAAGCTGCTGCAAACTCAGCACTGCAGCTAGGCAACCAGGACATGGAGCTGACACTATAGTAGGCAACTGAAAACTGTGATCAAAGGATAATGAGATCAGTTATGGAAAGTTTCTATCAATAACAAGCATAAAAATGTGGATTTCAAAAATGAACATTCCAACTTTGGAAAGAAATATATCTAGAGATCCATAAGCAGAGACTTATGGACCAAAGGCATGCCATTTTAAAGCACAAGGTCTTTATTAATGCTGAAATGAAAGCAACGGAGAAACAAGCAACTGAAAATTCAAGTTTATTCAGAACTACCAGTAATAATACCAATTTGCCAAGTGACCAATACAATAGAAAGCAAAGAAACTACTGATATTAATGAAGAATAATAAGAGAAGAAACTGAAGTATATGTACTATCGATTAATCAAGAACTAATTGAGAAAATCAAGGACTGAATAAAATATGCTGAAAGAATACATTTGCCAAAATCAAATCAAATTAAAAAGAAAACTTTGACTAAAACTTTGAAGAATATTAATGAAGTTGTTAAAATTATTCCAACTGAAATATTGACTCGAATCTGCTGTTATATTTGTATTTGTATTTATATTATATTATTTATTTATTTACTTTTCATCTTATTACTTTTACAAATAACTCATGGTGGTTATTTGTGTAATTTATCCAACACATCTTCCTTCTCTTGTTTTCCCCAAACAACAACCCTGTGAAGTGGGTTAGGCTGGGAGACAGGAAATGGTCCAAAGTCACCCAGCCAGCTTTCATGACCAAGACGGGACTTGAACTCACAATCTTCCATTCTCCAGCCTGATGACTTAAGCACTAGAACAAATTTGCTGTCTCCTACATATGCTGTGTATGCCACAGCCTATGGAATTGGGATTTAAAATACAAAGGAATAAAATTATTAAGAAAGGAAAAATAAATGGAAAATGTGTGATGAAGCAAGGAATCCTTCACCAAAGTTTGGTTGAAGAGCCAGACCTTCACAATTCTTCAAACAACAGCAGAGTGGATCTTGGGGGGAACTTTGTTCTCCTGCTATATGTGATGGATTTTAAAACAAAAGTAGTGCTAGTTATTGGAATATTGTGTGTGCAATAACAAGGCATTGTTGCTGAATTATGATCCCTTCTAGTACAACTGTCTTTCCCAGTTGCAATGTATGGCTGTGAAGTTGGATCATAAGAAAGGCTGAGCACCAAAGAATTGAGGCCTTTGAACTATGGTGCTGGAGAAGACTCCTGCGAGTTCCCTGGACTGCAAGGTGATCAAACTGATCAGTCCTAGAGGAGATCAATTCTGACTGCTCTTTAGAAGGCCAGATCCTGAAGTTGAAACTCAAATACTTTGGCCACCTAATGAGAAGGAAGGACTCACTGGAGAAGAACCTAATGCTGGGAAAGATTGAATAGAAGAAGGGGACGACAGAGAATGAAGTGGCTGGATGGAGTCACTGAAGCAGTAGGTGTGAGCTTAAATGGGCTCCAGAAGACAGTAGAGGACAGGAAGGCCTGGAGGAACGTTGTCCATGGGGTCATGATGGGTTGGACACGACTCTGCAACTAACAACAACAACTCCTACTGTGAAATGTACTTGATTTTTTTTTTTCACATTAACAACATAAGAAGCATCCTGCTAAATCAAACCAATGAGCCACAAAGTTTAGTCTTCTATTTTTCACAAGGGCCAATCAGACCATTTGAAGGGAAGGCTATAAAGGAGGCCATAGCAGAAGGGAATGACAATATTTTGGCACTATTATTGTTCATAGTAGCAAATATTCATTAGCAAACTATTAGTAAATCTGGGCAGAAGGATAAAAGAGATGATAGGCAGAAAAGGGCTCCACTACTATTGCTCATAGTAGCCAGTATTCGTTGGTATTGAATGTTATTATTCAATATAGAAATTAAAATCTGAATAATCATCTCAGCCCTTTCTGTGAGCCCCAAAAATATATTTCATTTGTTGTAGTCATTGAACATATAGGGAAAAAGTAAAAGTAAAATAACTGTTAAAATACAAAATAAATTATGTTTTAAGTGGTTAAATTACAGTTTTTTCACAGAGTAAGATAAAATAAAAATGAAACTTGAAGAGACTGAATTGGTGAGATAACGTACACTTTTCTACAACCCTAGTGCTATGAAAAGTTGTGTGTGGAAAATAGCAAGGCAGGCTTTCAAATTACATTCAATTTATTGTAATAGAAGACTGTTGACACTTGTAAGATGAATGTTTAAAACACTTATCCTTGCCAGTGTACCTGTCATTCTGAGCAAGAGGATATTCTCCATCTAATTGGATCCATGTGATTCCATGTGTCCTGACAAAGGTAGTTTTGTATAGATATTGAGACATTGCCTGCATTGGGTGGAGGAGTCACTCATATTAACATTTTGATTACAGTGATGAATTACAAAGGATAAACTGCAAAGACTTATGAGGCTGTGATGTTACAGCGGAATGTGTTATGTTAGATGAAGAAAAGAGCTTTCATCTCAGAACCTTTGATGCAAAATGAATTGCATAAACAGCTGCCTTTTAAAGCAAACATTCAGCTCCATGCATTCCCCTTCTGATGTTATGTTCAACTGGCTTTCTCATCTTCTGATTAGCTTTCAAAGCTCTCTTTTGTTTTACCACAGTCACGAGACCTGGGCATTTACCTGACATTTTTCTTGTCTTTTATCATCTCCAGATATGGATTTCTTAGATCCAATAATCATTATACAGTGGTTATTTAAAAAAGAAGAATGGAAGAGTCTGGCAAATAATAAGAGTGAATCTTTGTTTATATGCATTTAATAGCAATGCTAAAATGTGTTAAACTATAATACAATATATTTGCTTTTAACTTAGTACATAATATAAACCTAGAAATTGATTTGTAAACAGTTTATGATTTAATATGAGATTTGAATTCAGCTAGTCACAGTTTCTCCAATAAAGCATTCTTTAATTTAACAGGCACATAGATATAAACAACTTCTACATACCATTCAAAAGAAACAGAAAGCCAAAAAGGAAACAAAAAGACCAAAACACCTCCCCACCAACAACTAATACTGAGATGAGCAAAGAGTAACACTAAATCAGCATCAAGAAGTAAACAATATCCCAATCAAGGAGCTACCAACTGCAACAAACAAAACTAACACTAAAAAAAGCCCAACCAAGGAACCACCCACTCCCATCAATACTGATAGGGCAAGCCACTAGGATATAAAATGAGAGTAAACCCTATTCCATTCTAGCGCTGATGTTATCTAGTTTGGTAATGAAACTTCTGCAAGGAAACAGCGAAGCTCAGAGAGCACTAAGCATCCCACAAAACATTTTTCAAATGAATCTGGATAGTATCAGTGTACTGCACTATATTACTCATGCCAGATTTATTTGTTATCTCAAAGATATGTTTGTGATGTTCTTGGCTGAGAACCTTTTTGACTTCTGGCACCAAACCCCATTACCAGTTGCTTTGGAGTCATCATGTAAGCTATATGGCTGGAAACAGAACTTTCACTTGGTTGACTAAATTTTCTTGAAATTCTTCTTGCTGTTTCTATAGAAGTTATAATTTTTATAGGAATGGATTGCTAGCCTGACACCCAATCCTTCTCCTTTCTCATCCATGCTTTGGACCCACCATGATAGATACTCTAAACATCACATGGAAAGTTGCTGAAGTACTTGTCCAAGACCGAAAGTGCTGGAGATCCTTTGCTACCCAATATGCTACATAGCATGGGAGAATATAATGCTAATGATAAAAGAATATAATGCTTCATTAAATCCAGACTATAATTTATAAAGGAAATCCGTTGACTTGCTATTTTATTTGAATTTGTGCCAGTCTGTAAGCTATGGGCTGCCTGGAAGTAACCTAACCAAAAATACTTATAAACTAGAGGTATTGTATTGTTAATATATCAATAGAACATGTTTCTCATTAGATTCTGAACAGGAAAAAAGAGAGCTTGGATGTTGCACTATTGTTTAAAAATAATAATAATACTTATATAACAATTATTGGCTTATTTTATTCTGGACTCAGTTCTCAGCAATGATGCATTTTTGGACAAAGAGCTTTATGATATCAATGCTTTATGGGAGTGTTAATATTTCTCTTTATTATAAATTTGATCCTACAATTTTTAAGATATGGTAAACACACACAATAAAAGTGGAAAACAGCAGTGGTTTCATCTATCAGAAAGATATAGTATATGTATTCTGAACACACATGAAAAAATTACACCAGTATTTTTTCATTGCCATATTTATTTTTCATACAGAATCAATTAAAAATGGTAATTTTAATTGTGATTAGAGTCAGTTTTAAGATGAATAATGTTGTCCTAATAATGTGGAATCCTACTGTTTCACACTCTCTTTACAAGGCTTCTACAGTATATGATGCCATCATTCAATCATTGTCATCTGCATTTTTCACATGTTCCTCTAAACCTTTTCAGTCTTCAGGAAAGATTTACCTTTATTCTTTTGTCCTAGGAATAAAAAAGAATGCTTTCTACATAAAAGTAGATGCCTTACTCTGCACTCTTCCATCATTGTTAAAGAATACATTTCAACATGAGAAATGTAATGTAACAGAAGTGATTTCTCACAGCTTGCAAATTTTGCTAAATTTTGTTATGAACAAGTTATGACATTTTATATGTTATGAATTTTTGTAGACTAGATGTTTGTAGTTATTTTAAAATATATAGTTTTGCAAGAACATCATAATGTAATATTTTCATAATAAATAATAAAATAAAATTTTAAGATGCTTTCTTTGATTGTTGCCAAACTAATATTAATGTCTTTTAAAAATCATTTTAAAGAACTGGCATTACATATTTTGGTATCATAATGTCCTTAATATAATACTATAATGGATAGAACTACGGCATTTTTACTATAGACTATTTCATCTGAATTTGGGATGGGAACACTTAGACTTCCAAATGTTACTGAATTGCAATTCCTATCTCTCCCAAAATGATAGAGACTTGTAATTCTGAATCCTGCGCATTTCAGTACAGAAACAGAAAGTAATGGAAGTGAGTGCTAAGCATATGAAAATTGTTCAGGATTATGCTGACATTCAGCAACTCTTAATTCTGTCTGTCTGTCTGTCTAAATTTAGCTGTCACCCAACTCCTAATCGGCTTTGGGTAGCTTACAATAAAGTAAACCATCAAAACACAAAATAAAACAATCTGGACTCTGTAGATTTAACAGAAATTATGATTCCCTGTCTAAATCCAGTCACTATAAAATATATCAAGAGGAAAAAATATCCTTCAGATATAATTGGTCTGCATTCCTGGTGCAGTCAGATGCAGAAACAGAATTATGAAATCATAAAATAAATAAATTATTTTATTTATTGATTGATTAATCAAATTCATATAGCCAGATTGAAATTTAAGTGCCCCTTACTCCCAGCAGAAAAATCTGCCAAATGCTTTGGTTCTTGGTTTTTTGCTTCATCTACAGATATATTGCACACACCTACAAACATACCTGTGTGACTGTGTGCCATGTTTTGGGGGGGGGGGGGAAACAAAGCCAGTCTATCAATAAAATTAAAATTAGTGCATTATATAGAATTTATCTCCAAGGTTATGTTTTCAGCAAAACAATCAACAAAGCCTGCCTTATTAATAAAGTATCTTCTTTAGAATATGAACATTGATTTTTGCACTGCTGTCTCTTATTAAAAAGTTCCCTAGCATGATAAAAATTCTAACTAGAAAACTAATATGCATTGTAATATCTCATTACGTTTCTTGTTCAGACAACTGAAGATTGACAAATATTTTGCTCAAAGGATATACTTGTTCTTATAATGAAATTAAAACATGCCATCCTAATTTTTACTTATGCTGACAAGCCTCTTTAGGATTTTGCATTTTCTCTTCCTTGTTATATTTATTAAAGTTAAAGCTTATTTACTGAATCTTGCTGTGATTTTTTTTTAAAAGGCAGTACAACTGACAGTTGCTTCTTAGTTACTTGAATTTTGTAGAAGTGAGAAAAATATTAAAGAAATAATTTTAATAATACCTTCTTTTCAGAGAGTAATATGATAAAAGTAGAATAAATCTGCCAGTGAAATTCTGACCTTTTGTAGCACTGCAAATTTTATGGCTTTCATGTAGGAAAATAATATATATGTGTTTATTATTCAGAGTTTGTTTTTTTAAAAAACCCTGTTTCTCCTCTCATATTCACAGCCAAAACCAGTTCAGGCAGAAATATTCTCAGAAGAGTAATATAAAGGGAGGGAGGTCAAAATGGCGGACACTGCAGCACACCATTTGTTCGTTTTTATATCTATTATTCCCTGCAGCCAAGGAGCTACTGGCAACTCCATAAAGTATTCAGAAGTTGACTGGACTTGAATCTTCTGTTAGACATGAAGACAACTGATTATAGTAAAGAAATGCAGAGGAAAACAGCTAGTCATTTTTATTTATTTACTATACTACTGATGTATGCTGTATGTATCTTAAATACATATATAAAATACAAAAACTAAAATTTAATTGTGCAAATAAGTATACTTTCTGGAACTTTCCTAAGTCATAACATGGAGGAGACTTGCTTCAACTGCATAAAGAGCCTTATTGATGTCAAATGCATTCATATTGAAATACATAAATGGTTCCTCAATAATGACTTAAACAGTGCAAGACTAATATATGGAATTAGGTATTCATGTAAAAAGCTTGATATGAGGCTTTAAACACTAATATTAATAGCTTAAACTAGGCTCAAAGGGCATCCAGTGAAACTGAATTAATGCTTATTTATATATTTTGCCTAATCTAAAATATTTATATCATATGTTTTGTTGCTATTTATTGAAAAGTTAAGGTTCTGAGCAAAGTATAGTGGAAAAAATATTATTTTGAGCTAAAGCCTGAGATATTTTCATTATTTCTGTTTCTGATATATCCACAATAATTGCTGTGTTCAAACAAACCCCTGTCAGGTTCATATCGATCTGACTTTTTATGCTAGAGGAAGTGAACCAAATAAACAATTACATCATTCACATTTGTGCATTGAATGGTAAAATACAATTAATTGCTTGCAATAAAAGGCAACTGCTTAAGATTTTGCTACTAAAATATATCTTCATGACCAAGAAAACTTTAATTAATTAATTAATTTCTTCACCACCCATCTTCCCTAAGTGACTCTGGGCATTTTACAACAATATAATAAAACTATATAAATGCATGGATAAAACCATACTGTAGCTTAAAAATGGAATTAAAACAAGTTAAAACTTATTAGTAAAAATCTACTACAAAGCAAATTGCTGATCTTAAGCCTAATGTATTAACAATACTTGGGCTTCATAAATCAAAGAAGCATTCTTAACCAAAAAAAATCCAATAGATGATTATATTTTTGTTTGTCTATCTAATACCAGGACACAGACAAATAACAGATCATCCTGGGAGACTGGGAGACTAGAAAGTATAATAAAGTGATATAGTAAAGTACAATCTCATACATTTCTCTTTTAGAAAATGGAAATTTTATTATTGTTTTACTGTTATATTCAGCAGGCCAATTATTTTGTGAGGTTCCAATTTTCTCTCATAGTCAGTTTTTTTGATCCATTAATACCAGATCAAAAGATTAGAATATCTTGTTGACTATCTTTATGAAATCTGAGAATTGTAAACTCTTGTTATATCTTTTAATGCTGAACTAAATCAGTAGTAGGAAAGCAACAGCTCATGACTTCCTGGAGAAACTATAAGAATATAGAGGAATAATTTTATCTCTTAATTGGGGTGTATTTGACTCTTCTGAAATAGTAATTTTTTATGCAGAATCTGTTATATGCTGGCTATTTTGGTTCCTATTTACAGTATAGTCCCAGAATTTATATTTGGGGTTTTTTTAATCATATGATGTTGATATTTTGATACATTGTGTGGATCGGAGCAACTCACCATGGCGGTCTTGCTGCAGCCAACTCGCCCCAGCCAACATGATGTGGGACAATTCAATGTGGCCAACTAGCCACAGGACAATTCAATATGGGGTACTCAACTGTACTGTACTGTTTAATTATTCTATTCCACCATTTTTAAAACATTTATTTGATAATATCAAAGAAAAGGTGGAATAGATTCATTAAAGAAAATATGCTAGAGGAGGTACAAAATGAAATGTGAATGACAAAAATTAATGTCGAAGAAACAGTGGCAGATAACAATACAGTTATTTTGTGTTGAGTTAGCCCGTGTCGAGTTATCCCACATCGAGTTGGCTGTGGCAAGTCGGCTGTGGCATGACAACCATGGCAAGTATCCCATTCTTCATTGTATAATACTTGCGTTTCTTCAGTAACAACAGTAAACAATGTGTTGGTTAGAGCAGGAGTTCCCAACCCCCCCCCCCGGCCACAGCACACTACCAGGAACCAGGGCGTGGAAGTGGTGGGTGAGTACATACATACATTCAAAGCTTCATTTGCCTACCTCTTGCACACATGGAGATGTGTGCATATGCGAGCTTGCCCACCACTTGTGTATATCCATTCACTCTCCCTCTCCCCCTCCATCAGTCCGCAAAGCTGGAAAGGTTGGGGATTGCTGGATTAGAGGATGAGAAATTAGAACATTTTGCAAGAGATCTGGGGTTCTTTGTATATCAGTCTCTACTAACTAAAGCTGGTTCACAGTTTAGACCAAGGACAACTCTGTCATGTTATTAAAAATGAGGAATTATAAGTTATAGTGCATTTTCACAGCCCTCCCAGCTCAGACTTCAAAATTTTTTACATTGCTGATTAGTTTTTCCTTCACTAAACTAAGAAAGGACAAAATAATAGATATCAGCTCCACTTTCAGAGCTGCAAAAGGACAAAAGAAAGTGCAACTTATTAAACTTTAGTCCAATGTGCAGGGATTGGATGTTTCTATCAGCATCTAGTTTAGGCTGAATATTTAACAGATAATTCTACATTAATCCTACAGTTCTCATCACCCAAGATCAGGCATTAAGACTAAATGCAAGCATCACCATCAAGATTATAGTTTCTGTAGAATCAGGATTGGAGAGCAGAAATGGGCAACTCATCAGCACATATAGATTCTTTCAAATAGTGATTGCCTATTTTTCCTGCATTCTTGCTCCATTCCTCACATTTAGATCCTTTTGCACATCTAGCTACAACTTGCAGAATTAATATTGGGTTTCCTGTCACCTCACTCATTACTTTTGTCACAGGAATTCAGGGAAGAAGGAAAAAACTGTTTTTAAGAGGTTATTTTCTGAAGTTCAATTTTTTTTTAAACAGAAACCTGTTAAAATGCCAGGTTATTTCTTAAGATATACTGGGAAAGACATCTGAATAGATTGCAATTTCCTAAAGTTGGCATTGTTGATAGATTACTATGAGTCTTTCAGCTGGAGCGACAACACTTTAAGAATACAAAGAGTTTTTGTTAACTAAAAAATTTTCATAGTCCGTGCTGAAATTAATCTTGCAAGTTAAAAGTGTGAAATGGAGCAAACAAAAAATATATAAGAAAGGTTTTTTTAAAATCATGATTAGTGTAAAATTAATATTTATAATGGTAATGTACCACTATAAGTTTGTACCACCCAAACATTTGATCATGTCTATAGTCTTGCCTTCATTGAATTTTATTACAGTATATTCATTTCATTTAATATTTATAATTTACAGAAATACAACATTCACTTTTTCATAAACTCAGTGATAATTTCAGGCTAATATATATAAACTAAATGACAAAATAGATTACAATGTCAGGCAGTTGTAACCACCCAGTCCAAAGAACTATACAGAAATCTCTTTTATAATGTTACAGAGGGTGAAATAATAAACTTAGCAATAAATATGCCTTTTTTTAGGGAGATTGTTTTCCAGTGTGGTTTACACTCACAGATAATAGGGTGTCTCATTTCATTTACTAAAATGTTCTTATTTCAGAGAGTAAAACCCCAAAATAATTCTAGTCTGATACTGCTGAATCCCACTGGTTTGCCTCTACAGTCTGAGTTACTTCTAGCAAGGCTTTAATTTTTTTGCCCTGTGTAGACCTTTGCAGTTTGTTTGCCAAAACATAATCCCACTTTTTGCAAAGAACAAGCAAAAGATTTCAAATTATTATTCTATTATTTTTCATTTGGGATTGCTCCAATAACTATTTTTGTAATTTTTTCCTATTTAGGGGGACAGCATCATAACATTTCTTTTCTAAATAAATAAACCAGAGCTTTTAAGTGTTTATTCATTTCTGCTCTGAAAAATGTCCACTGGTGGACACCATTTTCAGGATCATTTAAACAGAGGTCTCCAATCTTTCCGGGATTGAGGACTGGAGGGAAGGAGAGCAGATTCAAAAATTGGTATGTGCACATGCACTTGGGGCCATACACACTGGCGCGGTAATAGCAGTCCCATTTGCATTTGCGGAATGCGCTGGCACTGTGCGCATGTGTGAACAGCCACACAAACCACCTGGGCTAGTGGCACATGTGCAACGGCCTGCGGACACTTGCCGCCTGCTAGCATCCCTGTTCACACCCTTGCACATGCGCAAATGGGGCCACGGGCACTAGTGCAAGTGGGAGGGAAAGCATGCACTGGCCAGCCATTTCTGCAGGAATCCCCATAGGTTGGGGATTCCTGATTTAAAATACTGTGTAATAGGAAGTGTTTTTATACAACTTTCATTTTATAGAAGGTAACATAGTACTACCCAAATAATTAAAATAATTTAAATTATTTGAAATTTTATATTTATCTGTTTGATTGTACAAGAAATGCAGTTGGAATCCAAAAATATTACTTTGTCCATTTATACAGTTGAGGAGTTTAATGGTTGAAGATACTGGTAATTAATAACATGTTTTTTTTTATTTTGTGATTCTAAAGTGTAGCTGAAATGGATAGTATACTAACAATGCATACATCTTTTATTCATTATTATAGAATTATATCAAGAACATGAGTTGACTTCATTTGTCTATTTAGTGTTTTTCTGGTTTCCTCATTAGAAATTTACAAATGGATCTTGCATTATAAATGAAGAATATGTGAAATAGAGCACTTAACCATTTACAAAATGTGTTGAATAATCTGATTATCTTTTACAGCTTTGATTTCAAATAAGTGAATTGACAGATATTTTATTGATTATTTTGTCCAAAGGTAGAAAGAGATCCAACTTTCTATTTTGAAAATGA
This sequence comes from Crotalus tigris, assembly GCF_016545835.1. Classification (NCBI taxonomy): domain Eukaryota; kingdom Metazoa; phylum Chordata; class Lepidosauria; order Squamata; family Viperidae; genus Crotalus; species Crotalus tigris. The sequence goes on from NW_024096690.1 coordinate 3,751,545, forward strand.
TTTGCTGGCCTTTCACCGAATATGCAAATCTATTCTGAGAATTTTAAAGGTTGATGCTGTACAGACCAAATAAAGTTCTCCTCAAGTCAAACTTATTTCTATGTGATTATATGGACAAATTAATGTAGTTTCTTAGAAATAATACAAAAAGGGTGTTTCATTGGTTCTTTCATCCATGCATTTTATAAATTATACTACCACAATCTCATGATACTTGTCTAGGAGACTAGAATTGATTAAACAATATTTTTTTATTGTAACAGTGAAAATTAAGTATCACCAAATTATATACTAAACAAGGTGGTAAAATCACAGAAATAAAAACATATAGCAGTTTGCTTCAAATAAATTAATATTTTTATTTTATTTATTTTTATTATGTTTTGAATATATTGTTATAGAAACCAACACATATTCAAATATTACATAAAATATCTGAGCTTTTTAAAGAAGAAGACAGCTGGATGATACTGTATGTATCTACTCTGGATGCAGAAAGAGCTTTCTCTTTTGGGGCCACTCTGTCTCTGACTGGACTAAAACAAAATTATGTTGGGTATATTGAAATATATTTGGGTAGTTGTAGCCCTTAAACCAGAGCAAGAAATTGTTCCAGTTCAAGAGCTGATATAATTATATCCTTGCCATTAAAGTCGGTAGAATGAGGAAAAGGGAAAGAAAGGGGATTCTTCTTGCTTTCTGTCCTGTTCTGGAATTGAATTATTATTGTTTTATTATTTTATTTATTTGTATCCTACCTTTATTATTTTTTACAAATAACTCAAGGCAATAAGCATGTACATCATACCTTTCTCCTTCTATTTTACTCTGCCCTTTAATAAATCAAGAAATATCTCTAGCAACTTAAAAAATATGCATAAAGATGCTTGTTTTCTGCTATAAAATTAAAGCAGATGTACTTAATTTTTCTTTCAAGCAAATATTAGTTTCTGTAATCATAGATAAGAGGAAAAATAAAATAATGGCAATGTTATAGTTAACAGAAAAGTTTTTCTAAATGTATATATTAAATAACCCATATTAGGTGAGTCAAAAGTAATTTTTGTGGGTTAGTTCAAGAATTACCAGTTCAACTGCTGCATGATATCTGATAGGATAATAGTAATGTCTAATGTAATCGACATCAAAAGCCATCAGAATGGGAAAATAAAGATTAAAACAGTAGGATATTTTTTAAACTTAACATGTTTGCATTTTTAGGAAATTGTTGCTCAGGAGAACAGATTGCTTAAGAGGTAGAATGCATGGCCACAAATGCTTGTTTAGAGGCTCATTTTCTTTCCATTAGAGGTAAACTAGATAAACCAGAAAACAACAAAGACCATACGTATGTGATCTGCTATAAATTAAAATACATGAAATCATTCTGCTGGTATATTTGATGAAGCTTAACTTGGTTTCTCTTCCACGATGCTAATAAATCGCAGTAAAACAACATGGCATCATTTTACATTCAGATAAAAATGATATAACTGTACTAGAAGAGGTCATATGACCTTGGCTGACACATGTTGCTTTTTTTAGAAGCTTCAGTGGAGACAATGAAATACTTCTATATATAATTCTTAGGTGCTGTGCAGTGTAGCGATAGATAAAATGAGATAAAATGGTAACATAGGATAAAGGTAAGGTAAGATAAGATAACATTTATTGAGGGTGAAGGTTCATTTTCTGAGCTTGTGGATTGGCTTCCAAACATTTCATTACCAGGCTAGGTAACATCTTCAACGGAGTTTAGGGGATGTCAATGTCAATTCTTCTTTTTATAAGGGCTTCAGATGTGGATGTGTCAAGTGAGGGTCTTATGATGGATCTTATGATGGGTTAGATGTGAATCATAAGTGAGAGGCTTGTTGATAGGTCTTATGATGGGAGATTACATCAGATCAGGGTCATTGGGAGGTGAAATTTTGTGGGGGGGGCTTGTGTGGGTTGGTTGAGGGTCAGTATTGTGTTTGGTTGGCTGTATTGTATTGTGGTTGATTTGAATTCTGAGGGGTTCATAAGTGTTATGAAGCCTGCACAAGCAATTTCATCAACAGAAACCTTCACCTACAACCAGCCTACAAACCCTTCAGAATCCAGATCAACCTTACAGCCAACCAGAGACAGCACCAACCCGCAGCCAGCCCACACAAGCCCCCCATTAGAGATTCACCTCTGACCTAATGTAACCTCCCATCACAAGCCTCCCACTGATTATTCACACCTGACCCATCACAAGACCCACCACAAGACCTTCACTTGACATATCCACACTTGAAGTTATTATAATCAGAAGAACACTGACACTGACATCCCCTAAACACCGCTGAAGATGTTATCTAGCCTGGTAATGAAATGTTCCAACCCACAAGCTCAGAGAATGAACCTTCACCCTCATCATACATCCGAGCTACAGATATTGGCCACTATTGCGTAATATTTATTGTCACTTTTTTCTGTGAACACACTGGCACACATTAAAAATGAAATTCTGATGCCTGCTCTCAAAAGAAAGTAAATATATACCCATAAACATACATGCACACACATATACATATGATATGTACAGTATATATTAATCACAGTCAATTATGTAGGTCTATTCACACACAGACATATACACATATACATAATCTAATTCTGCTTCAGATACCATGCAGCCTCTTCCCAGAAGGTAACAAGGAAAACCCATAGTTTAATGGAATACATTTTCATATGTAGAGATAATTCTCTGACTCATTATCTCATCCCTACATTTAATTTTTGTCATCTTATCTATAGATTTGATTTAATTATTTTAATATGGCCAACCTTAGGAAGATTCTGGGCTATTTGCAGAATATGTAAACAGAGAAAATAAAGCTATATAAAAGCAGCCTGGACTAAACCAGCGAGAAGAACAAACAAGAAATAATATGACAAATTCAACCAATAAATCACATTCACATTAACTCCAGACTTGATCACAATGCCCAGGAGAATGATTACAACCAGGAAGGCAGATTTTTCTTGAGAAAAGAAAATGATAAAAAAAATGCTATAATAGGAATAATCTTTCTTTTTTGTATATTAGAAACTGATTTGCATTCATGTTTATATTGTGAATAATAAGGTAACAGCAAGTGTGACATAAGTATGAGAATTACATCTATTATTTTTAAACCTGCACCATTACCTGCAGTACTGCTATAGACTGTTATTTGGACCACAATCTGGAAGCCATTAATATACAGTGTATATAAAGGATAAATAGTGGTCCAGATGCAGCAGATTCAATAGAACTCTATGTCATGCCTGAACTAATGCAATGTTAGCTACCCCTGAACTATACTTAGAACATACATTTATACTGTTTTTGAACAGACCATGTAGTGACTAGAATATTGTATTCTGACTTTTTGATGATTCTGATGACATATTCATATATACAGCATGAAGAAGCTCACACTGATTTCACTAATATAATCCCAAAGATAGATGTGAGATTGTCTTTTTATGGTAATTAAAAGATTTGGAAAATGTTCTTAACAATTTTTAATTTTGCATTTTCCTATCCATACATGCAGTATATTCAGGAAATGCTTAATTCTCTTCAGTAATTCCCATTTTTTTTATTTTTAAAAAAATCAGAATAAAGAAGAGGCCAAACATAATATGCCTGCAGATGCTTAAATTTAAGCTATTGTGATTTATGTTCAAAGAAAGGAAGATTCTTGTTATTACTCAAGATTTTATTTTAGATACTTCTAAGAAGAAATAATCTTTTAATGAAATTATTTCACAAAATGACAGTAGTTCACACTTTTAGCATTAATTCTTTCTTTATTACAGTTGAATTATTCTAAACATTGCTAAAAGTTGACTGACTTTCATGTTGCTTTGATTGTCGACTAGGGATTTATTCTCAAATGTCTTGTAATTTGTCATTTCTTTGGATTTTGCAGTTGTTCAAAGCTTTATTTCAGGATATGCAAAAATTGATCTTTTATATTGTTGTGGTTTCATATAAAATATGTGTTTCTTGCTTAATGTGCTTGTTTTTGTTTACCCAATTCTTTGAGTTTTGGCTTCCTTTCCAGGGTCTCCCAAGTTCGTTATCTGATTCAACAGATGTACATTAAAAAAAAAAAAAAAAACTTGCATTCAATTGCCTGCTATCATAGGAAAGGCAAGTTTAAAGTTTCAGATTTTTAGATCTGGATTCTGTTTCAGATGAATGGGTTAAAAGGCTAAAAGTTCGGAATATTGTTATTTTTGGCTATATACTGAAAATGATGCTTACTTCTATTCCTGTTAAAAGATTTTCAAATCACTGTCACGACTCGCCTTCTGAAATGTTATGTCCCAGAGATATGGATGATGTACTCCTGGGATTCTGAAAAGCCCTTAAGATATGGCTTTAATTTCAAGCCTTGGGTTCATATGTTGTGGCTGCTGTTGTAATTGTCTATTATTATAATGGATCTTTAAGTCCAGGTTAGGTAAACTAAATGGGTATTCTCCTAACAGAAATTGCAACATAATTCAGTTTCAAAGTAACAATTAAGATGCCTTCTCTTTCACTATATAGGATATTTGCATAGAATCTAGGATTCTTTGCATTCCATTCATATTTAAATAACAATTGTTTGTTGCCTATTTAGATGCTGAACTGAATATTTGATTAAATATATATTTGGTATTATTTAACATAAATAGCTTTTTAATTCTGTCTATCTTGTAAAAATCAAATATGGATCGTCTAACATCTTTATTAATTCTATATAACACTAGAATTTTGTGATATTTTTGAGAGAATAATTCAACAAATAATTTAATAAATATACCAAATCTTATACTGAATTCATTAAGTTATCAAATCTTTAATTACTTCAGAGCGATTCAAAGACAGACTCAGTGGACTTACTGATGCTTTGTTCATTCGTTCATTCATTCATTCATGTATTCATTCATCATATTTATATGACCTCCTATCTCACAAAAGATGACTCTGGCTGATGTGTAATTTAAAAAATTCTATAAAATAGTAATATAAAGGAGTGAAGTAAAAAGATTATTATGATGATCAAAACACAAGAGGGCAACATATATTAATAACCTCAGCAACTTACTATTCTGATTACAACCACATTTTGAGAGATTTACACAAAATAATCAGGAATGTTGCTAACCTCACCTGAGTGGAAATTGTGTTCTATATAAGATGGGCATCAAGGCAGAAAAGACCCATCTCTTGGATTCTACCAGATGGGACCTACAACATACCTCTTCTGCCAGATTTGATGGGATGAACAGAATATAATTGAGTACAGGCAGTCCTTAAATAATCCAGCCAGGTCAAAAATAGCACCTTGATTTGGTAAATCAAAGCAAACTGGTAAACAATGCAGCTTATGGCCCAGATGTGTAATGTGTGTCATTCTAACTGCCTGAGTTCCAGCTTTTGCACCAGCTGAAGCTTTCAGATATACAGTAGTATATTTATAATATACTGTAATTAGTATGTCTATCTAAGCAGAGAAGAAGATTCTAATTCAGTGAGACAATGCATGCTTCTAATGTCAGTGCTGGACATATGCCAGAGATTGTAAATTTGATTCTCTAAATGGAATGCAATCATCCAATACATGTTGAATATTTTTTTAGCTGGGAGCAAAACCATCCAGAAAGCTATAGCTCAGTTATTTGAATTAAAGGTTAGTTTATTGGTTCCAAAACACCAATTAAATAAAAAAGAAGAGTAGCTGAATGTAACATTTTCAGATTGTCCATATTCTCAAATAATGCATATCATCCCGAATAATATATGTCAATGTTTATATAAATGCCAATTTATACTTTGAAGTATCTGCTTTTTTATAGAAGAATAATCAGCTATACAAATAGAACATTTCCATTCAGAACCTTCAAGTATCTAGATAATCTTTCAAAAATGCCATGATTGATGGCATCAATAGCTGTTGAGAAGGGCAAAATTGTTACATCATTTTCCCTTGTGCCTGATTTCTTTTGTTTAATATTGTTCTAAGGCACAGCCAAAGCTGTTTAAAATGAATATGGAAGATTCTATTTTAAAAAACTTTGGATGATAACCAATACTGTGAAAGGTTGTCTTATAAACATTCATCTAATTCCTACTGTGCAGTCATTTAGGTAACGATTAAAGACTTTTCCATTTCAAGTTACCTCTAATTAGATTTGTAATTATTTTTTTGTGTTAGAGCATCTCTACAAAATACTTGGTATGTTTTCTGCTTTTGCTATATCCTAGTTTCTCCTTCAACCCTTATGAAATGGTGCCCTGGAAGCAGCACAAATACTTCAGAAAATTAGACCAAATAGTCAGATAATACTCTAAGATGTATGGACTATAATGAAATAGTTGATTATTAGATTTTATTTAAGAATATAATGTTAAATTGTATGAACTGTTATTTGTTGTTATTAAACCAAATTATAGATTTAACCTGTTTTTATCATATTGCAGACATTGTAAAATATATGGTATCTGATAATTATATCTCAAAGGGTTTATTTCATTTAGTTTAGGTGAAATATTTTAGAAGAGAGTCTAATCAGTGTTTATTTTCAAAACTCAATACAAATAGAATGTTCTCTCTCTCTCTCTCTCTCTCTCTCTCTCTCTCTCTCTCACACACACACACACACACACACACACACACACACAAATATATATACACACAAACTTTCCTCATCAGTTGATACAAATAAAACACATGTCTAATAGATAATGAATTAGATCATCTGCTCAACATATATGTATTTGCTTCTGCTACTAAACTTGATCACAGTGGATTTTATTGGGTCCATACTTTTCTCAAGGTTCCATTGAACTTCTTTGTGGCAGCTGATCTTCAGAACAACTTACTTCCCTAGTGACAGGGAATTGCCCACTCACGCCACATGGCTTACCTAGCTTCTTTTACAAAAACCCGATGAGAATTTCCTTAAATGAGAATGAAATATAGGATTTCCATGCATTCTACTTTGTGATTTCTCCAACCATTTCGACAGCATTTTCAAAATCTTTTTTCTGAAGTCGGTTGAAAATCAAGAGATCTTAGGAATTAAGATCTGATTCTCAGGAATAAGACCATTTGACTCTTTTTTTTAAATCAGTTCTAGAAAAGAAGAGAACCATCCATTTCACATGGCCCTGACACATTTTCTAATGAAACAGAAAGAAAGCTAATAAACATTCCTATATTACCGATAATTTTACCTTGTGAGAGAAAACTAGAAAAGTAATGAAGTATTTCAAGAGAGAGTAAACCCTACTGTTAAACATTAATTTGTCTTTAGAGAAATCAAAAGTTATAGCATATAATAGATTTGGATTCTTTCCAAATAATAGGCGTTTTGTTATTTGTTTTTATTTTTGGTCAACAACCTCTTGAACATTTGTTGAACAGTATTAACTGTAATGACTATTTTATGAATATCAGCTGGGAAGCATAAGGAAAGTCAAATGCCAACTGTTTCAAGCTAAGAGGATTTAATAGGGGGAACCAAGTTAATTTGATAGTTTGAGGAAAAATAACTTTGATCTTTTATTTATTTCACTTATTCAAATATCTATGCAGAAGATATTGAAAAAGAGAAAAAGAGTAAAAACCTGTTCTTTTAAAAGACTTATCTTTCACTCTCTACTCCCTTCACAAGAGCAACAGTATAGATTCTTTCTATATGTCAATCACAAATGACCTAGAAGAATAATCTCAGTGATTTTGGTAAAAAAAAAAAAATTCTGATTGTAACAAGAGCTCTAACCATAAGGTACTATATACTTTCTTCTTTATTTCTCCCCATCAAGTTTTACTTTCAGCTAATGGTTGCTGATTTCTTCTTCAAAAAATTATCCTTTTTAAAATAATAACAGATCCATAGATGCAGACCAGTAGATTATTTTTTCTAAAGAACTTTTAAATCAAACTTAAATCCTGATGATTACACGGACACATTCTATAGTTTTCTTCGTTTGCTATTGTCTTCTTCTAGGATGTTTATCAGTTTACTAGGTAAATTGATCAAGTTCAAGCCAACTGCATTTATTTAGGATCAGCCAAGGCTAATTTTCTGTAGCTACCTTTTCTAAATTTAAATTGTAAGCCAATTACAATTCTATTGTTATAAACTTTAGGATATTATCATTTGAGTGTATCCTAAGTACAAGAAACAATATTTCATCAAAATGATAATTTGTATTTTTCTTCATTTTGAAGCATGGAATGCTGATTATTAGAGCACAAAAGAAATATTATTATGTGTGAGAAATTTACGATTACATTCAGTCCAAGACTAGTTGGAACATAATAATTAAAGTCTTAATGAAGGAAGCATGAATTATTAATATAGCATCTAAAAACCTAGGCAGTTCAAAGCAGGGTGGTCATTGGTAAAATTAGGGTCTTCAGGATTGATAAATTCAATATTTTCGGATAGCTAGGAAGTCTTTTGAGATGGTGAGATAGTGTCATTGATGCAGTGGGCATGAATTTGGACAAACTCAGAGAGACAATGGAAGACAGGGAGCCTGGCATGCTATGGTTCATGGGGTTGCGAAAAGTTGGACACGACTTAGAAGCTAAACAACAACAAAAGGAAGATGATGATAATAGTAGTAGTAGTAGTAGTAGTAATAGTAGTAGTAGTAATAAAGTTGGAAGGGACCTTGGAGGTCATCTAGTCCAGCCCCCTGCTCAGGAAGGAAACCCTATACCATTTTAGACAAATGGTTATCCAGTCTCTTCTTAAAAACTTCCAGTGTTGGAGCATTCACAGCTTCTGGAGACAGGTTGTTCCACTGTTTAATTGTTCTAACTGTCAGGAAATTTCTCCTTAGTTCTAGGTTGCTTCTCTCTTTGCCTTCAGGTGCTTTGGAGAATAGCTTGACTCCTTCTTTGTGGCAACCCCTGAGATATTGGAATACTGCTATCATGTCACCCCTTATTCTTCTCTTCATTAAACTAGACATACCCAATTCCAGCAACCATTCTTTATATGTTTTAGCTTCCAGTCCCCTGATCATCTTTGTTGTTCTTCTCTGTACTCTTTCTAGAGTCTCAACATCTTTTTTACATCGTGGTGACCAAAACTGGATGCAGTATTCCAAGTGTGGCATTACCAAGGCATTGTAAAGTGGTATTAACACTTCACATGATTCTATTCCTCTGTTAATGCAGCCTAGCACTGTGTTAGCTTTTTTGGCAGCTGCAGCGCACTGCTGGCTCATATTTAAGTGATTGTCCTCTAGGACTCTGAGATCCCTCTCACAGTTACTACTATTGAGCCAGGTACCACCTATACGATACCTGTACATTTCCTGCCTAAATGTAGAACCTTACTTTTTTCACCATTGAATTTCATTTTTTAGATAGGGTCCAATGTTCAAATCTGTCAAGATCCTTCTGTATCTTAAGCCTATCTTCTGGAGTGTTGGCTATTCCTGCCAGCTTGGTGTCATCTGCAAATTTTCAAATTAGTATGACTTCAAGTTCTCCTATCATGATTGATATAACAATGAATTTCTTCTTCCATATTTATCAATATTTTATTATTTCCAGTTGTTTTTTCTCAATCCTATTATCACCTGGTATAGCAACATCCATAAACCAGACTTTTCAACAATTGTAATACTAGGCATGTCATGAACAAGATTCCTGTCTTTTTTGGATTTTAAAATTCTGTAAAACCTTAACCTATTTGTTTTCAAAAAACTTTTCAACTTGATGCTGCAGTAGTTTTTATTACATTCAAATCCAAACTATTGACAAAGGTATTATCATTATCATTATTATTATCCATTAAATCAGCATCAGATCTTAATGACCTCTATGATGATCAGTTCTCAATCTGGCACTTCAGTTCTTCCAACATTGCATCCATCACGGCTGTATTCAAGCTCTGCCATCTTTCTGCTGGTCATATTCTTTTTCTCTTTCCTTCCACCTTACTCAGCATTATGGAATTCTCAAGGAGCCTGGATCTTCTTATAAAATGACCAGATCATGATAGTTTAAGCCTGGTCATTTGTGCCTCAAATGAGAAATCCAGATTAATTTTTTTATGATCTGTTTGTTTGGATATTTGGCTATGCATGTTATTCTCAGGAATCGTCTCTAACACCAATATTCAAAAGCATCAATACTGTTTCTACCCTGCTTCTTTAAAGTCCAATTTTTAATTTCATAGTCACAAGGAAAACCATTATCTGCATTATACTCATCTTTGTAAATACTATATATACTGTAATATATACTGCATCTAAAGATACAAAATGTTGTCTTTCACAAATTTTCTAATTCCATATCTCTTCCTACTTGTAAAAGCTAGAATATCTATATCCATAAAGCTATTTCTAAAAAATATCAATAAATGCATAGGGTAGGTGAAAAGCTTAACATTAAAAATGGATATTATAAGAGATAGCGGATGGCTGAATTTTTCTTTGATTGGCTAGCTAACACGTACTGGGTTTTCCTGTCTTTACAGCCCCAACAGAACCTTTGCTGTGCAAATTTGCTGATGGAGGACAAAAGAAACGACAGAATCAAAGCAAATATACCCAGAATGGGAGACCCTGGCCAAGGGAAGGAGAGGTAAGTCATAATAGTTATAATTATTTTTGAAGAAATTTGACAAACTTGAAGAAGATGGGTTTTCAGTATTACTGAAATCAAAAAAAGAAAAATGCAGCAAAATTCAAATGAGTTTAATTCCATTTAACTTTGATTCAGAATAGAATCATGCACTATTTACATAAGGATTTGAGATTACAACCCCATACTCAATGAATTCATACAAAATCAATACAGTTCTATTTTACAGTGCTGATAAAATATGAGATATTTTGTACATTATTGTTAATTGTAGTTTTGATTCCGTTCAGATTGGAATTAACTTTCATTTCAGTGGAAACTAATAAAGTTTGAATCCATCAGCCCACTTCTTGCAATTAAATAATGTCCAAACATTACAGAACATCATAAATACCATAATCTGATGTCAATAGAGAAAATAAGCTACATTGAATTGACTTGCTCTATTGTTATAGGAAAACTAAGTCCATCAGGCTTTGTTGTTTGCTGCAAAATACAACTTCAATTGCCAGTTTCTTTTACCTGATTTGGTTATCATGTGAAAGTACCCTTTCCTTTAGGGAAATATATTCTGCCTTTTAAATATTTCCAAGAACATTTCCTTCTGGGGGAGGGGGGGCTGACTTCCCATAATGGTGTTCTTCTTTCTGATTTATGATTGAAAAAGAATGAAGTGTTTGAATTTAAGATGCTTGTAAAGTGTGATACAAAATATATTTGAAAGCCAGCTGGGGTTAAAACTGACTTAGAAATGTAGAGAAAAGAATTCATTCTATATTGTGTGATGTAACTTATTTTACAACTTTTTGAGTCACTGATAAAGTAGAAACATGTGATATCAGATTAGTGTTGTTGTATTACTCTATCTGTCAAACCACTCCCTCAACTCCCCAACTGATACTTATAAGGCAATTAAGATGAAATGTTTTGCTAGGCCCAGCACTTTTGTCAAAGCCTGAATTGTAATAGAAAAGAAGAAATGAAAAGTTAGGTGGAGTTATTTACTGCTGTGCAAAAATATGTGATTATTATGAAACAAGATGATGAGGATATTTGGGGTTTTTTCTTCAGCTGAAGTTGCAAGAGAGCTGGAAGCTGTTTTTATCCACAAATCCTTGTAGGCTCTCTGACATTCTGCACTAACCAGATTAAAGTTGGGCTATAAGAAATAGTTGGTTGCTGCTGGTGTATTGCACCCCCTGCTGGCACTTGAATCACTAGATTCCATTATCAGCCTTGCTATAGAGTCTTAGGGATTTCACTTAGTCCAAGGCAACTCATGAGTTAAAAACCTGTTCGAAGTTTTTGATAATTTCATGCATGCTGATAGCTATACATTAAACATTTTTTTTGTCTCAGTAGCTGTGACTGACATCAATCTAGATCACTCTCTGGCTGCCTTCTTCCTCACTTGTGATACCTTCTCCATGAGAAACCAGAGTCTATTTCATTGATTCACGCCAGGCACTTGACAGATCTGATAGATCTTAGATAGATGGGGCTCCACAGGGAATCTTGAGTATCTGATGGTTATTGCCTGGAATGAGTGGGTGGTTGGACCCTAGGATGGCATAATCTCCGTGCAATGTGTAATTTTGCCTAAATATGGGGCACTTGTTGAAGGAGGAATTTCAGGAAATGCCAGAAGAGACTCTGGTAGTGCCATTGGAGGAAGACCTGGAGTGTATGATGAAGGCAACAAAATATCAGTATTTCTCTGCCTGACTATTTTATCATGCTTGACAATGACTGTCAAGGAGCCCTATTTAAGTTAACTTGCCTCTACTAGTTAGGATACAGGAGTATGTGCAGAGCTGCTATGAGGAATAATTTGGTTGTTTGGCAGAAAAAGTTACTCAGACATGTGTCAATCTGGATCTAGATTTCTACTAGACAGATTCACCCTAGGTATATGTTTGATGGTTTAATTGGGGATTAGTTTGAGTTGGTGATTCTTGAGCAAGTGGATAGGATTCTATGACCTTTTGGATCAGAAACCTATTTTTTTTGGATAGAGGAATTCTTGGTTCATTAAGGAAGCTGGAAAGAGGATCTGTAGTTGGGTCCATATTCTTGTATTGGTCTCCTTGAGGATCCCTGGCCAGGAAAGAAATAGTGATGTATCCTATCCTCAAGAGGTGTCCCCGGACACAATGATTTAGACAACTGCTGTACTGTTTCCAATTTTAACTTTTTAGTTAAATCCAAGTTATACTCCTTTCTAGACAAGGAAGCCCTACAGACAATCACTCATGCTCTTGTGACTTCATATCTGGATTGCAATGTGATCTTCATGGGACTGCCCCTAAGTGGAAACTTCATATGGTTTGGAATGCAGTCGTGTGGACAGTGGTGGATTTGTCATCTGCCTATATGACTATTTCAAAAATTGCACAAGCTACCAGTATGTTTCCAGATGCCATTCAAGATGCTGGTTATGACCTATAAAGCTCTACTATAGGACCAGTTATTTGAGAAATCACTTACTTCCTGTGGTTTCTGCCTGGCTGGTATAAGCCAGCAGAGTGGGTCTACTCTGTACCCTTCAATTAAACAGTGTTACATATAATAATCCAGGAAACATATTTTCTCTGTTGTGGCACTTACCCCCTGGAATGAGGTTCCCACTAATTGGGTATGTCTAGTTTAATGAAGAGAAGGATGAGGGAGGACATGATAGCAGTCTTCCAATATCTCAGGGGCTGCCACAGAGAAGAAGGAGTCAAGCTATTTTCCAAAGCACCTGAAGGCAGGACAAGAAGCAACGAATGGAAACTAATCAAGGAGAGAAGCAACCTAGAACTAAGGAGAAACTTCCTGACAGTTAGAACAATTAACCAGTGGAACAACCTTTCTCCAGAACCAGTGAATGCTCCAACATTGGAAGTTTTTAAGAAGAGACTGGACAGCCATTTGTCTGAAATGGTATAGGGTTTCCTTCCTGAGCAGGGGGTTGGACTTGATGACCTCCAAGGTCCCTTCCAACTTTATTATTATTATTATTATTATTATTATTATTATTATTATTATTATTATTATTATTATTACTACTACTACTACTACTACTACTACTACTACTACTACTAAAAGATCTGATTGTTCTCACAGGACTAGGATGGATGGAGCCCCTTGTTGGTGATGGTTTTCTTATTTTTTTTAGGTTGCCTGTCCATACTTTCATCTTGTTCAGCATTTATTATATCTTGCATTTGTTAATTTTGTTTTGCCATATTATGCCCAGAATTGGCCTTGAGTCTTCAAGTATCACCAACATCAAACAAATAACATAAATAACAACATAATTAAGCACCTACTTATAAACTTGACAACAAAAGACACTGTAGTTTCTCCTAATCTGTTGTGATTGTTCTCTTCCAACTTCCTTCCTTGTCTACATTTTTTTGTTTTGATGCAGTGTGGGAGGATGAACAAGTAGATTTCAATTAATGCAAGAAATAGAAAATGATTTAGCATAGCATGAGGCAAAATATATAATTTCACTCTTTACCCTACACCCAAACCAGGGACTTGACATCAATTATTGCTATTTTAGAGTGTCTAAAAAGAAAAGAAAACAATAGTAGACCTCTGTGGTCATATTTATTTTCCATATTTAAAATATTTGCCACAGTGCCTCCAGAAGCAACAAAGCTAATCTTTAAGTTGCTAACAAGAAGCAAATGAAAACACGGGTCATGTGCATCCCCATGTAAATCTAATCATGATACAAATATGCCCTTGTGGTGCTCAGTGTCCCACAAATTTATTATCTATGAATGAGATAAATTTAATCAATTCTTAAAGGTACTGATATTAAAGTGTTTTCTCACTGCAGCCATCAATTATTTTTTCCTATCAAGTGTTACTTGATGAGAAAGTTAATTTAGCACTATTGGCAGTGAATTTTTCATTTGACAATTTATGGCAAATCTGATTGGAAAAAATAGTGGAATTAAAAGACTTTTTTTACTTTCTTAGACAAAAGTTAAAACAATAAATTAAACATTTTTATGGGACGTAAAATTTTAAATCTGTTACATTTCGGCCTATTTGGGGGCAAAATCAGTTGCACGTGAGATCAGAATAATGTTTATTGCCAATTCCAAGAAGATGTGAGCACATTTCCTTTGCTTCTGATCCCAAGTCAGCCCTATCTCATGCCATTCTTCTTTTGCTGCACTTCTTGTTGCACTGCCATATTTGGTGACTTTCTTTCCCACAATGTAGGGAAGGAGAGCAGCCACATAAGATCAGAACAGTACCTATTTATGCTCCCGAAGACGGCTGCTGCATGGTAAGAACTTTTCTTTTTCCTTACGGATGATCTGCTGATTTTACTGCCAATGCTGGTTCTCTGGCAGCATTGGATTTGAATGACAGCGCTAAGAATGACCAAAGACAATTTTTAGATGACCGGGGATCCAGTTGGAAAGGGGAGTCTTGAACATTCCAGTTCTGTTTGGAAATGATTGAAAATTCGCTGGGCATATACATATTTCTGTCAGCAGTTTCATTTTCTTAAGCAATGCCTGGGATCTTGGCTGTCACTTTTTGAATTTATTGTTTTGTTTTTGGACTGTGAAAACTTTCATTTGATTTATTTCAACATTAGGCTCTCATCAAAAGATTTCTGTAGTTTTTGAATTTGCAAAATATTTGGAATTTATCTTTTTTGAATTTTTCTTTTTACCTTTGATTGAAATATACAGAAACATTTAGAAAACATTCCTTTAGTTTCCTTCTGCTTCAGTGTTGTTTGCTCCCTGATCAAGTTTCACAGATTCAGAAATGCTTGAACAGTGGCTGAAACCTAAGAAAAGACGATTGGGTAGTATGCAGCTTCTAGCAGAACATTTCTCTCTAAAAAAACTTTATCCAGACCAAAGACATATTCTCACAGTTGGAGAACTAACTGAGTTCATTCCATCTGTTTTTTTAAAGTTTAAGCCTGCCTATCCCTTACAATATTAGGACTCTGATTGAATGGAGAAAAGACAAATTTCTTTTTCCTATGAAGATTGAGGGAGACTGGATGGATTTATTACACCTAAATAGAAACCACTTCTGTTTGGACTTTGATGGGAAGATAGACTTATTATAGAGACTGAATCTATTTAATTAGACAACAAATGGATATGAGATGGCATTAAGAAAAAGACATGTATATTTCATCCAGGATGAACTATTTTTAATTTTGGGGATGATTTGAAATAAATAATGCTGTGGTAAACTTTCTAATAGTGGATTACAATAAGAGTTTATTAAAAGAGAGTTTTGAAACTTTAAATTTGTTTTTTTTTAGTATTCTTCTTCCTGTTAACTATTTTTTCACTAATATAATATATAGAAGACATCAATAACTTGCAAATAGACATATTAGTTTAAAAATTGGGGGGAACATGTGGGAACCAATGTCATAGTAATGTATTAATCAGCATTCAGTTAGGAGGGATAATATGTGCATATGTGTTGGGTTTTTTTGATGCACCAGTTTTCTTTTTTAATGTCTTGATTTTTTGTGGGAGGTTGTATTTTTTTGTCCTTTCTGTGGGTTTTTTGGAGTTTTGTATTTCAACCTTGTCTTGAATAAAATAAAAATAAACAGAAAAAAATAAGACCAGAATTTTGTCATTTGTCTCATGACTCACATTTCAAGCAGGGTATGGATCAGCAATAACAATATTAAATTTCAGAACTAGCATATCAGGACAACCATTTGTTTGAAATGATATAGGGTTTCTTGCCTGAGCAGGGTGTTTGACTAGAAGGCCTCCAAGGTCCCTTCCAACTCTGTTGTTATTGTTGTTTCCTGATGACTCAACAATAGGTATATAGCATTTTTACTAATCAATGGAGAAAGTTCCCTCATAGGTATTAAATTATAAAATTTTGTAATGGAAGCAAATTTATTGTTCAGGATTTTTTTATTTGGATCAGTGCATATTCAGAGATATCCTACTTACACACATTTAATAAATACTTTGTCTGTAGCATACATTAGGAATATCATGGACACAGAAATGTTTCTTGGCATGCTTCATTATAAAAACAAGTTATTTTTTAAATATACAGCTGTATTTTGAAATGTATCCTACCAAATTTATTGTTTTAATTTTTTTTTAAAAAATAGATTTTCTAATTCCACAATATTTTTTCAGTCAGAATTGTCATAAATTATCAGTGAAAGATTCATTGCCAATAGTGCCAAATTAACTTTCCCATCAACAATTCTCTTTTGCATCATTGACTCTATTGTTTTCTTTTCAAAGTGCTTTTCTTTGGAGGTGCTTTTTGCCTGTTGGTTTAATTTTTCTTGCCACATTTCTTTTCATATGACTTTTAAAGTTATATCATATCCTTATATTCTCTTTCCTCTGTATCAGTCCACCACTTGTTTTGTTTTATTTTGTAATTCTGGCTCTTATTTACTTACATCATTTCTGGTTGGTCTTTCATTTTATATTCATCAAATTTATTTGAAGAATTAGTCTTTGGGAACAGTCCCACTATTCATTGCTCATGTTATCCATTTGATACTTTTCTTTTTCCTCCTTAATAAGGCAATTTATTTTGATACTTCTAAGTGTTTGAGGTGAAAAAAATAGAAATAATTTACTTGGGTTTCACAGACTTTCAAAGCTTCTTAATTCACAGCACTGTCAAAACAAAAAGTGCCAGATTTTTGTTTGTGGAATTTTTTGTTGTTTGTTTTGATAAATTGATACTTGGTTACAATGACACGAAGAGTTGACTATGATGGCTGAACACTCTGGGAATATTATCTGGATGGCAGATTGGAGAATACTGGTTTCACTGATTTCTGGTTTGCTATGTCAGTTGTGGCTTACATTTCGTGGTAATGTTTCTATTAAAGCTGTTCTATTGAAGTGTTTCTATTAAGCTGTTTTCAATTTCCAAAATGAGCATTTTTCAGAGCCATTTTACTTAAATAGCTAAGGAACAAATTAGATACACAATCATATTCATTTCCCTTCAGAACAAAATTCTGTACATACACACAGCCCAGTTTATATCAACAATGGAGGCTATAAAATGCTCTCTATTTAATATCTCCTCAAATGATCATACAGTAGCTTATTAATCCCTTTCATTTTTCCTGGCGTAGTATGATTTTTTTTAACCCAAGAAGAGTAATCTTATTTCTTTCTTCTGTGCAGGCTGGCATGGCCTTGACTTATGACCCTGCAGCTACTATACAGAATGGGTGAGTAACATACACTTTATTGTTTTTAATGGCACTGTGATATTTTCTAAAGTAGTTTAAATTGTTAATACAATTTCAAAGTAAGTCAACCACAGCAGTATTATTTGAGACAACTTAAAAACGTGTTAAGCAGGAAAAATCATTTTCCCTCATTTATTTCTAGACTATTAGTTATGAATTGAGAATAATTGAACTGAATTTTAAAAAGATTTGCTTCAGTTTTCTATTCCCTGATGCTAAATTATTGACATTGGCCAAGTCATTCAGGGAGGCAGGCTGTGAATAGGAGGTAAGTATGTTTTAAAGAATCTTGAATATTCAGGCAAGAATTACCATTCATTTATTCATCATGTATGGATGGAATTTATATCTCACAGTGGAATAGTCATTTTGTTCCTACAACAAGCACTCTTATAGGTAAGCAGAACTGAGAACAGATTGAATGAGTCAATATAACTTGTGAAATCCATAGTTAGGTCTTAAATATGAATCTCCCTGTTCAAAGATCAACTCAACCATTAGATTAGCTTTTCTCTTCAGAGAATAGCTACCAGATTTTTATGGAATAATGTGAATACCAAGAGATAGCCTTATTTTTGTTTGTTTAGTTATTTGTTGTAATTTCAGACAAATTCCATGCTTGACAGTGTTTTGGAATCAGAAATGGAGGCAAGTTACTCCAGCAAGGCTCACCTAGCACATTACACAAGATTATTTTGCTTCTCTTCTCTTTATGTTTTTCAAGTACTAAGGACATAGTCTTTGTGTAGATCCAATCAATCAAGACCTCCATATAATTATGGAGGACTTTCTAAAATACAATTCTAAAAAGGCTTTATATTTACTTTTCAGTTGTGATTAAAGCCAAAGTTGAAGAGGGTATAAGAAAACCTCCAATATTTCTAAAATAAGCAAAAGTCTCAGTTGCATTCACCTTTACCCTGCAAGTCACTAAAAAGTGAGCAACTTCTGACAACATTCGGAGCAGCTAATTCCCATGTAAGAAGATACAAGATTGTACTCTAATTTCAGAAAATTAAAAATGATCTTGCTTCAAAAGTAATGCAGAAACCAGTTCAATCAATCACAATAAAAATGGAAGGGACCTTGGAGGTCTTCTAGTCCAACCCCATGCTCAAGCAGGAGACCCTATACAGTTTGAGAGAAGTGGCTGTCCAATCTTTTCTCCAAATCCAAAAATTCCTCCAATTCCTTTCTTCTTATGGGCGCAAAACAATCCATTAATTTTCCCCTATAGAATGTTTAGATAAACTACTGTTTGTGCAATGCAATTGTGGTTGGGCTTAGTTATGACTTTAAATAGACATATTTATCTGTTGGAGGTGATACCTGGAATTCCTTCCCATTAATTAGGACTCCTGGGAACCTCTCTTCTGGGATCAACTGTTCTATTCCTAAGAATGCTATATGGGTTTTTATTTGGAAGGATGCTTTTCAGCTGTCCCAGCCTGATGATGGAATTAATTGAAATGACAAAATTGACATTTTTCATCAGAGACAAGATAACAAATACTTTTATTAAAGACCAAAAAAAGTTTTATGAATTTTTTTTTGCTAAAAATGAAAAAATATCATTTGTGATTTATGGATTTGTTGATTAAAAAGGGTTGAACAATGAGAGGAAGAAAAATATGATGTAATTTAAAAGAGGGAATTGTGAAAATTTGCTTGCCAGCTGCTACATAGGAAATTAAGAGTCACTTTTTTTACATTGTCTTGTTTCTATTTGCCTTTTCTTCCTCATAATTTTCTCACTTTTTTACTTTACTTTTTCTTTTATTGAATTTTACTTTATATTTTATATATGAGAAAAAACTCTAATAAAATTATTATTAAAAAGAAAGGTGAAGAAAAAGTAAAATACAAATGAATGATCATGACAAATGATGTCATGGAGTGATAATTTTCTGGTATAGTATAGTTAGCTGTAAATGACTGAATGAATTCCATCTCTTTAACAGACAAAAGTTACTACTAAACTCTAAACATAGGAATGACAATACAGTCTAAATCACCAAGTAAAATATAGACTATAATAAATTCAATCCATAATAATAAAAATCTTGATAATCTGAAAAATTAAAATATAAGCTTGATACATAAAGAAATGAAAAATATGGATCTGCAGTTCTTGTATTAGATTGTAATCCAGGATTGGTTTTCTGTTTAATTTGAATTCTATGCTAGTATTGCAGTTAATGAGATATATTCCTACAATTTAATTAGCCATTCTTCCGCTGACAAGATCAATGTTTCCAATAAAAAGCATATAATATCCTTGCAGCAGTTAGCATGACAGTTAAGATCAGTATACTTTATAGGAATATGTGCTTTGATAACGCTTAATAAAATTATGGTAGGCTGAAATGCGATTTCAGTTTTAAGATTATTTTCATTCTAGTAAACTTCATTTTTCAGAAATATTGAGCTTTATAGCATTACGACTATATATGGAAAAAACCCAATCAGTTATCTAAAGTGTTTTAGAAAATGTATTATTAATTCTAGCAATCAAAACTGTAGCAGTGTACAAGTTCATATTGTTACATCTCTGTCATTGTTTTCAAATCCTGCATCCTTTCAATTTTTATCTTCTTTGGATTTTTAATCATGCTTTAACAATTTTTAAATGAGACCCAGAAAATGTACTGAATGTTGCACTCTTAACATGTTCAAATTCAAACAGTATTTTTCAGTATCTCCCTTTATTGCTGCAATTCTATACTATGGTTTACTTCAGTTTACTATAATACTTTTTTGAAAATGCTAAGAGCAAAATTCTTTCCTGAATAAGCTCTGGTGTCTGAGTTCATAGGCCATCTTAAATCCCAAAGTAACTGCAGGAATGGCTACTTTATGGTCCAGTAAGCACTTCTAATAAAGTGGAATCATTCCTTTGGCAGAAGAGACTAACAGAGATCCTGGCCTTAGGATATGAGAGATAAGTATGGGAATGGGCGAGGGGAAGGGAATATGATAAATCTCCAGGTGATTTCTTCTTGAAATATACCATGCTATCTAACATAGCAAAATGTCCATATTTTCTTTTCAGTTTTTTTTTTTGCATAGCGATTAATGTTTTCAGAGTATAATTTTAATGAAACTACCGTGTATATAAATAGCAAGGGGAAACCTAGGAATTTTCTTTCCATATTCGTTTGTTTGCAGATATCTTTTACGTTATTTCCTCAAAACAAACTAGGTGTTTAGAAGAACTGATATTAATTCCCTACCTCTACTAATACTGTGTGCTGCAGCTACAAAAAAGCCAACACAGTGCTAGGCTGCATTAACAAAGGGGTAGAATCAAGATCACATGAAATGTTAATACCACTTTACAATGCCTTGGCAAGGCACACTTGGAATACTGCATCCAGTTTTGGTCACCACTATGTAAAAAAGATGTTGAGACTCTAGAAAAAGTAAAGAGAAGAGCAACAAAGATGATTAGGGGACCGGAGGCTAATCCTGGGTATGATTGGTTTAATAAAAAGAAGGATAGGGCTGACATGATAGCAGTGTTTCAATATCTCAGGGGTTGCCACAAAGAAGAGAGTGTCAAGCACCTGAAGGCAGAACAAGAAGCAATGGATGGAAACTAACCAAAAAGAGAAACAACCTAGAACTAAGGAGAAATTTCCTGACAGGTAGAACAAATAATCAATGGAAGTTGTAGATGTTTCAACACTGGCAGCTTTAAAGAATAGATTGGACAACCATTTGTCTGAAATAATAATAATAATAATAATAATAATAATAATAATAATAATAATAATAATAATAATAATAGTAAAGTTGGAAGGGACCTTGGAGGTCATCTAGTCCAACCCTCTGCTCGGGCAGGAAACCGTACACCATTTCGGACAAATGGCTGTCCAGTCTCTTCTTAAAAACTTCCAGTGTTGGAGCATTTACTGCTTCTGGAGGCAAGCTGTTCCACTGATTAATTGTTCTCACTGTCAGGAAGTTTCTCCTAGTTCTAGGTTGCTTCTCTCCTTGATTAGTTTCCACCTGTTGCTTCTTGTCCTGCCTTCAGGTGCTTTGGAAAATAGCTTAATTCCCTCTTCTTTATGGCAGCCCCTGAGATCTTGGAATACTGCTATCATGTCCCCCCTTGTCCTTCTCTTCGTTAAACTAGACATACCCAATTCTCGCAACCGTTCCTTATATGTTTTAGCCTCCAGTCCCCTAATCATCTTTGTTGCTCTTCTCTGTACTCTTTCTAGAGTCTCAACATCTTTGTTATAGAGTCTCAACATCTTTGTTATATACAAATGTTATAGGGTTTCCTGCCTGAGCAGGAGGTTGGACTAGAAGACCTCCAACTTTACTACTACTACTAGACTTCCCAGGTCTCTTCCAACTCGTTGTTGTTGTTGTTGTTGTTGTTGTTGTTGTTGTTGTTGTTCTTCTTCTTCTTCTTCTTCTTCTTCTTCTTCTTCTTCTTCTTCTTCTTCTTCTTCTTCTTCTTCTTCTTCTTCTTCTTCTTCTTCTTCTTCTTCTTCTTCTTCTTCTTCTTCTTCTTCCTGCTACTACTATTACTACTTGTTGTTATTACTACTACTACTTCCACTACCACTACTATTACTACTAGCTTTTTGTATGTGTTCACAAAACATACTTTATTTTAGCCTGGTATATTTATACTTCCTGTAACAAGGCATTCTGCCAAACCAGATGACTGGGTTAAATAAGTAAGCCAGGCATTTAGTGATTAATAAATGCACGGCTACTTTCTCAGTTGAAATTAGTATTGAAGCCCTATTCACAACTTTAATTCAGGAACTTTCAATGCTGTCTGGACTACATATGGCAGTCTAGTTTGGAGATAGAAAATTTATTTTATGTATTAAATTAATTAAATTTAGTTTCTAGCTCATTTTTATTATCCTGATTCTGTCTACTTTCCCATTTGCTCTATTCCATTTTGTTACTCTTTACCACATGCAGGGTTTTTTTTTTTTGGTAAACATTTTATTAATTTTCTAATTTTACAATGATAAATACTTAATAAGCAACGTGTTGTCTGAGTCCATTGGTAATTCAGAGGTACATATTAATTTTCTCAGTCTAGTTCCAATACTACACCATCCAGTGCTTCCTTGATCCTCTCTTCTTCCGATGGTATGTATTTTTCCACACTGGGCAAACGCAATTCTTATTACTGTTAATACATATACAATTAAATATAGACATTTTCATCACATTTTTCTGGTAATATCCATAATATCAATAATGTTAGTTTATAATATCTTTTCTAGCTAAAACGTATCTCAATTGCATTTGCACTTAAAATCTATTTGTTCAATCAGTATCCTGTTTTTCCCGCTTTTTTAAAAAAATGTTTTAATTTCCCATCAATATTCAAAATATCTGTATCACATAATTTTCTCATAATATATTATATTTAGGTAACCAAAAGCTTCCCTTATTCAAACTCTTTTAAAATTTTCATATTTCCCATCTCATAACAAAATATAATATTCTAGTTAGAAATCCTAATCTTCTAATAATAATACTTTTATTTCTAATAATTATCTATTCTCTTAACCATATTCAAATATCTATTTAATAATATAATGTCCCATATAATGGGTTAAAACCTCTATTTTCTTCAGTCTTACTCTGGCTTTCTTCCTTTGTCAACTAACTTTCCAAGACAATGCATTTGAGTCTTCAAATTGTTCTTCTAATTCTTCATTTGTCTGAGTCTGTCTGTTAATTCCTTCCTTTAGGTCCTCCATCTTTGGATCTGCTTCCTTTAATTTTCCTTCTATTTTCTGATTTACTGATTCCTTCTTTGTAGTCATTTTCTGAATTTGTAAGTTTAGATTAGAAAGTTGTTCTTTTATCTCCTTTGCATTATTTTTAGTCTCATCATGAACTAAGACAATTGTGTCTTGTATTGATTTCAAAATAGAAAGAATTTCTTTTTGAGATTCATCAACATTTTCTTTTGGTATGTGAAGCTGGGGGTTTTGGAGACAAATGTTAGAGGTGGATTTTTACTATTTAAGACTAAGTGCAGAACATCCATTTTGTTTTTGTATGTGGTCTTTATAGTCCAGTTTATTTTGAGATTTAAAAAGTTTCAGTCAATTGTCATTTGAACTCCAAAGTATCCAGGCAGCCTATCTGTCTGTCCTTAGGCCTCCCCTGAGCAAATATAAGCAATATCCAGATTTTTCTGTCCAGTGAAAAACGTATCCTTTCTGTCCATTGAGAAAAAATTAAAAGTTATTCATCAATCAAAAGTTTATACTCCAAAGTGTTCATTATCTCGATCAGTAATGCCTGTTTCTTCTTCAGGGGATTAGTTCCACAATACAGCTCTAAAAATCAGTTAGTATTTATATTCATAATCCAAGCAGGCCAATTTCAAACTAGTGTATTGTCTCTGCCATACAGATAAGTAGCCCAAGAAGTTTTTTTTTTTCCTTCTCCAGCTGCAGTCTTGAAAAGTGGAAGTTTCCAAGGACACCTAAGGTCTTATCTGAATCTGGGCTTCGAGCCAAATTTCCTTTAAGCATAATAAATTGTAGTGCCGTGGTTCACCACTAGATGTCATTAATACCTTTTTTCAGCTTCAAACTTACATTGCAAGCTTTTCAAGTCTCTTTTCTAAAAAAGTCTCAAAAGCACTTTTAGTTGCCCAATTTCAAGCCTATTTATTTATACTGATTCCAAATTAATCTTATAATTTACTCTGTTTTCCCCCAAGCAGTTAGTTTACTGCTTTTTTTCCTGAGAGAATGGGGCAGAAATTCCCTTTCCCTCTCTCATCGGGGAGAAGTTTTTGTTTTGGGTGTTTTTTTCCAGGAAAAAGTCTTAAAGCTATAAAAAGAGGATAGAGTCTCACCCAGTTTCATCCATGTTTCTCAAAAGTTTCGTTAGTACTTACTTCCTTCGGTTGTCAGCAGCTTCTGACTGGTTACACAAATGTAGCCCCCGCTAGTTTAGATGGCTTCCTTGGATCAAATGGAAGGGCCATCGCTTCTCTACAGTCAACGAGGGTACTCTCCTTCTTCATCACCTCTCTGGGGTGACTTTCAACCCTTTTTAGGCTCCCCAGCAGGCAAAATCAAACACAGAAGATGCAGCCCCATCTTCCTGTGTCCGTTACACCATGACGTCAAACTGGAAAGTCACCACATGCAGTGTTTAAATGCATCATTAGGTAGAAGGAAGTGACCATTACACTGAATGTGGTCCTCATGCCCTAAAGCTTAATAATTTCTGATATATATACAGTAGATAAATGCACAGACAGATAGGACCAGATACTTTGGTTTACAACACTTCACCCTACAATACCCAAAACTGTAATATAGGCATATAAATTATGATTTATAGGGGTGGGGCTCCAAAACCTCTGCCAGCTCTTTCCAGTTGTGTTGACTTCAATCAAAATTTAATCTAAGGTCTTAGTCGTAATGTAACTTCAATATAAACAAGTATTTTAAATTATGGTTTAAAACATGGATAACCAAGTGAATATTTGTTTCTGAAAAGACTGCTGCTTTAAAAATTGGAAAACCATTTTGCAAGATGAGCCAAGTCTTTAGGGTTAGCGTTAGGGTCTGATTGTCTGCTTTTGATTTGGAAAGTTCTGTATCAGATGGAGTTGTGAAAGAGAGGCAAGATATTTAAAGAACAGAAGAAATGCACAAGATATATGGTAAAAGCAAGGATGGTTTACAAGAAAGAAAGGTATGAGTGATGGTGGCGTACATTTGATTTAGTCAGTTTACTTCATCCTTTCTTCCCTCTTTTGACCATAGTCATGTACATTAATAATTAAAGAAAATGTATTAGAAAAAATACATGTTTAATGTCTGTTTCATGTAACTTCAATGATAAATAAGCTCAATCACAGATCTTTCTGCTTTGCTGTTAGTTGCTGTTCAACAATAAATTTCCAAAGTCCTGAATACAAATGTAATAGTAAGTCTGATGCCAGATGGAAAGCAATTAGTGTTGCTTTTAATTTATCATTCTCTATGGCCTTTGCTATTAATTGGCTGTAAAAGATCATATTGCCAGTAAAGGGAGGGAAGTAATCTTTCATTGATTAATTCCATCTTCTATTGATAAATATTTACTGTACCTAATCTGCATTGCCATAGAAACCTCATTAGAAGGGAACACACATGCACGCACACACACACACACACACACACACAGAGAGAGAGAGAGAGAGAGAGAGAGAGAGAGAGAGAGAGAGAGAGAGAGAGAGAGAGAGAGAGAGAGAGAGAGAATGAATCAAGAGGTAGGGGTGGGGAAAGCCTGAAATTCATTTTGATTCAGCTCTTTGGAGTTCAGGAATTTTCTAGATTAGGATTTTGGTATACTTTGAAATAGGTGAAGATACCAGGAAATTCATGATAATGGTTGCAATATGCTTAGTCAGGCATTTAGGAAGCAATCGTCTTTGATATTTTCTACATTGCCTCTAGATTTTTTGAGGCCTCTGTGTTAGTAAAATTGCATTTGAGGAGAGCTTGGATCCTGGTGACATACAGAGACGTATCATATTCATGTAGTATCCTTGGCATGATAAGAAATTGGTTGCAAGTCAACTGTCTAATCCAGTTTATAGTCCTAGAATTCCCAGATGTGCTTTGTCCATATCAAAGTACTAATTGTTAGCTTTTCAGATCTGCGAAAGCTGGCTAAATGCCAAACCTGATCTAAACAGAGGAGGTTTCATGATTCTTCGGGCGGAAAATTTGATGTCCTGGGAATAAAACATTTCACTTTATAAAATGTTTATTATCTGCCTGCCTGCCTCTCTCTTCCTTTCCTTTTCCCTCTCCCTCTCTTCCTCTCTCTCTCTCTCTCTCTTTTTTTTCTTCTATCTAATCTAATCTATCATCTATCTTTTTCTTACTGCTACATCATGAGCAGCTTTTTGCCATCTCTTTCCAAAACAAAGGAAAAACAGAATCTTATCCTAAGCCATTATTTCATCCACCATGAAGATTCAGTCTTTGAAATCTTGAAATCAGTTCAAGGAGAGGGGGGGAAATCATTTATTTTTCTTCTTCATTAAACTTGTCCTACATCTGGATAAAATACTTTATCATGACTTTTAAAAAAATCCACTATCAAGACTCTTGTGGCATCATCTGTATAAAGGCATGTTATAGGACTTTTATTTGTAGGGTGTCCTTCCACATGTTCTGCTTTTCCCAGTACAAGGCCTACATACTATTTTGAAAGGATACACAATGTAATACACAGTGTAATCCCAAACTTCTCCCCAACCTGCTATGAATCAACCTCTACAAATTTTAAATAAGTTTAGTAAGGGAATCTGCCCTACAGAGAATAATAGATCTTTTCTCCTTGTTGTTGTCAGCCATTTGATGGTGTCTGACCCTCAGCCATTCTATGGATCAGCACTCTCCATGTTCCTCTGTCTTGCACTGCCTCCTTCAGATCTGTCATGGTTATCCCGGTGTCAACTTTTACAGTGTCCGACCAGTGGGTACTAGGGCAGTCCCTTCTCCTTTCCCCCCTGATCATTCCCAGCATGATTGACTTTTCAAAGGAGTCAGCTCCCATGACATGACCAAAGTATGACAGCCTCTGGTGATTTTGGCTTCAAGGGATATTTTTGTGTAATATTTGGTCAGACTCCTTTGTTATTTTTGCAGTTCATTGGATGCGTAATAGTCACCACCAGCATGCAGTTCAGAGATGTCCACCCTTCTCCTATCTGCCTTTTTCAGAGTCCAAATTTCACAGCAATAAGTAGCAATTGGAAAGTTTATTGAATTAACTAATCTGCATTTGATAGGGCTGCAGTCATCACAATATTAGAGCCCAGGAAGATGAATTCCTTTATTGTTTCGATGGTCTCATCATCATCTGCACTCTGATCTCTGTATTTTTTGCAGTTATCACTATCATTGTTTTCTTGTTAACATGCAGTCCAAAGTTTTCACTTTCATCGTTGATTCCAGTTTTGTTGGTTTCTTGTATGTAATATGTTTTTGGACTACTTCAGTGACTATTGTTTTTATTCCTCCCACAGATCATCTGTCATTCTGTGAAGTTGAGCAGTTCAAATCTGTTCTTAACTTCAATTGCAGATTTCTGAATCATGGGTAGTCATTTGCAATATCTGAACTTTTCCTTGGCAGCTAACAATTCATGGTCTGAGCAACAGTCTGAATCTGGGAATATTTTCACAGTGAAGATGGAACTTTTCCATTTATTTTGCCGTAATACGCAATCAGTTTGGTTTTCATGTTATTCATTTCGTGAAATCAAAGTATATAGTTGCCGCTTGGGTTGCTCGAACCATGTGTTCATTATGCTTAGCTGTTGTTCATGGCAGAGCTGAATCAGGTGTTCTCCTACCTCATTCGTTCACCAAGGCCAAACTTGCCTATGATCCCTGTTTCTTCCATTTCTCTCACTTTTCCATTCAAATCTCCAATAATATAGACAATGACTAACTTTGTGTTTGTTTCAGAGTATCCTGAATTGCACTGTAGCATCTTTGATGTTCTCTACTAGTGAGTCCACAGTGGGAGCGTAAATTTGCAACATTTCTCATGTTGCAAGGTTTTTCATTGATACATATTGCCATTATTCTATTAATGACAGTTCAAAAATTTTATATGGTTCATCCTACTTTTTTATGCAGTATGAAATCCATTCCTCTTCTTCTGATGGTATCAGTGCCAAAGTAGTATATGATATGACCATCAGTTAAAGAAGCCACAGCCAGTCCAATTAATTTCAGTAATGACTAGTATATCAATGTTGAGCCTATTCATGTCATTCTTAACAATGTTAAGCTTTCCTAGGTTTAAGCCACTGACATTCCATGTTCCTAATTTGAAGATATTTGAACAGTGGAGAAAAGTCTTTTCACCAGGAGCTGTGTTAATGACTGGGAGGCCATTAGGATTTATTCCATCTGTGTCATTAATGCTCCTGGTACCATGATAGTTTCTTTGGTCTTCCTCTGTAGCTTTATTGGTATATCCTAGCCAGGGACTCATTGCTCAGTACCATCTTTGAGTCAATCCATAAAATTTGGGGGCAGGGAAAACTGGAGAAAGGTCACAGATCTTTCTCCAGGCCAGAGCCATATTGGACAGTATAGTAGGATTGTACTGTTCATCTCCCCACCATGAAGAGGTCAGTTAGGCTTTGGGGAGATCTTTTCTATTAGCTTTTCTAATCCAAGAGAATGATCACTCCCAAAATTAAATACCTATAGCAAAAGGGTAAAATATTTTGTTATCTTTTGTGCTATCAGTACTAAGCATCAAAGAAGGCATTCTGATCCTGTATCCTTCACTCACCAGCTCTAATCACAGAAGGATATCTCACACTGTTTTATTGTTGAGACAAATCAAGGCTTGGAAGAGTGGTAAACTTTTAATTATGTTTACATAGTTTTCTACAGGTTACCATACTGGATAGAAATGCTTTAGTGCTACCATGTAAAAGCTTTGGGTATGCTGAAAATCTGATATAATCTTTTTGATAGTATGGACCTACCTATAAAGACAATTTCAATGGCAGTATTATAGTTCATATTATATATGATTATATCAACTTAGTTATGAGACTTGAATCACACATTTCTGCTGGTTTTCACAGGGACAGAGAGTTGAGTGACTTCAAGGAGAGTATCATCAGCTCTAAATCTCTTCTCCAAGTGCCCTAATCTTCCAGAAATAGGAAGTTGTATTGATCATATACTTTGGTGACTCTCCTTAATAATCTCATTGGTCCTCAGGTCTGCCTTTTCCAATAGAGCTGTCCAATTCTATATTTGAGATCTACATATATAAAATCTTGCTGCCTTTATTATTTAGTAAGACTTGCTAGTTCCAATTAGATGTTTTGAAAATTCTGCTTCAGTAATAAATTGGTAATATTTAAGTATTAATTTACCCAGGGGATAATATTTTTCTTGTATTATACCTTGATGTGTCATATCAGAAAAAATATTTTATTTTTATGGACAAACAGCACCTCATTGTGAAGTAATAATAGTAAATATCTTTAAAAGGATAAACTTTTTCTGAAATTTGGCTTCTTTTTTAATGTAAAATTAAAATTAAAACAGCCTTCCGTAAATTATCATCAGTAACCCTGTAGAAATATAATTCTCTTATAGACATTTGTAATTCTGTGCAAGATTTATATGTAAATGAAATATGGCAATTTTTAGTAAGACAATGAATAACAGTTGTTTAGGACTTGCAATTTTAAATAAAATAATTTATTTAAAGATATGATAAACAATAGTCATAATGTATTCATAAAATTTTGACGGCATTTACAAACACAATGTTCTTCTCTTACAATTAATGCCCAGCAAGGAATAAAAATAAATAAAGCACATTTGCTCTATGATATTCTCTTTATCTTCCAAATATATAATATTCAGAATATGTCCTTGGTGGATAGCGGAATGGTAGACAACTAGAGCTTCTCAGAGCAGAGATGTTTCATATCAACAACCAACATTTGATTAGTCTCAGGACAAAAAAGCACATCCCCCCCCAAAAAATGTTGTAAGAATAGTTAAGCTACAATGGCTATAAGAAGAGATTTTAACTTCATGCTGACAAATAATAATCAAATGTGTTAAATGTCTTCTTCCTAGTATACAAAAATAACCTATGCAT
This sequence comes from Crotalus tigris, assembly GCF_016545835.1. NCBI lineage: Eukaryota > Metazoa > Chordata > Lepidosauria > Squamata > Viperidae > Crotalus > Crotalus tigris. Next base: position 3,782,078 of record NW_024096690.1, read on the forward strand.
GCTTTCTGACTGAGAGTCTGTAGCCAACGTTTAGTCAAGAATGCTTGTCAAGCCATATCTAGCTGTAACTATATGAGTAATTGACTTTGGGACACAGGAGAAAGAGATGCAGAATAGACATGTGAAATAAAAAAACAGCCAAGTCTGCAAAAATATTGAGGGTGTGGCAAACATCTTAGAAGGGAATACCAAGCAGGAAGCTGGCAGGAATAGCCAACACTCCAGAAGATAGGCTTAAGATACAGAAAGATATTGACTTGAACATTGGGCCCTATGTAACAAAATGAAATTCTATGGTGAAAAAGTAAGGTAGATAAGAAAAACCAAATGCACAGTATACTATAGTTGGTACTAATGTACAAGTATAGTATACCATAGGTAGTAATTATGAGAGGAATCTTGGTGTCCTAGTGGACAATCATTTAAATATGAGCCAGCAGTGTGCTGCAGCTGCCAAAAAAGCCAATGCACTGGGCTGCATTAACAGAGGAATAAAATCAAGATCAAGTGAAGTGTTAATACCACTTTATAATATCTTGGTAAGGCCACACTTGGAATACTGCTTCCAGTTTCAGTCACCACGATATAAAAAAGATGTTGAGACTCTAGAAAGAGTACAGAGAGATAACAACAACAATAAAAAAGTTGGAAGTGACCGTGGAGGTCATTTAGTCAAATCTCCTGCTCAAGCAGGAAACCCTATACCATTTTAGACAAATGGCTGTCCAATCTCTTCTTAAAAACTTCCAGATTAGGAGATTGGAGACTAAAACATATAAAGAATATTTGCTGGAATTGGGTATGCCTAGTTTAATGAAAAGAAGGACTAGGGGTGATATGATAGCAGTGTTCCGATATTTGAGGGGTTGCCACAAAGAAGAGATGGTCAACTTATTTTCCAAATCACCTAAAGGCAGGACAAGAAACAACAGATGGAAACTAATAAAAGAGAGAAGCAACCTAGAACTAAGGAGAAATTTCCTGACAGAACAATTAATCAGTGAAACAACCTGCCTCCAGAAGTTATGAATGCTCCAACACTGGAAGTCTTTAATAAGAGACTGGACAGTCATTTGTCTGAAATGGTATAGTTAGTACTTCATGTCTGAGCAGAGGGTTGACTAGAACAGGGCTGTTCAACCAGTGGTATGTGTATCACCAGTTGTACTTTGGCATGTGGCAGGTGGTACACAACCCTCCTAGACAAGTATTGTAGGGGAGGGGAATGAGTTGAAGTGACCCAAGCCTGAGGGGGAGGCAGCTGAAGCTGCAGGTCTGTCGGGGTGCAGCAGAAGCCCCAGAAGCACCGGCAGGGCTCCAGCTAATTGGCATTTCTGGAAGCAGTGCCTTACTGAAGGTGAACTGAAGAAAAGAGGGGGGAGGAGAGGATATAAAAGGAGGTGGTTTTGGCAGGAAAGGGAAAAAAACACGGGGAAAGAAAAGGGGACAGAGAAGAAGCTGTGGAAGGAGAGCTAAGCAGGCAGGGAGGAAAAAGAGACAGGGAAGAAGAACTGTTGCTGGAAGAAAAGGTCCCCTGGTTTGTTTTCTCCAACCAGGCAATGCAATCAGCACTGATGAAATGAAAAGTCGGGAGACGAGCATTTTGGAAAGGAGGTTGGTTTATTTCGGAAGCCAGTGGGTTCCTGGTCAACTGGCAGCTTGAATGAATTATCATAAGGATTTTTATACAGTTTTTACAGCATTTTGTAATTCAGAGGCTTGGTTTGTGTGCTTATTGGAATATGTTAGTCTGTTTCACAAAGGCTAGCAATGAGTCTTAAGTGTTGCCTTCCGCAGGTTTCATCCATTTAAACAAATGTAATTAGTTTTACCGCTTTATCTTTAGTATGTCTATGGTTTTTAACAAGTTTTCCTTGTAGGTAAATAGGCTTAATTTAAGGTTATCGCTTTTCCCAATTGCTGGAGCAGTGGTTCTCAACGTTTGTGTGACGGCGACCCCCGTCACACAAACGTTCTGCGCATGTGCAGCGCCGCACGCATGGGGGTGCTGCCCCCTGAGGGGAGAAAATGGCGGATCGCCTTCTTTGGCAACCCCCGAAAAATGGTTGATCGACCCCAAATGGGGTCGCGACCCATAGGTTGAGAACCGCTGTGCTGGAGCCTTTCGGGCTCCAGTTGCTACTGAGACATGCCTGAGGCAGCTTAAAGAAAAAAAATGTAGTCAGTGTTTCTTTATTCTTGGAGGGTTTTGTGAGCCTTTCTTGCTTTGTGCTTAATTCCTGTGTGTTTAGGGGTACAGTGAAGAGACTGTAGGGGGTGTATTCTTACTGCACTGTGGAAAGAGAGCTCAGAAGGCAGTGAGGAAGAAGAGGAAAGGGAGAGAGGAAGAAGGGCCTACCAGCCAGCTGTTACTGGTGCATATTAATAAATATGGGTAAATTCATCATACATTTGTCAGTGCAAAGGGAAAGTAATTCAGCAAAGGAACTGGCACTGAAGAAATTAAAACTGGTACTTTTTTCCTTTTTTTCTATAGTTTGTAATATTTATTAGATTATAGAATAAAATACAAAAGCAAATAGTAAGACACAGTGGGGAGGAACAGACTTCCTCTTTTGCAGTAGAAGGAAGCATTAACATTGAACTCAACTTTTTACTTTTCAATAATATTATAAACTAGCATTTCTATAACAACAAATGAATTTTATTTATTTATTTATTTATTTATTTATTTATTTATTTATGAGACTTATATACCGCTTTAAGTGCAAGCACTCTCTAAGCGGTGTAAGCAATGTATATATATATTTACATTGCCCCCAACAATCTGGGTCCTCATTTTACCTACCCCGGAAGGATGGAAGGCTGAGTCAACCTTGAGCCGGTGAGATTTGAACCGCTGACCTGTTGAACACAGTCAGCTAAAGTGGCCTGTTTTACTAATCAGTAAAACCCAAAATCCCCCCCCCCCTTTTTTAGTCATCAAGTTTTTGACTCTTAGCTAAGCACTGGTGGTACTAGAATATTGTCATGTCCTAAAAGTGGTACAATCTGTGAAAAGGTTGAAAAGCCCTGGGCTAGAAGACCTCCAAATCTCTTCCAACTCTGTTATTCTATTCTGTTCTGGGACCTACTTAGTAACTTGAATTGTAAAGTGAGGGGAAAATATCTACTGTACTTTAAGATTTGGAAGGTGCTATTAATGTAATTTTACAATTAAATCAGAGTTAGTACTTTTAGATGTGCTTATCTGGATTATCTTGCAATGTTGACATAAACTGGGTGTCTGAAAACACATGGTTATACTCCTCAATAAGTCTAATAGAAATATGAGAGATTTTAGAACCAGCAGAATGTTTATGTCGGCACAAGGAAGTGATGTTCATGGATTTCTTCCATTCTATTAAATCTTCTTGGAAAACTTCTCTGCAGTTTTCAGGATCCCTTCAGCTTATAATGGAAGATTTTGATGAAAAGAGAATGGGCAAAATTAACTATTAACACTTTTTTTCATCAAAGCATCATCAGTGGAATTTTTCTTAATGTTCCAGCTGGCCCAAAGACATTGGATTCAATTGTAATTGAATTGAAATATGGCAGTTTTAATATATAACTGATACACATATTATCATAATTGTGCATCATTGATAATTGTTTATAATAGATTGGAAAAAAATATATGTGGATGTAATTTCTTTTTATCTTGAAATGATTATTAGAGGAAGTGATAATTAGTGTGGAAATTAGTTGGGGACACAGTTGTAGAATTGAGTTGACCAATGTTTTTCAAATTTTTTCAAATATGGTATTAATATATGGACTTTAACTCCCAGAATTCTCACACAGTATGTCCACACTTCTTAAAGTTGCCAGCTTTAAATAATACTGCAATATTATTAATTGATTGATGTTGTCTACAATAGGCCCCTTCTGCAAAAGATAAAGATGAAAATGGAGAAGTAATTATGATTTAGTTACAATAACTAAAGTAGGCATGCTTAGGAACATGGATCTGCAAATCCTGGGATATAAGAAAGCTGGAAATGAAATCTTTCCACCTCTGGAATTTGCAAAAATAATAAAATGGTGCAATGTCGGACTTCTCTTTTTTAAAAAAGAAAAGGCATGGGGAAAAGTAGGAGGCTCAAAGGAGGAGAACATTATGTGTGTAAGAGATAGAGATCCAATTGAACATGGTTTTTGCTAAAATGCAGTATTCTAGGTGAACATAAGTGCCTGAGATGTCATAATATTAGGGGGGAGGGACTAAAATAGATCAGCAAAAGTGGTCGAGTAGATTTGCTTAACTTGAGATGCATGTTTTTAGCAGCCTAGAGCTGTGTTTCTCAAGAGGAGGCCATGGAACATTTCAGTTCTAATAAAAAATCACTAAAAATTCCAAGAAAGATTATAATAAACTTTTTTTAAACTTTGTGTGCTTGCAGTGGCGGGAATTTTTACATGCTGTGACTTGGCTGCTGGCCTGCCCCTTTGATGTTGTTATAAAATTTGTAAAATGTGTATTTTGTCCAAAGTGCTGCCTTGTGAAGCTTTCATATTTTTTGTTATTTTTATACAGGGATCTTTGAGACCTGTAAATTATTTCAGGGGTTCTTCCAGGGTAAAACAAACTGACCTAGAAAGTAAAATATCAACATCAATATAATTGAAACCATTAAAGAAAATCAAAAAGGCACAGTTGTTATTTGGTTAATTACAAGTAAGGCAAATATAAGCAAAAAGGGTTGTTGCACATGTTTAAACATACCATGCGCACATGCACAAATATTACTATAATTGAAAAGCTGTTTTTTAGTATATGCACCTAGTTTTGGTTGATATATTTAAAAATAGTGAATCTTAATAATCAATAAAGGAGTATATTTATAGCTCAGGGTTGAAATGCCGTCTGAGCTTGGTTTTCTTACTGACATTTCATTACCCAAATTAGGTGAAATCATTAATGCACTGATGATGTTGTTTATTCATTTTTATTATGAAATTTATTTACAACCTATCTTGTATCCAACAATTCTGTGTACCTTATAACATAAAAAATTTATGACCACCATGTTTGCTTAATGAGTGCTGTAAAAATCTTACAGGGAAGTATTGCAACATCCTAGGAAGTAAGGAGTATTTTGAAAAGACTTTTGAACTAGTCACTAAAAGAGCCAGGAGAAAGAGAGGATTCAGTAACAATAGATAATCGCTTACTTTACTTTATTTTATTTTATTTATTTAAATGATTTAATGAAAATAACATTAAAATAACATTAAATATGGGGAAATATATTTAATATATAGAAAAAACAATAAAGCTGGTTTTAAGTCCCATTAAAAGCTCAAACAAGAACAAGATATGAAGCTTTTTAATTTCACCCTAAAAACCTTATAATAATAATAGGCATGATAAGAAGGAAAGGCCTTAGTCTGTCTCTGTCTCTCTCTCTCTCTCTCTCTCTCTCTCTCTCTCTCTCTCTCTCTCTCTCTCTCTCTTTGTATGTGTGTGTTTGTGTGTGTGTGTGAGTGAGTGAGAGAGAGAGAATATAATAAAGAAATTGTAGCAATTAATTTCTTTATATGGTAATTAATTTCTAGTTGAATTTTCTTAAAACACTTTTATGGCACTTTCAGAATATGAGAAAAATAGAAATGCATCTTTACTTCATCTTTGTGGCTGAGTATATTATTTTCTATGGCTTGATATATTCCAGGTTGCTTGTCTTTAGTTCATAGAAATTATTTGATTTTCCACTACAAAATTTCACAGAGAAATATTAATTTTGGTAATTAATACAGCTGTCCTGACTTTATAATTATTTTTATATTTATAATAGATATGTATTTTAATTTATTTATGAAATTTATTTGCCAGCCATCTCACTGTACAGGAATCTCTGAGACACTTATGTCATAAACCAATTATAAATATAAACATGAATTAAAATTACAAAAATTAAAATAAGCTAAAAAAACAGTTGAGGAAAGAGGTGGAGTGCCTCTTCTATTACTGTATCAACCACCTCCAACTAGCAGCTTCTTTCTGGACCCCATGCCAGCCAGCCTAGCCAGGTTTTTGTTTTTTTTTTTTAAAAAACAAGTTTTATTGGTTTTTTTCATTTTACAAACAAGTGCTTAAGAATCAACGTGGTGGGTTGAGTTAAAGCAAGAAAATATTGTACAGTCTTGGTTTCAGTATAATCAATTGTTGGTTAGGTGGAAGTTAGATCAAAAGGTTGGTATTACTTTAATGGATGAGAATTTGGTAAAACAGATTAAAGATCAAAACCGAGCGCATATAAAGAGAATTTATAACGTTTTAATAGAAATGGATTCAGAAATGGAATTCGTTAAGGATTGTATGGTAAAGTGGGCACAAAATATTCAAGAACCGATTCCATTGGCTACATGGGAGGTAATTTGGGTTAGAAATGTAAAATTTACCCAGGCACAAAATTTAAGAGAAAATTTTTATAAAAAGATGGCATCTGGATCCTAAAAAGTTGTCTTTTAAGTATCCTAATTTACAGCCCAAATGTTGGAGATGTGGTAGTTTGGATGCCACTTATTTTCATATATGGTGGACTTGTAGAAATATAAAAGCCTTTTGGGTTAAGATTTGGTGGAACATTCAACAGATTTTCAAGAGAAAGATAAAGTTTACCCCACAATTATTTTTATTGGGTGTTATTATAGATTGTGATGCCAAAGAAATTAATTTGAATTTGATAACAGCTGCAAGGTTACTAGTAGGGCAATATTGGAAGAAGAATTGCTTACCTACTATAGAAGAATGGACGCTTAAAGTGTCAAACTTAGCAGAAATGGCTAAGATTTCTGCTTACTTGAAGGATCACTCACAAGAAAGATACACTTTGGTTTGGAGAAGATGGATAAATTATATTCAGAATAAATATGGGACTAAAAAGTTTCATTTAGCTTATGAGAGAATTTTAGAGTATTATTATGATATTATTATTATTTTTAATATTAGTATTGTTTAACAATTTGGAGATTGTATTGTTTAATAATTAGGATATTAACTTGTTTATGTTTTCATTATTATTATTATTATTAGGGCAGTCAATTGTCCACAAAACAAAGTCATACTCATAAAATTCAGATTAAATCATTAAAAAACCCTTTCTTTTCCCTCTAGTAACATATTATATTTAAGTTAATATATTTCAATACAACGAAATCAATCATAACAATCCTCAATAACCTTTCATCTAAATCAGTGGTTCTCAACCTGTGGGTCGGGACCCCATTTGGGGTCGAACGACCATTTCACGGGGGTCGCCAAACCACGCTGTCCGCCATTTTTTTCACTTTTCCCTAGCTGTCCTACTCCCTCTTATTGGTGGCCACACCCACTTGGCCACACCCCTGGGGGTCACCACAACACAGGGAACTGTATTATGGGGTCACGGCATTAGAAAGGTTGAGAACCACTGATCTAAATAGATCCACAAATCCAGATCCTGTATTAAGCTTAACTATTTCAATTGCTATATTCCATATCTCTAATCTAAATACATAATTAACACTTCGGGTGTCTCCTCATTTCCTTTTTCCTTAATGTATTCAATAAACATTTATTAGTATCATTTCTTCTTTTTTTCTTATTCTTCTTTCATTATAAAGTAGCTATCATTTTTAATAACAAAATATTAGTTCAAAACAGAAAAGAAAAAAAGAACAAAGAACAAAAAACAAAGACAAAACAAAGAAAAAGAAAAAATACTTTTCTATTTCTATTATACTTTATAATCTATTAATCAATCCCTCAATATCTGTATCAAATTTCTTTAACTTCCTCCCAAAATTACTATATCCAAAACATATTAATACATAGACAAACATCTTATTATTAAATTCAAACCTTTAATTAATTTTTATTCAATCTAACATTTTATTCAATCTATCTATTTAACTGTCTTAAGCCATAAATCAGTCCATATCTAATAAGCCTTTTAAACCCGTTACATAAAGCCTTAAGTCATACTCTTAAATCTTATTCTAGCTTTCCTTTTATGTCAGACAGGTTTCCATAACAACGCCTCTATATCAATGAACAAATCACTTTTTATGCCTTGTAGTATGTCCTCTTTTCTGTTTTAGAGACCTAGCTCCTTTGTAAGTAATTCCTTGTTGTTTTAAAGAGTCAAGTCTCCACATTTGAAACTGTTGAATAGCAGGCTCAGTTATGTCCAAGTTTGTAGATAATAGTTGTTTATCCAAGCTACCATAGTTCTCAGTTCATTGAGCTTGTCTGTCCATTTCTGTTGATTTTAGGGTTGTAAGTGGTTTAGTTACAGACCTTTTTAGTTCCTCTGAAATCTCATCAGCATGGATAAGTGGTAGAGTGGAATCTTCTTTATCTTTGGTTAATCCTGCTTCTGTTGTTTTTTGTTCTATAGAGTGCTCAGATAAAGTCTGGGGGTCAATTTGTAAATTCAAAGCAGGATTTCTGTTTTTTATTTCCATAATAAATTCTTTTATTTGCAAACATATTTCGTCAGTAGCTTCATAAAGTTTTTCCAGTATAAGTTTATAGTCAAGTTGAACAAAGGGTTGCTCCATTTCAAAAATAATTGGAAACAGTCTGTATCATTTAGTAGAGGCTGTGTTCAAGGAATATTTAATCAGTGTCCACTCCCACTAGTACAGCTGTTAAATTTCTTTGTATTTTTCCTTTTATGGTAATCTGAAGGTCAAAGTCAGTCTCACCATCAGAAAAGAGAGAATTGCAATTTTAACTTTTTCCACAAGGTGTCCTCAGTAAGATATAAAATCTTCTCCCATAGACCAGAAATATCATAAACAAGATCAGAAAACACAGAAAGAAGGAGAATTCTTCAAATGTAGACTAAGTCCAATAGTAGATTCAATATTAGAAAAATTTTCCAAGACCCCAAGTGAATTAAAAAAAATAATAAAAGAAAAAAGTCACTTTAAATTAATTTAATCCATGTAAGCTTCTTTTTCCCACACTCACAAACGCCGCTTTCTTAGAACAGGGAAGTAATTTCAAAAGTGCTTTTTACAGGCACAAAAGAAAAAGGAGAACCAAGAGAGGAAAAGAAAAAAGTCTCACCCGGTTCAGCCACGGTGGTTCCTGTGCTTAGATGTTCTTCTGACTTCTGGTTACAGTGGCAAGGTGAACGGCTATTTTACTGGCCATTCTTTACACCATCGGCCCAAAGGAGCAATCTTGGGCCATGGAAGAAGCTGCCACTCTCCCACAGACGACAAGGACCTCCTCAGTGGTAGCCGCCTCTCCAAGGCAGCTTTTTGACCCAATTAAGGGTCTACCGGCAGCGGAGAATCAGCTGGCGAAGAGAACAGTCTCCTCGCACAGCTGCGAGTGCCGTGATCCGGAACCGGAAGTCCAGCCTAGCTAGGTTTTAAGGACTGTCCTAAAGGCCTAAAGAGAGGGGGCAAACCTTACCTGTTTTGGCAAGATGTTCCAGAGAGTAAGAGCTGTGATAGAAAACACTCCTAGATTACACCAGCCAAAATTCCTTGAGTGATGTTGTCTACAATAGGCCCCTTCTGTCGGCACAAGTGAGGTAGGTCAATCAGTTCCACAATAATCTTGGGCCTATGCCATAAGGGGCTTTAAAGGTAATAACCAACATCTTGAATTATATCCAGAAGCAAATAGGGGGTCAGTTCAGATTGCATAATACTGGTACTACATGTGCCATCCTAATGGCCTCCAAAACTTTCTGAATACTGGATTATGGACCAATTTAGTTTCTGAAAGCTCTTCAAGAGTAGCTCCATGTACAGCACATTGCAATAATTCAAGTGGGAGATGATTGGCAAGTGAGTAACTGAGTGCAAGGCCTCTCAATTCAGAAAAAGGAGCAATTAGCGAAATATACAAAGTTGTGCAAAGGCTCTCCTAGCCACAACTGTAACCTGCTCTTTGAGCAGGAGTTGTGAGTCTAGGAAAACCCCCAGGATGCACACGTAGTAGTACCACCCCATCTAGAATTAGAGATGATAAGCCTCTGGAGCCCAAGCTCTGCACTCTGTCTTACCAGGGCTGAGTTGAAGCCTGTTGTCCCTTATCCAGGCCCTCATGGCCTTCAGGCTTCACAAAAGGGCAGCCCAACATCACTTGGGTCACCAGGGGTGGATATATAAAGCTGATTATCATCAGCATATTGAGGATATTTCATCCCATGGTGTCAGATGATCTCACCCAATGATTTCCTGTAGATGTTAAAAAAGAGTGGGTAGACTAGTGAGCCCTATGGCATACAACAAAGAATGGCTGTGGGCTGGACCTCTCATCCCTTATTAACACCAATTGGAATGACCACAGAAAATGACCAGTCCAATACTACACTAACCAGTCCCAAATCAATTAGCCAGTCCAAAAGAATATCAAGGTTGATAGTATTGAAAGCCAAAATAGTTCAAGCTTCTTCTCTGATTCAATTTATAATGATATCTGCTTTAGAAATTTTACCAATGTTTTTACCAGCCTTGAAATTAGCTCTTTATTAATTATTAATAATATTACCAAGCTATTCTGAAATGTTACCCTTTTTGTTAAAGACTACATTTATATATAATGTCTAAACCACTTTTTTATTTTTTTGAGAACACTAATTTTTAAAGGTAACCTATACTATACCTTTTCATATATATGTGTGTGTGTGTGTGTGTGTGTGTATGTGTGTAGGTCTTTGGTTATTCGGGTTTTCTCCCATGTAAAATTGGAAGTGTCTTGGCGACGTTTCGATGAAGTCCCATTCATCATCTTCAGGCTGGTGTTTTTAGCTTTGTGCTTCGAGGAGCAATGTGTGGTCTTAGCTGTTTCTTCCTTTTAACTGTCAGTGGAGGTATGAACTGATTGGGTGAGACACTTCCAATTTTACGCGGGAGAAAACCCAAATAACCAAAAACCTACATACAAACACCCGCAATAACCTGAGAAAACGAATATATATATATATATATATATATATATATATGCAGGTCCCACCTCGTCGAAACGTCGCCAAGATACTCTCAATCTTACACGGGAAAAGACCCAAATACACCAAGACCTGCATACCTATACCTGTGAAAATCTACCGTATTATATATATATATATATATATATATATATATATATATATATATATATATATGTTTTCTGAGGTTTTCGCGGGTATTTGTATGTAGGTCTTTGGTTGTTCGGGTTTTCTCCCGCGTAAAATTGGAAGTGTCTTGGCGACGTTTTGACGAAGTCCCATTCGTCATCTTCAGGCTGGTGTTTTCAGCTTCGTGCTTTGAGCAGCAATGTGTGGTCTTAGCTGTTTCTTCCTTTTAACTGCCAGTGGGGGTATGAACTGATTGGGTGGGAGCTTGGCTGTGTTCTGATTGGGTGGAGGTGTGTTCTGAATGGTTAGGGGCTTGGCTGTGCTCTGATTGGCTGGGGGAGTGTTCTGTTTGGTTGTGCTCAGGTTAGTTGAGTTGCAGAGGGGTTTAAGATTTTGGGCTGCCTTGCTATTTTTTGGCTTCGCGTTCGTGGTCGTGCCTCATCTTCATGGAGGGTGTCAGTTTGCTTCATGTATGGATTGGAGGGGTTTAAAGTGGCTAATGATGCAGCTGTGGTCTGGCTTCTGGTTTGTGGTCGTGCCTCGTCATCGGTGTGGCTTTGGGTTTGTTTTTTGCGTGGATGTGTGGTGGTGACATCCTGTGTGGTTTTTGTGAGTGTGGGTCTGGTATCATTTTTTGTGTTAGGGAGTCGTTTGTCAATAAGGGCGGGTTTCCAAATGGCTGGTAGGCGGGAGGTATCATCTCGCTTGTTCATGCTGTGTGGGCGTTTTTCTATCTCGATGGCTTCTCTGATTATTCTGTTATTAAAATGTTCACTTTTGGCAATGGTTCTGGTATTTTTAAAGTCAATTTCATGTCCTGTGGCTTTAAGGTGTTGGACCAGGGAAGATGTTGGTTCCTCTTTTTTGACTGAGTTCTTATGTTCTTCAATGCATGCACTTATTCTTCTGTTGGTTTGTCCGATGTATGTGGTGGGACAAGTGGTGCATGGGATTTCGTATACTCCTTGATTTTCTAATTCAATTTTATCTTTGGGGTTTCTAAGGATGGTGGATATTTTTCTGTTTGTGCAGAATGCTGTTTTGATGTTGTGTTTATGGAGGATCTTACTGATTCTGTCTGTGGTGCCTTTTATGTATGGGAGGAGGGCTTTGCCGTTTTCTTGTTCTTTGTCTTGGATTTTAGTGGGGGTTTCTTTTTGGATTAGATTTGTAATCTTATTTCTATGGAATCCATTGGATGTTAGTACATTGGTGAGAGTGTGTAGTTCGGGTTTTAGGTGTTGTTCGTCAGCTAAGCGTTTTGTTCTGGAGATGAGTGTCTTGGCTACAGAGTTGATCTGTGCTGGGTGGTGGTGTGAGAGAGCGTGCAGATAGCGGTTTGTGTGTGTTTTCTTCTGGTAGATGGTGTGTCCTAGGGAGCCATTGGATTTCTTGTAGACTAAGACATCCAGGAAGGGAAGTTGGTTGTTAGCTTCTGTTTCCATGGTGAACTGTATTTTGGGGTGTAGGCTGTTGAGGTGTGTGAGGAAGTTGTCCAGTTTTTCTTTCCCATGTGGCCAGATTATGAAGGTGTCGTCTACGTATCTGAGCCAGAGTTTAGGTTTGTGATCCGATTTTTCTAGAGCTTGGGTTTCAAAGTGTTCCATGTAGAGGTTGGCAATGACAGGTGAGAGGGGTGATCCCATGGGTGCTCCTTCTGTTTGTTTGTATTTTTGTCCATTATAGATGAAGTATGTGTTGGATAGGCAGTGGTTGGTCAGATCTAAGATGTGTTTGGGGGGGTTATATTTGTTTTGAATAGCTGTCAAGGCTTCTTTGATAGGCACTTGGGTGAAGAGGGATATGACATCGAAGCTCACTAGTAGGTCGCTGGGCTGTAAGTTTTGTTTCTTTATGATCTCTATAAACTGGAATGAGTTTTTTACGTGTGAGGTGATGGATTCTGCATAGGGCTGTAATTGTTTGGCGAGAAATTTGGCTAGGTTTTGTAGAGGTGAGCCTATGGAGCTGACTATAGGTCTGAGTGGGGTTCCTTCTTTGTGTATCTTGGGGAGACCATAGAGTTTGGGGCATCTGGATGATTTCTCTCTGGGAATGATTCTTTGCTGGATCTCTTCGCTAATGGGGGAGGCTTTTATTTTGGATCTGGTGGTTTTTTCCAGGTAGGTGGTGGGATCTGTATTTAGGGGTTTGTATGTGGAGTCTTGGAGTAGGTTGGTTAATTTGGTTTGGTAGTCAGATGTGTTCATAACCACCGTGGCGTTGCCCTTGTCTGCTGGTAGGATTATTATGCTGGTGTCTTCTTTCAGGTTACGTAGTGCTGTCTGTTCCTCTTTGGGTAAGTTGCTTTTGGGTAGCTTGCTGGTGCAGAGGATGTGATCTGGCTCAGATACGTAGACGACACCTTCATAATCTGGCCACATGGGAAAGAAAAACTGGACAACTTCCTCACACACCTCAACAGTCTACACCCCAAAATACAGTTCACCATGGAAACAGAAGCTAACAACCAACTTCCCTTCCTGGATGTCTTAGTCTACAAGAAATCCAATGGCTCCCTAGGACACACCATCTACCAGAAGAAAACACACACAAACCGCTATCTGCACGCTCTCTCACACCACCACCCAGCACAGATCAACTCTGTAGCCAAGACACTCATCTCCAGAACAAAACGCTTAGCTGACAAACAACACCTAAAACCCGAACTACACACTCTCACCAATGTACTAACATCCAATGGATTCAATAGAAATAAGATTACAAACCTAATCCAAAAAGAAACCCCCACCAAAATCCAAGACAAAGAACAAGAAAACGGCAAAGCCCTCCTCCCATACATAAAAGGCACCACAGACAGAATCAGTAAGATCCTTCATAAACACAACATCAAAAAAGCATTCTGCACAAACAGAAAAATATCCACCATCCTTAGAAACCCCAAAGATAAAATTGAATTAGAAAATCAAGGAGTATACGAAATCCCATGCACCACTTGTCCCACCACATACATCGGACAAACCACCAGAAGAATCAGTGCATGCATTGAAGAACATAAGAACTCAGTCAAAAAAGAGGAACCAACATCTTCCCTGGTCCAACACCTTAAAGCCACAGGACATGAAAGTGACTTTAAAAATACCAGAACCATTGCCAAAAGTGAACATTTTAATAACAGAATAATCAGAGAAGCCATCGAGATAGAAAAACGCCCACACCGCATGAACAAGCGAGATGATACCTCCCGCCTACCAGCCATTTGGAAACCCGCCCTCATTGACAAACGACTCCCTAACACAAAAAATGATACAAGACCCACACTCACAAAAACCACACAGGAGGTCACCACCAAACATCCACGCAAAAAACAAACCCAAAGCCACACTGACTATGAGGCACGACCACAAACCAGAAGCCAGACCACAGCTGCATCATTAGCCACTTTAAACCCCTCCAATCCATACATGAAGCAAACTGACACCCTCCATGAAGAGGAGGCACAACCACGAACGTGAAGCCAAAAAATAGCAAGGCAGCCCAAAATCTTAAACCCCTCTGCAACTCAGACTAACCTGAGCACAACCAAACAGAACACTCCCCCAGCCAATCAGAGCACAGCCAAGCCCATAACCATTCAGAACACACCTCCACCCAATCAGAACACAGACAAGCTCCCACCCAATCAGTTCATACCCCCACTGGCAGTTAAAAGGAAGAAACAGCTAAGACCACACATTGCTGCTCAAAGCACGAAGCTGAAAACACCAGCCTGAAGATGACAAATGGGACTTCGTCGAAACGTCACCAAGACACTTCCAATTTTACGCAGGAGAAAACCTGAACAACCAAAGACCTACACACACACACACACACACACACACACACACACACATACACATATATATATACCGTATTTTCTGTCATATAAGACAACTCGGCATATAAGACGACCCCTGACTTTGGAGCCAATTTGCATGTTTAGAAAGTCATCTTATACACCAGAAACTACTGTAATTTCCGGCGTATAAGACAACCCCCGACTTCGGAGCTGATTTGCATGCTTTAGAAAGTCGTCTTATACACCGGAAAATACGATATACAGTATATGTTATTATATGCATAATTAGTTCATTTTTAGTTTATTTCTCATCAGTTTCATCTTAAAATTGATCTTTCACCAGCATTATTGCAAAACAGAAACATTTTAGGATCCAAGTTTTTGAATAAAAGGCATTTTTTTATTACAATGAAAAATATTCACTACTGCAATAATTTTTTTAAGAATGCTTCCCCTGTATTTTGGAGACTAAAAGTGAATTTAAGTTTGGCTTAGTTTCAATCCATGGCTTTAATTACCTTTAAACTGGTTAATATTATTTATTTATTCTAATGTGTTCAAAAACTAATAATTTTTAGTTATTAGGAAATTTGATCAATTACATTAATCATCAATAGATTTTGACAGAATTGCATGGGATACTTTAAAAAAATAGTTAAATTATTAGTAATTAAATCAGTCTAAAGAGTGGAATGGTGATAAAGTCAGAATTTTGATAATGACAGAATTGTAATTATCCATGTAATTGTTCAGTATGTCAGTAAATCATAATGCTATTCATTTTGTGGCACAGAATTTTTTGTTCCTTTTAAGTTTCCAAAGCAATTAATTAGCATCAAGTTAATTTATCAACAAATTATCACCTGTTACCAAGTTCCAACATTACACTATTCTCATTTCTGCATATATCTGTCTCTCATCTGTCCTGTTTTGAGGTAAATATGTAACTGCAGATTTAGAAATTAAGGCTTCATCTGGCTTTAATTACTACTACAGCTTTATCGGGAAAAGTAAACCTCTCATTCTCAGATGTTGATGAAGCCTTTAAAAAAATCAATGAAGACAAAATCTGTCAGTTTTCATTCATATTTTCTCATTTTACCATCAGCAGTGCAGTGTTCACATTGACTCATTTCTTCAACCATCTCAAAATTCAACAAAAGAAAACCAAAAAAGACAATACAATAGCTAGTACGATTAATTATGTTCAATGATTTTAACATTAACTTTGATAACACCTTTTAAGTGTGTACATTTTATAAACTGTTCATAAAAAACTATTTATTTTTTTAATATGTATGTTTTCCTTAATACACACATTTTAATTACTGTTTCCAGAAATAAAACCTACAAAATTCCTTAACAGAGTAGGGGTTAACACTTGGGTTTTTTTTATTGTGATGGAAGGCTGATATAATAAGACTAGGATAAAATATTGGCTTGATTGCAAAGCTGTGGTTGCCGTATTGTTTTTCTTTTTCACAACCTCCTCTTCATCATCCTACAGCAGATATCCCTGATTCCTCATATCCATTGAATATGGATTATAAATCCATGAAGACAGTATATATTCTTATGTTCCTGTTTCAAACAGACCTCTTCCCTTCTAAAAAGGACACGGTGACTCCACCGTGGCGGAGCCAGGTGTCAGAGCGGTTGGCGGTGTGAATGGTTTCTCCAGCACTGCCAAATGCTCGTCCTAGGTCCGTGGGGCTCTTCCGAGCCAAAAAAAGCCTCATGGGGGCGACGGAAGGTGTGGGCGATCTGCTGCTCTGCCGTCAGTGGCGACTGGCGAAGGGTAGCGGATAAACCTGGTACCAAGCGGATCGGGAAGAAGATGCCAAAAATAGCCACTGAAGCTGACAACTGGACGGAGTAAGCGAGGAAATAGTGGAACAATGGTAAATTGGATTTGACTAAATTGACTTTTTCCCAAAGCTTTGTGAGTGATCTTGGTAGACGCATCAAAAGAGAAAGCTGAAAGGGGAAGCCTGGAAAAAGAGAAGCTGAAGGAGTGGAAAGTCAGCGGCAAGTGAAAGTGGCAGGAAGAACGCCCGGAAGGGTCTGATGTGGAGGAGCCAGGCTGCACTGATTAGAGACCTAACGTTTTAAAAGCCACACAGAAGGACAGGAATCAACATTCATTTAAGCTAAGAATCTTGTCTTATAGCCTCAGGCTTTTGCCTTTGACTGCTGAGTGGATTGGCCAGCGGAAAGGTGTCTGTTCTCTTTCTTTTAGTATTTTTTTTCTCCTCCCCGGAAAGAGATAGAGACTGTATGATAGAAGGAACTGGAATGATATAGAGACTGACAACTGTGGAATGTGTTGTTGAGGAGATAGCAGGTGTTTGTATGGACGTATAGAATGGAATGGTGAGACAGAAGAAAGAAGAAAAGAGAAAGGATATTAAAGAGAGATTGAAGGGTTTATTGGATTATATAAAGGAAAATGCTGGGAAAGCTTAAAGTTAACAGCTGAGATTGAACTATTAGAATCTGTACTTGTATTAGTATTATATTGATAGAGTTACATAGATGGAATATACCAGCTTTATTGTTGTTGTTTAAACACCTGGAAGGGGAATAATGTAAAGGGGGAGAAAGTGGAAGAACGAAAAGAGGGAAGTGGAAAGTGGATATCTTGGAAGAAGAGTAAGTTGTGGGAGAGTTTATTTAAAATGGTAAGCAATCCAAATTTAGCTAAGATTGGGGGGGGGGGAAGAAAAACGCAACCCAAGGTTCCAGCCCTATGAGCCAAAGATCGTTAGATAACATGCTTCAAAGAGAATGTTCCAATCCACTTAAGGAATTGCAGGCAATTATGCAGGCATTCCAGGAAGTCATGATAAAGAACCATGAGGAAATCAAAACAGAACTAGAAGTAGTTAGGAATGTTACTGGAGAAATGAGAGAGAAGATTCAGGCAATGGATGGAAGATTTGAAGCTTTTCAGCAGCAAAGCGCAAAAAATGAACAGAAGCTGCTAGCAGTAGAGCAAAGATTGGATAATAAAGAAAAGAAGGTGGAAGAGATGGACAAAAACTTAACTGAAGCTAATAAAGAGTTATTGACAGTAGTGACATTACTGGAAGCAGAGAAGGCGACCCAATATTTTAGATTCCAAAATGTTATTGAGGAAAGAGGAGAAGACCTTCCAGACAAGATAACAGATTTGTTGGCAGGAACTCTGGAGACTGACAAAGAAGAGATGATCGCTGGAATGGACGAGACATATAGGGTGCAGACAAATTATGGGAGACGACATAACCTTCCCAGAGAGGTCTATGTGAAGTTTATAAAAAAGAAAATTAGAGATGAACTATTATATAGAACACGTGATGAGCAATTAGAATATGGAGGGAAACAAATTATTATATTAAAACAGATACCAAAAAGGATGAGAGACCTCAGAAAGAACTACCTCTTCCTGATGTCCAGGTTACATCAAAGCAATGTAAAGTTTAGATGGTTAACACCAGAGGGATTTATTGTGACTTGGCAAGAGAAGAGGTTTAGATTGTGTACAGTAGAGAAAGCAGAAGACTTCTACAGGCAATATTGTGCTTCAGAGGAAGACCTGAGGAATCTCGGAGAAGAAAGAGTTATGGTTGAAAAAAGAAGAGATATTGAATGAATGTTGGAGAAAAGAGGGACAGAGCAAAGCATGGAGGAAGTGAGAGGGAGAAGAGGTCATGATAGGCTAGAACAGCAGGGGAGAAGCTTAGAGGAGGCGAAGAAAATAAGAATTACTAGAAGCACAAAGACACGACAAAAACAGGACAATGGGAGAGGAGTATAAGATTTGGTCAACAAATATTAGAGGGTTGAATGCACCAGTAAAACGTAGGAAAGTTTTTAATAAGCTTATTAGACTAAATGCGGACATTATTGCCTTACAGGAGGTTCACATAAAAAATGATCAAGAATATCTATTAGAACAACCTAAATTAGGTAAGCTATATGTTTCACTAGACGAGAAAAAAAGAGAGGAGTAGCTCTGTATGTTAAGCAGAAGATAATTTTGAAACAAATCTATAAAGACAAAGAGGGAAGGGTCTTGATAGTGGAGGCTAAGCTGAATAAAAAAATATAATAATTGTTGTAATATATGCCCCAAATGGAGCTCAAGTATCCTTTTTTAAAAATCTTCATAACAAGCTGAGTGATACGGAGGGAGATGGTTTCTGTATAATCGGAGATTTTAATGCGATTGCAGATAAAACAAAAGACCATAAAAGTACGGAGGCAAGGAAAGGAAAAAATAATACTTCCCAAAACTTTCTTTGAGATGTGTACAGATCTTAGCTTACATGACGTTTGGAGGGAAAGGAATTATGATAAGAGGGAATACACATACTTTCCCAATAGACATAGATCATGGACCAGGATAGACATGCCATGGTTTACCAAGGAATTAGCTTCAGAAATTGATATTGAACCTAGCTCTGAGCAGACCATAATCCGATAAGTTTTCGCTTGGAAGGACAAAGAAGCAGGCCAAGATGGACTCTCCAAAGAGTGATTCTTAAAGAAAAAGAATTTAAAGAAAGAATGGAGAAAGAAATGCACTTTTTCTTTCAAGCGAATGACAATGAGGATACATCCTTGCAGAACATTTGGGACATGGCAAAAGCATACATGAGGGGTGTAGCAATTTCGTACATGGCTAAGAGAAACAAAGAGAAAAAACAATATAGGATGAGGTCAGAGGAAGAATACAAACAAGCCGAAACACAATTTCAGAGAGCTCCTGAAAACAAAGGATTGAAAAACAAAATGGATTTAATTAAACATAAACTCTGTATAGAGGATTTGGAAAAGTTAGCACAAAAACTAAGGCAGCTAAGCAAAATAACTTTGAGCACGCGAATAAACCAGGAAGATGGCTAGCGTATAAACTAAGAAGGCAGAAAGAGAAGCAATGGATTATTAATTTGGAAGATGTGAAAGGAGAGACCCAGGGGGAGGAGACTATAGAAAGGGGAATCGCTCAAAGATACTATGAAAAATTATATAAGAGAAATGAGGGGGAAAATGTAAGAAGGATAATAGAATACTTAGGGAAGGTAGACATACTGAAGATTCCGGAGGAAATAAAATCTATGTTAAATGAGGAAATAAGAATGGCTGAAGTAATCAGGGCTATAAATAAACAAAAGATCAATAAGGCGACTGGCCCAGAGGGAATACCTGCGGAACTATATAAAGAACAACAAAGTGCACTCAATCAATACCTACTAGAAGTTTTCAACACAGTATTAACCTATGCTAAAATACCTAAGTCCTGGTCAGAGGCAAATATAATATTGATTACAAAAAAGAAGCGGAAAAAACACAGATACAAAATTATAGACCTATATCATTATTGAATTCTATTTATAAAATTTTTGCCTCAATAATGGCGGAGAGATTCAAAAAATACCTAGTTGATTTCATACATTCAGATCAAAATGGGTTTTTACCAAACAGGCAGACTAAGCAGAATATAAGAACAGTTTTAGACATCCTTGAATTTTATGAATTGCATAGCGATCGTCAAGTGGCACTTCTGTTCCTTGATGAACAGAAGGCTTTTGACAATGTTAATTGACAATTTATGATCCAACAACTAAAATCAATGGATGTTGGGGGAAATTTTTTAAACATGATAACCGCAATATATTCTGAACAAAAGGCCAAGATCATAATAAATGGAGACGCCACTGATAAATTCAACATACAGAAAGGCACAAGACAAGGATGTCCTCTCTCACCATTTTTATTCATATATACATTAGAAATTCTTGCTAGAGTAGTAAGACAAGAAGAGCAGATTAAAGGACTTAAGATCAAGAAAGAAACATACAAACTTCAAGCTTATGCAGACGACTTACATTTATATTAGAAGACTCAGAACAATCAGGCCAGAAATTATTTGAAATATTGGAAGAGTATGGGGATCTGGCAGGTTTGAAAATAAATAGAAACAAAACAAAGATTATCACAAAAAACATGACTAACATACAAAAAGGAAACCTCGAGGCAAAATTAGGTATACAAGTAGTTTCCAAATTAAAATATTTAGGGATAGTTATTTCAGCTCGCTGCTCATCAATTAAAGAAGACAATTATGGCAAATTGGTCAAGAATATAAAAGTAGATTTAGACCACAGGAAAAATTTACATCTCTCATTACTTGGGAGAATTGCCGCAGTGAAAATGAACATCTTACCTGTTTCAGAATATTCCAATTCAATTAGACAAGAAATTTTTCAAGGAGCTGAATAAATTAACCTTAGAATTTGTGTGGTCCGGTAAGAAGGCAAGAATAAAATTAAAGGCACTACAGGATGCTAAAGAGAAGGGAGGTTTAGGTTTCCCAGATTGGGAGTTCTATTACCAAGCAGCGGCCCTAACACGGATTAGAGACTGGATAACCTTAGAAAATAAAAGATGTTTACATTTAGAGGGTTATGACCTCCAGCAGGGCTGGCATGCTCACATATGGATGGGGCAAAGGAGAAACCACCAATATTTTTTAAGACATAAGATTCAGCAAGAATTAATAAAAAGCTGGAATATAGTTAAACATCAATATTTCACAAAGATCCCGGCTTGACTATCGCCATTGGAGGCAATCACATACCCCAATTTGTACAGGATAGACAAAGCTATTATAAATAAAGACATCTTGACAGAAGAAGGTTATTTAAAACAAAAACAAGAGCTAAAACAACAAGGAATAGACATGGAGTGGTGGTCTTATCTCCAGATTCAAGCAAGATACATGAAGGATAAGCAAGAATGGGTAATTAACAGACAAGTTACGGGATTAGATAAAATACTGCTAGGCCCGGAGAAAAAACAAATAAAGAATATTTATAAACATTTGTTGGAACATAAGCTATATGAGGAGCAGGTTAAAGAAACAATGGTGACATGGGCAATAGATCTAGGATATAATATAAATATGGATCAATGGCAGTAAGTATGGGAGCGAAATAACAAAATCACAGTGGTGACATCATATAAAGAAAACCTGTATAAGATGGTTTACAGATGGCATCTCCCTCCGGCCAGATTAGCCAAAATGTATAACAGATATTCATCTGTGTTGGAAATATAAAAAAGAAAAGGGCACCTTTTTTCATGTATGGTGGACATGTAGAGAAGCACAGGTGTACTGGCATATGGTCTGGGATTGGGCAATAGAAATGACTAGCCAAAACATTCAATACAAACCAGAGACATTACTATTAGGAATACTAGAGAAAAATGTAAATAAAGAGGACACATATTTAATTATCCATGTGGTCACAGCAGCAAGGATACTATTTGCTCAAAAGTGGAAAGCAATGGAAGTACCGAGTGGGAAGCACTAATAAAGAAAATTATGTATTGCGCAGAACTAGATAGGATAACTAAAAGATTAGAAAAATCAGGAAGAAACAGAATTTTATCGAATACGGAATAAATTTTATAGATGGAGGGAAAAAATGGAGGTCACAGTAAAGAGATAAACTGAGATAGAGACTAGAAATGTATAGTTGTATATAGGTATATTATATGTAATTAATGTACAATATGGAGTGAGATATCAGTCAATAACGATTTACCATGTTCAATGTTTTTAGTCCTTTTTTTCTTTGTACTTAATAAAAAAAATTTAAAAAATAAAAAATAAAAGGGACTGTGTACCATTGTAATACGAAGGATTGTGTACCAAATACAATAAACATAAATTTTATGAAAAATATTAGCCTTATTACCAAGGCTAATATGAAATAAAGAAGATGAGGATCTTATTTCAACTTTAGTTTGGTTAGTCTCTGACTTCATAGTTAGTTAGAAATCTGAGTAAAACAAGTTTTTAATTAAACTCTCCCAATGTCTTGATCATAATTCAAAAATTAGCCCAGTGTGGTTGGTTTTTTTTTTAAAGCATATTGCTAATGAAAAGGCAGGAGCATAAATGGGTGATTCCCATTTACTATTTTATTTTATTAATTTATCTGATTTATATCCCACCATTCTCTTCTAATCAATATTCCACAAGGTTAACAATAATTAAAGTAGAGAATAAAGATACATTTATTTTCAGTTGGTTTATGAAGCAGTCCATGTCAGTCCATTACCTCTTTTTTCTTTTTCTTCCTTTTTTTGTTTTGTTCGCAGATTTTATTCCTCACCGTACAGTATTGCTACAAACCGCATGATTCCACAGACATCAATCACGCCATTCATTGCTGCTTCCCCTGTCTCCACTTATCAGGTATGTTTGAATCACCTCATATACCCCTAAGTCATTATCTGTGACCTGAATATCAATGGATGGTAAATATATACAACATATAGTCCAGACCTGCACATGAGCCGAGGTGGCGCAGCAGTTAGAGTGCAGTACTGCAGGCCACTTTAGCTGACTGTGTTCAGCAGGTCAGCGGTTCAAATCTCACCGGCTCAAGGTTGACTCAGCCTTCCATCCTTCCGGGGTAGGTAAAATGAGGACCAAGATTGTTGGGGGCAATGTAAATATATATATATATATATATATATATATATATATATATATATATATATATATATACATACATATACATACATACATTGCTTACACCGCTTAGAGAGTGCTTGCACTTAAAGCGGTATATAAGTCTCATAAATAAATAAATAAATAAATTAGGTTTTCTATTTAGTAGCACTTAAAAATGAGAGTTATTTACAATTCTTGATGTATTCTGGTTGTGGCGGTTTACATAAAGAAAGAAGAAAACTATTGTTAGTACAAACCCAAGGATTTATATCAGTTTAATTTTCAGACATTATTGTTCTAATTATCATATTAGAGTAAGAATTCCTTTAACCTGTTGTTAAAAATTACCACATATATTATCTCAGAAAAAATTTACACTGATACTTCCATAAATTAAGTTTTCAGTTTACACAATCTAAATGTATCTTTTAAACAAGAAGTGATGATCAGAAACAGTGGTAACATTGCTATTAGATAGTTGGGTAATAAAATGTCTATAAGCAAATAATCAACCTTAGAAAGCACCAAGGACCTCACAGTTAAAAACTGATCTGAAAAGAGCTGGAAGCGGCCTTGGAAGTCGTTTAGTCCAGCCCCCTGCTCAAGCAGGAGAACTTATATCATTTCAGATAAGTAACTTCTGTAGCCTCTTCTTAAAAATCTCCAATGGTGAAGCCCCCACAATTTATGGAGGCAAGCTGTTCCACTGGTTAATTGTCCTCACTGTCAGGAATTTTGTCCTTAATTCCAGGTTGCTTCTCTTTTTGATCAATTTCCAACCATTGTTTCTTGTGAACCCTGAGTTACATATATACTCTTCTGTTGAAAAGTCATATTGTTTTACATCCCACAGCTACCATAACACTAACAATAGCTATGACTCCTGTTAAGTATTTGGTATAATAGAAACATGCTTTCTTAACTAAGCAAAGTATGTATTTTTACTATGAGCTAAAGTTGCACTGGAATTATGACTTATACCCCATAAACAGAATGGAAATACATATAAGATACCCTCTCTTGAATCAATATAGCTACCCCAGTTGTTGCAAGGCACTTATACAAAGGTGTCAAACTCGCAACGTCACATGATGTGTTGTGACATATCACGACTTTTTCCCATTGCCGGCAATGGGGTGGGTTTGGCGTGACACATCCAGCAAACTGCTTTTTTACTATTTTAAATACCTGAGTGATCTCTTCATCTTGTCCGTTTCTTCATCTTGTCCGTTTCTGAGTGATCTCTTCATCTTGTCCGTACAAGATCTTCAAGTAACAACTGCATAAGTACTGTAGCATAGCATGCCTAGAGCAAATTTTTCCTTTGTAACAATAATTTAAAATTCACTTTTAAATATTAGTTGGTTTTCTGAATGATTAGTTGTCATAACTTTTAGTTTGTAAATGTATTATCATAGTGTGTTTGCCCTTGCATAATATTTTCAACCAACATTGGATATTTTGTAGATAAAGAGGACATTAAATTATACTATATCCTCATTGTAACAGAAAAAGCTGGCAAGGGTGAGGGAAGAAGGCATGCCTGTTATACACATACCAGTTAAATTCAGTCAGTCACATATCTGTGATTTGCTGCAATTATATATTAGTATATTAAATAGTTATATCAATTATATAATGTTTATAAAAATGATTATACAAATGACATTAAGTAGCACAAAAAAATTGTTTGTTCCATGCAGAGTCTGTGGCATTAGCTTAAGCTTTGAATATATTCTGATTTATTTTAATTTTTATAATTTTGACCTAATGAAATTTCAACTGTTCATGTCAGTACATTAGAAAGATAGATTATTATATAGCAAACAGACAAATAAGAAAGGAAATGGAATCAACCAGGCACAAGTAAAGGTCAAAAGAGCTGTTTTATAACATCTGATAGACATGGGCAAAAAAACCTCAAAAGTGTTGGGAAGTCATACATAGTATAGTGCATAAAGTCTTGGAATTTAAATTTGAAATGAAACCACAAGTTTTCATACTACATATAATCTATAAATCAATAAAAACCAACAAGAAATATTAATTCCATTAAATAAATGCTTACAGTAGCAATAATAAATTTCACTTAAAACTGGAAGAAAGAAACAATTCCAACAATACCTGATTGGGGATTTGAAGAATATGCAGGAGTAGTAAAATTAACAGTATATGTACACAACAGAAATTTAACTAAATTTAAGCAAAAATGGTTCCCAAAGCTACAACATATCATGCAAAATAGTATATATAATTAAATGTATCTGACATCTAAGAGGACTTAAATGTCTACAAATATTGTGAATCAGAAAATGTATCAAAAGGGAAGAGTCACAAACCCAGTAATTATTTTTAATATTTCATTTTCTTGTTTTCTTTCTACAGTTTTGTATTGTAATTCTTGTTCAATTTGCTCTATTTATCTATTTTTTTCTAATGTGTGTTAACAATGCAATGTAGACTTTAATATTAGGTAATCAGATTAAGACTGAAACATCTACTATACAATAAATACTTGTTATAATGGTTCTTTATTATTATTATACTCAATTTTGAATGTATTGTTTTATGTTTGCATTAATGACACCCTAAATTGTAACTAATATTGGTAGAATATATTTCCTTTTTTTCTTTCTTCTCCATATTTTATACTATCTAAATAATAGATGATTAATAATCTTTAATAATATTATATAAACACTTTTGAAATAATATATTACAAAGTGTATAGCAACATAAGAAAAAAATATTAAAAACCAAGGTGATCGCCACAATTGCTTGGGGGGGTTACCACCTGTGCCACTGAAGTTACCTTTAGTTTTCTAAAAAACTAAGGATAATTTTTCAAGTATATGGTGAATCTCAATAAATTAATTTGTCAAATAGAACCTGTTGGGGAAAGAGAAAAAAATAAAATATGAGAATGATTAGATCTGGAATGCTTGGTTTCAAAGGCTTTACAAGTGTTTCATGAAAAGAATAGTTTAGCCACCAAATAGTTAAATGACTGATGAGATAAATATTTGAAGAGATAAAAATATATCAAGAAAAAAATTATTAATAGCCTAAGAAGCCTCAGGCGGCAGTGGAATTCATGGAGCGAGGAAGCAGGAAGCATGTGGGGAGCCCATGTGGGGAAGGGAGCTTGGAGCCCATGCCTTCAGCCTGCCTGGGACTGCGCAAGGGCACTCCATGCATGAAAGGGAGCTGGAGACAGAGCTTCCTGCTTAAAAATATCAGAAAGTAAGCAACCCACATGGTGAGGAGAAAAGATGGACGGGGGCATGGAGACAGCTGCATGAGCAGGCGAGTCACCTCTAGCTCCACGCAGCTACAAATGTAGCCTGGCCCAAGCAGGAGTGACCCCTGGCTGGACTGCTGCTGCTGCCACCCTATCATCACTACTGTTGCAGCACTGCCATTAGGGAATGGCACATACCAGGAATGTGTTGCCTCCTCCAGTGGCATGGCTCAGTCAGGGTCAGAATGACCTTTCTCCATCCCATGAAGGCCAAGGAAGCCCGAGAGGGTCAGGCTGGGAGGAAGGGACCCAGCTCACATCCTGCCCTTCTTTGCCTCCTTTGCTGCTTAAAGTGCCCTTGTCTGGAAGTGTTGTACAGCCAGTTGCCCTGCACAGCAATCACCACATGTCTTTCTTTCTGACCCAGTGCCCAGGACTGCTTCCTGCTTCACCCGGCCACCAAGAGGCACATTTAATTGTCCCACACAATGAATTGCCCAGAGATACGTGTCTTTCAGTAAATCACCTGGAACAAGGGGGTGGGGCAAGAGCGCCAACAGACTATGGCCAGGGAAGGAGCACCAGGGGAGGGCCCACTGAGCATAATATTGGCTGCTATGGGGGGACGTGGTGGAATAGGTACAGCAATGTGGCTAGCATCAATTGTCCTAGACCCATTCTCAATTAGATTTTAAAGATATGAAAAGTAATGCTTCCTTGTTGGTCATCTGGGACACTAATTAATGTTGATCAAGGCATATTCTTTACCCTATTTTTAGCCAGTAAAACTTTAAATGATCATAAAAGTAACTTCCAAACAGATGGGAAGAACAAGAGTGTTGATATTGGTACTATTTTGAAATATTTTGAACAATATAATACAGAGGTTACCACTCTACATTCCTTTATGTAATACCCCACAAGTTATTGGAAGAGACTTGGCATAATTCCTCAGTTTGTTATCGTTGCTGTTAGATATTTGTCTTATAGTTGCTGCTCTGTAAAGTGAGCAATAGTTGCAGAAGAATTTAAAGCAAACAGTGATCTTGGATTTGTGACCTCTTATATATTTATGTTACATTAGATAGTCCAAAGCCTATTACTGCCTGATAATATTATTTACTGGTCTTTCTGAGCTTGATTAAGCCTCTTTGTTGTCTGAAAGGACAGTAGCATTAGTAAACAAGATCTCATAAACTGCGAAAATAGGATTATTCTTAATGGAGAGAATTGCAAAAAGTTCAGGATTATTAGAAAATACATTTCTTTGATTTTTGAACTGGTTCTAATTTGAAATTTACTTATCAAAATGGAACCATATATTCTTCCTCATGAGATTGCTATTTATTATAAAATAGAAGACAGTCATCAATCTCTGAACTAATTAATATTTTTAAAATATAGTGTGAACCCTAATTGTTTTGCTTAATAGCATTATGCTTTATTAAACCAACTAAATATTCTCAAAGCATCAGCAAAGAATTATTTCCAGTATTCATTCCATCCATCCATCCATCCATCCATCCATTCATTCATTCATTCAATATCTAAAGCTGGTCGTCTCAGTCAATCACAATTCACAAAATATATTACAATCAAAATTCTAGCAAAAATTTAAAACAATAAAAACAATAGTATTTTTGTGTGTATGTGTGTGTATGTGTGTGTGTGTGTGTGTGTGTGTATGTATATATATATATATATATATATATATATATATATATATATATATAATTTTATAAAGAAAGAGTATAGAGTAATGAATATAAGTGATTGAAGTCCCCAAATCATAAATCCAATAATCCTTTAATATAAAATTAACATTAACATTATTGGTGCTGCAATCATATATATTGCTTCCTTTATATTAATTATAATATGTGGTATTAATTGTTGTTCATGTACAATATCAGCTTCATTGTATTTCTCAGGTGATCGCTATGTATATCAGCCCTGCATTTGATCATGAGTACAAGATAGTTTATTCAGATCTGTGTGATGTTTAATATTGCATTGAAAAAAATGATTTATGACCACTTTTCAAACTTATAATAGTTGCAGCATCCCCATGGTCATGTGATTTACATTTGGATGCTTGACAACTGACTCACATTTATGATGATTGCAGTGCCTGGGGTCATGTGATCCCCTTCTGACAAGCAAAATCAATGGAGAAACCAGATTCATTTAACAACCGTCTTACTAATTTAACAACTACAGTGATTCACTTAACAATTGTGGCAAGAGAAGTTGTAAAATGGGGCAAAACTCACTTAACAAATGTCTCACTTAGCAACATAAATTTTGGGCACAATTGTGGCCATATGTTGAGGACTACCTGTATTACTTCCAGCTCTTATATAATTATAGAATATAAACATTTAAAGTTATGAAATTTTTCAAAATGGAACGCAAAATTTTCATTCTAATCTACCTTTTTTTCAAAGCAAGACTATTTAAAGGGTTTTTCTCCCTTTTTTCTTGCCATTTAGCTAATAGGCTGTTCTTTCTGGTACACAGGTTCAGAGTACTTCATGGATGCCCCATCCGTCATATGTTATGCAACCAACAGTAAGTAAACACATAAAACTGCCTTTCTTGTTTTATTAAGAATTATTCAGACTCTGTCCACTGCTCTTGCTTAAACAGATTCGTTAAACTGACTGTTTATTCAAGTGATCTGAACCACAAAGCATTAAAATATTAGAGGGATAATTAATGGAATCTTTTGAGGATCATTATGTGCACATTGCTTCCGTGCATTGCTTTTAAAAGTGCCTGGATTGCCAAAAGCAGAAGAGTTAACAGTGTCATGTTTGTAGGAATTCAGAGATGTTATGAATGACTAAGAATCCCCTGACAGCTTCCCTGAGCTATGGGCTAAAAGCTTAGTGCTTGGTATTCTTTTGGGATAGAAGATTTTCAGTTTATTTTCTAGAACCTCAGATAAAAAGTCAGGTAGTAAGTAATGAAAAAAATCTACTGAAGATATATGTCTATATCTATCTATCTATCTACCTACCTACCTACCTACACACACACACACACACACACACACACGCGAGACTTTTTTTGTTGTCTTTTGCACTAAGAAGGGGACAGTCCTGAATAATTTCTGTGTGTCAGATGTGTTGAAGACATCTTCATTCTGGAAATCTCCTTAGGGAATCTCCTTAAATTCAATATTGTTTGCACTGAAATATGATGTTGATAAGTATGCTGTTTGGGAGGGGATTATATTATTCTTTGATGATAGCAAGGGAATTACTGAGTAAAGTAGATATTGCATAGTTTATGAATTATTACATTAGGAAGAACAAGAAAATTGCACTCCTGTGAATTCTAAATTGCCAGGACAAGTACATCTGCTGCTACTTTTGTTTACGTCTTTTTTAAAGAATGAAGAGTTTTTCTGGTTCACACACAAACAGTGGAAGAACAATTCTTACTGAAGTGATGAAATATTCACCAAAGGAAAACAAGGCTGGTGTTTTGATTTTTCCCTGATCAAATGATTTGGTTAGAATGTGATATAAATATCCCATTCAAATTTGGCTAACTATAAAATGTGATATTGCC
This sequence comes from Crotalus tigris, assembly GCF_016545835.1. Taxonomy (NCBI): domain Eukaryota; kingdom Metazoa; phylum Chordata; class Lepidosauria; order Squamata; family Viperidae; genus Crotalus; species Crotalus tigris. The sequence goes on from NW_024096690.1 coordinate 3,812,278, forward strand.
GTTTTGGTTCATTCCATACATAAAAATATTTTAAGCTTCCATATATTTTGAACTGGAAAACTTTAAGGGTGCTTTCAAGTGCTACTGGTTCATACCTTTTTATGTCCTGAATAAATGGAATAAAACATTTGTTGTTGTTGTTGTTAATTGCGAAGTCGTGTCTGACCCATCGCGACCCCATGGATAATGTTCCTCCAGGTCTTCCTTTCCTCTACCATCTTCTGGAGTCCATTTAAGTTCACGCCTACTGCTTCAGTGACTCCATCCAGCCACCTCATTCTCTGTCATCTCCTTCTTCTGTTGCCCTCAATCTTTCCCAGCATTAGGCCCTTCTCCAGTGAGTCCTTCCTTCTCATTAGGTGTCCAAAGTATTTGAGTTTCAACTTCAGGATCTGGCCTTCTAAAGAGCAGTCAGGGTTGATCTCTTCTAGGACTGACCGGTTTGAACGCCTTGCAGTCCAAGGGACTCGCAGGAGTCTTCTCCAGCACCATAGTTCAAAGGCCTCAATTCTTTGGCGCTCAGCCTTTCTTATGGTCCAACTTTCACAGCCATACATTGCAACTGGGAAAACCATGGCCTGGACTATACGCACTTTTGTTGGCAGGGTGATGTCTCTGCTTTTTAGTATGCTGTCTAGATTTGCCATAGCTTTCCTCCCCAGGAGCAAGCGTCTTTTAATTTCTTGGCTGCAGTCCCCATCTGAGGTGATCTTGGAGCCCAGAAAAATAAAATCTGTCACTACCTCCATTTCTTCCCCATCTATTTGCCAGGAATTGAGAGGGCCGGATGCCATGATTTTGGTTTTCTTAATGTTGAGTTTCAAGCCAACTTTTGCACTCTCCTTCTTCACCCGCATCAAGAGGCTCTTTAGTTCCTCTTCACTTTCTGCCATTAGAGTGGTATCATCTGCATATGTAGTAATTCAATTATATTAATATCAGTTCATGCTGAATACCCTTTTTTCCAGTAAGAAAAATGTAAGCATCAGGTTGTTTTTCATGTTCATAAATGTATGCAAGATAAACAGTCAACTGTTCAAGATTTACAGTTTTATACAACAACTGATATATTCTTTTGAACAGGAGAGACTACCTTGAAATCCAAACATTTGTGCCCTATTTTGTCAACTTCTCATAGCTTTCATCCAAATAATTTTAAAAAATGATAACACTTCATTTTTTTCCTGTCAATTTGAGATAGGAAACAGAAGTATGATGAAAAACCCCAGATAGCCTTTAATTGAGGGAGGGAGGGAGGGAGGGAGGGAGGGAGGGAAGGGAGGAAGGAAGGAAAGAGAGAGAGAGAGAGAGAGAGAAAGAAAGAAAGAAAGAAAGAAAGAAAGAAAGAAAGAAAGAAAGAAAGAAAGAAAGAAAGAAAGAAAGAAAAAGAAAGTTTTCATACATCCTTGAAAGAATAGTCTGATGCTGGTGAAGGAAAGTAATCTTTTTATTCCATCCGCTGTGATTTTTAGCCCAGCTTCCCAAATATTAGGCATAGTCCCTGGCCTCCCAAAGACATTTCAGAGCCTATTTGAATGGTAGTAAAACATTAATTTTTTTAACTGAAATTTAGCTACAAGAACTATGCTTTTAGCTACTGTTATACAACTGGCACTTTTTCCCCAGAACATACACAAATCATTAATTCAGTATTTTCATTTATTACAAATATAAAAAAAAATAAAGGATTCAGATTTCTCATTTTAAAATGTTGCTGGTTTTTGTTTTCTAGTTGCTATTTTCCTGTTTTAGTTAATAATTCCTTGGATCAGTATTCTGAAATATATTTAACTTTTTTATTGTATATGCTCAGAAAAAAAATCATTTATTTATTATTCATGTTAAATATTGTAAAATAAATAAAAAGGACTCTTTGAACATAAAAGACTTTGGATTATGTGGACAGCTGTGTTTATTGACTCAAATGAAATGTGATAGATTCACCTATATAAAAAAGCAAATAGAAAATGTGTTTTCCTTTTAACTTCTTTCTACAAAAAAGTAGCTTTTTATCACTTGAAAATGAGCTTGCTAAAAGACATTGAAAACTAAAGAATGGAATAATTAAATCTCCAAGTATTTCTGAGACACAAAATCATGAGCTGCTACTTTGATAGACCTGAGAATCAAAATTATAATCAGCCAGCATTTAGAAGATCAATCTCAGAATGAGATTGTATCAATCTTCCTTCTGCTGTTCTTTGTTAAATGACACATAACCATTCAGTATATGAACTTTTAATATATTAAATGAAAATTGAAATTATCGGTAAATATATGTGTGTATATGTGCATTCATGCACGTGTGCATGATTTCAGTATGGTGACAAGAAAGAAATATTTAACAGTAAATATTATTTGATATTAATCCAAAAATTATTTTAATATTATTTACAAAATAAAGTAGATTTTTCATACTTTATGAATTATTACATTAGGAAGAACAAGAAAATTTCACTCCTGATAATTTTTCATTGCCAGGAGAGGTGAGATAATTCTTCTGCTACTCTTGTTTATACTTTTTTTAAAAGAATGAGAAGAGTTTTATGTATAAAAGAATGAAAAGAATTATATATAAAAATGTGATTTTGCTAAACTCATTGCTGTTACTGGTAGTCAATCTGTGCAATCTAACCAAGTGTTCCACTGTTTTTTCAGCTCCTACATAGGCAACACTGGCTTTGTATGATTTTTCTATTTCTATTTGTAAGTCTTCTTGTTGGACTTGATCTGTAGTAACAGATCATTATTTCTTTGTTTTCAATCACTGTGTATCTGCGACGAGTAAACACCTTTTCTTCCAGTAGTTCTGCAGCTGCTGGCCCTGGTTGCTCAGCCAACAGTCCTGAGTCCTGTAACCTATTTTTCACCAAATATCCAGGAACTCCAATATCTAGCGCGGACCTTGTTAACCCGGGCGACATCCGAGCCTGTATGGCATTCTGTAATTTACGTCTCACCATATTTTTTATGGGAGAGACACTCTTTGTCTGATTCCTCTGATGAGACTTGTCCAGTATGGTTGAACCTATGGCATAGCTCTCATCTTCTTCAGAGTACACAAGCCCCACAACCACGTCAAGGTAGTGCCTCACTGGGGGTTGTTGTTGTTGTTGTTGTTGTTGTTGTTATTATTATTATTATTATTATTATTATTATTATGGATCATCGCACAGTCAGCCAGATGTTCAGACTGGATTTGGCATTTTGTCTACCTATTGAGTCCTTACCCAGGACCTGGGATAGGCAAATGTGGATGTTTGATGGTATTACAGATATCGTCGCAGGATGGAAGCAGTTCTAGTAAGGTCACCTTTTGCAATTGACTAATAGTGAATTTGTCAATGCCAATGGTGTTCAAGTGGTGCTCCAGTTGTTTTGGGATTGCACCCAAGGTGCCTATGACTATTGGTACTACCCTTGCTTGCTTTTGCCACAGTCTTTCCGTTTCTGTTTGTAGGTCTTTGTATTTTGTTATCTTCTCCAGTTCTTTCTCGTCTATTCTGCTGTCTCCAGGCACTGCCACGTCCACTATCCAGACTTTTTTGTCTTCCTTATCGACAATTGTTAAGTCTGGGGGGGTTATGGTGCAGGTACTTGTCTGTTTGAATTCTGAAGTCCCAGAGCAGTTTAATTTTATCATTTTCTATGACTTTCTCTATTTTATGATCCCACCAGTTTTTGCTTACAGGAAAATGATATTTCTTGCAGATCTTCCAATGCACCATTGTTGCTACTTTGTCATGCCACTGCTTGTAGTCAGTCTGTGCAATCTTCTTGCAACAGCTTACCAGGTGGTCCACTGTTTCTTCAGCTTCTTTGCATAGGCGGCACTTACTGTCTATTGCTGTCTTCTCAATTTTGACTTTATATGCATTTGTCCTTAAGGCTTGGTCTTGTGCAGCCAGAATTAGTCCCTCGGTCTCTTTCTTCAATTTTCCTGCTCCTAGCCATTGCCAGGTCTTGTTAGTATCTGTTTCCCAGCTATTTTTTTAATGTATTGGCCATGTAGTGCTTTGTCTTCCCATGCCTCTATTCTGTTCTTCATTTGGTCTTTCTTGTAGGCCAGTTTGGTCTCTCCAGTAGTCAGTAAGCCTTCCTGATATACTAATTTCAGTGCATCTTCATCATTGTTCTTCAGATATTCTTCCAAAGCCATTTTTTCTTCTTCAACCACCTATTTGCCTTGGTAGATAAAGTCTATCAATGTCACTGCGTGGATGAAGAGCATGATTCATTTTCATTATTTTTCTGATCTTCCTATCCATTGCTTTTAGTTCTGCTTGAGTCCAGTCCACTATTCCAGCTGTGTACCTAATGACTGGGATTGCCCAGGTGTTGATTGCCTTTATGGTATTTCTTCCATTGAGTTTGGACTTTAAGATCTTCTTCACTCTCTTGATGTATTCACCTCTAATCTTTTTCTTGACTTCAGTGTGCTTAATGTTGTCAGAATTATTATTATTATTATTATCGATCATCGCACAGTCAGCCAGATGTTTAGACTGGATTTGGCATTTTGTCTACCTATCGAGTCCTTACCCAGGACCTGGATAGGCAGATGTGGATGTTTGATGGTATTACAGATATCGTCGCAGGATGGAAGCAGTTCCTAATAAGGCTGCCTTTTGCAATTGACTAATAGCGAATTTGTCAATGCCAATGGTGTTCAAGTGGTGCTCCAGTTGTTTTGGGATTGCACCCAAGGAGCCTATTACTAGTGGTACTACCCTTGCTTGCTTTTGCCACAGTCTTTCTATTTCTATTTGTAGGTCTTTGTATTTTGTTATCTTCTCCAGTTCTTTCTCGTCTATTCTGCTGTCTCCAGGCACTGCCACGTCCACTATCCAGACTTTTTTGTCTTTCTTATCAACAATTGTTAAGTCTGGGGTGTTATGTTGCAGGTGCTATCATCATCATCATCATCATCATCATCATCATCATTATTATTATTATTATTATTATTATTTCTTTGTTTTCAATCACTTTGTATTTGTGACGGGTAAATACCTTTTCTTCCAGTAGTTCTGCAGCTGCTGGCCCTGGTTGCTCAGCCAATAGTCCTGAGTCTTGTAGCACATTTTTCACCAGATATCCATGAACTCTAACATCTAGTGCAGACCTTATTAACCCGGGCAACATCCGAGCCGGTATGGCTTTCTGAAATTTACATCTCACCATATTCTTTATGGGAGAGACACTCTTTGTCTGACTCTTCTCATGAGACCTGTCCAGTATGGTTGAACTTCTGGCATAGCTCTTATCTGCCTTGGAGCACACAGGCCCCACAACCACATCAAGGTTGTGCCTCACTGGGGGTTGTTGTTGTTGTTGTTATTGTTATTATTTTCTGGCCATGTAATTTTGTGTTTTCCCATATTTCTATTCTGTTTTTCATTTGGTCCTTCTTGTACACCAGTTTGGTCTCTCCAGCAGTCAGTAAGCCTTACTGATATACTTCAATACATCTTTACTGCTCTTCAGTGGCCGTTTATAATTCTTCAACGATCTGATGCGCTTGCAACATTCCAGGGCCACTCATTTTCCTCAATAGAGACTGTCACTGTTGTTGCATGGATGAAGGGCATGATTCATTCATTATTTTTCTGGTCTTCCTATCCAGGGCCTCTAGCTCTGTCCAGTTCCCTACCCTAGCAGTGTATGTAATGACTGGAATTATTTAGGTATTGGTTGCCTTGATGGTGTTTCCTCCACTGAGTTTGGATTTTAAGATCTTCTTCATTCTTTTGACGTGTTCATTTCTAATCTTTTCCTTCACTTCATTGTACTTGATGCTGTCAGTTTGAAGGATGCCCAGGTATTTATACTGATTGACATCATCCAGACTCTTGATATTATTTCCATTATTTCCAGCAAAGATATCTTCCATTATATCATTAATTTTTTGTACAAAGCTTCTGATGTTTCTCCTGATTCTGGTTATTTCTAGGCACTTGATTATCCAATCATATGGCAGAAGGTTGAATGCCTTCCTGTAATCAATCAATGCTACATTGAAGTTGGTCTCCCTTCTCTTGCATTTTTCCAGAATCATCTTGTCAAATAGGAGCTGATCTTTTGTTCCTCTACTGTTTGGGCGGTTTTCTTTTGGCTTGGATGGAAAGAGCTTAATTCCAACTAAATGCTGTTAACTACTGTTAGCCATTCTTCAATTTCATCTCCTTGCCACATATTGTTAAACTGCTTGGCAGCATGGGTGTAGACTACTCAAATGTTTCAACCAAAATCTATACAATTCATCTTCACCTGGTGCTGACCAATTTTTAATCTTCTTTGCCCTTTCCCTTTGCCCTTTTTGCCCCACCACTTGTGCTGTTATTACAAGTTCTTCCATTTCACTTTCTTTTTTATTCTTACCTAACTTCTGTAACCAAACTGCATTCTTGTTGTATTTCATTGGGTTATCCCACATCTGTGTTTAGAACAGTACTATTTCTTCTTTTTCAGGTACTGTGATAGCATAGAATTTTGTGATGTTTCTCTTTTGAATTATTGCAGATTGAAAAGTTGGCTTCTGTTTTAATATTTCAAGAGTACTCACTTTGTATACCAGCATGATGATTTAGGCATTGGGTTGATTTAACAAAAAATTGCCACACTGATTCCACTATTATGCGCAGTGAATGTAATTGAGCAATTTATTGTATTTATTTTATTAAAAATATCATATGGTGAAAGATGTACAAGAATGAATTCTCTTTTTCAAAATTAAGAATACATGATTCTTTTTTTATTCTGCTTTTACAAGGAAGATAAAAATGTAACACTAAATAGAACACTTTAGATCTGCAATGGAGAAATCCCAATTATCATTAAAATGTATCTGAGCAGTCTGATCTTGATTACCATTAGTTTTTATTTAGTCATGCAAAAACAAACAAAACCTGACTTTGTCATAGAAATAGAATGTTTCTTTTATGTACTAATATATATTTAATGTGGTTGCATAAGTATTAACATATTATTATAGAATTACTTCAGAACAATTTAAATTTATTTTATTTTCTATCTCAGAAATACATCAAAATGTAGCAAGGTACTCACAAAATGAATTGAACTGATGCTGTGGCTCTTGAAGTAAGAATCGTTTTAGTGAGAAATGATTAATTGAATGATTGTGTAGAATCAAATTCATCATAAGAACACAATTCAGTATTTGTCTCAAAAGCAGCAACTCTAGAAAATCAGAATATATTTCTTTGGCATTGGTTGCATTCCATTTAGAAATACTTCCTGTCTGAAAAAACATTACTCCCACACTGGAATTTTTCTTTTTAAGAAGGGGATGTTCTCAATTGTCCCTCTCTCTTTCTTCCTTTTTTTCAACTTGGCTGTGGTCAGCGAGTTCCTATGAGATCAGAAGAATGGAATGAAAATGACTACAAAATGGCACTTGAACTATTTTCACAGCTGGATGCACCTCAGCAAGTGAGGGCAATTCCTTGCAGATGATGTAGTTCATAAAAAATATGTGATACAAAACATCTTTTACAAACAGAACCAAAAGCAGCAGTTTAACATGAGTGCTTTTTGATGATGTTGAGTAAAATGTTCAGCAGGCTATCCATTTCCATTTTCTTTGCAAAATCAAAGAAGTTATATATTTGAAGTAGTTTCTATTTATTGAAGTGAACAAATCAAAAATGCACATAATCACAATTTGGTTTTTTGACATCAGCAAAATCTAGCTACTCAAAAATCTTCTGGAGCATTTTTAATAAACCAATGAACTCCTGGATGTCTGTCTATAAAACCTAAACAATTAGACATACCAAAAAGAATTATTCTATCCTTTCTTATTCATGGTGATTTAATACCAGCTGTTCTCAACAAAGTGCAATAGAAATTGATTTCGGTCTGAATGGCTGAATGAGCCTTGAAAATATGTTCACGTACAGAAGAAGTATTCAGTACTGAGTTAAACTGAGAGATTTTCCTTCATCTGAAGTAACTATGAATCATAGGTACAGTGTTTCCATGGTATTTTGTTTGGGGACTGTTGGGTTAGAAGCCTAGTTTTCTTTATTTTGCTACTTTCAGATAAAACAGTAAATGTCTCAGGATAAATGAACATGCTAAACAGAAAAAAATGGAGGAGAGATTTCCTGGAACAGATCAGTCAAAAGTAGCTGCATGTTAGTTATTACAGATTGACCATTCAAAGACATTTTGACAGTTACTGATCACCCTCTGCAGTATAGCAATATAGTGTAATTTATAGAAGCTGAACTGAACCACAGATGGAGCTGGAATATTTCAGATACATTTAAAAGATTTAAAACATTATTTTGTTCACTACAAGTAATTTAAAAAACATTTGCAGAAAAGGAATGTATTTCATAAAACATAGTAAGTGTGACCTATAGTGACATGGTTGCCATAGTTTAAAGCAGGTTATCAGCTGAGGCTTGAAATCCAACAGAAGATATAAATTTAAATCGGTTTACTACTGGAAATATGAATCAGAAAAATCTCCAGCACTCTCTGAAGACTGGCTCATGACCATTTTGGACCATTGTAAGAAAAATGAAAAGAGAAGGAGGTGAGGGAGTGAATGATAATTACTATTAAAGATCTAAGACGATTATTTATGTTTCTGGCGAATCCCCAATGCTGCTGCACAGAATCTAGCCACCTGCGCCGTGATCACTGCCTGCTCATCCTTAAGCAGCCCTGGAGATAAATACTTTCCGAATGACCAGGATACCTATCAATTATGGGAAGGATGTGGTTTTTCCGAATAGCTCTATAGAAGGAACATCGAAGGAGTATGTTTCCAATGGTCTCCACCTCTCCTGAGCCACAGGAGCAGAGTCTTTCATACAGTGGTGTCTTTTTGTACTTGCCATACATGATGGCCGATGGAAACGCATGGCTCCGTGCAAGCGAGAATGCTTTCCAGTGGTTTACTGACTCCAACTAAGATACCTGGCAGGTATAACCGTGTGTCTAATAGAATCTGCAGCCAGAAACAGCAGAGCTATGCCTAAGTCTGCTTGCCTCTCGATGTCCTCTAACCTTCGATGCAAGGTTTGTTTTGCTTGGTCGTAGTCCAATTTCAGAATTGAGGCTGACAAGAAGCCTAATTTGGCAAAGTTGGACTCAACTGCCTTGATCCATGAAGAGGAAAATTTATCTTGTAGAATTAATGGAGAAAGGCCTTGTGGAAAGCAATTAAGCCTTAGCCAGATGTTTAAGGAAGCTATGCAGGTTCTTGCTTTGACTTTTATCAGTCCTGTCTCCACGCGCAGAAGTGCATTTGGGACATAGTGCGGCATCTGGAGAATTGTTCTGATAAATTTGGATTGAATTCTTTCCAGTGGTGTAAAACACAAAGCTGAGGGTCTGAGCAAGGTCGCATAGAGAAGCTGTGCTAGCGACTTGGCCAGAAAGAGCTTAATTGCAGCTGGAATATAGTGTCCTCCCTTTGTACAGAAAATTTAAGAATGGCATTCGCTGATCGTTGGCCAGAGGCAGTCACATATTTTCCATGGTCTTTTTGTGAGCCAGTGGCATGGATGACTACCCCAAGTACTTAAAGGTGGTTACCTGCTCTATTTTGTGGCTATTTAAATACCATGAGTACCGTTTTGGCCTTTTTGCAAAGGCCATAACCTTTGTTTTCCCATAATTTATGTCCAATTTATTATATTTGCAATACTGGATAAGGGCTCGCAAGGTTCTTTTAAGGCCAACTGGAGTCCTGGAGAGAATCATAGCATCATCTGCATAGAGCAGCAGAGCAATGCTTCAGTCACCTATTTTTTGGGGGTGGTAATTTGGATTATTTAACTACTTTACCATATCATTTATGTAAAAATTGAAGAGCAAGGGGGCCAAAATGCACCCCTGTTTAACCCCCTTTGAGTTTCATATAACACTTCACCTTGAGGGATGCTTTGGGGGGGGGGTGATTTTGTGCACAACCCAGATTCCATGCAACCTATACAGATGATGCTTCATGCACTCATTTGCTGTTTGTGTGGCCTTGTTCCTAAAAGAAAGTGGACTGGTGCCAGTCCGCAATCCGGATGTCAGGAACTTCTGATCTAGAGGACTAAACAGATACTTCTGTTACAATCTGGGATTTCCCATAATAGTAGTCTTGTTAGGACCTCAACACTATAGGTTATGAAGCAGGTTCTCTGTTTCGGAATTCTAAAACTGAAAGTCTAATTATTAAATTATATGTAAGAGCAATAGTATATTGTTAATCAAATTAAAAAAAATAGAACTTTATTGGGAATATTTAACAAAGAATATTGGAGGCCAGCATATAAATAAGATATCAAATGGAAAGCATTAGTAATCTATGGAAAATTTAATATATTGGATGTGATATACTCTGAACATCTTGTGTCTCTCACTGGGATATATACAAGGAGCAATTCAATTACATAATGTCTTGCTTTTCGATCACATTGGTTTATGAACAAAATTATTATCTTAAGTATGCTAAGGGAGAATATTTTTTTCATAGGCACCATTTCTTTTAGGAATGGAATGTAAAAGAGAAACTGTTTCCACATTGAAAAGGAGGATATAAGGGCAAAGGGAGGAGTGGGAAATAATTCTGTAGCTTGTGCTCAGAGTTCTGATCCTTGAAAATCAGTATATGATGGATATTCCAAAAGTTATATAAAAAAGAAGAGAGTAACTTAAATGCAGTAATGTGTTGCTTTGCTAATGCTTTTTGGCTGCGTCTATTCAATATACCTTTTGGCTTGCTGAAGTCTTGGTTCTCTGGAGCTGGAGGCTCAGACAAGCTCAGATGATGAGTACTAGTTTACCACTTCTTTGCCATGATCCAACTGATCAGTAAATAAGTTACTTCTTCCCTAAGGGGACATGAAAGATGCTATAGAAGGCACCCCATTTTTCTTCAGATTAGGATCCTTTTTCTAACTAGGTATTTTGCTAGATTGATCAGTCTCTCTGACTTAGTTGATTTGAGCATAATTATAAGATGAAGCAAATGTTAAGCCACATTGGGGGGACAGTTTAAAGGAATGCAGCAAATCAGATAACACTGCTATAAATGTGTATGGTTGCTTAAAAACCATTAAGATAAATTCTGCATAGGTCCTAACTGCCCCTCTTAGTTTGCTGGAGTGCACTGGTAAGAAAAAGAATTTTAAGAGTTTAATCAATGAAAAGAGAGAGAAGGAAGATGGATTGTCATGGAGGTCAAACTCGTGACGTCACGTGATGTGTCGCGACATATAGCAACTTTTTCCTCATTGTTGGCAATGGGGTGGGCGCAGTTTTGGTGTGACACATCCAGCTCATGGCCCGGCAGTTTGACACCCCTAGATTAGATAGGTAGGTAAGTACAGTAGGTAGGCAGGCAGGCAGGCAGGCAGACAGACAGACAGACAGATAGATATAAGAGAGAGAGATAATGTGTGTGCTTATGCCTGATAGTTGCTGGTTTTCAGTTCCAATTATGGCTATTCTGTAATAAAACTAGCTTATCGAGGAACTGTATCATCAGATCTCTGCCAACTAACTTTTGAACTTGACTAAATTTGTGGGTCAAACCTAAAAGATCTAATCCATATCTCTTCTTTATAGTGCTGTTATTAACAGCTGAAGTTTGCCCATATTCTTCTCAAAACCTTCTTAGTAATACATGAAATTGATTTTTTTTCTGAAAGAGTTGAGTTCCCCATGCTGCTGCAATAGAAGGAAGTTTCACATTTGCCCTATTTCACTTCTTTATAATTTTCATTGCTAAAATCTTCAGGAAATTTGTATATCTCTCTGGCAGATTTGTGCAGGATGTATATGATCTTTGTTGTGATTTCATGAATTCAGAAATAAATGGACCCTAATCTTCCTCTCAAAAGCTTTTGCAGTTACAAACATTCTCCCGCCCTGCTGTTTTGTAAAAATGGGGAGCATTTAGATAGGCATATTTTTAGAGAGAGCACATTTTGAATATGTAGTTAATTTTTTACTTAAATTCAAGACTTTAAATAACACAGGTGAAAATGACAATTAGAGAGAAAATACCCATGAATAAATTAAATATAAAAATAACATGGATTAAAAAATAAATAATTCATCCTACTACATATGTAATATATTTTTGTAAAATATATGTATATGTGCTCAGACATAGTACAAAAGCCAAGATCTTTGGTTAAAATGTCAGAAGAACATCAAGTTCCTTCAGTCTGCTGTAGCATGTGAAAGCTTTCCTTACCATGAATGTAGATAATAGTCAGGATTTAGTCATTTAGACACTGAAGTGGGCAGTAAAAGACATTAATTCATTCATACCCTTTTGAGATATAGTCCAGACAAAATTCTGTAATCTTCTTGGCCAGGCTAGAATAAATTTCAGTAGCTTGAATCTAGTCAAAATAAAACCTACAATAGAAAGGTAGAATATATTATGTATTTATAGACACCTCAGTGTATGTAATTCTTGAAAATATTACTTATTTTTTTCAGCTAGTCAAAGAAAAACTCATATCAAAGCTGCTGTTAGTTGGAAGAGAAGGCTAGCTTGTTTTGAAGGGAGAATAACATTTCCTCAAGGAAAATCGTTCATTTGATGTCTTCAGTTAACTTGCAATTTAAGGCAACAGAGACTATTTTACATATGGATCTATTGCTTTCTTAAATTTGCATTACTTTGAAATGAGAGGCAGAACTCTGCAGGGATCACTAATCAGCAGGTGACTGAGGAGATAACTATTCAGCAGTTAAGCAGTCTTTTAAATAAGCAAATACCTTTTTACTTTAGTAATCTTGATTAATGAGCATCAGCAGGACAATTCTCACTGTAAATAATTCTATCTTTTCTAATCTAAATAAAATTCTGAATGGTTAAAATAATGTGTATTTCACCACCTTTGAAAAATCAACTGCAGTAGTTATCTCCTAACATGTCCATTTAAGTTTTATATTGAACAGTTAAAAAGTATGTCTCTACTGCACATACAGTATCCAATCTAGATCAACAGTAGCCCTTAGTGCATAATACTTTAACAGCACTACAAATATTGTAAGAGCAATTCATTTTACAAAACTTTATTTCCCTTTAAAACCCATTCTTCATATATCACTTAAATTTGCTCAGAAATGTCCTTTTGTCACCAAAATAGATATTTTGGACAGATAGTGTCCATCATTTGAAAGAAAACAGAGAGCATGATCTAGTAAATGAGATCACTGAAAAGATAAACACAAATAATCAAGGGTGCTTCCTATGGTGGATGGGTGCATATTTACTGTATAATTTTAATTCAGGCTAATCCTAAGGATGTTGTTGTGCTTGCTTCTCAAGGAACAGATCACTTTTGCTGTGTTCTCTGAAGCTTCTGGCATATTTTGTGGCAAGATATCCTCCTACGAACTTATGTCTTGTTACTTGAATCTGTCCACATGTTTCCAGTTGTTATTTCTGATTGTCTGCTGGCTCCTGAAACTGGAAACTTCATGATCAAACCCTTCAGCTTTTGATTCCAAGAAGTCAGAACAGACCATAACTATTGCAGGGGTCTGCTGAGGGGTGCAAATGATTAATTGTGAGTTGCACTGCAAACCACATGACTTATATACTTGCTTCTGACATCATAATACAGGCATGAAAACTTGGATCATGAGTTGTCATTCACATTTCATTTTTGCTGTTGATACCAGACACTAGCCAGCCAAGAAATAAATTTATATTTTTTCCCAGTTAAGCTAAATGGAGCCTGCTAAGTATAATCCTGCTAAGGATTTGCATATGTATGTGAGATAATATAGCTAGAAATGTTTTATAAATCATAAAATAAAAAAGGAAAAGTATAGCAAAGAGAAAAAAGAAACAAGTATCTTCCCACCTTTATCACAACAAATATAAATAAATTTTGTAACATCTTTTGTAACTTTCTGTTAAAATATAAAGAATCATCTCCTTCTTCCCACATCCCATATCTTATATATGAACAAACTGATATTGTCATTTTAGTCCTAATGTCAGCAAAAGTCCATTAAGGATTACCATAAATAATAACATATCTATTATAACCTTGATCAAATAAACCAACTTTATATTCCCTTTATTTCTAAATCTTTAATCCATTCAAATAATGTTGTAGAACTTGATTTCTTTTCATTTTGTCTTTGTCTTATGAGATTCCTCAAAATTTTAATGAGCTTCTTTTGTATATCCAATGTAGGAAAATAACCCATGTTACTCTCTTGCTTTATTGTTTGCACATCGTCTTCAATTATTAAAATATCAGCTCTTTTCTTTTGTACATCCAGTGCAACATATTTTCCCAAGTCATTATCATTTCGCTTTTCATCCAAGAAGCTTCTTCATCTTTGACTGGATGGTGGGAAATGGAAGGATTTATACTCCTTGCAGACAGTTGGTCATTTGCATTCCTTTATAGAATCATTCAGGCCACCTGGAGGTTTAACTGTGTCGTCAGGGCCACCTGAGTAGTGCAAATTGGTATGGAGCCTTCTTGGAACTGCTGAAAGGACTGTGTTGTAGACTGGAAATAGATGATATCGTATTCTTCCCCCTCTGTTGAGAGAGGGCTGTTCAGTTTTGACATAGATGGCCTCTTTGACCCCTCTTTCAAACCAGCGGTACTTTCTGTCCAAAATATGGACCTTGTTTCTTCAAAAAGGTGGCCTTTGTCTTTTAAATGCAAATGGACTGCTGAATCTTTTCCTGATTGGTTTGTTCTCCTATGTTGTGCCATGCATTTATGAAGTGGTTGTTTTGTTTCCCCAATATACAGGTCTGGCTCACTGCATTGTATTGCAAATACCACATTGCTCAGTTTGTGTCTGGGGGTTTTATTCTTGCGGTGGACAAGCTTCTGTCTTAGTGTATGTGTAGCTTTGCAATGTACACATATATTGTATTCGTTAAAGATCCTCCTGAGATTTCCTGACATTCCTGCACCATATGGAATGACAATGTTGCTTCATTTATTGTTTTATTCTTTGTCTGTTATGGAGGAGCTCCTGCTGGATCTTTTTTGGGATTTAATAAAGGCCCACTTGGGATAGCCACACATTTTGAGGGCTTTCTTGATATGTTTTAGTTCTTTTTCCTTTCCTTCAGACCTTCAGCTCGGTGGTGTAAGGTTCTGATAATTCCTAATTTGTGCTCCTGTGGGTGGTGAGAATCAAATGTAAATATTGATCCATGTGTGTGGGTTTTCTGTAAACTTCAGTGTTAAGGCTTCTGTTTTCCTTAATGTGTACTGCACAGTCCAGGAATACCAGATCTAACATCTTCCCATGTGAATTTGATGTATCTGTCCACAGAGTTGATGTGTTTAGTGAGCGCTTCCAATTCCTGTATTTTGATCTTGACTCAAATATCATCTACACACCTATACCAGTGACTGGGTGGAATTCCTATGAAGGAGTTTAGGGCTTTGGTTTCTGCTTCTTTTCTACTTACATATAGAGATTGGCCGCAATGGGGGACACAGGTGAACTCATAGAACAGCCATGTTTCTGACTTTAGAAACCTTCATTGTATTTAAAATAGGTAGTGGTAAGGCAGAGGTATAGCATGTGGTCTGAGCTGAGGTTGGTTCTGTCACCTAAGGTGCTGTCTTGTATCAGTCATTTCTTCACCACCATGATAGCTTCAGTTGTTGGAATACAGGTGAAGAGAGAAGTTACATCATAGGAAACTATGGTTTCATCCGGCTACAGTTTTAGTTTCCAAACCTTGCTGGTGAAGTCCTGTGAATTGTTGATGTGATATTGCCAACTAGAGCTAATAAGGTGATTAGATGTTTTGCAATGTTGTAGGTGATAGAATTGATGCTGCTGATAATTGATCTGAGTGGTGTTCCCTCTTTGTGGGTTTTGGGAAGTCCATATGTGTATGTTGTGGCTTCCGCAGAGTAAAGAACATAGTATTGTGGCTTGTTGATGGCATTGTCCTTCTGTGGTTTTTGTAAAAAATCAATGACATTTTTCTTGCAACTGCTGGTGAGATCTTTCTTCAGAGCCTCATATATGGCAGTGTCCTTCAGATGACTGCCATATAGTCTTGTAGTCATCTGTGTTCAGGATGACTGTGCATCTTCCTTTATCAGCTGGTAGTATGGTGATGTTTGGGTTTCTTCCTAGGGATGTTTTGAAGACAGCAAAGTCCACAATTTGGACCAGAAGGACTGCTGGTTTGAAAGAGGGGACAAAGAGGCCATCTATGTCAAAACTGAATAGCAATCTCTCAACAGAGGTGGGGGAGATACAACATCATCTATCTCTAGTCTACAACACAGTCCTTTCAGCAGTCCCAAGAAGGCTGCACACCAATTTGCACTACTCAGTTGACCCTGACGACACAGATAAACCTCCAGGTGGCATCAACAACTCTCTAAAAGAATGCAAATGACCAACTGTCTGCAATGAGTATAAATCCTTCCATTCCTCACCATCCAGTCAGAGCTGAACAAGCTTATTGGATGAGATGTGAAATATCTTCAAAGAAAAACAAAGTCTAGTTGCCTCATGAAAAAAACAGCTTTGGTATAACTATGACCTGGATGACTGAGAACCTCCATAGATACTTATAGAAAACAGAAAAGTTATTCTCAAAAGACAGAAAACAATCATGTTAAATTATAATTTAATATTACATGAATAAACTTGAGAGCCTCCAACATTTAAAAACAAGAAAAACAAAGCTAATCTTTAATGTGAGGCTTACCCTATAAGTGTGTTTTGCTTTTCCAAATGAACACTGGTTCCATCTTAGAATAGTGTAAAAAAAGGTTCAAACCTTTCAGTGGGCTTTGTTGTTAAAAGCAAATTTTATTCAATATGCATGGAGATTGTATGTGTTTTGCCCAAGTGATGACTTAAACACTGTGGACAGACCTACTTACTTGTTGTTTCAGAGTTTCATTAAAGACTTTATTTTTAAGACAATTACAGTCACTTGCCAAAATATTCCTGCAACTTGAATGAGCCGAGGTGGCGCAGCAGTTAGAGTGCAGAACTGCAGGCCACTTTAGCTGACTGTGTTCAGCAGGTCAGCGGTTCAAATCTCACCGGCTCAAGGTTGACTCAGCCTTCCATCCTTCCAGGGTAGGTAAAATGAGGACCCAGATTGTTGGGGGCAATGTAAATATATATATATATACATTGCTTACTGGTGTACACCGCTTAGAGAGTGCTTGCACTTAAAGCGGTATATAAGTCTCATAAATAAATAAACAAACTTGTGGGGTTTTGATCCTGATGTCCCACACTAAAGTCCAATAAAACATATGCAACTTACACTAATGCATATATTGTAAAACAAAACTTTTCATGTATTTAAAAATATAACCTTAAATTTGTAACCCAGTACTAACACCAATAAATAAATGCTTCTCCTGATTGGAAGTAACCTGCAAGGACAATTGTTAATGAATCAGCATGAGTAAAAATGGACTATGACATTGTAGATTAGATTTAAAATCAGGTAATTTGAAAATTGAGTTTAATTTATAATGCACCAACATATTGAGGTTGCATAATGGACATTATCTTATACATTATTTTATTTTTTTGCAAATTTTAAGTATAACCATAATATTGATTTTAACTAGCATACAGTACACTTCAAACATTATTAAATGAATGCCGAACAGGAAAATCAGGTAATTGTTTACATATCAAGGTAATCTAATGGCAGTCAATTTTGGCTTGCCCATTTTCCATTATTTCTGACTCATAGGTGTATTTTGCTTGTAACAATGGCATGGTGGTGGTGGTGGTAGTGATGCCAAGTTTGTGTACTGAGTTTGAAAATATTCAGTAAAGTCTTATAGGCGTATTAAGTGCAGTTCTTTTGGAATATCCTGTTATTTTATTTCAAATATGAATAGATTTCTCTTTTGCTTTTTCTCTGGAGGATCAAGATGGAACATAAGAAAATCCCCTAAATATAACAATAATACAAAATACACTATAATATGATAAATGCATAATAAAAACCATTTGTAACAATAACATTTTATATTGTAATTATGCTTACATGCCTATTAATTATTTAAATGAGTACTTTTCCATTGAATGAATATTTTTTGTCAATGTATCATCTTCTAACAATATATTGGGAATATCTGAACACGAAATATCCTTCATATTGAATTTTACGGCAAGTGCTGCAGCTAGAGTATCAACATTCAATCTCGATTTCTCACTTGTCCAAAAATCTACATGGCTGGATTGCGCAGGGGTGGGCGGCGGAAGCAGGTGTTGTGAGCCAGGCGCTCCTGGACGGCCACGTAGGTGCGCAGGGTGAGATGGTGGCAGTGCAGGTCAGCACTGTGTAGACCACCAGCTGGCGCAGCCCATGGAAGGTCAACTGCCCGCTGTGCCCCTGCCCACAGCCGCCCTGCCAGCACCGCTGCCCTGCCGTGGAGAGCTGGCCCCGTGGCTTGCAAAGCACCAGCCGAGCCAGCTCTGGCCCTGGAACCGCCCCCCAGCACCACCGCCCACCCTGCGCATCCCTGTAGAGCCGGCCCCACGGCTTGCAAAGACAAAGCACCAGCTGTGCCAGCTCTGGCCTACAGCCACCCCCCAGCACCACCGCCCACCCTGCACATCCCTGTAGAGCAGGCCACGCGGCTCGCAAAGCACCAGCCCCACCGGCTTCGGCCCTGCAGCCACCCCCCAGCCGCCCCCCAGCACCACCACCTACCCTGTGCATCCCTGTGTAGAACCAAACAGGGAAGATCAAGAGAAACTTACCGCTCCAGTCTCCTCCAGCTATCTGCGGAACTAAGTAGGAGATGGTGTAGTTGGATAGCAGTGAGGGGTGCAAAGTTCCTGCAACTTGCACATGCAAAGTTTGCCACCTGGGTGTTTTGGTGCGCTCAGCAGCAATTCCTATCAGCTTTCAAAAGCCAATAGGGGGAGTAGCACAGCTCAGGCAAAAGTTGAAAAAAACCATCAAAAAAGGTCCCAGAACGCCTTCTGAGCGTTCTATGAGGAAAAAAAAGCCCTGCAGATAAGTCTTCAAATATAGAAAAAGAGGACATTTAGGAGGACATTTTCGAGGGAAGACAGAACTCACAAAAGGAGGACTGTCCTCCCAAAAGGAGGACGGTATATGGAAAAGGAGGACATTTAGGAGGACACTTTTTGAGGAAGGACAGAACTCAAAAAAGGAGGACTGTCCTCCCAAAAGGAGGATGGTTGGTCACCTTATCTTAAACCTCCATTCACTTTTACATTGAATTATATGAATTTAATGTTAAGATTTGCTCAGCTGAAAAGCAAATGTTACTCTGTCAAATATATGCATTATTCAAAGAAAAGAACATATGTAATTTTGTTTTCTTTAAAACTACTTGTGGAATTTGTACTTGTGATGGAAAAAATGAAACATTGATTTTTGTTTTGCTGGTTAGATAAATTTGTTGTTACATAAGTGGCTATTATTACTACTACTAGTAGTAGCAGTAGTACTACTAGTACTACTGTTACTATGTCTCTCCCTCCAGCTTATTCTCATAGAATAAAATATTTTTCTTGTCTGGAATGTCTTATCAAGTCTCTTTTTCTTAAGGAATTCTCAACTTTGTTAATATCCATGAAGAAAAAAATCCCTTGACTTAAAGCTCTTCTTCCTGTTTAAACCATCATCATAATAACTATTTTAGAGCTACAAAAAATAGTAAAATAAAACCACATATCTCCATCAAAGTTTTTTTAAAAAAGATATTCCACTCTTTCTTATTTAGCTTGTCTCCTTTTCCTTGTTGTTTAACAATAAAAAAAGTCTCAAAAGTAGCATGGATTTTCAAAAAGGGGTAATAGGCTGTGACTGGAAAGAACCTCTTTTCTAATAAAGATAATAATCCCATAAAATGATTAAGAAATAAAAGGCACAGTTTATTGTCCATTTGAAAAATAAATTCCCAAATGGCTGTTTTTTCAACAACCTGCCCCCAGCTAAATGGCTCATTGGCTGCTCCAAAGCACGATTCCTGAGGCTTTCTGCAGCCGCTACTGTATGGAGGATTTTGTGGGGTGATTTTAGAACTCTCCCTAAACCAAGAGAGTCATATAAACTAAAGCAAAATGTTTTCCTTCCATTAGTAAGTTGAAAAAGCCACAGTCCAGAGACAAGCCTCTCCAGGTTTGTAGTCAGTTGTCCATCTTCACAGGAAGCCTGAAAAGAAAGAATTACAGTGGGAACATAAAGGATAAGTATGGGAAAGTTCAGTTCAATGAAAGATTAAATTTGACAGCTCAGGCATGAGCAAATTGAGATGGAGTGGGATTAGATACTTTCACTCAGAAGATCACACAGTTTATTATTTAGCACATGAAAAACAAGAAAGGAATAGCATTGCTTGTAAAATTATATATCAAGAACATCACTTGACACAGTCAATTATTGGCCAAATAATATCAATTAGACTCCATAGAAAACCTTTTAACATGACAATCATCCATACAGAAAAGGAGAAGGTGGGTAAGTTTTATTATCAAGTTCAATTTAAAATTGACAGAACATGAAAGCATTGTAAACAGAATACCGCAGTTGAAAATATTAAGGAGGAAAATGTACTTGGATCCTTATGAAATTGAAATGAAACACTAGAAAAACTTAACAATTTTTGCCACTCCAATGATTTTGACATAGCTAATATTGTATTCAAAAAACCCGAAAGGATGGAATACATAGAAATCATATTGACTATATAGGTAGTCTTTGACATGCAACCACAATTGGGATCAGAATTTCCATTGTAGGCAATTTTGGGATTCAAATATGTGAACAACCGGTTCTCTATGTGGATGCCGCTTCTGGAAGGGCAACAAAAAATTAGCTACCGGTTCTGCCGAACTGGTGCAAACTGGCTGAATCCCACCACTGATTGTAAGTCATTGTGATCATAAGTCATGTTGGATCTGATTTTACAACAATTTTTACTGTGGACAGTAAGCAAATGATGCCATCATTAAGTGAATTTCCCAATCGACATTTTCCATTAATCAAAAAAAGGTCATTAAACAAATGGTTATAAGTTGAGCATTATCTCTATATTGCTAAAGTGGAAGTGAAAGAACTCAGTAATAAAATCAAAGACACAGCCAGGTGCTACAAGATCACTGATTGCTCAAGTGCAAGTACCAAATTAAGCTAAAGAAGTAGAGAAAAATCAATTTCTACAATATGATCTTGTGTATATACTCATCATTTTCAAGGGAAACATCAGGAATCATTCAGGAGTTTTGAAACTCATTAATGGAGAATCAGAGGAACTCTGAAATGAACCTAAATTGTTAAAGATGATGGTGAATCCTATTACTTTTTGCCATGTACAATTGGAAAGGTACAAGATTGAATGCAAGAATTACAAGAGAGCTTCTTTGCTAAACTTTATGAGAAGTAAAAATGAACATTTGGAAAAAGTAGTATGGCTTTTTCTGGGCAGGAAAGGAGAACTCTAGATCAGATGTTTGTTCTTCATCAAGTTACTGAGAGATGTATTAATGTTAAGGAAGAAAATGTTATAATACACTTGTTGGTTTATAGAAAATATATGAGAAATGATATAGGCTTGAACTGTGGGATTTTGGGGCAAATATGGATTAGTTTCCGAATGCTATAAAAACTATAATAAGCAGAGTAAAACATAAATGAGAATAAATTGAATTTTTAGTGAATAATTCATTAATAAGCACTAAGACAAGGATTTTGATATCCCTCTAGTTGTTTAAAACATCCAAGAATAAATAAATAAGGAATAATTGTAGTGACATTAGAGATATGTTGGTGGAAGGTATGTCTGCATTTTGTATGCAGACAATCCTATGTAGTTGGCTGAAAACTTAAATGATATACAGAAATATTAAAGGTATCATGCAATTGGGAGAATGATTTTATAAATGCTTGTATTAAAAATTAAGATATTTCTATATAACAGAGAAAATAAAGTAAACAATAACACAGTAGTCCAAATGGCAAGAATAAGCTCAAGCAGATGAGTTTTGTACTTCACAAAATGTTTCTAAAACAAAGGAAAATGGATGAAGAGAATTTAAAGCATGTATATACTGTCAGACACGTTGTGTTTTGTATGTGTATGTCTGCTGTGAGAAATAAATGTTCATTGGAAGAAATGTTATGTGGAATTGCAGATGTCACGAGACACATAAAAGTAAG
Organism: Crotalus tigris; assembly: GCF_016545835.1. Classification (NCBI taxonomy): domain Eukaryota; kingdom Metazoa; phylum Chordata; class Lepidosauria; order Squamata; family Viperidae; genus Crotalus; species Crotalus tigris. Next base: position 3,834,455 of record NW_024096690.1, read on the forward strand.
TTGAACGCGGACTTCCGGTTCCTGCGACCAGTGTAATCATCTGAGAGATTAGGGATGTTGAGCTCAACTGAGTTTCTTCCTGTTTGGGGACCCTAAATGGGCCAGAAGCCACCCTGGAGAGGTGGCAATGAAGGAAGGTAGTCCCAGGGACCTAGGAGAGACGGTGGTCTCCCCGATTGGTCCAGGAGAACCTCTCAGAAACCAACAGGAGAAAGGCTAATTAACTCCATTGTCTAGCCCCAGCTGCAAGCAACAGAAGTCAAAAGCTCTACTTAAGCTGATTGTGAACAGTGCGTTTGAAGCTGGGTAAGAACTGATTTTCTCTATCCTACTTATTTTCCTGAAAAAGAGAACTCCCAAAAAGCAAAAATACCTCCGAGAGTGAAAAGGGAAGGGGTTTTCTTCCCACCCTTTTGGCTATTGGAAGCAGCGAATCTAATTTTTTAAGGAGGAAAAAATTGAATCTTTTAAGGAGGAAAAAGACTAGAAAGAATTGAAAAATGACCCAACGCTGACACCTACTGGTGGATGAGGACTATAAAATCTCTGCCTGTGGCCTTCAAAGTCTTAATAAATACAGCTGTTTAGATAAAGTGAGATTTACAGAAAAATGTATGCTTTACAAGAGGAAATATATGATAAGCTGCAAGCAATTCAAAGAACAATGATTTCAAACCACTAAGAAATACAAAACAAACTTGATAAATCAACTTATCCCCAATTTAATTTTACTCCAAAAATACCCCCAGGAGAATACAGCAGAGATGACTGAATATAAACCTGAGGATAAAGACTTAAAGATGGACTTCTATAATATAAAAGAGTATGATTTAATTCAAGTGGAAGAAAAGACAACTTATATTTCAACATCGAGACAAAAAGTGACAAAAGAAATGGAGAGAAAAGGAAAAAAGAAGATTTCTAATAAAAAGAAGTGGGCAAATGTCCATGACAGAGACATTGATTTACTCTCTAGATCAACAACAACACCTATGATCATATGGGAAAACCTTTTGATTCAGCAAAGTACATTGATTAAGAAAGACTTTGGGCAAAGAAAAAATATTAAGATGGAAATTAAGAAAATAGATGATGGGACAAATCAGAGGGAATACTTAAAAAAGAAGCATGTGTTTGAATATGGTTAAAGAAATGGAAAAATTCTGAAATATATCACTCTAAGACAGTGGTTCTCAACCTTTTTAATGCCGCGACCCCCAACTGGTCATAAGTCGAGGACTACTCAACTGGTCGTAAGTCGAGGACTACTCAACTGGTGCAGCACCATTTGCAGAATGGAACTTTTGGCGGGCTCAGCAGGGCAGAGACAACCTGGACAATTCCTATTGGCTTTTTTTTTTATTGAAAGTTTTTTAAATTTTACAAAAACAAATCCCCTCCCCATACCCCCCAACCCTTCCTTACCCTCCCCCCTCCCCAAACCTCCCAAACCCTCCCCTGGGCTTCCCAGAGCTGAGTACAGGCTTAATTAAAAAAAAACTTAAAGCACTTATAAATCCTAAACAAATCTAAATACAATCATCATTCTATATAAACTCCCTCCAAAACACAAATTTAAACATTACTTTCTTTGAATATCTATACCTATAATATAAAATCTAATCTCTCCCTCTTTCTTTATCCTAGAACAGAGAAATAAACATATAAACCTTTGTTATGCCATTAAAACTAAATACTCTTTGAATACTTAAAGTAAATACGTATTTCCTTCAATCTTCATAATCTTCTCTCCTATCAAAAGAAAAACTTAAAAAACATATAAATCCTAAACATATCTAGATACATTTAGTTAAACAAATTATTTTCTCTTAAAAATATTAATAATAATATTTAAACTTCTTATCTAAAATTTAATTAAACAATTTAACTTCTCTTAAAAATAATAATAATAATAATAATAATAATAATAAAAGAAACCAATCTTTAAACAAACTATAGTATACTCTAAACCCTTTTCATATCATTTATATTATTATCCATCATTTTATAATATACTCTAAACCTTTTCATATCATACTTATATTATTATCCCAAAACACATATATAAACATTACTTAAGACATTTTCCAAAAACATTATAAATTTTACTTCTCCCACAATCTCAATAATCTTAAACAAAATACTTAAACTTAAACTTCTTATCTAAAATTTTCATTCAGTCTCCATACTTCTATCCAGTAGCCAATTGCGTCCACTGTAAACACAAACTTCTTATCTAAAATTTTCATTCAGTATCCATAATCGTCTGTCCAATAGCCGGTTGCGTCCACTATAAACACAATCCTTATCAGTCTCTCTTGCCCATAAGCAATGAAAGAAATGCATTAAAATCTGCCCTTGAAGATCGCTCCAAAAAATTTGTAAGTCCTGGTTCTCCCACAAGCTCAGGAATCAATACCTGTGAAACTTCCTCAACCTCCTTCTGTTGGTCTTTCTCTTTACGTTTATATGTTACTTTTTCTTTACATTTATATGTTGCACAAGTCTCAGGAACCAATACCTGTGAAGCTTCCTCAACCGCCTTTTCTATACGTTTATATGTTGGACAAGTTGTCTTCTGGTCTTTCATCTCTTGTAGAACTTCCTTGAGCTTCTTCTGTTGATCCTTATCTTTACAGTTGTATGTTGCACAGGTTATCTTCTGCTCCTCCATCTCTACTTGTTGAGGCCTCCCATTTTTAATTAATATAGGCTCTTCAGACTGCAGTTCTGGCATTAAAGGTTGCTCCAAAGAATTTATAAATCCTACTTCTCCCGCAAATTCAGGAACCAATACTTGTGGAACTTCCTTAAACTTCTTCTGTTGACCCTTGTCTTTACAATTATATGTTGCACAGGTTGTCTTCTGCTCCTCCAACTCTGCTTGTTGAGGCCCCTCAAACTGAAGTTTCCCAATTTTCATAATTCTAAGCACTTCTGGCTGCAATTCTGCCTTTTTTTCTTCCAAAGCTTTAACATAATAGGTGACGATGAGCTTACCCCCAGGACCGAAGTATAAAAATCTTTTGCTTTAAAAACAGTATTAAGACTATAACGTATCCCCAGGTAGCTCACCACCATTCCAGTCGGAACATCCCATCTAAACAAAATTTGTCTCTTTTTAAGTTCGTCTGCTAAAAAAGCAAACTCCTTTCTTCTTCTTAAATTTTTTGGTGGGATCTCCTTTAAAATTATAACATCTTGTGAAGCAATTTGAAACCTCTTCTTATAAAAAGCTTGTATAATTTCATTGCGCAAGGATCTTTTCCCAAAGTAAATTACCACATCTCTTGGCAAGTTCTTTTGCTCTGCCACCACAGAGTTAACTCTAAATGTCTGATCAATTCCACTAAGTATTTCCTCTTCTTCTCTATTCAGAATCAGAGCAAAGTCCTTTGCCACCATCTCTCTCAAATCTCCTTGCACAGACTCATGTAAACCTCTGATTCTTAAAGCATATTCCATTTGTTTATACTGAAGCATAAGAACCTCATCCTGAAAGTTTTTTATCTCTTTTTCCATACTTTCAAATTTTTCCTCCATCAATTCCACTTTCTCTACTACTTCTTCTACACGAGAGTTCAACTTTTCAAGAACAGAGGCAACTCCTTTTAAAGTTAAAACTATCTCTTGCCTCAAAGTCTTGTTATTTTCCTCTAAAATCTCTTTCATTTCTCCCCTAATTTGAAGTATAACATCTCCCATCATATCTTGCAAGTCCTTCACCATTATTGACTGTGGCAGGGAAGAAGGTGAAGCTATTAATTTAGGTTGTTGCCCTGATGATAACACCGAAGAAGAAGCCACCTTGGAAGCTGTAGAGATTACTGGACGCTTTGGAGCCATCTTAAAAAAACTTTACTCCTTCTTAAAAATTACAAGAATTAAGCAAAAAAATTTTTTAAAAAAATATGAAATTAACTCCCTAAATTCAAAAAAAAAAAATCCTTCAAAAGGGATCATTATTAAAAAGAAAGGGGTTCAGAAAAAAAAAGAAAAAAGGAGGAGAAGAAAAAAAATAATTGAATAGAAAAAATCCGTTCCATTTTTTAAAAAGTACCAAAAAATACAAAATACAAACCACAAAAACTAAACAAAAATAATAATACTAACACTCCATTCCAATCATAAAAAAACAAAGAAGGAAAAAGGAAAGGGAAAAAAAAAACACCAAAAAGCCTGCCGGTCACCATTCTAGCTTCCCCCCCCCCCCAAAAAAAAACACTGAGAGGCTTACCGATCGCCATTTTACTTTCCCTTTCAACAAAGAGAAAAAAAAAATAAAAAGAGGGAGTATAAAAGTAAAAACAAATCTTGAAACTTGAAATCCAAATAAATCAAAGAAAGCAAAAACTAAATCCTCTACTCAGCTCTGTCCGTTTATAAAAAAAAACTCACCAGTTCTCTTTAATCACGGAGGTGTTTGCAGCGGCTCGTTTTGTCCCTAAGGACAAAAGCAGCTGGGAAGCGGAGACAGTCTGAACTCCGTGGGAGCACTCTTTTCACCCCCCAAAAGAAAAACTTGGGGGGTGCATAAGAGGCTCTACCACTATTCAGACAACTCTCTGCCCCCCCTTTGCCCGGGAGGGGGTTTTGAACCGCTGAACAGCTGATGTCTGCTGTTCATAGCGGTTCTTACACTTACCCAGGAGGACGGCTACAAAGTAGCCGCCATCGCGTGCGCAAAATCCACCGGAAGTCCCCCTATTGGCTTTTGAAAGCCAATAGAATTAGACTCTATTCAAGAGAGTCTATTCTATTGGCTTTCAAAAGCCAATAGAATAAAAGGGAGTAGCACAGCTAAGGAAAAGGGGAAAAAATGGCGGACTGTGTTGTTTGGCGACCCCTGTGAAATGGTCGTTCGATCCCAAATGGGGTCCCGACCCACAGGTTGAGAACCACTGCTCTAAGAGGGATGAAATATTTTAGATAGTTAAATGTGACTGAATTCAAGAAAAGTATATATATATAAATGCTTTGAATCGGAGTTAAGGGATTAGATGACTAGATCTATTGAATGGATTGTCTAAAGAGTAAATATATTCTTAATTATGATTAAAAAGAATAAAAAATTGATAAAATAAATGCATATTAATCTAGGAGGGATATATATTCTAAGTAGTATGTTATTTCTTATGTCCCGTTGTTTCTGCTTTTTTTCTCTTCTTTTTTATTTTTTATTTCTTTTTTGTTTCTCTTTTTTTCCCCTCTTTTTTTTTTTACTCTTTTATCTATTACTTAAAAAATATAAAAATGTGAGATGGTTTATATGGAAAAAACAGAATTAAGTCTGTCAATATAAATATAACTAATTGTTGAGAAAACCTTTACCAGTAAGAATATTTAGAATTTGGTGGAAGAAATAAACTAAAATAAGGATTGTAACAAGGCAATTCAAACGACTGGAAAGAAAAGAAATGTACTAATATGATGATTATTTTTTTAGGAATGTTGGAAAAAGTATATACCTAATTGTCATTTATTAAAACAATAAGAATTGTATTAGTTCAATGTTTAAAAAAAGGATCTTTTGGGAAAAGAGGAAATCAACTAAAATTAGTATATGGAATACAGACTAAAGAAATCAATTGTTAAGGAGTGTCTTTACAAATGTAACCCAGACAACACGCTGTTTACCAATTATTGAGTGACGTATGCTTGTTAAAAAATTAATAAAATCTATTATAAAAAAAAATAAAAGTAAGTTGAATGCTATAGGAATTGGTAATTTAAGAGTATGTGTGAAAGAAGAGTGCAGTAAAAAACAATGGATGCTTGAACTCAAAAGTGAGTAACTAGGACAAATCATATAGACAAATCAAATAAAAAAATGATTGAGGAGTGAATCACAAATATATGAAGGGAGAACCAAGAGGAAGTAGAAGATCAAAAAAACACTGATGATGTCATTACTAGCACTGATGATGTTACCTAGTTTGGGTAATGAAATGTCTGCAAGAAAATAAGTAATTCAGAGAGCACCTAGGACTCCTCAAAATCAAAAAAGTTATAGTCAGATGGAACTGATGAGCTTCTCAGAAAAAAGAGAATCGAGAAACTAAAAAATAAACAGCATGTATGAAGTATATAGACATGATAGAAATTGTGCCTGTGAAATGATGGTTTGCAAGGATATGTATAGAGAAATGTATTAGAGAAAGATTAAATTGGATTTAGTTAAATTTCCTTTTATTTATCTTTTAGTTCATGTCCTGGTTTCTTTGGCTAACTTTTTCTTATTCCTTTTCTAGACTTTGCATAATTTATGTGTATTTATAGGGTGCTGTGTTAACACCAGCAATGGATCATACAATGTCCATGCAGCCAGCAAGTATGATGGGCCCCTTGACACAACAGATGAGTCATCTTTCCTTGGGCACAACAGGAACAGTAAGTTTAGAGAATGTGCTTAAATTTCATTTTTAAATAATGCTCTTTCACTCTATAAACTCTAGCAGCCTTTCTCAATTGAAATTTTATACAAACCTACTGGGTTCAGAGAGGTTGCTAGGAGTGTTTTGAAAATAAATACATAAATACATACATACACACACACACACATACATACATACTTACATACATACATGCTAGCACTTAAATTGTGGGAATTTTGACAAAACCATTGTAAACACTGTAAAATGTGGGATGTGTAGTTAAAAAATGAATTGAACTGTGCAGTTTTCATATTTTGTGAGATTTTATGCAACAGATCCCTGAGACCTGAAAATTATTTCAAAGATTACTTCACACAAAAATGCTCTACATGGTTCTCTATTCTTAAGTACATGCCCATTTCTGTCTATTATTTGAGCATTATTAGCTAATAAAACTATAATTTGTTTCTCATTTTATATCAATTTCAATTTATCTCATATTAAATGTTGATAACAAAATGCAGAGATTGTATAAAAGTGGTTCTTGATGCACAATTGAAGATGTACAGTTTAAGATTAACATAGTTTATCAAACACAGTAATAGTAGTATTTTTCTTTGAACCATGCTGTTTCATGCTATTTTATGCTATTTTCCTACTCCAAATTATCTCAAGTTGCCATTGTGTTCCATGGGAAACTTGCAGATATCTTCATAATTTTTGAACAGTTTTCCAAATTTCATTATTGAAAATGTCATATTCATTCTGTCTATAATAATAGTAATTGTAATGTATAGAAATAACACTTCCATGGTATGATTGAAATATCTAGCCACAAAAGTCCTTATTCATACCATCTTTACTTTTGCTACAAATTTTGAGTCCAAATTTGAGATCAGACTTCAAAACAAGGACAATATAAGGCAGTCTATGAAAGATCTTAAAGTCACTGTTTTGGAAAAAGTAAAATTGCTGAATTAAAGATTTTCAGGCAATCTCAGAATGTCTCAAGAAATATAGTACATTTCTAACACATTACAATTGTGAATTGATGAGATGCTTGTAATCTGTTTCACATGCAACTTCCACCTTTATAATCAGCCTGCCTCCATCTTGTCTTACCCCAGTTTAAAACCTGAATCAGTATGTCACTCAGTATTAGATGAAGTAAATTGTAGCTTATGAAAGCTTATGCTTTTAAATGAACTTTGTCCAAAAAGTTACTACCTCCAGAGACTAACATGGCTTTTCTTCTACCATACCACGTATGAAATTTTTGCTTCATTATCCATATACAATGTGTACAAACATATAATTTGCATTTCTTTTTCAGAAATTGTGTGTGGCATAGCATATTGAACTCCAAGAGTATGCAGTTGGTTAGTGTGAACTTTAATGATGGCGTTAAATTCTTGTTTTAGACTAGAGTGTTTTTGTCAACTATAGAAGGACTAAGTTGATTATGGTATGTGAAGGAAGTACTAAATTGATTAAAATATTGTCAGTAACTATAATAAAATTAGATTTTCTTTAACTTTTTCCTGTCAGCAAATATGGGCAACAGACCTGTCCAGTAACCATTTTCTCTCTTTTTTCCTGTCTTTTTTACATGGCTAATTTATAGATTTGCAAGATAATGAATAGCGAGTAAGTATTTAGATTGATATATGCTGGAAGCCAAAGAGTTAATTAATGAGAGAGTTTGCTATGTCTTAGAAATTGCTAAACCATAGAATGGTGTTCATTGACAACACTACATTTGTACCAGAAAAGAATAGCAGGAACTTTATGTTTGAGTTAATTTACTGTGGGGCAAATTGTGCCACTGGTGAGGAGCTTTTTTTTAAAAAAATATTCTCCATAGGCATCATTATTTGATTGAATTCCCCTTATATCTTATGACCATTTTTAATTTAATTTTTAACTTTTCTTTATAGGCACTACTCATGTAATGCAATTAAAAGCCTTAGATTGTCTTCAGAGCTAAAGCATTTTCATTTTCATTATCACCTTTAGTAAATAGACAAAGCTTTTCATGCTTTTCAGTATTGAGTACTGCCTAAAATAAAGTCTATGGATGCTCCAACATAAGAGCTTTATTCATTTAATCAGTCAGTCAGTCAGCTTGTTTCGAGGCTGTTCAAATACATATTGATTCTGAGCAACTTATAACTAAAAAATGAAAAGGGAACAAAATATATCAAGAAAAGAAGATCACTGACAAGAAAGCAGAACCAAAAAGACCAGGTAGCAGAAACAAAGGTCAAAGCTTTCTGACTCAAGGCCTGTGACAACAACCAACTCTTTAGCAATATATGAAACTTCATGTCACCATTGTCATGTATCTCAGATAAACCTGTGTGTCTTACGGGGCCAAATCTGGTTCTTAGCTGTAGCAAGTTGTCTTTCATAAACACATAAATACAGATGTGCTAAATCCCTTCCTGTGATTTCCGCTTTCCAACTCCCTCACACTTTTCCAGGGCTACCTTTCAGCTAAGTCTTCCTCCTGTTCTACTGAATTTCCAGAGGTGTAGCTGTCCTCTCACGTGATGGGCAGGTAATTAAACAGGAAGGTAAGAGTGATGTCCTCTTCTTTCCCACTTTCCCAGGCCTTTATCTTTTATATAAATGACTCCAGTTTTTTTTTTATCCAAGATGACCTGGTATAAGCTGTCACACAGAAGTTACACTAAACATTTCCACGACCTGAGGGTCCAAACTCTCACAACTATACAGACTCAAGTTGAGTCTTACTATATTTCTCCCTATACATATTTATATGAACCAGGTTATTAGTAAAGATTAATGCACTTCAAGTGATTGACCTTGTTTAAACAAGTTGTTTTATTCATCTGAATATATTCAATTTGTCCATGTCCTCAGGTGGCATAATTTCAGCTGTCTTTGTTTTTCTTTGCCTTTTCTACTATTATAATTCGTTTATTGCTACATTACATTTGAACTTTCAAACACTTTCTTTCTTTGCAAAAGGTATTTATTATATACCCTTTTTAGTTTTAGAAGTCACTATTATTGGTTATTTTTCACAGTTCTCTCTAAGTATCCTAAAATGGTGTATTAAAAGAAAAAAGATTCCCTAGTAGACTAAAATGTTTCAATAACCTTTACACATACTGAATTACCATGAGCTCTTCTTGTACTATGTTGTGACCTTTTCTGGAATACATTATGATTGTTCACATTTTCTAGGAATTTCTTGGTCTATTAGCCAAAGTCTGCTTATGTTGGGTTATATTGAAAATCTTTGAGATTTTGAGAGCACTTTGAGAGTGCTTCTCGACTAAACTTTCAGATTTATTTTTAGGAACCATAGATTGATCACCTTTTACTGGAAATAGAATTTTTCTGACATGAAAGATTAGTCTTTCTCTTTCCCAAGCAATATAGATTTTTCTGTATAGATGATATTGGTAATCACTTTGGTGGTAGGGATGATGGTACTGTTTTAAGGCTAGCTCTTTCGATTTGGTAAAAGTTGGCTAGTTTTTTCCTAGTGTTTGTCACATTTTAATTGAAATGTAGCTTTTACTTTCCTTGTTTTTAATAGTTGTTTTAAATGAATACGAAACCTATATGTGTATGATACTTCATGGTTAATCCTACGTACATGTTCTACTCTAGGCATGAAATAAATATATAGATATGTAAGTAGAAGTAGTGTATACCTTTTTTTAATGAAAATTATCAGCACTTTTGATCAGTGACGTCATCAAAGTAAACAAACCCACGTGCTGATTACGTCAACAGGGCACAGCCCTAAAAGGAAGTGACGTGCTCAGCCCCCACCCTCCGGATGTGACGTTTTGGCCTAATCCCATCAAGATTGGCAGTCAATCCTCTGGGTACATGATTAGGTTAACCCTAGACTAATTCTATGGACATTCAAAACCAAAAAGAGCTAAGTAAAGTGAATAATTAGCAGAGGCCTGTGTTTTTGGGGAACAAGCCCTACTTTGGGGAGCTGTTAACCCTAGACTATTTCTATGGACATTCAAAACCCAAAAGAGCTAAGTGAATAATTAGCAGAGGCCTGTGTTTTTGGGAAACAAGCCCTACTTTGGGGAGCTGTGAAATAAAAAATAAAAAAAGGCTTTTTATTTCTAATCATTCTAGCCTAACGATGCTTTTAATTTTTGTGGAGTTTTAAAAATCAGTGCCTCAAAAGCTGGGGAAAAAGAAGCCCCTGAAAGGCAGCCAGAGCCTGCATTTAACCCCTTTTTTCTAAAAGATATTTTTTTCTAAAAGGTATTTATGTCTAGGTGGTTTTAAAAGCATTTCCTCGAATGCAGGGGGAAAAACAAACAAACACAGCCCCTTTTAAAACCCACAGCTGGTTTTTACCTTTGTAAAAAATCTAAACACACATATTTTGCCATTTGTACCCCGAATAAAATTTATTCTGCCCGCCTTCCCACTATAGCAAAAGACAAGGAATATTAACAGGAATTAAAATGCTCACAAGAGGCAAGCAGCCAACCAGGCTCACAAGAGGCAAGCAGCAAGCAGCCATGCCTGTCTGTCTGCTAGTAAAAAAAAAGAAGGGGTAGGCCTTGTTTGGGATGTGCCCGGGCATGTCATGCTCCCCGTGATCTGGGCATGCGCAATGCTCAAGGGCGTGTCATTGCAAGGGGCAGCGGAGTCTGTGTGAGCAGGGACATGCCTGGGCATGTCATGCTCCCCGTGATCTGGGCATGCGCAATGCTCAAGGGCGTGTCATAGCAAGGGGCAGGGGAGTTTGTGTGAGCAGGGACATGCCTGGGCATGTCATTCTCCCCGTGATCTGGGCATGCGCAATGCTCAAGGGCGTGTCATTGCAAGGGGCAGGTGAGTTTGTGTGGGCAGGCCTGAACAGCTAGCGATTTAGTCCCAGCAGTCTTTTGAAGATGGCAGCCTCTGATTCCAAAGGTGTTTTTACACCAACAGCAAAAGATAGCTTCGGACACTCTGATACAAGGCCCCAGCCAACAGAATGCAACAAAATCTGTTGCAGGGGTTATGATAAAGAAAATTTTTTATTCAGACCTGTGTTACATGGCTGTAGCATGGTGTGTTGTAACTTTAACGATGAGATGCAGAGTACTTACCGGACAGCCTGTGAAATGGTGAATGATACTACATTATCTCCCAGCAATGGTAAGTAAATATGTTTTTATTTATGATAATGTAAATGATGCTGGAGCGGATACACTGCTAACAGAATGTGCTTTATATTTTGCAGACTCTGAATTAGTAATACCTAGACAGCAAACACTTCAAGACACCCCGCTTTTAGATTCCTGTGATAATCGCCGTGGTCAGAAAGCTTCTGCAGATTTTTCTGATCTAGACTGTAACAGGGATTATGAGTTATCCCAGAGACCACACTATCTACCTTGTGAGTTAAAGAGCTGCAATTTGTGTAAAGACTGGTTTGCTTGTGACTACGGACGTGATTTATGGGGCACAGGCGGGCCAGAGTATTATAAAATAGCGTGTTATAGGCCTTTATCTTCTGATTCTGATAGTGGTGATGAGGGATATTTTTCTGATGGCGGTGCTGTGCGCCCTCTGAATTCTGTATAACCAATAAAAGACTGCGTTAATGTCAACACTTGAACATTTGTCAGTGGTCTTTCAGTATAACGATGCATGAAAAGCTTTTAAGTCGTATTTATTATACTCCGGGGTGTGTAGGGAGTTATGGAGGTGTGAATGCCCTTTTTCAGGAAGCTAGAAAACATGATAAAAACCTGACCATGAAGCAAGTCAAGACGTGGCTGTCAGGGGAAGACGCTTATACGCTTCATAAGCCTGCAAGAATTAATTTTCCTAGAAATAAAACAGTAGTGTCTGGCTTAGATCATCAATGGCAGGCTGACCTCATAGATGTCTCCAAATTTTCTAAAGAGAATCATGGAAAAAAGTACATCTTAGCAGTTATCGATGTGTTATCTAAATATGCCTGGGCCTCCCCTTTATCTGATAAAACAGGGAGGGAAGTTACATCCGCTTTCCAGAATATCTTTCAAACAGGACGTGCACCCCGAAAATTACAGACAGATGCAGGTAAAGAGTTCTTGAATATTCCACTGAAGAAACTTTTAGCACGTTACGGCATTCATCATTTTGTCACTCATAGCGAAACTAAAGCAGCCGTTATAGAGAGGTTTAATAGAACCCTAAAAAACAAACTCTGGAGATATTTCACAGCTAGAAATACCCACCGGTATGTGGACATTTTAGCAGATACTATTCAGGGGTACAATAGCTCTTACCATCGTAGCATCGGTACTGCTCCTAACACCGTAAATTTGTCTAACGAAAGGGGTGTGTGGATGAGGCTTTATGGGGCAACTTTAAAAAGAAAAAGAAAGGAAAAATGTCTTAAGATGGGGGATCATGTCAGGGTATCCAGACTGAAGGGTAAGTTTGAAAAGGGCTATCAGCAAACCTATACGGATGAGATATTCATCGTCAAAGAACTGCAGACAAGGGGGGAAAGAGCGGTGTATAGATTAAATGATTACACTGGTGACCCTGTAAAGGGGGCTTTTTACTTTGAGGAGCTCCAAAAGGTTCCTGCTGACCAACAGCGCATATACAGAATAGAGAAAATTATCCAAAAAAGAGGGCGGGGGAGACACAGAGAATTTCTAGTCAAATGGACTGGATGGCCAGAGAAGTTCAACAGTTGGGTTAAGGAGACTGAAGTACAACATCTTTGATATGGCAGAGTTTTACATCACCCTTCCCAGCAATGCGTCAGCAGCAATTTTCCCCCAAAACAGAAATTCTAATTTCACTATACAATTAGCAAGATCATTGGATCTTCCAGGGTCATGGGAAGTAGGGCTAGCAGAGATACAGTATCCGCATAGTTGGCACACATTAACTTCTCCTGGATATTTTGAAATTGCTAATGAGAGAAAGAGATGGCATTTTTCTTTGAGAAGCGGATACTATACTAGCATCCGACAACTGTTAGAAAATATGAACAAGCTTATATCAAGTGCCAAGGACGGCCCTAAGACAACCCTACAGTATGATGCAGTGGGTCGAAAAATTAACCTTAAAGGTGATGAACCGCATACCATTCTAGTTAGCGGAGAACTTGGACATCTGTTAAGTACGTTTCCTGGATTCAACACCTTATATGTTTACACAGACATTGTAGAGCTCCAGATAGTGGGTGACTACTATGTGCCATTACTGCGCTGTGTGCCTGTGCAAGGGCAAGACAACGATTTCATCACAATAACCTATGACCGTCCACATTATGTACCGGTCAGCAAACATCACATCGATACCGTTACTATAGAAATCAAAACCGACCAGGACAAAAACGTGCGTTTTTATAACGGGAAGGTGATTGTCAAGCTTCATTTTAGGCCTCGGAAAAGTGAAGGATGGTTGTAATCAAGGAGCACGGAAACCCTCAAGACTATGTGGCTTACTACAGGGCACAAGCCGGTGGAGGCCTTCCAGGCTTCCGAGGAGCCCCCATTATGTACGGGACAGGGTTAGGGGGTCTGTTCCGTGGGCTTTTTCGAAAAGCAATGCCTTTTTTGAGGCGTGGATTAGAAATCATTAAGCCGCATGTGAAATCTGCTGCCAAAAACATTGTCAGAGATGTTGCGGGGAATCTTGTATCCCAAGTTGTTGATAGGGGGCAGGCTGGATCAGGGTTGTTCATAGCCAGGAAGAATTATGCATCGGGCCCGCCTATTCCGCTTAAAAAGAAAAGACTTGTGAAAAAGGCCCGTCATACCAAGAGGAGACGTGCGCAGAAGAGGAAGCTCTGTGACAAGGAAGACATATTCTAATACAATATGTCATTTATTCATTCTGCTTCAGAGGAATGTGTTAAATCAGAACTGGATCTTTTTCAACTGGCGCCTACACAGACCAGTATTGAAAACAGTACCTATGTCGAGATCCCTCCTTTATCAGCGCTAACACCCAACGCACCCCTGGAATTTTTTATCACGGGGCATGGTGAGCATTACACGGATTTAAACAACACTCTGCTGTATGTGAGTTGCAAGATTGTAAAGGCGGATGGGACGGATATTGATGATGGGGCAAGGGTGGGCCTGACCAACTACCCTATAGCATCACTATTTAACCAGCTGGATGTTACTTTGGGAGATCGGCTCATTACACAGAGCCATCATTGCTATTCTTATCGGGCCATGATTGAACTGATTCTGAACTTTGGTAGTGATGCACTGGGTTCCCAATTTACAGCTGGGGGTTTTTACAAAGATGACTCAGAACTCATGGAGAGTACTCTACTGACAGCTGCTGGGAACTCCGGTTTCAAAGCGAGAGCAAGACACACGGCCGGTAGTCGTAAATGGGATTTGCTAGGACCACTGCATAGCGATCTGTTTTTTCAAGATAGACTGCTGATTAATGGCGTTGATGTGAAAGTCAAACTCACAAGAAGCAGAAATGAATTTTGTGTGATGAAGGATGGCAATGAGAATTATAAAGTGCAACTCCTGGCAGCTTCTCTCTTTGTAAAACATGTAAAAATAGCCCCGGGAGTGCGCCTTGGCCATGCAGAAGCTTTGCTCACCTCCAATGCCAAATACCCCATTGATCGAGTGGGGATGAAGGTTTACAGCATTCCTGCAGGGAGCCTTGTGTGTAATCAGGAAAATCTATTTCTGGGGCAGCTACCTAAACAATTAGTTATTGGGTTTGTGGACAATGCATCTTTTAGTGGGGATTATGAAAGAAACCCATTCAATTTTCAACACTGCAATGTCAATTTTTGCGCCCTGTATTGTGATGGCGAGCAGATCCCCGCAAAGCCTCTTCAGCCTGATTATGAACACGGTCTTTTTGTGAGAGAGTACATGCAGATGGTGCAAGCCACAGGCAAAGGCATGAAAGACAGGCCACTGATAATCAGCCGGGAAGAGTTTAACCGAGGGTATACCTTGTATTGTTTTGACTTGAGTCCTGATCAGGGATGCTCTGAGCACTATTCTTTGATCAAGAATGGTAACCTCAGAGCCGAAATTAGATTTGCACAACCCCTCCCCAACACCGTCAACATGATTCTCTATGCAATTTTTGAAAACCTTATTGAAATAAGTCACACAAGGAATGTGCTTTTTGATTATATGTGAGTATGGACACACTGCAGCTCCTCCAATTGTTCTCTGGAAATACTGCCTTTCTAGGGGTCTACCCTTGTGATCTGCTACCCCAGAGACATATCTCCAAAAGACCTTTTGGATTAATTGTAAATACTCACCCTCACACTCTGCCTGGTGAACACTGGCTGGCCCTCTACTTCCCATCTCCTGGATATGGTGAATTTTTTGATTCTTATGGAAGACCGCCGGATAGCCCTGACTTTCCTGGCTCTATAGTGATGTTTCTAGAGCAGCAAGCTGAGAAATACACATTTCACCAACGTCAACTGCAACACCCCAGCGCTGTGACCTGCGGGCAACACTGTGCGTTTTTTCTACTGAACCGGACTAAAGGAGTGGACTATGAAAATATTTTAAAGATGTACTCCAATGCAGATATTAAAAATGATCAAATGGTAAAGCTGTTTGTAAAAACTATAAAGGTGGGGAGGGGGCTTGGAACCTGTAACCGTCACCAATGCATGCAGACTTGCATGCCTTATTGTAAAATAAAGAAAAAGACTTAAACGTTTTTACTTGTTTCACTGTGTTTTTATTCATTTTACAAATTGAGCCAGTCACCAAACTTGAACCTACTTCTAGGATTTAATGTCCAAGGGCTAGAGGGGGTACCGGTAATCAGAGGCTTCTGAGTTTCAAAAGGGGGTGTCATAACAGAGACGGGGTTAGTAGCAGCTTCATCCTTAACAACCAGAGAATCTTTCAACTTTTCTATTTGCTCTTTAACAGTTGTAGACCCCAACACAGAGGTTGGAACATTCACCTCAGCCATAGCATTCATAAAGTCATCCCAGCCTTTAGGTTTCCGCTTCTCAGTAGGAGCTCGGTGTTGTGAGGCTCCTTTTACCAAGTCTAAAATATTAGTACCAGGAATAGGGACCCCTTTGTATAAAAAGGTACCACGATCATCCCAGGTTGAGACGTCCTGATGCTGCTTCATTTTGTTCAGTAAAAGTTCTGCATTTTTCCTGTAACGGGTGCTCACACCCCTTAGGATCTCATCCATCGCTGTGTCCTGCGGAGATGGCTGTGGCGACTGTTCTGGTAAAGTTGGAAGTGGTCGAGGCTCTTCCGGTGGATAAATGAGATTCAGTCTGTCCTTTTCAGATTCATTTTGCCTGGTCAGTCTTAGATACCTCTGCAGTGTAGAATTGTAGAGCTTAATCTTGTCATCCTCAGACAAATCAGCTCTCTGAAGAATGGTACGCATCTCATCATCCAACCGGTTAGTGGCTATAGCCCCCATAGTAGGGGGCCTACCCTGTAGTTGCTCCATCTGATGACGCGACACCAGGTACATTTTTTCGGCATGATCCATGGTTTATCCAGCTAACAGGCTAGTCAATAGCGGAATAGCTATCCCTAGTAAGGGCCCGATAAAACCGCCTGACTGAAGTATGATCTTCTTCTTCTTTTTGAGTGAGACCTTTCTATCACTCAACTTTTTAATGACCCCTTTCTTTCTCTTTAGAGACCGGAATTGTGAAGGTTTCAGAGGAAGGTTTCCTTTTAGGGTGTTCAGAGCTATTTCTGCTATTGCCCCCACCAGGTCATTGTTAGCATTGCATAAGATGGCTTTTCTCTGTCTTGGTCCAGCCTTTACTAAGATTTTTAAAAGCCCCCAATTTCTACGTACCCTCTCTGACATCTTAAATGAACTAGCGCTAGGGTAACTGAGCTACTGCTTTTTACACTTCTTTTTCATTGTGTAAACAGTAGGCCAATCAGGCGGGAAGAGGCCTGTTCTCAACCTGTAGGATTCTGGAGTGGTGGCTGCCAAATCTACCAAAAGGTACCCATGTGGTTTGCGAGTGGCATCTTGGAATACTTCTAAAAAATACTTTGTGTTAGTGGGATACATTTGTCTGGCCAGTGTGACAATTTGCATCTGATCACGGGGGCTGCTGAACAAAACCAAATATTTGGAATTCAGAGCTATTGTTCTCATTTTCTTACCTTGAAAGAACAGGTTTTGTAGTATGAGAATAATGCTAAGGTTTCTGTGATGGACGTACTGTGTAAAAGCCTTCTCTATTTGATCGCTGTCACCGGCCGATGCCATGAGATCATCTATCACAGCTAGAGTGATTTGTTTTGGCGGAAACAAATCATCATCTTCAAAAGAAGACGGAAGCCCCTCCATAAACTTAATATAAGGAATTTTATTAAGCAGTTCTTTGTACAGAGGTTGCCAACAACTATAAAACCATACAATATTTTGAGGCATTTGAGACAACACAACATCACCATGTTCTAACATTTGTTTGATAAAAAAAGATTTGCCAGAATTGGACGGGCCGCTTATAATACAGGAGAAAGGGTGTACAAATTGTGCAATGTTTTCCGCCATCCTTAATAACCGTAAGGCAGCGTACAGTAATCCTCACTCTTTAATAACCTTTTATTATACACTACTTTTAGAGTTTTTCGGAGGACCCGCGTTTCTAGGGTCCAATTTTTCTTAACCCTAACAATCCCCAACTGCTCTACCCCAATCTCCTTTTTTCTCTCTGCACCAGACACACAATAATCATCTACCAAATCTTTCAAGCTGTCAAAATTAACCTTGTTGCTATTACCACAGTTTAGCGTGATCCCCTTCACTTTTAGCACCGTTTCCCCGTTGGACAAAGCATAAGCATACGTTTTGGGACCAGCCGCAACAAACTCTGTTATCGTAGTGTTTGGTGGAATCTCACTTGTCAGCTGTCCTAAATAATCACCCAAAGGAGGTGTCCACGCCCCCTCTCTACTTACAAAAATGACTGAATCGGTGTCGTGGTACAGGCACCTATCGCCCAGCCCATCCAGTAGTCTGTATAATTCCAGCCGGGCATAAGCAGTAGTAAAGCTGGCGATAAATACATTAGTGCATGTCGATTTGGTGGGGTGGTTCTTGGCTGTTTTCCATGTCACAACGGCTGTCTCTGTATCCACAAACTCACATGAGGAAACATCATAATAGGGCACAAAAAGGTATTTGAATAAATCCTCAGGGTTTGTCACCACGGATGTGGTCAGGTGATTGGTGCTCTGACCAAACTTGCCCCACAGCGAATTTAAAAACAGCTTGGCAATCTGTCTTTTAGCAGGATTTACTTCAATGTGGTCACGTCGTAAGCGGACACCTTCCATCTTTTCATAATCCTGAATATATTGCTCTTCATCCTGTTCTGTTTTGCACCAGTCAGGGTAACCACTGGCCTCCTGTTTCTGTCTGAGATGCGTGTTCATATAACCTGAAAATAGCTCATTTGATGTTCTTTCAAAATGCCAGATCTCATAGATTTCAACAATTCTGTAACCTTTTTCTAAAGCTACATTCAATTCAATGGTACACCATGTCCCAGTCAGAGCTCTTTCCTCATCACTGTGTTTACAGGGGGTGGTTTGCAGTTTTTCTGTGCAGGTTGCGCACAAACTAAACATTAATTTGCCCCCTGATTTGTGGGGTAGGATTGGGAAATAGAGATTCCTTGGTGGGTACACTTTGACTTTGGCCAACCCAAAATATTGCTTTATGTCCCCAAAGTTTTGGTAGATGATTTGCGGATGGCCAATTGGGTACTCCTTGGTCTTATTCACAAACGGGTACAAACTGGTGAAATCATAGTATAAGATTTGTTCACCGGGTTTTGGTTTGTAGTACAGGCATGTAGCATTTGTTCTACCACCAAAAAAAGCATCTCGAGGATTCAAAGGAGTTGGGAGCTTATTCTCAACTAGAAACTGCTTCAAAGAGGTGTCATCCTCCACCATGGCCCTCCATTCATGTTCCCAGATGCAGCGCACAGCATACCCCTGGCCCCTGAGGTACTCTTCTTTAATCTTAGTACGGTTGTGCAGGCCTCCATATGTTGAATCAAGTAATTTGTTGAAGTCTTTTTCAGAGTAGCAGACAGGGCACCCATGAAAAAAACACCCGTGAAATTCAAAAGCTGTGGGAGTTCCATTTATGACAGCAAAACCATCCAAAAAATATTTGCCTACTTGCTTTTCACCCCCCTTCAGAGCATGCTGGATATTGAGATTCTCAGTGTGCTCTATATGCAACAACCATTGAATCGCTGGAGCTGAATACCTTTTCTGTGTCTTGTGATAATTGTCCAAAGGAGCTAATGCAATGGTATAGCTCTTCAAATACATGAACCGGTACTGGGCCATACAGACAGATGCCAGTGTGATATGTTGGAAGGGGTCAATGCCTCGAATTGCTATCTCCTCAACAATATCTCCCCCGACCCCCCTGAAACCCTCTCGCTCAGTCATTTCCATCACCTGTTCCCTAAATCGAATACAGGCCTCTCTTAATATATCTACATCTTGTCTGCAATAGTAAGCCAGAGCCTTCTTTAGTTTAAACACGGTACCTGTATTAGCAGAGTGCCATTTCATGAATTCTTCTCTCTCCCCGGGCATCATGGTTTCAGGGCTGTAATACTTGATTTCAGGGAGTGGCCCCACGTAGTCTTGATTGGCCATTGTATTGAACAAGTGGGGGAAATATCCTTTGCTGCCTTGAAACCCCATAGCTTTGGGTAATTTGCTTAATTTAAGGGGCAAAAATGAGAGGCTATCAATAAACCGGATCTTATAATCTGGCAGGGTGATACACAAAAGTTTCCCCCCTTGATTTATAAGCTGAACCTTAACCTTTTCACGGATCAGCTGCTTCAGTACTAGGTACCCATCATAACCTTTGGAGTTGTGAGCGATAAAAGTACATCCTTTAAACTTATGATTTATAAAATTCTTTACAAACTGCTCCAGGCATCTAACACCATAACAATCCCACCTCACAACATCTTTATCATCCTCATCATTCAACATATCCCTGGCGCAGGCATAATTAGGTATATGGATGCCTGTCTCTTGACAGCATTCAAAATCATAAATGATGTATCTTTTGCCAATTTGCGGCCGGTCCAACGAATTTAGAAAGCATAAATGCCCTTCCAAGCTTTCAACCTTCTCAGAGCACTGTCCACACTTGGTTTCCTTGCACTTTTTGTGGGGGCTAAAGACGTAAGCCCCACACGTTTCACAATATTCTTTATTCTTACAGTCTACTTTTCCCTCCATAGCAAGCTGTGTGTGTCTTTCAAGACACGCCTTAGACCGGCAAAACTCTTTGCACCTACAGCAGCGCGCCTTCTCCCCCACCACCTGCTGGCATTCTTGGGTGAGGCAGGCTCTGCAGATATATTGACAGCCATGACTAAATTTGTGGTGGTAGGCTGTGTGGCAGAATTTACAGAAATAGCGTTCACCCAGGAAGCCCTTGATATTTTTGATGCCATAATAATGCTTGTCGTGTAACAATATAAACACTATTTTTTCTTGCTGGGGGCTACCTGTGACAAAAAACCGCCAACCGTCCTGCATATAAAACAAGATCTTTATAGTGACCCTTAAAGCTTCTTCAAAGAGGTGTATCTGAGAAAAGTCAATTCTGTTTTCTGTGGAAACACCCAGTCTATTGTGAAGTTCCCTGGCCCTGGTAATAATTTCTTGATTTCTAACATCCCCGCCAATCAGCCAGAGCAAACAGCTAGCAAAACATAGAAATTCACCTCCCACATTGAAATCTACTAGGTGCTGCCTTTTTTTCTCCAGCACTCTGGTGAGCAGCACAGTGCTTAACTTCCTAAGACCTCCCCCCTCCTTGTTCTTCACGACGGTAACCACTAATTGCAAATCACCCCCCCACAATATCTCGGCCTTACTTTGCAGCAGATTTTCAATACCGGTCAGAAAATCCTCAGCATTTAAATCATTGATATTCCTCCTGAGAGAAAAGAGAGGATGATTTAACCCCTCTGCATCCAGCCGGAGTTGAACAAAATCATTTGGACCTATGTCCCTAGCAACATTATTCAAAAGAGGCTGTATCACATTATGAACAGCCTCTATAGCATCTACAAAAGACCGGATTTGGTCAAGATTAATAAATCTATAGCGTTGATAATATTCCACAGCCCTGAAATTCCTGATAGGCTTCTCCCATTCCTGTACCATATCCAAATAAACATTGTTCATATTCTGAGAGTTTGCAGAGTTAGGGGCTTGTAGCTGTGGTGTAGAATGACATATCTCCCCTTCTGGTTGAGATGCTGGCATGGAATCACATTTATGACTGTCTGCTGGGGATGCGGGAAGTCCACCTCCATGCATTTTTGCTTTTTTGCAGGCCGGCTCTGGTTAAACAAACAAACAAAAGGCTATCACCAACATTCCTAATAATGTAATAACGCTCCCTCCCTTTAGTTTCTAAAAAAAATAATACTAATGATTTTGTAGTTGGATAAAATGCTAGATATTATACCTCCTAACAGCATTCGTGTTGTGTAGCTTGTGCATGGCTGGGCCTCTTGGGGCTCCTGGGGTAATGTAAGGTCTACATATGGCTGGTCATCCACCCATTCTGAAGGAAAAAAAGCCCCCAATGTTCAGAATTGTTGCAGAAATGTTTACCAGAATCTAAAATGTTATGAAAATATGAAAGACAAATACCTTCATACGCCCTCAAACATTCTGAGTCTGTCAATTGGTTCTCTACAGTAATAGCAACATCAGTGAATAACTGGTCATCCTCCCATTCTGAAGGAAAAGAGAAATCCTATGGTCAGATTTGTTGCAGAAATGTTTACCAGAATCTAAATGTGTGAAAGTATGAAAGACAAATACCTTCATAAGCCCTCAAGCATTCTGAGTCTGTCAATTCATTCTAGTGAAATAAAACAATCAATCAGTCAAACAAGCAAGCAGACAAGAATATTCTAAAACTCCATTTTGCATCTAAGTGTTTCAAAAATTA
Organism: Crotalus tigris; assembly: GCF_016545835.1. NCBI lineage: Eukaryota > Metazoa > Chordata > Lepidosauria > Squamata > Viperidae > Crotalus > Crotalus tigris. The sequence continues at coordinate 3,856,819 of NW_024096690.1, forward strand.
GCCATAAAACTACTTACAATAGTGGCTTCCATTCTGAAAAGGGTCTTCTTAGCAGATCAAATGGCTCCAGAGGTACAGATATGCCAGAAACCAGCAAATGTGACTAGACCAGTATGGACCCTGCTTTTGTATACGCTGGTGATGTCACAACTTAATCACATCAGAGGAGGTGTGTTTTTCACAACTTTTGCAAATCTGGCCAGCCCCGCCTCATCAGGAAAACCCAATTGAATAATACCCCTTGAGTTTTGATTAAATTGTGTTTAACATCTGCCAAAGTTAAACAGGGGTCAGCAAAAGAAAAACATAATACATATTTCATGTGATTTGTAAAACCCATTTTATTATAAATTTCATAGCATTAAGAGATTCTTGTAATTAATTTCTGTTACATTTTGGCATATGAGCCTCTTCAGAGACAATGGCAATTCAGATTCAATCTTTGACATTAATGACAGTGGTTTACTGCTCTTTTCGATGCGCTGTATGAATGTCTTGACCTCATCAAGGGAACCCTGGGTGAAATATAAGTTATTCATTTTGTCAGAAATACTGATGATGATCCAGAGAACATGAGGCATAGAAAGTCTAAAGCATAAGCTTTTAATATGTTCTGTTTCACTGGTACCATCCACGTGGTCTTCATCTGATTGTAGACACCCCATTAAACAGTGGTGTAATATTTTAATAATACACGCTTTCAGAATCTGGTGCATGCTGGCATTTTGAGACTCCGCCGTTTCTAAAGCATGAAATAAGGTAGATTTAGGCTAGCTGTTTCAACCAATCAAAATAATGTTTTCTTAATTTTATATATATATATATATATATATTTACTTACCATTTGATGTTTTGCAGAATCTGCAATAACAAGGTTTTATAAGTTTGTTCTCTTCAATGAAACTGTATAACTCAGGTCCTTTTCTTATTCTGCGCCCACGCTTGGGTGGTTTGGGGGTCAAATTTACATCAAACAAATCTCCATCAGAGGCTGCCATCTTCAAAAGACTGCTGGGGTTAAATCGCTAGCTGTTCAGGCCTGCCCACACAAACTCCCCTGCCCCTTGCAATGACACGCCCTTGAGCATTGCGCATGCCCAGATCACGGGGAGCATGACATGCCCGGGCATGTCCCTGCCCGCACAAACTCCCCTGCCCCTTGCAATGACACGCCCTTGAGCATTGCGCATGCCCAGATCAGGGGGAGCAAACTCCCCTGCCCCTTGCAATGACACGCCCTTGAGCATAGTGCATGCCCAGATCATGGGGAGCATGACATGCCCGGGCACATCCCAAACAAGGCCTACCCCTTCTTTTTTTTTTACTAGCAGACAGACAGGCATGGCTGCTTGCTGCTTGCCTCTTGTGAGCCTGGTTGGCTGCTTGCCTCTTGTGAGCATTTTAATTCCTGTTAATATTCCTTGTCTTTTGCTATAGTGGGAAGGCGGGCAGAATAAATTTTATTCGGGGTACAAATGGCAAAATATGTGTGTTTAGATTTTTTACAAAGGTAAAAACCAGCTGTGGGTTTTAAAAGGGGCTGTGTTTGTTTGTTTTTCCCCCTGCATTCGAGGAAATGCTTTTAAAACCACCTAGACATAAATACCTTTTAGAAAAAAATATCTTTTAGAAAAAAGGGGTTAAATGCAGGCTCTGGCTGCCTTTCAGGGGCTTCTTTTTCCCCAGCTTTTGAGGCACTGATTTTTAAAACTCCACAAAAATTAAAAGCATCGTTAGGCTAGAATGATTAGAAATAAAAAGCCTTTTTTATTTTTTATTTCACAGCTCCCCAAAGTAGGGCTTGTTTCCCAAAAACACAGGCCTCTGCTAATTATTCACTTAGCTCTTTTGGGTTTTGAATGTCCATAGAAATAGTCTAGGGTTAACAGCTCCCCAAAGTAGGGCTTGTTCCCCAAAAACACAGGCCTCTGCTAATTATTCACTTTACTTAGCTCTTTTTGGTTTTGAATGTCCATAGAATTAGTCTAGGGTTAACCTAATCATGTACCCAGAGGATTGACTGCCAATCTTGATGGGATTAGGCCAAAACGTCACATCCGGAGGGTGGGGGCTGAGCACGTCACTTCCTTTTAGGGCTGTGCCCTGTTGACGTAATCAGCACGTGGGTTTGTTTACTTTGATGACGTCACTGATCAAAAGTGCTGATAATTTTCATTAAAAAAAGGTATACACTACTTCTACTTATGTAGACTTAAATAAAAATAAATATAATCAGCAAGCTAGACTGAGACTTGCTGTCCAATAAAAGCTGTGAAATAAATCCCAATGTCTTAAAATAATCAAAACTCCAAGGGAGGTTTATGATCCTTTTTTATTACTAGCTGTGGAGTTCAGGCATAATGTTCAGCATAATCTAGTGATACCTTTCAAAATAAAAAAGGCATTTGCTCTTAATACATCTGCAAGAAACTGTGTGAGCATTTCCCCAGGATTCTTTTATCAACAGGTATCAGTCTATATCAGTGGTTTGGGTTTAGGTTATTTCAACCAGTTTTGACATCATTCATAATAATTCTGCTCTGTATTACAAAAGTATTACAAATGTAGTTAGTTTACAGGGCTTACATTTTAGGGCATATGCAAATATAAACAATCCATTTCCATTGTATTCATATTTCCAATGTTGCCCTTTAAAAATCTACAAGTGGGTGCTATAAAAGTTTCATTGGCTAACTTTCAACAAGCTGTTTTCTGCAGACAAGCTAGAAATTAATGAACTGTTCTGTATCATTAGCATCTACACCATTGTTCTGTCCCAGATTAATTTAAAAGCTTGCAGTATGCAAAGTGCTTTTATTAAAAAGCTTTCATATCCTCACTTGCTATGTTAATCAGCATAGCATGTATTTCAGCCAAAAGTATCCTCCTCAGATTTTAGTCAGCAGTATGGCTTGGACTGAAGTAACAAACATTGGGGTAAGCTTCTAATGTAATTCACTACAAGTAATCCTTGACTTATGATCAGAATTGAGTTCAAAGAGATATTTGCTAAGTGATTTTTACTACCTTTTTTTGCCAAAGTTGCTAAGTAAATCACTGCAGTTAATAAGTTAGTAAGATGATGGTTAAGTGCATCTGACTTCCCCATTGATTTGGCTTGTGAGAAGGTGATCACGTGATCCCAATACACTATAACCGTCTTAAATATTAGTCAATTGCCAAACATCTGAATTTGATCACATGACGATGGGTATGGGGAGGCTGACATGGTTGTAAGTGTGAAAAATATTCCTAAGTTGCTTTTTTCAATTGTAATATCAAGCAGTCACTAAATTAATTGTTGTATGTTGAGGATTACCTGTATTCTGATTATCTCTGTGATGCATATAAAAAACATTTAAGAAGATGAAATGTGCAAATGGAAAATTTGCTATATGATTTTGTACATGTTGTTTTGTGTAACAATATCAGTACTAATAAAAGTACCACATTATCAGACCATCTTACAGAATAGGAAAATTTTGTATATTCATACTTTTTTTTAATCCTAAAAAGCCAATTATGTTGGAAGGTGCTATAGGTGTACTATAACATGTTTATACTACATCTCCTTTTTCTGAAAACACAGTTGGCTTTCACTATTTTTGTTTATCATCATTTTTTTAACCATCTATAACAAAAATGGGTGAACTGTTTGAAATACAGTTGTAGTTGCTTAGCAACTACAGTTAAAATGATAAAATCCAGATAACTATAAAGGCTATTTGATTCTCAACTTCTGGAATTGTATAATGTTGGTCCAAAATTGTAAAGATCACTTCAAAATGGCAAGTCAAAAAATGTACATGACTGTTGTCCAAAATGCAGCACTATTATCATCCTATTCCATGGCTAGTTTTAATGGTTTAGAATATAGATTTAGAATATAGTCAGATCTATAGCAATCTAATACAATAATGTCAGTTTGAATAATAGATTTTCAGACAAATGGAGAAAGAGGTGGGAATTCAATCCAGGATCTTTTATTTTTTTTTAAAAAAAAAATTCTCATCACTTAATTGTATTTTCATTTATTTTATCAGCAAAAAAACAAGATTCTAAATAGCCACATTGCTTGTAATTTTTTATTTGTAATATTGTTTTCTATGAATACACTATATACATTCTTAATTTAAATTGGAATTTAGTCTGGAAATGGAAAACCTTAGTTTTTTCCATTTCTTAGAATAAAATAAAATATTAAAAAAGCAGCCGAGAGAAGATTTCTCTATTTGTAATAGAGAATATTTCATGTACCTTGCTAGAACTCCAGATTGTATTAGAGATCAATATTTATCCAAGATTTACTGAAACATTTTGCAAATAAGAATTTCTTAAGATATTTGTTCCCCCCCCCCCAAACTAGGTTGTCAAAAATATTTTTCTACTGGTCAGAAGTACAAGAGTTAAGTTTTTCTAGCTAGACAAATCAGTTAATGGTATCAAATTTCCTCTAAAGAAGTAGAAAAAAAAGAATTGTATATGGGATGGAATAGAAGTTTATTAATAAATAGATCCCAAAATTGCTTCATCATAGAATGCCACTCATTGTGCATTATAAGCCATCATTGATCTGATTCCCTTTGTGGTTTAATGAAAGCTGTGCTGGGCAGTGTGTATTAGGTATAATATACATACTCTTTTAAAAATGAAACCAAATAGTTGTTCACTATGTTTGATTTCTATTGATTAGCATCTTTCACTTTAGTAATGGTATTTTTGAACTATTAAGATCATTTCTTAGGCATCTAAACAAAATAATTCATTTGTATAATATTTTTTCATCTGTGAGATTTATCCCCGGGGGAAACTTTATTGACAGTGTGCTGAACTTGAAATAACTGCTCTTTTTGACCTGTTCACAGTAGCGCCACCGTTTCTTGGAAGATATGAAATTCTGCTGCTTACTGGTTCTGTTCTGAAAAGTATGCCACTATAGCATCATTTTAGTAAATAAAGGAAGCCCTATGATTTGGGACTATATAATGTATTTACAGTGATAATACGGATAATCTAGTTCTTAATGTTTGCAAATTGCATAAGCAAGTAAATCTCTCAAATTACTTGTGTCAAGTTAAGATTAGAAGTCAAGAATAGTAAAAGAACTAATTTTGGCTATATCAGAGGTTTCAACTGCCAGCCCATGGGCCGGATACATCATAGTGAAACTGCGCCCACCCCATTGTCGGCAATGGCAAAAAAGTCATGATACGTCACAACACATCATGTGATGTTGCAGGTTTGACACCCCTGGTCTATGAACAACAGAGTGAAAGAGAAACTGTTAGGCAATAAAAGAATATTTTGTCCAATTGTAAGCTCTAGAGTTATTTTACTGAGCAAAAAGTGGTGATTATAAGGTTATTTTACTGAGCAAAAAGTGGTGATTATAAGGTTATTTTACTGAGCAAAAAGTGGTGCTCAGTAAATTATAAGAAAGAAAAGAGACCAAAAAATAAAATACATAAAATTAGCCAATTAACATAATTGTGATGAACTATCAAACATCTCGGCAAGAATATGTTGTCAGCTTAAAGTTATTGAACTTCTGAACCTAATTATATTTTTCTGAAGTTCCCCAGAATTTAAAACCTATTTACTTTTTTAAAAAATATTATCCAAATAGAGTTTTTATCTAATTTTGCAAACGTCTCTGCCATGGCATCTGGTTTTTGACAGCTCATTCCTACCAGACATTAGATTGACCTTGTCCCAGCCAGCCTTTCACAAGGTTCAGAAGGCATGACTGTATTTCTAGATATGGAGGCCAGATTGTCATTTAGAGCCCATGAGATGATTATGTCAATCATGGTTCAACTGTTGTTGTTATTTTTACATTGACTGATACTTATGTAGTGCTACACCCAAAAGGGCTGCTGTAGCCCAGGTTCTTCTGCCCCTCTTCAGCTGGCTGCCGGTCCATAGTGGTCCCTCACTTAGTCACCTCTGCTTGGCTGAGATGATGGTCAGTCTCTCTCAGCAGACAGGTCATGTGATGGGGTGATGGTCAGTCTCTCTTAGCAGGCAGGTCACGTACAGGGAAAGTATTCAGGTGGCTGGTCAGTTCTTCTTGTTCTTCTCTCTCTCTCTCTCTCTCTCTCTCTCTCTCTCTCTCTCTCTCTCTCTCTCTCTCTCTCTCTCTCTCTCTCTCTCTCCCCCCTCAGGCTTGCCCCACAGAAGCCTCCCATATCCTATTCCCTTCTCTCTCAGGCTTACCTCCTAAAAGCCTCTCTCATTCTCACCTATTGTCTCCTCTCCCAGGCTTATCTTCCCCAACCTAGGCCTCAGCAGACTCAACTCCTCCTTGCCCTCTTCTGACTCCTCCCCTAGGCATCTCCCTGTACTGTCTCTTCAGCTCATCCTACCCCTACTACACATATGTATTTTATTTTGTGGTTGCTCTTTTTTAAACTATTAGCCACCCAAGGTCTTCACTGTGAAATGGTTCGTGATATAAATTGTATAAAGAAAGGTGTTCTTTCTCTAATTTTTTTCTCATTTTCAGTAACAGATATTTGTTATGTGTTAGGTATTAGAGTAAAAGCAGCATTAACCTATCCAGCCTGATCTAACTTGTAGATGCTTTACTTCATACATCAGAAGCAAAATAGTTTATCCCTACTGACTTCTCTACCTTAAGATAAGTAATCTTTGTACATGTGTGTACTTTTACTCTAATAGCTATAATAACAAAATCTTGCACATTCTGCAAGTTTGAATCTACTGTGTTCTTCCTCCCTTTATTTACATGGGAACCATGGAGGAGCTTTTCTTAGACATTTTCTCAAATTATTTTTTTCGATCTAGGCTCAGGTCCCTTTTAACTTTTTGTAACAATAACAATTTCTGGTAACCAACTATTTTCAGATCAGCCCAAGGTTAGCAGTGGGGTGGAACTTATGCTAAAGATCAGCTAATGCTATTCATTATAGTATTCATGCACTTTTGTGCATATAAATGTTTTATAGCTGTTTTCATATATAAAAACATATTTCCATAGGATCTTTCAATTTGTATATCCACTATCCCTAAAACTAAACCTCTGGTTTCAGTTGTACATTTATCCTTAGAATCTTCTGTTTCAAAATACATATTTGATCTCAATATTTTATGGCTTTCTTACACATCCACCAAAATTTTAAAAATGTATCTTCAGGTTAATTGCATTTCCAACAAATATTTGAAATCCATTTATAGATTTTTGCCAGTTTATCTGGTATAAAATATCAATGATTCATCATTTTATAAAATTTATTTTTAAGATTATAATTCAGTGTAAATTATAGCTCTTTCTTCTACATATTCTCCCATTGATCCAACAGCATATTATATCAAAACATTTTGCTCATCTTATCATATAGTCTTTAGTTTGTTCATTTTTTTCCATTTTCAAGAAAAGTTTATACATATTAGCAATAATATGATGGTTTGTACACAGCTCCATATCTCATCCAAAAAAGATTCTTGATTAAGTTTAATTTTCTTTTCTGAGGTTCTATCAAATTATAAGGAGACTACTTTATTCCAATCTCCCATCATAATCCAATTCTCATATGAAAACATTATCATTTGGGCCATCAAATGATTAAAAAGACCTCCCTTTGTAATCATTTGGTATTTAAAGAACAACAATTACAGTTTTAATTCCTTGCATTTTGATTTCAAACTGCCACTTATCTTTTATGTTTGTCTATTAATAACAATTTTGGTTTTAACTGTGGGTTAATATACAAAACTATTGCATTAGACTTTTTCAAGCTTGTAGATATAAATTCTTCACCCTAAGTCTTATAAGTCAAATACTTCACATCTTTGTACATATGTGTGGGTTTTGCAGATAAATTGTATCATTTATATATATTCAGTTTTCTCAAGTAACAAAAATATTTTTTCTTTTTTGAAGAATATTTCTTCCTTTTAATATATTAAAGATTTATAATTCATATGCAAGCAAACAGTCCTTAGATGTAGCACCTATTTTATTGCCCTCTATCTGTTGCATTATATTGCGATTCCATGTCAGAAATATCCCCTGAAGTTTGTTCCAATCCATTCTTGTATTCCATATACTCTTTGGCTTTTTAAACAGAATTCAATCTATATCTTTGTTGTTAAAAGGTGACAATGACTCCTTCCAACTTGTGCCAACTAAATGCAATCCTGTTCTGCTTCAAATTATCTATTAGAAAAAAGTTTTTTTTCAACACAAAATTTGAGAGGAATCTCCTAATCTTAAGCAAAATACTTTCGTAAATGGCATCATATTAAATTATTCAGGCCTCCCTCTAAATAGAGGTCTCTAGCTTCTGATTTATTATTTAGGAAGTCCATCCTGTCATTAATCTGCTTAATTTCACCTGAAAACTTATCTAGTCTTTCATCAAATCAGTCCTCAACTTCACAAATGTAACTTTTAAAAATTATATCTACATTTTTGAACATTAAGTAAATTGGGAAAGAATGTTTCTTTTTTGTACTTTTACACGTAGCCAAGGCTCTTATCATACTTTTACATGTAGCTAAGTATGTAGCATATTCTGCTTGTAGAAGATATAATTACAACCAGTGATTCAAAAAAAAAAAAAGAATCCTTTATTTTGTAAGTTCAGCCCACTGTTTCTCAAAAATTTTATTTTCTAGATTCCTTTCATGTGATCTTTTACTGTTAACACAAACTTTCTCTCCTGAGAGGTGAGTGATAAGCAACTACTTTCTTAGTTTATACAATTATAATTCTTTCAAGCCTGGAGTAGGAATGTTATTAATGAAAGGGTTGGCTGACTTGTACCCCCAGGGGCAAAATTCATTACCTTCTGAAATCAACCAACAACCAAGAGAAATACAGAATTTCTTTTTCATTTCTGAAAATACCCTATTTCCATATTTTTAAAAGATTAGCATTATTGATTTTTTGTTTTTCAGCAGAGTAGTTTAGATATGTATGACATGATAATCATAGAATAGTGAAAGCTAGTCCTCATAGTAAGAATATTTGAGGAACGTGGAATATTATTTTCTGGAAAGAAAAAGAAGAAGAGATATTGATTAACAAATGTATAAGTTCCATAGAAGTTAGTTATCCTACTTTGAAAATAATTTTTATCCATAGAACAGCATTTCTCAGATCATTGTTGAATGATATAAAATAAAAATGCTTAAGGCTTTCATTCAATTCCAGTGCATGATTTTAATAAGTTGAAATTAAGAAGTAGATCTCAAGAATGAGAAAAGGACCTACATACACATATATCGTGTTAAGTAATAGAATAGCATATTTTAATAAAATATTGCGGATTACAATGTGTTCTGTCAGGCTCATTGCTTTATTACAATGGTTCTCAACTTTTTTTTCACCACAGACCTCCTTTAAATACTTTTGTGGCCCACAGATCATAGCCACAAACTCCCAAAACCTAACTCAAGATTTAAATCATAACATTTTTAAAGGCTTTGCAGACCCCAGAGGTCTGTGGATCACAGGTTGAGAACCACTGCTTTAATATATTTGGAGAAGTTTAACTCTTAAGGTACTTTTCACTCAGGTAATAGAGGAGGAAATTGAAGATTGATAAAGAAATGCAAGGGTCCTGATGTTTTCCAGATTTCCAGGAAGAAGAGCGTGCATTTCAGAACAATAAAAGACAGTACAATTTAGATACTCTGTGTGGGGAAAAAGGTTGAAAACAGCTCCTCCTTAATAGACACCAGAGTATGTTTTACGATGGAAGAGTCTGCTTTAGTTTGGCAAAATTCTATGAAAAACAAGAAAGAAAGTTGCTCAGAAGAGTCTTGGTATGCCCTTTGTTTGTTTGTTTTTGGAGCCCGTTAAGCCCTGTTATGCAGTTGCTCTTTATCATTTGGGAGTCAGCAACATGCTGCCTTTGCATCTGTAGTTATGATGTACCCATCATGACAGGTAGTCATAAATGCTCTGCCTCACATTAATGTAATTATTGTGGCTTTAAAATAATTCAGAATGTCACAATGTCATTAATTTAACCATGTATTTGATGAAAAACTATTAAACGTTGTTGATTATCATACTAATATGATGCCCACAGTTCATCTTTCAAAGACATTTTCCTTTTCTGGTCTTTCCCATCATTTTTCCTCAGCATTATTCACAGGATGAGAGTTTGATATTTTCCTTTTGCTGGCCTCAATCTGATTGATTGTGTATTTCCTTTATGTTTGCCCTTGTAATGCACACATCACATTTCTTCCCACAGGGATCTTAATCAGAAAAAGTAATGGCCTTTAGCTTTTCTCATTAGCAAAATGGAAAAAACACCATATCCAATCCATTAGAAATAGACTCTTGTAATAAGAGCTTGCTTAAAAAATGGAAGAATGCCAGGCAACATGGTTTCTTACCTTAAAGGATTTCCAGCTGAAAAGAAAAGGAAGAATTTAAACCCTTTACATATAGCAGGCAAACATTTTCAGCTATAATTCATTATATACCGTGTGCATGGCAGGAAATTTGCTTGCTCCTCTTAGGACCAAAACATTTGCAAACTTACTTAGGAAAAAATTCTCTATAAGCACTGGGAAATGTGTATATATAGAGTTGCTGTGTTATTCTCCTTAAGGAAACTTCTGTGAGATCATCAGCAGCATTTAGAAAGACAAAAACACATCATATAATTATAGATTTTATAAAGATAATATGTTCTTCCTGCTGTTCTCCTGAAACTTTATTCAATGTTGTTTTACTTTAGATATTGATAAACTGATTGAAACTTTAACCAGAACACTTACTGCCCACTTATTTCTCTATTAAGCATTTACCAGAAGCATTCTGGCAATTGTGTATCTATTTTAATCCTGTCTGAAATTATTTACAATCAGTGCCCTGAAATTTCAGTGTGGAAGCAAGACACAATTAATTCTTTTCCATAGATTGTTTTCCTTCTCCAGCATCGATTTCATTAAATGCTTCTTTGCATTAAAATTCTTAGCATTGACATTTGTCTTCAGATTGCAGAGGATAGTGCAGGGTGCTGATGCAATCAACTGCATAAATTGGAAATTGTTAGCAGTCTCTGACTGGACTAAATGATGCTGAAACTATTTTCTAAAAATTATGTTGCTTTTGAAGTGTAATATTATATCTTCCAAAGGGAGATAGTCAGTTGATCATCCTGCAGTCTAAAATGCTACTTACTGAAGATGATGATTTCAGCTGCATTAGTAGACTAGATGAAAATCAAGTGCATAGAAAGGCTAAAATTATTTTTATTATTCTATAATAACAAAATTTTGCAAGTGTGATTTTGTTACACTTACTCTTCTTTCTTATACCCCATAGAATTAGGAAGACATCTGCCTAAACTACATCCAAATATTATTGGCTATTCAGAAATTTAAAAATGTTGCAGCCTCTTTCGCCTACGCAGCTGTTCCTCCGTATATCCATCAGGCTCATCTTTCTTGCTCTCAATATAGATGTCCATTTGTGTTAGTCTTTGTATAGTTGTACACATATTGTTGAAAACTATTCACTGGGGGCAAAAACATATTCACTTTGGATAAAGCCTAATCATTGAAATAAAATAGGCTGCTTTAGAACAATTTCAGCATCCTCCTCACTATTGTTTTAATGGTGGATGGTACTATAAAACAGATCTGTCAGTGGCTCCTCCATGATAATCAACAGAAGGATGCCTAGGTTCTTTCAGGTAAAATGTGAAAAGGCCTGCTGGTTAGAGTATTACTGAGTATTATGGTGTCTGTTAATCTAATGGGATAAACAGTGGTAGAATGCTTATGTCAAATGCTATGCAGTATTTTCAGAATTTTGTATCATTTTAACAAATAATAGTGGCTACTATATTAAAAATAAACAGCAGTCAGATCAGATAATAACAAGACCTGCAAACAAGAACTTGTTGGATCATAAAATAAAACAAAGTCATAGAAAATGAAGAAGCTATAATATTCCTTAGAATAACTTTAGAAATAGAACGTTTGTGGCAAAAGAAAGCAAAGATGGTGCCAATAGTAATAGATGCCTTGGGTGCAATCCCAAAACATCTGGACCACCACAGGAATACCATCAGCATTGGCAGAATCACTATCAATCGGTTGCAAAAAGCAGCTTTATTTAGACAACCTACTTTCTGCAACGATACTTTCAATACCATCAAACATCCAGATCTTCCTATTCCAGGTCCTTTAAAAGGACTTGATAGGTGAAAATGCCAAATGCAGTCAGAACATCTGTCTGTCTGACCGTGCAATGAACCATAATTTTGTAGTCCTATCAGCACTCTTGAATACCTATGTATCAACCAGGCAGAGGCTGGATTGTGTGTTTTCATGACTGAAAATATTCAATTTTATTTTAACCTGCCCCAAATCATTTATATATTCATAAGTTTATTTCTTTCTTAGTCTATAAAAATGTTATTTTAAAAATGGATATGCATTATTACATATTACAACCATATCAAAAATATAAAACAAAAATAAAATACAGAATCTAATTCCAGGGTAAAATAGATAAAAGAAGATATAGTAATAAAATATATATGAGGTAAATACAGAGATTAAACATTGAGGTAAGTAAATTACCTTTACAAGTTACCCAATCTGTTCAATCAGATCAACTGTCTTAACTATAAATATAGCAGTTCTGCTCATGTTGCATATATTAGAACCCAGGAGAAAAAGGATAATCTGCGATTCAGATCCCAACGGGCTGTTCTTTCAAGAAGTGACATTAAAAATTTAAACCTAAAAAGGGCATATAATTGAGAATCCAACAAAACATGAGCAATGTCTTTGATGACCAGACACCACAAATACATACCCTCTCATGACATGGCAGGTGTGGAAGCGCATGTATTTGGCTATGGAATTCAATAACTCAAATCTGGCTCTAGATTCTTGAGAATTGCAGGTATTTTTCATATTGAAAAAATAGTTTTGTTCTTAGCCAACCATCTAAGAACTATTTTTAGCCAATAATTCCATGTCAGTTTGAGTACTGATTTCTAGGACTCTCTGTTTAAAAATTTCCTTTGCCAGGGAGGCAGTTGAGAATGTTGAATAGAAAACCATGCAGTGAATTAACTTTAGTAAATTGACTTATTCAGGAATTGGTCTGAGCCACATTTATCTGTTTTGTTAAACATTTTTGGGTAGTATATCAGGGACATTATTATATTAATAGGAGTGAAACAGTTTTTTTAGGAATTATTTTTCTGATTTTGAAAAAGGTAAATAATATCAGACCAATTTAATTTTAGAATAAGAGAAAATCAGGAAATACCTGAGTGTAGATTAACTATAGACAGTTTAAAAAACTTCTTGGAAGAAGGCTATAGCAAATCTATAAAATACAAATACTGTGTTTTACTGGCAAGAAAGCTACATCCATATGCCTAAAATATGTTTCACGAGGAGTCACACTCAGTTTGATACCTTTAGTGCTTTTTCTCCTAATTCACATAAACAGTGAATGGATGATTATATACCAAGATATATATGTACTGATGAAATATATATTGTAGTTAAAATATCAGTCACTAGTAAAATAGCTACTGTATTTTGGCAGCATACATGGGCCAGCACTGTCAAGTAAAATGATTTTCAGTCAACAGTGTAAAATAGGTAAGATATAAAGAACCAGATCAATAGAGCTGGTTCTCAGATTGTATTTTAAAATTATGAATGAATTCTTACTTGTTAAATAGAATTTCATTAAGTAGGATTAGTTGTGCCCCATTTTAATATTTGATGTTTCCATATAATTTTATGATTCTTAATTGCATTTTATAATGCTTTGATTGTTTATACTCATTCATTATATACTAATTTCCACAGTGTATTTTTAGACATTTTAATTCTACATTAGAATTATTTTTTATTTTCCTGTATTGTAATATGATTGCATATTGCCCAAAATGTTACTGCTGATAGGTGGAAGAAAGGAAAAAAGGGTATCTAAATATTAATCAAACAGTAAAACAATCTAGCTAGCATAGTAAATGTTGGAATCTCGATTCAAAATATAAGTTTACACAGTATTCAATTTCCTTCTCTTTTCCATTAGTTTATGTTCTTCACAATTCAATACATAAGATTTCAAGTAATCAAATTTTATATCTATCTAAAAATAACTATATAATGAAATACAAAATTCATTAGCCTCTATTATGATTAAATACAAAAATATTCAAAGTAGAAATAATTTTTAAAAATGTTCTACGTAAATTATATTACTTAAGAGCTGTGGTGGTGCAGTGGTTAGAATGCAGTATTGCAGGGTAATTCTGCCAACTGCCTGCAGTTCAATCCTGACTGGCTCAAGGTTGACTCAGCCTTCTGTCCTTCCAAGGTCAGTAAAATGAGGACCCAGATTGTTGAGGGCTATATGCTGACTTTGTAAACTGCTTAGAGAGGGCTGTAAAGCACTATGAAGTGGTATATTGTTAAGGTCTATTGCTACTTAATTAACTACTTAATTTTCAAATATTTTGTGTGATCTATATGGCTGCAAAGGGAAAATAAATAATTATGTCTAGTATTTTGTAACATAATATCACCTTTATTTTTTATACTTATATTATTTGTAAAATTAAAAGTTTTTTGAATTCGCAATTTTTGATGAGTTTTGATGAAAGGCCAACATTATTCCAGAGTGTGTTCTTCTACTATATAAGAAAAAAATTCCTCAGCAATCTTGATAGATAATCCTGCAAGATTCAAGGAAAATCCTATTCAAAATGAGAGCAAAACTTGACTTCAGTGAAAATGTTGAATAAAAATATATTTGGCAGAAATTATTCATTAATTCTATTTATAAACATGCTTTTCTTTTGGGAGCTAATGGAGGAATTTAGAGCACCCCTTCCTCCCATTTTTACAACAAATCTGTGAAGTTATGCTGCATTAAAAGAGAGTGACTGCTAAGGATGACTATTCTTAGTCATATATTTTTAATCACACTACTTTGCTTTTTAGGTGTCTGATCTATATCATTTCTCTAGCAACCCAGACAGTCTCATATGGTTATATTAGTAATGTAATGTTGACACTGAGATTGTAAGAGCATTAAAAAAAATCTAAGAGGAATACTGCATATGCAAATATCATTAACATTGTGACACAAAATATGTTTATCAACTTGTCCATGGCACAAACGATCATAGTAAAATAGTAAATAGTAAAATCAACATCAATTTTCATATCAGAATTTGTCATAAACTCCTCACACATCCTCCACTCCAAATAGCTATTTTTGGAAAGCTGTGAAAGTATAATTTTCCTAGATTGTAAGACTTTGTGAACTCTAAACTTTAGATTGAGAGCAAATATGTTCTAGTTAAGATCTTTAGATTAGTTTGCAAAGTCAAAAATCTTGATTATTTTGTTTCTATACAATCAATTAACAACATTGATTAACAATAACTGAAACTGTAAAAGTGCTAATGAGCTTGTCTTCACATATTCTACAACCTGATGTCATACCAATAGAATATTATTTATTTATTTATTATCTACCTCACTCAACATGAATGAAATAAAAAAATGTGGATATTAATGTATCTCTGCATTGTGAAAATAATTATGGGAATCATCAGAACACTGATGTAACTTATTGAACAAGAGAAAGCATTCTTTCTGCTGAAGTTCACCCTTCATCAATTAAATATAGCTGCTTCTCCTCATTGCTGCTTCATGCTGATTGGCACCAGTAACAAAAATAAAGAAGGGGAACTGTGGGATGATTAAAATAAGGAAAGGCAACTGTGGAGTGCAAGTAGAATGGAGAATAGATTGGTAGAAGGCAAGTCTCTATTTCCATGGTTCTGAGGATATCTTGTCACTGTATCTTCTAATTCTGGAACTAGAACTGAGCATGTAAAACCCCAGGTATTTTCGATTAAAATGGAATAGTTCCAACCTAAATTTGCTAATAAATCAGAAAAAAATCATTGAAAAAAAATCAAAACAGGGAAGGAAGATCACTTTCTTTTCTTTTTTATTCTCTCTAATCTTTGGATGAATTGAGATTTTATGTATTGACAAATACATTGTTGCATCAGTCTAATTGGTTTCCCAATTTATAAAATTATTTTGTTCATTAAAATTGAAAATGAAATGAAAAATAAGAAAAAAATCCAGATGCATTCCAACCTTTGAGATTATAGTTTTCACTACAGCAGTTCTTTGGTTTCAAGAACTATTATGAAAGTCAAAGCATGACTGTCTCAATGAACAGAATAGTTATCCCTAGTTAAGATAGGGGTACTGTTTATGTATATTGAATAACATTCATAAAACAGTATATTCTGATTTATAGGTCCATCAAAGTGAGCTGTTTGAATTAATTTAGAAGACCCTTGTGCAGCATGTTTAAACTAGAGTTAATGTTTAAAACCCTAACCATTTACAGTGCTGATAATTTTAATTAGCAAATTTGGCCTCTATTTTAATAGTTTCCAAATTCATCACACACATTTGGAGAACATTAAGATCTTCAGTACAACAGATAAAAGATATTAGCTGACAGCTATGAATATTTTGTCAGTGACTAAAGCTTGAATGCAATTGTAGCAAAGCAAAGGTATGTTGGGATCTGACAAGTTAAGGCCAATAAGACATTGAAAGAATTGAGTAATTTGTTGCCTCCAGCAAAATTCTTCTATAAGTAACACAGAAAGGGAGTAATGCTATACAAGTGTCAAAAAAATCCCCACTTCTAATTAAGGACATTTCAATAGGTCTTGAGGGCAAGAATTTTCAGAAGGATATCTGGAAACTAAAAACAATTCATCCATAGAAAATATTCAAGTGAACAGTTTAAGATTTAGGGAGGGTGGAACTCTGGAACATCTGTTTCCTTTATTCTTTTATTCTTTCTGCTCTTTTTTTCTCTCTGGGTATTTAGCTATGTAGCTATTCTCATTTTTAAAAAGTTGCCAGATAGAATGGATGAAACTACCATGTTATGCATATACTGTACATAGTTCAATTCAAGTAGCGGCAGACTTTTAATTGGATCACATTTATGCAAATTGCATGTAGAGATCACAGTATTCCTTCAGCATTTCCAAGTGTCTTCTAGAATGAACACTACATTTTTAAGAGCCAGCAGAACAACTTCTCTCTTAAGCAGCTATCATCATGCAGCTCCATTCACACATTCCCTCCTTGGAGGCTTTTAACCAGCCAAGAGGACATAAATCTAAAACACAAGCACATGCACCCATAGTACTGAAGATCTTGTCTACCTCTTTAGGAGTAGCAGATTCAAACTCCTCCTAGATATCATTACAAGACTGTGCCTCAATCTTCAATGAGTTGTTCACCTAGAGTCCAGCTCAGAGCAAATCTGAGTGGTTTAATTCATTAGGTGTCAAGAACAGTTCTTACAGTTATCCTGTAGATAATTTACTGACCCAGGAGGAACTGGGTTGTTCTGGTTGATAGCCAAAGAACACAATAAGAGCAAAGAAATAAACATGTTCTGTCTCTTTTATTGTCCCAAGATAAATTCCAATAAAGCTCTAACTTTTCTCCAGTTGAATTCACTTTTTGTTTTCCTCCAGTGTTAATCTAGGCACCTCCTCTGCCTATCCTGTCATCTTCAAGAACCCTTGCTGAATCCTACTGAATTGGACAACTTTCACCGGGTCTATAACAACTTGCCACATTCAATTTGCTGTGGCCATCTTGCCATGGCCAACTTGCCACAGCCATCTTGTTACAGCAAACTCACCATGCCCATTTTGCCACGGCGGATAATATTTATTGGGTTGAGTTGCCCCATGTGGAATTGTTGGCCATGAGTTGTACACAGCTAGTTGTTCCATAGCGAGTTGGCTGTGGTGGATTGGCTGTGATGAAATGGCCATGCTAAGATGGCTGCACTGAGATGGCCATGGCAAGATGGCTATGGCAAGTTGGCCATATTAAATTGTCACATTCTGACTTTCACCAGTCTCCAATCTTCCTTTTTTAGGGAAAGTTGTTGAGAAGATAGCTGCCCTACTATTCCATGGAATCCTAGAGAAAGTAGTTTATTTAGATTCTTTTAGTCTGCTTTCTAGCCAGATTGTAGTACTGAAATGCTGGTAGTACTGAATGATATTCATCAGAAAAATGGCTTATCTTTGGTGAAGTCAGAATGGGTGAATGCTACCATTCTGCTCTTTTTGACATCTTAGTCAGTACCATTGACCATGGTATCCTTGTGAACCAGTTTAGGGGATTGAGAGTGGGGATACTGTTTGCTTTTCTCTCGCCTTCATAGCTGCTTCCAGTTGGTGTTTCTTGGGTTTCCTCAGAGCTCTGATTTTACTCCCTTCTCTTTAACTTCTGTATGAATCCTCTGAGAGAGGACATCTGTCTGATGGAGTGCAGATTCCTGCACCTGGTGGCTGTGGCTGTGGCCATTCCTGCACCTGATGGCTGTGGGTACCTTGATGGGGAAGAATAGGTTTCACATCAATCTTGCTAAAACAGAGGGCCTATGGGTTTGGGTACTTGATTTATAGAATTAGAAAGTTTCCAACCTTGTGTATGGGGTGGAACTATACAATTGGGGTTTCTTCCTGAAGTCACAGGAATTGGATGATAGCTTTGAAAAGGGCAACCTTTGCACAAGTTATTTATATGTGTCAATGAGCCACTTCATGGATTGGGGGCACTTGCTTATGGCCATTCATACCTTAGCTACCTCCCAACTCAATGGTTACTATATACCTTATAGAATGCAGTGTGCAGGTAGTTATGGGTACTTTTCAGTATGCCCATGTGTGACTCCAATACTTTGTATCTCAGCCATTCAAAGTAGCAATTAAAGGTGCTAGTTGTCTTCTTTAAAACCTCATATGGCATAGGATCAAGTTACTGAAGGTACCATCTTTGCCTAGGATACTTGCTGTCCTATATCTTGTGATAGGGAAGCTACGGTCTGGGTCACTTCATTAAAATAATGCTATCTTATTGGACTCAAGATTTTCATCAATTTCTCGATGATGGCTCTCATCTTTCAAAACAATCTTTTTTTAAAAAAAAAATTCCAGTTTTACATTTACATATTTGAAAAATAGTATGGGGGCTGGGTTGGTTCATAATTCAATAACATACAAATTTATTTAGTACAAATCACAAACTATTACATTCAATATTTCCTCTCTTTTTCCCTTGGTATTTACCATCTCGCATTTAAATTAATACAATTCTTATTATATCAATTTAATACAAATAGCTTTCTTACATTTATCAATAATTTTTAGTTTATACATATCTTTTAACATTCAATCTTTTTAGACAATCAATGTCCTGGTAAGTTTTTCCCAATTTTTAGTTTCCCATAAATATTTAAATTTAACGTTTAATAAGTTTCCAAATTTTAAATAATCCCAATTCCCTTTATCACAATTCATCCCTGGATCTTACATCAGCTGGTTAATAATACAATATAATATTCTTATTTTTATGGTAATTTCCAAATATCTTAAATTTAATAACCAAAATTTCTCTTATTTCAACATTTAATACTTCCTCTTTTTTCTCTCAGTATCTACTAGATACTGAAAATAAACACAAGGCCGGTCATAAAGGACTCAAATGTCTATACACCAATGCACAGAGTATGAACAGCAAACAGGGTGAACTAGAAATTCAGGTTAATGAGGGCAGATATGATATTGTTGCACTTACGGAAACATGGTGTGATGAAACCCATACATGGAACACACAGCTAGAGGGATTTAAATTATTCAAAAGAAACAGACCAAATAAAAGAGGAGGTGGAGTTGCTCTCTATATAAGAAATAACTATATCTCTACAGAAATAGAGCACAACAATGATAAAAACTGTCTTGAATGTATTTGGGTCAATATAAAAGGGGGAAAAAATGACATTGTCATAGGTGTATACTACAGGCCACCCAGCCAAACAGAGGAAATAGATGGACTTTTTGCTAGTCAGCTAACTAAAGTATGTAGGAAGCACATCACAATAGTAATGGGGGACTTTAACTACCCTGACATCAACTGGGAGACAAACTCTGCACCAAGTGGTAGATCAAATAGGTTCCTAACAAACCTGGCAGACAATTTTGTCTCCCCAAAAGTAGAGAAGGGAACTAGGGGATTAGCCATTTTGGATCTAATTCTCACTAACAGAGATGAAATGATAGAAGGTGTTGAAGCCATAGGAACCCTGGGAGGAAGTGATCATGCAATATTGGAATTCAACGTTATGGAAGCAATAGAACACAGTCAAACTAGAGTCTTGGACTTCAAGAGAGCTAATTTCAATAAAGTTAGAGAGGGCTTGGGAAGGATTCCATGGATGAAAATCCTCAAGGAGAAAACAACTCAAGAAGCTTGGGAAATTTTGAAAAATGAGATAATAAAAGCCCAGTCTAGCACAATACCAACAAAGAGGAAAAATAACAGCTCTCAAAAGAAACCAGCATGGCTGCATAAAGAACTCTCTGACAAATTGAAAGATAAAAAGGACAAGTATAGAAAGTGGAAAGAGGGGCACATAACTAAGTCAGAATACCAGCAAATAGCTCGAGCCTCCAAAGATGAAGTGAGGAAAGCCAAGGCTCAAAATGAACTAAGTAAGGCTTGCGACCAAAGTCAAAGATAACAAAAAAAAGCTTCTTTCAATATGTAAAAAACAAGAAAAAAGTGAAGGAACTAATTGGTCCATTAGTGGGTGAAAGTGGCAAGAAGGTGACAAGCAACAGGGAGAAAGCAGAACTATTTAGCTCGGTTTTTGCATCTGTCTTTACACAAAGGGAAAAAACAGACCAACCTATCGAAAATAGTGCCATAAAAAACAGAATAGAAACGCAAGTTAAGATAGGCAAGAAAATGGTAAGTGAGCACCTGTCCAGCCTAGACGAATTCAAATTGCCAGGACCAGATGGATTACACCCCAAGGTTCTCAAGGAACTGGCAGATGTAATCTCAGAACCACTGAACTATATTTTTCAAAGATCCTGGAGCACAGGGGAACTACCAGAGGACTGGAAAAGAGCTGATATAGTTCCCATCCTCAAAAAAGGAAAAAAAATGGACCCAGGAAATTACAGACCTATCAGCCTGACCTCAATACCCAGGAAGATCCTGGAAAAGATAATCAAACAACAAATCAATGAACACGTAGAGGCAAACAAAGTCATTACTAAAAGCCAACATGGGTTTGTCAAAAATAGATCATGCCAGACAAACCTTATTGCATTCTTTGACCAAGTGACAAAATTAGTGGATCAGAGGAATGCTGTGAACATAATTTACTTGGACTTCAGTAAGGCATTTGATAAAGTAGATCACAACCTACTACTTGACAGCACCACCACCAGATGGATCCGTAGCTGGCTGACCGGTCGTACTCAGCATGTGGTCCTCAATGGAACTGCATCTACATGGAGGGAAGTGTGTAGTGGGGTGCCCAGGGCTCTGTTCTGGGCCCAGTGCTCTTCAATATCTATATCAACGATTTGGACGAGGGGATAGATGGGGAATTCATCAGATTTGCAGACAACACCAAGCTGGCAGGAATAGCCAACACTCCAGAAGACAGGCTTAAGATACAGAAGGATCTGGACAGACTTGAACACTGGGCCATATCTAACAAAATAAAATTCAATGGTGAAAAAAGCAAGGTTCTACATTTAGGCAAGAAAAACCAAATGCACAGGTATAGCATAGGGGGTACCTTGCTCAATAGTAGTAACTTGAGAGGGACCTCGTAGTCCTAGTAGACAATCACCTAAATATGAGCCAGCAGTGTGCTGCAGCTGCCAAAAAGGCCAACACAGTGCTAGGCTGCATTAGCAGAGGGATAGAATCAAGATCACGTGAAGTGTTAAACCACTTTACAATGCCTTGGTAAGGCCACACTTGGAATACTGCATCCAATTTTGGTCACCGCGATGTAAAAAAGATGTTGAAACTCTAGAAAGAGTACAGAGAAGAGCAACAAAGATGATTAGGGGACTGGAGTCTAAAGCATATAAGGAACGGTTGCTGGAATTGGGTATGTCTAGTTTAATGAAGAGAAGGACGAGGGGGGACATGATAGCAGTGTTCCAACATCTCAGGGGCTGCCACAAAGAAGAGAGTGTCAAGCTATTTTCCAAGGCGTCTGAAAGCAGGACAAGAAGCAGCGGGTGGAAACTAAACAAGGAGAGAAGCAACCTAGAACTAAAGAGAAACTTCCTGACAGAACAGTTAACCAGTGGAACAACCTGCCTCCAGAAGCAGTGAATGCTCCTACACTAGAGGTTTTTAAGAAGAGACTGGACAGCCATTTGTCCGAAATGGCATAAGGTTTCCTGCCTGAGCAGGGGGTTAGATGGACTAGATGACCTCCAAGGTCCCTTCCAACTTTATTATTATTATTATTATTATTATTATTATTATTATTATTATTACTACTACTACTACTACTATCTTATATTTAATAATTTTTATTATTACCACTAAATAAAAACATACTTGTTACATTCATCAGTACATTTCGTGTGTGTGTGTGTGTGTGTGTGTGTGTGTGTAGCCTTTATATTCAATATTCAAATTTAACTATTAATGTTTATATTTCCAAGTCCTAAACTCATAACAATTTCTAATAGTCAAGGTACACATCTTATTTATTTTGAGAATATTCTGTTTTAATTCTCATTAGTAAGTCAAACCCCAATTTTCTTCAGTCTTATTCTAGCTTTCTTTTTTTGCCAAATTGTCTTCCATGTCTATGCTTTTGAGTCATCAAATAAATCTCCCTGTGTTATTATGTATGTTGTTTGATGTAGAAAAAACCATCCAATCACCATTTTTTTGAGAGGACTAACAAATTGTCTCTCTATTTTTCCATCTTGATGTAGCTGTCTTAAATTGTTTATCTTCTCTTCAATCTGTTGTTCTTCTTGATCCTCAGGTTTCTTCTGATTTATGTAGAAAATCTTTTCCCTTTTCCATTTTGTCAGTCCCTTTTCTGGGTTTTCCATTGATTGTACTTGTTGATTAACTGACTCCTCAGTCTTAGTATTTAATTGGTCCATTTTTTTCTGTTATATTCTGTGTAGTTGATTTTTCAGTTGTAATCAAAATTTGAGTTTGTGTATCTGGGCTGACATCCCGTTCTATTCTGTAACCTCTTATTTCTTCAGTAGCTGTAAGAATAGTTTGATAAGTTGCTTTCAGTATAAAGAGAATCTGTTCAGAGAATATAAAAAAAATTTCAGTGAGTATGGAACACAGCTGGACTTCACTGCTGAAAAGTGTCTCAGGGTTATAAGTCTTATCTATTGTCTAGACTAGGGTTTTTCAACCTTTCATAGATTGTACCATTTTTAGGACATGACAATATTTGAGTACCACCAGTGCTTAGCAAGTTGTCAAAAACTTGATGACTGAAAAAGGGGTGGGTGGGTTTTGCTGATTAGATTCATTTGTTTTTATAGAAATGGCTCGTTTATAATATTATGGAAAAGTAAAAAGTTGAGGTTCAGTGTTAATGCTTCCTTCTACTGCAACAGAGGAAGTCTGTTCTTTTTCCCTTCTCCTTCTCACTTCCCCCCCTTTTTCTTCCCCACTGTGTCCTACTATTTGCTTTTGTATTTTTGTATTTTATTCTATAATCTAATAAAATATTACAAACTGTAGAAAAAAAGAAAAAAATACCAGTTTTAATTTCTTCGGTGACTGTTCCTTTGCTGAATCACTTTCCCATTGCACTGACAAATGTATGATGAATTTATCCATGTTTATTAATATGTACCACTACCAGCTAGTTCAGGGGTCTTCAAACTTGGCACTTTTAAGACTTGTGGACTTCAACTCCCAGAATTCCTCAGCCCTCGTGGCTGGTTGAGGAATTCTGGGAGTTGAAATCCACAGGTCTTAAAGTTGCTAAGTTTGTAGACTCCTGAGCTAGTTGGTCAGCCCTTCTTCCTCTCTCCCTTCTGAGCTCTTTCACAGTGTAGTAAAAATGCACCCCCCAATCCCTTTTCTGTATCTTTAAAGACACAGGGATCAAGTGCAAAGCAAGAAACACAAACTCTAGGTTTTTTTCTCTTTAAGCTGCCTCAGGCATGTCACGTGTCACAATGTGGCAATCCTAGACTGAAAGGCTCCGGCAATTGTGAAAAGCTTTAGCTTTAAATTAAGCCTGTTTACCTTCAAAGAAAACTTTCTAAAAGCCATAGACAGACTCAGTTAAAGGGGGTAAAACTAATTACATTTGTTTAAAGGGATTAAACTTTTTCTGTTGTCTTTTTTCCCTTCCCCTGTCCAAACCACCTCCTTTTATAGCCTCTCCTCCCCCCCTTTTCAGTTCACCTCCAGCTCTGTGCTGCTTTTGAAAGTACCAATCAGCTGGAGCCAATCAGTTGGAGCCCTGCCTGGGGCTTCTGCCGAGCCCAGACAGTCATGCAGCTGTGGCTGCCTCGCTTGGCTTGCTTAGGCTCATTCCCCTCCCCTGCTATACTTGGCCAGCAGTCGCATACCTGTCACATGGCAAAGTACCACAGGTGGTACGCATACCACCGGTTGAAAAGCCCTGGTCTAGGCTGCCAGCCAAGTCTCTTTTAAATAATAACAGTTATAATATCAGGTTTAGCCAGAAGATGTCACCCCTATATTTAAATTTTTTCTTTAGTGCCGAAGTTTTTATAATCTTTTCAGTTTTACTTCTTTTTTATAAGTAAACATCCAGATCTTCAGTAAGAGTAGAAAGTCTTTTAATCCAGAAACTTTAAGAAATAAAATTCCAATTAGGATCAGGTTATTTTTGCAATATTTTAAAAGACTACCCTGGATAGTCAGTCACCGCTGTTTTTAGAGGGAGGAGTAAAATCTCCCTTCCCTCTCCACAGGGGAGAAAGTACTTAAGGCAGCTTATGCAGGTAAAGAAAATAGTTAGGATTTAAGAGAGGTAGTTAGGATTTAAGAGAGGTAGGATTTAAGAGAGAGCCAGTCTTGTCCGCGCTACCTTAAAATTGCTTGATGGTAAGTGTGACTTCGGCTGTCTGCAGCCTAGTGACGAGCCATATTGCTATGGCTGGTCTTTCGTCCGCTGGTTTGGAGGGCTGCCCTGGATCAAACGGAAGAGCTACCTCCCTCCCTCAATCTAATGGGGATCCCCTCCTTACTGGTTGCCCCTACAGGGCAACTTTTGACCCTTTCCAGGGTCCCCCAGCGAAGTGAAACTGAAAATGGAAGGCAGAGCTTACCTTCCAATATCCATATCACCTGCCTCGGCAAACCGGAAGTCCCAAAGCAATCTTCCTGACATTTGGTTGGTATTCTAGCTTTTAGAAAGCTGTCAAGATTTGTTTTTTTCCCAAAGCATTTGGGTCACTGGAGTTCTTATTAGTTGTTAATTGGTGAATTAGTTCTGATTAGATGTTATTGCTGTTTGAATCACATTTTATTGTTTATTGTTTCATTTTTGTTGGTGAAATAATAATAATAATAATATAAGCACCACTTGAATACCATTGGCATTGACAAATTCACTATTAGTCAATTGCAAAAGGCGGCCTTACTAGGAACTGCTTCCATCCTGCGACGATATCTGTAATACCATCAAACATCCACATCTGCCTATCCCAGGTCCTGGGTAAGGACTCGATAGGTAGACAAAATGCCAAATCCAGTTTGAACATCTGGCTGACTGTGCAATGATAATAATAATAATAATAATAATAATAATAATAATAATAATAATAATAAAGTTGGAAGGGACCTTGGAGGTCATCGAATCCAACCCCCTGCTCAAGCAGGAAACCCTACACCATTTCGGAAAGATGGCTGTCCAGTCTCTTCTTAAAAGTTTTAAAAAATAAAATATGGATTATGTATTTTGTGGTTTTGCTTTGTTTTGCTTTGTTTTGCTTTGTTGCTCAGAGTTACTTTGGTGGAGTTGGATAGTCATATAAATGTTTTAAATATACTCTGGTTTCTCTTCAGAACATATAAATGTTTATACATGTGTGTTTGTATGTGGGTAGGTGTGTACATGTGTATATAAAAATGACAATTAAAATCAGTAAATCTGTGCCAAAGAAAACATGCTGAAATATTGTATTTAACTCTAACCTCCAGACCATTTACTAAAGAGAGTAATTATGGTGTGAGACATTTCTTTCTCTTACTTTTCAGATCAAGTATCAATGGGAGAAAAATCTTTAGATCATAATCATATTGTGTTGTGCATGATATTTTTAAATTCTTGAATATGTAACTCTTAGGGGATTTCAGCTTTTTCTCTCATTCTATAAAAGTGAAAATATGTAGAAATTAAGGCATTATTTTTTTATTAATGCTTTAATGTTTGGGATTTTTTTTCTGTTCCTTTTTTTCTACTCTGCCATCAGAGATTAACTTTTCAAAGTCACCTGACCAAGCTAAGGAAGAAATGTATAGTCTTCCAGGTTCTAGTCTAGCACTTTAACCATTACACCAAACCAGCTGTCAATGCTGGGTGTCTCAGAAGAGAGACTCATTGGTACTAATGGATTCTTCTTTCTAAATCAAACAGTAAACATGTGAGAGGAGCTATTTGGGATTTTAGAAAATAACATACATTTTTCTATATTATAGTCCTGATGAAAACCTTTTCCATGTCTGCAATTCATCCATATTTTTTTGAAAAATGCAATAATTGTTAACAGCAAACCCAGATTTGGCCCTAGGTTTAAAGAAATGGTAAAAATCTGCACATAGTTGGTTTGAGCCAAGCAATTTAAAGCAATTCTGCACTAATGATTTTCAGTTGGAGAGAAAGCAGCTAATGAGTCATTTTCCTGCTGAAATCAATGGAACTTTTAAAAGCCTCAGTGTATTAGCCCATTATTTATTACAGAAAATAACTTATATGTTTATGTTTATTATAAGACTAGTATAAAAATAGTTCTGCTACAGAACTGTTGTTGTATAAAATGCTTACTGCTAGTTAGCAATATTGATTGAAGTTTATTTAATCATAATAAAGGTATTACATGCTGTACTTTTAAAGAATTTTTTTTATTTACAACTGCTACCTCACCTGCTGCTGTTCAAAAGATTTGGAGTCATAATACCGTGTGAAATTCAATCCTGTATATAATTAAGTACAGTATATTGACCATTTCAGTGAGTTCAGCAAGATTGACTTTCTTTTTTTTTCTTTCCTTTGTGATATAGCTGAAATAAATAAATAAATAAATTTGGGCTGCACCAGGATATAATATTCAAAGCATAGTTCCATATCTCATATCCTGGGATTAACTTTGGGCATCACGTTTCAAGAAGGATTCAGACAATGGCATAAAGAAAAATCAGAGGAAGTGCAAATGTTCAATCTTGAGAGAACATTCTTCAAATATTTGAAAGGATATCATACAGGAGGACATGGTCTATTCTTCATTTTTCCAGTGTCCATGACACAAAATAATGCATTTAAATTATAAGAAGGCAGAATATGGTTAAATGTTAGAAAAATATTCTAGCTTGACATAGAATCAGTTACCCAAGAGATGGAGGCCTCCTGTGCAATACATATGTTCAGGTAGAAGTTAGATAGCTCTCAGTCAGAATATTTTAACTGCACTGACCAAAGCAATTGTATTCAATGATCTAACCTGTTCTTCCAATTTTAGGATGCTCTGGTTATACAATAATGATCATTTCTTCTTCTTCCAGTATATGACGGCTGCGGCACCTATGCAAGGGACCTATATTCCCCAGTACACTCCTGTGCCTCCAACAGCTGTCCCTCTTGAAGTAAGTCTATCTTGTCTATTTTTATGCAGGTAAAGTCTATATTGTTTTACTCATTTGGATAAAAACCTCAAGAATTTTAAAAGATGGAATAACTTTTTTTAAAAAAGTCTCTTTGAAGAAATATGTTCATGTTTGGTTCTTGTTTTCATCCAATACAAGATAGAATATTCCCTGGATAGATTGTTCCTCATAGGTTGGGAAATAGTAAAATGCCACCTCTTAGACTGCAAACTCGCAGGAGAAAAGGCTTCAAAGAATAGTTTGATTCCATCATACCATAATGACACGACCCACTAGCAACTGCTAAAGCCAAGAGCTACCAGAAATGACAGGACTTGGGGGAAAAAAAGGAAAACTTCCCTCTTCAATATGCAGACCTGGAGGATGCCCACTGACCAAGTACTTTTTCATCCTCAATGAAGAAATTGTTCTCTCTCCCCCCCCCCCTTGGAAATGAAGCCTGATGATTAAAGTCCCAGGAAGTCCCCTATCCTTGGTCCCACAGATCACAAACTCCTCAGAGAACTATCATGCGGATTCTGCTGCTCTTCAGCTTGATCAAGCCTTCTAGGCAATCCCTAAGAGAGGAAAAATAAAACATGTTCATTTTTAAAGTTGTATATGTGAGTTTTGGTTTATCACAACTTCACTACAGGCTACTTTTCACCCAAAGATATATGATACTGTATATATAAATAGATAAATATGATACAGAGTGGGCTTCATAATTTGGTCCTGAACTTTGTATTCCATAGAGTAGATTCACTTGCCACTCTTTTAATAGTTAAGAAAGCTTTTATTCTGTAAATAAAATTTAAATCAACAAAAACTTTGCATTATTGCCTGTATCTCTGAACCACCAAAAAAGATATTTCAATTTATGTCAATAACATGATAGGGCAGGGAGTAAAACCTGCTATATTGAGAAAAGATGAATAGAATAGAACAGAACAGAATAGCTTAATTCATTCTTTGCATTTGTCGTCACACAAATCTACCAAAAACATAACCATAAAAGAATACAAGAATATAAATTAAAATAAGTGAGAAAATGATAAGAGAACACCTAGATGAATTTAGATGATCTGACAGATTACATCCCAGAATTCTGAAGAAACTGGTAGATGTGATCTCAGAATTATTGAACCATATCTTTCAAAGATACTGGAGCACTGGGAGAGGTCTGGAAAAGAGAGCTGATGTTCAGAAAAATGGGGGAAAAGCAGATCCAGGAAACTATAGACTAATCTGCCTGACATCAATAGCTGGGAAGATCCTGGAAAAGATAGTCAGACACAGATCTGTGAACACTTAGAAGCAAGCAAAGTTACAACCAGAAGCCAACACGGGTTTGACAAAAACAGATCATGCCAAACAAATCTTATTTCATTTTTTGACAAAGTGACAAAATTAGTGGACCCACCAAATGCAGTGGACATAGTATACTTGGATTTCAGTAGACCACAACCTACTTCTTGGAAAGCTAACAAAAATGTGGGATAGACAACATCATCACCAGAAGGATTTGTAACTGACTGACAAACTGCACTGAATGTGTAGCCCTTAATGGAATTATATCTACATGGAGGGAAATAAGCAACGTTCCATTTTATGCCCAGTACTCTTCAACATTTTAATAAACAATTTAGATGAGGGAATAGAAGAGTAACTCATCAGATTTGCAGATGACTGCAAACTGGCAGGAATAGCCAACATCCCAGAAGACAGGCTTAAGATCCAGATGGATCTTGACATACTTGGACACTGGGCCCTATCAATAAAATTCATGTAGATAAAAGTAAGGTTTTACACATAGGCAAGAAAAACCAAATGGACAGGTAAAGCTTAGGTGAAACCTGGCTCAATAACAGTAACTGTGAGAGGGATCTTGGAGTCCTAGTGGACAATCACTTAAATATGAGCCAGCAGTGTGAGATAGCAACCAAAAAAGATTAAGAGAGGAATAGAATCACAATCACACCTTATAAAACCTTAGTACGACCACACTTAGAATACTTCATCCAGTTTGGGTATTCACATAAAAAAGATTTTGAGACTTTGGAAAGAATGTAGAAAAGAGCAACAAAGATGATGAGGGATCTGGAGGCTAAAACATAAGAAGAACAGTTGCAGGAATTGGGTATGTCTAATCTAGAGAAAAGAAGGACTAGGGGTGATATGATAGCAGTGTTCCAATATTGACAGGCTGCTACAAAGAAAGGGTCAACCTATTTTCCAAAGTGCCAGAAGCAAGACAAGAAACAATGGAAGGAAGCTAATCAAAGAGAGAAGCAATCTAGAATTAAGGAGAAACTTTCTAATAGAACAATTAACCAGCTTGTCTTCAGAAATTTTGGTTGTTCCATCATTGGAGGCTTTTAAGAAGAGACTGGACCGTCACATGTCTGGAATGGTATAGGGTTGAACTAGAAGACCTCCAAGGCCCCTTCCAACTCTGTTATTCTGTTATATTAAAAAACTAATTCTATAAGCATGTTATTTTGTCAAATTCTTAGCAACTATATAGGCAATGTTAAATAGTATACACTGCTATATTACGATTATATTATATATGGACTTATTTTTAAATGATCTAAAATGTTTCTAAATTGCTATACAAAGCATGAGATGGGTATTACATGTGTGCCACAAATCTCATGTACTTTTTTGGAATATAAAGCATCCTTCCCCAGTTAGGCCAAGACCCATTTCAATCCACATTTTATTTCTCATATGGTCAACCAGATACCTCTGGAATGGTCATAATCAGAAGATAGCTTTTCCCCACCCTGTTGTTCCCCCGCTGTTGGCATTACTCCAATCTGGGGGTAATATTGAGCTAATATCTCCTGAAATACCTGTTCTCTATTAAAGTTTAGTTCTATTCATGACATAAACTAGTGAATTTCCTGTATTAGTTATGGAATATCTATGAAGAAGTGCTTTTTCCTCACTCTGAATTCTAAGTCTCACTAAACTGCCACTATGACTTTTTTATTATTAATTGGGGACAGTTCAGACCAAAACATTATTTCTTAGTATATTTTATCAATTTACATCTACTTAAATAAAAATAAACTTGCAAGATTCTTTTATTGTAACCTTGAAATAAAACAGTATTAGTATTTTAGTATTAGTATTAGAATGAACGACAACAATATGGCATCAGCATAGTATACAAATTCAACTAAGCCTTACAAAACATCTTAAGCAAAACAAAAGACTGCAGAAGCTTCAGAAGAAAAAGCAGGAATCGTGTACAACCACAGTGTAAGGATTGAAACAGCCACTGTATATATAGGCAGGCAGAAGACTCAGAGAATGTATCCATGAACACCAAAAACAAGTCAGAAGACACAATGTACAACACATGGATAGACTTAATCATACTTTCCTATTATATAACTTTTATTGTTTTATCAATGTATAAAATACAAAAAAAATAAAAATAGGAAATTAAGGGAAGAAAAAATGAGGTACAAGGGAAGAAAGAAAATATGAGGTACAAGGGAAGAAAGAAAAAGGTGTTGACTTCTGATTCTTTTTAACATAGTACAAGATAACATTACAACCTCTTTACAATCTTTTTCTTTAATTTTCTATTAAATTTTCAAATACATTTTCAATAATATTTTACAAACTTTAGGAATTACTTAAGCATTATATATAAAGAAAAAGATACATTTTCAAACTTTAGATTAAAACTTACATTCAGTTACAAATATCAAACTGATGAAAATCCATTCTAATTGTCTCATTAAGTCATTCCTTCCAGCTTGTCTTCATGGAATAAAACCTTTTTCTTTTCTGGAATGTTTATCAAGTAGTTGTAAGCTTCTCTTTTTCTTAAGAATTTCTCAGCCTTGTTAATATTCATGAGGAAAAAGTCCCAAACCTGTCCTTTTAAAAGTTGCAAATTTTCTTGGAGCTCTTCTTTCAGTTGTGTTGGGAGGCTTCTATTTAAACCATTATAATAAAAATTGGTGTCAATTTTATATTCCAAAATTATAGTTGACTCCTCTGCATTGTCAACTACTTGTGAAATTGCCTCAGTGGTTTGGTAACTTTCTACACATATTTGCATCTCTGAAGGATTTTGAGTAATCTTTTTAACATCTTTGGAGCATAGCTGTTCTATGAACTTATGGATTTTATTTAAAGATTTTTCCAGTGCTTTTTTTGTAAAAAAAAAAAAAAAAAGGTGCCAGAACTCAAACTTGTTATACAACCCGCCTTGCCTAGCCTACAAGATTCCACCCAAAAAAAGTGCCGGAACTCCGTTCTGGGCATTCTATGACAAAAAAAGCTCTGGATATTTCAAATACATCTCTAATAATTTGCTCCTCCATCTTCTTAACTTTCTCTTTAGTCAAAGAGTAGCTTTTTTGTAAATCACTTAAGAATTGCTGACCAATCAGGAATCATAAAAATCGGAACATTTTAGCCATCCACAGCAAAGCAAAGCTTTGAAAAGGTTTCATCTTATATTTGTCAGTCTAGCTATCACCAGCTTAACTAATTTGGTTTCATGGGAAAGGACTTAGTCTAAGTGCCAGAAGTTTATTGCACAAGCACAAACACTGACCTTAATGCCCAATAGGCAGATGACCATTGATTTGGCATACAGATAGTCCTTGACTTACAATACTTCATTTAGTGACCATTCAAAGTTACAATGGCACTGAAAAAAGTGACATGATTGTTTTCAAAATTACGACCTTTGCAGCATCCCTATGATCATGTGATCAAATTCAGATGCTTGGCAACTAGTTCATATTTATGACTGTTACTGTGTCCCAAGTTCACATGATAATCTTTTGTGACCTTCTGACAAGCAAAGTCAATAGTAAGCCAAATTCATTTAACAATTGGGTTACTAATTTATCAATTACAATGATTCACTTAACAACTGTAACAAAGGTCATAAAATAGGGCAAAACTCATTTAACAAATGTCTCACTTGCACAAATTTTGGGCTAATTGTGGGTTGTAAGTTGAGGACCAGCTGTTCTGCACAGTTAACTAGAAAACACCCTTAATTTCTTGGTTTTCCATCTTCATTTTTTGTTATTGCTTCCTGTTGATGTGTTTAGTTCTGATTTCACTGAAAGAACAAACAAATTAACTTTGTTTTGATGAGATCCAAATGAGACTGTCTTGTTAAAGGATAGCAACCTAGAGTATATCAGGGTTTCATTATTAAAGTAAGCTGTTCCAGCAGCTGGTGCAAAGGTGCCACCATAGTATGCTTATCTTTAAAAAATTATAACATTGATGTTCTAATAATAGAGTTGTGACTGTAATCAAGGTGATAAATTTGATTAAATAAACAGTTTAGCAACCCATGACTCCTGGAATATTTGAAATTTGACAAAATAAAAAATGGTACAACTGCCCTTAAATAATGAAGTTACTTAAGTGTTGACTATTGTGTTCTATAAGTTGTTGATTGTAGTCAAAACTATAAGATACTCTATATTCTTCAGGGTATAGTTGCTGATACCTCTCCACAGACAGTAGCACCTTCATCACAGGAATCTAGTGGTCAGCAGCAACAGATGGCAGTGGAAACATCCAGTGAACATGCATCTGCATATTCATACCAACAGTCAAAGTAAGTGATTTTAATTCCACTAAAATCAGATTTTTTCTTAAACCCAATTCCAGATTCATTACCAGTGTCAATATCCACATAACCCTTTTGACGCTGATGAATCAATGTGAATGATAGGCTAAATATCAATCATTTTTCTATTTTATGTTACATAAATTATCTGTATTTTTTGCTGTCTAAGTAGATACACAGATAAACAATTCAAGTTTGTCATCAAACAATACTAAAAAGTGGATGGCTGCTATTTCAATTTATATAAAGAATTATAATCCTGTTCACATGTTAAGGCCATCTAATTAGATGGGACTTTCTTGAAAGTAACAATGCGGATTGTGCGAAGGGAACTGATGCAGCCTTCTAAGACTGAGTGATAAAACATGATAGAGGTGTTGAACCCTTAATACTTCAATAATACATGCTTATTACTTCAGTATACAAGCTAAATGTAATAACATAATGGCTGTAGATGTATGAAAAAACCATATATACAATTTTGTTTCTGTCATGGGGCAGGCAAAAATCTTTAACAAATCCTTTCAAAAAAGTTTGAAAACCTTTGGGTCAAATGTGCAGCCTGCTTTTCTTTCAAATCAAATCAGAGGTGTGTTTAATTTTATATCCAATAGAAACCAGCTTCCAAAGTATCCACCTCTTTATATCTATGTGAACCACTGATCTAAGAATGGTCTGTCCTTGGAAAAATATAAAACCAAAACAGTCCTCATGCAAAAACAGGAAGTTTCCTTGGAGGAAGGGATGTCTGTTACCTCACTGATATGAATAAGGTAAAGTCTCCCTTGATTTGAGCTCCATCCCTGGTTACTTCATGAACGTTTCCACCTAGTTTTATTTACAAGAATATAAAATTGTTTTGCCATTGTCTTCTGGGATATTTTTTTCCAGTTTCCAAGTCTAGCTTAAAGCATTGCAGTTTCCCAGTCTTCTTCCATCCATGTACTAGTCAGAGTGTGCTTAGCTTTCTTAGATCAGCCAACATTGATTTGGTACCTAGTTGGATTCAAAGGAATTGACTGAATTACAGAAAAATTCCTAGGCATTTCTTAAAATTAACTTGAATCTTACTACCAGTTCTTTCACAATACTATATAAATAAATAAATATTATAGTGTAGTCATTTGACATCAGGAAATCTACTCTAATCGTGACATGGCTCAAGAGCTCCTTAAAGTAATCCAGGCAGACTTTAATTCTTTAAAAACTTTCCTGAGTAGAATTCAGATGTCAACGCTGCTAATATTGAATATTCTTGCTTTGACAAAATATGCAGAACTGTCTGGTATTTTTAGAGTTAATTCAGATGACAGAGAAAAGGGAGGGGAAATAACAAAAGCCCAGGAAAAGGAACGGAAGTGAATCTCTGCCCTCTGGGCTAATTGAAAGATGTGACTTGTGACTGCAAGATAAGGCAGGGGTTTAGCAAGAAAAGCTAGATGCCAGCAAGAGGAATTCAGATTCTGGCATAAATCTCCATGATGTGCCGTCAATTTGTAACACTGTTAATAAAGGCTTTAGGATAAACATGCCTGGACGTTCTTTGAAGTGTTTCATTAGTCAGAACCATGACATCAGAGCTGTATATATTGCCAAAGCAAATTTTCAGTAGAGTATAAGTTTAACTTATTTAGAGGTACAAGATGTATTTGTTGTTCAAGGAATGAAGATTTCAGGGGATGGGCATGCATAGGTTCCTACCAGTTCCTTTCAATTGCCACCTGGCATTTTTAATTTGTCAAGATGTTTTGGAATTATGTTAGCAGCTGCCAACAATGATGTTCATTTCATCCTAAATATTCTTTCAGATTGTGCTACTCCATGATGTGCTACATTCTTGGAATATTTCAAAGGAATTATTGAAATCCAAAAAAATTCCATGAGAAAACTACACATGTTCTTCATTGAGTATGACCTTCAAGTCAATTTAAAGAAAATTACAAATAATTGATTTTGTGCCTATAATTCATTCTCTCTAGGCTAAGGAAATTTAGCTTCAAAAGAATTTAAAAGAAAGAAGATTTTTTAAAAGACAGGTATTTTTACTTAATGAATGTTTTAATTCATTGTTTTACAGACAATGAACAGAGCTGAAAAATGTCGGTCAGCAAAGTTTGCCTTGAATGAAAAAACTTCATTGAACAAGAAGTTGGCTTCCTGTTTGCACAGGCATCAAAGTTTTTTGTTTCATTTTCTACTTTACCCAGCAAGAGTGTTTCTGTGTGCTGTGCAAATTGTTTGGTCATATAGTCTCATAGTTTTATTTTTGCTATTTTTTTTAATTAAAGGGGAAAACATGACAAAATACTGGGTTAATATTTTATCTGACTGAACATTAGAAATTCAGAATTTACTTGGAACTGTACATTTATACTTTTTGTTTGTTTTGATTTGTTTTGATTTGGTTTCTCAAAAACCAAGAATGATAATAACAAGAGGAAGAAAGCTGAGATGAAAACCAGTGGTCTTCCTCAAGAATCCAACTAATCTTTCCCCCTTGTTGAAATCAGCTGTGTCTTTCTTTTTGAGTTTGTATGCATATGTTTTTTTAAAGAAATGTTTAGGTAAGATTTATATTGAATCTTAATTGCCTTAATTTTAAGGATGACGAAGGCTCTCAAGGCAAGCTGTCAACATTTTGGTAGAAGAAAAGCAAATATATTCTAGTGGATGTGTACACCTGGATCAACTGGTGCTGAAGTTCAACAGACTGAATTTTTAGGATTAACAAACAAACAACAATAACAATAAAAACTGTATAGCTTAACAGAAAATATTTGAAAAACTGTTGATAAAGGAACTGTGACAACTTCAAAAATTGGAAAAAAAATTGCGAAGACTTTTATGAACTTTCTTAGTGTTGACAGAGAAGATTCTAGAAGGCTAAAGTGTTTTACAATAAAATTATTGAAGGGGGGAGGTCAACTTGCATTTTAAGGAATTGGTGGGAAGGGTTCTTGCAGAATTTTTAATTTACAAAATGTGATTGTTGGCTAGAGCATTAGTGCTTTTTATCTGCAGTCTTTTTTATGAGCTTTAAAGAGTTTTTAGTCTGCTTTGCTTGTCACATTCAAACACCTAGCTTAAAAGGCATTAGGGGGAAAATCTTAGTTAAGAACTTATAGTCAAAAAAGTGCAAAAAGCAATAGCTAGAAGAAATTGTTGACAATTTCTGTAGTCTTTCCTAGTTGTGATCAAACGCAGCCTATGGATGGCCTGTTTTATACCAAAGATGAAATGACATCCTACCACAGATCAGAAGATAGAAAGGTTTTCTTTTCTTTTCTTTTTCTTATTTCTTTTTAAACAAAATCTTTGTTTGATTAATATGGCCGGTCCAGTTGTTATCTTTATGTATTGCTTAAACTTTCTTCCACTGGTATTTTACATTCTGTGAATTTGGGATTCTAATCAAAATCTTGATTAGTTGGTACTTAACAGCACTTAGCAGAATTTCACAATATGAGGAAGATTTAACCTTAAGTTATTCAAGGTGTCTTTTAACTTTTCGGTGCTTTTCTGTGTTTTTTTCTTTTTTACTGAAACAGGAGTCTTCCTTTCTTATACCATCCAATGAGCTCGTTCTTTCTTTCTTTCTTTCTTTCTTTCTTTCTTTCTTTCTTTCTTTCTTTCTTTCTTTCTTTTTCCTCCTCTCTCCCTGTATTAGTTTCAGTGCTGAGGACTATCCATCATCATCATCTGGATGGTATTTGAGTCACTTAGAGGCCAATGAAAATGGTTAATATTTTTTTAATTATCCCATTCAAGATAAAAGTTTAAAACAGCTTGTGTTAATTTTCATGCAAGCATGAAATTAACAATCACTAAATGGATTTCTGTTGTCATGATATGTTTATTGACAATCAGTGATTAGTTAATTAGGTAAAAGACAAGAGTGACTATATTGAACCATTGCGAACTTATTTTTAAAAGATAAAAGAATATATGGAATCTATATATCGAGGATCCAGGAAAATACCATCTCCCATTTAAAGAGTGTTCGTTTCCATAAGTCTGTGGAGAAAACATTTTAAAATGAACTTTCCAACCATTTCCAATTTACTTATTCTTTGCTAGACATATATATATATGTATATATGTATGTATGTATGTGTATATATATATATATATATATATATATATATATATATATATATATACACACACACACACACATACACACACACACACACATATGCCCATGGAACCTGCACTGGCTCCTAAAGGTTTCTGTCCTCAAATTAGAACTGGTATTTATGAATGAGGTAAAGAAGTAAAATGTATCTATATGAGCAGATGAAGCATTTAAAATGGTCCTTCTTAAAGAAAAAAATAGTGTTCAGTGCAATGACTGTGATGTATTAAAAACAGGGTAACCATATTGAAAAATTATTTAAAAATAATAAAACAGATTTTTGGGGGAGAGAAGGGGAATCAAAGAGATTCAACTTGCCCAGTTTTAATATGAAGGATATATACAATTAAACTTGACTTCTACATGAACCCTAGTGAAATAACACAAGGTTTTGGCAGGAGCATTATTGTGCACAGAATCCATGGTTACGTTTAAATGATGTTTTTTAAAAAATTGAGTATTTTTTTAAGAATACTAAAAACAGTTCCTTATTTTTAATGTAGTATTTCATGTTTGGTGGGGTTGGGGGTTGGGTAAACCCCCCAAAATGGCTGCTAAATGCAAACATTAAAAAGCAAAAAAAGAAGAAAAAAAGAAAAACAGATTGTCACCTGGCTGGCATAATGAAAAGGACCTGGTTATTTGAAATTCGTGTAGTTTTCCGTAACTACATTGATAATTAAAAGAACCACAGAGACAGAAAAAAGTTTAATATATCACTAAGGACCTCTAGCTTCTTCCTTTTTTTCACGTGCTTTATCAATGCTTTTTACTTTCTATGAACATCCCTTGATTTCCCCCCTTGTTTTCATTCGGGATAGATGTGCCTATTGAAAGGGGCATGAGAAAAATGATCAAGCCAGCCTGATTTTCTTCCTTTTTATGCTTTCTTTGTGTGTGTGTGTGTGTGTGTGTGTGTGTGTGTGTGTGTGTGTGTAAATATAGAAGTTATTCTCCTGTGGCACAATTCTGTTTTAATACAAAAGAAGCATGTGTTGTGGGTTTGCTTGTTTGTTTTTAAATTGTCTCTATAAATTCTAGTTTGGTGCAAAGAATAGTCTCATTGCTGTTGACAATGAGGCTGTAAGGTAGCTACCGTGTGGCAGATGGATATGGCTGAGATACTTTCTTGTTTTGGATCAGCCCTCTGCTGTTTTCTTTATACTTTGGGTCATTTTGCTTGAGTTTGTTTCCCAAATCAGGTTCAAAACTCAGTATAGGATTTTTCATTAAGTCAGGCATCTTTCTCTTCCTCCTTACTGGTAACCATTAGTTCATCATCATCATTTGAAGTGTTTGAGAACTTTATATGTTTTAATGCTTTGACATCCAACAATTCTATCATTTTGCAAATAAATGAAAAGGGTAAAGACTCTTTTGAGTCAAATGTGACTCTTAGTGACACATATTTATGTTTTCTTTAATGAGGGACATAGTATGCCTTCTTCTGAATTATTGCTACTTTTGTTTTACTTCCCAGTCTTGTCTATGTCATTGAATTTCCTCGTGGATCCTATCCAAGTACTAATCAGGACTGTTCCTCCTTATTTTTCTAAAATCAGCCAAAGTTAGCTAAGTGCTTTATCCACCTGACCATTACAAATGGAGGAGGAACAGTGATCTATTCTTCCAATAAATTGCTCAGTTTAATAGATTACCCCTTTTGATGCATCACCGTGTTAATGATAGTCTAGGAACTATGTTTGAGCCAAACTACTATAATCTAAATTTGAATATGCTCCAAGAAAACCAAAGGATAATGCTTGATTTCAAATTTAATTTTATTAATCCTTCTGATCATTTATACCCACAGACTTTATAACAGCATTAAAGAAGCTGTATAATTTGGATTCAGTATTTAAAGATGTATGACACTGTTGTATCAATCTGATTATATTAACTATAAGATGTCAGTGACATAGAGAAATTATTTTTCATCTCCTGGGAAAAGTTTGCATATACTGTACATCTGACCCCAACCTGGAATAAAATATAAGGAGAGATTCCTTTGATAGCAGTATGGTTATAACTCATTGTAACTTTAGATTGACAGATCTAACTTTTTAAAAAATCAAAAGACATTTGATTCATTTAGTAAGACCTTGGAATTTTCCCTTCTGTCTCAGTTATACATCTCTTTATGTGATGCCACAATCTAGAAAATATTGGAATGTTCCAGAATTCAAAAGTAATTTGCAGTTAGAGAAGAAAAGATGAGAAGTCTACTGGATCAAAAGCTCATGGAGATTGCAGGCTTTGCAGCAAAAATATATCTATCTAAGGTCTATTTCACAATGTCATTTGGAAACTCTGCACAATGAATGTATTTTATATGTTTAACCCATATCACCTTAACATTGAAAAGGACAACTTCCTTTAATGCTACCTAAAGTATTTCATTATTTCTCACAGTACTAAAAACCACTAAAAATTATACTGGCCATCTAAATGGCCTTGTTCTATTTGATGAATATAATTTCTGGAATCAGGGGTTAATTGTTTGAGCTCCATACTTCTCTGCCAGATGATCATTTTTCCTTGTCTGATATCATATAGAAAGATGCTTTGGGTTATACACCTCTGCTCTTTGAAAGTTTTAATATTCCAATTTTTGTGTGAGTCATGACACTGAACAAGACTTTTACTTGTGCAGTAGAATTTAGCAAGCTTTCTGGATAACCATTGTTTCCCCTCCTTTGCTAACCCCCTCCTCAACTTCATCAACTTCTGAGATGGGATTGCTGGTTTTAAGTAATATGATGGTGGTTACCTAGTTGTGAGTTGTCACTTATAAAACAACCCAGGGCTGGACTGCTGAAATATGGGATTTGGAAAACTAATATACCATTGCAATAATGTCAGAATAAAACCTAGGCTAGACTTCAATATCATCAGGATTCTGAAAATTTTTCCTGAAATCTTTTTAATTAATGTGCATTTAATTCAAGTATTTGAGCAAGGAAGCATATATATGTGTCTACGTATATGTATATGCATATGCATATGTATATAGATATGAATATGTATATGATGCGCGCGTACACACACACATACACACACACACACACTATATGTAAAGACAAACATTTTTGGCTGTCTTCAACAATATTGAGGGATATTTAAATTGTTTCTGAATGTGCTCTCCTTAATATATTCCTGTTTCCATGGTTCTACTTTTCCCAAGAGGCATAGAGAGAAATGACCAAGTATACTGGCACACAATCCACCACATATAAAGCCTTGCCAGCATGTGCCATACATGTAAGAGTTGAAAGTTTATTTCATGTGATTTCACTTTCATATGATTTTTTTCCCAAGGATTTCATTAATTCCCAACTCACATAGCTGAATAATCAACAGAGGGTATTCCTGCTGGAAAACAGAGTCTTTTGAATTTACAGTTTGAATTTCACGTTATCCAGGAATGTCCTATTTGGAACCAACCATTCACAGACTTTTCAAAAAAATGCTTTCCCCTCCAGCTGGCCAACATTTTCTCTTTTACTAGAGAAACATTCTTGTCCTGTCAAAAAGTTGTTCAAATCTACAAACCTTGTAGATTTGCAACATTAAACTGCTCTATACAGTAGTGTAATTGCAATTGTTTGTTCTGAAGTATGTATGTGGGTACTTTGAAATTAATCCACCATGTTGTAGTATTTTCTACTACAATCGCTTTCATAAAACTGTTGATTAAGCAAATAAGTGATTCCTACAGCAAGGTTAAATATTTAAATTAATTTGACATTATTCAGAATAATGAAGGATGTGTCTTTGTAAGTTTGTCTATTGAACCAGCAGACTTAAGAATGCCTGCAATGTAGTAATAAAATTTATTTTTAATATGTCACAGTATTTTGATCTAAATTATCTTGAAGAAATGATATGAAGTACATAGAAAGTTGTCTTGATTTGTAACGAAGCCTGAAGATGGCATTATCAGCCTTGTTCTCTTCATTAGCTGAGACTAATGTGAGTGAAACAGGTTTAAATAACATCACTTGAAATATTATCTATCTAATAAAAGTCTTCTGCAAGGTAGGCTAACGAGCTTCACACAATTAACATCAAATGTTAACCATTGCAAAACCAAATGTGTTGAGTCATACATAGTCAACTTTTTATTTCAGTGCTTTATTTAATATGAAATTGCTTTTGATGTACAAAGGGACAAGGGATCTTTGTTTCTTTTGAATAGGCTAAGGATGTTCAAGCAGTATTTTGGAACTGTAAAGGAAAGCCCAGCACATATTTCTGAAAACCTCTTTTTATGTTATCAAACTTTTCTATAGAATTATATGATTTCATTTTAAATAAAGCATAACATCATCA
Organism: Crotalus tigris; assembly: GCF_016545835.1. Classification (NCBI taxonomy): domain Eukaryota; kingdom Metazoa; phylum Chordata; class Lepidosauria; order Squamata; family Viperidae; genus Crotalus; species Crotalus tigris. The sequence continues at coordinate 3,898,659 of NW_024096690.1, forward strand.
TGCATGTAACCAATGGTGTGTTGTAGTTGGCTTTCACTACTCCTGAAAGCCAATTGTTAAACTATCAAGAATTTTGTGCCTGGTTGGCAACAGAACTGAGCCACCACTTTGTCAGCTTTTTGGCAGCCAATTGGAGAAAATGGCAAGAAGGTGACAATCAGTAGAGAGGAGGCAGAAATGCTTTCTGAAAGTAACTGCTTATTCTGAAAAAATATAAGGAATGAATCTGCAAACACTAGAGACAAATAAAATCATAACCAGAAATTAAGATGAGTTTGTTAAAAACAGATCATGCTAGATAAATCTTATTGTATTCTTTGCCAATGTGACAAAATTAATGGACTTCAGTAAGGCATTTGATAAAATAAACCACAACCTATTACTTGATAAGAGAGAAAATGTAAGTTAGAGAGCAGCAGCATCAGACGGATTCATAACTTAATGGAACTGCATCTGCATGGAAGGAAGTATGCAACAGGGTCCGGTTCGGTCCATGGCTAGTACTCTTCAATATCTTCACCAGTGATTTAGACAAGGAGAACTCATCATATTTGCAGATGACACCAAGCTGGCAGGAATAGCCAACACTCCAGAGGACAGACTCAAGATACAGAAGAATCTCGAAACACTGGAACATCAAGCCCTATCTAACAAAATGAAATTCACTGGTGAGAAAAATAAGGTCCTACATTTAAGCACGAAAAACCAAATGCACAGGTACAGAATAGATGATATCTGGCTCAATAGTAGTAACTGCGAGAGAGATCTTGGAGTCTTAATGGATAATCACTTAAATATGAGCTAGCTGTGTATTGCCCTGTAAAAAAGCCAATGTAGTGCTAGGCTGCATTAACAAAGGGATAGAATCAACATCATATGAACTATTAATATCACTTTATAATGCCTTGGTAAAACCACACTTGGAATATTACATCTGATTTTGGTCATCACAATATAAAAAAGATTTAAGACCATACAAAGAATACAGAGAAAAGCAAGAAAGATGATTGGGGACTGGAGCTAAAACATATGAAGAATGGTTGCAGGAACTGGGTATGTCTGGTTTAATGAAAAGAAGGACTAAGAATGACTTGATAGCAGTGTTCCACTAACTAAGAGGCTACCACAAAGAAGAGGGGGGCATCCTATTCCCCAAAGGATCTGAAGGCAGGACAACCAATCAAGGAACGAACCAACCTAGAATTAAGGAGATATTTCCTGACAGAGCAATTAATCAGTGGAACAACTTTTTTCCAGAAATTGAGGTGTTCCAGCACTGGAGGTTTTTAAGAAGAGATTGGAAAACCACTTGTCTGAGATGTTATAGAATTTCCTGCTGGAACAGAGGGTTGGATCAGAAGATCTCCGAGATCCCTTCTAACACTATTATTTTGAGCTGGCATTGTTGGTTGCTATGTATTTATAAGCACACCGTTGTTTTTAACCCATATTAACCCATATTTGGCAAAATGAAGATCAATGATGCATAATTATAAGACTATCTCTAGGATCTGATTTTAAAAAAGGCAGGATGTCAGCTCCACCATAACAATACAATCACAGCTCTGCTTTTTGTATGCATAGTATGTATGCAACACATAAAAAACAGGCAAAACTTTTATTGCGTCATTGTACTTTGGTCTTGATATTTTTTTTCATTACAATCTGAGGACTCCCTGGACATTCTATTTCTTAAGGAGTGGATTTTAGGAATCTGCCAAGGATACAAAGAAGGGGGGAAGGAACTTTTAATCCTTTGGGGAAATCATTCTTCCTTGTATGGTTATATTACCTAAAATGATTTCAACTTTAAATTCATCTTCATACTTCAGATTATAGAAAAGAAACAGTTTTTAAACATTTACTAACATGTTCTTTGTAATTAAATAAATGGAACATATGACAAATAATGTAAAGTGAATGTCAGGTTTGCTTCTGTGGAGATTAAAATAAAGGTGTTTACATAAATGGATTTCTATTTTGACAGTTATTACAATAATTTCTTTCATCATAATGATTATTTGTTAGGAGCTGTGAATGTTCCACTGTTACTTGCAATTTCTTAGCACATTCTTCTGAAAGCTGAGGAAGACATAAGGATTTAAGTGCTTGTCTTTAAGGACAAACCATGAAAAAAGATGCCAACTTCAGATATCACTGCAACGGAAAGGAGAAACCAACATGATGCACATGTGATTTCAACAAATGACAAATTACTCAAATGGTAGTTTCATTAAAATGTCTATTAAGCAAGCCAAGTGGAAGTGCAACATTGGAAGCTTTTATTCCTGACAAAGAAATCTTACTATCTGAACATCAAAAGCAATAAGTCCTTGTAAAATAAAAATATTCACTCATCCTAAATGTGTGATGACTTGGCCTTAACTTACCTGTAATTCACTACTGATTGATGATGAATCGTTCAGTTGATAGGCAAAAACAAAGCAGAAGCTAAATCAGGCTACAGTTTGCTACAAGAAATGGGATTTCTGTATTGTTCTTAGAACAAGGATTACAATCCTACTCATTGCTAATTTTAGATTTAAATATGACAGAATCTGATCGGATCATGCTGGAACTGCCATGCTTCCCACCAAGTTATAGTTAATTTTATTTATATGTTTCTCACGGAAGAAAAAGATTTATTCCAATGTTTCATATGATAATTATTTATTTTTTTATTTTGAATTAAAAAGGTTTCCTTGTGGTTAAAATGAAACCAGCTCAAGAAACTAGGACTCTGAAATTAGATAAATTTTCTATGTAAGAGGTAAAAGGAGGACACCTTTGTAAATTTCCCAGGTCCTAAGATGTAGGGTAATGATTCAAACTTGTAAAAATCAAGGGTATATTTGTGGTAATGTTTCATAATGTCATTAAAAGTTCTATATTGCAGAAGATTGCTTTTTTTTCCTCTGCCTTTTTGTTCATTTGTATCGTAATCCTTATAGCTGTCGTTTTCCCCATTCCTGGGGTTTTACGTTTATCAGTGGATGTAAGAATTAAATCTGTCTTTTCCTTGATGAAGCTTTTAATAAAAAAGAAATAAAGCATGACTTGCATTTCTTGTGTTAAGATTTTACTGAAAAAGAAAGATATGGAAGTAGCAAAACATTTAAGTGAGAGTGCTAAAATTCTCCTATAAACACTACATTCTCACTATTTGAATCATGACTATCTAAATTTGCCTAAAAGTTTCATTCTGGGAATTATCAGTACCTAACAAAATGAAATTCAATGGTGAAAAAGCCAAGGTTCTATATTTAGGCAAGAGAAATCAAATGCAGAGGTACAGTATAGGTGGTACCTTGCTCAATAGTAGCAACTGCGAGAGGGATCTCAGAATCATATTGTACAATCACTTAAATGTGAGCCAGCAGTGTGCTGCAGCTGCCAAAAAAGCAAACACAATGCTAGGCTGCATTAACAGAGGGATAGAATTAAGATCACGTGAAATGTTAATACCACTTTACAATGCCTTAGTAAGGCCACACTTGAAATACTGCATCCAGTTTTGATCACCATGATGTAAAAAAGATGTTGAAATTCTAGAAAGAGTACAGAGAAGAGCAACAAAGATGATCAGGGAACTGGAGGCTAAAACATAGAAAGAACGGTTGCTGGAATTGGATATGTCTAGTTTAATGAAGAGAAGGATGAGGGGTGACATGATAGCATATTCCAATATCTCGGGTTACCACAAAGAAGAAGGAGTCAAACTATTTTCCAAAGCATCTGAAGACAGGACAAGAAGCAGGAGATGTAAACTAACCAAAGAGAGAAGCAACCTAGAACTAAAGAGAAATTTCCTGACAGTTAGCACAATTAATCAGTGGAACAACCTACCTCCAGAAGCGGTGAATGCTCCAACAACTGGAAGTTTTTTTAGAAGAGACTGGATAGCCATTTGTCTGAAATGATATAGGGTTTCCTGCCTGAGCAGGGGTTTGGACTAGATGACCTCCAAGGTCCCTTCCAACTTTATTATTATTAGTAGTAGTACCGTTACAATAATAGCTCAAAAGATACACAGAGATGACTAAGCAGAATTCTCCAAAAGATAAAAATGGGTTATTCGGGTTTTCTCCCGCATAAAATTGGAAGTGTCTTGGTGACGTTTCGACGAAGTCCCATTTGTCATCTTCAGGCTGGTGTTTTCTAGAAGCACAAAGCCAAAAACACCAGCCTGAAGATGACGAATGGGACTTCGTCGAAACGTCGCCAAGACACTTCCAATTTTACGCGGGAGAAAACCCGAATAACCAAAGACCTACATACAAACACTCGCAAAAACCTCAGAAAACATATACCGTATATGCCAGCGTACAAGGCGACCCGGCATATAAGACGACCCCTGTCTTTGTTGCCGAGTCGCATTCCTAGAATGTCATCTTATATGCCGGAAACTACCAGTATTTCCGGTGTATAAGACGACTCAGTGTATAAGACGACCCCCGTTTTTGGTGCCGATTTTAACGCTTGCAGAAGTCGCCTTATATGCCGGCATTTACGGTATATAAAAACAAATAAATACGAACATCAGGATAATATCAAACTAAGATTTGTTTAATAAAATGATGAGCTTTCGTCAGCCAACACTGCCAACATCATCAGAGCATAAAAACAAGTCAATAGGAGTTCCCTTTTTATAACGCCAGCCGATTTTGCGCACGGCTACTGGATCTAGTCATGGGTCCATCTGATATCTCTGATTGTTTCATTCTTGGAAGGCACGTAATTGCTGTTCCCTTGATGGTTTTTAAAGCCGCAATTCCCTTATCCATTTTCTTTTCTCCAATCCCCTCCCTTGTGCACCCCCCCCCCGCTGTCTGTTATTGCACCACTAACTTCTAGGGCTGCTGATCCCTCTTTCTCCTTTTTGCCCATTGCTTTCTTCATATGTATCCAATTACCCAGATTCGTTGTTCCCTCCTCCCCCCTTTTTTTGAACATTTTGTTCATCTGCTCATGGCTGTCTGCTGTAGTCTCAATGATTTTTAGGGATGCTGCTCCCCCCCTCCTTTTCCCCAACCGTTGATTCGCTCGTGTGTCTCCAACCACCCCCTTGTGCTACACACTTTCGCTCATTCCCTCTCCTCGTCTCTAGCCCAAGGCATAGCATTCCATCCCTGGCAGGCTGTTAGCAGGATGTGTATCCAATAAAACCCTCTTGCTTTTTTGCCCCATTGCTCCTGTGTGTGTATGAGTGTTTCAAAGATGGTCCATCAAATGCGTCTGAATGTTTGTCCAGGAAGGCTCTAGTGCGCCCGTTCCTGTCTCCACTCTTCTGTTGGAGGACGTTGTCCTTCTCAGGGGATGCCCCAAGGCATGTTGAAAGCCTCCTTCCCACCATTCACTCCGATCTTCCATCGCTCGTGATCCTCGCACCTGCATCACCAAACTCTCTGCAAGATGTGTATTGGATTCTACTCCATCCTTAATTAGCCCTCTTGCTCCTCTTGCTCATGTACAGTCTCCCAATGGGGGGTCCCCTGTTCTTTCTATTGCTATACCCCTCTGGTCCTGTAAAAGGTGGATAAATTTCTTTTGTTGGGAATCCTGGCATTGTTTTTCCCACGTTCTCAGCATTTGGTATGCTGAGCAGAGTTCTATATGGCGGTTTATAGAGTTCTCATTGGAAAGTCAAGCCTCTTTAAGTAGCCTCTATCTCTTTTTGATCTCCTTTGAATCAATTATCATCTGTCCATTGGTTATTTTAGCAAAAATACCCTCTCTTAATAGAACATTAATTATAATAATTGTAAGCAGAACAATTGAGGTCAAATGATCCTTTCCAAACAATCACACCTGTATATGTAAATGGCCATTCTAGTTTCTATTAAAAGAACCAAAATGTTTTCAATGCGACTGGGATCAAAATTATATACATATATCATTGTGTTCAATCAAGGATACAGAACAATTTGGAAAATGACATCTTCTTTCTGTTTATTTTTGTAATTAAAAAAAATATTTAGGCCATCAAAGGAAAGAAATCTGTTCCCCGGACCAATATAAAAAAATATGAACTTATGATTTACTTCTCAGTTACTTATTTTGGGAATTTCCTATGTGTACACATTTCTGCCTAACAAGTTCTCCTCTTATTTTGACCTTTTGAATGTCTGCCAATTCTCCAAGTCCCTCAAGGAACTACCAGTATGTCTTTCTCCTCCATAGAATTTCTTTTTCCCATTTCAACTTTGCCTGTTGGCCTTTGAGTTTATGCTGAGTTCATCCATGAAGTGTCAGGCTTTCCTTTTTTAACTGCACATATGATAGGAATTAATTTGTTTCTGCAAACCATAGCTACCACTTATTCTGTTCTCTTGATGCTCTTTATTTTGAATCACTGCCCTAAATAGTTACATTTGGAATTATTTCCTTAAACAAAAACTGAATCTATGCTGGATTTCACAGAAACTCTGCCCAAAATGTATGTCTCATTTATGAAGGCTAAACAGTATAATAGTGTTAATGTGTTATTCCATCTGAGAAATATTCATCAATAACTATTCAAGTAATGGCTGAACCTATACATTTTTAGCATCTTTGTCAAAGAAAGTCAACAAGATCATTATACTAAGTATTAATGATAAGTCCCTTGTCTTCTGACCTTTCTTTGTCAGAATTTTGTCAATTTTCAATTACAGAATTGTCTCATTGCTTTCTCACAAGCACCAGCTTAGTTACAAAAGAGAAAAATTTAAATTCACACTATCCAAAAACAACACTCTCTTCTGGGGGGTAGGGGGAACAATTTTTATAAAATTACAAAGGCAACACTTTCAGCACTGTTCATGATCCTTTTCATGAGCAACCTCATTAAAATATGCAAGACTGAATTATATCACTTTTCCTTTGGAAATTCCAGGCTGCAGTGTTGTATGGACTGAATGTGCGGCTCAATGGACTGATTCAAGCTGGTTAAACATTAACGATTACTATCAATGCACTATCAATGGTGATATCACAATTTTTGACAGTGAATATCATATGGAAAAGTCAAATACATAAAAATGATTTTATGTAAGAAAGAAAAACAGCATAGTTATAGTCACACATTCATAATAGAAGCTTCCAAATAAGCTAGGAGATCTAACATTGGTACCAAATGAGAATGACTATCAGAAAATCAGTTAAACCCAATCTACGCACTGAATACATATTGTTAATTATCATTGCTAATGGGAATTATTTGATCACTGTATTTCAGTTAATTACAGAATTGCTATGAAAATGATTTAGTCAACATGATCAACCAGGATTATCTTAAATGGATGATTTGGAAACAAGCCAACAAAGGAAAGAAGACTTTCATATCTTACTATTGATTTTACACACTTGTATTTCTTATGAAAAACTAGATTCTGAACACAATCGGCTTTGTCTTCAGAATCTCTTGCAGTTGCAGTTTTTTTTAAAAAAAAAGCTAATTTAAAATAAATCTTCAGATTATTTCATTGTGGCTTTAGAATACCATATCACTTTTGATATGTAACAAGAACTCAAGACAGGTCCTGTTCAGTCATTATATCTGGACTGCCTCATGTGCTATTCCTTTGGCACAATAAATATGAATTATTATAGCAGCAGTAATGTGGATCATAGAATAGAATACAATATTATTGTAAAATAATAATAGGAAATAATACAATTGAGGCAATAGTCATAATATAATTTCCAGACTGAGTTGTTATAAGATGTGGATGGACTAGCCATACACAGCAAAACAGAATTATAAGAATCAGGTTGGAGTAAAAATTGGTTCTGAAGAAGTTCAAGCACAGTTTTGAATCAAAGTAATCAATGATACACAAGAAACCATTGTATTTTGCAAGGCATTAGGCTGAACTGGAAGGTTTCTATTCCTGTCCTAGGACTATTAGCTAGTCAGAAGCAGAATCTGTTTTAGCAACTTTGCTGCCAAACTCATTCTATCTCAAAATATACTTTTCTTTGAGTATTGATGAATGAGAGATATCTGTGGCTAACAATTGTTGGATCATTTGAGTCCAAGGGGGAAGGTCACAATTGTAATAGGAGCCATCCAGGAACAGCACAATATACCCATAGTTTATCATTGTGAAAGTGGTAAATAGGATTTAATCCAGAAGAGTCAATTCCAGAATCTTTCAGGATGCAGCTTTCAGATCCAATGTTACTTATTTTTCATAATGTTTTCCTGCATTCAGTAATTTTCGAGAGAAATGCTGCCTTGGGAACCAAAACTGAATCTATACAGAGGAAAGCTAGATGTAGATTAAAGAGATTAATGGAGAAGGGGCAATTATTATCACCCTCTCACTCCATGTTTGGATATACTTTTTACTTTTTATGCTGCTGTGCAAGAAGATATGAAGTCCAAGGCTGATTTGCTTTAGTCTTCTTTTTTAATTGATTATAATGCACAATTATTTTCCTTTCATCTTGTCACAATGTCATCTATCTCTTACCTTTTAAGAAAGAATAATCATCTTAAAATTCTCATGTCCTAACACAGCAAACTTGTAAGATTTGTTGAACTACCGTGTTTCTCCAAAAATAAGACCCACCCAGAAAATAAGCCTTAGCCTGATTTTTTGTGTCTGTGCTAATATAAGCCCTATCCCAAAAATAAGCTCTAGTTAAGAGTCTGCTTACTCTGTCCCACCGTCTGGTTGCTCACTGCCACAACAAGGCAGGAGGCTGCACAGCAAGCCATTGCCACCACCATGAGTTGAGATGAGGCAGGTGGGAGGGGTGGAGCTGCCCCACAGGCCACACACCTGCTTACCTCAGGGCCCCCACAGCCAAGCCACCCATGTCCCACCACGTGCCTCACCTCATGATGATGGCAGCAGCGGCAGCACAACCCCATCCACCAGGAGTCTGTTCATTTGCCTGGTTGCTCGTGGTCACAACAGGGCAGGACAACACATATCTCATGTGTCACTGTCACAAGCTGAGTGAGGCAGGGGGAGGGCTGCCCCGTGCACCCTGCACATGCTTACATCAGGGGCTTTGCAATCAGCCATCCATGCCCTGCCACCTGCCTCATTTTCATAATTGCCTTATACATGGATTTTTCATGGAATTTTGCTTAAAAATCTGAGGAAAATGAGTTATATACAGCTTATATATATTAGTAGTTTTTAAAGGGGAGGGGAGAACTACTATATATGCTTATAGATAGGTCCATGTGCAAATAAACCAAACCCTGTTTGGGGGTATATTTTGGCACCTAAAATGCTTGGCTTATCCTTGTACATTTTTTGCCTCCTAATTCACAAGATTCTTTGCAGCTAATTTATTCCTATGGGCTATTTTCCATTTTTCTAATATTATTTTTCTAACATTATCAATAGAAGTTCAGTATGATTTCATGCATAATAAAAATGAAAAATCAGGGAGTGCTTCCGGTGATGTCGTTGGTTGTAGACCCTGGGACACAAACTCTCCGTGCCCATGGTCCGAATTTCTTTCGCTGGCGGGCCCATTATGGCTGAATGCCACCCTGGAGGGGTGGCCACCGAGAGGTGAACATTTTGAGGAAACGGAGCCGACTGTAGCTGGCTCTCTGAACTCAAAATAGCCTCTGGAACCGGCGAGAGAAAGGCGGAGAGCTTCGTGTCTGCTGCCATCTTCAGCAGATCATCAGAGACAGAAGACAGCTGTTTCAAGAAAGAAGCTACCAATCCGGGTGAGAGGATATTAGTCTTTGCTGTAAAGTGGACCCTTGAGAAAATTGCCTGCCTTTAAAGTTAAGCTGCAAATCTAAAGGGAGGAGGAGGAGGGGATTTTTGCCTCTCCCCCCCCCCCGAAAAATGGCAGTTTAAGCGTTTTAAATTTTTTGAAAATCTTTTGAACTCTAATTAAATAGAATGAATCAGCTTGTTTCATCATAGAGTGAAAAGAAGATTTATTATTATTCTATTTGGGAGAAGCCCAAAAACTTTATAGTTTTTTTTTAGAATTTTTTAGAACTTTAGTTTTATATATTCATTGTTGGAACTTTCTCTTTTCCTTTTGCTTTCTCCCTATCTAAACAGCGGGGAAAGAAACAGTGTCCCCTGGTGGTTATTTTGCAACTTGTTTCCTTTGTTCTCTTGAATGGGAGAAAATTAGACCTAAAATGTATATGAAAATACCTGAATGGCTCTCAACAATGGAAGCATTTGCTTATCCAAATTTGATTAATTATGACAAGCTGGTTAGTTATAAAGACATTTGGTTAAAGATGGAAAACTTAAGGGCAGGCAAACCCTTCAACAACAAGGTATTGACTTAACATGGTGGTCCTATTTGCAAATTCAAACAAGATATGAAAAAGACATAAAATCAGCAGGATTTTATAAAGAACAGACTCCATTAGACAAAATCTTGTTAAAAACGGATGAGAATTTGATTAGGAAACTTTATAAATTTATTTTAAATTGGAAGATGGAAGAAGAACAAGTGAAAGAAACAATGATAGTATGGGCAAAGAATTTTGGATATTCCATAGATTTAGAAGATTGGCAAAAACTCTGGGACAAAAATATTAAACTCACCAAAGCAGCAGCATATAAAGAAAATTTATATAAGATGTTTTATAGATGGCATATGACACCAGTTCATTTAGTGAAAATGTTTAAAAATGTATTGAATACTTGTTGGAAATGTAAACAACAGCCAGGCACTTATTATCATGCCTGGTGGGTGTGCCCTAACGCTAAGAAATATTGGTCTAAGATTCATAGATGGCTGGAAAAGATGATGAAAATACAGATAGAATTTAAACCGGAACTGTTTTTACTAGGAATATTAAGACCTAATTATGGTAAAGAGAATGACTATTTGATACTACATGTTTTAACAGCTGCAAGGATAGTATTTGCCCAATTTTGGAAAAATGAAAATCTACCATCTGACCAGACTATAATTACTAAAATTCTAGACTGTGCAGAAATGGATAGATTAACATTGGAGATGAAAGAGAAAGATGATTCAGTTTATTTTAAAACTTGGGAAAAATTTTTATCAATGGTTAGAGATGTGTTAGAATTTGAAAAGAATTTAATATTATAGAATAAATGATGGATGTCTAATTGAGTTATAGTCACTAGATTGATAACATCTTTATTTTGTTTTTTTATCATTAAAGTTGATATTTATGATTAGTTGAGATTTTATTAATTATGCTTATATACATAGAAGAATTTTATCTATTTACTATTTATTAGTAACATGATTATATTTAATCTTATTTTAAAATGGCCAAGTATGATATGAATTATGTTTATTCACCATTATGATCCGGACGGCTGCTTGTTTGTTAAAGCATGAGATTATTGTACTTACCTTTTTTTTTTATCCCAATTCCCCGTCCCCTTCCTTTCCCATACCTGTATTGTTCCTAGTTTTTTCCTTATTCATATAAACCCAATAAAATATTTTTTTTAAAAAATGAAAAATCAGGAAGTGATACTAAGACATGTCAAACTCGCGACATCACATGACGTCATGCAAAGTATTGGGACGGTTTTGCCATTGCTGGCAATGGGGTGGGCGTGGCTTCTGAATGATGCATCTGGCCCACGGGCTGTCAGTTTGACCCCCCTGTTTTAGGGGACGACATTCACAAACCCCTCTTTTCAATTTTTCCTCAGTAGCCACCTTACAACTGCTTTAATACTGGTAATAGTGGAACTATTCCAGGCCTTCTTTCCTGTTTACTGGGTGTTTTATTAAACAAAGTAATCAAAAGCCTTGCCATACCAAATAGAAATGCAAATATCAAATTCATACTTTAATGTTCTCCAAATATCCACAAACAGTGGTCTCAAATAGAGAGGTGATGGCCAGTCCTAAAAAGGCACCATCAATTCATTGCAATGTAATCCCCTCCCCTTTTCAATGGAAATCATGAAGTTGCATGACAAAATAGGTGACACTTGTGACACAATTCTGATGAGAGCAGCAAGATCCTTCAGTCAACCAATCATACATTCTGAATTCACCATTAACAGGGAGAACAGTCCACATTAGTATCAAATACAAAATATAGAAAGAAGAAAAGAGGAAATGCCTCATTATGTGCATTATAAGCTAAATAACTCTAAAAAATATATCCATTTTCAGTTTCAAGACACAAATTACTCCATCACTGACATATACGTCTCAGAAATGTGCAGAATTATTTTCTTTGCACCTAACTTAAAAATACACCCTCCAAAACTGATGGTACATCGTAAAGCTATCCTTAATGTCCCAAAAGCTGCTTAGTAGCAATGTGGCTCTATAAATTACATTTGTATGTTTGATCTATTCAACTAAGTCCTGTTGGCAGCTCAGTTCTATGTTGCTGTCATTTAGAAAGAAAGTCAAAACTCAGTGATGGACAGCATGTGGCAAAAGAAGATGTTCTTTATGGAAAATTCACAAGAGTCTATTAAAAATTCTTTTTAAGTTTCTTCTAGACAAATACAAATTTCCTTAATTAAGCAGCCTCTGGATGTACTAAAGGTCATTCTGGGAGCTCATTCTCAATATATCTAAGGTTCAAGGCTGGAGAAATTTATGCATGATACTGGCACTGAACTCAGTATCTAAATATTTGGGCTGAATGGATATGAAATTTGTTCTAATATTTAGAAACACATTTTTCTTTTGAATCTTCTTCATATATAGAAATGCAAAAATGTGCATTTACCAGAATTGGCAGGGTGCAGGTAAAAAGAAAGACAAAAATGATACCTTGGGGTAAAGTACTGTAGGTACATATTTCCATTTCCAAAGAAAACATTGCTTGCAAACAGTAAACAGTAACTACAAAAACACACATATAAATAGAAATGTGCATGACAATCTAAACAAATGTTAATGAATTCTCTCTTTTTTTTGCCAGTTCCACACTAGTACAGAAAATTTGCTTTGCATGGGAAGAAAATGGATAAAAATCACCCAGCCCAGCTAAATATGGTGTATGATCACAAATTAATATTGGCTTCATGCTCTAATTGTGAATTACATGGATGAATATTGTTAGGAAATATATTAGGGAAGTGGGACTTTTATTTGATCTAGTACAGCAAGACATTTATGTTTTTATATGATGTGCTTTGTTTTGTTTTGTTTGTTTATTTGTTTCTTTGTCTGAGAAAACCTTATAATCCTTCTGAACTTTTGGATATATATTTCCAATATCAGACCTGAAAACTATTTTATGCTACCAAATTGTTGTATACTTATTTATCTCTCCTTTCTCCATGAACTTAAATCAGTGAATAACATGTTCTAGTTTTTTTTAATGACAACCCTCTGAGATAAGTTGTGCTGAGAGATAGTGATTGGCTCAGAATCATCCACACAACCACCATTACTTCAGAAAAACAACACCCCAGAAGTTTGTTCACTGGTTAGCCTTGTGCAAAAGAAATTGAGAACATTTAGTTTATTTTTTCTTACTAATGGAGAACTAGGGAGCCAATTTGGTGCAAAGGCTAAGGTATCAGGCTAGAAACCAAGAGACTCTGATTTCTAGTTTTGTCTTAGTCATAAAGCCTGACTGACTTTGGGCCAGTTATTATCAGCTCTAGGAATGAGGCAATGGTAAACCACTACTGCAATCTTGTCAAGAAAACTGCAGGGGCTTGTCCAAGCAGTTGTCAAGAATCAACAATGACTTGAAGGCATTCCCTCCCCAAAAATTGAGAATTGCAAAGCCATCTAGCTAGCAGTTTTCTTACAGGAGGATAGGTGAAAAGAGAGTTTTTTTTTCATTAGGGGAAATCACAAACAAGCAAAGTTTTGCAGTGGTTTCAAACCACAATTGAACCTGCTCCGCAACACTCCCAATATTGTGCTGATATAAAGATATGGAGAAATATACTAAATTATGGTGGTATAAATTAGATTTAGCTATGTATTCTAACATAAGCATGTACTGAAATATATAAATGTGCAAATGTGTCCTTCACATTTGTTGATTTAGAGAAAGAATAAGCTAATATGATTAAAGCAAAGCATGTGTCAGAATAAATAGAATATTTAACAAATAGTTCAATACAGAGCAGGAATACAGGTATACAGCACAATCAAACATGCACGATTTTATTACATAGCAGCCTCAGTAAATATAGTTTAAGCATTCCGGTGGAGTTGATTTCCTGATCTGATCTGATACCATAAAAATTTCTGACAGATCCTAAAAGACTAAGATGGGTGCACTTGCTGTATCCAGAACCTCCAAAACTAACAAGGCCAATGCTGATTCTGGCTCATACTGATGCCTGAAATCTGACTGGATGAGTTCCAGATAATCTATTTCCTCTAGGATATTCCATAGTTGATTTCATATATAGTTGTTTCCCTACTTAAAGAGGAAAGGTTGGATATCAGGGGGCAGTTGTCAAACATCTCTGGATATACGGGGAATCTCTTTAGGAAAGGGTCACAATGCAACATCCTTTAATGTGCTCAGAACACCCTTTCCTGCAATGAATATTGATTGCCCCCTGAATCCTGGAGGCACCAACAGTCAGGAGACTTCATCACCAGCCAACAATTTTATCCATAAGTCCAGGAAAAGGTCCTGATAAGTCCAGGAAAGGATCCTGATAGCACAGTACCTTATATCCCAGCAGAATTCTTAGCTTGTTTCTATGGCCCACTTAATTCATAGACATTCAAAGTCTACCACTAGGAACAGTTCCCAGCAGATGGATTTAGAAGACCAAGTTATATTAATTCACATCACATTACATCACATTACACCATCATATAATTTCATCTGCCTATCTAGCCACCCATCAATTATGAATGGCTGCAGTTGTATTGCAGAGAGACCTTATGTAATACCTTAAAGCCAGGTGTTTCAACAGGTTGACTGTCAGGTCTCCAGGATGGATCTACCAATTCAGATAGAGACAGCTACCCAGCTTAGAGATTATCATTTTATTGGAACAATCTATGAGGTACTCCTGCTATATTTTCCTTGGACCAACACCAATGGGATACAGTGACATAGAGAGAAAAGGAGAGAAAAGGAGAGAATTTTTGTTATTCCATGAGCTGCATAGTTTATACACTCTATTATTGGTTAGAATTAATTAATTAAGCATTGATTAATTAATTGATTAATTGTATTTTCTCCCTAATTTCAGTATTCAGAAATTATAAGAAATTAAGAAGATCACATAACTTCAGAATATTTTAAATGGATATGAAAATGAAAGTGAATCTGAACTTCTAGGATGGCATCAGCTCTCTGAATGAGCAGAGATGAAACCATGACTGTCGGCCTTTCCAGGTAATCCAGACACAAAATTCTATTTTATTATATAGCTACATCTACAGAATCTTGGTAGTCTGAATGTACAAATCTCCCTCTATATCTCACCTGATAATTTAGGGAGGTTCCTTTCTGAGTTTCTTTCTCTGTCAATTATGCAGCTATAGGCTTACCCCTGCTTAGGCAGCATCTCTGCCCCTCATCTTTCAAGATCATTTCCACATATCCTTACAACGGCAAAAACCAACCCCCCCCCCCAAAAAAAACAGTGAGTACATTGATCCTACAGAATGTCCTAAGATAAAAATGGGACAAGAAATTAACCATGTTATCTGGTTGTCTGATCATGGCAAGAAGTCTGCAAGGAGACTGCAGGACAGAGGTTTTCTGTAAGTTTAAGTATCTGGAGATAGTGCTCTTATCTATGGTACACTGGATCCATTAATCTCTCTTTTCAAGCTTTTTCAGAAATTACCTATTTAATTATCTAAAAGCTTATCTAAAGAGCTTCAAAATGACAAGTTTGAAAGGCCACCTTAATTATAAGTTAAAGAATTTAAAGAATTGGAAATTCATGGCTAAAAGTAAATAAGACCCTGATCCAAGGAAGTTGTAAGTGAATTAAGGGACAAGACAAATTTGGGATATTAGGATTTTTGCTTTAAGATTTTGGAAATAATTATATAAATAAACAGCCTTTCATGGAAACTAAATTATTTTGTCCATCTTGTCATAACAGAAATTTGAGACTTTATAATTTCAAAATTGGATACTCGAGGGCACTAAAGATTTCAGGCAGAAAAGTAAAAGCAAGTTTTTGGTTAGTACTGGAATTTATAAAATGAAACAAAACACTATCACACTTAAAAGAGTCCAGGAGGTTTTTCCAAGAATGGGATCAGAAACTAGCAGCTACAATGTCAGCAGTGATCTTTGCTTCTATGGATAGACTATAAAAGATAATAACAAAGAAATGACAAATGTGAAAGAAGATTTTTGAGACATTTCCAGAATAAAGAGATGAAACAAATTTTTCCAGTGTAGAAATATAAGAACTAGAAATACTGGAAAATTTAAAAAATGTGGATTATATGACAGAGAAGACAACTAAAATGGAAACACAAATGATAAGATCAAGAGAATTACCTAGATAAGAACTTTTTAATGGATATTTTAAAAAAAAAGTTGGCTAAAGTCTTGAAAATTAAAGTGGAAATACAAATGATAAATTGAGAAAATTGCCTGGATAATTTTTATTGCATTTATAAAAGAGGTTTGCTAAATCTTCAAACAAGCCTTTGAGATAGGAAAAAGAAAAGTGAAGATAGATCAAATCCTATGGCAGCTTCTGAATAAATTAAGATAAATATTGTTACAAATAAAAGAAAATAATATAAAGTTGGTTTGCTTGACTAAGGTCAAGATATGTTTCTGTAAAGTTGTAGTAAACTTTAAAGACTTTTTCTTGACATCAAGGCTGAAAAATTAGGGGAAGAAAAAATATTGTTTATAATCTTATAGGAAGTAAAGTTTGTTTATATTTGCTATGATGAAGATTGAAAGTCACTTGTTTAAATATTTATTTTCTGTTTTTACTTTCTTTTTCTTCTTTTCTTTTTTTCTTTGTACCTTATATTCTTTCTTTTTATCTTTCTTTTTCTCACTGAATTTATTTGTTTATATTACAGTAATCAACTTTAAAAAAATATTTTAAAAAAGAAATGCTATTGTGTTTCTATATTACACTAACTACTGTATATCCTACCAGCAAAATATAAAATGCCATTTTAATTCTTGCAGTAGAAGAAAACATATTGGATATCACATATCCAATAGAACTGGATGCTCTTCAGAGATAGACTGATCCTTGGGAAGTATAGTCTCAGACACCTGAAAGACACCAATTAGGACAAAAGTTGAAATAGAAGATTCAAGGACAATCTCATAGGAAGATTCAGATCAATCATCATCTCCTTGTAAATTAAATCCCAGCTATAATCATCCATCCATCCATCCATCCATCCATCCATCCATCCATCCATCCATCCAGGGGACCTGAGGTTTTGCTCTGCTATTGACCTTTTCTCTTCAACCCAGCATGAGTGCAAATAAGTCTGAGTCTGTAGAATAGGCCATTTCTACAAGAATGACTTAGAGTGTCAATAATGAAGCAACTAAAGCAGCTCTTAGTGATATTCTAGACAAGAAGCATCAACCATGAATCCTAATGCTACCCTCAATGTAATGTTTCAGTAACAAAATCTTGCAAGTCTGAAAGTACATGTCTCTTCCCCCCCGCTTGCCTTTACAGTTCAAGAAACAAAGAAGAACTTCTTCTGAAAAGTTTACCATGCCCCCATTATTTCTGTGGAGTTAGCTACCTTTTATCTGTCTTTTGTCTAGTCTGTTGCTGCTGCTATTTTCCAAGGCCCTTCTCACAGACCATTACACCACTATGAATGTTTGCCTAATTCTATAACATGCTCGAAATTACAAATGTAGAAACTGCCATAGGTGGGGGAGGACTACCAGATTAGCTATGATGGTGGGGAACAGTTGCAATTCTTTATAGCGAAGCAGGAAATATACAATATTATAGTGTTTCTTTATCAACTAGATATTTTGTATGATGGCAGAGCTGAAAATCCTTTCAATAGGAAGAAGTAAAACAAAGTAAAATAACAACAACAACAAAAATAAATCCCTGCATACCCCAGCCTTCTAGGAACTGGCACTGATCATAATTGCTAGCTATACTATGCCCTGTGAGAGCATACATCTAGGCAATATTTAATAGACACCCGAAAATGACATCTTGACATTTATTATTGGTATTTACCATTCCTCAGCCAGGTTTAAACTAGGTGAGATATCGAAACTCAATTTATACTAAATTCTATGGATTTCACATTGATTTATGAAAGCATGTGCTTGTCACTTCATTAAATCAGAATTGCATGCCACATGTTGTTTCTCCAATATTCCTAAACAGGCTGACCTTTCTCTTATTTCAGTAAATGGAAGCATTGTTGATGCTTATAATGTTTATGTATGCATAAAATTATGCTTTAATACCATAAAATGCTGTTGATCCAGTTTGACTGTATTTGCTTATCAGCTGACTTCTTACTGTACAATCTTTTTTTTTCAAATGTTCTTTCTTTACTTTTGATAAAGGCTGTAGAGAACCTTACCAAAGTTGATTGACAACCACTTTTTTCCCCTCTTTTGTTTCCAAATAAAACATATTGGTTTCCTTCCAGTAGATGGCACTATTCATCTGTGGACATACCTAGATTTACCCAGAATCAGAGTTCTGGGTTCAGTAACTCTGCTCATACCAAATCAGTAAATCACAAGCATTTGGTTTTTAAAATTTTCCAACTTTTCCTATTTCGTCATATTATTTTTGTGATACAACAAAGCACAGAACTATTCTTCAGTCTATTTGGCCTTCACACAGATTGCAACTTCAGATATGAAAATGATTTATGGTACTTAATTCAGCCTAAAACATTTTGATTAAAGTGGCAGGGTATTGATGTATGAAGAACATATTGATATTTATGGTTTTAATACCATTCATGCCTCATTTGCAATGTCAGGGTACTGTTTTCTCATAAAGTAATGGTGCTTTAGACTCAAACATTATTAAATACTTTTTCTTGCAATACATATTTGTTTCATCTTATTATGGATTTTGGGAAGCTTTACTACAGAGGGGTAAATTAAAAAAAAGTAGACACTACTATGTAAGTTCAGTTAACTTCGTTGAAGAGGTTTACCACATATAGACTTGCTAAAACCTAATATAAATCAGGATTAACCATCTACCCAGATGCTAGGTATGGATAGCTTATCAAAATGCTTCCCTGGCAATGGCCAGATGACACAAAAACAACATTGGATGGATTATCCATTTTCAATAAAGGGCACAGAATACATATGAGAAGTATGAAGAAATACCTCCCACTCCACTTCGCCAAATTTTCAAGAACCATTTAGTAAACCTATTTTTAATTTTATCCTTTGTTGATTTAATTGTAATTGAGTCTTTGAGACTCGAGACTAGTTAAAATAACAACAATAACAACCAGATAGTCCATTGTTTCTTTAGCTTCTTTGCGTAGGCTGCACTTACTGTCTGTTGCTGTCTTCTCAGTCCTGGCTTTCTATGCATTTGTCCTTAAGGCTTGGTCTTGTGCAGCCAGAATTAGTCCCTTGCTCTCTTTTTTCAACTTTCCTGTTCTTAGCCATTGCCAGGTCTTGTTATTATTTGCTTTCCCTGCTATTTTTTTTAATGTACTGACCATGTAGTGCTTTGTCTTCCCATGCCTCCATTCTGTTCTGCATTTGGTGTTTTTTGTAGTTTGGTCTCTCCAGTAATTAGAAAGCCTTCCTGATGTATGAACCTCAGTGCATCTTCTTCATTGTCTTTCAGATATTCTTCCAAAGCCATTTTTTTCTTCTTCAACCATCTGATGTACTTGCAATTCCCCGCTCATCTATTTGCCTTGGTAGATAGAGTCTATCAATGTCACTGCATGGATGAAGGGCATCATTCATTGTCATTATTTTTCTGGTCTTCCTATCCATTGCTTTTAGTTCTGCTTGACTCCAGTCCATTATTCCAGCTATGTATCTAATGACAGGAATTGCCCAGTTGTTGATTACTTTGAAGGTATTTCCTCCATTAAGTCTAGACTTTAAGATCTTCTTCACTCTCTTGATGTATTTACCTCTTATCTTTTTTTTTTGACTTTCAGTGTGCTTGATGATGTCAGCTTGAAGGATACCCAGATATTTGTAATAATCATCCTCATCCAGACTCTTAATGTTATTTTCATGGGAAACCTTGATTTCTTCAGTTTTTACTAGTTTTCCTTGTTTAATAGTGAGTGTGGCACATTTGTCCAATCGAAACTCTATTGCAATATCTTGGCTATATATACAGACAGTGTTGAACAGCAATTCTATTTCAGATGGTATTTCCCCATTATTATTGTTGTTGTTGTTGTTGTCATTGTTGATTTAATATTCAATTTGATTCACAGTCTGGGATTGGGAAAAACTTAACAGTTTATGTCCTAACTAAGGACCTAAGACATGTTAAGATAATATCTGTGAATATAGGCAGTTCTGAGTAAGGTATTATTATTGTTGTGGTGGTGGTTGTTGTTATTCTACAACACAATTCCATCTTCTCATCTCGATGGACAAACAATTCCTATCAGTCAATGCAGAGGAATCAATCAATCCAATTCAATGCGCTTGCTTCCATAATCCATTTTATATTTCTCAAATAAATATTGCATGATTTTTCAAACTATATGTTCTGAAGATAATTCCAGATTATTTTATTTCTGCCCATCTCAACAGACCACTATTCTCATATTTCTGTTCATTTTATGAGCCATTTGCAACCTGAATGTGTTTAGTGATCATACATTCCAACCTCAGGAAACAGTTTGCAGTGGAATATGTTCCAGAAAAACTGGTTGGTGACCTCAGGAATGTCTTTCCCTGGGAACTATGTCTGGCACTAAAATTACTTCTTCCTGATGCCAGGAAAAGGAATTGTAATTTTTGTGGCCTTCCAGTATGTTTATATATTAATTTTAAAAATGTATGATGCATGGGGGCTTTTAAGCACTCTTGCTGCTGCTGCTATTTTGTTAATTTATTATAAATTTCATTTAATACGTGTGTTACTGTGGATTTTAATTATTCTTTTTTAAAAGATGATTATTATGTATTGTAAAATATTCTGGATAAACCTGATTTGCTCTCAGTAAAAGGCAGCACTTGGCTGAACGTGGTTGATGTTGAAAAACCTGAGCATTTGGGGCCCTAGTTATAACTTGAATAAGAGACTATGAGGAAATCCCAGAGATATAATATAGACCAGGAAAAAAAAACAGAAAACGGGAATAGGAAATCACTTCCACATTGCTGTCAAGAAACAGTAACATTCAGCAGTCACGGGAAATTACAGTATCCTGATTCAAGCATGTCTTCAGCTTTGTATTTAAATTTTTAAAATCACATCAGATTTGAGCAAAATTAACAGATATTTCTTCTTCTGAAACAATTGACTAACATCTGGAAAACAGCCTTTCTCTCCCTTTCCCATTGACAACAGTATCAGTTTATCCTACTTTGTCCCAAAAGGCATTAATGTTGCTGTAATGGCTGAGGACAGTTGGAAGTTAAACTTCTGATCATTGTTCAGAAGATGAGGCTCTGGCCAGAGATCAGTAATGAAACTAACAAAAAAAGCAAGAGGTAATTGGAGTATTTATTAAATGTAAGAGAAAGATAAATTCAATTGTCATTTTTTTCTAAACTCAACTAATTTGTTTCTTGGCCTAATTTCTGTTTGTGTAAGCATTAGCATAACATTTAAGAGCAAACAAATATGGCGTGTCCTTTCAAGAGGGCACCACTATATTGCCACTAAAATCTATGGCAGATTTCTTTTACATTCCTATAGGCACACATGCAATGGCAAGGAACCATTGATGTGTACAGAAATGGAGCATAGAAACAATGGAGAAAGAGGTGATATCTAAGTAGCATTCCACATAGTGAAAGGCACAGATGTAGGATGTTTTCATACAATGTCTTATTTTCAATGTGGTCCAGAGATTATGCATTTGGTATATTTGGATGAGCAAAGGCAAAAATTCCTTTTGTCATAACTCAGTGACTATTGCTTTGGAGCATTTTGACAGATTTGAAACCCTGCCAATGAGATTGCTCACTGAATTGATTGTCCACAAAGCCTCCTTTTATCAGGCCTTAATTTGATGAGCTCTAAGCAGGCTTTGAGAACATTCAGTATTTTAATGGGGCTGGTGAAAAATAATGTACTCTTTGGATGGAAGCTGATTGTCGCAGAAACAGTGTACTAAGAAACCTCATACTTACATCTTTATTAGATCAGCCTAATTTCATATGGAAAAATATTGTGTGTTCCTTTACTTCAGATGAGGCCACTCTGCATCAACAAATCAAATGCTAAATACCATATTTTTCTGTGTATAAGACACTATTTTTTCCTGCAAACACCCTGTTCAAAAATCAGGTACGTCTTATGGTTGGCATGCATACTTAATTTTGGATAAGAAAGTAGATTGGGTCTTTAAGTCACACATTTTAAGATATGCTGTACTTCGAGTTTGGAAGAAATATTATTATAAGTTAAATTATAAAATACCTATTTGGGGGATTCCTGGACAAGCAATTCAGGGGGTCTCTAAAGGGGTGAATTTTGATAACATTTCGTATAAAGAGTTACTTATTTGGTCGGGTATTGATTGGCAACTAAAGTCTTCAGATGTGTTAAGGCAAGAAAATATTTTACAATTGTGGTTTCAATATTTGCAAATAGTGCAGAGGTGGACTTTAGATAAGAAAGTGGGAATTACTTTAGTAGATGAAAATTTGGTAATTCAGATTAAGGATCAGAAACATGCCCATATTAAAAGAATTTACAATGAGTTAATAAAATTGGATTCGGAAACAGAGTTAGTAAAAGATTGTATGATTAAATGGGCCCAGAATATTCAGGAAATGATTTCATTGGACCTATGGGAGGTAATTTGGATTAGAAATGTTAAATTTACGCAGGCTCAACATTTGAGGGAAAATTTTTATAAAATGTTTTATAGATGGCATCTGGATCCTAAAAAGTTGTCTTGTATGTACCCGAACCTGCAACCCAAATGTTGGAGATGCGGTTGCTTGGATGCAACCTATTTTCATATTTGGTGGACTTGTAAAAATATTAAAGCTTTCTGGATTATGATTTGGTGGAACATTCAAAAGGTTTTTAAAAGAAAGATTAAGTTTACTCCCCAGTTGTTTCTTTTGGGTATTTTTGTGGATTTTGATGCTAAAGAAACTATTTTAATGTTGAATTTAATAACAGCAGCAAGATTATTGGTGGGTCAATATTGGAAGAAGGATACTCTGCCTTCTTTAGAAGAATGGGTATTTAAGGTTTCTAATTTAGCAGAAATGGCTAAAATTTCTGCTTATTTAAAGGACCATTCACAAGAGAGATATTTTAATGTATGGAGAAGATGGATAGAATATGTTCAGAAGAAGTATGGAACTACAAAGTTTCACTTATTTTATGAGTAATGAATTTTTATAAACTTATGATGTTAAAGTTTGAAGAGAGTTAAGGGTTAGTATGATTTTGGTTATTGTATAATTAGTAAACTTAAATAGATTATGTTTAATATGTTTGTATAACCCTGTACTTGGCTCTGGGAAGTCAGGGGTGGAGGGGGTGGAGGGAGGGGGTGGGGGGAGGATGGGTTGAAGTTTAAGTAGCTCAGATAAGTAGAAATAGTTTTATTGTATATAATATTGATGTTTTAATTTGGAGAGAGGAATTGCTCGGGCATTTCCCCTGGACCGCATCCGGAGAGAGAAGATAGAAGAAGGGAAGAAGCAAGTAAGAAGGTTGAGGAGAGGGGGAGAGTGAGGAAGAGGAAGAAGAGGGAAAGAGGCAAGTTGGTTAGAGGGTGGATGCGGTTTGGGGGGAAATGGGTGAGCAATACCGAAAGTTGTGTGTATCAATTTGTTTTATTTTTTATCTGAAGTATTTTTATGAATGTAATGTATTGTAAAATTTAAAATAAAAACTTTTTACAAAAAAAAAATCAGGTACGTCTTATACAAGTGCAGCATCTTATACATGGAAAAATAATGGTAACCTCCACAGACCAGGGCATGCCTGCATGGGTTCTTTTCTTGCCGCTGCCATGCTGCCTGGTGCAGGGGTCAAGCCCCTGTGGGCTTGCCACTAATGGGAGGAGGGAGGGGGCAACATCGTCAGCTGGCTGAACTTCCAGATTTGCCGCTTCAACTGTTTGGCGCTGCGCTGAACAGCTGATCGGCGCAGAGAAACTCGCATGCCAGAGCGTCTTATACAAGGGTGAGTCTTATAGACAGAAAAATACAGTAGATGGATCTAGACTTTAGAGTTTGATTTTTTTTTAAAATAGAAATCAACCTTTAAAATTTTCAGGCACATTTTACCAAACAAAGCAAATAAAGGAGAGAGAGAGAGAGAGAGAGTGAGAGAGAGAGAGAGGGGGGGGGGGAAGGGAGGGGGAGGGGGAGAGGGAGAGAGAGAGAGAGAGAGAGAGAGAGATGATAAACTGGATCTTTTCTTACCATCCAGTAGAGATGGATCTAAGAAATCATTAAAAAATTATAAAATCCATTATAACTTTTTCTAATGTTGCCAGCATTGCTACAGTTGGACATGATATTTAAACCTATCAAATGATTTACAGAGACTGAACCGCAAACAAAAGCAGTTGTCTAAGTAGCATTTATTTTAAAATCTAGAATAAAATGTTCAAATAAATGTCATATATCCAGTGGCTAAATAATTCTTCAAAGGGGAAAACTGTAAATCATTTAAGCAGTGAAGGATTAGAACCATGAAACAAATGTTTAGAACTGTCATCTTTTAGAAAATGTAGCTGAGATGTTAAATTGCTGAAACAGATGATTAGGGCCAATGCTTTTTTTCTAAAAAAAAAAAAAAAAAGGTGCCGGAACTCACACACGTCATACAACCTGCCTTGCCTACCCTACAAGGTTCCATCCAAAAAAGGTGCCAGAACTCCATTCTAGGTGTTCTATGAGAAAAAAAGCCCTGGTTAGGGCTATCATATTTTGTCAGTTACCTAAGAATAGGATGCACTATTTATGAGGATGAAAAACAGAACGGGCAACTCATCGAGGGATGCAAAAAAAGGATAAGGCTGAAGTCAAAATGAATGGTTCCTGCCTCTTTTCCTTTTTTTCTGTTAAAGAAGTAAGAAGAGAGAAAGAATTATTCTTCTGATATTCTCTTTCTCAAGCTGCACCCTTTTCTTTTTTTTACTCTCTCATCCTCATTCTCTTTATCACATATTTTTGTCATTCTCAGAAATAAGACTATAGAAAAGGGGCAGACTTGCCAGAAATCTGGACTCACCATTTTTAGAAGCTCTTTAAAACCAAAGAACATATGAAATCAGGCCAAAATTAGGCCAGAGTACCGCCACCAGCTGCTCAAATTGGTCCATTAAAAAAAATCTTATTCCTGATTAAGCTTTCTCCATGCTCCTTTAAATGTATAAAGAACCTATACATAAAATATATCATTGGTCCAGACCTTACTATTATGCAAGAACCAGATAATATATAACAATTTTTCCTATCTAGACACCGTAGGATTGTAGCTGTAAAATAAAGAGCACTCTTCATGGACAACTGTGAACATCTTCCTTTCTAAGAGATATGGGTTTGTCCTGATCTTTAATTCTACAATTTGACATGCACAATGCTGATAATTCTTATTCTTGAAAAAAAAAAGAATTATTGTTATGAGAGAATAAATTTGCACTGCCTGTGTATACACACTTCATGTGATTTGTATGCCATTTTGATGGCAGCAATCATGACTTTGGATAGTCTCAACAGGCAGGATTATTTTAACAAGGATTTCTATGTACTCAGTATAAGGGATGTTCTGCTTCTCTTAAGAGTTTTTACTAGATGGATTCTTTTAACCTTCTTGAATTAAAAGGTTAAACTAAAACTAGATTGGTTTGGACCCATGTTTTGTGACCTTGAACTTCCCTCCAGGCAATGTTCCTTAATTTGCCCCGCTGGGCTGAATTGATGCTTCAGTTAATGCTTCATCTCAGTGTAAGAAATAAGCAGTCACTGCCAAAAAGAAGACACGCTGCCTTCTGAAGTGCTCATTCAGCACAGCAGAGAACAAACCAAGTGGCAGCAGGAGTGTGATTTGAGAATTGTACCTGCAAAGGGAGGTGGCTATAGAAGGGACATGAGGATGGAGTCCAACGTGGAAGCAAAGAGCTTACATTCAGATTCTGAATTATTTGTACGTTTGTTTTTTTTCTGTTATTTTTAACAGAATTTTGTTTTGCTTTTTTTAAAAAATAGAAACAAGATGAAAAGAAGCAAAATTATCCTGAAGGTTAGACAAAGGTAGAAGAAGAGGGTCAGTTTGGAGTGGATTATTTGAGAAGGATGGACAATTCCAGGCCACATTCCAGGCCACATTTTTTCATTCTGTGAAGAATATTCCATTAATGGTTAGTCAAATCAAGGGAGAAAAAAGAAAGCTCTAGTCTTTCTTATTATTAGAAATTTGTTCCATCGTTCAAAAAGGCTGCTATACACTTCAAAAGGAGAAGCAATAGTCCCACCTCAATGTAGCTCCCCCCATTTTTTTTTGCTTATGAAAGCAAATATTGTAATGCCAAGGAAATGGATTCACTTATTTGATAATGTTAATATTCATTCTGTTGTATTTTATTGACACTTTTATGCCAGTTATAACAGCATGTAGTTAAGAAGATCTTTGCTTAATTAGACAAATTCTAATACTACCAATCTTGGTCTTGGAAGTTCACTAACAAAATGGGATGTGAGAATGATATTCTGTTCATTTTCTAATAGGAATTTATCAATATTTGTAGAGGTTTTTATTCATAGTTGGAGGGAAAACAAATGAGTTTTTTAAAAAATGCAGTGAAGGAAAATATAAAACTTATGAGTTTTTTTCATCTATCAAAACAAGACGACTTTGCTATTTAAATTCTAATGTGAATTAGAACTTTTTTATGTTTAACAGCCATAAAGAAAGCAGGCATTGCTAATATGCTGGGAATCACTTTATCTATTGGATTTGTTAAAGTTCGGTAACAATTATGTATAGATTTTCTTCAGAAGAATACAGAAAAATATGCAGATTTCTTCAGCAAAGATTAGGAAAAGAAATCGCTATTTTAAAATTTGAAATGTGGAATAAATCAGAGGATTGCCCATCTATACAAGACATTATGGCTAAATAGTCCTTTTCAATAGAACTCGTTAGCAGATAGCATTTAAAAACTTAATTTTTTTGATCCTGAAATCTGAATCTTGTTTTAATCATTGTTTTTGTATTGTATTGTCTTGAGCACCTAATAAGGAAAAGTGGACTATAATTGATATAAATGAATGAATAAATCAAATAAACTCATCAACTACTGATAGATTCTTTTACCATGAATTTGTTAATCCGTTTTAATGCTAAACTTCTACGGTTTAATTAAAAAAGCAATTTGATGCTGTCAGATCCCATAGCTACCATGCTAACATACTAATAACAAAAATGTAGAAAATATCCAATAATTAAACTATTTGTTAGTTATAGTATTATTTTATTTGTAATTTATTTATCTAAGAACTACTTTCACAAATCAAGACATCATAGTGAAAATCCATATCTAATTACCTGATCGAAGAAACATAAAAAGATCCACTTAATTGAGCATTCTATTTTTAAGAAGGACTAAACAAGCCAAAGGATATAGAGAGTAATTTGTTAATCTGAACTACCCGGTTTTCCCAAAAGTAAGGCCTATCCCGAAAATAAGTGCTAGCTTGATTTTTGGGGGTAGGCCTAATATAAGACCTACCCTCAAAATAAGCCCTGATTTTGGAGCGAGGCACACACCTAAAAATCAAGCTAAGAGGGGTGTGTGGATGTGCCCCATGCATCCTGCACCCACTCACCTTGCAGCCAGGCCTCCCCTTGCCAACCCACTTCTTCTGAGGCGTCTTCTGCAGCCTGGCTTGCATTTCTCATTCACAGGCCTCTCCAGAAGGCCACTGCCACCAAGAACTGAGCTATGGATTGAATCCATAGCTTGATTCTGCAAGACTTCTGCAGCTGAGAACTGAGCTATGGATTGAATTCATAGTTCGGTATTTGGCTGTAGGCCTTCCAGAAAGGCCTGATTGCAAAATGCAGGCCAGAATGCAGCTGCAGAATGAAGCTGCTCCTTCAGCCTCAGAAGAAGTGGACTTGATGGGCAGGGTTGTCAGTGTTACACCCCTGAAAATAAGACTTGGTGCCTCTTTTGGAGGGAAAAAAAAAAGACCCGGTCTTATTTTCGGGGAAACACAGATATGTAAGAGAACATACTTAGATATTTTGTATATAACTTTTACTCTATTATGTTATCAAAAATTAATCTAGGGGTATGATTTTAATCTAGAATTATTTATATACTCCTCTGTTAGCTTGATATAATATAATATATAATTAATCTGGATTATATCTTCTTTTTGATTCGTTTTGGATCACAGCTATCTATCCCTACAGGCAGCTGTGATAATCAGAAAACAGGCATGAAAGTTTACCTTTACACTCAATGATTTGACTTTGGCACCAATATTCAATGTTGTTCCTGTGCTCGTACAATCCTTTGTTTCAGATGCTCCAGGAGAACCTAGAAGAAATACAGTTAAAAGCTTTGATGTCTCATCCATTGTCATTAGTCCTGGCTATGTTTCTGAACTTGAAGCAAGCAAGTTATCCTTGCTGCTAGACTAAAAAACAAAAGCTTAAATAAAGTCTCTCTTGCCTTTGAATTGCTAAAAAAAGAAAGCTATGTTTCAATATATAAGGAAGAATTTCTAGACAAGTCTTTTGTGTGATGTATTGAAATGTATTGTGAAAAGATATGCCTTGCAATGAAAATTTTATCAATAAATGAAAAGTCTGTTTTGAAAGATCCTTTTCAATATGTTAACAGATACTGAAGTATGAAAGAAAACATTCAATTGATCTACAAGAATAAATCGAGGAGCTAGGCCTAATGTTCAAGAAATCTTGATTTGAGACTTCTAGTTTCTATCTTTAAGGTCCATGGAATTGAATTTTCCAGAATCCACTCTAGATATCTCCAAGCATAGATAAATATTTGGGCATTATAAAAGAAAGGAGCCAAGGGATTCTACTTGATGCAAACAGGCTTGACTCAGAAATTGAGGGTGGAAGCCAGGACAAAGAAAAAGTGGTGGCTTAATGGTTGGGAACCTGAGGCAATAACAAGGAGTCAGAGACAAGGAATATCTATAGGATATTTAACCTGAGAAGGAAAGATTATTTGAGAGTAAAGGAGAAAAGAGGCAATACTTAAAGGGAGAGAAAGCCTAGTCATAAATCAGAGGCAACTTAAAAGGAAGATAAGATGCAAAGTATAACAGAGAGGAAACAGTGGTATTCATGAATAAGAAGTAATGTGAGAAACAGAAACAGAACAGAAAAACAGCATTGAAAGGGATCTTGGGGATCTTCTATTCCAATCCCCTGCTTAGGCAGGAGACTCTATACCATTTCAGGCAAATGATTGTCCTATAATTTCTTAAAAACTTCCAATGATGGAGCACCCACAACTTCTGAAGGCAAGCTGCTCCACTAATTAATTGTTCTAACTGTCAGGAAATTTCTTCTTGGTTCTAGTTTGGTTCTCTCCTTGATTAATTTCCATTCATTGCTTCTTGTTCTGTCTTCTGGTGCTTTGGAGAATAGATTGACCCTCTCTTCTTTGGGCAGCCCCTTAAGATATTGGAACACTACTATCATATCACTTCTAGGCCCTTTTTTTTTATTAAACTGGATATTCCTGATTCTTGCAACCATTCTTAGATGTTTTAGCTCCCAGTGCCCCAATCATCTTTGTTGGTCTTCTCTGCATTCTTTCTAGAGTCTCAATATCTTTTTATTTTGCAACTGAATGCAATAGTCTAAATGTGGTCTTACCAAGACATTACATACTGATGCTAACATTCATGTTAATGCAGCTTAAGACTGTGTTGGCTTTTTTTGGGCAGCTGTAGCATACTGCTGACTCATATTTAAGTGATTTTCTACTAGCACTTTAAAATCCCTCTCACAGTTACTGCTATTGAGCTAGGTACAACTAGGTACTGCTATTGAGCTAGGTACCATTCTGTACATTTGACTTTTCTCACCAATTTCATTTTGTTAGATAGGGCCCTGTGTTCAAATCTGCCAAAATCATTAATAAGACTATTTTCTGAAGTATTGGCTATTCTTGCTAGCTTCTTATTATCTGCAAATTAGACGAGTTCTCCTTCTATCCCCTCATCTAAATCATTTGTGAAGATATTAAAGAGACTATGGATCAATGAAAGAGAGGGAACCATGTTGATGCAGTTCTAATAAGGATTATACATTGAGTATGGTTGGTCAGCCAATTGCAAATCCATCTGGTGATGATGCTGTCTAAACCACATTTTTCTATCTTATCAAGTAATAGGTTGTGGTCTACTTTATCAAATACTTTATTTAAATCAAGGAAATTATACCCATAGCATTTTGCTGGTCTACTAATTTTATCACATTGTCAAAGAACGAAATAAAATTTATTTATAAATAATATGTTTTTGACAAACCCATGTTGGTTTCAAATTATAACTTTGTTTGCTTCTAGGTGTTTGCAGATTTGTTGCTTATGTTTTCAAGAATTTTCCCAAGTATTGATGTCAAGCTGATAGATTTGTAGTTTCATGGATTCATTTCCCCCCCCCCTTTGTTTTAAGATGGGAACTTTTATGTTTTCGGGTCGCAGACATTAAACAAAGACACATCAAGCTTTCTTTATTGACTTCTCCTTACAACCAGCTACTACCAACAAGGCACGCAGGCCTTTTATACTGTCCTGAACCCGGACAGCGTCAGCCAATAGGAATCTGGCTGTTTTCGTGCCTTGCGTATGTGCGCAAGCCTGGCAACAGCCAGTCTGGTCCCGGGCAGCTTTTGGTCTGCCCAGGACCATTTTCAAGATTTCTGAGCCTGCTGAAAGCTTCAGCAGGCTCAGGACACAACAGCCCTCCCCCCTAGATAAAACAATATACCTTATGATGTAACAGCACAGGTACATGTGTTCAAGGGACTGGGGGTTAATGGAAATCACAATTGCCTGCACACAGGCAAGCACTCTTACATATACAATCATTCAGAAAGAAAATAGAACAAATAATAAGCTGAAAATAACATCCCGTCACTGAGTGCTTTGTTCTGCATCTTGTTTAAGGACTAGTAAGGTTCCCTTAGAATTGACAGAAACCTCACATAGTCCTCAAGATGTGTAGGTGGGCCCTTGGCCCATTGTGACCTTCTGATGGCCGGTGAGTGTGCCTGGCCTGTCAGCTCGCCTGCCAGGCTAGGCAGGCCAGGACTTTGATGCTACAAAAGCTCAGGTGCCCCACCCAGCTGCTGACTGGCTGAATCCTCTGAATTACAGCCAGGGTTCCTTGGGGGGTTGGAATTCCCCAAGTCCAGTGGTGGGGTGGAATTCCCCAAATCCACAATGGACTTGTCTTGGGAGCACTGTCCCTTGAGCCCAAGATCAGTAGCTGGAATGGCCTGAGTGGCTGATATGCCCCCATGCCCCCTTGGCTCCGTGTATGTGTCGGAGATCCAGAGTCAGGAGCCGCCTCCATGGCAAACCCCCTTTCAGGAGAATTCCTTTTTGGAGCACTTGCTAAAGTGTGGGATGACCCCTTTTCTGGAGACTCCCTGTCTGGAGTGATAACTGGATTGTGTGGATGCCCCCAGTGAGACTCCCTGTCTGGAGCAATAACTGATGTGTGGAATGACCCCCTTTCTGTCACTGGAACATGTGCATTAGCGTGTGAGAAACTGCTGGAGCTGGAGACTGTGGCCCAGAATGCAAATTATGGTCCTCCTCCACCCCGAGACCAGAGCCAGGCACAGAAACATTGCTGGAGAGCCTCCAACGCAGTTGTTCAATGTGTCATCTGATGACGTGCCCATCGTCCAAGGCCACTTCGTATGACAGCGGCCCAGAGACCTTGCATACCACTGCTGTGACCCAGAGATGTTCAGGGCCATAGTTCTTTGCCCAGACTGGATCGCCCACCTGTAGTCTCCTAGGTGCCCGTGGTTGTGACATCTGTGAAACCATCCTCTCTGCCTGGCCGTTGGAAGATGGGTGGAAGGGAGCAGAAGTCGCATGCTAGATCAAGTTGGCCTGAAGAAAAGCCTGGAACTCAAAAGAGGTAAATAGAGGGGTATTGTCTGAGACCAGGACATCTGGAAGTCCATGTGAGGCGAAGATCCCTCTCAACACCTGAATGGTCCTGGCAGTAGTAGTGGAGGAAACAGGAACAACCTCTAGCCACTTGGAATGGCTGTCAACGAGGAGAAGGAAGAATTGCCCCTGAAAGGGCCCAGCATAATCTATATGTACCCGTCACCACGGGGTTTGTGTTTCCTCCCACTTATGTACTGGGGCCTGAGGCATTTCAGGCCTTGACTGCTGGCACACTTGGCACCTGTGCATCTGGGCCTCGATGGCTTTATCGAGCCCAGGCCACCAGAGATGGCTGTGCGCAAGCACTTTCATCCTTACTATGCCTGGATGTCCCTCATGCAGAGAGAGCAAGATTCTAGGCCTCAGTGAGGCTGGGATGACTACCCTACTACCCCATAACAGACACCCCTTGAAAGTGGAAAGTTTGTGCTTCATTTGCCAGAAGCTTTGAAACTCCATATCTGGACATGTGTCAGGCCATCCTGACAACACCCATGTCAGCATGCATGTGAGCGTGTGATCAGCATTGAGGGGAGATTCAGGCAACTCCTGAATGGAAAGAATATTAATAGCAGGAGCAGAATCTGCCTCTATCTGTTTTAGAGGTAATCTGCTGAGGCCATCTGCATGGCCCATCTCTTTTCCAGGTTTGTGAATTAGAGTGTAGTCATATGCTGACAGGAAAATGGACCATCTCAGCATACATGGAGAAATAATGTGTGGTGTCTGTTTGTTAGTAGTAAACAAACCCAGCAGAGGCTTATGGTCTGTGTAGACCGTGAAGTGGCGGCCATATAAGAAATCATGTAATTTCTTTATGCCAGCCACTATGGCCAAGGCTTCTCTATCAATCTGAGCGTAATTCTGCTCTGCAAATGACAGAGTCCTTGAGTAATAGGCCACAGGGACTTGTGTCCCATCAGCCTTCAGATGGCTAAGTACTGCTTCCACCCCATAAGGAGATGCATCGCATGTGATGCACACAGGCAGTTGCTCATTGAAATGCGCTAATACGGCATTTGAAGAGAACAAGGCCTTAACCTCATTGAAACTCATGGACTTCAGTCCACTGCCATGGAGCTTGTTTATCTAAGAGCCAGTGTAACGGCTCTTGTGTGGAAGAAATGTGTGATAGAAATTTAAGAGCCCCAAGAAAGCTTGCAGCTCGCTTTGGACTTGGGGCCTGCTGAATCGCTTGAAGCTTTGATTCAGCAGGATGGATGCCTTGAGCATCAATTCTGAAACCTAAGAATTCAGTGGAAGTGACTCCAATCTTACGCTTTTCTTGCTTCAGTTTCAGACCCGCTTGGCAGAAATGAAGCAAGACAGCCCTTAATCTCTCAGTTAAGTTTAGAGATGACTCCCCCACAATGAGGACGTCATCAAAATAGGGACCGACCCCAGGAATACCACGAAGTGTGTGCTCCATGACACTTTGGAATATGCCAGGGGCTACATTAACCCCAAACTGCAATCTTTTAACTTTAAAAGCTCCTCTGTGTGTTACTATTGTTTGAGCGTCCCCTGTTGCCTCATCAACAGGTAGCTGTTGGTAGGCCTGTGCCAAATCGAGTTTTGCAAAAATTTGCCCCCCCCTTGAGGGAGGCTAGAATGTGGCTTACCACAGGGACTGGGTATGCATGCTGTTGCAGTGTTTTGTTCAATGTACATTTATAGTCCACGCAGATTCGGACTTCTCCATTAGCCTTTAAAAGCATTACAATGGGGGCTTCCCATGGACTAGAGTCCACAGGTTCTAAGATGCCCTGCTGGAGCAGCTTGTACAGCTTGGTATCAATTTTGCTCTAGAGAGCAAAAGGCACCCTTCTAGGCTTAATCCTAATAGGTGTGATAGTTGGGTCTAAGCATAGAGCAATGGGAGGCCCCTTGTAAGAGCCAAGTTCTGAGCTAAACACATCAGCAAACTCCCTGCAGACTTCACAAGGTCTGGCATTTGCAGGCTGTGCAGCCCAATCACTTGGATTCCAAAGGCCTCGAAGCAATTGAGTCCAATGAGACTCGTGCAATCACCCCCAACTACTACCACATCTAGTAGGCCTTCGAAAGCCTTACGCTGCACCTTGAGCATAGCCTCCCCCTTCACACTGATTCTGGAATTCTGGAAGTCAGTGAGGATTAAGTTCGATGGCCTGAGTTTGACTCGAAGGCCACTACTGCTGCAAATCCTTTTGAAGCTGTCATGTGAAATGATCGATAGAGCGGATCCTGTGTCCAACTTCATTGATAAGGGCACCCCTTGCAGCTTCACATCAATGTGAAGCTTTTTCTTAAGGGACTTGTATGTCCCTGTCCTCAGAATACTTCTGCGCAACATGCAGAAACCCACTCTGTGTTGGCTGGGCACCCTGGTACCTTTCCGAAGCAATTCTTCCCAAGGTTGGACCTTCTGGCGACCCAAACAGATGAAGGCAATATGGCCTTGCCTTCCATATGCCCAGCAAATGGCGGAGCAGAATCTGTAGTCCGCACGCTTGTGGCGTCCTCCATACCTGAAGCACTGAGGAGACCCTGAAGCCTTGTCTGGACGCTCCTTCGGCCTTCTCTCAGCTGGCTGGTGTACCCTATCCACCTCCTCTTCAGGATCTGTTTCTGGATCTTCTCTAGCGACCTCTTAATGGATGGTCAAGGTGGCTGGAGGGTTTCTGGTGAGCTGCAAAGCCTTAACAGCTCCGCCCACTACTTCTTTAGCTGCAACCTTTCTCAATGCATCTTGGAATGAAACTTCTTCCTTGGTGAAGATCTTCTGTTGCAGCTCCCTACTTTGTAGGCTACAAACAAAATGATCTCACAGCCTCTCTTCCAGGTCCTTGAATTCACAAGTCCTGGCTGCAATAAAGTCCGCAGCAGACTCACCTGGCCTCTGGTCTCTCATTCAAATGCATGCCTCCAAGCAATTACAGAAAGTTTAGGCTGGAAATGTTCTTTAATCATTTTCTTCAAGTCAGTATAAGTTACTGACTCTAAAAGCCCAGGGGCCACCAAGTTCTCTGCTATGTCGAATATTTCCTATCCACAAACACACAACAGGTTGCCACTTTAAGGCTGTCTTCCCTTATCTGATTGACCCTAAAGTAGTTCTCCACCCGCGCCACATGTGAATTCCAATGTAGGAGACATCAAAGTCAGATAAGCAGCCAATCTTTGACATCTTAAGTCTTCACAGACCTCATTAATGCCTTTCACTGCAAGGCTTGTCTTACTGGGGGGGAAGGGGTCCGTTTGCCAAGCTCACCTCCACCTGACAGGCTGAGTCACAGAGCTGGACGCCGACTTCCCAAGCTTCAGAATCTTCTATGAGTCCTCAATTCAGTTGAAAATCTTCCTCTTGCCTGCAGCGATCCCACCTTCATCTCCAGTTTTATGTTTTTGGGTTGCAGGCATTAAACGAAGACACATGGTGAACATCAAGCTTTCTTTATTGACTTCTCCTTACAACCAACTACTACCAACAAGGCACGCAGGCCTTTTATACTGTCCTGAACCCGGACAGCATCAGCCAATAGGAATCTGGCTGTTTTCGTGCCTTGCACATGCGCACAAGGCGGGCAACAGCCAGTCTGGTCCCGGGCAGCTTTTGGTCTGCCCGGGACCATTTGCAACATTTCTAAGCCTGCTGAATGCTTTAGCAGGCTCAGGACACAACAGAAACCACATCAGTCCAATTATCTGGTAGTTCCCCTATTTTCCAGGATCTTTGAAAGATATAGTTCAGTGGTTATGAACTGCCAGCTTCTTCAGAACCTTGGGGTGTAATCCATCTGGTTCTGGTGATTTTGATATCTTCTAGAATGGATAGGTATTCCCTTATTATTTCTTGTTTATTATTTTCTTGCATTCATATTTTTTTGGATAGCTTGGACTGTTTTTTCCTTTTGTATAAAAAAAGATGCAAAAAAAATGAGTTAAGCAGTTCTGCTTTCTGCATACTGCACATCACCTTTTTGCCATTTTCTCCCATTAATGGACCAATTGTTTCAGTGACCTTTTTCTTGTTTGTTACATATTGAAAATAGTTCTTGTTTGTTATTTTTGACATAGTTCATTAGCTTTCCTAAATTCATATCTGCAGGTTCTGGCTATTTGCTGATATTCTGCCTTAATTATGTGCCCCTTTCTACTTTTTATACTTGACCTTTTTGTTTATCAGAGATTTCTTTGTGCAGCCATGCTGATTTCTTTTGAGATTGCTTATTTTTCTTCTTCATTGATATTGTGTTAGCCTCTGCTTTTATAATCTCACTCTTCAAAATTTCCTAAGCTTCTTGGGTTGTTTTCCCCTTGAGTATTCCCATCCTTGGAGTCCTTTCCAAGTTATCTCTCAATTTATTAAAATTAGTTCTCTCTAGTTTGACTTTTTTCTATTCCTTGCGCTTGCATAATGTTGAATATCAATATTGCATGTTATACACCCTATCCAAGGTTCCTGTAACTTCAACTCCTTCTATCATTTCATCTTTGTAAAAGATGAACAAAAGAACAAAAAATGGACAAAAGAAGCGATACAAAGACACATTGAAAGCCTCTCTTAAGTCCATGGATATTAACACCATCTTTTGGGAACTTCTGGCGCATGATCGACCAACATGGCGCACCTTGGTGTACCAAGTTTGCCAAACATGTGAACACAGAAGGACAATCTTGGCACAAGAGAAGCGAGCACTCCGCAAAGCCAGAGCTGTAAATGCAGAAGTAACAGTGTCTACGTTTCTTTGTTCGGTATATGGCAGAACATTCAGTGCTAACATCGGTCTTATTAGCCACCTACGGACACATCGTTGATGGCCCATAACCCACAAGATGTCAAGGTCTTCATCGAAATCGATGGACGAACAACAGCATCATTTCATCTCTATTAGTGAGAATTAAGTCTGGTATGGCTGACCCTCTAGTTCCCTTCTTTGCTTTTTGGGAGACAAAATTGTCTGCTAGGTTTGTCAGGAATCTGTTTGATCTTCTACTAGGTGAACAATTTGTCTCCCAGCAGGTGTCAAGTAGTTAAAATCTCCTATTATTATTTTGTGGGCTCCTTATATACTTTAGTTAAATGATCAACAAAAAGTTCATCTATTTTCTGTGTTTGGTTGGGTGGCTTGTGGTATATACCTATGTCAATGTCATTCTTCCCCCCTCCCTTTTATATTGATGTAAATGCATTTGAGAAGATTTTCATCATTGTTCTGCTGAATTTCTGTGGAGATGTAGTTATTTCTTATATATAACACAACTTCATTTCTTCTTTTATTGTGAAGGAAATCACCAGTGATCGGCTGGGAGGAGAGAACTGGGATTACAAGGACAAAGGATACTTAGGGCACAAATGACTCAGCAAGAGGAGATATAGAACATATGATGCAGAGCCAAGCTCCAGGAAAGTGAAAACTGCTCCAAGAGACTTTTACAAAGATGCTATATTTGAGAGTATGACAAGGAAGAGTTGGACTCTTTTGCATATGCACTGGATGTTCTTTAGGACTATTATGGGGTTGACTGAAGGAGTTGCTGAAACAAATCTCTGGGCTCCATCATTCCTGCCACTGAGTTCAATAATTACCAGTGTATAAAGTTATTTATGTGTATTTGTGTTTATGTGTGAATCTCTTTGTAGATCTGCAAGTTTATTGTTGCAGGCAAGTGATACGTTGAATTGTTTTTACTTTGGTTTTGAACACAAGTGGCAAAGTTGAGCTGTTTGTTTATAAATGTAACCTGGGTCTTATTAGATCAGTAGACAGGAAAGGTGGAATGCCCCTTAAAGCTGCTTACTGGCAGCAGATTTAGTGAAAACATGTAGAGGATATAAGAGAAAAAAATTGATGGGGATGGTGGGGAAATTCCCTTGAGATAGTTCCCTACATAAGAATTAATACTGTAAAAATAAAGGGCTTTCCAAAGTGCTGTGTCAGTATGTTAATATTACAATAACAGTAGTAATAATATTCTTGTCATCCATTTTTAACACCCCCAGAATCAACAATATCAGAGAATGGAAGGAAAATATACTAGTAACAACAGCACTATTTATAATAAATTAGCAGTAGTAGATGTGAAAAGATAAGCAAACAATACTGTGCCTAAATGCACTTTGAAATGCTGTAAATAAATCTTGTCCTAAAATAATGACAAGATTGTAACAGAAGAACCGAATGCTGTAGTACAAATCCCAGACTTTTTCTCTTTTGATTTCATATTGAAGAGCTTTATGTTAAACACATATTGAACATTGCTTCTGCTACCCAGCTCCAATTGTTCAGAAGTTCAAAATATGCCTGAGAAAAATCCCTACTGGCTTGACCCCAGTTACTCCAGAAAAGATTTGCATTAGTCAATCTTTCTGAACATGGCCAGCCACAGTGTATTCACTATTTCTTCTACAGAATCTAAAAAAGAATTGCATTTCCTGGCTAGAAACATTTCTGCCTGAAAGCATAGTGAGCTGATCTTTGACAACACGAGGGTAGCAGGTCAAATGGTCCACAACTATAGAATATAACTTCTTTCTTTGGGGCTATTGGACTAAGCAAGTACTTTACGGCTGAGTTGACATAGAACATATAAGGGAGGTATGGTTTATTTGGTTGTGGTTTAGCGTAGTGAATGAATCTAGCTATTGTGATTTGAAATCTTTTAAAATATCTTTTTGGCATAGGTAATTGCCTTTTATAGCTACTGAAATCACAGCTCCTTCTGCGTAAGCAATTCATTATTTAAATTGGCTAGCAATTTTTTTCAAGACTTGGCACTGGAGTCTTCCTTAATACTAGTCCCTGCAGGTTTTTTGGCAAGATTTTGGAAATATATATTTATTATTATTATGGATTATTGCACAGTCAGCCAGATGTTCAGACTGGATTTGGCATTTTGTCTACCTATCGAGTCCTTACCCAGGACCTGGGATAGGCAGATGTGGATGTTTGATGGTATTACAGATATCGTCGCAGGATGGAAGCAGTTCCTAATAAGGCTGCCTTTTGCAATTGACTAATAGCGAATTTGTCAATGCCAATGGTGTTCAAGTGGTGCTCCAGTTGTTTTGGGATTGCACCCAAGGAGCCTATGACTATTGGTACTACCCTTGCTTGCTTTTGCCACAGTCTTTCTATTTCTATTTGTAGGTCTTTGTATTTTGTTATCTTCTCCAGTTCTTTCTCTTCTATTCTGCTATCTCCAGGCACTGCCACGTCCACTATCCAGACTTTTTTGTCTTTCTTATCGACAATTGTTAAGTCTGGGGTGTTATGTTGCAGGTGCTTGTCTGTTTGAATTCTTAAGTCCCAGAGCAGTTTAATTTTATCATTTTCTATGACTTTCTCTATTTTATGATCCCACCAGTTTTTGCTTACAGGCAAATGATATTTTTTGCAGATCTTCCAATGCACCATTGTTGCTACTTTGTCATGCCGCTGCTTGTAATCAGTCTGTGCAATCTTCTTGCAACAGCTTACCAAGTGGTCCACTGTTTCTTCAGCTTCTTTGCATAGGCGGCACTTACTGTCTGTTGCTGTCTTCTCAATTTTGACTTTGTATGCATTTGTCCTTAAGGCTTGGTCTTGTGCAGCCAGAATTAGTCCCTCGGTCTCTTTCTTCAATTTTCCTGCTCTTAGCCATTGCCAGGTTTTATTATTATCTGCTTTCCCAGCTATTTTTTTCATGTATTGGCCATGTAGTGCTTTGTCTTCCC
The DNA here is from genome assembly GCF_016545835.1 of Crotalus tigris. Classification (NCBI taxonomy): domain Eukaryota; kingdom Metazoa; phylum Chordata; class Lepidosauria; order Squamata; family Viperidae; genus Crotalus; species Crotalus tigris. The sequence goes on from NW_024096690.1 coordinate 3,938,569, forward strand.
ATGCCTCTATTCTGTTCTTCATTTGGTCTTTCTTGTAGGCCAGTTTGGTCTCTCCAGTAGTTAGTAAGCCTTCCTGATATACTAATTTCAGTGCATCTTCATCATTGTTCTTCAGATATTCTTCCAAAGTCATTTTTTCTTCTTCAACCATCTGATGTACTTGTAGCATTCCACGCCCACCTATTTGCCTTGGTAGATAAAGTCTATCAATGTCACTGCGTGGATGAAGGGCATGATTCATTGTCATTATTTTTCTGGTCTGCCTATCCATTGCTTTTAGTTCTGCTTGAGTCCAGTCCACTATTCCAGCTGTGTACCTAATGACTGGGATTGCCCAGGTGTTGATTGCCTTTATGGTATTTCCTCCATTGAGTTTGGACTTTAAGATCTTCTTCACTCTCTTGATGTATTCACCTCTAATCTTTTTCTTGACTTCAGTGTGCTTGATGTTGTCAGCTTGAAGGATACCCAAGTATTTGTAGTACTCTTCCTCATCCAGACTCTTAATGTTATTTTCGTGGGGCATCTTGATTCCTTCAGTTTTCACTATTTTTCCTTGTTTGATAGTAAGTGTGGCACATTTGTCCAAGCCAAACTCCATTACAATATCTTGGCTATATATACGGACAGTGTTGAGCAGTGATTCTATTTCAGATGATGTTTTTCATACAGCTTCAGATCATCCATGTAAAGGAGATGGGATAGTCTGGTAGATGTTTTTGATGTTTGATAGCCATGTCCTGAGTTATTCAGTATTGCTGACAGAGGAAACAGTGCAATAACAAATAGTAATGGTGATAATGAATCTCCTTGAAATATTCCTCTCTTGATATTAACCTCTCCCAGCCTCTCACCATTGATCTGCAACTGTGTCTTCCATTGTGCCATCGATCTTTGCACAAATTTTCTGATGTTTCTACTGACTCCTGTTATTTCTAGGCACTTTATTATCCAATCATGTGGCAGAGAGTCAAATGCCTTTTTGTAGTCAATCCATGCCACATTCAGGTTGGTCTTCCTTCTCTTGCAGTTTTCCAAGATCATTTTGTCTATTAGGAGTTGATCTTTTGTTCCTCTGCTATTGGGGCGGTTTCCTTTCTGCTCAGGTGGAAAGAGATTGTTTTCAACTAGATGCTGTTGTACTGCATCAGCTACCACACCAGTTAGTAATTTGAAAGTTGTTGGTAAGCAGGTAATTGGCCTGTAGTTACCTGGTGTTGCCCCTTTTGCTGGATTTTTCATTATTAGGTAGGTTTTCCCAGTTGTTAGCCACTTTTCAATTTCTCCTCCTTGTAGTATATTGTTGAATTGCTTGGCAATGAGTGGGTGTATAACAGTTAGATGTTTCAACCAAAACCCATGCAGTTCATCTTCACCTGGTGCTGACCAATTTTTGATTTTCTTTGCTCTTTTTTCTACCATTTTTGTTGTTATTACTAGTTCTTTCATTTCAACTTCTGTTTTATTTGTATCCACCTCTTTTAACCAAGCCGCATCCTTGTTGTATTTCTTTGGGTTATCCCATATCTGCTTCCAGAACTGCACTGTTTCTTCCTTGTCAGGTACTGACTGATTCCTTGCAGTTTCTCCATTGATGGATTGGTAGAAACGTTTCTGATTGGATTGAAATTGGAGGTTCTGCCTATAGTTTGCAATTCGAGCTTCATATCTACTGATTTTCCTGGCTATAGCTGTTATTTGTTGCTTTATTATTTCCAGTGCTTCCTTGATCTTCCTTGTTTCTAAGTGGTATTTCTTGATTAGGTATTCTTTGGTCTTCTTGTTCTTCAGCTTCTTTTCTTTCATCTGTTCTAGCTTGCTTGCATGTGATCTTAACTTGCTGATCTTATTTTCTAGTCTAACCTTCCATTTTTGTGGTGCACTGTTTGTTTGTTTTTCTTTTTTGTTGATTTTGCATCCCAGGTATTCTGTTATAACTGCAGCTGTGCTGTACATTAGTTGGTTTGTTTCTTGCAGTGAATTGGTGCTTATACTTGCTATTGCAGTATTTGCATCTTTTAATGCTTGTGCTAGCTGTTTCTTTGGAACAAGCTTCAATGCAGGCAGCCTTATTCTGTTGTTTTTGTGCTGTTCTAGATGCTCAGTTATTCTTTGTTTCAATTCTTTTATTTCTTTAGTTAGAGGGTTTTGTTCTTCCTGAGGAAGAGGTGCCTGGTTTCCAAATGAGAACAGTTGTATATCTCTACTGGATTCTTTCACTGCCAACTCCCCCTGGTTTGCCTCTACATTCTGAATTACTTCTTGTAAGGCTTTGATTTCTTTGCCCTGGGTAAACCTTTGCAGTTCGTCCAATTCTGTTTCTGTGAATACTTTATTTCGTGTTATAAATCGGCGTTGATCTGCTAGTCTCTGTTCTGTTATTTCTGATTCTGGATGTTGTTCTTTCCAGAACTGGTGCATTCGTTTTAGATATCCTCTTCTTGTTGGACTTGATCTGTAGTAACAGATCATTATTTCTTTGTTTTCCATCACTGTGTATCTGCGACGGGTAAACACCTTTTCTTCCAGTAGTTCTGCAGCTGCTGGCCCTGGTTGCTCAGCCAACAGTCCTGAGTCCTGTAACCCATTTTTCACCAGATATCCAGGAACTCCAATATCTAGTGCGGACCTTGTTAACCCGGGCGACGTCCGAGCCGGTATGGCATTCTGCAATTTACGTCTCACCATATTTTTTATGGGAGAGACACTCTTTGTCTGACTCCTCTGATGAGACCTGTCCAGTATGGTTGAACCTCTGGCATAGCTCTCATCTTCCTCAGAGTACACAAGCCCCACAACCACGTCAAGGTAGTGCCTTATTATTATTATTATGTTACATATAGTATTTATCTTATTGCTCTATTAATGTAAATTCCCTTAAGGACCTTAAGAATGAAATAAAGTATACATTTGAAAAAAAAGATAATTTCATTACAATAGCATTATCTTTTTTTCTGATTAAAATTGCAAACCTGCTCTACTTATACATAAAACTGGGACAGTTTTATGTAACATGTATTTTTAAATACATATTACAAAGCAAGCAAATATACATTTTTGATTATGTAGTGAATTCTGGTTACAACTGCAAACTTTATCTATAATGCTAGGGGCATTTGGGCTATTAAAAAGATGCTTTATGAATATTGCAAAACAAGTCCAAGTAACTTTTTATTATATTATGTGTTGCACAATTTCCCAGTATTTCATATTTTAAATCACTGTAGAAAAACCTGGGTCCTAGCAAGATAGAAACAAAACATTTTTCCAGAATAGTACACGTACAGTAGATGTTTCCAGGCATTTTGTTATTATATTCATCAGTTATTGCAACTTTTATGGATATAAAAATGCACTAACACTGTACAAATTTGCAAAACAGTGATAACTGTAAAATAAAAAAAAATGGGAGCTAAGGAAGGTGAAATAGTATTTCTCACGGTGAGAGCAGTTTTTTTCCTAGCCTTTAAACCAAACAATACACAATGGAAGAAAACTAACTAGCACAAATGTTATTTTATTTGCCTCCCAATCCTTAAGCTCTTTGAAATTTCTCCAATCTGGTCCCCATGAAACATGCTCCATGAAATCCATTGCCTCAGTGCACTTGGAAACAGGAAGCTTCTGTTCATCTTCCCTATTCCCCCTTGTCCCATCCCTCAGTTTGGGGAAAAACATGTCCAAATCTGGAGAATGACAGAATGGTCAACATATTGGAAGTGGTTAGTCTATATTGTATTCCAATTCCCAAAAAAGGAAATTTAACAAAGTGTGCAAACTATCATACAATATCCTTACTTTCACAATCTAGCAACATAGTGCATAGCATCATGCAATGCAGATTAGAGTCCTGTGTAGAAAATGAAATGTCAGAAGTTCAAGCTAGCTTTTCAAATAGCTGAAGAAATATGATCCATGCTGGATAATTAAGAAAACCAAGAACATAAAAAAGTCAGTAAGTACTTCATCAGTCTAAGATGGCAACATCTCATTGCCCTCATGGAACATCTACATACAAATCATAATGCCACACTAAGGATAGAACATGGCATAAAGGATTGATTCCAAGTCAGCAAAGGACTGAGACCCAGCTATATACTCTTATTTAATCAACTTATATGTAGAATATATAACAAGAAAAGCTAGATTGGAAGACATTGAGCATGGTTTTAAAACTGGAGGAGGAAACATAAATAACCTATGCTATGCTGATGACACTGCCCTGACAACTGAAATAAAAATGGAAATAAAAATGCAAGTTCTAATAGTAAAAATCAAGAAGCATAGTATAAATGGATCCAAAGTAAATATAAAGATGTCCAAACTAATGATAACAGGTACAACAATCACATTTAGAATTTATGAAGAAGATATTGAAATTGTAAAACTATCTTACAGGATCAACCATTAACAGTAATCAGTCAAGATACACTGCAGATTAGCACTGGTACATCAACTATGAAGACCTTGGAAACCATATTCAGATTCTCTGATATATCTATATTTACAAAGATCAGAACTATGTCAATGTGGTATTCCCTGTGATATGATCTGGAAGCATAAATTGGACGTTGAAGAAGCATGTTGGGAAGAGTATTGACACTTTTCAATTTAGTCTTGGAGAAGACTCCTGAAAAAACTGTGGACAGCCAAGAAAATAAACATACAAATCAAATAAATCAGACCAGCAGGCTAAAATTATGCCATTTCAGACACATTATGTGAATATCCAGATCTATGGAAAAGGAATCCTAATGCTAGGGAAGACCAAAGGAAAAAGAAAAAGTAACCAGCAGCAAAATAGATGGACTCAATTATAATGGTGATGAGTTCGCTGTTGAAAGACTTGAAATAACATATTTGAGGCCAATTTTTTGGAGAAAATCTATATGGTTGCTAAATCAACATCAATCAATCAATCAATCAAACCAATCAATCAGTCAGAATACTTGTACATACCAAAAGTGACAGTGTCTCACTAGTTGAAAAACCTAGTTCTATTGGCCTCTGTGTGTGTGTGTATGTCTGTGTGTGTATGACATGTTATTTCATTTTATTTTCAAATAGCTTTAGTTTCAAGGAAAATGGGGGAGTGACTCCAGCCTTATCAGGTGAATAGATAGTATTTAACCTGATACTACACATTTGCTCTGCAATGTATATTTCAGTGATCTAAAATTCTCCTTATCAGTTTGAAAACCTACAAAGCATACAAAGTCAGAATCGAGAAGGCCTCTGCAAAGCAACTGAAAAGACAGTGGACTACCTAGTTAGCTGCTGCAAGATTGCACAGACTGACTACAAACAATGGCATGGCAAAGTAGTAATGATACATTGGAGTATCTGCAAGAAATACTATTTGCCTGCAAGCAAGAATTTGTAGAATCACAAAGTAGACAAAGTATTAGAAAATAAAGAAGATAAATTTTAGAATTCAAACAGGCAAGCACCTACCATATAACCTCCCTTTCTTGTTGATAAGAAAGACAAAAAAGTCTAAATAGTGGGTGTTATGTCCCGAGCCTTGCAAACGGGCTCGGGGTGTTTGCAGGCAGTCCCAGGCAGGTGCAAGCTGCCCGGGACCAGACAGGCTGTCGCCAGCGCCTGTGCGCATGCGCGGGTGCTGGCGCGGGAAAAGTAACACATTGACCCGGGAATTGCCTATATAAGAGGCTGGGAGCTTTTGGGCGTAGCTGAAGCCTTCACCTGTAAGCTGAACACAGAATAAAAGAAAACCTGAGAACTACAACTGCTTCTCGTGTCTGCTTTTCGCCAAGGACTCAACACTGGCGACGAGGATGGGATTGCCTTGCACCGACAGAAAAGAAAAAAAAGGTGTAAGCTTACCCAAGTGAGTCCTGAGCGGCGGAACGGCGTTGACTCGGCAGCTACCCGCCAATCCAGTGCGCATTCGGGGGTAGGCTGGCTGATAGACCCGTCTCCTGAAGATGGCAAAAATTGGAAGGCTTTCGGAGTTCGACGTCTCACATCCAGAGAGGTGGGAGTCCTACGTAGCCAGGTTGGAAAACTACCTCAAGGTGAACCAAGTGAGGGAAGATAGCTTGAAGGCTGCCACCCTGCTTTGTGTCTGCGGCCAAGACGCCTTCGAAATCGCAGAGAACCTTGCAGCACCTGTTCCATTAGAGTCTGTCAGCTACGCAGATCTAAAGAAGCTATTGAAGGAGCACTTCCAGCCTAAGATGTCCGTCATCGCATGGCGCCACACCTTCGAGCAGAGGGATCAACGATCCGGAGAATCGGCCAAAGAATACATCGCCGCATTAAGAAAGGCCGCCAAGCACTGCGAGTTCAAGGACCTCGAAGAACGACTGAGGGATCGATTCGTGTGCGGGCTAAGGCATCGAGAGCTACAACAGAGGCTTTTCGCCAAAGAGGACTTGTCTTTCCAAGATGCCTTGAGAGAGGTCACCGCAGAAGAAGCAGCAGGCGGCGCCATCAAGAACATGCGGCCGATCAGGAACAGTCCAGATGTTGCATCCGTGCACCAAGAAGAAGTCCGAGGGAACTCCGAGGAGGATCCGGACGAGGAAGTCGACCGTCTCCACCCCACGAAGGAAGGGAATCAGAAAGGAAGCTCTTCAGCTCCCCTCAAGTGCATCGGCTGTGGAGGTCGCCACAGGAGAACCGACTGCAAGTTCCGCTCCGCTATCTGCCGGGCATGCGGGAAACAAGGACATATTGCAGCTGTGTGTCTGGGCCGACGAAAGGTACAACCTCAGGAAGAACTGCGCCTGAAAGGTACCAGGGTCCCCAGCCAGAATAGGGTAGGTTTTTGCGCTTCGCGAAGGAGCATCTTTAGGACAGGCACACACAAGCCCATTAAGAAAAAGCTGTCACTCAAGGTGAAGCTACAAGGGGTTCCATTAACCATGGAACTAGACACGGGGTCTGCACTTTCAATCCTCTCCTTGCCTACTTTTAGGAAGATTTGTTCCGGCAGTGGAACTCAGGCCAAGTTAAGGCCTTCTGACATTGTGCTAACAGATTTTCAGAATTCGAGAGTGTGTGTTAAGGGGGAGGCCACCCTTAACGTACAGTATAAGAATTTTGAAGGTCCACTAGACCTATTAGTAGTAGGGGGTGAACGAACGAGTCTCATAGGACTCGATTGGTTTGAAGCCTTGGGGATACACATCACGGGGCTCAACAGCTTACAAACACTCGACCTACAGGAAGTCTGCAAAGAATTTGCAGATGTCTTCAGCCCCCAGCTGGGCACATTCAAGGGACCCCCTGTATCCTTAAAACTAGACCCCACTGTCACTCCCATTAGAATTAAAGCAAGAAGGGTCCCTTTTGCTTTAAAGAGTAAAATTGACACTGAGTTAGACAAACTGATCCAACAGGGAATCCTAGAACCTGTTGATTCCAGCCCTTGGGAGACCCCCATTGTCACGCCTCTAAAGGCAAATGGGGACATTGGCATTTGTGCTGATTACAAATGCACTCTTAATAAGGCATTGCAGCAACATGCCTATCCTGTTCCTGTGGTCAGTCATATTCTGGCCTCCCTCAAGGGGGGGCGCGTTTTTGCAAAGCTTGACCTCGCTCAAGCGTATCAACAGCTGCCTGTTGATGATGATGCTGCTATAGCTCAGACTATTGTGACCCACAGGGGAGCCTTTAAGGTAAAAAGGCTACAGTTTGGAGTGAATGTCGCTCCTGGGATTTTCCAAAGCGTAATGGAAAACACACTACGGGGCATACCGGAGGTTTGCCCCTACTTTGATGATGTCTTAATTGCAGGAGACTCCACACACATTCTAGCTGAAAGGCTAAGGGCTGTTCTATTAAGGTTCAGGAAAACAGGCCTCAAGCTCAAAAAAGACAAATGCAAAATTGGGGTGCCTTCTACTGAGTTTCTGGGGTTCAAAATTGATGCTGCTGGGATTCACCCTGCTGAATCCAAACTAACTGCCATTTTAGAAGCACCTAGGCCAAAGTCTAAGGCCGAACTTCAGGCCTTTCTGGGCCTCCTGAATTTCTACAATTCCTTTCTTCCACATAAAGCTAGTGTAGCTGAGCCTCTTCACAGGCTATTAGACAAACAAGCAGTGTGGCAGTGGTCACAAACACCTGAGGCTAGTTTCAATGAGGTCAAGGCCTTACTCACTTCTAACAGTGTACTTGCACACTTCAATGAGTCCCTTCCTGTGTGCATCGCTTGTGATGCTTACCCTTACGGGGTAGGAGCCGTCCTGAGCCACCTCAGGTCTGATGGAACTCAGGTTCCTGTTGCATATTACTCCAGAACACTGTCTTCTGCTGAGCGCAACTACGCTCAGATAGACAGGGAAGCTCTGGCTGTTGTTGCTGGAATTAAAAAATTCCATGATTTTTTGTATGGCAGGCATTTCACGGTCTTCACTGACCATAAGCCTCTGCTGGGACTGTTTACCACACGTAAACAAACTCCCCAAATCATTTCCCCTAGAATGCTTAGGTGGTCTAATTTTCTGTCTGCATATGATTTTTCCTTACTCCACAAGCCTGGGAAAGAAATGGGCCATGCTGATGGCCTCAGTAGATTGCCCCTGCCAGTAGTAGAAGCTGACCCTGAGCCAGCTGTCAACATTCTATCCATCCAAGCCTTACCCGAGTCCCCTCTGAATGCCAGGGATGTCGCCGCTGAAACAGGCACAGATCACACACTTTCACGTGTCCTTTCTTGGGTTTTGTCTGGATGGCCTGAGCACTGCCCTAGTCCTGAGTTTCAGAATTTCTGGTCCAAAAGGAACGAGTTGTCCACTTCTCAGGGTTGTCTGCTTTGGGGAAACAGAGTTGTCATTCCCACCTCAATGAGGACTAGGATCTTAGGGTCCCTCCACGAGGGTCATCCTGGCATTGTTCGCATGACGGCCCTTGCGCGCAGCCACTTGTGGTGGCCTGGTTTAGATAAGGACATTGAGGCTAAGGTGCATGCATGCCACCTGTGCCAGCGCTCTCGCCCAGAGATGCACCAAGCTCCTGTGCATAGATGGGAGGATACACAGTCCCCATGGTCTAGGGTGCACATTGACTACGCTGGGCCCTTTCAGGGCCAGTTCTTCTTGGTCCTCGTTGACAGTCATTCACAATGGCTTGAGGTTGTACCTGTCTCATCCACCACCACTGCAAAGACTATTCAGGTACTGAGGGGGATTTTTGCTGCACACGGGCTCCCAGATGTCATCGTGTCTGACAACGGCCCTCAATTTACTTCCTCCGAATTCCCAGCTTTCTTACAGGCTAACATGATTCGTCATGCCACGTCTGCACCCTTCCACCCGTCCACCAACGGTATGGCTGAACGCATGGTCCGCATCACAAAGGACGCCTTGAAAAGACTCACCTATGGGGACTGGCATCACAGGTTGGCTGACTTCTCCTTTCTTACCGCACCACACCGTCCACTTCTACAGGGAGAAGCCCAGCTGAACTTCGCTGGGGGCGCAAACTTACTACGAAGCTTGACCAGTTGCATCCGGACAGACTGCCTTCATCTACCTCACATCCTAGGGCACCTAGACAACTACTTGTGGGTGCCCCGGTTTGGACTCGCAATTACGGGCCTGGTTATACATGGGTCCCCGCTTCTATTTCCAGGGTCACAGGTCCTCTATCCTACGAGGTAGCCCTGGACAACGGTTGTGTCCTGCGTCGGCACATCGACCAACTCCGCCCTAGGCAGGATCTTCCAGATGAGACTCCTGGGTATTTTCCAGGGGGGAGGGGGACCCTTTAGAGCAAAGGGAGGGGCACGAGCTGCTGCCCACCTCCAATGATGGAGCCACAAACGGCCCATTCCAAGATTCCACGAGTGCCCCAAACAGGAATTCTAAGAGCCTATCCAACTACCAGGCATTCACGCCTACTCCAGCTAGGGAGTCACCCCGGGGGTACAATCACTATTTACCTGCACAGCACAGTACTCCAGTCAGGGAGGATACCCAGGAGCATCCCAATAAATCATACCCCGCAAGAGAGCTGGCACATAATCCCCAGAGTTGGCCTGACCTTACCCCAAGTCCTACAGGGGGTCAAACATACAGGGAGGTGGTCGAGGAACCAAGTCCCGACCACAACACCTCTAGCCCAAATCAGGGAGTAACTGAGTTTTGGGAAGGTACAGAAACCCACATGAGCCCGGACACAGAACGAAGTTTAGGGAATGGACAGCCTCCTGACAGGTCTTGGACGGACCTAGGAGGTTCTACAGAGACGCCCAACAGTGGCTATCACTTCAAGGGGCCCGAGGGCCTACAGCTAGGCAGGTCAACCAGGTCACAAAGTGACAGAAGCCCTGGTCTGACGAGCCCGGTGGGCGAGCAAGCAGGCCAGGCATTGGGGCACAGTCCTTGGAAGGCACCAAGGCAAAATAAGGAGAACAGGCTCACGTCTCCCTTCAGTCAGGGAACACCTGTCAGAAACCCAGAGCTGAGAAGGTCACAGAGAGCAAGGTAATCTCCTAATTACTTAGAGGATTACATAACATTGCTGGCTAAACAAAGCTAGTAAACAGTAGGAGCACTGGGGAGTAGAACACTGCATCAAGAAATAATTGTATGTTGGTAGTAGTCTTATCCCGGGGGTAAGGGGTGTTATGTCCCGAGCCTTGCAAACGGGCTCGGGGCGTTTGCAGGCAGTCCCGGGCAGGTGCAAGCTGCCTGGGACCAGACAGGCTGTCTCCAGCGCCTGTGCGCATGCGCGGGTGCTGGCGCGGGAAAAGTAACACATTGACCCGGGAATTGCCTATATAAGAGGCTGGGAGCTTTTGGGCGTAGCTGAAGCCTTCACCTGTAAGCTGAACACAGAATAAAAGAAAACCTGAGAACTACAACTGCTTCTCGTGTCTGCTTTTCGCCAAGGACTCAACAGTGGGCATGATAGTACCTGGAGAAAGTAGAGTAGAAGAAAATCACAAAAGACAAAGACCTCCAAATAGAAATAGAGTGGTTGTGGCAAAAGAAAGCAAACAATACCAATGGTGATAGGCACTTTCATGCAACCACAAACATTGACATTGACAAAATCACCATCAGTTAATTGCAAAAGGAAGCTTTACTTGGAACATTTACATCCCACAACAATACCTTTAACACCATCAAACAAACAGCTTTGCCAGCCCATGAATATTAAATATTCAAATATAATATATGCACTAATTTGCAGAATGGATGTAGAAGAGGAAGTCAGTTTATGCTCTTTCAGTTCTTTCCATACAGTAATTTGAGAAGATGTTATCAAATTATTCCAACATTTTGTGCATCTGGATTAAGATACTTTAGGCTTCTATTTTATTACCTTGGCTACTAATATCTACATGATGATCATGATAACAGTCTGTATAGCTACAAACAAACCTTGGAAGAGACCTTATAGGCTTTGTCACAAAGGGGTGATTATAGACAACTCCGTCTCACTTTTGCATCATGTCCCAGAGATACAGGAATAGAGGTCACAATGATTAGATGTGGACTAACAGGTGAAAATTAATTTAATTAGTTTGGATTCAGTCTGTGATAGATTGGATAACATTCCCACATTGTATAGACCACAATACAAGGCAATTTTGGATTTGGATGTGTTCTTGAACTGCTAGTTCACAGCAATAATCAGAAATGTCATTGTCTAGCTAAAATGATCTGCAGAGTACATTTACTCCTGCAAATTGTAAATTTAGCTAGGGCAGTGGTTCTCAACCTGTGGGTTGGGACCCATTTGGGGTCAAACGACCATTTCACAGGGGTCGCCAAACAATGCACTCCGCCATTTTTACCCCTTTTCCTTAGCTGTGCTACTCTCTTTTATTCTATTGGCTTTTGAAAGCCAATAGAATAGACTCTCTTGAATAGAGTCTAATTCTATTGGCTTTCAAAAGCCAATAAGAATTGTCCAGGCTGTCTCTGCTCTGCTGAGCCTGCCAAAAGTCCCATTCTGTAAATGGTGCTGCACCAGTTGAGTAGTCCTCGACTTACGACGGGTTGAGTAGTCCTCAACTTACGACTGGTTGGGGGTCGCGGCATTAAAAAAGTTGAGAACCACTGAGCTAGGGGAACAAATTTAATTACAGCAATTCTTATTTTGCATGCATTGCCTAATTCAGGATGCCTTGCAAGTATAGGTGGAAACTAGAAATGGCTCAAAATCAAAATTCAGATTGATACAATTGCTTAAATGTAGTAGTTTTATTGATTTTCTATATTGTAACTATATCACTCTACATTTCAGAAGCAGAGCAGATTCCATCATATAACATTTAATAAAGGAGTTGGTCAAGAACTTTTAAATAGCATCTTATGGCAAATGGTAATTTAAGCTTAATAAATAACCCTCTCCTTAAGGATGTATGTTAGAAGGACTCAGAAGAAGTGGTAGCTCCCTCCCTTTGGAACATTATCCCCTTGAGATTAGATTGGCACCACCTTGACACTCTTTCGCAAGGCCCTGAAGTTCTGGTTTTGCCAATAGGCCTGGGAAACCCAAAGTAGGATAGAGGTGGCTTGTTTGATTGATTGCTGTTACTAGGGGGATGGGGATTGTTTTTATTTGTATACTGAGTTTTTACTTTGTGTAAGTCTCCCAGAGTTAGCTTACAAAAGAGTGAGTGAGCAACCATATATAAACAAACAAAGAAACAAACAGGATGAAAAGGCAAGGCTTATAAAAACATATAAACAGATAAATAGAAAAGAAGTGGTTACTGGAAAAAATGTTGATGAAGATTCTCAGTCATCCTAGTAGAGTTGTCTGGAAGTTGAACCGTGGCAACTGGACCGTGGCAACTTTTTGGTTTGAAACATTTCATCCAATGGATGAAATATTATTGGGAATTTGAAAAAAACCCAAACCAGATATATCCCCATCCAAGAAAAAGTGATAATAAAGGTTATCTTGTCTTGCCTTGTCTTATTTTATATAGTAGTAGTAATAGTAGTAACAGTGCTACTAGCTTAATAGTATTATTATATTGGGGTGTTTCATGGGTTGAATATTCTAACAATTTTCAAAATGCTGCTGATTTCTTAGAATCATTAAGAATGTTGCAAGGTTGTAAAAGCTGTGAATATTTTTATGATCTGACTGATAATACCTTCATAGGTATGGACTTTAGAGTTAGCTAATAGGATCCTGTTGCTTTCTTTTTTCTTTTCACACATTTTACAATCTGCTGGTGATATTCAGTAATAATCATCAATCTATCACCTCAAGCATACTACTTCCTGGAACGAGTCTTGATATGGTTAGCTATCAGAGAGAGAGAGAGAGAGAAAGAGAGAGAGAGGGAGGGAGAGAGAGAGAGAGAGATATTTGCACAAAAGATGCACGTCCTCTACTGTTTCAGTTTTCTTACCCCTGAAAGTTTAAAACTTATGATCCCCACCTTTATTATCCTAACTCCCTGAAAAAATGTTGAGAAAACATTAATTCTAAACATTTTACTCAACATTCAAAATATCTGTTAATGTTCACAAATTGAAATGCTATTACATGCCGATTTTATAGAAGCCAGTGAAACACTTAGCCACTGTATTCCTAAAGAGAATACAGATTGAAGAGATCGGATAAAAGGGGATTAACAGGCAATGTGCTTTGATTCTCACAGGCTTCTGTCAATATGAGGCATGTAGAGTACTTAGCTGAAAGTTACTATTCCATGTTGCTCAAATAATCCACCTGCAGGATGACTTGAAGCTTATCCTTCTGCCCTCCCTCCCAGCAAACAAAACTTAAAGTAAGTCTGCAATTTCCTGAAAGTAAAGTGTCATCTTTTGATGTTATGTAATTGCAATTCTGGCCAGCAACATATAAATTGAAGTCTTCCTGTGGGCGCAATCCATTTCTCAGCAACTTTGATCTTTCCTCTTGATTCCTATTTCAGGTCCCTTGATCAAATAAATGTTCATATTATAGATAACCAATACAGGGACAACTCTGAGATTTCAGTTCTGTGCACTGATAGGAAGGAAATATTTAACCTAGAAACTTCAAATGCTATAAAGCAATGCCTTGGTTTTGCCCTTCATTTCAGGGATTTGTTTTAAGGAATGAAGCAGCAAGCTACGCAAAATTAAAAATAACTTTAATTTGGAAAAGATACTTTTCTTTTGAATCTTGTTTTGAAACACAAGAACTGTTTTATTTTGTCACACTGCATTGAGATTACTGATTTTGAAACAACTGCAGTAGTTCTGAACATGTTTCCATTAGTTAACAAAAAAAGTTGAGAATCAGTGATTAGAAAGCCTCTCATCTGTATTTAAGGCATGATTTGTAGTGTAATGTTCTTATTCATGCAGTTTATTTAGATATTGTCTGCATAATATATTTTCTCAATATGCTAAGACAAAGCAGTTAAATTGGGACTTTGTGACTGAAGAATGAAACTGGTCACAGTTATGAAATATTTTAGCAACTAAAGATGTGTCCCTTACCCTGAGAACAAATGGGTTTTAATTTTATAATATTTATCTACAAATAGATATTGTGAAAAAATAATCCCATAACTGTGGTAAAATCCAAGTGGAATAAGACGGCAAATATAAACTGATTATGTAAGAAAGATAAGGGCTGCATATGGGTCCCTAGTGATGTTTGTATATGTAAACCAAAAGTAAAAACCTTTGGGAAGTGTTCGTAAAATTGGCATCAGCTCATAAGCAGTTTGTGTTAGTTTATTATAAACTCACCCTCAAGTTGATATCAGTGCTGTTTATTCAGCAAAAATGTACACATGGTTTGTGGTTTCTCAATTATCTCCCATTTTCCAATCTAATTTACCAACTTGGAATTTCCTTGTGGTTTCCAACCTTCCTTAGCTTTTTCAAGATTAGTAAAGGGTTGCCACTTGCTGTGACTTGTTCATCAATATATGATAGTTTATTTCATGAGTCAAACAATACTGAACATTTCTTGAATAACACAAAAACAATGACATAACTATGGTAAGTTTCTCTTTATGAGTTCTAGCACAAATGTTTACAGATACAAATGTTTACAGAAGCAATTTATGGGGTTAGCTCATGCTTAACTTTACTCTGCTAGTGTCTTGTGAACACACACACACATACATGAACAGATAGAAGGAGAAAGATGTGTGTGTTTGTATTTGTGTCTGTGTGTGTGTGTGTGTGAAAGAGAGAGAGAGAGAGGGAGGGAGGGAGGGAGAGAGAGAGAGAGAGATTGAAATGGTACAAAAATTTATCAAATGAACATTCTGTTCCAGCCCAGGTACTTCTCAGAAAAAAATGCCTATCTGAAGCAGCTCCAGATCACATGAAGCCTTCACTCTGGGAACATTAGAGGATGCACTTATATGCCTTGCAGTATTCAAAAGAAGCAGTATACCCCATGTGCTTATGTGCTTATGAGAGGCTCCAGAAGTCACACAAGAGCACAGCCCTTTCACATGACTTCCAGAGAGTCCACAGGCTGTGTGAGAGCATACCACATACACATACAGCCTCTGCAGCTTTAGGAAACTGAGAAACAATGGGACATGCTGCCATCTCACTTAAAATGATATGACATGTCAACTGTGACAAGCATGCTGTAGGTTTGCCATCACCAGCATAGCATAAACCTCATATCAAAGAAGAAGGTAGTTTTAGCTTCAAATGGGAAAATATAGCTAGATCCATTAGCAATTCTAGCAATTATAACCAGATCCCTGAAAGCTATGAAAAACAACCCATGAAGGAAATCACTTTTATGTGATTGCAATCAGAAGGCCCGTTTGAAAAAATATGTTACATGGTATGGGAAGGGCGTTTAGATGATCTTGGAGTAAGTTACCACCATTCTCCCCTTACCCAAAAAAGTGATGAAAACATGCTTATAAGAAAAGACTCAGAGTTGGAGTGTAAAAAGGAGGAAACAGAAAACATGATCTATTACTCTAGTCTAGGGGTGTCAATCTGCCAGTTCACTGGCTGGATGCATTATAGCAAAATCGTGCCCACTCCATTGCTGGCAATGGCAAAAAAGTCACGATACATCACAACACGTCACATGATGTTGTGAGTTTGACACCCCTGCTCCAGTCTATCTCAATACGTTAATGTCTTCTTGTGGAGTCTGTTTCTGGATCTGGACAATTTTGAAGGGTTGACATATAGAGAGCTTGTCAGGTCACATCCATATGCATCCACCATCAAAATGATAGGTATAACCAGATAAAAGCCCCTCTTTTACGTATGAGCAATGCCATTGATAGATATTAACAGGGGACAGGGTTTCAATCACTGCATTATGTCTGCTATTTTGATTCTTTCCCCTTAGACACCCAGCAGACCTTAGTATGATAGGTAAAATTGGGAAGTTGAAAAACATTCTTAAAAGAAAAACAATACACCCCCCCCCAAAAAAAAGCTTCTGTATTTTTGGCCAGAAGTATCATGGGTGTGTCTACAATCACCCATAGGTGAGTATCATTTGAGGATATATGACCTTTTAAGTAAAGTAACATTTATGGTGAATTCCTTAATCTAACGTTCCCTGCATCTAAGTGAGTTACAAAGGCGTATATTTTATCACCTTTTTTTGTTTTATCTGTATATGAAGTGATCATATGAAAACTATATCTGGAACTGCCTGATGCTAGAGTGAAGATTGGGGGAAGAACCATAAGTAATTAGAGATACACAGATGATACAATACTATTGAGTGAAAGTAAGGAAAATCTGGAAAAAATGATCTGGAAAATCAAGGATGAAAGTGAAAAAGTAGGTTTGAGTCTTAACATCAGGAAAACAAAGATAATAACAACAGCTGCAGATGGACATGAGACATTTAAAATCAACAAGGAGGAAATTGAATTAGTTTGAGAATTTATCTTCCTTAGATCCAAAATTGTTCACAATGGCAGTTTTACTCCTGAAATTAGGAGTAGGATAACCCTAGGCTGCATGCAATGTTTAACATGAATAAAATCTGAAAAAGCAGAAATATTGATATAAATACAAAAAGCAGGCTAGTTAGTGCAATATTCCTATAATGATGTATAAGTGTGAAACTTGATCACAAAGAATGGCTGATCAAAAAATTGATGCCTTTGAAGTGGGTGTTGGCATAAATTATTGTGTTTCTATGAACAGCCAGGGTAACTAACAGAGAGGGGTTGAATCACATAAAACCAGACACATCACTACAAGCTAAAATTCATAAGACTACATCTGATTTACTTTGACTATGTCATGTGTGCAAATTCATTGGAGAAGGCATTGATGCTAGGAATGGATAGTGAAACAAGAAGAAGGGGCAAGCAAAGAACATGATAGCTTGATAACATCAAATTTGATACAAAGTTGAACATCCAACAATTGAAAGAAGCTCTGCTTGACGGGTAGCATGGAGAGCATTTGTCTATAAAGTCCAAAAGTCAGACATGACAAAATTGTTAAAATAACAACAAATACCATGAGCAAACCACTGACCAAATATTTTATTACATGCTAAAGTTGAAGTCACGAAGGTGAAAACCAAATACAAATAAAAAAATACAATAACTTCTTATTAATTAAGTAAATTATCAGTTGTTGTCAGTTCTGAACTTATCAAACCTTATAGCTTGGACACAGAATCTCATTATTATACGGGTGATTATAGGGTCCTTATCTTTTAGGAAAAATTGAAAACACCAATGATTTGAATGGCCAGGCAATCTACTTGTTAAGGGAGATAGTTACTACATAATATAATCCAGAAAGAGACTTTTTTTTCTGATGGAGAAAGAATGCTATTGGAATATCAAAGTCTGAATCACCACCCAGAACGGCCATATAATTATGTGAATTGCATTGTCAACACAAGTAGATGGGTACAAGCTTAGGAAAAGTTGGTATGGAGAAAATTCTTTCCTTTGCAAGGATACTTGCAAATGGAAGCCAATGGTTCCTTCACTGGACTATTTCATCAACAACAACAAAAAATGGGCATGTAATTTTAACAACCATCTTGGATTTGTTTAGTAGACCTGAGGGAATATTTTGATAGGTATTTTGAAATATGCTTTTGTTCCATGAATTAATTTTAGTTTAGGAATAACCAGGAGTTCTTCAGAGATTTATGAAGCACTCAACAAGGATATCTTCAACTAGCTGAGATTTCATCCAAATAAAGAAATGTGAATAGTGAATTCATAATGTAAGTTCCGCCCATTGCATACCAGCAAGTTGTAAGTTTGACTTACAACAACATTGTGCATTTTTGTCATTTGTCCTCTAGCCTTGCCTATAGATGTTCTTGCTTTTAACCTGTGGTTGATTTATAATTTCAGGGTTTGACTCAATGATTAGTGTTACATTATCAATCATAGCTATTTTAATCTTGTGTTACTTTTAAATCTAATTGGACTAAATTTGATTCTAACCATTAAAATGAGAGCTGCAACTTTTAAAAAGTGTTTTATACAGCCAACTATTAAAGGAAGTGTTTCATTGTGTTTTTATATGGACAACTATTAAAGAAAGTTATGACTTCAGATAATAACTGTGGGGGAGAGGGAGAATGGAAATGGGCCTGAGATGCTCCAGTTTTTTGCACATTTTACATTCTCACTTTACTATTCTAGCAAGCGTATCAGTTTACAGCACGAGATGATTTTATTCTGGCATTGTATTTTTATATGGCAATTTCTCAGAATCATTTTATTGAACTTCTAGTCTTCTAATCCAGGAGAATCAGTAAAGCAATGCAGGATTAAGATGGCAACAAAGCAGGATATCAGCCACCTTTCTCACTACATTGCGGAATAGCAAATGCTATCTTTGCTGCTTGTGCAATGAGTTGTCAATCTACATTCTATACCATGACATTCTTCTATTAGGTTTTCTGCTGATGTCTGCTTGTTTCTGGGAAGGATCTTGCTTTCTTAACAAGTGTTGATTGATAGGAAATTCCAGTAAAGATAGATGCTTTAATCTAGCTCAGATCAGATGTTCAATTCTTTCTGGAATCAGCATAGACTATATTATATATAGATAGATAATATAAACAGAGGGAAACCTGACATAATTCTAGCAAGATACAGATTGCACCCAGAATATGTTTATCAAATGACTCATGTAAATGCATATTTGCACAATCAAGGTCTGTGGAATTGTTCAAAAGAGAAAGTATGACAGATGTGTTTATATGATGAACAGTGAAGAGAAGCTGTATAATATAGCTTCCTTTCACTATTCATTATGTACACACATCTGTCATATTTTCTCTTTATTCTAGTATAGATGCTTTTTTTCCCTCCGCCTGATCAGCCTGGGCAGAGGAAGGCAGATTGTCATATGTAAGCATCATAGGAAGGAAACATGAATATTTTAAGTCTAATTGAGAGCAAAGTAATTAAAGCTTTGTTTAGTCCTTTTTTAAATCAATCAAAGCTTCTCAATTTTTGAAATTTTACATTTATGCCTTATGAAGGGATGCATTTTTATCTTTTTGAAACTGTCTTCATCTCCAGGAATTTAGACTGCATCATGACACTATAGTGTACTAAACAAGAAACAAGAGATTCTGAAATGCTATAGTATCAGAAAAAGATGAGTTTATACATGTGTTATGAAATTCAATGTGTGCCAATAATTTTCTTTCAAAATTCCAATTATATCCAGTCCACTTCCCAGTTTAGATTTGAAATTTCATATGAAGTATTTAACTCAAAATTAACATCATGGCAACCTGATAGCACCCTCTGGTAACTTAAATTTGGGCAAGCTTTCAAATATGAATGTTCATATTCATATTCCAGTATTTGAGAGGCTGCGACAAGGAGGAGAGGTTCAATTTATTTTCTAAAGCACCAGAAGGCAAGACAAGAAACAATGGATGGAAACTAATCAAGGAGAGAAGCAACCTGGAATTAAGGGGAAACTTCCTAACAGTGAGGAAATTAACCAATTGAACAGCTTGCCTTCAGATGTTGTGGGGGCTTCATCCCTGGAGGTTTTTAAGAAGAAACTGGATAGCCACTTGTCTGAAATGATATAGGGTCTCCTGCTTGAGCAGTGGGCTGGACTAGAAGACCTCCAAGGTCACTTCCAGCTCTATTCTGATTCAATTCAATATCCTATCAAAGAATTGATATGTCAGATGAAAGAGACCAAATTAATATGAAGTTGTTTTTTTAGCTAATCAGATTCTTTATCCATCTACCTCAATACTATCTAAAGGAAACAATCTATCAAGCAGAAGAGTTACCCCATTTTTCTATCTGCGAATATCACTGATTGATTCTGCATGAAAATCTGGGCCAAAAACTCTTCTCCAGTTATTGCTGCTCCGTATTTTTCAAATTTATCTTTTTTTTTTTTTTAGCAAAGATCAAGCTAATCTGCAAAGTTCCAGGCTGCACAGTTCTCCAACCCTCAAGCCTCTTCTTTTATATGGAATGGGGTGGTGGTGTCAGTTTCTTGAATGTGCCATAAGGATCTAAAATATCTTAACAAGTGAAGATTTCAGTCAATTTAGAGGTTGTATTAAAAACATAAGAACAGTTTCTCAATCACATTAGCTGTTCAGGTTTAGATGCAGACAACACAGACTCATCCCCAATGCCCTGTGGCTGTCTTTGACAGTGAAGGAACACAGGGCAGAAAACATCCTGCACAAAGGCTCCACATTTGCACTACTCAGGTGACCCTGAGGACACAAATAAACCTCCAAATGGCCTCAATGGCTCTCTAAAAGAATGCAAATGACCAGCTGGCTTCAAGGAATATAAATCCTTCCCACTGTTGTGTCCTGAGCCTGCAAAAGCAGGCTTGGGACATTGCAACGGTCCCGGGCAGTTGCAAGCTGCCCGGGACCAGACTGAGTGGCGCCGGCTTCGCGCGCATGCGCGAGGCGCGGAAGTGTGCCAGAATATTACCTTTTTGCCCGGGGATTCTATTAAAAGAGTCAGAGAGGCCTGCGAGCCTCAGAGCTGTGATGGAGAGAGAACTACTGAAATAAAGGGCTGTTGGAATTACAGAATGTGCTCTATTCATTCGCCATTGACTCGAGGACTCAACACCCACCATCCAGTCAGAACTGAAGAAGCTTCTTGGGTGAGAAGTGAAATGTCTTCTCCAGTTACCTCCTGAAAAATCACCTTTGGGATAACCATGACCTGGATGACTGAGAATCTCCATAGATACTCAGGGATGATTGGTAAAGAGATAAACCATGTGTGTTCTAATATTGTACTCACATTAACTGTGCTTTGTCACAATGGTGCAGGCCAGAAGCTGATGATGCCAGTTGGCTTGGCAAAGCAGCCCAGGATGGTTTGGCCTAGCCCCTGTTCCCTCCTGTATAGATTTATCCATTTTGATCTTATAATTGCTGGCCCTCAGGGTAGGACATTGGTAGGATTTTTGAATTAGAAGGTAATCACAGATGGCTTTCTGTAGCTTCTGAGAGTTTGGAGAGTGAAAGCAATAGCAATGTTTAGAAAGAACAGATATGTTTCTTAAATGCTTACCAATATATAAGCTGACTTAACTCCACAAAATAGACCCAAACCTATTTGGCTATTTCATATTATATTTATGGTTTCATTGTTGTTTCTAAACAATCCGGAGTCACTCAGATGAGATGGGTGATATAGAGATGTGATAAATAACAAACAAACAAGTAAATACATACATATATACATACATACATACATGGTTTAGTATTTTGTACAAATCCAGATTTAATTCAGTAAGCTATAGTTCAGTTAATCATAAATTAGTATACTGTGTGAATACAAAAAAGTGGCCTAATGTTGCTTAGATTGCCCAGAATCTAATTTGTCAGTAATAGATCATCATTCCAAAGAATACCTTTGTATAATTTTAACATGTTGACATCTGTCAATGCATTTGTGCGAAGGTGTACTGAGTACATAGAAAAGGGGAGAATTAGTGCTGTAAATATGTTTGTATCTAGTTACTTATGAATTTGTAAATAGGATACATACTGTAGTTCAGAAATACAGTCAGTCACTTGTTATACTTCTTTCAAATACAGATAGTGCTGCTTCTAGAACAATTCATTGCTTAGGGGACTTGAAGTACAGATAAAATTATTATTAGTGGAGAAAGCTAATTTATGGGAGGCAAAAAGATGGCTTCCTGTATGGAAACATACAGCACTAGCTGAGTCATCAAATGCTTATGCTGTTTACAATATTGGGACAGCCTTTGATAAGATATCTTCTCTTGGGAGGAAAGCACTAATATGTTACAAATAAAACCTGAATTTATAGAAGGGAAACAGGAAACGTATTTTAAAAACAACATAAATTACCCCAAAACCAATCACTTTTCTCTTGCTGCCCCTCTCCAAAAACATATCCTTCCTCTTTTTGGGCTGTATATGTTGGATGCCACAATTCTCAACTACACTTGAGAACAATCTGTTTGCCTATGTTTGCTTTTGACCTCAAGAAGCTTTAAGAATTATGAAGACAAAATTCATAATTTCTGTGAAGATTCATAAAAGTGCTTTTCCAGTAGAGATTTTTACTACTTAATTTGTGTTTACTACCAATAGGATTGCAACTACAGCCAATGTAAACATGAAAAACAGACTACTTCTTAAATATAGCTGAGTCTTCCCACAAGACCTTGGACAATCAAGCAGTCTTTCAGTTTTCCTGGCAGTAAGCAGCCAGATTTTAGATTATGAAAGATGCACACTGTCTCTCTCCCATCCGTGTGCCTGCATGCAATTTCCAAGTCTTTTCATGGTTCTTTTTCTGCTTCTTTCTCCAACAGGACAGCATTATAATGCTGGTACACAAATATACTTCAACAATGACACCAGTGTGATTAACAGAAGCCAATGCATACCCAGAGGAATGATCTGGTAACGCAGCTCTGCACACCACAATCAGCTTTAATTAAATAACTGAAGCATACTTCTCATTTAGCTTGTGCAGTGCAAGAACATCACACTTGTCAAAAAAAACTTGCCCAGGCCAAGCAGATTAATATGCTCTTGAAAGCCTTTTCCCTCCTCCCTTAGCCAACTGAGAAAAAGGTAAGGAATGTACTGGTTCCATATTATATCAGTAGTTTTACAGAGATGCCACGAAGAGCCATGAAAAGTGGAAAAGAGGAAACTATGATTGGGAAAGAGTTCAGCTCTTGTTATTTTACACTTTATAGCACTCCCATGGTCACTCATTTTCTATTTTACAGGGTTATTTTACTGCAAGCCACCCACCAGACATTTGTCTTATTCAGTTTGGCCTAAAATCAAATTCTCTGGTGAGAATTGAAATAATCGTGAGAATTCAGTTGCCCAAGTTAATACAAACTTTTAATCCTACTTTTGTATCCAAGGGCAATTGGAATCCTCCATTTTAATACATTCATCATAGTGAATTCTTGCACAGTATGCTAAGCTGATCTAACTCCAGCACACAACAAATAGCTTTGTGTCATCATTTCAGCTCCATCAAGGTTGGCACATAATTAGTAAAAGTAAAGACTTTTTCAGACAAAGATGACCCCCAAGGATTATATGGGGTCATCCATGTAGGAGTTTGGGGCAAAGTTATGAAAATGATTTTATTTTATTTTATTCATTGACTTCTTCTAGGAACTTCCCAAATCTTTTTTTTTTTTTTTTGACTTTCCAGATTAAGGTTTTATGGCAGTCTCTCATCCAAGTACTAATGAGGTATGAGCCTCTTAGCATGTTCTGAATGTTCTTACAGAATGGCTGCTACAGCTTGCCTGCTCACAAACAGGCAATAATCTGCATTTGTTTTAAGA
Organism: Crotalus tigris; assembly: GCF_016545835.1. NCBI lineage: Eukaryota > Metazoa > Chordata > Lepidosauria > Squamata > Viperidae > Crotalus > Crotalus tigris. Next base: position 3,962,313 of record NW_024096690.1, read on the forward strand.
TGTTAAACACCTTGACTGAATTGAAAGGCAGCCTATAAACTGAGAAAACAAATAGTATTTTTTTTATTTTGCAGGAAAGCAGTCTGATGAAGTTCTCCCCATGATACTCTAGAATGGTTTACTATTGTCTATTTTAGCTGAGCCTGAAGAATATTTGTGGATCACCGGCATTCCTGGAAATATAAATGATGTTAGAAACTGGTCTTTCCAGCATACCCATTATTTTATTTATTTGTTTATTTATTTATTTTTAAGAAGAATCAAGTCACCTGGCTGGCACCAAAAGAGATGCCCATGGGCAGTGCATTGTATACTCAGATTAGGCTTCAGCCACCTTTTTGATTATATTATTGCTTCTCTATTTTTTGTTGCATGTAAAACAGCAGTATAAAAATCACACAATCAACCCCATGTACATTCTATTGCAAATAAATCTATAATGCACATTTGTAAATGCTAGTATGGACATTAACTACTATAGAGCTATCTCTTTTCTTTTTCTTTGTTTTTCGTTTCTTTGAGCACATGCTGACGTGTTTAAGGCCCACTTCTTTTGAGCAGAAAAATATAAGAAACTTAACAGAATATCCACAAAGAGTCTTTGTGATACCACATAAAAAGACAGAGACACAATTTGCTGCAAGTCCACAGGGAGAAATATTACTTGGGTAGGAAATACAGAGTGGTTTAAGACCCTTTTCAAAGCCTTTATGTCAATGCTATAATTAAAATGGTCAAGACTTAACATTAAGGAAAGAAACAGTGGAAGAATATCTTTGGCAACTTTATAATGAAAGGAGCAAAGAAACTCCAAAAATATTGAAATAGGAAACCTTTTTGTGATAAGAGAAAATTTAAACTTCTATTGAAAATTCAATTTTCGGTGACTGTTCTACTTGAAAATATGTTCATTTCCAAGTGAATTAACTTATATGAAAGGGATTGTTGTGGATGTTAAATCATACTACAAGAAATAGAACACTCCAAGTATGTTTGAAAAAGCTAGTGGCTTTTTCTAATTAATTATTCCCAATTTCCAGGCCCGTGAAACCCCTGCTTTGTTCCTAGGGTTGTTTTAGTCTGGACTGACACATTGTTTCTTGTTTTTAACTCTTTTAAGTGTAAATTTGGACACTGTGAGTCACCCAAGTGTAAAAACACAATATACTTTTTAAAAACACATACACATTCCCAGCCAACTAGCACAAGGCAGGCCCTGAAAACACCATTTACCAGCATTGTGAGCAATTACTCTGCTGGCCCTCATGCCTGGGAAAGCAGCCAGAACTTAAATAACAGAAGACTTAGAAGACTCACAAACAGGCAAACCTTGGATAGTATGGTGTTCAAAAGGCTGGGTATAGGTACAGAAAAGGCACACTTTCTGGGCCCCATTAAATAACAACTCTTGATTGACAGGACTCAGAGCATGCTTATCCTGCCCAATCTAATGGGATGGATAGAATCAGGCTCACAAATCCCCTGATCCCATGCCATGTACAGCTTTATGGGTAATAATTGGCACTTTTAATTGCACTTGAAAACAAACCAGGAACCTGTACAGCTCATGGAACAAAGGTATAACATGGACAAAATAAGTTACACCTGCTGTATTCTGGACCATTTGAAGCTTCCAGATGTTCTTCCAAGGCAGGGAAATAGTTAAAGCATAAGTGACTGTGTGCAATTCTCCTAATCCAGGAAGAACACTCTTGGTATACAATATGAAGCTGTGCAAAGAGCCCCTGGCCAAAGCTGCCACCAGTTCTTTGAACAAAAGTCTTGAATCCATGCAGACCTCCATATTTCTATATCCTTACAATGGTATAATAAAGAAAGGTAGCCATGCAGATTAATACAAATGTGTTGTCCTTAGAAAACAATGATTTAGTAGATGTCTTCTAATGGCTTTGTACACATCTGTTCTTGCTTTCTTGGACATGAGCCATATTTTCCAGAATAAGGGGTGTTACAGTTTGAGGCAAGGATAGCATTGTCTTAATTATATTGGAGTAAAATAAAGCAAAATATTGCATAACCCTATCTTTATCAATAGGGTTATGTAGCATTTTGCTTTATTTTGCTTTATTTTGATAAGAACAAATGATAAATCAATGTATTAGTTCATTGGGAGAAACAGAATGATAACTTTGATTTTAAAAACTGTTGAGAGTGAAATTTCTCTTCAGAATTTTCAAAATTCAAAACCTAAAATCATGTAAATTTCATGTACAAATTGCTAAGATCAGTTCTGAATCTTGGATATACAGGGATACAATACCCTAAGCAAGAATCCACCATTACAGTGGAATCAAATACATTTATCAGTTATTCAAGATTGATTAATACTAATACTAATAATTCCAACATTTTCTTTCCACAAAAATTATATTATAGGTTTTATTCAAAAGTAGTTTAGCTAATTGCAATATACTTGAATATTCTCTAACCTGAAAAGTAGAGTTTCAGAGTTTTCTTGTATTTAATCTGTATGCACATGTGTCACCTCTCTTCTGGAACTACATCAGCTGCTGATTTGCTTCCAGGGTTGCTGTCACCTATGAAGAGCTACATGGCTTGGGATTGGGTTATTTGAAGGACCATCTTCTCCCCGTCATATCTACCTTATCCACCAGAGCAGAGAGGCAAGAAATGGTGGATCTCTTTCCTTAAAGAGGTATATCTAGTGGGACCAAGAAGAATGATCTTTGCTGTGATGACATCATCCTCCCAGATTGCCCCCTTTTGACACTCATTCACAAGGTCCTAAAAACCTGGTTTTGCCAATGGGCCCAAAGTGGGATGGAGCCATTTAGTTCATTGATTGACTGTTGTTGCCTGGGATGGGTGTCAGGTTATTGACTTTTATTGTTTTATATAGAGGTTTTAATCTTGCCCAGAGTTGCTGAGTCTGAGTCACTGAGTCACTGAGAGTGAGTTGGACGGCAATAATATATTTCTAACTAACTAACTAACTAACTAACTAACTAACTAACTAACTAACTAACTAACTAACTAACTAACTAACTATAAATATACAAATATATGTCAATTAATTTAACTTCTATTTTCTAAATTTCTGCATACTGACTGCATAAAGATAGATCTTTTGGAGAAAGAAGTAGTGTTGTTCCTTATGTAATCACCCAAATGGGAATGTAGAATTCAATTCATTTTTCAGTGTTTGGAATTGTTTGTCAGTTAGAAATTATATCCCAGTCACAATTTAAGACCATATACATAGGGTCAGCCTGGCCTAAATATTCCATAAATAGCATTGCATTTTTTTTAATTATAGGTATTGACTGCTATTCTAACATGTAAATACTTGAAAATGTTTTCCATATAGGATATCCATAACATTTGCATTAGAAATATCCTCTAAACCAGGGGTCTCCAACCTATGGGCCGTGGCCCACTACTGGGTTGCAGCCCCTTGGCCGTGGGCCGCGGACATGGCTGGCTGGTGCACGCATGCATGTGTATGCATTACCTCACTCATGCTAGCACCTGCAGACCCATTTGTGCCTGTGTTTGGGCGCGAACGGGGCCACTAACACCATGTGGGTGTGCGCGGCCAATTTGAATATACACGAACAAGACCGCTAGCACTGTGGGTATGTGCAGCCTGTTTGTACATGCATGAACATTGAAGGTACATTGCAGGGAATGTGCAGCCATTTGCACGTGGATACACCAGCATATGCTGCATGCACAAATGGAGCCGCTAGTGCCACGCCGGTGTACACGGCCCCGTTTGCACAAGGGTGCACGTGCGCACCAATTTAGAAGCTGCTCTCCTTCCCTCCCCACAGTGAGCCCTGAAAAGTTGCAGACCTCTGCTCTAAACATTCGATTTATTACATCATAATCTTGATTATTTTGAATTTATTTTGAATTAGTAACTTGATTGATTGCTATGATATGTTTTCATCTTTGACTAGAGAAAAAAATGCTTTAACTGCCTAATAATAATGTAAAATAAAAATAAATTACATTTTTTATTACATGATGAGGAAGGCTGCTAAAGTAAGGAAATAAATGAACAAAAATGGTTGGTTTGTATCTGAGTTGAAAGAGAAAAAAAATCAACCAGGTTATTACAGAATTGGTGTTAAGTGGCTTACAATGATTCTCAAAGTATACTTTAGACCATCAATGATCCTGGGTGATCCAAAACAGCTTCCCTTGTTCACTAATCAAAGTATGTACACCACTTCAGCCCTCACCCCTTACATTTTCCACCCCATGTGTCAGCTAGCTCATGAGAATGGACCAGCGGCATGAGAATAGACCAGTCATTTATTCACTGAAGTAGCCTAGAGATAGTACAAGTAGCAATATGAAGACTAAAATTAATAAAACTGATAAAAGGCTAGGTTTTTTTAAATAAGAGTCCACATGTGCTGTGCTAAGTGATATTGAACCCAGACAAGAAATTCTAAAAAAAAAAGTGTAAATTAGAAAGTATGATCATATCTAAAGAAGCATTTCATTGGGTTGAAGTTTCATTTGTTTCTAGCTACTTGGTCCTCTGGGAATTCTACTACAGCATGGTCTTAGCACAGCGCCTCTGATTGGCAGCCAACTATGCCAATCAGAGGCGGCGGCAGTGGAGGTAGGGGAAAGGGGATGGTTTTGCATGCCACTTGCACAAATGGACCTTCATGTACTCACCCGCCACTTCCAGATTCCATGGGCTGAACCAGGGGTTCAGGACCCTTGTATTACATAACAATTTTGTGATAAGAATTGTTCTTATGGCATGGGGTACAGTTAAAGTAATTGAAGTTGTAAAGAAATAATTTTGGATGCAAAATTTTGTTTAATGTGGAGGCATACACAGGTGTAATCATTGCATTGTTGAGGGAATGACCTTTGTTATCTTATTGATAACAAAATGTGAAAATTCCATGCTTTTGCAAATGAAAGGGAGGGCATGTTTAACTGACTGTTCCCAGCATATCTGAATGTTTATTTAGTAATCCATACTTGCACAAAGTTTAAAAGTTGCGGTCCTAGATTTTTGTTAACAATAGATTTATTCATTCATTTGTAAAAATAAATATATATAATTTGCAGAGCAAAATATCAACTATGGAGAGGAGAATTTCAGAAGTAGTCATTCACTTCAGTAATGTCAGTTTAAGTTTAATAAGTTGTCAGATCAAAATGTGAATACTTTCATTTATTTTAACTTTGTATATTTCACCATCCTGGGGCTTTTTACCTCAAAATTCTGCTCTGGCAGAACTGTTTCAATTATGCTATACTGTATAAGTATGCACTCTCCTGATTTCAATTCCAGTATTTCAGAACCAACTTTAAGTAGCTAATGTCTTCTGATCATAGGAGTATAATGAAAATAAGCTGATAAGAAGACACTAGCTGCTTAAATAAAAACATCTCAACCCCCCTTTTTAAAAGTCATTGAATTATCACAAAGAGGGAGAGAGAAAGTGGTGGTGATGGGGAGAAAGTTGATTCTGAAATACTGGGATTGAAATCAGGAGAGTGCAACCTACAACTAAGAGTAGAAAGAAGAACAGAAGAAATCAAAACAGCAGAAGCAGCAAATAGGATGATTTGGAAAAATAAGGGCAAACAGCGAGTTAAAGGGCTGTAATCCTAGGTCTCCAAATGTAAGTATCATTAGCTTAAACCCTGCTTTGGCTCAGGATAGCCAATAAATATAACAATAGTGTGGGAGGTTCAGAACCTGCCCAAATAGCACTTTTTTGAGTTAAGATTGCAGGAACAGATGGAGATATCCAGAATATCTGCCCAGGAGACAATTGTTAAAATCAGACAGAAACATATTCAATTGGAGGTGAAATACTATTGAGCTAGTCCATCATGGTCGATCAAGGTTCATTAGGGACAACAAAAGAGTATTATTGGCTTATAGTTATTCCTTGAAGTCAAACTCTTATATTTTTTCCTGTCATATTACTGAACAATTATATATTGTAATTAAGCAATACAATATCTGATAATTGTTGAGGTTCTGAACATATTAAACTTATTTTAAAAAGTGAACCAGAGCAGAACAGAGAAAGAACAATGTTTTGGTAATCAAAGGTTGCTATTGAACTTTTTTTTTAAAAAAAAGAATATATGTACATTTAAAATAAGGATCAGCTAAATGTTCACACCACAAATTGCACTGTTGGTAAAATAAAGCTTTGTAATTGAAAAATAGGAAACTTACATTACAATAACCAGCCAAAACTCCAGGTACCATCTGAGGTGAAGGGAGTGTTTCACACCCTAGTATAGTGAAATCCTGCATGAATATGGCCAGGAAAGCTGCTAATCATTTTAAATGCCATATACATAGCATAATCCATCTGGGCTACACACAAACACATAAAGGACAGCTCAGAGAAAAAGAAAACTGTCTCTTTGGTGCTGTCTAGTGAGTGAATTTTGCCAGTCAATAGTGGCAGCTGAATACACCAGCAACTACTTATCCCTTCCTTCAGAATTCTCTTGCTGGAAACTAGCTAAAATTAGAGCAGCAATGTGAAACTGCAAAGCTTTGTGTTCTGTGAGATTCTTGAAGGTAGCATCAGAAACTGACTTTGTCACAGTCGGGTAAAATTCTAATAAATAGATTTAAAATAGAAGCACCAATGGAAGAAAACTAAATAAGGTTTATGGGAAATGATCTGTTGCTTAGGGCAAAGAATAGAATTGAAAGATGCATGGCTATTTATATTGCTCAGGCTACATATGATCATGCCTCTTGACTTCTGAAAGTAAAGAAGGCCACTCTGAAATAGTATCTTCACGTAGGATCAGCTGTATGCTTTCTTCTTATGAATAATTGATGTCACATCTATATTTAATGAGTTAGCTTATTGGAATAATGTGGTTTCAGATATAACTGCAAACAACCTAATCTCCATCCTGTCCAAAAATATAGTTCCCAATATGTATATTTATAAATTTCATTGGGATCAAATTAAGTAATCACTTTATCCATTATATTGTGTGCCATAAGAATAGCACATCTGAAACAACAAAGTAGAGCATATGGGTTAATATATTCTGAAGACAAAATCATTATATAAAAATGTATTCCAGGCAGATAAATAGGTCGGGGCCTTATTCTTGAGGTCTAGAGGAAACAACTGATTACTTAATAGTCTTTGCAAAATGCCTCTTTAACAAAGTCAGCTTATTTCAGTAACTTCAGTGTAGCAATTGGTCTGAGTCAGTCTTGCCTCTCTTTAGATGAAGATTGTTTTCATGTTTGGGTTGTAAGGGTCCAACAGTCATTCTTCCACCAATAGCTGGCTGACAGAAAGCTATCATTTGCCCTAAAGAATAGGTTGTTCCATTTCTACCCAACTATGTAAAATCAAAACAAAAATAATCAAAGTACTGAATGAATTACCATGGCTGAGTTCTTTTATTGGCTAATATTCTTTGGCAGTCTTTCCTTACAATTATTCCATCTGGAGTTAATTGCATGATATCATCATAAAACTCAAGCATAAATCAGCCTGGCTTGTGAGCAATTCATAGATCTGCTGCTTAAAAGCTTGCATATCAAAAGTAGTGTCCTTTTTCTTAATCATATACTGAGGCAAAGGAGAGGAAAAGAAAGCAAATGTTCTGAACATTTCAGTGAATAAGAATTCTATACCAATTAAAGCAAAAATGAAAAAAAAAATCTTTTAAAAAAAGAAATACACAGATTATTGTACATTTACATATTTACTCTATTCTTCCAAGTGGCATCAAGATCTAGGGAATAATTTTTAAATAGATCTTACCCTGAAAAGGAGGATATAGAAACATTTTGTAATGTCTGAATTTATATGCAAACAAAGAAATTGAACATGGTTAAAAACTTCCAACAATGCTCCTGATTTCCACATCCAATTTTCAAGGAATTACAGAGCCAAATTAAACTCCCTGTATCATTTTGTCTTATTCTCTGCCTTCAATGATAGCTTTTTTCTTCCAAATGCTCAAAGATATCTGATATCTAGATAATATTATCTAGAAAAGGGCTAATCCAAATGCCTTGGGGAAACCTACAAGTTCTTCATTAACTTTCTTAATGCCCTCTTAAAATTATTCACTACATTGTTCAGCAATAAAACCCATCATTTACTATGTGCTGCATGAAGATATTTGCTTTTATCTACTTGGAATTTTTTGCCATTCAGCTGACTCATTAGCATTAGGAGCTTGAGGATAAATCTGCCCTTATCTGTTTTCTACATTTCTACACCTATTACTAAGTTACTACTACTATCTAGCAGTCATATGTATTCTTGCAGAATAGGATAAGCCTAATATATACAGTAGATATTCCTTTATCATGTCATTACTAAATTTATTTCTAATCAAAAGCCACTAAACACTGTTTGCTTTCCTTTCTTCCAGCTCCTTGAATCATATACTTCTTCAAATTCATCATCATCTTGTTATATTCTCCAAATAATTCTTTTCATTACTGAATGTCAGTATGTATAATCAATAATTACTTGCTAAGGCAGGTTTAGAAAAGTGCAGCTGTTAAAAGTTTATCAACAAGATATTCTTAGAGCTGGATATAGGGATGTTACACAGTGATCTTCAACACTCCCCTTTTAAGATATATATGCAGGTATACTCACACACATTGATTTTTGATCAAGTGCATTCATATGAATTCTATGTCACTCAGAGAGCTTGCTTGTTTAACTAGGCTGTGTTATAGAGATGAAAAAGAAAGTATTTGAGACAATGCTAAGGACATAACTTTCCTGATCTGATAATCTCAGAACAATTGAACTATAAATCCCAAATGCTTAATACAAGGTAATTATTTTGAGAGTCATAATTCAGCATATTTTAAAACACCAAGTTAGAGAAGATTGACATACAGTACATTTCACTGATAAATATTTGGTGACTGAAATCACATCAACATTTAGGAAGCCTATGGGTGGTTTTACTTATGTGGATTTGCCTTGATATGTATCAATAAATACTGAAAGAGGAGGCTCAGCCACGAATCACTAATATAAACAAAGTCACTAAAATAGTAAAGTACTTCAGGGTTTATGTGTCCCTGATCCTCATTTCTTTGCTCATAAACACATTCCAGCAGAATCAATTGCTACTGAAAACTTAATCTGTTATGCCATTTCATCAGATTGTGATTGCAGAGGATCTGAAAAACTCACATAAGATTTTTTTTCTCTTTATAGATGGCATCTTCCACCTGCAAAGCTTGCCAAGATGTTCCAGAATAACTCGCCAACATGTTGGAAATGTAAAAAAGTACATGGAAGATATTATCATCTATGGTGGACATGCCCAGTTGCAAAAAAATACTGGTCTACAATAAGAAAATGGATCCAAGAAATAATAGACCAGCCTGTAGACTGGAAACCAGAGATCTTTTTGTTGGGTATTTTAAATAGAAAATATAGTAAAGAAATATGGTACTTAATTTTACATATAATAACGGCGGCAAGAATAGCATATGCACAGTGCTGGAAAAATGAGAATATACCATCAGAGGAAGAAGTAATAAGAAAAATCCTGGACTGTGCTGAGATGGACAAATTAACAAAAGAGATAAAAGAAAAGGAAGACACAGAGTATTATATAGTATGGAACAAGGTGTATGTCTGGTTGGAGACTAAAAATAATAGAGGAGAATAAATATGGAAAGGTCAAAAGTGAAAATATGTGTACACATGAAGGAAGAAAAATGTAAATAAGAAATAATGGGGCTATAAGGACAAATATTTAAAGAAGAATAAGGGGGAAATGTAAATATTAGATTACCGTTATGTAATTGCTATAAAAAAAGGAGGTATATATTGTATGTGTTTCTTTGTTCTGTTTTGTCTTGTTGGTTAAAAATAAAAAAAAATTTTAAAAAAGATTTTTTTCTCTCTTCAGAATGGCTTAATGCTTCCTTGGTCTAAATTAATGTACAATTATCACTTTAATAACTCCAAGACACACCCCGGTGTAGAATAAAATGGGCTCCTGGTGTGCTTCTTGAGGGAAAGAGGTTACTGGTGCATAATCTATTGTTTGGTTTCATGCCTTATTGCCTTGTTGTGCCTTGTTTGTTAATAATTGAAATCTCTCAGCTGGAAATAAAAAAAAGAACTAAAATGAATGGATGAAGCCCTTTATATGAAAAAGGTGTTGAGTAGAGTTGCACTGTTAATAACAGACAGGCTATATTTATGGCCTAGAAGCCATAAGATAGATAGGCTATTAGTCTGAGGATCTGGAAGGCTTCATTTCAACTAAGCTTTTCAATTGAAAGAATACAAGTCTAAAATTATTTGGGGACTTCAGCAAACAGAAGCTTTTCTCTCCATTTTTTTCCAATAAAAATATAGCTCATTATTAACAGATATTACTAATAGTTGCCTGACATTCAGAATGTGTTCCTCAGACAACTGTCCTACTACTGAATGTCAGGAACAGTTCTGATCACAGCCATTTGCACCAATATGTGGATATCTTTAAGTGCATTCACTTTGAAGACTGCATGTTTCATTACTATTTCTTTTATTGGCTTACAATCTGGAGAGCACTATGTCACTAAAACTTTTGACCAGCTAAAGATTTTATATGCCATATTTATCCATGTATAAGACACTATTTTTTTTCCTGCAAACACCCTCAGGTGCATCTTATACAAGTGCAGCATCTTATACATGAAAAAATAATGGTAACTTTCGCAGCCCAGGGCATGCCTGTGTGGGTTCTTTACATGCTGCTGCCATGCTACTTGGTGCTGGAGGATCGTGCTGCTCCAAGGATGTCGCCGGTCCCACTGAAACTGCCTTCTATGATCCATTTTTCAGCTTGGGCTGAAGCCTCAAGAGGCCCCAGGAATCCGCCTCAATATAGTGATTGATGGCCAAGGGGGTGGGCAGGACTAAGCCCACATAGAGCCATCTGATTGGAGGAAGTCACCTCCCTTGTGTGATGGTACCGAGAAGTACCAGTAATTGGAGGGTGTCTTATACAAGGGTGCATCTTATAGACGGAAAAATATGGTACTCCACAGGAACTGTGGTGGTAAACCCAAAGAGGAACCAAAAGAAATATGCCAGAGATGCATATTCTCCTGCATTTGCATTATGCTTAAAGTAACAACTGGGGGAACTCTTTCACATAGGTCAGAGAAATGGCAACGTATTTAAACATGTGCTCTATTTTTATAGCTATACCTTAGTGGCTTCCTTCCTCCTTCACCCCTGGCTAATGTCTGCACAAAAAAATGGCAACACCTTGAAAATGCAGCTTTAATCTCCTTTGGCTGTTTCTCTGCATGTTCAGAGACAAAGGAAACAGATGAGCAAAGAAGTCAGGGGGCAGAGAAGCCACAATATACAGATGCACACCTGTCAAATCCCCTCAATCATCTATTTGATCACATTGCTTTTCAAGGCCTGAAAGATCAAAAACATTCACATTGCAAGCCCCTGAGGAGGCAGGCATTGAACTCCATGCAAGAAAGAAGCAGAAGGAAATTGATGAGCTCTTGGTCTCCTGGAAATAAGTAACTGTTTCAGAATTGGTAACTAAAGTAGCAAAGGAAATGGATAAACTCTGTGTAGAGACTTCATTGAATGTAGAATTTTTTTTTTAAGTGTGTGTCTATCTCTCTGTGCATAATATTTTTTTTCTCATTAGAGTAGGACATGTTTTGCCAGAATACAAGTCCTATAGCAGTGGGCCATAAATCTGCTTACAGAAATCGCTAAACTGAGTCTTGAGTATTGTATCTTTTTCCCAACAAAGAATACCAACCCTTGGAGTTAATCTGTCAAAGGCCACTTACAATCACAATGTAAAATGGGGTGGGTACATCTTTTTAGTCCCTTTGTCCCTCTTCCTTCTCCTTCCCATCTGCTCACTATCCAAAAGGATGCTAGGGAGGAATTAAAAAATCTCACCAGAGATCAGAGGGTGTGGCTCTAATATAATCAAATCAAATCAAAAGTGAGAGTTCAACTTCTCTGACCTACTGCCTCTATTTGCTTTTCATAAAGCCATGTATGATCAGGAAATCCTTGATGACATATTTGTCATATCTTCCAACTCTTGATAACCCAGAGGACATTATTATGCCAGGATTATCTGTCAATAAGTTCTTCCTTGAGTTCTTATAAGTCTGATATCATGCAATAAAAGGGAACTCATTTTCTGAGAGCTAAACTAGAAAGTGGATCTTCCTGGTTCCCTTTTGGGTTTTATTGATGTTAGTGTAAATGCACAACGGCCAATGGTGGGATTCAGCCAATTTGCATCGGTTCGGTAAATTTTGTTGAGTTAGGAGAATCGGCTGAACCCATGCTGCTTCTGGAAGTCTGTTCTAGGCCTTGGAGGCCTGGAGGAGGTCTCCCAGGCCTAGAGCAGCCCACAGGAAGTGCATGGATGTCACTTCCTGAAGTCCATTCTAGACTTCAGAGGCCCAGGCCTGCATCCACGTAGAGAACCAGATATTCAGGTATTTGAATCCCACCACTGTCAACAGCCCAGTTTAGTTTAACACTATCATGTTGGGAACGATAACCTTTTTCTTTGGAAAAAAAAGTCAAGACTCCATGAGCAGTTTTTAAATAAGAAATCCATTAGAATGAGGGGATGGTTTTCCCCCTCAATAATCCTGGAGCAGGATGCAATGTTGAATTTTCATCAATAAAGGAACTGAGGGGACATATTAGACACCCCCCTCTCTGTCATGTAAGATGGGCATGCTCTTGAGTGGGTTTCTGTTGACCTGTAGTGAAATCAAGGAGAACAAGAAGAAATAGGACAAGACAAGATATGCTTTGTGGACAATGTTAATTAGGTTGAAAAGTGGATCTTTCTGTCACTCACCCGCATGTACACAATGATACCATCAGCTGTCTGGATAAACTAGCTGTTATGTCCCGAGCCTTGCAAACGGCTCGGGCGTTTGCAGGCAGTCCCGGGCAGGTGCAAAGCTGCCCGGGACCAGACAGGCTGTCGCCAGCGCCGTGCGCATGCGCGGGTGCTGGCGCGGGAAAAGTAACCCATTTACCCGGGAGTTGCCTATATAAGAGGCTGCGAGGCGTTTGGGCGAGGCTGAAGCCATCTTCCTGTAAGCTGAACGCTGAATAAATGAAACTGAGAACTCCAGCTGCTTCTCGTGTCTGTTTTCCCGCCACGGACTCAACACTGGCGACGAGGATGGGATGCCTTGCACTACCTGGAAAGGAAGAAGTGTAAGCTTACCCAAGGAGTCCTGAGCGGCGAAAGAGGAACGGCGTCGACTCGGCAGCTGCCCGCCAATCCGGTGCGCATTCGGGGGTAGGCTGGCTGATAGACCCGTCTCCTGAAGATCCGAAGATGGCGAAAATCGGAAGGCTTTCGGAATTCGACGTCTCACATCCAGAGCGGTGGGAGTCCTACGTATCCAGAATGGAGAACTACTTCAAGGCAAACCAAGTGAGGGAATATAGCTTGAAGGCGGCCACCCTGCTTTGCGTTTGCGGCCAAGACGCCTTCGAAATCGCAGAAAACCTTGCAGCACATGTCCCAGTAGAGTCTGTAAGCTACGCAGACCTGAAGAAGCTGCTGAAGGAGCACTTCCACCCCAAGGTGTCCGTTATCTCATGGCGCCACACCTTCGAACAAAGGGATCAACGGTCCGGTGAGTCAGCCAAGGAATACATCGCCGCGTTACGGAAGGCCGCCAAGCCCTGCGAGTTCAAGGACCTCGAGGAACGACTGAGGGACCGATTCGATTCGTGTGCGGGTTAAGGCATCGCGAGCTACAACAGAGACTTTTCGCAAAGGAAGAATTATCCTTCCAAGACGCCTTAAGGGAAGTCACCGCGGAAGAAGCAGCAGGCGGCGCCGTCAAAAACATGCGGCCGATCAGAAACAGTGCAGAGGGTGCGTCCGTGCACCAGGAAGACGTCCGATGAAACTCCGAGGAGGATCCGGATGAGGAAGTCGACCGTCTACACCCCGCGAGGAAAGAGAACCAGAAGGGAAGCTCTTCGGCTCCGCTCAAGTGCATCGGCTGTGGAGGTCGCCACAGGAGAACCGACTGCAAGTTCCGCTCCGCTACCTGCCGGGCATGCGGTAAACAAGGGCACATTGCAGCTGTGTGCCTGGGCCGACGAAAGGCACAACCCCAAGAAGAACGCCTGAAGGGTACCAGATTCCCCAGCCAGAATAGGGTAGGTTTTTGCGCTTCGCGAAGAAGCATCTGTAGAACAGGCACACACAAGCCCATGAAGAAAAAGCTGTCACTCAACGTGAAGCTACAAGGGGTTCCATTATCTATGGAACTAGACACAGGGTCTGCCCTGTCCATCATTTCATTGCATACATTTAGGAAGATTTGTTCCAGAAGTGGGTCTAAGGCCAAGTTAAGGCCTTCTGATATTGTATTAACAGATTTTCAGAACTCAAGAGTGTGTGTTAAGGGGGAGGCCACCCTTAACGTGCAATACAAGAGTTTTGAAGGTCCACTAGACTTATTAGTAGTAGGGGGTGAACGAACGAGTCTCATAGGACTCGATTGGTTTTAGGCCCTGGGGATACACGTCACAGGACTCAATAGCTTACAAACACTCGACCTACAGGAAGTCTGCAAAGAATTTGCAGATGTTTTCAGCCCCCAGCTGGGCACATTCAAAGGACCACCTGTGTCCTTAAAGCTAGACCCCACTGTCACTCCCATTAGGATTAAAGCAAGAAGGGTCCCTTTTGCTTTAAAAAGTAAGATTGACACTGAATTAGACAAACTAATCCAACAGGGAATCCTAGAACCTGTTGATTCCAGCCCGTGGGAGACCCCCATTGTCACGCCTCTAAAGGCAAATGGGGACATTCGCATTTGTGCTGATTACAAATGCACACTCAATAAGGCATTGCAGCAACATGCCTATCCTGTTCCTGTGGTCAGTCACATCCTGGCCTCTCTCAAGGGGGGGCGTGTTTTTGCAAAGCTTGACCTAGCTCAAGCATATCAACAGCTGCCTGTTGATGATGATGCTGCCATAGCTCAGACCATTGTGACCCACAGGGGAGCCTTTAAAGTAAAAAGGCTACAGTTTGGAGTGAATGTCGCTCCTGGGATTTTCCAAAGCGTAATGGAAAACACACTACGAGGTATACCAGGGGTCTGCCCCTACTTTGACGATGTCTTGATTGCAGGAGACTCCACACACATTCTAGCTGAAAGGCTTAGGGCTGTCCTGTTAAGATTCAGGAAATCAGGCCTCAAGCTCAGAAAAGACAAATGCCAGATTGGGGTGCCTTCTACTGAATTTCTGGGATTCAAAATTGATGCTGCTGGGATTCATCCTGCTGAATCCAAACTAACTGCTATTTTAGATGCACCCAGGCCAAAGTCTAAGGCCGAACTTCAGGCCTTCCTAGGCCTCCTGAATTTCTACAATTCTTTTCTTCCACATAAAGCTAGTGTAGCTGAGCCTCTTCACAGGCTACTAGACAAACAGGCTGTGTGGCTGTGGTCACAAGCGCATGAGGCTTGCTTTAAAGAAGTCAAGGCCTTGCTCACTTCTAACAGTGTTCTTGCACATTTCAACGAGTCTCTCCCTGTGTGCATCGCTTGTGATGCGTCCCCCTACGGGGTTGGAGCTGTCCTGAGTCACCTCAGGTCTGATGGAACTCAGGTTCCTATTGCATACTACTCCAGAACACTGTCTTCTGCCGAGCGCAACTACGCTCAGATAGACAGGGAGGCTCTGGCTGTTGTTGCTGGAATTAAAAAATTCCACGATTTTCTATATGGCAGGCATTTCACGGTCTTCACTGACCATAAGCCTCTGCTGGGACTGTTTACCACACGTAAGCAGACTCCCCACATCATTTCCCCTAGAATGCTTAGGTGGTCTATTTTCTTGTCTGCATATGATTTTTCATTACTCCACAAGCCTGGGAAAGAAATGGGCCATGCTGATGGCCTCAGTAGATTGCCTCTGCCAGTAGTAGAAGCTGACCCCGCGCCAGCTGTCAACATTCTATCAATCCAAGCCTTGCCCGAGCTCCCTCTTAGTGCCAGGGATGTTACCGCTGAAACAGGTACAGATCACACACTTTCACGTGTCCGCTCCTGGGTCCTGTCCGGGTGGCCTGAGCACTGCCCTAGTCCTGAGTTTCAGAGTTTCTGGTCCAAAAGGAACGAACTGTCCCTTTCTCAGGGTTGTCTGCTTTGGGGAAACAGAGTTGTCATTCCCACCTCAATGAGGACTAGGGTCTTAGAATCCCTCCACGAGGGTCATCCTGGCATTGTTCGTATGAAGGCTCTTGCACGCAGCCACTTGTGGTGGCCTGGTTTAGATAAAGATATTGAGGCTAAGGTACACGCATGCCACCTGTGCCAACGATCTTGCCCAGAGATGCCCCAAGCTCCTGTGCATAGATGGGAGGAAACACAGTCCCCATGGTCTAGGGTGCACATTGACTACGCTGGGCCCTTTCAGGGCCAGTTCTTCTTGGTCCTTGTTGACAGCCATTCAAAATGGCTTGAGGTTGTGCCTGTCTCATCCACTACCACTGCAAAGACTATTCAGGTACTGAGGGGGATTTTTGCTGCACACGGGCTGCCAGATGTCATTGTGTCCGACAACGGCCCTCAATTCACCTCCTCCGAATTCCAAGCTTTCTTACAGGCAAACCTGATTCGTCATGCCACGTCTGCGCCTTTTCACCCGTCCACCAACGGTATGGCTGAACGCATGGTGCGCATCGCAAAGGACGCCTTGAAGAGACTCACCTACGGGGACTGGCATCACAGGTTGGCTGACTTTCTCCTTTCTTATCACACCACACCGTCCACTTCTACAGGGAGAAGTCCAGCTGAACTTCGTTGGGGGCGCCAACTTACTACTAGACTTGACCGGTTGCATCCGGACAGACTGCCTTCATCTACCTCACATCCTAGGGCACCTAGACAACTACTTGTGGGTGCCCCGGTTTGGGCTCGCAATTACGGGCCTGGTCATACATGGGTCCCCGCTTCTGTGTCCAGGATCACAGGTCCTCTCTCCTACGAGGTTGCCCTGGACAACGGTCGTGTCCTGCGTCGGCACATCGACCAACTTCGCTCTAGGCGAGACTTTTCTGCTGAGACTCCTGGGTCTTTTCCAGGGGGGGAGGGGGACCCTTTGGAGCAAAGGGAAGGGCAAGAGCTACTGCCCATCTCCACTGAGGGAGCCACAAACGGCTCGTCCCAAGGTTCTGCAATTGCTCCGAAAAGAAAGTCATGGAGCTTACCCACACAACAGGCACTCACGCCTACTCCAGCCAGGGAGTCACCCCGGGGGCATACTCACTTTCCACACACATCACACAGCACTCCAGCAACGGAGGATACCCGGGGGCATCCCAACAAATCATTCCCCGCAAGAGAACTGGCACACAATTCCCAAGGTTGGCCTGACCTTACCCCAAATCCTACAGGGGGTCAAACATACACAGAGTTAGTCGAGGAACCAAGTCCCGACTACAACAACCCTAGCACAAATCAGGGAACACCTGAGTTTTGGGAAAGTACAGAAACCCACACGAGCCCGAACACAGAATGGGGTTCAGGGAATGGACAGCCTCCTGACAGGTCTTGGACTGACCTAGGAGGTTCTACAGAGACGCCCAGCAGCGGCTATCACTTCAAGGGGCCTGAGGGTCTACAGCTAGGTAGGTCAACCAGGTCACAAAGTAACAGAAGCCCTGGCCTGACGAGCCCGGTGGGCAAGCAAGCAGGCCAGGCATCGGGGCACAGTCCTTGGAAGACACCAGGGCACAATAGAGAGAACAGGCTCACGCCTCCCTCCAGTCAGGGGACTTATGCCAGTAACCCAGAGCTAAGAAGGTCACAGAGAGCAAAGAAATCTCCTAAGTATCTAGAAGATTACATAACATTGCTGGCAAGGCAAAAGCCAGTAATCAGTGGGAGCACTGGGGAGCAAAATGTCATATAAAATAAATGTTGTATGTTGGTAGTAGTTTTAGCCCGGGGGAAAGGGGTGTTATGTCCCGAGCCTTTGCAAACGGCTCGGGCGTTTGCAGGCAGTCCCGGGCAGGTGCAAAGCTGCCCGGGACCAGACAGGCTGTCGCCAGCGCCGTGCGCATGCGCGGGTGCTGGCGCGGGAAAAGTAACCCATTTACCCGGGAGTTGCCTATATAAGAGGCTGCGAGGCGTTTGGGCGAGGCTGAAGCCATCTTCCTGTAAGCTGAACGCTGAATAAATGAAACTGAGAACTCCAGCTGCTTCTCGTGTCTGTTTTCCCGCCACGGACTCAACACTAGCCATATTCTTAGAGAAAAGGATACAGGGAGAAACTCTGAAGAACTACTTAATGAGGACTGAACATGTAAGTAGGCAGAGAATGCTAACTATGGGTGAAGAGGAGAATACTGTAATAGAAAACTAAGAACGGGTAATATAGTATCCTCTAAACAAGCAATGACAGATAGGAAAGGTTTAAATAGGAGTTTTCACACTATAACATTGATTGCAATTTCCATTTATAATTACCCTATTTCGTAAAAGTACTTTGAAATGACTAACAGCTGCAATTCAGACAGAAATTAAACAGATGTGCATTCCCCAATTACTAAAACTTTCAAAGATGTTGGTTATGCAAACTGGCAAATGTAGATTAACTACATTTTAACTGGTTGAACCTCTTTAGTCAGGAAATATATATTTTTGCCCTTGAAATTTAACAATAATCTTATTGCATAGGTATCAGCCATGTAAACAGGCTTAATCTGGATAAATAGAATATTCTATTCACATAATATTAATATAGATCTGCTAATACTTATTAGTTATGGTATGAATAGGAATAATTTAATAATAATTTAGTAAACACATTAATTGGCAGTGAACACTATCAATAAATTGTTCAATAGTTCCATTGTTTTTATTGCAACTGCCTCCTCGGAACCTGAATTCTGATTACCCTACTTTAAAAGTAACAAGAGTTGTTTATCTCTTCTAATACCTGATCTTACTTTTTCTTCTTTCTCTCCACAGATCTCTCTCCCCTCCCTTCCCTTCTCTCTCCTTAGGGAGGAAGATCAGACATAATGCATACTGAAACATGTTTGTTCCTATGCCAACTGCTTTTCACTAGTAATTTGTTCACTTCTTCAATTGTGAATAGGTATTTGTGTGCCATAGACAGTGTGTGTGCATATCACATACAAATAGTGAAGCAATGTATTGTTGCCTAGTTTCATTTGGGGCAGTTAAGTAGATAGTTCTCATTAATAGCGAGAGGACCAACACTGAATGTTTCCTTTTAAAAAATTTACAGGCAGACAACTTTTCCCCTGATGAGCAACAGATGGGATACCATAATGGTTCATTACCTCCATGCTGCTTGAAAGAAATTTAAAGTTATTTATGATAAGGTAAAAAGAGGCTTAAAGCACCATAACAAATGCTTTACTGTTATATTTTTCTCACTAATTACATAAACCTTTCTTATAGATCTTCTGGGAATTTTTAAAAAATAAGATAACAGAGAATCTCCTGGGATCATTATTTAAACAACCACCATGTGGCAGTAAAGAGATTTTAACTCTCTGTTGCCATCTACAGCACTGGATTTTTATAACATCAGACTCAACTTCAGAGAATAAGCATAGTGTCCCATATCTTTTTCAAATGTCTCTGCAGCAAATGTTAGTAACAACAAAAAATACTAATCAAAAGTAATATATTGTCAGCTGTCACCTTATGCTTGCATGTGCCTTGTTATTATGTGGTGACAGTCTGCCAGGAAATGTATGGGCAGGGGTAATGAATGTAGGGGGATACTTGAGGGAAAATGAAAGTAGAAGCTGCCTCAAGATGCCACTCAAAGGTCACCCAGCTGGAAGAACGAGGAGGCCGCATACCAACCAGGATTCAGACTAACCATTATAGAAACATCTTGCAGGAATTTGATTGGTGGGCAGCGAGAGATTGATTTCTACCTTCATGCCTTAACCACTAGACCAAACTAGCTCTTCTTAATATAAATGAACTTTGGAAAAATATATTAGAAATTGTAAATTAGTCTCCATTTTCATAGATGTGCTGTTTATTTTTTTATTTACTTGATCCTACCTTTTTTCCTCAGTTAAAAGTATTATGCACATCCCTCCTCTAATTTTACATCATCATCAGCAATTCCTCCTCCTCCTCCTCCTCCTCCTCTTCCTCCTCCTCTCCTTGGGATCAGAATGATTGATCTAAAGTTGCCAGTAGTTTCTGCAGTTGAGGGTAGACTTTAACCTGTGTCTCCTTCCTTCTGGTCCAACTCCTGACAGGAACACCTTGCTGGATGTTACTTACTGATATTACTGGAAAAATACTTCAAAAATTTCAGCCTACCACACATGGTTGCTACTAATCTACAATAACAGAAAACAGAGCTGGCTTTGGAATGAGGATTGAATGAGCAAACTATGAAGGAGATATTTTTTTCAGAAAAGATTACATAAATCCAAGAAAGAAGGAAATATGAGAAATTCAAAATAATTCTACCTTGATTTGGTTTGTTATAGGATGGAAACAGACAGTCCTTTCAGGATTTGGTTATTCTACAATAAAAGTATTAATGCAATAATAATGCAAAAATGCAATAATATTATTTTGCTGTACAGTAATGAGCATTCCTGGAATTGTTGCCATTCTTGTCTCACAACTTTGCTTACATCAAAGGGCTGACATTTAAATTTTTATGTCAACCCACACACTACTGCCCTTGATTCCCCCAAATGAATAAAGCAAGGTCCAATGCCATTCTTGCTTTAGTCTATTTCTGCTTTTAGAGCCCTACCTTAATGGATAAGAGATGGATGGATAGATGAATTAGCAATACTATAGATTATGGATTACTCTGGGTTGGAACATTGGGATCTTGGTGTTCACTGAGCATAATTTCCTGCTTTCCCTAGACTCATTGGAAGATTCATTGGGGATATTTGGTGATTTTCACCTATTGTAAATGTGGAAATTTGCAGACAACCATACACATATAATAAGTGGAACAACGTGCCTCCAGAAGTTGTGAATTCTCCAACACTGGAAGTTTTTAAGAAGAGAATAGACAGCCATTTGTCTGAAATGGTATAGGATAGGGTTTCCTGCCTGAGCAGGGGTTGGACTAGATGACCTCCAAGGTCCTTTCCATCATCATCATCATCATCATCATTGTTGTCGTTGTTGTTATTATTATTATTATTATTAATTATTATTATTATTATTATTATTTGCTCTGTAGTCCTGGCCAATGTACTCTTCAGGATCTTAGAACAGCACAACAAAATGCAATCAATGTTTCATGCTTCTGGGCAAATACTATTTCAGTTTTTGACACATTTTAATTTAATGTTTGTACTTATGCATAATGATGCTTCTGACACGAATAAATAAATAAATTGGAAGATTCAAAGGGACCTCAGCTACACACCTGTCAGCTACAAACATACCAAAAATGTTATATGAGTAACATTATGATTGATAATTATTTATAAGACCACAGTAATATTGTTTTTTAATGATTAGCATCATAGAAATTATTTCTGATTGTATCTGTGCGTTGCTTTAGTCATATAGTTTGACATTTCTATACATGATGTATTGGCTGAAATTATGGGTATAGATGAAAAGTGCAGGGTAAATTGGCCCACATAAATTCTCCAATGTGTCATGTCTTCTTTTTCAAACTTGCCATCAGCAAGTTCTTATTGTCAAGCTCCTGGGAAATCAAGAAATCCAAGCAGTTCAAATGAATATAAAGATTTATTGCAAGCTTAAGATCTCTACAAAAATCTGAACTATTAACAGTCAAAGCAAATTGGCAGAAGATAAGAGGCAAAGGAATACAAGGTGGTCTGGACTTAGATTTGTAGGGGGTGCAAAGGGACTTGTGACTGATGATGCATTTGACCCCTTTCTCTGGCTCAGCCTGTTCATCTCCTGCACTTACTTTTATTTTAATTTGTTCTTTCTACTCTTTTGCCCAATGGAGAGAAAAGGAAAGGGACCTGGAGGTGGAGGAAAAATCCATTTCTATCTGTCAGAAAAAAGAACTAGAGTTTGCCAACTCAAACTCTATTTCAAGACTGGTGAACTCTTCAGGATATTTAAAGGAATCCACAATCGTGAATCCTTCAAAGATTAGTGGAATCACAGATCCCAGTGGACCTTTGAATATTGCATTTTTCCTAACTATAAAAGCCTTACAGGTTTTAACTATTATTTCAGCCAACAACTTTATACCTTGTTTTCTACTTTCTTTTCAAATGCCAAAATACAGCAAGCAAACATTAATTACAATTCACAATTTTGTTTAAATAGTCCATTTGGATCTATGTGGAAAAATGCTTTCTGCAGATTGTTTAGCATAAAATGCATAGGTGATCATCAGATATACAGCATGCTTCCTTTCATTTCTGATTAGGAAGGAACAAAATAAATGTTGCAGAACTGGCAAGGCTTTTTCTATTTTGGGTTACATTCAAAGGTGTTCCTTCCTGTTTGTCCATCATGTGTCTTCCTGCATTTCAGTTCTGGCAAAAGAATGTGCTCTGGCCACAGATATGTCTGTAAAACAAAGATTAAACTAAAGATAATCTTTCCATGGCACTCTTTGTTCTGAAGTGCTTTCCTGAAAAAGTCTCAGGAGGGCTTGTCTAAGATGACAACTTAGTCAGTCTTAGTATTCCTAGCATTTGAAATCAAGGTCACAGTACAGTAGTGCCTCTGATATTCCATATAGATAAGGAATATTTTCACTAAAGCAGCTTTCTGACAGAAAATAGTGTCCTTTGTGGGTTATGGGAAAGCAAACAATATTTCATTTCATTTTAGCTCAGGATTTCAAAGCTGTGTGTTGAGTATTCTGCAGTACCATCAATAGTTGTTCACTTGCTTGAATTTGCTTTTTTCCCCTTTTCAAAAAATCATCTGCAAGACCACAGAACACCACTGCAATACATACTAAACTGTTTTAAAATTAATGTATTCTGTCTTTATTCTGCCTCATTGAATTATCCAATGGAACTTATACCAGCTACTTATATCCCTACATTCTTTACCCTGAGCACCTAATCTACTTTTAAGCAAATATAGCTACAATCTGGCCTATTCATTACACAGAGATCAGGCGAGTTTTATTTTTGTGTTAGGGAGCATAATTGATGGAGTAATGAATAATATCATACAAAGAAGCAGCTTGGATTTCGAAGGGACGTGCCTCCTGATTGTTGTTGTATAGTACTCTTCTTACTTCAGCCTATAAAAGCTATTTTAGTAGCATGCATATGTATTATGTTTTACTGTCTGCTAAAATAACTTGGTAAATTATACTTCTGTTTTTTACTCTTTGCCGCAGACTGTTGGCAGCAAATTTCAAGGGGCTTTAGGGGCTATAAAACATTGACATAAAGAAGCCTTCTGAGCTCAGATTGGAACAATACTGGACACTATTGGAACAATCTTGGGGTACATCTAATCTATGTCAAAAAAATTACTGTCACTATTGTAGATCATAGACATGGCAGAGGAAGCATGTAGGACATGATTTGTGAAATTCTTTCTAGCCCCTTCCTAACAGTTCCATTTTGGTTTATGTGATGAGGAGAAAAATGTGCTTAAAATGGATGGGTACTCAGGATTTTGAGCTGCTGCTTAAATTGGGAGATATTTGTATGCATTGTTTTCCTTTAGCCTGACCCAGTCCTGTTTGCAGGCAATCTTTCCTTGGCTGGGTACTCCCTCCACACCTGTTGTATCCAATTTGTGGACAGTTGTCCTTCTGATACAGTCCCGACTCCCATATAATAGATAATTTCTTTTTAGTGTTCTGTTAGCCTGGAAAGAATAAAAAGTCCTTATGTCAAGAATTTCCAATAATTAAATGCTGCAATAAACACAATTATTTATGTTTCATGATAATGCATCACGATGCTGTGTAATTGTTTTATTTTCTCATTTTGCTTTATCATGTCTTAATGATAAAACACATACAATTATTTCTTGTCATTTTACAGCATGCGGTAAAAACAGAAATAGATAGAAGACATTGCCCATCTAGATACTGTGCTTTATTTTAGTTAGAATTTCTGCACATGTTCAGCCTTCATGTTTTCTTCAATTTCTAAACTAATCTGTTTTATTTTTAAAAAATAGTCAGAAATTGGAATTTTATTACTTATTTAAATACAATTAAAATACCTTTCTAATTTTAATACATTTTTTAAAAACTGTTGGACAGCATTGGATAATTTTTTTAAATTTGCTTTCTCTCTTTTTAGTCTTCCTTTGCTTTATTTGCTGGCTAAAGGGTGGGATAAAATTTGAACTAAACTGAGTTGACCAAACAGTACATAAAAATTAGAATTTTGATAAACACATTGTCCAGCTGTGACTGATCAGTTTCCACATTCACAAAGATTGACTCCCACTTCTACTGAGTCAGTTCTATAAGAATTTACCCAATTGTTGCATGTAAAATTGGGAATGGGCCCATACTTTCTTAACAGGAAATTACTCAGGCAGTTCATTTTAAACAATACAGAGTTAGGGTGGTTAATTCTGTAATCCAAAAGCACAAAGCCAATCTTATCCAGGCGTCCGGTTTTCTTTTCCTTAACTGTACAAAGCATTCCATGCCTGTAGTTATGAATGTGAGCACACTCTTACATTTACACTAGTTGAGCATTAATATATTCTTCTTCTTCAGCTCCATGATGTAAGTGATGTTGAATCCCTGCTTGTTTAGCACTCAAAGCACACTTCTGACCGTTTGTGTACCTCCTCTATCATTCAACCCCAACCCCCCAAGAGAAGTGTCTAGTTTTTTCAGCTTTCTCTCCAAAAGCCATCTTATTAATCCCATAGTGAGCATTATTATGTTTCAGTTTGCTTAATAAATCATTGGCCGTTTGTTGCTGATGATACTGCTAGCCTCTGGGTATTCAGAATACTACCGACAGGAGAGAAATAAATGTGGGAATGTGTTGCTGGAAGCTTGTTGGTTATGGTGCATATTATTTAAAGATGAGACAAACCCCAGCACTGCATCTTGCTAAATTATCTAAAATGTCACTGTTCAATTGTAATCAGAAACAGGGCAGGATAATGAGGTTGTAAACAAAATTATAGCCAAAGGCAACATTGACAAGTCAAAGTGCTCTTACATTTTAAGGCAACTCTTAATATGCCTTGGCACTTCATCATAGTTGTTGCTTCCTCTACACATGTCACTTCATTACTGTATCTTCAGACAGACCATGGGGAAAGAAGGAACCCATACTGTACATGTACACCTTAGTAATGTAAGAACAAACACAGTGACACCATGATTTTTTCCATTTAGTATTCATAGCTTATTTTTTCAGATTTCTCTTCCAAAGCCTTTCACTTGGTTAGATTCTTTGCCCTTGCTTCTCTTTCCTTATATTTAGAATCAATAATCTTTATAATTCAGAACACCTCCAAGATCCCTATTATACTTCTCTTTCTAACTTTAATATATTCTTTAAAATTCACTTCTGCAATAAATCCAAAATTGAAGCTCAAGTAACTAAAAGTATTTCAGATTAATTTTTATTGCCACATTCTTCTGTATCATCTAGGCCAGGGGTGTCAAACTCAATTTCATTAAGGGCTGCATCAGCATTGCAGTTGCCCTCGGGGGGCTGGATGGGTGTGGCCAGGGTGGGTGCGGCCTACTGGGTGGGCGTGGATAGAATGGGTGTGGCCTACTGGGTGGGCATCTACATCATTCACGTCAATGGTGTCTGTGGGGGCCTGGGCAGGAGTGGGACAGATCTGAGGGTATCTGCCAGAAAGGGGTGGGACCAGGGCAGAGCCCATCAAGCCGGATATGTGAAGTAGGCAAGGGCCATTTGCTGGCCACTTCCAGGTGATCGTGCATTTCTTCATTCCTCACAAAGGGTGACACCTCCCCAGCATGTACCCAAAGGGTGGGGCTGATGCGGCAGGGGCTGGTTCCTCGCTGTTTCCAGATGGCCTTGTGGAGCTAAGACTGAATGCATTTCAGCATAGATGACCACCACAAAATTGTACATTGGCTCCCGGCCGGCCTGGGCTAGGGTGAAGGCAGCGGGGGCTGTTCCCTCACTGTTTCCAGGATGACTTTGTGGGCCATATGAAAGCACTTTGTGGGCTGCATCCGGCCCCCGGGCCTTGTGTTTGACATGTCTGATCTAGGTGACTTTACATCATAAGCCTAATGTAATATAAAGCCCTTTTGTCCTTTCTCCTTTAATGCACACTGAGCATGAAAGAATCTCTCTGGGCCTGAAAATTAGAATTAAGCATCAGAATACTGCTTGTTTATTTTAGAAAAGGATAATAAAAAATGGTCTTAAAGACCAAGCATTGATTAAATTTTCAGCTAAAATTCCACAAGCATGCAAAAAAGTAAGTAATGAGAAAGCAAAAAAACAAAATCAGTTGCCCAAGTGCAGCTCCCCTAATTTCCATTATATATAGACAATTTCCCAGCAACTCCAATTTCAGGGAAAGCTCATAAAGTAGCAGGGATCCTATCTCTGTCTTTAATTTCACATCAACTCTGCAGAAGGATTAGAGGTGTCATCACCTTGAAGATCGAATGGGCTTGTCTCTTCCTGTAGTCTTCCCTCTGATTTTCAAATTCAGTGAAACTCTATTGTCACTTCCACTTTTTCATAGGCCTAATCCTAAATTTCAACCTGCAGTCTTTCACATCTATTGTTATATAACTGTCATTATCCCAACACAAAGCATTTTTCAGAAACAATAATGTTCTCAAAAAAACAATAATCCTTATAAAGTAGCATTTATTAATAAAGAAACTTTTTTTTCACAAGAATGTTATGTGGGGCTCCATTGATAGGCAAAAGACTTTCAGTGGGTGCTGTGGGAACTCAGTTTTAAAAGCATTTAGTTCTAAGCTCTTGGTTGGTAGAAACAATCATATTTTATGCTAAGTCATGGTTTAGTTAACCATAGCTTACTGAATAATCCATAATTGGCTTGATTTGCTCAATATTTTATTTATTTATTTATTTATTTATTTATTTATTTATTTATTTATTTATTTATTTATGAGACTTATATACCGCTTTAAGTGCAAGCACTCTCTAAGCGGAGTACACCAGTAAGCAATGTATATATATATTTTACATTGCCCCCAACAATCTGGGTCCTCATTTTACCTACCTCGGAAGGATGGAAGGCTGAGTCAACCTTGAGCCAGTGAGATTTGAACCGCTGACCTGCTGAACACAGTCAGCTAAAGTAGCCTGCAGTACTGCACTCTAACTGCTGCACCACCTCTGCTCTTTTAAATCATAAATACAGTTAATACACTAAATTGGCTGAGTTTACACAACAATCTATTCCCAAACAAACAAACACATTATGGCTTAATTTCTTGTGTGAGAGCAATCAATAGATTTTCAATTTGCTTGCTTTGTGACCGATCCTGAACTCTATTTTTATACCATTTAGTTCTATGGTCTCTGCAAGAAACCCGTATTTAAATTTTGGCTTGGCTGACTTCTGTTTCTTCCACCTGTGAGATATAGGCTTTCTGCATCATTGGCTTGTTTAATAATATTATATCTGAGCCCTGGAGGGGACACTTGATTAAGAAGTAAGAATTTGTGTACTAGTTTAAATGAAGGCAATCTCTTTCTTAATGGTCACTAGAAGCTAATAATACTATAGTGATTAACACTTCTTATCTCAGATATTTAAAACTGATGCTGTACTATAATTTTCACCTGTGTTTTAAACCACATTACTTTAGCTGAAGGGAAAATAAATTGTTTTCACTTCAATTTATTCTTCTCCACCCAAGGTGAAAATCAGATGGAAATGCTCATTACTTGAAATGAAAAGTTCTTGCACTTAGTTATAAGGTAGCTGAAAGGGTATACGACTACTCTTTTTTGATGCAATAATCAGTTCTCCAGTGATCTGCAGCTTCCCTGGCTTCCCATATTTGCAATTACATCCCAAGGGAACTCTGCCCAAAGGTTTTTGAGGTAAAGAAGGGGGAGCATCAGGAAAGTTGCCATGGGTTGGAGAAATAAGTAATAGGAAAAAACAAATACACAGCAAAAGTATCCTTTGTTACTTTGCAACAATGCCTTCCACAAAAAAAAAAAAAGCAAAAAGAAACAAAAAGAAAGAAAGAAAGAAAGAAAGAAAGAAAGAAAGAAAGAAAGAAGAGATTCAAAGCTGCACTGAGTATGAAACAAAAAAATCCAATTTTTTCTGAAGAAGAGAATTATTAGGAATATGAGAGAAAATTAAATCTTTTAAATATTCGTTCCCTTTATTCTTTGATAATCCAGAAGTGGAATTTTTAACCTGTGTTAGAAAATCTTCCTTTAACTGTAAATTAGCTACATTCAAAAGTGGTTAAAAGTGAACCTTGTGTGACCTTGATGTAGTAATGAAATGTCTGCAAGAAAACTAGCAAGTTCAGAGAGTACCAAGGACTCCATACTTCATTATGGGTGTGAACCTGATTGAAATCCCTTGACTTCTAGATGCTCAGCTCAAAAGCTGACCCCCAAAACCTAAGTTCCTCAGATCTACTCACTCTGTCCAGAGTGTAGGTGGACAATCCAACAATCTATCCTTTTTCAAGAGACATTCTACTAGCCAGAATTCATTGTCTAGCCATAAATCTCTGCCACTATGTCATCCTTGCTCCTTCAGGGTCATCTATTTCATCATGAATCTGCAATGAAAGATGTGTGAAGCTGCTTTTTGATAAATTGGAATTAAATTAGACAAATGAACTGGATCTTCCTGGGTATGTTTTTTTTCAGTTTGGAAATTCAACACTATCTGCAATTGAGCAGTCTAGAGTTAATCCTCAAATCTGTACTTGAAGAGGTTCAGTTATAATAAAGAATTTATTCAAGATTCATTTTATGTCTGTCCTTGTGCTTTAAGTATTAGAATGGAAAAACAACAACACAAAGTTTTATTTAAAAGTCCAATTCTTTCATTGTCTTCCTCTTTTTCCCCTTAGATATTTTAACTACTATACCAGTTCCTGTATCAATTCCAGTTTCATTACTTATCTAATTTACAGAGGCAATCAACTATATGCATCCAGCAGTCAGTTCTATTTAATAGCATGAGGACCTGTTAAAAGTGTTCAGCATTTTTAAAAACATGGATAAAACATGAAACTTCAATTTTACTTTTCTAAGATTGCTGACACAGATATTTGAGTGTATCTTTAATACTATCAACTGGTGCATTATTTTCTATTTCTTAAGGCAGTCACATTGCTGCTTTTCTGACTTACAAAATGTGTTAGCATCTTTTTCACTCAATTAATGCACATACTTGGTCAATATTATAAATCTAAACTAATACATTATGTATTGTTAAATTTGCAAAATATGTAGATGAACCAATTCATCTACAGCATTTTCTTTCCTATCAATGATTACTATTTCCTTCTGAAAATAGGATGTTTGTCTACTTATCATATTAGTAGATTTGTGTTCCATTTAACCTGGATCATGTGATGAACTAATGAATGACCAACTCATGGATTTTTCCTACCAATTCTCTTCACAGAATTTCAAGGATCTACAATAGGCAGTTTGACTTTCCTTAGTATTTTGATTTTTGCCTTGGGATTTTAAAAGCTTTGGAGGTTTCTCCTCTACTTTTTCTATCAGTGATGTTTTTGAACTTATTTGATTACTGGAAGTGAAGACAACTGATATTCACCTTTGGTCACCTTGTAATTTATTATTATTGTTGTCTAGCCAGCTACAAGTTTAGGCTAGATTTGATACTTTTGTCTCTCACTGAGTCTTTCCCAAGAACCCAGGATATGCAGATATGTTGTCTGATAGGTATTGTTGCAGGAAATAAGCTGTTAAAACCACCTTTTACAATTGAGTGATGGAGACTTTATCAATGCCAGTGGTATTTAAGTAGTGTTTTATATGCTTTATGACTGCATTCATGGCATTTATCACTGTGGGTACTATCTGCTTTATTTTGTCACAGTCATTCCATTTCTATTTGCAAGTCTTCGTATTTTGTAATCCCCCCCCCCAGTTCTTTCTCTTTCTTTTGCTGTCTCCAGGTATTGCAATATCCACTATCCAAACATTGTTTTTCTTATCCATAATTCTTTTTTAAAAAAAGTTTTTTATTTATAATACACTTAAAACAAAAATGGACATAACGTAACATTCCAGTATATGTATTTCTAACAATTTGTTCCTCTTCATACATATAGTTCTTAATCTCTATATATACATACATATTTTTCTATACAATACAATATCTAATTTATTTCTCTATATATTAACATACAATTGTATATATTTCTATCTTAACACTAGCTTATAACCTGAACAGTCCCCCTTGATTCACATCAATAATAAAATTTGTTCCAGATTTCAAAATAATCTGACTGTCTTGTCCTTCATTTCCATTGTGAGCCTGTCAATATCGGCACACGATAAAATTTTGTATAAAATCTCTTCTTCTGTTGGAGTTTCTTTATTCCTCCAATTTTGTGCATACGCCAATCTAGCAGCTGTGAAAATGTGTAACAACAGGTAAAATATCCCTTTATCGTATTTCTGTGTATTATGCCTAATAGGAAGAGTTCTGGTTTTAGCTCTATCTCTATCATTAATATTTCTTCCAGTCATTTTTTAATCTTATTCCAAAAATCACAAGCTTTTGAGCACTCCCACTACATATGGTAATAGGTCCCTATTGCCAATTTACATTTCCAGCATATAGATGAAAAATTTGGACCCATTTTAGCTAACCTTGTGGGTGGGAGATGCCATCTATAGAACATTTTGTAGAGATTTTCTTTGTAGGAGGTGGCCAAAGTGAGTTTCCTATTTCTTACCCATAATTCTTGCCAGATGTGCAGATCAAAGTTGAGATCAAGATCCCTGCTCCACGTTAACATGGTTTCTTTTATCTGTTCCTCATACATTGCCTGGTCTAACAGATAATGATATAGTTTTTTAACCATTTTGTCCTCAGTTCCTAATAATATTTTGTCCAGCTCTGTTGGCTCTATTTTTATGCCTAGCTCTTTTTTATCTTTCTAGTATCTTGCCTGTAATTGAAGATATGCCCACCATTCTAATTCTATCCTTTCGTCTTGAAGATTTTTCTTGGATTTCAATTCCCCTTTCTCGTCTAGTACATTTTTATATGTTATAATTTCCCCTAATTGTATAAACTTTGGATATATATGCATTTCTAACGTTGAAATCCAGCTGGGGATGTGTATAATTTGGTTGCCAAGTTTTAACACATATGTCTATTAGAGCTCGTCTGATGTAATGCCTTCAAAAATATTTGTGTGTCTTATATTTCTGATCCCATAACATAGCATGTCATCCTATTTGTAAATCATGACCTTCCAGACTTAATAGTCTCATATTCTTCAATAATATCCAATCCCGCACCCATAATAATACTATTGCCTGATAGTATTTTTCCAAGTCAGGGAGGCCAAGTCCACCCCTTTCCTTCAAATCTTGCAGTAATTTTAATTTAATCCTTGCTTTTTTCCCTTGCCAAATAAATTTGAGTATGGTTTTGTTAAAGTTTTGAAAAACATTCTTGTCTAATTTAGTGGGTATATATTGGAACAAAAATAAAATTTTAGGTAGCACATTCATTTTGATTACAGCAATTCTGCCCATAAAAGAGAGCTGCAAATTGGTCCAAATATCTAAGTCAATTTTAATCTGTTCCATTAACTTATCATAATTATCTCTTTTACGTGTAGCACATCTAGTAGTTAGCTGTATCCCTAGATATCTTATTTTCTTCATGATCTGAATGCCTATTCTGTCAACTAATTCATTTTTCTGTATTTTAGTCATGTTCTTAGCGAGCCTTTGGGTTTTTTCTTTATTTATCTTGAGGCCTACTATTTCCCCATATTTACTCAGTACTTCCATCAATCTTGTCCCTGATTGTAGTGGCTCTTCAATTATAAAGACAAGATCATCTGCAAAGGCTTGCGTTTTAAATGTTTCTCTCTTAATCTCTAATCCTTTGATCTGTTCATCTTTCCGAATCACTCTGATTAATACCTCCAGGGATAGTAGAAACAATAATGGCGATAATGGACAACCTTGCCTTGTGCCTTTTTGAATTTGGAAGCTATCGGTTATATCTCCGTTAATTATTACTTTTTCTGCCTGTTTAAAATAAACTGATTTGAACATATTTATGAAATTTCCCCCAGAGTCCATATACACCAATTGATTGAGCATAAAATCCCATTTCACATTGTCAAATGCTTTTTGTGCATCGAGAAAAATTAAACCCATTTGCTTTTCATTGTGTATCTCATAATACTCCAATACATCCAAAACAGTCCTAACATTGTTTCTTATGTATCTTTTAGATAAGAAGCCATTTTGATCAGAATGTATAAAATCTGCTAGGAATCTTTCAAGTCTTTGAGCCATTATGGCCATAAAAATCTTATAGTCCGAATTTAATATTGAGATGGGTCTATAGTTCTTAATATGCGTCAAATCTGAATTTTCCTTAGGAATCAGGGTGAGGAGAGCTTCTTCCCATGAGGCTAGTATTTTGGCCTTTATTAAGACCTCATTAAATAGTAAACCATCTGGCCCTGGGGTGTTTTTTTTTTTTTTGTTTCTTAATTGCCTTCGAGAGTTCTAGGGGTGTTATCTCTTTGTTCAACAGGTTTTTAAACTCTTCTGGCACTTTCGGTAAGTCATCTGTTTGCAGATACTTTAGAATATCATCATTATTTCTCCATTCATCATCTTTGTATAAGTTCTTATAGAACTCATATGCCACTAATTTCTTTCCTTCATTCTGGTATACCATATCACCTTCTACATTATATAGTTTATTAATCTCCTGTTTATTATTATGTTTCTTTATTTTGTAGGCCAGCCATCTCCCTGGTTTATAAGCGTTTTCAAAATTTTTTTGTTTGGTGGTTTTATCTGCTGTCCTAATTCTTCCTTCCAAATGATATTCATCTTATGTTTAATTAGATCTGTTGAGTCCTTGGCTTAATGGCGAATGAGCACAGAACATCTCATGGTTCCAACAGGTCTTTTATTGCAGTCTTTTCCACTCCATCACAGGTCTGAGACTCGCAGGCCTCCCAGCTCCTTTTAACAACGTTCCCCGGGCAGAATGGCAACAATTAGGCATGCTCTGTGCCTCGCGCATGCGTGCGAAGCCAGCGCCAGCCAGTCTGGTCCCGGGCAGCTTGCAACTGCCCGGGACCATTGCAATGTCCCGAGCCTGCCTTTGCAGGGTCAGGACACAACAAGATCTATCTGTTGTTTCAAATTGCCTCCCCCTTAACACACACCTTGGAATTTTGAAAGTCTGTTAGAACTATATTGGATGGCCTAAGCTTGGCCTGGAACCCACTGCTAGAGCAAATCTTTCTGAATGTGTGAATGGAAATAATTGAAAGTGCAGACCCAGTGTCTAGTTCCATAACCAATGGAACTCCTTGCAACTTCACCTTAAGTGACAGTTTCTTTTTAAGTGGCTTGTGTGTGCCTGTCCTATAAATGCTTCTTCGTGATGCACAGAAACCTACCCTGTTTTGGCTGGGGACCCTGGTACCTTTCAGGAGCAATTCTTCTCGGGGTTGTACCTTCTGACGGCCCAGACACACAGCTGCTATGTGGCCTTGCTTTCAACATGCTCTACAGATTGCAGTCTGATCCTCTTGTGGCGACCTCCACACCCGAAGCACTTAAGTCCAGCTGAAGACTTTTCTTTGCCTTCCTTCTGCTTTCTTTCTTTGGCTGGGTAGAGATGATCCACCTCATCTTCAGAATCTTCTTCCGAGCTCTCCTGGACTCCCTCATGGTGCATGGAAACAGCTTCTGGGTTGTTCCTGATAGGCCTCATGTTCTTAACTGCCCCACCTGCTGCCTCTTCTGCAGTGACTCTCTCAAGGCATCTTGGAATGATATGTCTTCCTTTGCAAAAAGTCTCTGCTGCGTCTCTGTTCCTAAGCCCACATACAAATCGGTCTCTCAACCTTTCTTCTAAGTCTTTAAAATCACAAGGCTTAGCTGCTCTTCTCAAGGCTGCAATGTATTCTTTAGCTGATTCACCAGCTCTTTGATCCCTCTGTTCAAAAGTGTGTCTCTAAGCAATAAAAGACAACTTGGGCTGAAAATGTTCCTTCAATAATTTTTTTAAATCTGTGTAAGTGACAGATTCAAGAGGAGCAGGGGCTGCTAAATTTTCAGCAATTTTAAATGCATCTTGACCACAGACACACAGCAAAGTAGTGGCCTTTAAGCCATCTTCTCTTACTTGGTTTACTCTAAAATAGTTTTCTACCCTGGCCACATAAGACTCCCATCTTTCTGGGTGTGTGACATCGAATTCAGACAGTCTCCCTATCTTCACCATTTTTCTTCTTTGTAAGGAAGGGGTCTATCAGCCAGCTTACCTCCAGCGACGCTGTACTGGCAGGCCAGGTGCTGAATTTAACGCCGTCTTCCTCTCTTCCAGACTCCTGGGTAAGCTTACAATTCTTCTCTATCTGTTGTAAGCCATCCCATCCTTGTTGCCAGTGTTGAGTCCTCGGCTTAATGGAGAATGAGCACAGAACATCTCGTGGTTCCAGCAGGTCTTTTATTGCAGTCTTTTCCATTCCGTCACAGCTCTGAGGCTCACAGGCCTCCCAGCTCCTTTTAACAACGTTCCCCGGGCAGAATGGCAACAATTAGGTGCGCTCTGCACCTCGCGCATGCGCACGAAGCCGGCGCCAGCCAGTCTGGTCCTGGGCAGCTTGCAACTGCCCGGGACCATTGCAACGTCCCGAGCCTGCCTTTGCAGGCTCAGGACACAACAAGATCTATCTGTTGTTTCAAATTGCGTCTTTGTGGTTCCTTTTGTAGATTTTCCTCGGCTCTACTTAGTTCTTTTTCTAAATTTCTTTGTCATTGTATTTTAATTTTGTTTTCCCTGGCCATATAAGAAATTGCAATGCCTCTCATATAGGCTTTGGCTGTATCCCATAAATTTTGGCAATTCGTATCTTCCTTTTTATTTGACTTAAAAAACAGGTCCATTTGATCTTCCAATTTAAATTTGAATTCTTTATGTTTTAGGATTGCTCTTTTCAGGGTCCATCTCCTTATTATTTTTTGCCCTTTCCATCTGATTCTAAGTGGGTTGTGATCAGCCCAGGAGTTTGTATCAATTACAATATCCTCTACCTCCAAGTTTAAATCTGCTGACATCCACACCATATCAATTCTGGACCATGATTGGTGTCGTCCCAAGTAGTACATAAACTGTTTTTTCCCCTAAGTTCCTCTCTCTCCAGATATCCTGAATATTAAGCTCTTCTGCCATTTTTAGGAATGTATCAGGTAATGTTCCTCTAGTTCTTTTTCTACGCTTTCCACATTTATAGTCTAGGTGTCTATCCACAATTACATTATAGTCTCCCATTATACAAATGTTATCATATTCCAATTTATTAATAATACTATGTAGTTTTTTATAGAATTGTTTCTGCCCCTCATTCAGGGCATAAATTCCCACAAGGGCAATTTTTGTTTTATTCAAGATTACTTCTATTATTAAAATTCTACCGTCTTCATCTTTATAAATTTGATTTGCCAAAATTTCCTGTTTGATATATGCCACAACTCTACCGTTCTTATATTGCAAAAGTGCTGCAAACATGTTTCGCAATTTAGGGCAGTTTAATAAGTATTGATGTTTTTTTATATGAACTTCTTGTAGCATTATTATATCTAAGTTCATCTTATTAAGTTTGTTTAAAAAGTTTTTCCTTTTTATTGGAGAGTTGAGACCATTAACATTGATATCCATAATTCTTAAGTCTGAGATGTTGTCTGGCAAGTGTTTTAATTATAAGTAACTCTGGGGAGCACAGAACAAGTAAAAATATCTAATAACACCAAATTTAAAAACCCATATACAAATATATAACAAGCAATAATAATCTATTTTTTTAAAAAATCATAGTTAATGGTAGAACCCATTGTTCCATCAGTTCAACATAGTCACTGTGAAAAGCTCCATACCATGACTCTTGGCAGCAGAGCCAAGTCTTCTGGGTCTTCCTAAAGTTTTTTTTTCACCTTTGAAAAGAAATTTCAGACATATAGCATCACTCATCTCAGAAATGCCAATATTAACTGGCTAGCGAAATATTTGCAACATCAGTATGCCATCTGGTCACTGCTTACATCATTAAGCAAAAACACTTATGAGAAATATTTGATGATAATGGCAAATGAGTAGTACAGTAATTGAATTTGAAGGAATGGTTGTCTGGTTTCCAGAGCTGCTTAAGCAATAATTAACCCAGCAATTCAATGAATTTGTCAATTCAAGTTTGTTAGTTTATTACACATGAGTCCTGTCTTTTCTCCAAACAGTTCAGAGCAGGGGCAGAGATAGCATTTCCCCTCTCACTGGTTTAACTACAATGCTGTGAAATGGCCTTAGCTGAGAGATGTCAACTGGCTTAACATCATTCAATGAATTTTAAAAAGTAAGCTCTTTTACAAAGTAATAGAACCTTCAAATGGGGTCTTTCTGGTCCAAATCCAATATTTTCTTCATTGATTTATGTGCAGATATATACAATGATAATTTCTGTTCTGCTTTCTGGCTCTTAAAAGGACCCTGAAAGCAACTTATGTCCATAAAATTGTACAGACATATAAATAGACAATAAAGACCAAAAAAAAAGTTACTCATTAAGAAAGTAAATATAGTTGTTAAATTTACAACTTACTTTTTCATAAAATATATTTTCCATTGCCTTTAGGTACACTCTAAAACAGAAATTTAAATAAAAAACTAAATTAAAAATAAAGAATTAAAGCAGATCAGTTAAAATATGTTTAGAGTGACTAATGGATTTAAAGAATTTATATCCTACCTTCAGCAGCAGTTGAACAGCTTATGGATCAATGAAAATATGACAGTTCCTTCGGGCAATTAAAAAAGTTATAATTTTAAAGAAAAAAAGGCATGGAAAAAGTAACAAATATACTAAGATTCACATAAAGATAAATTTTCTTTGGCCCAACAAAAGTGATCAAAGGCATATTTGCAAAACTAGGAAAAGGAGACAGTCAACTATGGAGATGAAAATCAATAGCAAATAAAGACAATAAACAGGGAGAAAACCCTGTGTTACATAATCAGGTAAGATATGTCTGCCAGCAAACAGTGAAAATCAGAAAGCACCAAGGATTCCACAGATAATAAACTATGGAAACTTCTCTTTCAGATTCTTGACTTTGTTAGAGAAATAATGCCATCTGGATTAGAAACTGTATCTCAGGGCTAATTGCTATATAATAGTAATTCAGAACTAAAATTGGTTTCTAATTTCTTAAATAATATAATATTACAAGAATTATATCTTAGAATGCAGCTATCAAGAAGTAACTATAGTAAAAACATACTTGAATGCAGTTAATCCTATCCATTTTAATTCTGCTTTAGATTTTACTTATCATTTATATCAGTTTCAATAAGTTTAATAGAAAGTTAAGTTATACTTAAAAAATTCATATAAGATGTCAAAACAGCAATATTGGTCTGAACCTTTGCAATATCTGGCAATGATTAGAATTCCTAGAAGCAGAGTATGTTTTTCTATTAAAGTAAAATTTTCTTAATGCAATTATATTTTCCATAGAATAATATTTTACAGAATATTATTTCTTGTCAAAACAAATTGCTATTTATGGAGGGTTAATGGGGTAAATAGGAATATTATTTAATCACTGTTTGTTTAAAAGAGAAAACAATTCAGCAAATCAAAGCTATGGATCTAGTTACACCTGCAAATCCATCAAACAGCCTTGACCTGAAGGCATTTAGACTCTGCTGGTCTTCTCCAACCTACTATCTTCTGATGTGTTGGATTCCATAATTGAGACAAACATTATGGACATTATTTTTTTCCCAAGTTTTTTATTAATTTTACAGTATTACATTTACATATTTGAAAAGTAGCATTATGGCTGAGCACAGTAATTCCATTATATTTGAATATCATCAGTACAAATCTCAAAGTATTACAACAACTAATTCCCTCTCTTTCCACCATAATATCTACTGTCATATTTGAACCAATACAGTTCTTATTCTATCAATCAAACAAAAAGTATATTTCTAATATTCATCAATAATCTTCAGTCTATACATATCTTAATTAATTTGACATTCCACCTTTTAGATAATAACCTAGTAAGTTTTTCTTAATTTTAATTTCCCATTGATATTTAAGTTTAACGTTTAATCTTTATCATTTCCAGATTTTAAATGATTCCAATTTCTAAGTCTCGTATCTCACATTTGGGGCTAATTTTTTTTTTCTTCCTTCTACTTCCTTTCTTACTTTCCAGAAAGAGAATTTTTTTAAAAAAAATAAAAATAAACCACCAACATTTGTACCACAAACCCATATACAAATTTAATTATTAGTATTTATACTTCTAAGTTTTACTTAACCTTTGTCTCAACTTATAACAATATCTTAAATTCAAATCTTAGTTATTTGTAAACATTCAAACTTTTAGCCAATCAGTAACCTGATGGTTAATTTTCCCTTAATATTTTAGTTTAACATTTAATATTTATTTTTTCAAGATTTTTAATTAAACATAATTCCTTTATCACAATTCCTCATACATTCTAATATTTAAAATACATACCTTGTACATAAATTCTACCATCTATCTTACCAATCTAATAAGACAGTATAATATTCTTATTTCAATATATTTCTAGATTTTATGTGACCAAATTTTCTTTATCTCAAATCGTTACAATATTTATTTATTTATTTATTTATGAGACTTATATACCGCTTTAAGTGCAAGCACTCTCTAAGCGGTGTACACCAGTAAGCAATGTGTATATATATATATATATATATATATATATATATATATATATATATATATATATATATATATTTACATTGCCCCCAACAATCTGGGTCCTCATTTTACCTACCCCGGAAGGATGGAAGGCTGAGTCAACCTTGAGCCGATGAGATTTGAACCGCTGACCTGCTGAACACAGTCAGCTAAAGTGGCCTGCAGTACTGCACTCTAACTGTATATATTCTATTTCAGATCTCATGTATAGATCAAAATCCCAATCTTTTTCAATCTTATTCTAGCTTTTTTTCCTCTGCCAGGTCATTTTTCGTATCTTTGCCTTTAAATCATCAAAAAAATCTCCTTGTATTGTTGTGGCTATTGTTTGATGTTGATAAGAGCGTCCATTTGATGTTTTCTTAAGAGGACTAGTTGATTTAGCTGATAGTCTCTTTGTTTTTCCAGTTCGATGCAGTTGTCCCGAAGTATTTATCTTCTCTTTCATCTGTTTTTCTTTTTTATCTTCAAATTCCTTCTGGTTTATAAGAAAAGTCCTTTCATTGTTCTCTATTATCAGTTTCTATTTTGTGTTTTCCATTGTCTGTATTTGTTAAGTATCTAAGTCTTCTGTCATAGAATTCTGTATAGATAATTCTTTGGTTGAAGTCATAGTTTGAGTTTGCATATCCAGATTTATACGTAAAGTTTGGATCATCACTTTTAACATACAAAGAATTTGTTCCTGTACTTCTTCTGTAGAAGAAATCCATTCCTGTTCTTCTTCCACTGTAGTATATTAAACTAAAAAAAAAGAAACTTACAGTCAGAAAGTCCACCAAATGGGGAGCTGAGCTGAGTTTTTTGCAGATGGTGTTTCAAGGTTGCTTTATATCTTATCTATTTTCAAAGCTGTCAACAAGTCTCTTGAAGAATAGCAGATTATGTTTCAGAGTTAGTTGGATCTTTTTTACCCCCCCCCCTCTATTTTAAAAGAAAAAAAACTCCAAATCTTGAATAGTAACTAGAGTGAAAATCAGAGAAAAAAAATAGAGAGAGTAGAAAGTTACAAATCTTATAATCCACCAATTTTAGGAAATAGAATTCCAGTTAGGATCCCAGTATTTTTCCAATGTTTTAAACTCCCGAGTGATTAATTGCCGCTGGTTTTGGAGGGAGGGCTAGAATCCCCCTTCCCTCACCACAGGGAGGAAAGTACTTTAGCACTTATGCAGGTAATTAAGTAATTAGGATGAAAGAGAGGCAAACCTCACCCAGTCCTGTCCATGCTGCTTTGAAGTTGCCAGATGGTATTGTGACATCAGCGTTAGCAACCTAGGGACGAGCCATATTTCTATGGCTGGTCCTTTTGTCTGCCGGTTTGGAGGGATCGCCTGCTCTGACAGGAGAGTTGCTGCTCTCCCATGATCCAGTGAAAGCCCCTCCTTGCTGGTCGCCTCTTCGGGGTGACTTTCAGCCCTTTTCAGGCCCCCCCAGCGATGCAAAACTGAATGGAGGAGAGAGAGCAAGTCTCCCAGCCATCCATGACGGCCGTGTGACAAACCGGAAGCCTGGCATTATGGACATTATTATTCTCTGAACAAAAAGTTCATGTCTACAAAATATTTTTTGCAAACTTATGGTGCAGATTAATTCACCAGCATCTATCTGAAGAACTGATAACTGATAACTGACCATTGTGAAAATCTTTTACTTGAATCAAAAGACTAATAGTATGACTTAATAAACTGAAAAAGGTAGACCAAATGCCTTTACATTTTGTATGTTTTTCCTCCTTGAAAGCCAGATGATTATAGGTATCTTTTACAGTTAGGTACTACAATGATACAGTTAAGGAGATTTCAATCTTATAGTGGCAATAGATAAAAAACGGTGAAAGAATAAAACCAGAGTGGTCTAAGACACCTTGTTACAGCCATCTCTGTATTCTCCAGCCAACTTGCTATGGCCACTGGCTTTCTCACCATGGGACAACTTACCACAAGACAATTCAATGCAGGATAAGTCAAGAGAGGGACAAGTCAATTGCAGCAAGCCTTGTGTTGCTTTAGGTTTGAATCTTCTCAAGTTACAAGTCTTCAAAGCTGGGGTAAGCAAGAACATGGAGTCACTTGTTCTTCTTGTCCCTCTCTTAGGTTATCCTGCATTAAATTGTAACATTCCAAAACCTGACATAAGAATATGAAAAAATAGGCCTGCTGGATTAAGTCAAGTCCTATCTTATTCAACACTTTGTTTTTCACCATGGTAAACTAAAGCTCTGTGGTGCTCAGAACCAGCAAGTGGAGATCTTTTCCACTGTTGTTTTCCTGGGCATGTTCTGTTTATAGTATGGACAGTGTGCATCCACCACAGAAGGCTACCACTCCTGAACTGCATTCTCATTGCTCTTGCAGTTCTCCCTTTACCTCAAAAACCAGTAAGATGCTCTAAAGCAGTGGTCCCAACATTTCTAGCTCCATGGACTAGCAGCATTAGTAGTGGCAGGGTGAGAGAATATTGTTTTATGCACTCAACCTAGATCCTGTGTATGCACAAATAAAACTTCATGCACTCACCCACCATTTGAATGGCCTGGTTCCCAATGACTGCAGATCAGCACCATCTGCAGCCCAAGGGTTCAGGACCCCTGCTCTAGAGGTTGCTTAGGAACATCAATGGATGGCAGGATAGAAAATGTAGAGAAGATTCGTTGAGACAGTCATGGTTTAAAGAGCTCATCCCATCTGAAAAACTGCCCTAGGCAATAGGAATTTTTTTAAATAAAAAAAAGCTGGCCTTTGAGCTTAGAAGAGCTATAATTCGGTGCGTCTCAGTTATAATTGTTTTTTCTTCTCCAGTTGCTGCTATCTTATGTTCTGGCTGAGAAAGAACTGCTGCAGATACTTCTTTAAACTGGTGAAGGTAATCCAAAGCAACCCATAAATATCAGAGCATGCTGAGAAATAACAATCTCTGCATAACCACTAACTCTCACTGCGATTTTACAGACATTATACTATTTACCCCTGTATGCCCTATGTACAAGCAGCCAAGAAGAAAGGAGAATGATAGAGGGGTAGATGGTTGTGATTTGCATCAAAGGAAAGGTTTAAAGGCTTTAAATGGCATTTAAAATGGTGCAGTGAAATTGGATTTCTAATAATTACTTATAAATGATGACAGAAACATTAGCTGTAAATACTCAATTATCAGTGGGTTATTTGAAACAAATATCAAATTGTTTTTAAAAATCATCACTGATGGAAAAGTCCTGAATATTGCTGTGAACAAACAATTTAAATGCTTATTCAAGAATAAATAAAGGACAACTAGCTTTTCAAATAAATTTACAAAATCTGAATTATTGAAGAAAAATAACTCTAACTTTGATTTTGTAGCTTTTCATTTCCACATAATAAACATGCATAAAATGTAATTCAGTAACTAGTTCTGTTGTAATTGTTCTCTCATTTTTAGATGTATTTTATGGTTTGGTTTAAGACTCCCAAGTTCAGAGCCAAATTACTATAGCCTTATTTGCTTTGCTATTTTCCTAAAGGCTGAGTTTCTCAACCTCAGCAACTTTAAGAGGTATGAAGTTCAACTCCCATGCTGACTGAAGAATTCTGAGAGTGGAAGTCCACACATTTTAAAGTTGTTGAGGTTGGGAAACATGGCTTCAGGACTTAAGGTTCAAAAGGTGGAGTAAATGGAAGAATACCCATTTGTATTAGATGCAGCATGCTGGAAAACAGTATAATGTCTCTTATCATTTGTATGTTGCAAATAAGCCACAAACACATACAAGGATGGAAAACTTGATATGGCAAGTCTGTTTTCTCTTCTGTGTATCCATTGTATATGCTGTTTGAAATACATTTTTCTCCAAAGACTTTTTATTATAAAGCTAATTACTGTTTTAGCTTTCTGAATTTTATTTCATTCTATATTCAGAAAGCTTCCCTAAAATCTGAGGATTTTTGTTTTAAAAATGTATAAGATTTTGCTCCCATGCAATTATATTTTTCCGTGAAAAGAGTCTCCTATCTATTTACATTTTGTGTTTCTTAATGGTAATTTATTTCATTTTCTAGCATATTGCTATTACCCATGTTGCAATTTCAGTCTAATGCCTAATCTGCCTACAAATGGGGTTGTCATCTATTGTTTTAAACTGTTAACATTTGTCAGTAACAAAGCATGAAACTCTTTTCCTTTAATGGTAATGTCACATTTTCACAATCAGGGAGAAGCATTCACCAGCAAGTGACTCAGAACAGATGCTAGCTAGTCTTTACGCAGAAAGCTAGCCATGACATATCATACTCTTGTGCTTTAGTATGTCTGGAGTCTA
Source organism: Crotalus tigris (assembly GCF_016545835.1). Taxonomy (NCBI): domain Eukaryota; kingdom Metazoa; phylum Chordata; class Lepidosauria; order Squamata; family Viperidae; genus Crotalus; species Crotalus tigris. Next base: position 4,005,610 of record NW_024096690.1, read on the forward strand.
TACATTTTACCTATCAAGACTTTCATTTTTAAGCACATCATTTTAAATGGTATTTAATAAATCAATATAATTGGAATATTTGGGCTTTAAAAAGAGAAGAAGTCATGAATTCTAAAGGGGGACTGGAAAAGCCAATTAATTAGGGATTACTATCTAGGGAATGGAGCAACTAATTCTGAAGGGGTAGAAATAGGTTATTAATAACAATATTTTTAAGATTGTGAAACTGGAAAAAAGAGCAATTAATTTCAAGTTGCGGGGTAGGGAACTGGGGAGAAAAAAGCTACTATCTTGGAAGCTAATTGGACAAGGAGCAAAAAATATTTGCAACAGGGTTGTGTTTGTTGACATGAGTGAGAAAGAAAAGCAAAAATTTAACTGCACAGGGATAGAATATCAGGAAAAACAAATATATTTTCATTTTTTAATATGGGATGAGTAATAAAAGTTTTGTAGATGTTATCAAAAGTGGTTGGGACTTCCAGTGGTGTCGTTCTGTGCCGATGGCGGCTACATTGTAGCCATCCACCTGAGATCGTGTTAAAGCCGCCGGGATAGCGAACATCAGCTGTTCCCCGGCTTCAAGCTTCTCTCCCGGGTAAAGGGAGAGAAGTGAGGTTTTTTGCCTTGTGGATAGTAGTGGAGCCACTAAGATTCCGAGGGGTTTTTTCGGGATCGAAGGGTGAGCTCCCACGGAGTCCTAGGCAAACTCCGCGAATCAGATTCCTTTGTCCCCTTTTTTTGGGGGGACGAAGCAAGACGCAGCTCCCGCCTCCACTACTTATGTTAATTGGTGAGTCACTTTGAATGCGGACAGAGCTGATCAGGGGAACAGATTTATAGCTTAATTTGAGCGTTAACTCCTGGAAGAAGAGTTTTTCTTTTGTTCTTGTTATAAGGGGGAAATAAAATGGCGATGAGTTGCTTTTTCTTCTCATGTAACTTTTTCTGATTGAACTCTTGGATTTTTAGTGGTTACACGAGAAGGGTAATTATAATTTCCTCTTTTTTTACATTTAATTATAAGAGGTTTTTTGTTCTTTTTTTCTGCTTTTTTTCTGGTCTTTTGGACTTTGTTTTGGAGAAAAGTTTTTTCTAAAATGGCTTCAAAGCATCAAGCAACTTCTGCAGTGCCTAAGGTGGTTTCCTCTCCGGCAATACTTACAGTGCAACAACCCAAAGCTAAATCACCACCACCCTCTCTGCCGATACCAACACTCACAGTAAAAGACATTCAAGATGTTATGGGGAATGTTGTTTGTCAAATTAGACAAGAAATGAAGGAACTTTTGGAAGAGAGAAATAGAGTTATGAGGGAGGACATAGTAATGGCTTTGCAAGGACTCGCCTCTGTTGTTGAAAAGCTGGATAATCATATTGAGGATTTTGTTGATAAAGTGGATTTATTAGAAGACTGTGTTGAAAATGTCGAAAAAACAGTGGAGACTTCACAGGATGAAATTCTTATGTCTCAGTATAGAGAGATGGAGTTCGCTTTGAGAATCAGAGGCTTGAGGGAAAACATGCAAGATAATTTGAGGGAGGTGGTGGCAAATGATATTGCTGTGATACTTGAGAGGGAACCAGAGGAGATATTGAGGGAAATAGAGAAAATATTTAGAGTTAATTCTTGGATTGCAAAGCAGAGAAATCTACCAAGAGATGTAGTGACTTATTTTGGAAAAAGATCTCTACGTAATGAAGTGATACAAGCATTTTATAATCAGAGATTTCAGACTGCTGCTCAGGATGTGATAATTTTAAAGGAGATTCCATCTAAAATTTTAAGAAGAAGAAAGGATTTTGCCTTTTTATCGGAGGAGCTTAAAAAGCGGCAGATTCCATTCAGATGGGATATTCCAATTGGAATTGTGGTGAGCCAAGCGGGGACACGTTATAGACTTAACACAGTTGCAAAGGCTAAAGAGTTTTATATGTTGGTCTTGAGAGCACGCTCACCACCACCCTTACGCTTCAAAGTTCATGAAGTGAAAGAGGGAGAACAACTGGTTGAAAATGCTGCTTTAATGAAAGCTGAAAAATTACAGGCTGTGCAGCAGTCTGTTGAGGTGAAAGAGCAGAGAATGACCCGAGCAGCCCATAGACGAAGAGAAAAAGAGCAACATAAGATGGATACAAAAGAGTCTACTCAAGAATCGGTTTCTGAGCCTGTGGGAGGAGCAAGACCTAAGAGATCTTCAATTCGATCTTCGATGTTAGATCTTCAAGCAGTCTTCTCCAGGCTTGCAGCTGGAGGAGATGGCAAAGTTCCTGACCTGGAATGTTAATGGCCTAAATTCTCCTCAGAAATGGAAGAAAATATTTCATTATTTGAAGCAACATAATAATGACATTATTTGTTTAAGGAAACTCATATTACTTTAAAGGATCAATGGAGACATGATCTGGAATTAAGGGGAATAGAGATCTCGCCCTTGTCATGGACAGATCATTTCCTATTGAGGCTGGACTTCAGAGCATCACTCCCCCATCACAGGGAGAGGGAACCGACTAGGTGGTTCCGCCCCAGGCGCCTAATGGACCCAGATCGGTTCCAGGAGGAGCTTGGGGAAATACCTGACTCCCTTGTCCACAACTCATCCGGGTCCCTGGTTGTGGCCTGGAATGAGGCGGCGTCCGGGGCCCTGGATCAAATTGCACCTTTGCGACCTCTCTGTGGTGGTGGTCCCCAGAGGGTGCCTTGGTTTACTGAGGAGCTCCGGGAGATGAAGCACCACAAGAGACGTCTAGAGCGACGTTGGAGGGCCAGTAACTCTGAATCTGACCGATCACTATTAAGAGCCTATCTTAGGACTTATTTAGGGCGATAAGAGCGGCAAAGCGTGTTCACTTTTCCGCACTTATTGCGTCCGCAGAATCTCGCCTGGCCGCCTTGTTTAGGGTGACCCGCTCCCTTCTTAAAGTGGAGGAGGCGGAGGAACCCTTGCAGGGGAGAGCCGAGGAGTTTGTTCAGTTTCTTTCGGACAAAATCGCTCAGATTCAGAGGGACCTGGACTCTGACTGGGCAGTGCCAGCCGAGTTGCCAGGGGCTGGTCTTAGTCATATTATCTGGAGCGAGTTTGAGCCTGTGACCCCTGATGAAGTGGACAAGGCCGTGAGGGCAATGAATGCCGCCACCTGTTTATTGGACCCGCACCCCTCCTGGCTGGTTTCGGCCAGTAGGGAGGTGACACGAGGCTGGCTCCAGGCGATAATCAATGCTTCCTTGATGGAGGGGTCTTTCCCGCAACCTTTAAAGGAAGCGGTGGTGAGGCCCCTCCTCAAGAAGCCTTCCCTGGACCAGCTGTTTTGAAGAACTTTCGTCCCGTCTCCAACCTCCCCTTTGTGGGGAAGGTTGTAGAGAAGGTGGTGGCATCTCAACTCTTGCGATCCTTGGATGAAACCAATTATCTGGACCCTTTTCAATCTGGTTTCAGGCCCGGCTACAGCACTGAGACTGCTTTGGTCGCACTGACCGATGACCTCTGGCGAGCCCGGGATAGGGGTCATTCCTCTATCCTGGTGCTTCTTGACCTCTCAGCGGCTTTCGATACCATCGACCATGGTATCCTTCTGCGTCGTCTTGGAGAGGTGGGGGTGGGCAGCACCGTATTGCGGTGGTTCTCCTCCTACCTCTCTGACAGGTCGTAGTCGGTGTTGGCGGGCGGACAGAGATCGACCCCTAGGCACCCCGATTATGGGGTGCCTCAGGGCTCGGTCCTGTCCCCCCTCCTTTTTAACATCTACATGAAACCGCTGGGTGAGATCATTCGGCGACACGGGGTGAGGTATCATCAGTACGCGGATGATACCCAATTATATATCTCCACCCCGTGTCCTTTCAGTGAAGCAGTCGACGTGATGTGCCGGTGCCTGGAAGATGTGAGGGTCTGGATGGGGGTGAACAGGCTTAGACTCAACCCTGACAAGACCGAGTGGCTCTGGGTCTTGCCTCCCAAAGGCCAACTGGATGGTCCATCTTTAGTCCTGGGGGGGGGGCAAATTTACCTCCCTCAGTGCAGGCACGCAACTTGGGTGTCCTCCTGGACTCACAGCTAAATATGGAACAACATCTATCGGCTTTGGCCAGGGGGACCTTTGCACAGGTTCGCCTAGTGCACCAGTTGCGGCCTTGTTTGGACCGGGAGGCTTTACTCACAGTCACTCATGCCCTTGTCACCTCAAGACTGGATTACTGTAATGCGCTCTACATGGGGCTACCCTTGAAGAGCGTTCGGAGGCTGCAGTTGGTTCAGAACGCAGCCGCGAGAGCGATTGTGGGCGCGCCAAGGTACGCTCACGTGTCACCTATCCTCCGCGAGCTGCACTGGCTTCCTGTAGGTCTCCGGACGCAATTCAAGGTGTTGGTTATCACCTTTAAAGCCCTTCATGGCATAGGGCCAGGTTACTTACAGGACCGCATTCTGCCGCATAGCTCCCAGAGACCGGTGAGGTCCCATAGATTGGGCCTCCTTCAGGTCCCGTCGGCCAGACAATGTCGGCTGGCGGGCCCTCGGGGAAGGGCCTTTTCTGTGGTGGCTCCGACCTGGTGGAATCAGCTTCCCCCTGAGGTTCGAACTACTCCCACCCTGCCGGCCTTTAAGAAGGCCATTAAAACCCTCCTGTTCTGGCAGGCCTGGGGCTGATGTCCCCGGGGGTCCGGGATATGACCAGACTCGCGGTATGACTGCTTTATTTTATTCTTTTATCATTGTTTTACCTTTGTACGCTGCCCTGAGTCCTTTGGGATTGGGCGGCATATAAATATTGAAAATAAATAAATAAATAAATAAATAAATAAAAATATTTGATAAATGTCCGATTGGGCTCTCATTTTGCATCTTCTGCTCCAGAGAAAAAAGGGGGTGTTGTTATCTATGTTAAGAAAAATGTGTCAGCTAAATTAATAGATTCAGATTCTCAAGGAAGATATGTTATGATTGAAGTGATGTTATATGGAAAGAAATTGCTTGTAGTGGGTTTGTATGCCCCTAATCAACAACAAGAACAGTTTTATAAGTTTTTACATCAAAAATTGATCTTATTGGATTATAAATCTGTGATTTTGATGGGAGATTGGAATGGTGTTTTGTACACATATAAAGATAAGAAAGGATCTTCCACTTTCTTCAAGCAAGCTAAATTACCAAAGGCTTTTTTTGAATTGAAAGAAGATTCGGAATTGATAGATATTTGGCGGGAGCGTAACATAGATGATAGGGACTTTACTTTTTTTCTGATAGACACCAATCGTTTTCAAGAATTGATTTTTTTTTATTTATACTTGAGTGTTAAAAATGTAAAAATTTTTCCAAGGACACTTACTGACCATAGCCCTGTATGTTTGGAACTAACTCCTGAAAAGAAGGAAAGGAGATCATGGAGGTTGAATGAAAATCTATTTAGATATGAAGTGAACGTATTGAAACTTAGAGAATATTTAAAGGAATTTTTTATTTTAAATATGTCTAAGGGAACTTCAATGGCAATGGTTTGGGATGCAAGCAAGGCCTATATGCGGGGGGTTTTGATTCAGATGAATAATTCTTATAGGCGAAAACAAATGCAAAAACGTAAAGAATTAGAGGAGGAGATTAAAACAAAAGAAAAAAATATTAGTTATGAATCCTTCGGATAAGAATGCAAAGGCTTCTATAAATTTGCTTAAATCACAATTTAATATGTTAATGGCTGACCAGGTTGCAACCAACTTAAGTTTTATGAAACATAATACATTTTGTAATGCAAATAAACCGGGTAGATGGTTAGCTTATCAATTAAGGAAAAAACAGAGGTCGAAAATTATAGATAAAATAAATTATAATGGTAAAATGGTTTTTCAGAAAGAATTGATAAAAAAATCTTTTTTAGATTTTTATACAAAATTATATATGGGCCAGAAAGTTCAGAGTTTGGATATAGATAAATATTTACAAGATGCTCATTTTCCTAAATTAACAAATGACCAAAGAGAAGAGATTAATGGGCTAATCACTTCACAGGAAATTGTTAAGGCAATTAAACAACTAAAAGTTGGCAAAGCTCCTGGCACGGATGGATTGACATCAATTTATTATAAAACTTTAAATGAGGAGATGATTGAGCCTTTAAAGGAACTTTTTAATAGTATCTTATTAGGTTTGGAGGTACCTCCATCTTGGAGAAGGGCTTTTATATCTTTGATTCCAAAAGAAGATCAAGATCTTACTCTACCTAAGAATTATAGACCTATATCTCTTTTGAATACAGATTATAAAAATTTTTCAAAGATTTTGGTGAATAGACTCATGGTTGTACTGAGTCAAATCATACACACAGACCAGACTCGTTTTATAACTGGGAGGTACATGAAGAATAATGTTAGACAAATTATTAATTTAATTGAATATTTGGACAAAAACAACCAGATCCCTGCGGGTTTGATCTTTTTAGATGCGGAAAAAGCTTTTGATCAGTTGAATTGGCAATTTATGTTGAGATTGGTTGAAGAAATGAATTTTGGGGAAAAAAATTTGCAAGCTTTTAGAAGTATTTATCAAAAACAATCAGCGCAACTCATAATTAATGGAGGCTTATTTGAGGTTTTTCAAATTGAAAAGGGCAGAAGACAGGGGTGTCCTCTGTCTCCATTGTTGTTTGTTCTAACATTAGAGATTTTGCTGATTAAAATTCGTGAATCATCTAAAATAAAGGGAATAACAATTAATAAGGGAGAATACAAATTAAAAGCTTTTGCAGATGATCTGGTTGTAACTTTGTCTCAACCAGTTGATTCAGTAGTAGAATTGTTGCAGATTATAAACCAGTATGGGCGAGTTTCTGGTTTTAAAGTTAATAATAATAATACTAAAATATTAACAAAAAATATGTCTAATTTGGATAAGGAAATCTTAGTTAATTTAACAGGTTTTGAAATTGTAAAAAAGGTAAAATACTTGGGGGTTTATATAACTGCTTCTAATGCAAAACTTTATAAAAATAATTATGAAGTGTTATAGCTTAAAATGCAGAAGGATTTGAATGATTGGAAGAAATTGCAATTATCTTTATTAGGGAGAATTGCTGCAGTGAAAATGAATCTTTTGCCTAAATTTCTTTTTTTGTTTCAAATGATACCTATTTTAAAGAATGAGGCAAATTTAGAAGAGTGGCAGAGGGGGATTAATAGATTCATTTGGGCTGGGAAAAAACCAAGAGTCAAACTTAAAATTATTCAAGATGTTCGAGAGAGAGGTGGGCTCAAGATGCCGAATTTAAAATTGTATTATGATGCGGTGGTTTTGACTTTGATTAGTGATTGGATTAACTTAATAAATCTAGACATACTCTCTTTGGAAGGATGGGATTTATTATTTGGATGTCATGCATATTTAATTTATAATAAAAAGGTGGATAGGGCCTTTAAAGCCCATGTTTTAAGAACTGCTTTATTGCGTTTCTGGAAGAAATATTATAGGATAAATTCTAGAATACCACTGTGGGGAATTCCTGGGCACGCTATAGAAGGGATAAGGAAAGGGGTGAAAATGGATAGGATTTCTTATAAGCAATTGACTAAGTGGGAAGGGAATAAGTGGCAATTAAAATAGATGGAGGATTTATTGCAAGAAAACATTATTTATTCTTGGTTTCAGTATAGGCAGTTATTAGAAAGATGGAGTATAGATCAAAAAACGGATTTTATTGTGGAAGATGTCAATTTGGTGAAACAAATTAGAGATCAAAATCGAGCCCATATAAAAAGAGTTTATAATGTCTTGGTGGAATTAGACTCAGAAACAGAATTAGTTAAGGATTGTATGGTTAAGTGGGCTCAAAATTTTGAAGAGCCGATTTTACTAGATACATGGGAGATAATTTGGGTTAGGAATGTTAAGTTTACCCAAGCTCAAAATTTACGAGAAAATTTTTATAAAATGTTTTATAGATGGCACCTTGATCCACAAAAGATGTCTTGTATGTACTCTAATTTACAGCCCAAATGTTGGAGATGTGGTTGTATGGATGCAACTTATTATCATATTTGGTGGTCTTGTAGAAATATAAAGGCTTTTTGGATTAAGATTTGGTGGAATATTCAAAAAATTTTTAATAGAAGGATAAAATTTACATCACAATTATTTTTGTTAGGTATTATTGAAGATTGTGATAGCAAAGAGATTATTTTAATGTTGAATTTTATTATGGCAGCAAGGTTATTGATTGGGCAATATTGGAGAAAAGACTCCTTGCCTACCTTAGAAGAATGGTTTTTTAAAGTTTCTTATTTATCAGAAATGGCAAAAATATCGGCTTATCTGAAAGACCATTCACAAGAGAGATACAACTCTGTATGGAAAAGATGGGTAAATTTTGTTCAGAACAAATATGGGATTAGAAAGTATTATTTAGCTTTTGAATAACTTATTGTATAAAGTTGTTATGTTTAGATTTGTTGATTTTATTGTAATGGAGTTAAAGGACTTTAAAAGCTTTTTAGGATTTATGTATAATTGTTTGATGTTCATTTAATTTCTTATGTTCTTTTTTGTTGTTTTTAGCTCTGTATTCAGCTCTGGGAGTGGGGGAGGGTTAATGGGAGGGGGGAGGGAGAGAGGTGGGGAGGGATTTTATTGTAAAATGTTTATAAAAATTTCAATAAAAAAAAAAGTGGGGTTAGAAAGCTGGTGGAAAGAAATTCTTTCCTCAAGGGTCAAAACAAACTGTATATAATTGAACAAGAGAAAAACATGAAATGAAGCTGAAATATTTGAAATTAGAGGGTACTCCTGGATCCATCACTGTCAGGCCCAGGTGGCCTCAGTGGTATGGAATGCCTTTTATTATCTTCTGTTGATTCACTGACTGCACGTCTTCCTGGACAGACTCTCAACAGTTATTCACATTCTAGTAATTTGTTGTTTTTTAAGTTTATTGTTTTATCATAGAGAATAAAATACAGAACAATAAAACAAACAAAATGTAACAAAACCAAAACATACATTTAACCCTAACCACAACATAAAAAGAAGAAAAAAATAGTGTACAAAAAACGGAGGAAAAAGTGGTCAATTAAATTTAACATTTAACATGTAGGATATACCCTGGCTGATTGCTGAAAGAAAAGAAAAAAGGAATAAATTCTCCTCCCCTTTTACAAATGTGTATATATGTATGTGTATGTATTTATGTGTATATGGGTGTGTGTGTGTGCGTGTTTGAAGAAAAAGCAGTTGAGCTACACATTACAGTAATCTTCAAATTCCTCTGTTCACCATGTGTTATTATATAGCAGATAGAAAGTCCACAAACAGTTTCAAGTCTCTTATATAGCTTTCAATTTCAAAATCCATTCTTCAACAGTGGGCACCTCTTTTTCTTTCCAGTGTTTGGGGAGTATAATCCTCACAGCATTCACCATGTGAAGGAATAGTACCCCAAATTGTTTTTCAATTGACTTGTCATCATACCTAAAAGAAAAGCTTCAGTTTTTATTAATATTTGTATCTTAAATATTTTTTGCATTGTCATTGTTATGTTTATCCAGTATGTTTTCACATATTTGCAAGACTAACACATATAATAAAATGAACCTACTACATTTCCAGCACTTATTAGAAATCCCTTTATACATTTTCGCTAGTTTATCTGTACATTCTAATGATTTGTTAATAACCTTATTGTTATCAAGGTTAGATTACAATAATGCATTGTATGAGGAGCTGCCTTTAAACAGACCAAAAATTTCAAAATAGAGTGGCTAGATCCTTAATGGAACTGGCCAATATACTTCATTCATTCGTTCGTTCATATAGCTGCCCATCTCAGCAAATGATTATGCCAGTTCTTTGTTTCTAGACACATTTCCAAAATGCTGGTTTTGATCTTTAAAAACTGTTTGCAACAGGTTAATTCAAGAGTATCTTTTCCCATATGTACCTATTTTGATCTCAAGATCATCTAATGAAGATCTCTCATTGAAGAAGTGGGTCTCTACAAGGGAAAGAGCTTTTATGAAATTACCTCATCAGAGAAGCCTAACTTATTACCATACTATATGACTTTGGTGCCAGGTAAAGACCTTTCTAATTTCTCTGGCTTTAAAATGGCTTTTAATTGTATTTTAATTCATATGTTTGGCTTTTGAATGCCTACTTCATGCCATATACACGTCTATATGGCACTTTTAGTTTGTAATAAAAAAAAATCTCCAAATGGGTCCAGGATTGGAGAGGAGAAAAGGGTAAACAGAGGTTGTGAATCTGAAAAAATTGAAGAGTAATCTGCAATGATCTTGCTCAGTTCTTTCCAATCTTGCTCTAATGGTAGAAATGCACGCTTAAATCGGGATCTACAGCATTGGATATGGATGTAAAAAAGCATCTTGAATTGGCATGCACAATTACAGTAAAAATTACGTTTCTTGCCATAGGTACACAGAAAAGCCCCAAAGCTTTACAGGTTAAAGGAGATATAGACAAATTAATATAGACTTACTTACTTATTTACTGACTTACTTAAAAAAACAATGTAAATTACAGCATGACCTTTTCTGCAGAAATCAGGATCCAATAACAACATGGGAGGACTTTGGTATGAGCTGACTTAAGACATCTACATTCTGCTCATCTAAAGAAACTCCAAAACTGTCCTTTCTGTTGACATTTGCACCTTACAAGGTAAACAGTGCCCTTTACTGAACCCATGTTCTTGTACCAAAGAACATGTTTTTGTTTCTGCCTCCTTTACTTCCAAGTTCATCAGGCAGCTTCATATGCATTTCAGCATCATCTATGAAAGAATAGAATATTATTGGCTTTATTCAAATAATAATTTTTCAGTATGTTTTACTGTAAACTATCCCAAAAGCTATGTCTATTCAGTAAATAAAGTCAGTAAATAAAGTATAACATAGCAGACTTGAACCAGCACAAATTAGGAAACCTATTTTTAAGTTGGAGCATGAAAATACAAACAGCCGTTGCATTTGTGATTGAGTGGAGGTGAATATAAAATGTTATCATTGGGGTGAACACATAATAAAACAATTTGTCAGTGTTATGGAAGTCTCTTTCTCTCTATCTCTGTCTTTCTCTCTTGTGTCTGTCTCTGTCCCTGTCCCTGACCCTGACTCTGACTCTCTCTCTAATTGCCTGCCACTTGGCCTAGGCATCCGGAGAGGGATTCAGATCCAGAATCTTGCCCTGTAATTCTTCTCTTGAAGCTTGGAGATCAGTTATTGTCAATATCAAAAGAAGAGCCATTATTGCTGCTGCTCATTTTTTGAAGAAAGCAATAATCATCCATCCGTTCTAGGAAGACCAATAACAAGCAAGACATTATAGCTCATGCTTTGCATGATGTGAAAGTCCTGATGAGCCTGAATCTCCAACAACGGACAGCAAAGATTTCTACTGGACTGTTAGGATAGCAGTTAGGATCAATGGTATGGAGTTCATCAGTGTGCCTCAATAAATTCTCACATTGAGAGTAGAGAAATGAATCCAGTAAGATGACCTTGGGAAGCTTAGCACAGGAAGCAACCAAGAAAACTGGCCCTCCTTTTGCCAGCTTGGCAATGTACTTCAGAGAAGTATTGCTGACAGATAATTGGAAGTAAATGAGTGGAACCAAGGTATCAGTTTTTGTGTCCGAATAATAATATGACTTGTCACAGTGGTTTTTGGATTAGTTTGCTTAATTTCATTATGTAGAACACAAAATAAGCAAATGCCTCATGGAATGAAATTTTCTACTTTGGTAGCCCTGAAAACAGATTTAGAGAAAAAATGTTGGAATATCAGTGGATACTGGCCATGATATTTACTTCCAATTTCCAAGTTTATAGAGAACATATGAGTGCCATCAATATGCTGGACATAGCAGCATTCAGCTATCTAGTTTTTCCAATGCTGTCTTGAGATACTGTAAAATGAATTCTAGGTATGTTTATTAAGACATAATTGAAAGATATTCTATAGAGGTTTAACCTTATGATGACTAATTTAATCATATGTTTTTATGGCACCGATTAATAAAATATTAGACAAGAGGCATTTTACATGTTCTCAGATGTATCTAATTCAACCTTTATAACAATAAACACATAAATTAACACTGCATCAGATATTGTATGGTCCCGGGCATTGCAAGCTGCCCGGGACCAGACTGAGTGGCGCCAGCCTTGCGCCCTTGCGTGAGGCACGAACGCGCGCCTTTCCCTGTAACCATTTTGCCCGGGGATCTGGTCAAAAGATAAGAGGTCTGAGAGTCTCTGAGTTCGTTGTTGGAGTGAGCAGAAGAGAAATAAAGAGCTGTTGGTTACAGAATGCATACTCTTCATTTGCCATTAAACCAAGGACTTAACACTGGCGACAAAGGTGGATGACTTGCAGGCTTCAAGAAGAAAGGCTGTAAGACTTACCCAAGGAGTCCTTGAGGAAGGGAAGATGGTGTTAAACTCAGCGTCTGGCCTGCCAGTACAGTATCGCTGGAGGTAAGCTCAGTTGATAGACTCCTTCCCAGGCCTAGAAGTAAGGATGGCGAAGATAGGTCATTTGTCAGAATTCGATATTGCCCACCCAGAGAGATGGGAGTCCTATGTTGCTAGAGTAGAAAATTACTTTAGGGTGAACCAAGTCAGAGAACATGGCTTGAAGGCTGTAACCCTGTTATGTGTCTGTGGTCAGGACGCATTTGAAATTGCGGAAAATTTGGCGGCCCCTGCTCCTCTAGAAGTCTGTAATGTATACAGACTTAAAGAAGTTATTGAAAGAACATTTCCAGCCCAAAATGTCTGTCATTGCGTGGAGACACACATTTGAACAGAGAGACCAGAGGGCAGGTGAATCAGACAAGGAATTCATTGCAGCTTTGAGAAAAGCAGACAAACCTTGTGAATTCAAAGATTTGGAAGAAAGGCTGAGAGACTGTTTTGTATGCGGTTTAAGGAACAGAGACTTACAACAGAGACTCTTTGCAAAAGAAGATATTTCATTCCAAGATGCTTTGAGACAGGTGACGGCTGAGGAGGCAGCAGGTGGGGCGATAAGAATATGCGTCCCATCAGGAACAACCCAGAAGCAGTCTCTGTGCACCATGAGGGCGTCCAAGAAGGCTCGGAGGAAGATCCTAAAGAAGAGGTGGATCGCCTTTACCAGTCCACAGAAAGGAAGCAGAAGGAAGGCAAAGAGAAAGCTCCAGCTGCGTCCAAATGCTTCGGGTGTGGAGGTCGCCATAAGAGAGCTGACTGCAGGTTCCGTTCCGCCATCTGCAGAGCGTGTGGCAGGCAAGGCCATATAGCATCCATCTGTTTGGGTCGCCAGAAGGTACAACTTTGAGAAGAATTGCGTCTGAAAGGTACCAGGGTCCCCAGCCAAAACAGGGTGGGTTTCTGCGCATTGCGCAGAAGTATTTACAGAACAGGCACACACAAACCCCTTAAAAAGAAGCTGTCACTTAAGGTGAAGTTGCAAGGGGTTCCTTTAGTCATGGAGCTGGACACTGGGTCCGCTCTTTCAATCATTTCCATTCATACATTTAGAAAGATTTGCAATAGCAGTGGGTTCCAGGCCAAACTTAGGCCACCCAACATAATCTTAACAGATCTTCAAAATTCCAAGGTGTGTGTAAAGGGGGAGGCCACCCTTACAGTGCAGCACAAGGATTTTGAAGGTCCATTGGATGTGTTGGTTGTTGGGGGTGAACAAATGAGCCTTATAGGACTCGATTGGTTTGAGGGAATCCAGGTTACTGGGCTGCAATATTTGCAAACGTTGGACCTAGCAGAAGTCTGCGAGGAGTTTGCAGATGTGTTTAGTCCACAGCTTGGGTCCTACAAGGGGCCTCCAGTTTCATTGAGGCTTGACCCTACCATCACACCCATTAGGGTTAAAGCTAGGAGAGTACCTTTTGCACTAAAGGATAAAATTGATGCTGAGCTGGATAAATTGATCCAGCAAGGCATTTTAGAGCCTGTAGATTCAAGTCCATGGGAAACCCCCATAGTCACGCCTCTCAAGGCTACTGGGGACATACGCATATGTGCAGACTACAAGTGCACACTAAACAGGGCACTGCAACAGCATGCATACCCAGTACCAGTAGTCAGCCATATTTTGGCCTCTCTCAAAGAGGAGCGAGTTTTTGCAAAGCTCGACCTAGCACAGGCATATTAACAGTTACCTGTTGATGAAGCAGCTGCTGAAGCACAGACCATTGTAACACATAGGGGTGCATTCAAGATCAAGAGACTCCAATTTGGGGTAAATGTAGCCTCTGGCATATTCCAAAGTGTCATGGAGAGTACACTTAGGGGTATCCCTGGAGTTTGCCCCTATTTTGATGATGTCCTTATTGCTGGAGAATCTACTCAGAATTTAGCAGAGAGGTTAAGGGCTGTTGTGCTTCGTTTCCGAAGAGCAGGCCTAAAACTAAAAAAAGACAAGTGTAAGATAGGAGTCACTTCTACAGATTTCTTAGGATTCAGAATAGATGCCCAAGGTATTCATCCTGCTGAATCTAAATTGAAGGCTATACAGCAGGCTCTTAGCCCAAGTCTAAAAGTGAACTGCAGCCTTTCCTAGGCCTCTTGAATTTTTATAATGCTTTCCTACCTCACAAAGCTGCTGTAGCAGAACCACTACATAGGCTTTTAGACAAGCAGGCAGCTTGGCAGTGGACAAAAGTCCACGAAAAGAGCTTCAATGAGGTCAAGACCTTACTAACGTCCAATGATGTACTTGCACATTTCAATGAACAATTACCTGTCTGCATCGCCTGTGATGCATCCTCTTATGGTGTGGGAGCTGTACTTAGCCACTTGAGGGCTGATGGAAATCAGGTTCTTGTGGCATATTATTCTAGGACTCTGTTTTTACGCTCAAATAGACAGGGAAGCATTGGCCATAGTGGCTGGCATTAAGAAATTTCATGATTTCTTATACGGCCGCCATTTTACAGTCTACACAGACCACAAGTCTCTGCTGGGGTTGTTTACCACTAACAAACAAACCCCTCACACTATCTCCCCTAGAATTCCGTCAGCTTATGATTATACTTTAATTCACAAACCTGGTAAGGAAATGGGCCACGCTGATGGCCTAAGCAGACTACCTCTGAAGCTGGTAGAAGCAGACCCTACTCCTGCCATCAATATTCTCTCCATTCAGGAGTTGCCAGAATCTCCCCTCAATGCCAGGGATGTGGCTGCAGAAACTGCCACAGATCACACTCTTACACGTGAATTATCATGGGTCTTGTCTGGGTGGCCTGACAGAAGTCCAGGTACTTAGTTCCAAAGCTTCTGGCTAAAGAAGCACGAGTTGTCCACTTTTAAGGGTTGCCTGTTGTGGGGCAGCAGGGTAGTTATCCCAGCCTTATTGAGGCCTAGAATCTTGGTCTCTCTGCATGAGGGACATCCTGGCATTGTCAGAATGAAAGCGCTTGTGCACAGCCATCTCTGGTGGCCGGGGTTAGATAAGGATATAGAGAATCAGGTGCATGGGTGTCAGTTGTGCCAGCAGTCATGTCCAGAAATGCCTCAGGCCCCAGTTCATAGGTGGGAGGAAACTATATCACCATGGTCCAGAGTGCATATAGATTACGCCGGGTCCTTTCAGGGGCAATTCTTCTTGGTTGTTGTTGATAGCCATTCAAAGTGGCTAGAGGTTGTTCCTGTTTCCTCCACTACTACTGCCAGGACAATCTAGGTATTGAGAGACATTTTTGCAGCACACGGCCTTCCAGATGTTCTGGTTTCAGATAATGGTCCTCAATTCACTTCTTCTGAGTTCCAGGCTTTCCTTCAGACCAACATGATCCATCATGTGACTTTGGCTCCTTTCCAACCCTCCATCAACGGTATGGCTGAACATATGGTGCGCATCACCAAGGATACCTCAAGAAACTGACTTACGGTGACTGGCATCACAGGTTAGCTGACTTTCGTCTTGCATACCGCACCACACCGTGTACTTCCACGGGGAAGAGCCCAACTGAACTCCGCTGGGGTCACAGACTAATAATTAAACTTGACAGATTGCACCCTGATTGGGTGCTGCCTGCAGTCTCACAGCCACGGGCACCTAGGTGTTTGCAAATGGGTGCTCCGGTTTGGACCCGGAACTACGGGCCAGGTCATCTTTGGATTCCAGCTGTGGTCTGCAAGGTCTCTGGACCTTTGTCCTACGAGGTGCCCTTGGGCGACAGCCGCGTTCTCCGTCGGCACATAGATCAGCTGCATACGAGACTGGACTCTTCCTCTTCCACTCCTGCTTCTTCTCTGGGGGGGGAGGGTTATAGTATGCATGTTCAAGGTTGCTGTCAGCAGTCAAGGGCAGATGAGGAGGACAGGGAAGGCCCCTCTCAAGGTTCCACAAGTGTGCCCAACAGGAATTCATGGGAACAAGGAACAATGCCAACATCATTACTTACTCCAGCCAGGGAGTCACACAGGGTACCCACACTATTCACACACACATTACAGCACTCCAGACAGGGAGACTAACTGGGGGTATCCAAAGAAATCAAAGACTACAAGAGAACTGGCACCAAACCAAGGAAACTGGCCTAATTCTGCAATTGCTCCCAGAAGAAAGTCACTGGGAAAGAGGGTAGACAGAGAGGCGAATCCTGACTCTGGTACCTCTGGCACAGAATGGGGGGCTATAAGGTATTGGGCACCACAGCTACCCCAGACAACCCTTCTGTGGAGCTTGGGAGTGAGGGACTGTGTTCCCAAGGTCGGTCCATTGTGGACCTGGAGGATACCACAGGTCCATGAAATAATGGGTGGGACTCAGAGGGTCCAGCCAGCCTACACTCAGGCAGGTCAACCGGGTACGGGGAGGAGTGACGTCCTGGTCTGCCAAGCCCGGTGGGCAAGCAAGCAGGCCAGGCAACAGAACCAAGGTCACTGGGATTACCAGGGCAGCAAAGAGGGGGCACCTCAACCCCGGTAATTGAACAGGGAAGCCAAGGGTGTTCCCAAGGTCCGAGGAGGTCACAATGGGTTAAACACCCACCCAAACACCTTAAGGAGTTTGTAACATTGTTGTCAAGTCAGGGAAAAAACAAGGCAGCAATGCTATAAATAATGGTGTAGTTTTGGGTTTGGTAGTGCCAGTACCATAATTTCCAAAACAATAGCATGGCATCATTCAAGGGTGTGATCCATGAGTAATCTCTCTCTCTCTCTCTCTCTCTCTCTCTCTCTATATATATATATATATATATATATATATATATATATATATATATATATATATATCCACAGTCCATGCATTTAAATGATGGATTCAGATAGCACATCCCTTCAGAGATGTCGCACATGTGCGCAGAATAAGCTTATCTGGGAGGAAAGGGTGTTGTGTCCTGAGCCTGCAAAAGCAGGCTCAGGACATTGCTATGGTCCCAGGCATTGCAAGCTGCCCGCAACCAGACTGAGCGGCACCAGCCTTGCGCGCATGCGCGAGGCATGAAAGCACGCCTTTCCCTGTAACTGTTTTGCCCGGGATCCGGTCACAAGATAAGAGGCCTGAGAGTCTCTGAGTTTGTTGTTGGAGTGAGCAGAAAAGAAATAAAGAGCTGTTGGTTACAGAATGCATACTCTTCATTCGCCATTAAACCAAGAACTTAACAGTAGTGGAAAAATACAAGATAAATTAGAAACAGAAATGTTAATAAAAGAAATCACTTGATACCATATTGGAAAAGTATTCCCCTAATGGAGCTACCTGCAGCTCGCCAGCCTCCCTAATATCTGGAAAGTGTTCGTGCTGGCTCAGGTTCCTATGCATTTGTTGAGCATCTGACAGGAACAGAACAGTAAATGGAATTACATAACTGTTCGCTGTGGTTAGCTGCAAAATATTAAAAGCAAAATCAATTGAGTGCATTACAAGGTAACAATTCCTGGAAGTTTGAAGATAATAAGAACAGGATGATTCAGAACAATATAAAGCTACTAAGATTGCTGTGTGAGATGGTACTAAGGGAAGAAATTGTGCAATTGAAGCATAGCAAGTAAAAGCCAAGCAAATGTATAACAACTAGAAGCAGTCAGCAATATGTGAAAAACTAGTAACATCAGAAGCCAGTGTTGGTTCCTGCATCCCCTAGCCTACTGATGCTCCTCTCTGCTTTTGCTTTTTTAACAGGGATATAAATCCTGAATAGGCACATTTAAGGTGACCAATTTTTTTACGACAAAAAGGAGGACACAAATAAATTGAAGAAAAAAATATCGTAAATAAAAGAAACATTGTATTTATTGCAACAATAATACAGAATACACTATAATATGATAAATGCATAATGAAAAACATTTGTAACATAACATTTTATATTTTAATTATGCTTACATGCCTATTAATTATTTAATGAGTACTTTTCCATTGAATGAATATTTTTTGTCAATGTATCATCTTCTAACAATATATTGGAAATATCTGAACAAGAAATATCCTTCATATTGAATTTTACGGCAAGTGCTGCAGCTAGAGCATCAACATTCAATCTCGATTTCTCACTTGTCCAAAAATCTACACGGCTGGACTGCGCGGGGGTGGGCGGCAGAGGCAGGTGTTGTGAGCCAGGTGCTCCAGGATGGCCTCGTAGGTGAGGTGGTGACAGCGCAGGTCAGCACTGCATAGACCACCAGCTGGCGCGGCCCATGGAAGGTCAACTGCCCGCCGTGCCCCCATCCACAGCCGCCCCGCCAGCACCGCTGCCCTGCCGTGGAGACCTGGCCCCGCGGCTCGCAAAGCACCAGCCGAGCCAGCTCCGGCCCTGCAGCCGTCCCCCAGCACCACTGCCCACCCTGCGCATCCCCGTAGAGCCGGCCTTGTGGCTCGCAAAGCACCAGCCGCGCCGACTCCGGCCCTGCAGCCACCCCCCAGCACCACCGCCTACCCTGTGCATCCCTGTGTAGAACTGAACAGGGAAGATCAAGAGAAACTTACCGCTCCAGTCTCCTCCAGCTATCTGCGGAACTAAGTAAGAGATGGTGTAGTTGGATAGCAGTGAGGGGTGCAAAGTTCCTGCAACTTGCACGTGCAAAGTTTGCCACCTGGGTATTTTGGCGCACTCAGCAGCAATTCCTATTGGCTTTCGAAAGCCAATAGGGGGAGTAGCACAGCTCAGGCAAAAGTTGAAAAAAACCATCAAAAAAAGGTCCCGGAACACCTTCTGAGCGTTCTATGAGGGAAAAAAAGCCCTGCAGATAAGTCTTCAAATATAAAAAAAGAGGACATTTAGGAGGACATTTTTGAGGGAGGACGGAACTCACAAAAGGAAAACTGTCCTCCCAAAAGGACGGTATATGGAAAAGGAGGACATTTAGGAGGACACTTTTTGAGGGAGGACAGAACTCAAAAAAGGAGGACTGTCCTCCCAAAAGGAGGACGGTTGGTCACCTTAGGCACATTTCTAGTTGCAGTTTCCACCTCTACTTAGGCTCGTGTCAAAGGTTCTTGACAAAGTTTCCTCCAAACAGATAGTTGTAAATAATTATGTAATTTGTTTTGATTCTTAGCAATAGAATTAGCACTTAGATTTATATACTGCTTAATAGCGCTTTACAGCACACTCTGGGCAGTTTACAATGTCAGCATATTGCCCTAACAATCTGGGTCCTCATTTTACTAACCTAGGGAGGATGGAAAGCAGAATCAACCTTGAGCCAGTCAAGATCAAACTCCTGGTAGTGGGCAGTGTTAGCCTGCAATACTGTACCACCACAGCTCCTCTTGCATTTATCACAGCAATAATGAATTATTCCTATAACTCAGTTTGGCAGCCTCATCCTCAATAAACCAGTATCTATAAAAATATTTGCTAGTAGTTGCATTGAACTCAGTAGGATACTTTCTTGTTGTCACTAACTATTCAAGATTACAGCCTTTCTTTCTTTCTTTCTTTCTTTTTGCACTTCACCACTTGCTGACATGACATCTTTATTCTGAATCCCATATATAGCTGGGATTTAGTTACTGAGAATTTGGACAGGAAGAATAAGTGAAACATCTGCTGCAAGACTTTTGATCCTACTACAGGGCATCAACACCATCAAATACTAGGAAACTTTGCCTGGGCAGGAAGCAAATAAATAGAACATTTCATATTGTCCAGGGATTCATTGTTTGGTTGATTGGCTGTTGATATACTGTAGTGTTAGCAATTGAACTGATAAGAAAGTCTTATCCTGAAGCTCCTTCATGTGATACTTTTGTCTGAAAAATTTCCTTAAACATTATTGTGAAAACAAATGAATAAATATTTTTGCTAACTATTCAACATTTGAAGAAATCATGCAGCCTAGGGTTGTGGAAATCATTGAAGGATGCTTCTCTTTGATGCAAATTCTATGTAAAACATTCCCCTGTTTTTACATCTCCTTTCTGGATAGATGGTACTGAATGACATACTGCCTGTTCATTTTGATGAAGGGAATTACTTCATTACAGTACTCCATACAGACTTAATGCAGCCTCATCAGTCAGTATATTTAATAGAATGGCTATGTCCTTGTTTATAGTTTCTTTCTCAATAGAAAAGATTGCAAATAAACCTGGATTGTATTTAGTTTTTCTCAATAAAAATAAACATATTTGTGATCATACCATTGCAAAAAACCAGGATGACTTGTTTCCCAACTTCATCTCTAGTACTTTTTCATATAAACTCTCTATGTAATTTGTCAACTTGCTTGGAGAATACCTACAGATTATGTTCTTCAGATTGTAAGATGTTTTATCCTTAATAATATGTTGAAAAGCTTGTCAACTCTCTGCTTCATTGTCACAACTAAAGATCTTTTTAAAGGTCTTTATTTTTAGTAATATGTCAATCACTGTTACATGACCTTAATATTACTATTTGTTCTTCATTTTTAAATTGTAATTTCCCTTATGCATACAGATAATATGGTCTATGTCAATGATCTATCATGATGTCACTAGATATATATGAGTTTATTTATTTTATTTATTTCATTTCCATTTTAAAGGTCTACCTTTCTCTTTTATAATTTTTTTTTTTGAGAAACTGGGGAAATTGTTCTTAAAAAGTGAGCCAAACAAATTTTTCTTCCACATGTAGATATTAGTTTACTATCAGAAGAATTCAAACCTTGATAAGGGAAAAATGTTCTGTGAATCACAATGATCTTGATATATCAGCTTATTTGATCATGCTTTCTGGGTAAAGCAACCTTCCGACCATTTTTTTAAAGAGAGAATAATAGTTAACTGTAGCTCTACAGTTTTTAAACTGGGAACTATAATTTTACTTTCTGTCATTAAAAAAAGAAAAAAAATAATCTGAGTTTATGGGGAGTTTACATCCCTGATTACATGTTTCGTAAAGTTAAAAGCTTGTTTTGGTGGAGAGATGTTCATGCAATTAAAATATATAGCTCTCATTAGAGCCACAGCCAAGTTATATAGCCATCTCACTTGCCAAGAAAGTTATCTAATTTTCCCATACCAGAATCTGGCAAAAAGTTTGTTCCATGCTGCCAGTTTTTATCACTGAATTCTGTAACACAACTCATTGGTCTATAAACTAGCATTACAATTACCAGCTGGTAGGGCTCCTCTGCTTTCAACAATTGCTTAACTGGCCATTTATTATTCAAAAGATGCCATAATGCTTTGTATAAATGGCCTGGATGCGATATTATACAGATGTTTAGTGCATTACAACAGTAGTGAATGGCAACCTTAGCTGTCAGATTAGACCTTTGGGATACTTTTCCTCCAGTTCAATTCAATATCCCATGGGTAGGCTTTCAAACAAATCAAAAGCTGAAAGTGATGCAGGGAGATCCAGGTCCTTTTTCAATTCCAGTTACTAAAACGAGCAATTCCAAACCTTATGCCAAAATTTCACTAATTAGTTTTAAGAAACTAAACATAACATATTTTAAAAACTATAAATCATTGTTAAAATCTGAATAATTTGTGAATATTAACTGCAATTGTCAACAAAGTATATAAATCATAAAATGATATTTAATTTCTCTCTAACAAATTAGATACTATGTTAAAAGAAAGCAAATTTCATGTGTGGTATAAACTTGTACATGGAATTATAATCCACCAATTGTTTCCAAACGAAAATCAGTTCTATGGAAGATTTGCTTTTGAAACACAAAGTTATTTGGACATCAAGGTGTATTCCCAAAGCATAATTAGCATTTTTCCACAAAAGGAAGCAGGTGTTCTTTTCAATAGGAAGCTAAAAGTATTCTTGCAGCAAATACTATGTACAAAACCAATTTATAACACTTTGAGGGAATGTAAGGTGAGTAAAATGTATTTAAAAAATAGCGGGCTGGAAAGGAAATTCAGCATTTACATTTTTTTCCTTTTATTATAAATCGTTTAAACAGAACATTGAGCTTTACAATATTGCCACCAAAATTAGAGGAAAAAATGATCAACTATTTCCCACAATTTTTGGAAAAAGATTTGTATATTTCCATATTTCACCTAGTAGCTTTCCTTAATTTTCTCTTCTTCCAATAATATTCTCTTTTATCAACCTTAAATTAGTACAATTCTTGACAGTTTTAGAAGATAACAATTAAATATCTACAAATATCCTCCACCTCATTATTAAGCTTCTTTTCTAATTAATCACCGTATCATAGATCCTGTTTTTATTCTCATTTAAATTTATTTTCCCCTCAATGTTCAAAAGAAAATATTTTACGTGTTAAATCTTTTTAAAAGTTAATTACACTTATATATTGAAGTCTTTTCTTCATATGAACCATCCCAACACTTACATTTTCATATCTTGAAAAAGAAAGAAAAAAGCACAGAAATAATATATTTGTATATATATATGTGTAAGTGTTGGGATGGTTCATATAATAATATATGTATATAAAGTCAATCAGATAAAAATAAAGAGCTCTGGGATGTAAGGTAAAAGGCTTTTTTTATTAATTGCTGAGCTTTCATTAACAACCTGTTAACATCATCAGAGCAAAGGGCTAAATGAGAAGGGGGAAGTATGCGCATAAATTTACATAACAGTTAAACAACGGTTGCAGTGAGGCATGTGGACATAGTGTGCTTAAGAAGCTCTTAAAGGCATAAAGCAGTCAGTCTCAAGACCATTTTCAAAAGTCGCGCTTGTCAGCTGTTTGGCGCATAGATCCAGCAAGCCTATCAGTTGTTCGGCGTGAGGTTCTTAGGGCTTCGTGCTCAGTCTTGTGCCAACTGGATTCCTTCCGTGAGGTGCAGCTTGGGGGTTCGCTTCGCTCTATCGCATGCAGGAGCTGCAGGATTAGATCTGTAGGGAGAGAAAGCAGATGCTCTTGTGGGGCATGTGAATAATTTGCTTGCCCTCACTCCCCCTTTTTAAGAAGCTGTGAAATCATCTCATACAATATCAACATAGCACACAAACCCAACCAAACGTTATGTTCCTAGTTGATGAGACCCAAAGAACCATTACCAACCAGTGATTTGTCCTCCATCGTATACAAGATCAACTGCAACACATGCCAATGTAGCTACATTGGAGAAACATCAAAGACTTAAAACCAGAATACATGAGCATATTTTGGCAGTAAGAAGACAAGAACAATGCTCCCAAATCTGGACCCATATAGCTGAACATGGCCACACTTTCAACTTTAAAGGAGCAGAAGTCATTGCTCAAGGCCGTCTTTTAAAAGAAGGTTGGTTTTCAGACTGTCATTCTGTTAATAAACACATAGACCTACTATCTCCTTACCAAACCCTAAAAAGACATTTACAAAAACATAAAATACCTAAATACTTCAACCCAACCAATAATAACACAAAAACCCCATCCCACCCACTTATCAAACCCCAAACCAACACAATAGATATCCTTTCTACAACACAATCCTTTTCATCAAACCTAAGTAAAGAATATAACTCTAACACAACCATGACAACTCACACAACCAACACACCATGTTCTGATATTCTCACACACAGAAATAACAACCCCCCTGACCACAACATCCAGGACACAAACATCCAAAACACAAATCCTGCAACCTCACAAGACACTCACACACAACAAAACATACACACGCAACACCTACGTAACAACAGAATATTAAGATCAAGATCAAAACTCCCCCCTGCAATGAAATATGACTTACCACATTCAATGGAACAAAATATTACAGCCCAATTCCCAAACACCACAAAACCATCCACAACTAATAAGCATAACAAACGACCACACACAAACATTCCAAATGACCGTACCCAATGAAACACACACACACACACACACACACACACACACACACACAGCAACCCTACACCAAAAAAACTATACAATCCAAGAGGCTGGCTTCTTTAACAGAGATGATTTCACAGCTTCCTAAAAAGGGGGAGCGAGGGCAAGCAAATCATTCACATGCCCCACAAGGGCATCTGCTTTCTCTCCCTACAGATCCAATCCTGCAGCTCCTGCATGCGATAGAGTGAAACGAACCCCCAAGCTGCACCTCAAGGAAGGAATCCAGCTGGCACAAGACTGAGCATGAAGCCCTAAGAACCTCACACTGAACAGCTGATAGGCTCGCTGGATCTATGCACCAAACAGTTGACAAGCGCGACTTTTGAAAATGGTCTTGAGACTGACTGCTTTATGCCTTTAAGAGCTTCTTAAGCACACTATGTGCACATGCCTCACTGCAACCGTTGTTTAACTGTTATGTAAATTTATGCGCATACTCCCCCCTTCTCATTTAGCCCTTTGCTCTGATGATGTTAACAGGTTGTTAACAAAAGCCTAGCAATTAATAAAAAAAGCCTTTTACCTTACATCCCAGAGCTCTTTATTTTTATCTGATTGACTTTAAATGTCCAAAATTATCATATATATATATATATATATATATATATATATATATATATATATATATATATATATATATATACATTAAAATTAAAAATTGAAGAATAGCGATTCCTGGGTACATACATTTCAGTAAAAAAGGAGACAGAGACAGAGACATGCCTTCAATGGATGTACAGAAGATCAATATTTACAGCCGCCCCATTATGGGGGTGGTCACGCGCTCCCGGAGAGCGGCGTTACAGAAGACTGAAAGAGAGGCAACCGGATTGAGAGTCGCACCAGGTGGCATGAAGGAGGAGCATGGAGGATGCGATATGCTGGGAACAGTGGGGGGAAATAAAATTGTGGATGAGATTGGTGGCAAGGATTGTGGGGGGATTGAAGGAGTGACAGGATTGAAGAATGCAAATGAGTGCGATGCGTGCCGGAGGAGTGGAGGAGAGAAACGTCCCAAGGAACACAGAAAGAAGAATCAATTCAATAGTGCAGAGGACCCTTCAACTTTGAGAAACACACATTGCCTATATGACTCAGGAACTAAAGGGAGGGAGGAAGTGGGTGGTTGTGTGGATGTAAGTAAGAGCTATAAGTGAAGCAAGGATTAGTCGGCCTGGACCTGTTACAAGGTCCATGCGTAGAGTTTAGGCGTGGCTATGCTTGTAAGCAGGTTTCCTCACTAGCTAGCTTGTATTCTGACAATGATGGCAGGTGCTAGCCATTGAAAGCTAGGTGGATGTAAGTAAGAGCTAAAAGAAAGAATCACTGAAGGCTGTAAGTAAAGTAAGGATTAGTTGGCTTGGACCTGTTACAAGGTCCATGCGTAGAGTTTAGGTGTGGCTATGCTTATAAGCAGGTTTCCTCACTGACTGGCTTGTATCCTGACGATGATGGCAGATGTTAGCCATCGAAAGCTTGATTTTATTTATTAAAACCTTGGTGTTTTACTTCCTGGTGATCGCTTTCCTTTTTTACTGAAATATATATATATATATATATATATATATATATATATATATATATATATATATATATATATAGGATCCTCCCTATGTCCAGTCATGTAGTGAATACCCCCCCCACCAGTCCTGGTTTCGCCTCTGACAATCGGCATCCGTCTCTTGGCATGCTCTTCTTGCACTCTAAGTGCCTGGTATGCCGGGGGCAGTTCTATACATCGGTTGATGGAGTCTGTGTTGGAGAACCAGGCCTCCTTTAATAAGCGTCCTCCTTTGGAGGCGTCCTGGGCAATGGCTTCTGCCTCCTTGAAATCAAAAGAATGTCCGGTATTGATCATGTGCGTCCATATTTGAGAGTACTGCTCCTGCCTTCTGACAGCCAATTTATGTTCATGTATCCTATGTATTCATATGAACAAATTAAGGGTACACCAATGGGATCTCCCATTTCGGGGGTCATTGCAGAGGCGGTCCTACAGTGTTTGGAAAGCAGGGCCATGGCCGACTACCAACCAGAGTTTTGGGCCAGGTATGTCGACGATACCTTTGTCATCGTCAAACGGGCAAGAAAAACTGCCCTTATGGAGAAACTCAACTCAATATTCCCGGACATACAATTCACAGCGGAGGAGGAGGCCAATGGCAGCTTGGCCTTCCTAGACGTTTTGGTTACACGTCAAACCAATGGTGCCCTCCATACGACAGTGTACAGAAAAGCCACTCACACCGACAGGATGTTGCACTATATGAGCAATCACCCAGCAGCCCATAAGATTTCATGCGTTAGAACATTATTTGCACGTATAGACACGCACTGTAACACCAGGAGGGCTAAGCAGAGGGAGCGTGCACATCTTTATCAAGTATGTAAGTGGAATGGCTATCCAACTAGCTTTATTCAGAGGTATAGCAAACGTCAAGAACCCCGCAGGGCACCGAATGATCCAGGGACAATGGTCCGAACAACAATACCGTATGTCCAGGGAGTATCGGAAGCAACAGCGCGCATATTGGCACCTTACAATATTAAAGTTGCTCACCAGCCTGATGAAACACTCCAGATGAAAGTCATGTGCCCCAAAGAGCCGTTGCCGAAGGAAGAAAGATCAGCGGTCGTATACAGAGTGCATTGCAAAGACTGCCAATGTAATTATACAGGGGAGACAGCCAAATGAATAAAAACAAGGATACATGAACATAAATTGGCTGTAAGAAGGCAGGAGCAGTACACTCAAATATGGACGCACATGATCAATACCGGACATTCTTTTGATTTCAAGGAGGCAGAAGCCATTGCCCAGGACGCCTCCAAAGGAGGACACTTATTAAAGGAGGCCTGGTTCTCCAACACAGACTCCATCAACCGATGTATAGAACTGCCCCCGGCGTAGCAGGCACTTAGAGTGCAAGAAGAGCATGCCAAGAGATGGATGCCGATTGTCAGAGGTGAAACCAGGACTGGTGGGGGGGGTATTCACTACATGACTGGACATAGGGAGAATCCCATAGACACATCACAGGTGGGGACAGATGAGGGAACATTAGGGTCACAGATAGGTAAGGGTAGTAAAGGAAGAGGAGGCGGATATGATGGAGAGTTGCAAGGAGAAGGGGACCAGGGAAGACTCTTGGGAACATCGGAATTGATCGTACGGCCCAGAACACGGGGGAGGCGTATGCCCAACCCCAGGGGACTGATCAAAAGAGAGGGGGAGACAGAAAAGAACAGAAAAGACGAGGCACGCTTCACGGGTGGAGAGGGGATATTTGAGAAGGGAGTAAGAATGGAGGAGAATAGTCAGGAACAGCAGGTAGAGCTGCAGATTAGAGGGGGGGAGGAAACAGGAGAGAGTGGAATTGATAGGTATGGAAAAGGGCAGGCAGGAATAACAGGCAGGACAGCAGTTTTGGGGGGGGGAGTTTGGGAAGGAGAGTCCAATAGGAACGCAGGTCGGTAAATGGGAACAGTATGTAGGACAGCAGGTAAGGGGAGGAAGAATGCTGGAAGAAACAGCAAACAGAGCAGTGGATTGGAGAGGGGGGGAGGAAACAGGAGAGGGGGGGACTGACAGGAAAGGAGAAGGGCAGATAAGAATAGAAGGCAGGACGACAGATTGGGGGGGAGGAAAGCTTAAGAAGGAGGATTTAACAGGAATGGATGTTGGCATGTGGGAACAGCATGTAGGATGGCAGGTTAGAGGAGGAGGAATGCTAGAAAAGAGAGGATGTACAGAAATGGATGAACAACAGGTAAGTCAGCAGATGATGGGGAGGATATTGGAGAGGGGAAGATGGACAGTGGGGGAGGAGGGTAAACAGGAACAGCAGGTAGAGCAGTGGATCAGGAAGGAAAAGATATTGAGGAAGAGAACATCAATAAGGATGGTTGATGAAAGGCAGGAGCAACATGTTAATCAACAGGTGGGAGGGTTGAAGGAAGGGGGGGGAAGGATGACAGGAATGGACAACAAAGGGTGTATGAATCGGCAGGCTGGGAGAGGAGGGGGGTTGGAGGAAGGAGTTGTAATAGGAACGGGCAATGGTATGCAAAAACGGGAGGCAGATCAGCAGCCCAGGAACGTGCTACTGATAACAGCACAGGGAGGGGGAGACAGCACAAGGATGACAAAGCAAGAAAATACCAGGTTAGAGTGCAAAAAAGAGAGGGCGGAACAGTTGAGGCAGTCACGAGCAATCAGGAAGAGTGGCCCTGTCACGAGGGCAATGAGTAGGCAATTGGATCAGCAAGGGGATAAAAAGAACTTCCCACCCCCTAAGCCCCACTCTGAGGACCCTGGCAGAGGACCAGCGAAAGCTAAGTTGTTTTAATTTTTGTATATAACTGTTTTTATTGTTTTAAATGTGGTTTTAACAATAAATAACTGGAGTATACTCTTCCCGGAGATCGAAGATTGCATCATTGAACATATATATATATATATATATATATATATATATATATATATATAAATGGAATGAATAAAGCGCGTTCACCAGGAGAGTTTAAAGTTAAAATACTTTAATTAAAGTATTTTACTATATTAAAAGGTTGCCAAGCTTTCGTTGGGAAAACTCCCCAACATCTTCAGGGCTGAGAGACCGTTTCTAACAAGGTGATTCAAACGGGTTCCATAGAATCACCCAACGAAACCTTGGCAACCTTTTAATATAGTAAAATACTTTAATTAAAGTATTTTAACTTTAAACTCTCCTGGTGAACGCGCTTTATTCATTCCATTTATAATTATGCCCGGGAGTCGCATTTTCACCATCATTATTGAATATATATATATATATATATATATATATATATATATATATATATATATATATCCATCCCTCTTAAACTAGAATATGTTTATAACCAATGTTTCATTATATTCAGGTCTTCAAAATGGGAGGGGCAAGACCAAAAAGATCTTCGACAGCAGATCTGCAGGCCATGCTCCAGAGGCTCCAGGCTGGTGGAGATGGTCAGGTTCCTGACCTGGAATGTTAATGGCTTAAACGTGCCCCAGAAACGAAGAAAGATTTTCCATTATTTGAAACAACATAATAATGATTTGATATGTTTGCAGGAGACTCATATAACTTTAAAGGATTCTAAATTCTTGATGAATTCCCGTCTGGGCACACATTTTACTGCTCCAGCCCCTGGGAAAAAAGGGGGAGTGGTAATTTATGTGAAGAAAACTTTTTCAGCTAAACTAATTGAGGCTGATTCTGAAGGAAGATATCTTTTTGTGGAATTATTATTACAAGGCCGAAAGGTTCTTATTGTTGGACTATATGCTCCCAATCAACAACAGAAACAATTTTATAAGTTGCTGCATGGCAAGATATCTCAGTTGGATTATAAATCGGTAATTTTGATGGGTGACTGGAATGGGGTTTTAGACCCAACTATAGACAAAAGAAGTTCCTCTAAAACTTTTATTCAAACTAAACTACCTATGACTTTCTTTGATTTGAAGGAAGAACTGGAGCTTATTGATATTTGGCGAGAAAGGAATACAAGTGATAGAGACTTTACCTTTTATTCTGATAGACACCAGTCATTTTCAAGGATTGATTTTTTTTTGATTACTAGTGACTTCCTCCCTAGAGTGAGGAAGGTGAAAATTTTTCCTAGAACATTGTCAGATCATAGTCCGGTGTGGATGGAGTTATATTCGGAAGACGGGAATAGAAGATCCTGGAGATTGAATGAGAACTTATTTAATCGGGAGGAGTTCGTACAAAAGTGTAAAGAACATTTAAAGGACTTTTTTACTATAAATATGAATAAGGGAACATCGATGTCTATGGTGTGGGATGCTAGTAAAGCATATATGAGGGGAATTTTGATTCAATTGAATAAAGTTTTTAGGGAAAAAGGGTCACAAAGACGTAGAGAAATAGAAGAAGAGATCAAATCAAAAGAACAAGAGTTGGTTCTTAACCCTACTGATAATAATTTAAAGGTATCTATAAAGATGCTTAAGGAACAATTTAACATGTTGATGGCAGATCAGGTGGCTACCAATCTGTCGTACATGAGACATAATACTTTTTGCAATGCGAATAAGCCTGGGAGGTGGTTGGCTTATCAGTTACGAAAGAAACAGAAAGCTAGAATTATAGAGAAAGTAAAATATAAAGGTACTGAGGTTTTTCAGCAAGATTTGATTAGAAAAAGCTTTTTGGACTTTTACACAAAATTATATTCAAGTGATAATATAAGGGGTTTGGATATAGATAAATATTTACAATCAGTACATTTTCCTAGACTTTCAGAGGAACAACAAAATGGGATGAATAGTTTAATTACTGTGGAGGAAATTGGTTTAGCTATTAAGCAGTTAAAGGTTGGAAAGTCTCCTGGAACAGATGGACTGACTTCTAGGTATTATAAGATCTTATCTGAAGAAATGATAGAGCCATTAAAAGAACTCTTTAATAGTATTTTGTTGGGTATGCAAGTTCCTCCTTCTTGGAAAAGAGCCTTTATATCACTGATTCCGAAGGAAGATCAGGATCTTACAGAGCCTAAGAATTATAGGCCAATTTCATTATTGAATGTTGATTATAAGATCTTTACAAAAATTTTGGCAAATAGATTAATGCAGGTTATGAAAGACTTGATTCATAGTGATCAAGCAGGATTTATAACAGGGAGATATATGAAACATAATGTTAGACAAATTATTAACTTAATTGAGTACTTGGATAAGAATAATCAGATTCCTGTGGCTTTTATCTTTTTGGACGCTGAAAAAGCTTTTGATCAATTGGACTGGCAATTTTTATTTTCTTTGGTAGAGAAAATGAATTTTGGGGATAATTTTTTACATGCACTTAAAGCTATATATCAGCAGCAATCTGCACAAATTGTTGTAAATGGGGGATTGACTGAGAATTTTAATATTCAAAAAGGGACAAGACAAGGATGTCCATTATCCCCATTGTTATTTGTTTTAACATTGGAAATTTTATTGACTCAGATTCGGGAATCGAAGTTAATTAAGGGTGTAAAGATAAGGAAGAATGAGTATAAATTGCGGGCATTTGCGGATGATTTGGTTTTAATTTTGGAACAGCCGAATCAGGCGATTGATGGTTTATTAGAACTTATAACACAGTATGGGAATGTTTCTGGTTTTAAAGTTAATAATTATAAGACTAAGATATTATCTAAGAATATGTCAGTTAAAGAAAGGGAAAGTTTGATTAAAGCCACAGGTTTTCAGATGGTAAAAAAGGTTAAATACTTGGGAGTATATCTAACTGCTTCAAATGGAAAATTGTACAAGAACAATTACGAACCACTATGGGCAAAAGTCCAAAAGGATTTAAGAGATTGGAAAAAATTGCAATTGTCATTGTTGGGGAGAATTTCAGCTGTAAAAATGAATGTTCTACCAAAGTTTCTTTTTTTGTTTCAGATGATACCTATTCTTAAAAAAGAGGCAAATTTGGAGGAATGGCAAAAGGGTATCAATAATTTTATATGGGCCGGGAAGAAACCAAGGGTTAAATTTAAGATATTACAGGATGCTCGAGAAAGAGGGGGACTTAAGGCACCTAATTTGAAATTATATTATGATGCAGCCGCCCTAACTTGGTTAAGTGATTGGCTTAATTTAACAAATATGGATATTCTTTTTTTGGAAGGTTGGGATTTAATATATGGTTGGCATGCATATTTAATTTTTAATAAGAAAGTTGATCGGACTTTTAAATCACATATTTTGAGGAATGCCTTACTTCGTGTTTGGAAGAAGTATTATTATAGATTAAATTATAAAATACCTATCTGGGGGATTCCCAGACATGCAATTGAGGGAACCTCTAAGGGGACAAATTTTGATAAAATTTCATATAAAGAATTGTTAATTTGTTCTGGTTCGAATTGGCATTTGAAATCCCTAGATGTATTAAGGCAGCAAAATATTCTACAGTCATGGTTTCAATATTTACAAATAATGGATAGATGGACTGTAGACAAGAAAGAGGGAATAACACTAGAAGATAGACAATTGGTTATTCAGATTAAAAACCAAGGTCCGGCTCATATAAAAAGAATATATAATGTTTTATTAGAGTTAGATTCGGAAACAGAATTGGTTAAAGATTGTATGATTAAATGGGCTCAGAATATACAGGAGCCGATCTCATTGGATTTATGGGAGATAATTTGGATAAGAAATGTTAAATTTACACAAGCTCAAAATTTGAGAGAAAATTTTTATAAAATGTTTTATAGATGGCATTTAGATCCTAAAAAATTATCTTGTATGTATTCCAACATACAGCCCAAATGTTGGAGATGTGGCAATAATGATGCGACATACTTTCATATTTGGTGGAATTGTAAAAAAGTAAAGGCTTTTTGGATTATGATTTGGTGGAACATTCAAAAGATTTTTAGAAAAAAGATAAAGTTTACTCCTCAACTATTTTTACTTGGTATTTTTGTTGACTTAAATGAAAAAGAAACTACTTTGATGTTGAATTTATTAACTGCAGCAAGGTTACTAGTAGGTTTATATTGGAAGAAAGATTCTTTGCCTACTTTAGAAGAATGGATATTTAAAGTATCTAGTTTTGCAGAAATGGCAAAAATTTCTGCTTATTTAAAGGATCATACACAAGAAAGATATATTACTGTATGGGGAAGGTGGATAGATTATATTCAGAAAAAGTATGGAATTAAAAAGTTTTATTTATTTTATGAATGAATATCAAATATTATAGAGAATTGTTTTATAGGTTATGGAGTTAAAGGTTAATTATGATATTTTTTTTCTTTCTCTCTTTTTTTTCTTTTTTCTTAATTATTATAATTTTCTTTTTTTTTTTTAACCCTGTATTCTGCTCTGGGAAGTGAAGGGAGAGGGGGTGGGGGTGGGAGGGAGGGTAAGGGGGGGGGTTTCTCTATTTTAAATTTTTATTTTATTTTTATAAACGATTGTGTTTTAAAAAATAAAAATTTTCAATACAAAAAATCCATTATATTTAAGTATTTAGTATATTTCCCTCTATAAATCATCCCAAACATTTTTGTATTTCTCATATCATAGGCTAAAAATTCTGTGTTGCTTAAGGAGCCTATCCCTCCTAAGCTAAGATTCATTTGTATTCAAAATTTTATTTCTTTAACCATATTCAAACAAGTGCTTAGTCTTTAAATATTTGAAATTTCCATTGTCCCATCATCGGAGTTCTGCCAGATATTAATTAAGAGATAATGCCTGATGATATTAATGCTGAGATCCCAGATGCCTTTTTGGCAATTGAAATTTAAGAGGATAGTGTACTATTGTCATTCAGTCAACAAAGACATTACCATGTCTAATCTAATTCACCAGGCCTCCTTTTACCTGATGCAAATTGCTGTTGCTTCTTTTATCTCCTCTGGTGAGAGAATATTTGTCAATCTGAAAAGCTTATGAAGATGGAGCACAATAATCCTTTATTTCCCCTTTCTGCAGGCTTGTCAGCCACCATACCTTCTAGGTCCTGCGTAATTATCTTATGAAACTGACTACCTGGAATCAATTCGCAGCGGCACCTGCCTATTGTATTTCCAATTTCTGAATTCCTTGGCATACATCTGCCACCGTTATTCCAGTATGATCTTGACTCTGACATCAACGCTGCACTGTGTAACGGCTTGTGTAGTATCATTTCTCTTAGGTACCCTCATTGTTCCTCTCAAATGTGCTTTCACAATAAGGTGCAAAAAAGAAAATAGTGAATGGGTGAAATTATTCATTGTGAGGCTTGCAATATGAGATGAAATATAACAGAAATATAAAATAGACCTAGAGCAAGGCATACAGTGATGGAAATGCAGAAGTTGCCCGTCTCAGATGTTATCCTGGGTAAAGTGAAAGTAGAGGTGTTTTTTTTCTTACACTCAACTCTGGATATATAAGAAACTTATAAAAAAATTCAGCTGTTTTGTTACTGAGAGTGAACAACTGGGCAGATGGTAGGAGGCAGGGAATTAGTCAAGAAAGGACCAGCTCTCCTCTTAAACAAAGTATCTCTGGTAATAGCAATGCACATGGAGAAAACAACAGGAAATGTTGTACTTCTCCTTACACTAGTCTGCTATCTTCCATGGAGTAGAAAATGCTATCACAGTTCCACAGCTGAATAAATTTCAGCTGTTGATCTGATTGCCTTTTGTTCATGTAACGGAAAGTGACACCATCTTGGTTTTTTCTATCTGTAAGGAAAAGGCTTGGGGACCTGCCCTGATTAAGGCCAGCAGAACTTTAGAAAGTGAGAGTTGGAAGAGACCTTGGAGATCGTCTCGTTCAACACCTTTCCAGAGTAATAATTCACTAATAAACACAGCATTCCCAAAAGATGGCTATATAGCCTGGATCAATATTTGCAGAGAATGAAAATCCACTGCTGTCCAAGGGAATCTGTTCCAATATTGAACAGTTCTTTCTAGTAGGAAATTTTTCATGATGTCTAATCAAAATGGACTTCGGACTTACAAATTATTGAATAAATTATACTGGAATCAGGTCAACATTTTATGTTCCTCTTAATCAAACAATTGTTGAAAGAAAAGTCTTCATCCTGATTCATCCAAGCCAGGGATAAACAACATGGTGTTGAAAGAAGGTTGCAGTTTATTGAAGAGCCAGACAGAAAGATGGTTCTGGCAGGAAAGAGGAAAGAAAAAAGGGGCTGAGCACATGTGAGGAGTAGGTTTTTATACCCTCTGAAGCCTTTTGTTTGGAGTAGTTTCCTGTTCCTGTTTTAGGCTTTGTATTTCCTATGTCACGTATTCCGACCTGAGTCTGGGTGTGGCTTTCTGGTATTGATGGTGATGGGTTAGTCCTATTATGTCCCAAAGGTCTTATACTGCTTCCCTGGTGCTGGGGCTAATGACTCTTAGAGTTTGGGTGAGATGTGCAGATTTTAGGTGTCTTTGTCTTCTTGATCTCCTAGCTGGGACCTTTCTGGTGGTTTACATCTGCATTTGTACAAAGCTGGCTTCTGCTTGGGACAGAGAGACTTGGGGGCAGGGTTGGTTTCTGCTTTTAAAATCCTTTTGAGGAAATATATTTTTCTGCCCTTTTAATATTTTCTTCTCTGGGGGGCTGACTTCCCACACTAGTTTTAAGTTTCAAAAGCATCCCTCCCCTTCCTTCTCTTGACAAACTCCATGCTCAAAACAGACTGAATTATCAGTGTCACACAAAGTGCCTCAAAACTCAGGTGGAAGGGGAAAAAGGGGTCATGGTAGAAATGATACTTTTTTAAATTGGTGTTAAATTTTGAGAGGTTGGTGTTTTTTCTTTTCTATTTCTTGATTCTGCTTAGTTTTTTTTAAAAGTGATTTATTAAGTGTCTTTAGTAATTCACCTTTTTTCAGATTTTTATTCTATGTTTTAAATCTTGTTAAAACAGCAAAATTAGAAGAAAAAAGAAGGTTAAGGAAATAAGGCTTTGAGTACTTAGTGCACTGCCAGAGACTGTTTTCCAAACTGCCTATGAGAAGAGCATAGCATTGCTTTGATCTTTTAATCCTCTCTCCTGGGAAGAAGCTCTGAATAAAATGTCCATTCTGAACTCAAACAAATACAGTAACTCATCTAATTATATGAAATGTGATAAATATTAATTTTGTTCTTTCAGAATTCAGGACTATAAGGGAAAATGACATTGATAGCATAATTTTAAACATGTCTTTTTATAAAATAAACCTTGGAAATTACCCTCTTTGAGTAAATATGTATAGGACAGAAACATACGTTGCCTTATTCAGCCAGGTTCCCCTCTTGTTCTTAGGGAGTTAATAAGTTAATGTTTTCTTTTAATTAGGTAAATCCAATGAGACAGGGAGGTCAGGGGAAACTGTAGCATAAAGCAGCAGCAAAGACAGTTTCAGGACTTGGTATGGAAATAAGTCTTTGAGTTTAGCAAAGGAAGGAATTCTACATCCCCCCCCCCCAAGAGCAACATTTTAGAATTGTTCTTCTCACAACATAGTTTTAGTTCCTTTTGGGACCCATATCTGTTCTAACTGGACTTATTTTCTCAGTGATAGAGTAGGAATTGGCTACCCACATAATTTCAAGTATCACCCTTTTTGTTTTACTTGAAAAGACATAAATCTGCCCTTCACAGCTAAGGTTTTGAGTGTCAAGGCAAAAGGGTACCTCGGAGCAATTACATAGCATTTCTCTACAATTTTTAAACATATAATCCTGGGGAAATCTGCAACTGTCTCAAGAACTTGTAAGATGATGCTATATTCAAACACTAATGTCTTGTTTATCCAGAACAAACACACTTAGATACTTTCCTGAACCAACTGGCTAGATAATCTTTAAGGTGCTGATGTGTCCTTTTTCTTTTTCCTTCAGGACCATCTCTGTTAAATAGTGGGAGAGCAGCAACATCCAATAATGGAAGAGATAATTGATAAAAAAGAGGAAATGAAAAATAAATGAAAAGCCAAGAAATGTTTTTTGAAGTTATGTTAAAAGAAAGAGAGAAGAGGAAGAAAAGGGGGGAAAAACCCATAACATAGTTAAGATGAGAAGCAGATAGGATACTCAATGTATAGAGTTTTTGCTCTCAGGTTGCAGCCTTCTGAACACAGACATGTATATTGTTATGTCCTGAGCCTGTGCAAGCAGGCTCGGGGCATTGCAGGCGGTCCCGGGGAGGCCACCCTTAACGTACAGTATAAGGATTTTGAAGGTTCACTAGATCTAATAGTAGTAGGGGGTGAACGAACGAGTCTCATAGGACTCGATTGGTTTGAGGCCTTGGGAATACACGTCACAGGCTCAATAGTCTGCAAACACTTGAGCTACAAGAAGTTTGCAAAGAATTTGCAGATGTTTTCAGCCCCCAGCTGGGCACATACAAAGGATCCCCTGTGTCACTAAAGCTAGACCCCACTGTCACTCCCATTAGAATTAAAGCAAGAAGGGTCCCTTTTGCTTTAAAAGGTAAAATTGACACTGAGCTGGACAAATTGATTCAGCAAGGAGTTCTAGAACTTGTTGACTCCAGTCCCTGGGAAACCCCCATTGTCACGCCTCTCAAGGTAAATGGGGACATTCGCATTTGTGCCGATTACAAATGCACTCTGAATAGAGCATTGCAGCAACATGCCTATCCTGTTCCTGTGGTCAGTCATATTCTGGCCTCCCTCAAGGGGGGGCGTGTTTTTGCAAAGCTTGACCTAGCTCAGGCGTATCAACAGCTGCCTATTGATGATGATGCTGCTGTAGCTCAGACCATTGTGACCCACAGAGGAGCATTCAAGGTGAAGAGGCTACATTTTGGAGTAAATGTCACTCCTGG
This sequence comes from Crotalus tigris, assembly GCF_016545835.1. Lineage (NCBI taxonomy): Eukaryota > Metazoa > Chordata > Lepidosauria > Squamata > Viperidae > Crotalus > Crotalus tigris. The sequence goes on from NW_024096690.1 coordinate 4,043,235, forward strand.
AATTTTCCAAAGTGTAATGGAAAACACACTATGGGGTATACCAGGGGTTTGCTCCTATTTTGACGATGTCTTAATTGCAGGAGACTCTACACACAATTTAGTTGAGAGATTAAGGGCTGTCCTGTTAAGGTTCAGGAAAACGGGCCTCAAGCTTAAGAAGGACAAATGTAAAATTGGAGTGCCTTCTACTGATTTTCTGGGATTCAAAATTGATGCTACTGGGATTCACCCTGCTGAATCCAAACTGAAGGCTATTATGCATGCTCCTAGGCCAAAGTCTAAGGCCGAACTACAGGCTTCTCTGGGCCTTCTGAATTTCTACAATTCCTTTCTTCCACAAGGCTAGTATAGCTGAGCCTCTTCACAGGCTATTGGACAAACAGGCAGTGTGGCAGTGGTCACAAAAGCATGAAGCAAGCTTCAATGAGGTCAAGGCCTTACTCACTTCTAACAGTGTACTTGCACATTTCAATGAATCCCTTCCTGTGTGCATCGCGTGTGATGCTTCTCCTTATGGGGTAGGAGCTGTATTAAGCCACCTCAGGTCAGATGGAACTCAGGTTCCTGTTGCATATTACTCCAGAACCTTGTCTTCTGCCGAGCGTAATTATGCTCAAATAGACAGGGAGGCTTTAGCTGTTGTTGCTGGAATTAAAAAATTCCATGATTTTTTGTATTGCAGGCATTTCACGGTCTTCACTGACCATAAGCCTTTGTTGGGACTGTTTACCACTCATAAGCAAACTCCCCAAATCATCTCCCCCAGAATGCTAAGATGGTCTATCTTTCTTTCTGCCTATGATTTCTCCCTATTTCACAAACCTGGGAAGGAAATGGGCCATGCTGATGGCCTCAGTAGGTTACCCCTGCCGGTAATAGAAGCTGACCATGCACCAGCTATCAATCTTCTCTCCATTCAGGCCTTGCCCGAGTCTCCTTTAAATGCCAGAGATGTAGCCGCTGAATCAGGCACAGATCACACACTTTCACGTGTCCTTTCTTGGGTTTTATCTGGATGGCCAGAGAGCTGTCCTGGTACTGAGTTTCAGAGTTTCTGGTCTAAAAGGAACGAGTTGTCCACCTTCCAGGGTTGTCTGCTTTGGGGAAGCAGAGTTGTCATTCCTACCTCAATGAGGACTAGGGTCTTAGGTTCCCTCCACGAGGGTCATCCTGGCATTGTACGCATGAAGGCGCTTGCGCGCAGCCATTTGTGGTGGCCTGGATTAGATAGGGACATTGAAGCTAAGGTGCACGCATGCCACCTTTGCCAATGCTCGCACCTCAAAATGCCCCAAGCTCCTTTACATAGATGGGAGGAAACACAGTCTCCATGGTCTAGGGTGCACATTGACTATGCTGGGCCCTTTCAGGGTCAATTCTTCTTGGTCCTAGTTGACAGCCATTCAAAATGGCTTGAGGTTGTACCTGTCTCTTCCACCACCACTGCAAAGACTATTCAAGTACTGAGGGGGATTTTTGCTGCACATGGGCTTCCAGACGTCCTCGTGTCTGACAACGGCCCTCAATTCACTTCTTCCGAATTCCAAGCTTTCTTACAGGCTAACATGATTTGTCATGCCACCTCTGCACCTTTCCACCCGTCCACCAACGGTATGGCTGAACGCATGGTTCGCATCACCAAGGACGCCTTGAAGAAAATTACCTACAGAGACTGGCATCACAGGTTGGCTGACTTCCTCCTTTCTTATCGCACTACACCATCCACTTCTACGGGGAGAAGCCCAGCTGAACTTCATTGGGGGCGCAAACTGACTACCAAGCTTGACCGGTTGCATCCGGACAGACTGACTTCTTCTTTCACACTCCCCAGGGCACCTAGACAACTACTTGTGGGTGCCCCGGTTTGGATTCGTAATTACGGGCCCGGTCATTCATGGGTCCCCGCTACTATATCCAGGGTCACAGGTCCTCTGTCTTACGAGGTGTCCCTGGACAACGGTCGTGTCCTGCGTCGACACATCGACCAGCTTTGCCCTAGATGGGACCTTCCCGCTGAGACTCCTGGGTCCTTTCCAGTGGGGGAGGGGGACCCCTTTGGGCAAAGGGAAGGGTATGGGCTGCTGCCCATCATTAATGAGGAAGCTACAGACAGCTTATCCCAAGATTCCGCGAGTGCTCCAAACAGGAATTCAAGGAGCTCAACTAGACATCAGGCATCAACGCCTACTCCAGCCAGGGAGTCACCCCGGGGGCATAATCACTACTCACTCGCATCACTCAGTACTCCAGTCAGGGAGGATACCCGGGAGCATCCCAACAAACCATACCCCACAAGAGAGCTGGCACACACTCCTTCTAGTTGGCCCGACACTACCCCTGTCCCTAGAAGGGGGCAAACATACAGGGAGGTGGTCGAGGAACCGAATCCTGACTACAACACCTCTGACTTCACTCAGGGAACAACTGAGTTTTGGGACGGCAGTGAAACCCCCACAAACCCAGGGACAGAACGGGAACCAGGGGACAGACAACCTCCTGACAGGTCTTGGACGGACCTAGGAGGTTCCACAGAATTGCCCAACAGTGACAGTCACTTAGAGGGGCCAGAGAGCCTGCAGCTAGGCAGGACAACCAGGTCAAACAAAGAAAGAAGCCCTGGCCTGACGAGCCCGGTGGGCAAGCAAGCAGGCCAGGCATTGGAGCACAGCCCTTGGGAACCACCAGGGTGTAATAGGGGGGACAGATATGCATCACCCCTCAGTCAAGGGGTATTTGGCAGGTACCCAGAGGTTAGGAGGTCACAGAGAGCCAGAAGATTCCCTAAGTATTTAGAGGATTTTGTAACTCTATTGGCAAAACAGAGTTAACAGAGAACATTCCTGTACACAGAGGAAATAGAACACTGAGACTGATGGGAACAAAAGAAATGCATAGCATGAGGTAGTATGGCGCTACTCTCGCAATGGGTTATGTGTTATTATGACATGATCAATAGTCTTAGCCCGGGGGGAAGGGGTGTTATGTCCTGAGCCTGTGCAACCAGGCTCGGGGCATTGCAGGCGGTCCCAGGCAGGTGCAAGCTGCCCGGGACCAGACAGGCTGTCGCCAGTACTTGTGCGCATGCGCAAGTGCTGGCGCGCCAAAAGTTGCAGATTGACCCGGGAATGGCCTATAAAAGAGGCCGGGAGTTTTGGGCGTTGTCGGCGTCTTGTAACCAGTATGCTGAACTGAAATAAAGAAGTTTCCTGAGAACTACAACTGCTTCTCGTGTCTTGCCATTTCGCGAAGGACGCAACATATATTATGGAAGTTTTTGCCACAAGTATGGTAATTCTAATTGGCCCATTATGGATTAATTCATTAGCTATCACATTAAGCTCTGTTTCCTGAGCCTGATGCTTGTAGGCCTTTCTTCTACCAAAATATAGGGTTGACCTTTCTGATGTACATAAAACTGAGCAGAAATTTCTCAGCAGATATTTTAATAGTAGTAGTAGTAGTAGTAGTAGTAGTAGTAGTAGTAGTAGAGTAATAACAATAACAATAATAATCAGCTTCTTGATCCCCTGAAGAAAATCAGGAGAAAAGAAAGCCATAATGCATAGTGTTTTGCTTTTTTTCTGAGCACCTTGAACACTTTTTTCTGTGTAGCAGTTATTATCTTCCTCACTCTTGTCCCTCATGCTCTATGTTGACATTTAGACTATTGTGAAGATGCAAAATAGGTTTAAATAGGATGAAGATGGAAGGGCAGGCTGCGAAGCAACAATAGCAGAAAGAAGTTTCCAGCAATAATCTTTAGGCTACACTTCCAAATAAACTTGGAATAAAGTTTTTGAATTGGATGTAGGATAAGAGAAATGTGTCTGCATCAAATAAAATGTACTACAACTACAAACATAACACACAACCCAATAAAGAATTCTGTAAACTTTCCAATTATTTCTGCTTTCCTTTTCTTTTATTTTGGATCTCTCTCTTCATTCCCTTTCCTTTTTCATAAAAAATATAGTATTTTTTTTCTCACTGAAGTCATGTTATACATAAAATTGTACAGTGGAAATGTGAAGAAGCTGAATTTAGGTGGGAAGATAATTTGTGAAAATTGGATGTCCAAAAAAGATTTCATGATAAAAATTTAGGTGAAGGCAGTGCTTTTTTTTCTAAAAAAAAAAAAAAGGTGCCGGAACTCACACACGTCATACAACCCGCCTTGCCTACCCTACAAGGTTCCATCCAAAAAAGCTGCTGGAACTCCGTTCTGGGTGTTCTATGAGAAAAAAAGCCCTGGGTGAAGGAATGGAAATAGATTCTAAAAGATACCTCTCACTGTTTTTGAACTGTTTAGCTTATCTGAATTTAAGAGAGTACTCACTGCAGCATTCATATCTATAATAAGCATGGTCAGAAGGTGTTTCAAGTGGTTGTGTCAAATTAATTCTATATTGATAGAGTAGAGGAGAGGAATTTATATAACTACTGAAACTCCTTGTTTGTTCCTTGAGCAATTGCTCCTACCAAATGGAAAATCTGTGCAACAAGACTTTTCAATTTTCCAGCCAATCAGCATGGCTGCTTTTAGACATTCTACTCTGCCCCAATGAATTTGCTTATGCAACTACTTGTGCTGAGAGAGCAAACACTACTTATGAGTACCCACAAATTGTAGAAACTTAGGCAAATTAAAGTTTTCTGAGAAACAAAATTTCAGCTGGGGACAAACTATAGGCCAAAGAACAGTTTTTCAGGAGCCTTAGATGGTCTGCTTCCTCTGTTTTAATAGAATATCAACAGAATAACAGTATTGAAAGTAACCTTGGTTGTCTTCTAATTCAATTCCTGCTCAATACCACTCTGGACAAATAGTTGTCCAATCTCTTCCTAACAGCTTTTTTTCTTAAAAAAAAAAAAAAAAAGTGCTAGAACTCACACATGTCATACAACCCCCCTTGCCTATCCTACAAGGTTCCATCCAAAAAAGGTGCCAGAACTCTGTTCTGGGTGTTCTATGAGAAAAAGAGCCCTGCTTCCTGAAAACCTGAAGGAGCAACCAAAATTTCTGGAGGTAAGCCATTTCAATGATTAATTTTTCTCACTGTCAGGTAATTTCTTCTTAGTTCTAGGTTGGCTCTGCCCTTGAAAGGTTTTCCACCCATTACTTCTTGTTCTGCCTTTGAGTGCTTTGGAAAATAGTTTACCCTCTCTTCTTTGTGATAACCTCTCAAATATTGGAAGACTGTCACCCCTGGTTCTTCTTTACACTAGACTAGACATACCTAGTTGCCACAACTGTTCATTATATGTTTAGCCATGTGTCTCCTAATAATCTGTTTCTGTTCTCTGCACTCTTTCTAGAGCCTCAATGTCTTTTTGAATTGTGACCAAAATTGGGTGCAGTCAGTGGTGGGATTCAAATACTGTATGTGAAGAACTGGTTCTCTGTGTGGATGCCACTTCTGGAAGTCCATTCTAGGCCTGGCAACAAAAAATTAGCTACCAGTTCTGCTGAAGTGGTGCAAACTGGCTGAATCCTATCACTGGGTGCAGTATTCCAAGTGTGGCCTTACCAAATCAGTATAAAATGGTACTAACACTTCATGTGATGTTGACACTATCCTTCCATTGATGTAGCCTAAGACTGCATTGCCTTTTTTGGCATTATTGTTGTTGTTGTTGTTGTTGTTGTTGTTATATTGCCTTGTTTTCTACCACCTTTCACTCCTGGTACATGTGCTATTCTTGCATTCGCAGACAAGGAATCTTGTGTAAACAAGGTTTTTAAAAGTACTGTTGATTTAACTGCTAAGTTTATAAAATAATCATAACACCTATACAAAGATTGAACACTGTTCTAAAAAGCAGTGTCAGTTGTCTCTTTGATCATATGTAAACTCTAAAGAATTTTTATAGATAATCTGTCTAACAATGACTATGCTTTAATCCTCTTTAATAAAAGCATTAATTTAATATTAGGCCTTGATTTAGTATTTTTTTCTAGATGGGGGAATAGGTTACACTTGTGGTGCACACCTGCTTCTTCCAGAAAACTGTGGATGAGAAACTTGTTATTTCTTAAAAGTGCATCTCTTTGACTAGATAATTATATATTCAATCTGTTTAATGCTCTAAAACATAGGAATTATATCAGAGTGTAACAAGTCTGGGAAAATATTCTGTCTTGCTTTTAAGAATTTCTCCAGCCTACTGATGCCTTTCCCTGTTTGGAGTAAGCTGTCATGCATAGAATATGTTTGGTCTTACTGTATGCATGCCTACATCTAAAGCCACATTCTCCTTTCCAAATACACACTTTAATTTGCAGTTTACTCATGTACGTATGTATTTATTTGCTAGTAAGTAACTGAGTTGCACAATTCAACATTTGAGTTTAAAATGACTAAACCTTTGCTTAAAATTCAGAGCATCATTGCGTTTGCAATGATTGAAAAAAAGCTGAAGGTCTTGAAACAAAGCCATGTGCTCATTGTTAAGTAGTATGAACAATAATAAAACAGAACTTTACTTTAGCCTTTTATGAAAAATATCTGCAGAACAGTTTCCAAAAGGGTGGGGAATGTTACAAGTGGCTATAGGCTTAAAGGGTTATTTACATACTGAAGAAACATTGATTAAGATAAAAGAGAGGTCACTGTTTTGACGTTTTAGATGGGGAAACCTCAAAACCAATCTAAACTATTTGAATCCTTTCTAAATGGTTTGGAAAAATCCCAACTCAAAGATCCTAAAACCAATATATGATTCACTATCTCCATGTTAATAAGATACATTTGGTCAAATGATACATGATTTCAGAGCTTTACAATTCAGGGGTATGTGCAGGAAATTTAAAAAAATACTAAAATCTTCCCCCATCCCCCAAACTTTGATATTTTTGGAAGAATAGAAATTTGGTATCAAAATTTCAGAGTTATTGCTTTTGATGGACTCTAGATATTATATTTGATTTAAAAATGTGAAGTAAACAGAAAAAGTGATTTTTAGGGGATTTTCCATTAAAATTGGAATTACGATTGGTCTTCCTATTTAGAACTTTCTATATTTCATCAGATGAGGACATATGTCGCTCAAGCATGAACTGTGGAGTCTTTGTGATATCAGAGCTTTGTTGTTTGCTTGCAGATGTTTCATTACTGAACTACTGTGTTTCCCTGAAAATAAGACCAGGTCTTATATTAATTTTTGCTCCAAACGACGCATTAGGGCTTATTTTCTGGTTAGGGCTTATTTTCTGGGAAATACGGTATTAAATGCATCCATCTAACTGATGATCTTAACTGGGGCTTATTTGGGGGGTGGGGCTTATATTACAAGCGTCCTGAAAAATCATGCTAGGGCTTATTTTCTGGTTAGGTCTTATTTTGGGGAAAACACGGTAGGTATCAGTGTAGGGTTTGTTCCCTGTTTAGAAAGAGTAGTTTGCCTTGCAGTTACTTTATTAAGCAAAACTATATGCTTTTAGTGATTAATATATAGGTGAATGGTGTTGTTGTGGTTGGTCTAATTTGGCTTTGCTCTCATACACCAACCTGCCTTGCTTCATTCATATTGTCAAGACACATTTGATTAGGAAAGGATGACAGAAAACTAAAAAAATGGGCAAAATATTAGTACTTTTATAGCTGTGTATGTGACAAGGATGGTGTTGTGGTCTGTTTGATCTCAAGATACATCTCTGATGCCTCCTCTTTTTGTTTACCACTGAGAAAGGATGACTCTGCAAGATAAAGTTATAGAATCCTATAATTACTTTAGAACACTTTTCTCTTCTGTTTCTTTACTGCAGGACAACCATAAATGTTTCAATAGGAAACATCTGTATATTTTTATGTATATGTTTTCAGAGAGAACATGAGAAAGCTGTTGAGTTTTTTTCCTGGCAGTTTTTGATCTGCTTTAAATTGCCCCTCTCCCAGTTGCTTTTTAATCAAACCTAAACAATAGTTTTTCTGAACAGAAAAGGGTTACTAAGCAAGCTTCTCATTGTGCTTGGGACCACACTACTCTTTGAGTTCCATAGAGGAATGAAAATGGATCTTCTGAAATATCCATTGCAATTGGGAACCCTGGGAATTCCTGATTTCTCCTGAAAGAAGGGGAACTGAAACACACATTACCGTACCAAGATATCTAAGCATCAAAAAGTTCCCTAAGGTTAAGGCCACTGAGTTCTACCACCTGAAGTTTTGTGGGGCAAATACATAATAATTAGGGCCAGTTATGGATTTGATCTGTTCATAAAAGTTTTATTTCACAATTTAACATGTGGGTATAGTGAACTTCTCTATTCTTTCCATTTCTCTTGAACTTTCAACTCTGTTGTAGACATTATAGTGGGATTATTATATTTATCATCCAAGGCAATTCTGCAAAAATTTCACATATTCATGCAAAAGATTGTGTATGGAAATGATATGTGTAGCAATTTTATCCATCACCATCACTATCAATTATGGTTTTGTATTTATTATTTTTGCATTTGACTTGTCACAAGTTTGATTTTCTTTCTCCCCTTTTTCCTCCTTTCTCTCCTTTACTAGAGGTAGAAAATTTGTGGCTTGGAAATGTTTCTTGCCATCTTCCAGCTTCATTTTGAACAGTGAAAACACCAGATGCTTCTGTTTGTTGTCTGAACAGATTGTCCTAGGAGGGCTTGAAAAATAGATGTTTAGATTAAATGCAATTCCCTGACAATAATCTAAGCATATTAAGTGGAAAATATGCATTTGTTGGCTTTAGAGATGAGGTCTGCATACTGTTGAAGTCTTTCATATTAACCCACTGATATAATTGTTGTCTTTGTCATTCTAAAGAAGGGGGACAGTTGCAAGATGAAGAACACTAGCAGTATCTCAACGTTGAAATTGAGAAAGATTTGGGTCCAGCCTATATTTGCACACCATTCTATTATGTAGAGAACATGACATCCAAGCTCTTCAGTCACAATGCATTCACTTATTTCAATATAGTTTCTTTAATTAATTATTCATCTTTGCAGTATAATTGTTTCTGACAATTAACAGTGTTAAAATAAGGATGAGGAAAAACCAAGTTATTGAACAATTCTATGCCCTTTTCCTGATTCAAATATTAGTGCAGGAAATTTGAAATATAGCAATCCAACTTATAGGTCTGCCCTCATCGTTTTTCATCATTTCTCATTTAGATTTCTGTTTCTTTTTCAGAATCTAGGCATTGAAATTGTAACATAGTAACTAGAGAATGCATGTTTCAGTGGATTTTGCTATCCAATATAAAAAATTATATCTAAGGAAATAGGGAATAACACATTTTACATAATCTAAATGCCAAATGTCCTCTACTAGCCATAATGTAGCAAATATATACTATTATTACTCTCTTAGAATGTGATGAGAACAGAAAAGTAATTAAATTGGCTCATTAGGCTGATTTTATTTGATAGCTGAGATTTCAATGCAAACATTTGTACAACAGTTTTCATTAAAAAAGTGGTCCTTTGTTAATTCATTTGGTATTCATTTTCATACCATAAATCCTAGAGGATTCATTTTTGGGGATCACGTGTCATATGCTCTTTCCCTGGATGCAGTGTTGTGAGGAAATATTGATTACTGGACCCTATAAATTGATACATTTCCTTTGATTACCTGCCTGTTTTTCAAAGCTGCCACTATAAAATTCTCTCTGTAATATAATACAACTGCACATCAAAGTCTGTGGTATCAACACTTTAGCGGCAAATTCAAATTCAGATAAAATCCACTTGATATATTAAAATATTCTGTTACTATAACAATAAAAATGTAAATGCTTCCATATTAGATGTACACTGTCTAGCACAGACATAGGGTAAGAAACCCCAAATAAAAACAAACTTGAATTAAGTTCATCATGATTAATTTTTAGCAAGAGCTTGTACAATTATTCATAGGTACTCCTTCAACAGTATATTTCATGTGTAATGTTTGAACACTAAACAATTCTTGTATTAGCCTTTCATAGTCTAGTGATATTGTCTCAGAATTTTACACTATTAGAAGACAATGGATTGGGGAAAGTAGATTTTTTTGGTGAACTGTATTATTCAAGTGCATTGAAAAGAAAACTCATGAAATTTGGTAATGGTGTATATTGTAATTTTGCAAACTGGCTAAATTACATATTAATTAATCAATTTATATTAATTAATTACATTTTTAAATTATCCCATTTGTGAGGGATCAAAATATACAGGCGCATAGGCAATCTGAATTCAAAGTTTGCATTTAGGTCTGTCCCTATCGCACTTTTTTGGCAGCCTGAGACTTTCTTTAGAGATCATCCAAAATTATATGTTTGGTTTCTTATTACATTGCAGTGGGAAACATAAGATAATGATGTGTAAATTCTTAAGTAAGCATAATCAAAAAACAAAACACATATTAAACAGAAAGAAAAATTAGGAAGTTCTGTCCCTCCCTTTTAGATCAGGGCTTTTCAATCTTTTCACCCATTGTACCACTTTTAGGATATGGCAACATCCGAGTACCACCAGTTGCCTAGCAAGGTGTCAAAAACTTGACCAAAAAAAAAAAAGGAAAAAAGTGATAAAGTATAGGTAGTCCTCGACTTACAACAGTTCACTTAGTGACTGTTCAAAGTTACAATGGCACTGAAAAAAGTGCCCCCCAAGCCACAGCCAAGCAAGACACCTGCCTGCCCACCCAGCAGCGCTCTTCCTCCTGTCCAAAGTTTTCATTGTTGTGAGCATTTCTGTTGAGGATTGGCAGCAGGCGTGTAGTGGGGAGTGTTTGGTTTTTATTCCCCCACTGTGACCGTCATAAATATGGATCAGTTGCCAAGCATAAAAATGTAAATCACAAGACCCTGGAGATGCTGCAACATTCCATCTGATCAATGCTTCTTCTGGGCTCAGCAGAAGCGCCAGGATTAGTGCTGAGCTCCAGCTGGATCCTGATGCTGATCCTGGCGCTTCCACTGAGCCCTGATAGTCCCAAAGAAGCACTGATCCTGGCGCTTCCACTGAGCCCTGACAGCCTTGCAGCTCCAGCCACCTCTCATTTAGGCTTGTGTGGTATTGCCACCAGTTCAGCTCACTCCTCCCCCCCCGCTACCACTTTTCTAGGATGGTCACGTACCACCTTCCAGGTGCCAATGTACCACAGGTGGTACCCATACCATTGGTTGAAAAGCCCTGTTTTAGATAACATGCTCCATCTGCTTTGAATCATTACCATTCCCACCAAAAATACCGGTGGAGTTTCCAGCTACCAGTATACAGGAGACCATATAACCAAAGTTTTAACCAGCTTAAGCCACTATGGGAAAAGTGAAATTCAAATCCTTAAGAAATTAAATGTACTACGTTTGGGGTAGTAAACTTCTGAAAGCAAATGCATATTTTTGTTGTACACACATATATTAGAATTTATATTGAATTTATATTTACGGGTTAGTATTCAGTTTGAGAAATAGTCTGTTTACAAAAAGAAAATGGACCTTGTTCCACCATGTCATTAATTGTTTTTATTTAAGCATACACACTGGAAATGGAGATTTGTTGGTCTTTTAAAGATTCACTCATATTTACTTCATTTGATTTATAGCCATCCTCCTCACTTTTAGAGTCAATTTTATGTGACTCTAGGTAACAAATTAAAATACAAAATACATAATATAAAACAAAAATAAACACACACAGCAGCTGGGCATGATCTAATCCATCATCCATACTGCCAGGGAAAAAGTTCCCAGATTCTAATACAAAGTCCTATAAAGCCTTAGGAAAGATCAATAGAGATGAGGCCAATGTAATTTCAGGGAGAATCATGAATAACATGAACAACCAAGGAGGGCCTCTTGACAAGAAAGGACTAGGAGATGGATCCTGGCACTTTCGCTGAGCCCTGACAGCCCTGCAGCTCCAGCCACCTCTCACTCAGGCTTGTGTGGTATTGCTATCAGTTCAGCTCACTCCCCCTAGCTACCACTTTTCTAGGATAGTCACGTATTACCTGCCAGGTGCCAATGTACCATAGGTGGTATCAGTACCACTGGTTGAAAAGCCCTGCTCTAAGAAAGGCATCCTCTCCTCCAACCATCTGCAACGTTTTAAAATCACCAACTAGCAAACAACGTCAGCATCATATGGGGAGAGAGAATGTTTAAATTTATCAATAAGTAAATAATAATAATGGTGTTTGTTCAAAGGAAATATGATTTTGGAAACTTCCCAAAGTCTTTTGCATTTGAACAAACAACAAAGGCAGCATGTAATGCAAAATCTTTTGCATTTTTAAAAAGAGTAAGTTTTGTCAATGTTTGACAAAAAAAAAAGACAATAGATGGGAGCATGTGGCTATATAGTTTAAATTAAATCTGAAAATATATTACTCTTCCTGAATCATCTTTAAGCTCTGAAACATGTAAAAACTTCAGGAATGCACAATGCTAGCTTGATGATGTCCCATACACTTTTTAGGCCATGTCTGAAAGAGGTAACATACAGACATGTTCCTAGATAGACTCTGATCTGATCCACAGATTTTATAGATTTTCTTCTATATATTTTGCCCTGTGTGAGATTATTTTTATCCCACTTTTTTGAGAACAGTTGCACAAAATATTGTGCATATTTCTTTTCTTTTGCCAAAATTTGCAAAGTGCCTTGCAAATACGACTTGTTTCTATATTATCTTAAACCATTTTTTTTTTCAAAAAGAGTCAAATATGAAAAAGAAGACATAGAAGTTAAATTTTGGCTAAAATGTCCCTCACATACTCAGCGTGGTAGATTCTATATTGTTTCCTTTGTACCAATAAAATTCAGTTCTGCATTTTGTTACAAAATAGTGAAATAATGAGATCTTACTACCTACTGGGAGAAGGTAATAGATTTTGCTCTAGGCCACTTCTCACTCCCTTGTGCCCTCTCAGAAGCATTTGAGATTAAGCTCAGTTTTGCATAGTTTAAATGGATTACAAGAGAAGGGTAATGAAAGCTCTAAAAATGAATATTTATAGTTATCCATTTTATTGTATTCATTTTTCCCCTTATTTATATGCGCCATCTGCTAACAAGCCTGCTTAGGCTAAATTAACTTTTAGTTCACAGTTGGGTCCTGCCAAACCACGAGTCTAGCCTATGTGCAAAGTATCCCTAAAGGGCTGGATTGTCACAATTCTTTTGTCTGTGGCTGCTCTCAGGCCTCATGACTGCCAAACCTTTTAGCACACTCTTTCATAAAGCCACTCATTAAGATAGACTTCAGACAGTCCCAACTACCTGAACATTTGAGCCAATCAACATTCACTCACCTTGCTTCCTGCTTATCATGCCACTCATTCAAGAGACACCAAATTACTACTACAGGCAAGCAAAGTGTCAAGCCTTCCCTTCCCCACTGACCAGCTCACAGCCCCTGAATTGGTCCCCATGAGTCTATATATATTATCTGAAATCATTTTAGGGAGCACGTATAACAGGGTAGAACTTCTCTCCATGGTGGAACGTCAATATTTCTGCTGTTTTACCTGTTGGCTACTTTTATATGCTAGCATAACAATATTCATCTGATTCAGCCCTAATTGGGAGCCGGATGAGCTATGAGGCAGAAGAACAATGGTAGAGTTTGTCTGCTGGGAAAGTAGATACCCTTTAGCTTTTATACTCTGAAGCTTCCTGGAGAAGGTCCAGATAATATTTTTGATTTTTGTGTGTGTGATGGATTAGGAGGGGTGGTTGGGAGTGATTTCAGCCTGAAAATGTGTTTCTTGTGGTGATTTATGGCATGCACTTACCCCTAGAGAAATCCCAAATCTCCACAAAATTTGGTCACTTTTTTCTTATTGTAGGAGAAAAGCCGCCTTATGAACTTTTCAAACTTTTCATATACAATTGGTCCAAAGTTTCACCCCATCCATCTGAATGTCATGTCATATTAAAGCCCACAATGCACACAAAAGGGACAAAAGCAAAAAACAAAAAAGGCAGAAAGAGGTAGCTCTGATTGGCTGTGTGCTGACATCATCAAGAAACCCAATTCAATCTTTAGAAAACATCATGGGCTAAATTATTTTATCAGAAAGACACATCCTTTAGATGCAATTAGAGAATTAGACTGTATCATTTTTTGATACAGTCAGGCCTTTTAGTTCACCTGTTTCACACACTCCAAAAAACAGCATGCTCTATTTTTAAACATATACAGTGCTAACAATAGAGTATGCTTAATTAGCCAGTGCTATTCGTGCAAGGACTCGTGGAAAAACATGTGGCTTGAGAGATAATGTGGTGAAAGAACCCTGAGGCTGTTGGCCTGAGCCATTGTGTACTTATTTGTCTATGAGAAGTTTCATTTCTATGATTAGTGTGGAAAGCTGAAACTTAACCACCAGGGGAGGGAAAAATAAATTCACCTAGCAAATGCAGTTTTAAAAGATTGGGAATAAAAGAATGTTGAAGTACTGATATTGGCAACCAAAGCTGGCAAAGGAAATGTTCTGGTTTGCTATGACTCATCTGGGAAATTCAAGGAAATGATTCACTGAAAACAGCTGGGTTTTAAAACAATAACTTAAAAATTCTACTGTTTGTCATATTCCAGTAAAAGCACAGTAAAAGCAGTTAGCATAGTGCATTAGTTATTGCATATTTGCTGGTATTTAACATTTAAATTTGTTTGCATTTTACTTAGGGTTAAATTCTCTCTCTCCCCCCACCCTGCCTCCCCTTTCTCTCACTGATGGGAAGGACAAGTGGATCAGTTTGCCAAGAAATACAGGCCACTGAACATTCAATATTAATAGCTCATCCTAGTTGTCTTCTGTTTCTTCTGTTACCAAATGCAAATAAAGAGGACTGCAGAAAACTGCTTCTGTTTCCCCCTCCCCCAAGTTGTTTGATTAATATGGGTAATCTGATAATGGGTGATAGAGTGGAAAAAATGTTATCCTATGTAATATTTGATTGTACAGGTGTTTGATTCTTCAAAGCAGAAGGTATACCAGAAGGGGTTGAAGAATGCTTTTTTGTTTCAGATGATATATTAAGCTAGTGTCCAAAAAGAGAATAGGACCAGGCCAAGGAAGTGGTGGGTTAATATCCAAATTTAATTTAATTTAATTTAATTTAAAATTTAGATAAGATGGCATACTTATTCATAAGGAAAGAATGGGTAGGAACAATTTCTCTTTCTTATTTTTTTCTTATTTTAATGACATGGCCATCCATGTCAATATTTAATCCTTCAGAAACAAACGACGGGAGCTAAACAAGCCCTAGCAATTATTGATCAAGTATAAGAATGGGGAACCTATAACTCTAGTGAAGCCCCACAGCCCCTACCCAAGGATGCCCACTGCTAAGGTGGCAGCAGCAGTCCACCAATAGCATAATTCTATACTCATGTATGTACATGTAGGAATTAATTTCCTCTGAGTTCTATAGCTTTGCCTGCCACCAAATAAAGTTTTCAAATGCTGTCACAGACTTTTTAAGTGAAACAGGATGAACCACTAGAACATAACTCAAACTGGTATATCACTCCCAGAAGTGAATATGTTACATCCTATAGATTTAAGGAAAGTTGCATGGCCAAGAAAAATCCACTGCTTATTTGGACTTGCCAAGATTACTTCTTATTTGCAGACAAATAAGATGTAATAAGCAAACATTCTATTATAAAAACTACAAACATCCCATTAGAAAAACTACTGAAAAAACAGTCTCCTCTGGTAAGAGCATTGTTTCAATTTCCTATTTGTTTTATATCTCTTCTTGACAGGAAATTCTGGAACTGAGAACTTTGTACCACATATTAATTAATTTTCTTGCTTTAACTTGTCAGCTTGATTTTCTGAATGTTGGTGTTGGAATGTGTACCTCTGATAAACTACTTTTAAAATATAAAATAGGAAAGCAAAAAAAGTTAGTTAGTGTGCTTCAACATTTTATTTAAAAAACATTTTCTCCATGAAAAGAACTGTTCCTGTCCAATAGTTTAGCATGTTGTAAAGATGTTTTTTTAATTAACTTCCTTTGATTCCGTTTTTTTTTAAAAAAACTCAGCTTTTACATATTTTCTTCCCACTCATGTATACTCTATTATTCATACTTGTATAGTTACTATCCAGACATCCATTATGTACATTTGGGGTGGGTATTTCAGTTAACATCTTTTTTCTGTTTTATATTATGATTTGAAATATCAAGAGTTAAAATTCAGGAGTTTGTTGTTTAAAATAGTTATACATTTTAAGGATGTCAAAATGTGAATAAACTTCTTGAGAATAAACTCCCATAACTTTGCTTCAACGGTTTCTATTTAACTACTCAGTAACAGAGTTGGTATTTTCTGGTATGGTTTTTTTTGCTAAGAATCTGTTTTTATAAAAATATGCCATGTAAAACCAAACTTATTAGTAGATGTAAATCTCTTAGGTGATCTCATTGGTGCCCAAGAGAAGCACTTAGTTCATTGAATAGAATAGAATAGAATAGAATAGAATAGAATAGAATAGAATAGAAAGGACTTTGTAGGCTCAAGCAGGAGAACGTATACCATCCCAGACAAGTGACTATCTGACTCTTCTTAAAAATCTCCAGTGATAGAGAACCCACGATTTCTGGACGCAAGCTGTTCCACTGGTTAATTGTCCTCACTGTCAGGAAATTTCTCCTTAATTCCAGGTTGCTTCTCTCTTTGATCTGTTTCCAACCATTGTTTCTTGTCCTGCCCTCTAGTGCTTTAGAGAATAACATAACACCTCTTCTTTGTGGCAGCCTCTCAAATACTGGGATACTGCTATCATGTCTCCCCTATTTCTTTTCTTTAGATTAGCCAAACCCAAGTGCTGCAGCCGTTCTTTGTATGTTTTAGTTTCCAGGCCTTTGATCAGTTAGTTGCTCTTCTCTGAATTTTTTCCAAACTCTCAACGTCTTTTTATGATATGGTGACCAAAATTGGCTGAAGTATTCCAGGTGTTGTCTTACTCAGGTTTTATAAAGCAGTACTAATACTTCATGTGATTTTCATTCTATGCCTCTGTTTGTACAACCCAAGATTGTATTAGTTTTTTTGGCTGCTACCTCATAGTCAAGTGATTGTCCACTAGGACTCCAAAGTCCCACTCACAGTTGCTGTTTCTAAGCCAGATCTCACCTAATCTGTACTTGTACCTTTGATTTTTCCTGAGTAAAGGTAAAACTTTGCCTTTCTCCACATTGAAACTCATTTTGTTGTATAGGGCCCATTGTTCAAGTTTGCCAAGATCTTGTCTTCTGGGGTGTTGGATACTCCTGCCAGTTTAGTTTCATCTGCAAATTTGATGGAGATATTGAAGAGTACTGGGCCTAAGACGGAACCTTGTGGTACCCCACTGCTTACTTCTCTCTGTATGGATGTAGTTCCATTGAGGACTACTCTTGAATACATTTTGCCAGCCAGCTATAGATCCATCTGGTGGTGATGTTGTCTATTCCACCTTTTTCTAGCTTACCAAGGAGTAGGTTGTGGTCTGCTTTATCAAATGTCTTACTGAAATCTAAGTATACTAGATTCACAGCCTTTTGCTGGTCTACTAGCTTAGTCACTTTATCAAAGAATGAAATAAGAGTGATTTGGCATAATCTGTTTTTAACAAAAGCGTGCTGGTGCAATGGTGCAATAGTTCTGAGATAACATCTGCCAGCTCCTTCAGAATTCTGGGATGCAATCTGTTGGGTTCTTGGCAATTTATATTTTTCAAGATCAGATACGTGTTCTCTTACCATTTTCTAACTTATTCTAATTTTTGTTTCTAGTTTGTCTTTAGCTGTGGTTTTTTGGTATGTTGGGCTGTAGTTTCTTTTTGTGTGAAGACTGATGCAAAGAATGAGTTGAGCAGCTCTGCTTTTTCCCTGTTGCCAGCTATTTCCTTGCCATCCTGTCTTTGGTGGACCTACAGTTTCCTTAACTTTGTTCTTGTTGTTAATATTTTGGAAGAAACTTTTTTTTTATTATCCTTGATTTCTGTTGCAAGTCTTTGTTCGTTCTGAGCCTTTGCTTTCCTGACTTCATCTTTGCATGCTCTGGCTGTCTGCTGATAATCAGCCTTTGTTATGTGCCCCTCTTTTCATTTTTTGTATTTGTTCTTTTTGTCTTTCAGTTTGTCAAAGAGATCTTTGTGCAGCCATGCTGGTTTCTTCTTGAATTTCTTGTTTTTCTTTTTCAGTGGTATTGTGCTGGTTTGGGCTTTTATGATTGCATTTTTCAGTTTCCCATGCTTCTTGGGTTGTTTTCCCCTTTAGGATTTTCATCCATGGGGTCTTTCCTAGATTCTCTCTGAGTTTGTTAAAGTCAGCTCTTTGGAAGTTTAAGACACTGGCTTTTTGGAAAGAAATCAAGGGTAAAGTTTAAGATTTTACAAGATGCTCGAGAAAGAGGTGGACTCAAAGCACCTAATTTGAAATTATATTATGATGCGGCACTTTAACTTTTGTAAGTGATTGGCTTAATTTAACAAATAAAAATATTCTTGTTCTTGAAGGGGATTTATTATATGGTTGGCATGCATACTTAATTTTTGATAAGAAATGCTCTATTTCGAGTTTGGAAGAAATATTATAAGTTAAATTATAAAATACCTATTTGGGGGATTCCTGGACAAGCAATTCAGGGGGTTTCTAAGGGGGTGAATTTTGATAACATTTCGTATAAAGAGTTACTTATTTGGTCGGGTACTGATTGGCAACTAAAGTCTTCAGATGTGTTAAGGCAAGAAAATATTTTACAATCGTGGTTTCAATATTTGCAAATAGTGCAGAGGTGGACTTTAGATAAGAAAGTGGGAATTACTTTAGTTGATGAAAATTTGGTAATTCAGATTAAGGATCAGAAACATGCCCATATTAAAAGAATTTACAATGAGTTAATAAAATTGGATTCGGAAACAGAGTTAGTAAAAGATTGTATGATTAAATAGGCCCAGAATATTCAGGAACTGATTTCATTGGACTTATGGGAGGTAATTTGGATTAGAAATGTTAAATTTACGCAGGCTCAACATTTGAGGGAAAATTTTTATAAAATGTTTTATAGATGGCATTTGGATTCTAAAAAGTTGTCTTGTATGTACCCGAACCTGCAACCTAAATGTTGGAGATGCGGTTGCTTGGATGCAACCTATTTTCATGTTTGGTGGACTTGTAAAAATATTAAAGCCTTCTGGATTATGATTTGGTGGAACATTCAAAAGGTTTTTAAAAGGAAGATTAAGTTTACTCTCCAGTTGACTTCCGGTGGTCAAAGCGGTGGAGATGGCGGCTACTTTGTAGCCGTCCTCCTGAGAAGGTGTCAGATCCGCGGAGCACAGCGTTTATCAGCTGGCCCGCGGCTCGCAATCCCCTTCCCGGGCGAAGGGAAGGGGTAGAGATCGCATGAATAGAGGTAGAACCTCTTAACTCTCCCTGGATTTTTATTTTTAGGGGGGTAGAAAGAGGGTTCCCTCGGAGTTCATTGCCTTCTCCGCCTCTCAGCTGTCTTTGTTTCTTCGGAAACAAAGCGAGACGCCGCTACCATCTCCGTACTTAAAGAAACCGTGAGTAATCTTAAACCGGACAGAACTGTTTAAAGGATTTTATTTATAGTTTAGCTTTATTTTATTTTTTTTAGTTTATTTAGTTTATTTAGTATCTGCTGATTTTTTTTTATTTTTTTGAGCTTTCTCTTTTTTTTTTGGGCGGAAAAGTGAGAGTGAAAGTAAAATGGCGTTTTGAAAGTTTTTTTTTCCTTTAAAAGACGGATCGGCTGAATTGTTGTTTAATATTGCTTTTTTTTTACTTTTTTTACTTTTTTATTCTTGGGGACTTTTAGATTGATCTTATCTTATTCTATTTTATCTTATTTTTAATTTTTTTTTGGATTACTTATTTTTATTGGTATTTTTAAGAAGAAAGGAAGATAAATTAAAATGGCTTCAAAACGACAACCAGCTACTGCAGCTTCTAAAGTAACTTCTTCTCCTGCTACTTCTACTGTGCAACAACAACTTAAAATAATACCCTCAGTGCAGCAACCTAAATCTACTCCACCTTCACCTCCCCCATCTGGCACATCAGCACAAGACATTAAAGAAATAATGGTAAGTGCTGTCTCACAGTTTAGGGAGGAAATGAAACAACTTTTGGATCAGAATAAATCTGAAACTAAGGAGGAAATGAAGAAAGAGATGAAGGAGCTTTTAGAACAGAATAATGCTATTTTGAGGGATGATATACTTCTAGCTCTATCTGGAATGGCCTCAGTGGTTGTGAAGCTGGACTCCAGAGTAGAGGAAATTGAAGAAACAGTTGAACTTTTGGATTATAAATTTCAAGATATGGAGAAAAAAGTGGAGACTTCACAAGATGATATTCTTATGTTCCAGTATAGACAGATGGAATATGCTTTGAGAATAAGGGGTCTGAAAGAAGATAAAACTCAAGATTTGATGGAAATGGTGATTAATGACTTGGCTGTTATTTTGAATATTGATAAAGAAGAGTTACGTGGGGATGTGGAAAGAATTTATAGAGTTAATTCTTGGATTGCAAAACAGAGGAATTTGCCTAGAGATGTGGTGATATATTTTGCTAAGAAGTCTTTGCGAAATCAGATTCTACAAACTTTTTATAATAAAAGATTTCAGATTGCTGCCCAAGATATTATTATTTTAAAGGAAATTCCACCTAAAATTTTAAGAAGCAGAAAAGATTTTGCTTTTTTAGTAAATGAACTTAAAGCAAGACAAATGCCATTTAGATGGGAGATTCCGATGGGCATTGTTTTGAGCCATGCGGGGACACGTTATAGACTTAATACAGTTGCTAAAGCTAAGGAATTTTATAAAACGGTCCTGGGAGCAGGCTCTCCTTTGCCCATGATGCATAAAGTCTTGAGTGACAAAGAGATGGAACAGAAATCTGAAGGTACAGGGATGATGACTGCTGGACAGGTGGTATGGATGTCTCAACCAGAGGTTAAAGAACAGAGAATGACCCGTGCAGCACATAAACGTAAAGAAAAAGAACAACAGAAAAAAGAAAAAGAAAAAGAAATTGAAGAATCTACTCAGCAAATTGCTTCAGTGCCGGTGGGAGGAGCAAGACCCAAAAGCTCTGCTACATATTCATCAGCAGCAGAATTTGAGCGGATCTTCTCCAGGCTGAAGGCCAAGGGAGATGGCAAAGCTCCTGTCCTGGAATGTTAATGGATTAAACATTCCTCAAAAGAGAAAAAAAATTTACCACTATTTGAAACAACACAACAATGATATTATTTGCTTGCAAGAAACTCATATTACAGCTAAAGATCAAAAATATTTAAATAATCCTCGCTTGGGATCTCATTTTGTATCTCCCGCCCCTGGGAAGAAAGGGGGTGTGGTAATCTATGTTAAACAGAATTTATCTGCTACCTTGTTAGAATCAGATCCTTACGGAAGATATGTTATGCTTGAACTTGGTTTATATGGCAAGAAAATTCTTATTGTGGGGTTGTATGCACCAAACCAGCAACAGGAGCAATTTTATAGGTTACTACATCAGAAAATAACTTTGTTGGACTATAGATCTGTGATTTTAATGGGAGACTGGAATGGTGTCTTAGATATACAAATGGACAAAAAAGGCTCTTCTACCTTTTTTAAACAGGCTAAATTACCTAAAGCCTTTTTTGACATGAAAGAAGATTGGGAATTGAGAGACTATTGGCGTGAACGTAATCAAGAAGAAAAGGATTTTACGTTTTTCTCAGATAGACACCAATCTTTCTCAAGAATTGATTTCTTTTTGATCACAACAGATTTATACAACAGGGTGAAGAATGTAAAAATTTTTTCTAGGACATTGTCCGATCATAGTCCAGTTTGGATGGAACTGTTTGTAGAGAAGGAAGATAGGAGATCCTGGAGGGTGAATGAGAATTTATTTAAACAAGAAAAAAATGTTCATAAATTAAAGGAATGTTTAAAGGAATATTTTACTTTAAATATGAACAAGGGAACATCATTGTCAATGGTCTGGGATGCAAGTAAAGCTTTTATGCGTGGTATTTTGATAAAAATGAATAATTTGCATAGACAGAAACAGATTCAGAAACGGAAAGACTTGGAAGAGGAGATTAAATTAAAAGAGAAACTTTTAATTTCAAATCCCTTAGATGAAAAGATTAAAGGAGCTTTAAAATTGTTAAAAACACAATTTAACATGCTGATGGCTGATCAAGCTGCAACTAATTTGCTATTTATGAAACAAAATACATTTTGTAATGCTAATAAACCAGGGAGATGGTTGGCTTATCAGTTAAGAAAAAAACAGAAACAGAGGAATATAGATAAAATAAATTATAATGGTAAATTGGTTTATCAGAAAGAATTGATTAAGAAATCTTTTTTAGAATACTATCAAAAATTATATAAGGGTACCAATATTCAAATTACAGATATAAATAATTATTTAGGCAAAGTCAACTTTCCTAAATTAACAGAAGATCAGGAAAAAAAGATTAACGGTTTAATTACTAAGGAAGAAATTGTTACAGCTATTAAACAATTGAAATTGGGCAAAGCGCCGGGTACGGATGGGTTGACATCTATTTATTATAAAGCTTTAGTAGAAGAGATGATCCAACCGTTGTGTGAACTGTTTAATAATTTATTACAGGGGTTAGAGATCCCTCCATCCTGGCGTAATGCATTTATATCATTGATTCCAAAAGATAGTCAAGATCTTACTTTGCCTAAAAATTATAGGCCTATATCTCTTTTAAATGTGGATTATAAAATTTTTGCAAAAATTTTAGCTAACAGGCTTATGGGGATCTTGCAGCAGTTTATACATAGGGATCAATCGGGTTTTATAACTGGAAGGTATATGAAGAATAACGTTAGACAAATTATTAATTTATTAGAGTATTTAGAAAAGAATAACCAAGTCTCTGCAGGCTTGATATTTTTGGATGCTGAAAAAGCCTTTGATCAAGTGAATTGGCAGTTTATGCTGTGTTTAATCAAGGAGATGAATTTTGGACAAAATATATTACAAGTATTATCCAATATATATCAAAAACAGACTGCTCAAATTATTGTAAATGGGGGTTTGTCAGAGGCTTTTGTAATAGAAAAAGGAACAAGACAGGGATGCCCGTTGTCTCCGTTATTGTTTGTTTTAACACTGGAAATTTTGTTGATTAAAATTCGGGAGTCTCAAGAAATAAAAGGAATAGAAATTAATAAAAAAGAATATAAATTAAGAGCCTTTGCAGATGACTTGGTTGTTACTTTGTCTCAACCTGTTTCTTCGGTGGTGAAATTATTACAATTGATTCAACAATATGGACGTGTTTCTGGCTTTAAAATTAATAATAATAAGACCAAAATATTAGCTAAAAACATGACTAATGGTGATAAACAGGCTCTAGTTAACTTAACAGACTTTGAAATTGTTGATAAGGTAAAATATTTGGGGGTTACATTATCTGCTTCTAATGTAAAATTGTATAAAAATAATTATGAAAAGCTGTGGATGGAGGTACAGAAGGATTTAAAAAACTGGAATAATTTACAGTTATCCCTTATGGGCAGAATTGCAGTTATTAAAATGAATGTCCTGCCAAAGTTTATTTTTTTGTTCCAAATGTTACCTATCTTAAAGAACGAACGTAATTTAGATGAATGGCAAAAAGGTATTAATAAATTTGTTTGGGCAGGGAAAAAACCAAGGGTGAAACTTAAAATAATGCAAGATTTTCGTGAGAGAGGTGGACTCAAGGTACCAAATATGAAATTGTATTATGATGCTGTAGTATTGACATTGATTAGCGATTGGGTGAATTTAACAAATACAGAAATACTTCATTTGGAAGGCTGGGACCTATTTTTTGGATGGCATGCCTATTTAATATTTAATAAAAAAGTGGATTGGGTTTTTAAGTCTCATATTATAAGAAACTCTTTGCTAAGAGTGTGGAGAAAGTATTATAAAAGTGACTTCAAAATACCATTATGGGCTATACCTCGGCATGCCATAGAAGGTATAAGGAAAGGGGTAAAT
Source organism: Crotalus tigris (assembly GCF_016545835.1). Lineage (NCBI taxonomy): Eukaryota > Metazoa > Chordata > Lepidosauria > Squamata > Viperidae > Crotalus > Crotalus tigris. The sequence goes on from NW_024096690.1 coordinate 4,067,266, forward strand.
ATGGACAAGGTCTCTTACGTACAGTTATTAAGATGGGATGGCCAAGACTGGCAGTTAAAATCTTTGGAAGAATTAACACATGAAAACTTAACTTATTCATGGTTCCAATATAGACAAATAGTGGATAGATGGAAGATGGATTGTAAAATGGGCTGGCTTAGAGAAGATGGAATTTTTTTAAAACAAGTAAGAGATCAAAGGCCAACCCATATTAAGAGAGTTTATGGGGTTTTAGTGGAATTAGATTCAGAACTTGAACTAGTTAAAGATTGTATGATTAAATGGGCACAGAATATTGGTGAAACGATTTCAATGGATACTTGGGAACTTATTTGGATAAGAAATGTTAAATTCACACAAGCGCAAAATTTAAGAGAGAATTTTTATAAGATGTTTTATAGATGGCACCTTGACCCAAAGAAAATGTCCATTATGTACCCTAATCTACAGCCGAAATGCTGGAGATGTGGATATTTGGATGCTACCTATTACCATATTTGGTGGACGTGTAAGCACGTGTAAGTTCATATTTAAAGCTTGTTTGGATGTTAAAGATTATGGTGGAATATTCTAAAGAATTTTTAAAAGAAGGGTAAAAATTTACTCCGCAATATAATTTTTTTACTTTATGATTTATTTCATTATCTTTTTTATATATACTTATTTTATTTTTTTTTTTTATACTAAGATTATTTGGTTTCTCTCTCTCTTTCTTTTTTTTGTTTTTTATTTTTAGTATATATTTTCATTTTAAAGTTTATTTTATGTAATTTTTTATAAAATATTTATACTGGATTTTTATTATTATATTTGTTTAAAATATTTGTTAAATAATCCTATATTCAGTTCTGGGAAGTCGGGGGGGGGGTGGGGTGGTTGGGGAGGGGGGGGTGGATTTTTATTTGTAAAACTTTTGAAAAATTTCAATAAAAAAAAAAAAAAAAAAAAAGTTTACTCTCCAGTTGTTTTTTTGGGTATTTTTGTGGATTTTGATGCTAAAGAAACTATCTTAATGTTGAATTTAATAACAGCAGCAAGATTATTGGTGGGTCAATATTGGAAGAAGGATACTCTGCCTTCTTTAGAAGAATGGGTATTTAAGGTTTCTAATTTAGCAGAAATGCCTAAAATTTCTGCTTATTTAAAGGACCATTCACAAGAGAGATATTTTAATGTATGGAGAAGATGAATAGAATATCTTCAGAAGAAGTATGGAACTACAAAGTTTCACTTATTTTATGAGTAATGAATTTGTTTATAAACTTATGATGTTAAAGTTTGAAGAGAGTTAAGGGTTAATATGATTTGGGTTATTGTATAATTAGTAAACTTAAATAGATTATGTTTAATATGTTTGTATAACCCTGTACTTGGTTCTGGGAAGTCGGGGGTGAAGGGGGTGGGTTCAAGTTTAAGTAGTTCAGATAAGTAGAAATAGTTTTATTGTATAAAATATTGATGTTTTAATCTGGAGAGAGGAATTGCTCGGGCATTTCCCCTGGACCGCATCCAGAGCGAGAAGATAGGAAGAAGGGGAGAAGCAAGTAGGAAAGTTGAGGAGAAGGAGGAGAGGGGGAGAGTGAGAAAAAAGAGGGAAAGAGGGAAGTAGGTTAGAGGGTGGATGTGGTTTGGAGGGAAATGGATGAGCAATACTGAAAGTTGTGTGTATCAATTTATTTTATTTTTTATCTGAAGTATTTTTGTGAATGTAATGTATTGCAAAATTGAAAATAAAAACTTTTTACAAAAAAAAAGACACTGGCTTTTGAAGTTTAAGACACTGGATTGTTTTCTATTTTGCTAGTGTTTGCATTATATTAAATTCCAATATAATGTGGTCACTTTCAGCCAAGATTCTGGTAACTTCAACTCCCTCTATCGCTTCTTCTCTATTAGTAAGAATTAACTCCAGTGTAGCTTTATGACTAGTTCCCTCCTCCACCTTTGGGATGACAAAGTTGTCATCTAGGTTGATTAGGAATCTGTTTGATCTCCTGGTTGCTGCAGAGTTTGTCTTCCAGTTGATATCTAGATAGTTGAAGACCCTCATTACTACTGTGGTATGCTTTCTACATACATTTGTTAACTGGTTGGCAAAGAGTTCATCTATTTCTTCTGATTGGTAGGGTGGCCTATAGTATACACTTATGGTAATGTCACTTTTTTTCTGGAGAGATTTTATCTTTGATCATGTGCGTTTCTGTAGATATGTAGTGTTCTCTTACATATAATGCAACTCCTGCTCCTCTTTTGTTTCTTTTGAACAATTTGTATCCATCCATCAGTCCATTCCATTCATGGGTTTCATCCCACCAGGTTTCTGTAATGCTAACTATATCATACCCTCCCTTGTGTAATATTGCTTTTAGTTCACCCTGTTTGTTCCCCAAGCTTTGAGCATTTAAGACCTTTATGCCTGTCTGTGGGTATGTTTCCTGAATCTCCTGATTATTGTTTGAGGGTTTTTTTTTCTCATCATTCAGCAGGCAAGTTTGCCATAGGCCGCCACTCTTGTTTGTGTCTTACTCCTAACCTCATGAATCTTTCTTCTCCTTTTCTCTTCTCCCATCTCCCCCCCCAATGATCTATCTTTTCTTTTCAACCTCTCCTCCTATCATTTTGTCTTAATTTAATAGCACTTTTTTGAGGGAGGGAGGAAGGAAGGAAGGAAGGAAGGAAGGAAGGAAGGAAGGAAGGAAGGAAGGAAGGAAGGAAGGAATTCCAACCATCTTTGGAATAAGGAATAAGGGTTAGGGAAGTCAACAGAATATAAAAAATTTAAATGTATTTATTTTCATCCTATGTGTATTTTTTTACAAGGAATTCAAGGCTGCAAACAAAACTAATACTCCTTCTTATTCCCTTATTCCCCACAAAAACAACCCTCTGAGGTAGTTGTCTGGCCCAAATTCACTCAGCTAGCTTTCATGCCTAAGGCAGGACTAAATTCATGGTCTCCTGATTTTTAGCCTGGTGCCTTAACTACTATACTAACTGACTATATTTCTACTAAAATGTTTCAAAAATAAGAAATTAAGTTCGATCAAATGTCTGCTATTTGTGTTATTTCTTTAAGATACAATAATATTGACATATTATACTGGTTCACATGTAATGCTAAACCATAAACTGGAATTTTAAAATCATATGGTTAGCTTTTCTTATTGATAAAACCAAAGTGGTATCTGTGTTATATGTGGAAAAGAGCCGTAGTGGAGCAGTGGTTAGAATGTAGTATTGCAGGCTAATTTTGCCAACTGCCAGGAGTTTGATTCTCCCAGACTCAAGGTTGACTCAGCCTTCCATCTTTCTGAAGTCAGTAAAATGAGGACCCAGATTGTTGGGGGCAATATGCTGACTCTGTAAACCGCTTAGAGAGGGCTGTAAAGCAGTATAAAGTGGTTTATGAGTCTAAGTGCTGTTGCTAAAGGCATTTGGAATAATAAATTCTATCAAATGGAAAACTGTAATCTTCTCTATAAATCAAAACACCCAGCAACCAAGGTAAAGTTGCTATTGTGTTCAATGTCTTTTTCTTCTGCATTAGATGTCTGTTTCAAAGCATAAGAAAATATTATCCGTAAGAAAACATCCACAGAGCAAATGAGAGCCAAAATTCTCACCCTAATAAAGTGCTTTACACGTGGCAACTCTTTGTTTTCATTGTGGAGATGCACAGTCGACTGTATTTTCCATTTTTTGTAGTGTAGAATTTCTTAAGAGCTGTCTTTTCATCAAACAATTATGGTTCTTTCTCATTTTAAAAAAATCACTAAAAAGAGCAACAAAATCCTTGCAAGGTTTTTCCTAAACATTTATTGGTCAGCTATTATTCTATTTTATTCTGCCCCCTTCCAAGTTCCCATTTAATGGTCTTAATACTTTGCTAACTTCATAATATTATAACCCTATCTAAGAAACACATATTGTGATCAGTGCAATATGTTACTAATTAATGCTTGGTTTAGGCTTTATTAATTCTTTTATTGCCTTTTTTCTTTGTGTTTTTGTGTGGAGGTTGTTTTCATGCCTTTTCAAAGAAGCTCTTGCTTTCACCTTTGAGACTTTTGCTTCCTAGACAGGGCATGGGTAGTTGATTACTTTGCTTCTCATGATAGGTTTCAAGGTGTCTTATAAAAGTTTTCATTGAGTTCCCTTTGGTGTCATTCATTTGATAAACATTTTTAATCTCATCCACCAATGTCTCGCAAATCACCAAGGCTTTAAGGAGTTTGTTATTAACTTTCTGGAAGTCCCAGAATATTCATCCCTTGTGCAAAAAGAAAGCTGTTAGCTTCTGATCAGAAATAAAAATAAACTTACTTGTAAACTAAGAACTTTTCTACCTCATCAATCAGAACCTGCCTTAACTACATTTTATCCTGTAGAGACTGTGCTATAATCCACTGATCCAGCAGTAAGTGTGTGTGTGTGCAATTTTTCATATGCACAAAGTAATGGCAGGAAGGTGAAGAGCTATAGCTGAGGTGAACTCTCCGCTGCTATTTTCTCCACTCTCTAAAATATGAAGTGGTTATATTGATGATGATGCATAGTGATACTGGGTGTGTGCAGGCATATTTACTTGAGCTCATGGAAACAAAGTGCCTTAAAGGCCCAAAGTAAAGTCCAATAACAGATATTTGGACTCTTTCATATCTCTTCAGAACTTTACATAAAAGTGTTAAATCAAAAAGCTACCTCTGCAAATGTGTATTGTCTTTTTTGATAAATTTGCACTCGGATCATAATGTCCAGTTTTTCAACTTTCATAGTCTCATTTATTTTTTTATCATAACTGAGAACTACATGAAGGATCACCCAAAACCTCACTTAAGATTTTATCTTCTAAGAAGGAATACTTTTAAATATAAGCAAACCAAAAAGAAACAAAAACTAAATCCAAAGTGGTATCCAAAGTTTGAAAACTATCAAGTCAGCATTGACTCTTAGAATCTACCAACTAACCAAAATAATACACCCATTGCCACTGTTTTCTTAATCTGGATCACAAGTCGACCTTGAGAACATTGTGCTGCTTCAGTTTCCTCCTGTCTTTGTACTGGATTCTTGGGATTACACTACTGTATCTCCAGGACAACATGGTTTGAACCTTAAACAAATGAGGCAAAGAGAATGCATAATAAAAATCTCATTGGAAGACCACTTAAACTATCATGCTTGTTTAGAACTTTAAAAAGTGGAGAATAGTGCCAATCTTTTTTTAAAAAAAGTTCTAAACCAAATTATTTTGAAATGATTGCAATGCTATGATTCCTATAACCAAAAGCATGTTATAAGAAGTCTTTTTACAGGGCTTGGCAGTATGAAACTTTCTACATTTGGAGTGATTAAATTCAAATGTGGAAAGAAATCCCATTAGAGCTCAGAAGAGTAGGATTCTCAATACCTCTTAAAAGAATATGTTTTCATTTTTGGTAATTTGCCATATTAGTGACATGGAAAGAGGGTTGCTTAAGTTATGCAGAGCTTTCACACAATTCTTTTACAAAATGCACACGTTTCAATTAAACATAAAAGCTAGGGAACAGTGGGTTTTTTTCCCCTCCTGATAGCCAGAAAAAGCAAATTAAGACACTGCAGTCAACAGAACATTGAAGAATGTCTTGCCAGTCTTACTCCCCCTCCTTCATTTCTTTATTCCAAACTATAATCTTTTCTTTAATTCACAGTCTTTCTAGTTATTTTCTATAGTTCTTTTATGAAGTAAATGTGATACTGAGCAGTGATTGCTCTGATAATTGCTTCTGAACTCTCTGGTATCCTATTCTGCTTCCTGAGGAGAACACAGGCACCCTCTGAATAAAATCCCATTACAAGAAAATGCATCTTCATATAGCCACCTTTTAGAGGAGTTGGTAACTAATAAGCTCAACCTTTTTCACTTCTGCATCACCATCATAGTCTAAGATGACACTTCATTGCCAATTTAATATCCATTTCTCTTTGCAGAAAAATAGGCCTGTTCAAAAGCCCAATGCAAAATATATATGACTTAAAGAGGTAATAGAATAAGGACACTTTTAGCTTTCTAATTTCCTGTTTTGTTTTTGTTTCATTTTACAACCCGTCCTCTCCTTCCTTCAGTGTGTGTGATTATTTTAATGTGGCACAAAGTTATCTTGGCTGTCAGCTCTTCGGTAGAATGTGTGCTGTTTTTAAATGACACTGTGGATAAATGTTTCTAAAGGATGCTTTCTTTCTATTCTGAATGCAGCTTAGTAGTTCAAGACTGCTGATTCAAACTGATGGCATCCTTATGTCTGAAGTCGTTCTTGGCAGGAGCCTTTTGAACAAATAGTCTAGCTTAGGTAAAAATGCTGCAGCAACATTGCAGAAGAAGACAAAAGAGGTAATAATGGGAGTTAACCAAGAACATGGCCTGTAAAACCAAAACAGAGGATATTATGGTTCACATCCTCAAACCACAGAGTAGAAGCCATGCTGGGAAATGGCAAAAAGAAACCTGAACATTTAAATAAAAGTAGAGGATACTCCTGTAGAATCTGATGAGTTCCTCATTTCAGGGCAAAAAAGAAAGCCTTGGGAGGCATATTAACATAACTGAAAGGTTATCCTATAAAAATAAGGTCCCATATTTCTACATTTGACCAGCACTGAAACTAGAATCTTAATTATAGGAGATAGCCCTTTTTTTGGTAGATGGGATAGATAGGTGCCATGCCTAGTTCAGTCTTCTGTGTTGGGGACTGTCCTATGAATCAAGGATAAGGAATCACTGCCATTCCCACCACTGTTCTTTAGCATTACCCACCATCGCAAAGTTTGCTAACTACTGCATTGCAGCTATATCTGGAGTTCCTTACATTCGTTCTGCTTTTCCTAAAGATTCCCAAAAATTACACTCTAGGGTTGGAAAGTTATATGAATTGCATGATAATAATGCCAAAACACACAGCTTTAGACTGACATTTCACAGATTATGATGGTCAAGGTAATTTGGAATATTGAAATCTGATTTTAGATTGTAGCATGGTTTTAATCTATATTTAACCAAAATAACACATAATGGTTTGTCTTTGAGATCCTTAGATGGTGGACTACATTAGAAAAAACAGACTGAATCATACATTCAGCAATAAATTATGTCTTTGATTTCAAATTTTGGACCAGGCTCAGGGCAAAAGAGAATGTTTCCCAACCATAAACTTCCTTCATATATTCATTCTTAGAATTACCTGCAAACCTATGCCAGTGATGGGATTCAAATATGTGAAGAACCGGTTCTCTGTGTGGATGCTGCTTCCGGAAATCCATTCTGGGCCTGGGCAACAAAAAATTAGCTATCTGTTCTGCCAAAGTGGTGTGATGTGGCTGAATCCCACCACTGACCTATGCACATTAATGTGCCTCTCCTATGTGATCCAAGACTTTTATCATAACATTGGGAAAAATGGATAGTCTGAAATATAACTAGATTCTATTTCAGTCTATTGAGCTGAAATGAATTCTTCAACATCTCAGGGTTCCAAGCGCAGGGCATATAGAAATCTCTTCCATTGTGCCTGGATCCCAGCTGATTGCTTGTGTTAGTAGCAGTGAAAGGTGCACAACTACATTTTAATCTACTATATTAATCTAAATCTATGTTTTGTCAGCACTTGGCGAAAACAGCAATTAAAGTGCTTAGGGGATTTGCCAGAGCAGGGAACTCCAATGAACTTGTAGAAGGGCTGGGAGCCTGGCAAGTACTGAATTATGCCTGGTTCTGGTTCTGCTATGTGGAGGTTGATGCCAGAAGAGAACTCTGCTCAAAACATCTTAGACTCAAGTATAAGGACTCAAGGAACAAAGACTATCTGGTAGGATTGGTGCTGATTATTGATTTCCTGATATCTGAGAAGGGTAATAGGCTAAGAATTAAGTTATTGACTAAACATTGCAAAGGCAACCTTGAAAAAAAGGCATAAATATAAACTGGGAGGAGTAGTGGACATATTATTTATTTACATTTATTTATCATCTTGAATTCCAAACCCGTAGATCTGCACCTTTTTAATCTGTTTTGCCATTGGATTCTGTGGTATATATTTGCATCATTATGCCATACTAAGACCTAATATTTTAGATTTGTTTACTATTATACTGAGTAGAGCAGGGTTTTTTTTCATGACAGCAAGGTTTATACAGAATTTTAGCAGAGGATTTTAGCTGAAGTAACTTGAACCAAAGAGACTTTGAAAAGTTTCCTAGGATTTATTTTGTCAGTCATGTTGCTTCTTCAAAGGTATTTATAACCCACCTCACATATAACCTACATCTGCATAACCACCCTTTCCACCCTCCTTTGCTTCAGTCCTAGTTATACCATACATCAATATGACTATTCCGTGCATTGAAATAAAGGTGAGCTACAGTTCACCTAAGCTTTGGCATTTGAAATTTGCTCTAAGATGCCTCCTGATTTTTCGCCATTATAGACTAGCTTTACTCTCTTCCTACAATGGAAATGGTTTGTGTATCTGCACCAACAACTCTAGAACTATGCCAAGTATATCAGAAACAGGGTGTGTAACTTTGATGAAGAATTCTAGTAGTGGAGAAATTAATAAAGGAAATGTGTTTTTAGAGTTTGAAAGTAGGAATGAAGCAATGTTTCTTCCTCCTGTTTGGCTAAGAAGGCAGAATGATCTCTACCAAAATTATGTTATCATTTAATAATGGAAAATAATAACTTAATTATAAAGAAACAAAGATATGGTTTGGTCTATAACTTGAGCACTGTAAAAATAACCACTTTCTCCATATTTAAACAAAATATAGAAATTCTTAACTCCTTTTCTTCTTTTGCACTTTGCATTTAATTCTTTCTGTTTTTAAGTCATGGATACATTGTTGAGTTTTCATGTACTCATTTTTAAAACTGCTTTCAACTAGAAGTGAATGAAAAAATTAAATGCCATCTAAGAAAAAGAAAGATTCAATCTAGAATACTAAACTGATTCCTTAGCAATCATTACCATGCAGTACATACAGTTTTTGCAAATGTTGACTGTAAAAGTTAACCTTCTGAATAATTGATGATGTCATCAGGGAGAAGGGTTTGTTGGGAGGTTTTTGCTGCCTATTTCATTCAATAATAAAGGGGGTCAAAGGTAGCTACAACCAGATAAACCATGCTAAACTAGATCCGAGTGGTATTTAAAATTGTCCAATGCTCAGAAAAATAGGAAGAACATTATACAATGGGTGTAGTCAGAAGCCAAAAGAAACAATAGGGGGAAGCACTGTTCAAAGTGCAATTTTAGTAGATGCTTAATGACACATTCTAATATACTTTCTCATCCCATTCCCACCCTGATCTTCCTGCCAGGATGGTGACAAAAGAAAAATAAGCCATTAACAATAAAGAGATTCAATCAAATAAGCCAAAATCAATCCTAGTTTAAGAAAAAAAAAGCATCAAAGAAAAAAAGATTGTAGCTAAACAATTCAAGAGTAAAGTATAAATTCTGATGCCTGCTCCTAAAAAAACTATTGCACAATTCAAAGCATTTTATTGGCTAGTTGGGTAGCTATATAATCTGAAGAGTTGTGGTTAACACAGGGCAAAGTAATTCTCTTGCATTTTTCCTACTAGTTCTCTTGAAGTTTGACAAAAGGAAATTTATTCCTAGGAACTTCTTCAGAAGTTATAGTGTTCTTGCACTTTGTTACAAGGTGGTTAATTGTGATGAGAAAGTCCTACACTATAGCTTGATTATCACTTAAACAGCCTGCTTTTTCTCCATCTGAAGAGAAAACATTATTTACAATCAACTTTTCTTGCAATAATCAGCATTAAGGGAAATTCTCCTCTTAGGAGATTATTTGATGATTTTCTCCAAGCTTCATGATTACTGCTATATGAAATAATTTCTACTATGGTCATTGTATGGTTGAGATTGTACTGTACCCACAGTCTTTCATTTGCAATGGATTTTAAAAAGTGACTGGATTGAAAGATAGATATAATTGTTTCAAATTTTTTTCTGGTCTTGGAGATCCACAGAAATCACCACCCAATTTCTATGTGTGACAATTTGGGGAAGAACTTTAAAGAATCATTTTTGCCTAGTTCTAATTGTGATCTATGTTCCTCCGGCCATTAATATGGGCAGTAACTCAGCCATTTTAATAAAATCTTAAAATGCTGTCCCAAATCTTGTCCATTTTAAGAAGAACTAGGTAAAATCTCTTTGCCATGCTTTCTATTTTCCAAGGGCCATATTATTAATGTGGAATAATGAAAAAAATCACTAAAATAATGATGTGTCTGCATAATTACTGGAATAATGCTGTGTTAGCAATATGTGACTAACCTAATGTGCATTGCACTTGGATATAATGTATGTAGCAAACACTCTCCATTGTATACTGTGAGAAACTAACCTAATGTATCACAATGTGTGTATTCTTTTGTTCCTGAGAAAGAGAAAGTATAAAACTGAAGTCTGAACCCATCCTCGGGATTCAGAATTGCTGGTTGCTTTTGCTTCTGAACCTGCGCAATAAATCACCCTCTGGAATTCGTAAGAGTCCTTGCGTTTTCCACAAGATTATCATTGGACCTCTCCCACTTCCTTCTTAGGTCCAGACTGAATTTCTCTATTACTATCAAGATCAATAAAGATTCATTTCAATAAAAACATCTAAAGCCTCCAACATGGCCCTAACGACAGACTAAAAGTGACAGAGGGCAAGTATTAACAAAAGAAAGCCTATCAAACCACTATGATGTGTCCATTATCATGTTGTCTCTGGGAGATGATAGTGGAGTCTTCAAAAACCACGTGATACATAAATATTGTTAACAAATAAATACAGTGAATATTGCACACTATAAATAAATATTGTAATAGAAATACCAAATATAGCCTATTGTAGTGGAGAAAATTCTAATAAAGCAGTCTAAATGCCTCTTCATTTATTTATTTATTTATTTGCAGCATGTATATATGTATGTATATATGTATATCCACCTTTATTATTGTTATAAATAATTCAAGGTTGCAAACATACCTAATACTCTTCCAACAACCTTGTAACAGGGGTCCTCAACCTTGGCAACTTTAAGACTTGGGGACTTCAATTCCAAGAATTCTGGGAGTTGAAGTCCATAAGTCTTAAAGTTGCCAAGGCTGAGGACCCCTGCCCTGTAAGGAGTGTTGAGCTGAGAGACAGTGACTGGCCTGAAGTCACTCAGCTGGCTTTCATGCCTAAGACAGAGCTAGAAATTACATTCTTCTGATTTCTAGGTCAGGACCTAAACTGCCTACCAGACCAAACTTTTTTCTGTTTGAATGATTCCATCTATTTAAAGCAGATTTTCAATGAAATATCCTTTCAAAGCAAAAAAAGTGTCACAATAGAATGGAGTTCTGGGAGAATCCCTCAGGCAAGCATCATTTTTTGTGAAGTTAAACTCTTCAAAATGGTCAGACTTGAAAATGGCTATCACTTTCCTGAATAGTTTTTCTTCATAGTATAGTTTTCTTCATAACATTCTTATATATATGCAAATGCAAAGTGCTACACTTTGGCAGTACTACTTCTTGATCTCTTAGTTGGCATTAAAAATCAGCTGTGTGTTTTGTTCAAATAGCTGCTATAAAAGAGAACAGAGGGCAAACAGCAAGAGAATTATCTTGGTGGTTACTACATCTTTCTTTTTCTCCCCCCTTCCTTTCAGTACTTTTAAAATATGTTGATTACTGGTGAATTTCCTAATGAAGAATCCTTGAGTCATAACCTGCTGTGAAATTGCTAAGTATTTTAAAAGCTTTTACTGAGTCCACCTCATTGTGAGTCAAGAAACTCAAACAACTTTAACTCTTTCCACCGCTGTCAAAAATCCTTCAGTCTTTGCTTCTTTCCCCAAAAGCACATAGCTGTGATTTATGTCTGTGAAAATAATCACCTCTAATTGCTTAATTCCCTAAGCTTTTGGAAATGATTAAGCTGAAATATTATTGAATTCCTTGAAAATCTTTTTGGGTTTCCTGCTATTCTGTATAAGTTTAAACTTAAACCAGTCAGTAATAGTTTTATAAAATCCTTTGATTCAAAGCAAGACTTAAATAGAAAAAGAAAAGAACAACCTTTTTTGAAACTTCTCCTAAAGGTCAGATGCTGAAGATCCAATCTCATAACTTAATGTGACCCAGGCTCACAAGGGCAACTTATAAAGCTATACATATTACAATTTTCAAATACCTGAAAGCAGTAGAAGAAATATATTAAGGTAATATGCATCTTTAAAATATATATGTCCAACTACCTAATCCCTATCCATAGGCAAAATGAAATATCTGCCTCAGACAGCAGACCTGGGGTGACATTAATTGACATGGTACTCATAGTAGATTATTGGAATAACATATCTACTTAATTATGAAGTAAATATGAATGTTTCTTAGCTTCATCTATTTCTAGGGATAACACTTGAGTAACAGGGAAGATTCACCACCTTGAACTGGAAGAATAAGTTGTTACTTCTCTTACTGCCTTTATCTAATACTGTCAAGAATCACACATTTCCTCTTCACATTTGTTCCTGACTAGCAACAACAGAAAAAAAAAATCATCTTCTGGCATGGGTTTTCCTCCAAATACATTGTGAGGTAGCTATGACAGCTGTATGCAACTGGCTCTTATGACCAGCTGTCAGGGTTCTTATGGCGGCTGGAGAAGTAGAAAATACTTTTGGATATTCAAGAGGCGTTTACAAGAGTAATGTATGAGTCATTTCCTTCATTATCTCTCTGAATAATGTCTATTATTCAGATCATCTATTTCATTTCACCAAATAGTAAAGTCAGTGTTGCCTACTTCCTGAGGTTGCTTTGAGGATTGATTGATGTTAATATTAAAGTTATATGAGCATCTTCTGGGACAAAATTTCATAAGCAAGCATTGTTCCAATCATGTGTTTGTTTTTAAAGCTCTGCTGGACTCTTCATTGATTTCTGACATTAATTATGGGTTTTGAAATCAGGGTCAAATTATGAGCAAAGCAAAAACCAAGAAAACCTGATACTAATTGGATAAATGTTAGAAAGAATATAATATAACTAAGAATACATTTAGATTCTGTATTATATTTCATATATTCAATTCTTGAAAATATCCTGAAATGATTAAAAAAATAGGCTCTCTCTAACAGCCTTAGGCTGAACAAAAATCAGTTTTCCACATGTCCTCTGATAACTTTGACAAATGATGTGTTGTCTTTAGTATATTTCCTATGGATGACTCAATTTTGCTGCTTCCTCATTGTACTTTACAGTGTGTCAAAAATAATCATTCCTTCTTGGGTGAAGGTGACCGAGAAGAGTTTCAAAAAGACCCATAATTCTCTACAAATAAAATTCATTTTGAAATATTGCATTTTTCCCCTCTTCAGATGCACTTTTTATGATCTGTAAGAGCAAATGGCGGTGGCTGAGATTATGATGGTCTACCTAACAGGTTTTTTTTTAACAAATTTTATTGTTTTTTTAAGTTCTTAAAGCAACATGTTCAGGACACACCGTGGTGCTGGGGTAATCAAACATCTTAAAACAAGACAATATATACATAATATAATCAATACATCAGATATTCCCTCTCTTTTTCCCTCAAATAGCATAGTATATTTAGAATATCCAATTCTAGCTTAAATTTATTCAACCTGAACCTGTTTTTAAGCTTCATCAATTTCTACCATAATCAAATTAACTTTAAATAAAACATTTTCAATTCAAATATCCCTTCCACATATGTTCTTTCTTAATTTTATTAAAATCTTATTTGTTTCTTCTTCCATTAATCTCTCTTATTTAGAGTAAAATATTAATCTATCCTGTACCTATCAAATATATCAATTGATCTGTCTCTTCAAGCTAAAAAAATAATAATATCATACCTTAAATCATTCCATTAAACAAAATTCAAGTCTCCAAATAATTATCATGACTAATAACGTCCATATCATCAGAAAATCATATCATCTTATTAAATTTCAATTAACTATTAGTTTACTTCAAATCTGAAACATCTCTTCAATTTTCGTCATTCCATTACATCATAATTTTCATAGAAATAAACCTAACATTCTAAAAAGAACATTCCTAGTATTCTAAATTGACTTTAATTCCTTATATAGAAAGATATCTCATTTTTAAACAAAAATATTAATCTATTCTAGACACATCTAAATGTATGTATTTATCAAACTATTCTATAGATATCTAATCCTTCACTTAATCAATCTCTTTGGGTTAACAAATTAATATCAAACCTTAAATCATTTCAATCCTTTAAGTAAAGTTTAAATTTCACATATTATAGGACAAACAAGTCATCTTATTTAATTAACATTCAATTAGTTATTGATTCACTCCAACTCTAAGACATCTTTTTACTTCAAACTCAAAATCTCAGTCCTTACATCAGTCCATAGTTCTAGGTTGCCTTTAATCCAATTTAAGAAATTTTAAATTTCATTTTTCAATCTTATTCTAGCTTTCCTTTTTTGCCAGGTAGGTTTCCATAACAGGGCTTCCCTTCCAAATAATAGGTCTCTTTTTGTTGCTTGTAGTGTCACTTGATTCGATACAGACCATCTTGATCTCTGATTTAATCCTCTGTTTCTCTTGTCCATAAAGCCTCGTTGCTTCAGAAGTCCAAAGTTCGGTCTTTGCTTTTCCTGGTCTTGCTTGTAAGGCAAAATAAGATTCTCCTTATCTTCAGTTAAAACCTCTTCTTGTTTTGTAGAGTAGTCAAGTGTAATCTGGGAGTCTGTTTTAAGTTTTAAAGTAGAGATTCTGGCTCTTAGTTCTGTAGTAGCCTGTTTTATTGTAGTACATATTTCTTCTTTAGCCTCATAGATCTTTTCCAGTATAAGTTTACAGTTTAAATGTGATTGAGGCTTCTCCATTTTAGCAATAGTTGAAGAAGAATCCTTTTCCTTTTTAGTGAACATTATCCACCCCCACAGATCACACAGCAAGCTCAAATTATTTTTTTTCTTGAAAAACAGTTTGAAGGCCAAAAGTCTCTCATCTCCAAATAAACAACAATCCAATATTAACTTTTGACCAGTAGGTGTCCTCAGTGAGCTAAAAAGACTTCTTCAAACCCATTTTTTCCTTTTTTCTATCTTTTAAAGGGAGAATAGAAAAAGAAATACTCTGCCGATATAATACCACTCTAAAAAACACAAAAAACAGTTTTTTCTACAGCACAATGTAAGTAGGAATAGAATATAGTCTTTAAATGAATATTTATTTATTTTTCTGTCCTTTTTGTAAAACGCATTTGTTCCCACGATTACTAAGCCGCTTTCTCCGGACAGGGAAATAATAGCACAAACAGCTTCTACAAGCAAAAACAAAAGGGGTCTCACCCGGATCATCTTTAACGCTTAAATGATGATGTGACTTTTGGCTGGTGCAGCAGGGTGATCGGCCATTTTCAAGGCCGATCTTTGCTCCGTCGGCCCTAAGGAGAAACTCGGGGGAAGCTGCTGCCCTTCCCTATCTACCAGCCAGCCTCTTCCTCAGTGGTCGCCCCTCCAGGGCGACTTTCGACCCCCTAGGGGGTCTACCGGCGAAGGAAACTCTGGACGGCCTGGAGAGAAGTTTCCAGGCACGACCGGCGTCACCGCGTTCCGGAACTGGAAGTCCACCTAACAGTTTTATTATGGTGCCTTATATCAGAACTATTTGCTAGAGTCTAACCTATAAACCTGATATCCCTGGGAAAAGAACCTGTAATTGCTGGCTACACTGTCTGGGGTTGTTGGCAATTGGGAAGTGTTTAGAAGACCACAAGTTCCTTACTTTTGTCTCCTTAATGGTGTTATCTAGTCAAGTAATGAAACATCTTATACAGAACAACCAAGCTCAAAGAGCACCAAGGACTCCATAGTTCAACCCCAGGCTACAGATATTCCTTCTATTGGGGTTTGTGTATAATTCCAGTCCCTTAACCAGAAATATTACATGGAGACCACTGAATTTAGAAAAGGTAGTTGAATCTGGTGCCCAAATGGCATGTTGACACCCTGAATGACTCAAATATGACAAAATGTTCTATCTGGAATGTTTGAAAGAGGACACCCTCCTTTGTCTCCGGTTAAAAGGCACTTCTAAAAAGGAATTCCACGTGTTTTGCTGCCATTTTTATTAATCCTGGTCCAGTGGTAGTTTGTACCACTTCTGCAGAACTGATGGCTAATTTTTTGTTGCCCAGGCCCACAATGGATTTCTGGAAGTGACATCCACAAGAGAATCAGTTGTTCACATATTTGAATCCCACCTCTGGCCTGGTCCTAGTACTGTCTATTAAAATTGGTAAGCTATTTGCAACATAGAGTCTACTTCCTCTGTATTATCTCCAAGGATGTGAAGGTTCTAGTCAAAAATTTCTGAGAAGATAGATGCATGAGTTAGAGCTGCCTAATTCCCCAAACAAGGACCAGAGACATAGGCTTATATCAGCATTTCTGAGAGATGGCAGTCCAGTCTCTTCTTGAAAGCCTCCAGTGATGAAGCTCCAACAATATCTGAAGGCAGTCTGTTCCATTGGTTGATTGTTCTCACTGTCACTGTTTTTTTAAATTATCTTTTACAGTATCTTCTCAGATATGGATGCTGGGGTGATTGGTCTATAGTTTCTTGGGTCTGTTTTTCCCCCTTTTTTGAAGATGGGAACCACATCAGCTTTTTTCCAATCTTCTGGTAATTCTCCGGTGCTCCAGGATTTTTGAAAGATACGGTACAGTGGTTCTGAGATGACATCTTCCAGCTCTTTCAGAACTCTGGGGTGTAGTCCGACGAGTCCCAGTAATTTATGTTCATCAAGATCATACAGGTGTTCTCTTACCATTTTTTATTTATTTTAGTATGTTTTTGATGCGTTCAGCTATAATTTCTTTTGATGCAAAGTATGAGTTAAGTAGATCTGCTTTCTCTCTGTTGCCTGTTACTTCCTTGCCATCTTCTCTCTTTAGTGGACTGTTTCCTTGATTTTTTTCTTGTTATTTATATGTTGAAAGAAACTCTTTTTATTATCTTTGATTTTTGTTTCAAGTCTTTGTTCATTCTGAGCCTTTGCTTTCCTGACTTCTTCTTTGCAGATTCTGTCTATCTGCTAATATTCTGCCTTAGTTATGTGTCTCTCTTTCCACTTTTTATACGTCCTTTTTGTCTTTGAGTTCCTCATGATATAGTGACAGGAAAAGTAGTGAGATTTCATCCTACCTGTTGCAGAGCAGTTTCAAGTGGCTATCTGTAAACACCAAGGGAATGGCCAGCTGATAACATGGAATATTCTCAAATTCTGGTAAGATGTTCAGTGGAGGAACACAGCTTGCCTTAGTGCTTTGTGGCTCACACTGATTATGAGGGCCCAATACCAACTTCTCCCCAATGTTGACTCTGCTGATGCTCATGGTTGTATATAACTAACACCATGGCATTGGTCATTATTGATCAGGTTGTCCCTAAATGTGATCACTCTTCTCTCTGTCTCTCTGTCTCTTTCTTCAAATTGCAAATTGTTCTGAACTGACCTCATCAGGCTGATTTTCTGATTGTTATTTTGCCTGCAACTTTTTATCTTGTCCTTTCCTTCCTGCGCTTAATTTATATAAGTGAACCAAGTAGGACATGATTTATAGTCCCTTCAAAAAAAGTGCATATAATCCATATAAATTCAGCCTTGACTGCAGCAGCAGAAGCTTGGTCTGACAATAATTTAGCTGTTAACTACTAAGCTATAGTCTGCATTTGGAATCCTTATGTCTATTATTATTTGGGTACCCCTTTTTGTAAATGTGCTAGAGTGATAAAGACTTTAAACAGATACAGCAAATATATGTGAGAATAATAGGTTATAGGACCAAAGAACAGAAATTAGCTAGAGCACACAAGGACATGACATAGTTTCTGTTTATCCTTCATGCTTTTACCCTCACAATCTTATTTTTTCATTAAAGGCTCTTGGAAAAATATAAATAATATTTTTTCATCTTTATTATTATTATTTTTCATTTCCCAACCACGAACTGACACAAATCATCAATATATTATGTGACATGGAATCCATCTGTGTATGATTCAGAGAGTAATTCCCAAAATGTATTTATTTAATAAAACCAGTCTGGTGGATGAGCAGTTTTGAGTGTCTCTGAAGGGATGCTGCGTATTATCTGCCTTTGTTCCCACTGAGAAATATAATACCTGTATTCTCTATCTATATAATATCATGTTTTATTTCCTGGATAGCAGTAGATTTCTTTGTGTCTGCTTTTTATCTGCATGCCTTTGGAATACCTCAGTTAATCTTACAAGTGTTCTGAATCTTATAAGATAAACTTATGTCAATTGATATTGAGAAGTGTGAATTACTGTAAATCTGATTATATCAATGCCTTCTGTACTCCAGCTGCTCTATTCTATCTAATTCTTTTAGTACATTTTTTTAAAAAAACAAGAATGTAACTTTATTTTGCAGTGTCCTTATGCAATACCTATATTTTACCTGCATTTTAGGTAACTGTTCCTAAAACACATTTTGCTGTTCATTTTTTCTTAATATATACTTTTTTCCTGCATAACTTTCTTCCCTTTTTAATATCTATAGTGCCATTATCTATAATATGTGCTTTTTCATCTTTTTATGAGGAAAGTTTCTTCAATGCAAACTATACGTAAAACCAAAGTATTTATTATTATTTTTAGCACTGATTTCTATATAAAAATACCTGAATAAAATTTGCTTTCTCTAATCTTTTCTAGCCAAGAATAATAGGCAGGAACTGATTGCCATGACAAACTGAGCAGAATAAGGAAATGGTACACTTTAGCAATATATGGCACTTTGAAGTAATAAAACATAGTACAGATTTCTTTCACATATCTAATATTCATAATATCACATCAACAAACCATACTTCTTAGCACTAGCACTTAGATTTATATACCACTTTACAGTGCTTTATAGTACTCTCTAAGTCAGCATATTGCCCCCAACAATCTGAGTCCTTATTTTATCGATTTCAAAAGGATGGAAGACTTGAGCCAGACAGAATCAAACTCCCGGCAGTAAGATGAATTAGCCTGCAATACTGCATTCTAACCACTATACCACAATGGGCTCATTACTAGCATCGATGATGTTACCTATTTTGGGTAATGAAATATCTGCAAGAAAACAAACAAGCTCAGAGAGCACCAAGGGCCCCTCATAATATCATATCAATTCATAAAATACAAGCACTAATATTAGAAATAAGTTAGATAATATGCAAATTATAAGGAGTCTCCTCCAGTTTCTGATATTAATTTATAACTTGTAGATACTGTTAGTTCAGTATGGATCAGAACCAATGCATATGTGAAAGAGGAAGTCTAATTTTTACACCCTGTCCTTTTATTTAAAAATAATTAATTTCTGTCATAGGTATTCAACCTTTTAAAAAAAAAACATTGTGGGCATTTAAAAAAAACATGCCTATTTAATTGGATTATTATTATAGTTCATCACACAATTAGCCAGATGTTCAGACTAGAGTTGTTATGTGCATCACTGCTGGTAATTAAGCATAATATCACATGTCCACAACATGTGATTCCTGCTGGCTTCCCCATTAACTTTGCTTGTTAAAAAACTGGTTGTGAAGGTTGCAAATAGTGATCACATGACTGCAGGATGCTGTAACTGTTGTGTCTTGAGCCTGCAAAAGCAGGCTCGGGATGTTGCATTGGTCCTGGGCATTCCAAAAGCTGCTTGGGGACCAGACAGAGTGGCGCCAGCCTTGTGCGCATGCTCAAGGTGTGAAAACACTCTGTTCCTATTGGTTGACACTGTCCAGGTTTCTGGCCATATAAAAAGGCCTGCGTGCCTTTTGCTTTTGCTTTGGTTGTTGTAGAAGAAGAATAAAGAGTTGTTCAGCGTCGCCATGTGTCTTCATCTTTTGCACGCTAACAAAGTACATAACACTGGCGACGAAGGTGGGATCCTTTACAAGCTGAAACAAAAGATTGAGGGCTTACCAGGAAGTCCTGAAGAGGTGTCTGAATCAGCATCCCAGCCTGCCAGTACAGCATCGCTGGAGGTTGAGCTCAGCTAAAGGATCCTTTCCCCAACAGTAGCTTGTAGAGGAAGCGAGTGGTGAAGGTTGTAAAGCTTACAATGTTGAAGATTGGCCGCTTGACTGATTTTGATGTCTCCCATCCAGAGAGATGGAATTCCTACGTAGCACGGGTGGAGAATTACTTCTGAGTAAATCAGATTAGAGAAGACGGCCTGAAGGCAGCAAATCTTTTATGTGCCTGTGGACAAGAAGCTTTTGACATCGCAGAAAATCTGGTGGCCTCTGCACCTCTGGAGTCAGTAACATATGCTGACTTGAAGAAAATGTTGAAGGAACATTTCCAGCCAAAGTTATGTCATCGCTTGAAGGCACGCATTCGAGCAGAGAGACCAGAGGCTGGGTGAATCTGCTGCGGACTTTATTGCAGCCTTAAGGCAAGCAGCCAGACCTTGTGAGTTCAAGGATCTGGAAGAGAGGCTGCGAGATCGTTTTGTCTGTGGCTTAAGGAGCAGAGACTTACAACAAAAGATTTTTGCAAAAGAAGATGTCTCCTTCCAAGATGCGTTGTGAGAGATGTCAGCTGAGGAAGCAGCAGGCGGGAATCCTCCAGACACAGCTACTGTCCATCAAGAGGATGCTCGAGAAGGATCAGAAGTGGATCCTGAAGACGAGGTCAACAGACTTCACCAGCCAGCTGAGAGGAAGCAGAAGGAACATCCGGTCAAGGCCCTAGCATCTCTTCAATGATTCGTGTGCGGAGGACGCCACAAGCGAGCTGACTGCAGGTTTTGCTCTGCCATTTGCAGGGCATGTGGCAGGCAGGGCCACATTGATCCATCTGTTTGGGTCGCCAGAAGGTTCAACCTCGGGAAGAATTGCTTCAGAAAGATACCCGGGTCCCCAGCCAAAACAGGGTGGGTTTCTGTGCATCACGCAGGAGCATTCTAAGAACAGGGACACACAAGCCCCTTAAGAAGAAACTTTCCATTAACGAAAGGTTGCAAGGAGTTCCCTTACTGATGGAGTTGGACACAGGGTCTGCTCTTTCCATTATTTCAATTAATACTTTTAAAAGGATTTGCAGCAGTAGTGGCCTTCGAGTTAAACTCAGGCCATCGAATCTAATACTCAATGATTATCAAAATTCTATGGTGTGTGTTAAGGGTACAGTATAAGAATTTTGAAGGTTCCCTAGATGTGGTGGTTGTTGGGGGTGAACGTACGAGTCTTATTGGACTCGATTGGTTCGAGGCTCTGGGAATCCAGGTAGCTGGACTGCACAGCTTGCAGACGCTGGGTCTTGCAGAGGTTTGCAAGGAGTTTGCAGATGTGTTTAGTTCAAATCTAGGAGCCTACAAGGGGCCTCCCATTTCGCTACAGTTAGACCCAACCATCACACCCATCATAGTTAAGCCTAGGAGGGTACCTTTTGCCCTCAAAGGTAAGATTGATGCTGAGCTGGACATATTGCTCCAGCAGGGCATTCTAGAACCTGTGGATTCAAGTCCATGGGAAACCCCCATAGTAACGCCTCTAAAGACTAATGGGGACATACATATATGTGCAGACTATAAGTGCACACTGAATAAGGCACTACAACAGCACGCTTATCCAGTCCCTGTTGTAAGCCACATCCTGGCTTCCCTCAAGGGAGGGTGCATTTTTGCGAAGCTTGACCTGGCACAGGCCTATCAACAGTTACCTGTTGATGAAGCGGCTGCAGAAGTCCAGACTATTGTAACTCACAGGGGGACCTTCAAGGTCAAGAGACTGCAATTTGGGGTCAATGTAGCCCCTGACATATTCCAAAGTGTCATGGAGAGCACATTTCGAGGTATTCTTGGAGTCTATCCCTACTTCAATGACGTCCTCATTGCTGGGGAGTCATCTCAAAACTTAGCAGAAAGATTAAGGGCTGTCTTGGTTCATTTTTGAAAAGCAGGCCTTAAACTAAAGAAGGATAAATGTAAGATAGGAGTCACTTCTACTGACTTCTTAGGATTCAGGATTGATGCTCAAGCATTCACTCTGCCGAAACTAAATTGCAAGCTATCCAGCAGGCCCCAAACCCTAAGTCTAAGAGTGAGCTGCCAGCCTTCTTAGGGCTATTAAATTTTTACCATGCATTTCTCCCACATAAAGCTGCAGTCGCAGAGCCATTACACAGGCTCTTAGACAAGCAGGCTCCTTGGCAGTGGACTAAAGTCCATGACAAGAGTTTCAATGAGATCAAGGCCTGGCTCACTTCTAATGCTGTTTTAGTGCATTTCAATGAGCAACTGCCTGTTTGCATCGCATGCGATGAATCTCCTTATGGGGTGGGAGCTGTACTTAGCCATCTGAAGGCTGATGGGATACAGGTCCCTGTGGCCTATTATTCAAGGACTCTGTCTTCTGCAGAGCGAAATTACGCTCAAATTGACAGAGAAGCCTTGGCCATAGTGGCTGGCATTAAGAAATTTCATGATTTCTTATATGGCCGCTATTTCACAGTCTATACAGACCATAAGCCTCTGCTGGGTTTGTTTACCACTAACCAACAGACCCTACATATCATTTCTCCTCATTTGCTGAGATGGTTCATTTTCCTGTCAGCATATGACTATACATTAATTCACAAACCAGGAAAAGAAATGGGTCATGCAGATGGCCTGAGCAGATTACCCCTGAACCAATTAGAGCCAGATCCTGCTCCAGCCATTAATATTCTGTCCATTCAAGAGTTGACTGAGTCTCCCCTCAATGCTAGGGATGTAGCTGCAAAAACTGCCACTGATCACACGCTTACACGCATGCTGACATGGGTGTTGTCAAGAGGGCCTGACAAGTTCCCAGATACTGAGTTCCAAAGCTTCTGGCATAAGAAGCATGAGTTTTCCACTTTCAAAGGTTGCCTGTCATGGGGTAATTCCAGCCTCATTGAGGTCTAGAATCTTGATCTCTCTGCATGAGGGACATCCTGGTATAGTCAGGATGAAAGCGCTTGGGCTCGATAAAGCCATCGAGGCCCAGGTGCATGGGTGCCAAGTCTGCCAACAGTCTCAGCCTGAAATGCCTCAGGCCCCAGTACATAGGTGGGAGGAAGCTCATACTCCATGGTCTAGGGTGCATATAGATTATGCTGGGCCCTTTCAGGGGCAATTCTTCCTGGTTGTTGTTGATAGCCATTCCAAGTGGCTAGTGGTTGTTCCTGTTTCCTCCACTACTACTGCCAGGACCATCCGGGTGTTGAGAGGAATTTTTGCATCACACGGTCTTCCAGATGTGCTGGTTTCAAATAATGGCCCTCAATTTACGTCTTCTGAGTTCCAGGCTTTTCTTCAGGCCAACCTGATCCAGTATGCACCATTGGCTCCCTTCCATCCATCCTCCAACGGACTGGCAGAGAGAATGGTGCGCACCACAAAAGATACCCTCAAGAAACTGACTTATGGTAACTGGCATCACAGGTTAGCAGATTTCCTTCTTGCATACCACACCACACCCTGCACAGCCACAGGGAAAAGCCCTGCTGAACTCCGCTGGGGTCGCCCCTCATCACTAAACTGGACAGGCTGCACCCTGACCGGGTGGCTTTACAGGTGTCACAACCGCAGGCACTAGAAGACTCCAGGTGGGTGATCCAGTTTGGGCAAGAAACTATGGGCCTGGACATCTCTGAGTCACAGCTGTGATCTGCAAGGTCTCTGGGCCATTGTCATACAAAGTTGCCTTGGGTGACGGCCGCATTTTTTGCAGACACATAGACCAACTGCATTGGAGACTAGACTCGCACCCTTCCACTCCTGGCTCTGCTCTGGGGGGGGGGGAGGAGGACCATAATATGCATTCTGGATCACAGTTTCCCAGGACTAACAGGCCCTCACTAGCTGCTACTAAGGCTGTTTGGGATTCATCCCAAGGTTCCGCAAGTGCTCCTAACAGGAATTCACTGGATAGGGGGTCATCCCAGACAGGGAGTCACACTGGGGGTATCCACAGTATTCACATATGTCAGATAGTAATCCAGACAGGGAGACTGACTGGGGGTATCCACACAAATCACAAGCAGCAAGAGAAAAGGAATTCCATCAGGGGCACTTGCCTCATTCCGCAATTGCTCCCAAAAGGAGGTCACCAGCAAAGGGGGCTGCCATGGAGGTGACTCCTGATTCTGGCACCTCGGGCATGTGCTTGGGGGCTACAGAGTACTGGGGCACTTCTGCTACCCAGCCCTCTCCATCTGCAGGCCTTGGGCTCGAGGGACAGTGTTCCCAAGAGGGGTTCATTGTGAACTCAGGGACTTCCACCCCTCCAAGGTATGCTGGCTTGGACTTAGAGGGTCCAGCCAGCCAGCAGCTGGGCGGGTCAACTGGGTATTTGGGGCAGCAAAGTCCTGGCCTGCCTAGCCTGGTAGGCGAGCAGGTAGGCCAGGCACCCTCACCAGAGACATCTGGGGATTTAGGTCAGCAACGCCCTGGCCTGCCTAGCCTGGTAGGCGAGCAGATGGGCCAGGCAATCTCTCCGGGCATTAGAAGGTCGCAGGAGGCCAAGTGCCCACCCAAACATCTGAGAGACTTTGCGAAGTTGTTGTCAAATCATGAAGGTCCTGTTCATGAGGCCCCTGAATAACTGGAGTAACTCGTGGGTAGATTATTTTGTATTATTTTTTTGATTTTGGATACATTTATTGTATTAATTAATATTGAAGAGGGTTTGCCTGAGGCAGACTCATTTATTCCACACTCCTTGCATTTGAATAATGCAACTGTATGCCATTCTTCCCAATGCATGACATACATGAGTGTACGCGAAGTATGTTCCATCTAGGGGGGAGGGGTATTGTGTCCTAAGCCTGCAAAAGCAGGCTCGGGACATTGCATTGGTCCAGGGCATTCCAAAAGCTGCCCGGGGACCAGACAGAGCAGTGCCGGCCTTGCGCGCATGTGCAAGGTGCGAAAACGCTCTGTTTCTATTGGTTGACACTGTCCAGGTTTCTGGCCATATAAAAAGGCTTGCATGCCTTTTGCTTTTGCTTTGGTTGTTGTAGAAGAAGAATAAAGAGTTATTCAGCATCGCCATGTGTTTTCATCATTCGCACACGAAGTACACAACAGTAACCATTGTACATGTGTATCAGTTGCCCAGGATCCATATCACAATTGTGTGATTGTGAGGATGCTGCAATGGCTGCAACTTTGAAGACTAGTTATAGATCTTTTTCTGAACCATTGTAACTTTGAATGGCCACTGAATGAATGGTTAGGAAGTAAAAAATACCTGCATATGTGGCTTCATTGCTCTGTAAATTAAAAAAAAATGAGTTGTGGTGACTAAATATACTGCTCAAAAAAGTAAAGGGAACACAAACGTATAGGATCCTATATGTTTGTGTTCCCTTTATTTTTTTGAGCAGTATATATGGAAAACCAAGTTTCAGAGACATGTTTAGTATCAAATCTAAAAAAATGTTGTTGTAAGCTTCTGCAAACAAGGACCTGTATGTGGAAGTGTCTAATATATGGAATAGAGGCAGGCCATTTCAGATGTTGTTAAATTCCAAACGTTACCAGAACATATTGGGCAATTTTCAAATCAGGAATTTTAGTTAAATGAAGTTTGGCATGCCATAGATTATTTACTCTAATGGAAACAGTATCACTTAGTGCTCTGATTCCTGGTGGCTTTCCTGATTCTTTTGGAAATGCCTGCATTAAATCTGGAACTTGTGGCATTCAAAGCATGTGCTGCATCGATGCATTGTAATCTGTTCCCTATATATTTATACACAAAAGGCCCTTAATACTAACTAATGTGTATCATTCCCAAGAGAATAAATCATGTTGGTGAGCTTTATTTAAGGAGACTGCACAGATGAGAAAGGCCTCCTGGACCTTCAAATCATGCTCCATTTTCTCTTTGCTGGCTGTGGAATTCTGGAAGTTGAAGTCCACATGCCTTAAAATTGTCAAGGTTGAGAAACACTGGTTTAAAGAAAGTGAAATAACTGAATTCTGTGGTCACAGATATCTAACACTTTGCTTACAATGGCAAGAAAGAATTGGGATATCTCCTTTCCCTGGATAGTTACATGGTGAAAGAACAAGGCTTGCTCAAAATGAAATACACAGGTTACTTTCTTTTAATCATCCACAATTGACTTTGAAAGAAAGAACTACTCCAAACAGCAACATAGGATCTTTGTTCTTTTGTGTTGGGTTCTTGCTGTAGCAACTCAGACCAACAGCTGTTTCAAGTCCATCATTATTCAGTTTGAAGGTCTGTTGCTCCTGATGGGAAGGGAATTGTTAGTTTGAAAAGCAAAGAAGAAAAATACCCTTGCTGCTGCTGTCTAATTATTTTCAAATCAATGATAGGGTTGCATTACCTCTACAGAGAATAGAAATGCAACTCTAGAAATACATACCATAACAAAACCTTTAATTTTGGCAAGAATCTAGACTGCTTATTAAGGAATGTTTGTTTTCCTTTATTTGACATGAGATGGTTGGAACAGTTTGTGCAAGATCTCTGAAATGGGAAAAAAAAATCACTCCAAAAAGATCTGTATTAGAAGCAAAAATCTGACTTTGACACTGTTTGAAGATTTTTCTTAAAAAAAAGAATGACATGAGCAATGAGTGAAAATAAATTATTTTGCTATTTATTCACATTTTATAAAGGAATAATATCTGAAACAAGTTTGAACAATTTCAGGACAAGCCCACACATATAAGAAATAAATTGATGAAAAGAAAGAAGGAAAATGCAGTAGAAAATAAAATCTAGAAAAAAATAGATGAGTGCTTACTACTTTGCTTATCACCAGTGAAGATGTTGATCAGTGCCAGGAAGATTTTAAAATCTTCATTTCCTTCATTTCTCTTATGCTTTACACTAGGTACATGATTTGTATGCCATGTGATTCATGAAGGACATTGAGAAATCAAGAATGACAATGGAAAATGATAATAACAAATCAGATATCTACTTTGTTCCCAAAAATGGCCAACAGCACCAAGAAGCCCACACACAAGATTAGAGGTGCCTTCACATTTTCTTCATCTAACATGATAAATGCCATCATCTGACAGTAATTGCTTTTCTGGTTTTTACACAGTGCAAATAGGACAAACTTTGCACAACAGAATTAATGTCCACAGGTTTGATATCAGGACTCAATCCAATGACAAAGTAATATCAGAGCATTTCAACCTTCTAAGATGTCAAAGTTATCATTTTGGGGAAATGAGACAAACATCACTATTAGCCAGATGTTTTCTGAACTCACATTCTTCAAATCATAGCTGCACAGATGTAACTGATATGCACATAGCCAATTTGTCTTTGCCCCCTTCTCCTTCCTGTATCTCACTGCAGTTTAAATCCTACATAATTTTAATAAAATATGTTAGTTAAAAAAAAGGCTCCTCCTGTTTTGTTTTGTTTTTTGAGAAATCTCAGTTGCATATTTCACAAAGAGACATTAACTTTTTCCTGTTTTGAATGGCTATATATATCTCATATTTTCTGCAGAGATTGAAGAACTAAATCAGGGGTGCCTACAGAATGCAATTAAAAATATGTGTTAGTGGCTGTGATGGTTCAATTGAACCTTTGATTGTATTTAAATATGTCATGAGTGTATTGCCCATAAAAATCAAGAACTTCAGTCAGACCATTGCAGCCACCATCTTGACATTTTTAACACTTCCTGTGAATACCCCTAAACTGAATACAATTTTGCACTGCATTCTTGGATGCACTGCTTGGATTTATGTTTAGACAAAGTGCAATGATGCAACATGAAAATGAAATAATGTTCTTGTTAAGTGCTGAATTTCAAATTTACATCATTTTTTTAAAAAAGTAAACATTGTTTTAGTTAATTTTAGTTCTGTCCCTGTTGACAGAAATAAAAATGCTATGCTGTAGAAGAAAATTCTAATTTGAAGCATTGTCCATATAATAAAGGCCTTGGAGAGAAGTACCTCTTAAATTCAACCATCAAAAACCAGTAGCCCTGAGCTTTTGCCACTTTGTGAGCTGGTGTGGGTATATTTATTGTCATAGCCCCTCACCCAAAGAACTCCCATAATGTGACAGACTTTCTCTATGTCTCTCACATATTTGAAATGAGTGTGAGGGAAACAGGAAAAAATACCTCACATGGCAGCAGCATAGTGGCCCTGGCAGTGAGAACAATACTAGGAAGAAGTATTCTTGCGTCTTCTTAATTCCTAATACCAGAAAACTGGGATTGTCCTGGGCAGGTTTTGGATGGAAGGATCACCCCTAAACTGTGACAGTCCTAGCCATATTGAATCCACAAACTGAAAAGGCTTGGAATTATGGAATTTCTCAAAACCAGGTTGTATCAACAGGTCTGGGAGTCACAGTGGAATGATCTGATAACTCTGTTATTCATAATATTTGACACATTTACCCAGCCTAATATAAATTTGTGTATTTGTTTAGATAGCTAGATAGACAGACAGACAGACAGACAGACCAATATGCCAACATTCCTGACTAGAAATGGAGACAATGGTCCCTGTTGAAGGATTGTTGACTTTCAAAAATACTAAAAATAGAATATGGGAGTAGGCTAGGGCTAACAGGGTTTCCATAAGTGTACATCTAATCCAAAAATTCACCTCATGAATGGCTTTTCATGTGTGATCATCATGTATAAATTTACCTCTTCGTAATTTATGTGCTGATTATGTGAGTAAATGAATAATTTGCAATATTGTAGTGAGAATTTGCTTTCTCACATTTATTTCTGCCTCTCAATTCATCTGAAGAAAAAGAAGTATGTGAGCTAATGATCAAAGCTATATAGATCTAGAATATCTGGTGATTCTATCACTTTTGGAGGACTCTTATTATTTGTTGAATTATTGCAAATGTTGCCCCAGTTCCTCTTCTGTAGTAGGCAATTCTAGCTCTCCTATGTTTTCCTACCCTATTTCCTCTTTGCTCTTTCTCCCTCTTTTTTTCTTTTAAACAGTTAGTCTTACAGGCTCCAGGAAAAGGAAAATGATGGATGTATCTGGAACTTCAGCAGCAGGTGCATTTATATACAATGTGCCTGGCTGGCTAAACATTAACAAAGAAAAAAGAGGAAAAGGACAAAGGGCAGAATATAGTCACCTGTACTGTTTCCTGCCATTTTTCTCTCATAGTTCACCCCTAAACTGAGGAGATTTCTGGGTTTGTGCCCCAAAGCCCTAGCATCTTCCTTGGACACTGTAATCAAACTGCCATCTTGAAAAGAAATATTTCTCAGTAAATATTCAAGATGCAGATATTTTTCTATGTAACAATAAGAGGTAAATTCCACTGTTTCTAAGAATAGGATTATACTGTTCTCTTCACTTAGTAAAGAGTAGAGATACATATATGTAGTAAGATAATTTAGTATAAGAGAAACCTTTCTCTTACATTGTTTAGCTTCTGTTTCCCACTTTTTAGTTAGTTGAGGGCTGTTCAAGCTTCTTTTTATATTTTAGCCTGATCTGAATAGTGGAGTTTCAAAAGAAATCAAAGTGAACTCATTCAGTTGGTTAATCCATTTAAATTTAAATTATTCTCATTTTATTTTCTAAAGAAGAATTTAAAGGAACTTTGAGTTAAATAAAATATCAAAATATATAAGAGCATAACAATAACATTCATTAAAATACTATCACATTAAAACGCTATTAGTATAGGTAATGAAATATTCCAGCAAGCCACAGTGGAGAAGACCATTAAAATTAATAACCTGATTGTAAGATAGTGTCAAAGATCATGTTTTTAGAGCCCAAAAGAATTAAACTGAAGGAGTGTCCACTATGTGGGCCTAAACACTAAACCAACTGTATGTATCTCTATCTACTGCTCCTTCTTGGCAAGGAATTTTGGGCAAATCCTTAGATAACGAACAATAGGCAGTGGAAAGAAAAAAAAGGACAATTGAACCATGACACATTTTTCAATGAAATGTAAACATACCCAATCTATTACATCTTTATTTTGGTCAAGAATCAATATAAAAGCAAGAATAAAAACAAAGCAAAATAGATATGATCTAACAACTTATAGTCTTATATATATTAATTAACCCAAGGAACACTGATAATCGGGGATCTTTTCAAGTTTTTTCTGGTATTTAAATGATCTTGGTTCTTAGAATTAATGGTTATGTGACAGTTGAAGGGTATCATAATATATCTAAAGAAGAAATAAATGCTAAAAAAGGGAAAATTCAGTAATAAAATAGGGAAAGGGAAAAGGAGAAAATGTAAAATTATCTTCTCTCCCACATAGTAATTTTTAAACTGCAGGAAAGAACATTAATTTGTAAGGAAAATGTAATTCTTTGAGATAACTATGCCATTGAAAAAGATTATCATTTTAATGCAACAAGACAGTTTAATCAGTCACTGTAGGGACAAAAAAATCCATTTTCTCTCTTTCATCTAGCACATCGATTATTCATCTGCTATCCAAAAGACAGTAGCTCTGCCCAGAATTTTTATAAACACTACAGCACAATTGGTTCTCACCATGACTACACAAAAGCTCTTCACTTTGAAGCAACCTAACTGTGGCAAAAATAAGCCAGTTGTGTCCATGCCAAATGTCTTATTTAGTGTTCTTTGTATATTGCTATCTGTATTGGTAACGTTTTAAGGTCCTGGTGAAATAAGAACTTTGAAATCAATATGCAACAGAAATATTTGACAAATATTTGAAAGACTTGGCTGAACATTAATCTTGAAATCCAAACTTTGCTTAAGCTATATTCTTGGTAAATCAAGTTTTCTTTCAGTCCTAGGGTTTGACTTGCTCTGATGGAAATAATAGATGAGATAAAATATTTTTCAGTCCTACTGTTAGGTACAGTAGGATGATACACCATTCAAGATCTGAAACTTCACAAATTTTATTACTGGATTTTAATTTGAGCAAAAGCTTTATTTGTGATATTTTAAGCCTGAAATTCTAAAATAACTAGATTAGCCATGGGCACTAAACATTTTTGTGGGAAGAACATCTCATCTATCTTCCAGAAAGTGTTCCAGGAGTTTCAAGTTATAAATTGATTTTTATATTGAAATTTCTCTCTCTCTCTCTCTCTCTCTCTCTCTCTTTCTTTTTCTTACATGCACACACATATACACACACACAAGTTCAAACAAAAGAAATTCAAGGTTAGAAAGTCTGGGCTCTTTCATAATGAGACAGCCTTAGAATATCTATATACATTTGTCCTTTGACATTTGTTGAATATCTCCTTTCTCATCTCCAATATGTAAACTTAGCTATCTTAAAAAAATTAGTAGTACAATACTATGGGAAGAAGTCTCCATTGTTAATAAGCAAGTAATCTTCAGTAGTTTAAGTTTCTTTTAAAGAAATTATGACCTTTAATTTAAGGTTAAACATTCAAAAAACCATCCAAATAAATCTTGATAAATTCCTTACTTAGCAAAATTGGCAGGGAATGGCAAATATCCTGAACTAAGGAATTAACAGATTTCTAAATATCTTGGATGGTGACTCGGAGTTAAAAACATCTCATAAACATCAGTTTGCCCCTCTCTATTCTTAACAGAGATTCTTCCCATCTTCGTTTTCAGTTAGATTGCAAAAAAATGTGTGACAGTTGGTATCTTGAGTATAACTGGGCATGTTCATAGATACTTCAGCCACACCCCAAGTTGTATGTTGGCAAAACATACTTAGCATGGCTATTGATTTGAATTCAAGACAGCAATTAAAGCACTCCAACTGTATTTTGTTTTCTTGTATGAAACACTGGTACCTCATGTGTAAGATATATCTGGATGATGTGTATTGGAATTTTGCTGGAATTTTATTGGGGCAGCGAGAAATCAATTTAGAAAAAAAATGATATTTTTCTTTTGAAAGATCTTTCCCATTGACTGCTATTTATTCCTTTTATCTAGTGATTTCCTAGGGTTGAACTTTAACTGGTTTTAAAGCCTAGTAATTTTCAGAGCAAAACATTAGTCTGGAGTTTAAAAATCATGGTGCTTAAAGCTCAGATGCAACATTTTGTATCCAAGGTTTATAATAGTATTTTCTGATAATATTGGAATGACTGGAGGTATGCATTCATTTATCTACAATATGACAGTCATATCATAGAATCTTTTCCTTTGACATGCATTCAGATATTGGGGCTGAATGGAATTTGATATACTTCCAGGCTATTTGCATAGATTTGCCATTTTTCATTCCTATTGTCTAAAATGGAAAATTGTGCTTCATTCCAGTTATGATCACCTTATATAACTATCATTCTTCCATTATTGGAATGTAAGCTTTTCTCTTTGTCTTTTTGCATAAATCAGCAAGGATTCAATTTCCTATTTATTAAGGATCATGCATTTTGCTACAGAAATTGATATTGAAAATTCATTTTGCCTCTCTTAGCATAGTATATTATTCAGAATGCCAAAGGCAAAGGATTAATATGGGTGTGACCCACAAGAAACTTCAAGTAATTATTTGGTTATCATAGTCATAAAAACATTTATACACATTTTCCTGCATATTGATGACAACACTACGGGTACCAAGTGCAACATCTGGTCTCAGAACCCTATGACCTTGTTCACAAAATTCATTTGGTCAAGCAGATAGTTTTGGAGCAGATAATAGGATTTTATAGCCAAAGGACCATATTTGGCTCTCAAAATTTTTGCAACCATCTACACCAAAACATTGCTGCAAATCAGCAATGCAATTTCCTTTCCTTCCTAAGAGAAGGAAAATGCCTGAAAATTATAATCTGAGTCTTTAAATAGATCCAACATATTTTTGAACCATTAGGGGAAAATGACATTTTCCCTCCTTAGAAAAGATTGGGGGGGGAAGGGAGAACACCTCAGTCCTAGTCAAGTCTATAAAAGGACTTCATCCATTTTTATAATATTGCTTGCTTAATGCTGTCCTCAGCCTCAAAAATTTAACTGCAAGCCTTCCTCATTGCAAGTTCTATTTAATGCATTTCCCACACCATCCCATATATGTATGTGTTTCTTTAGTTTACAGGCAGTAACTTCCTACTAAATGGTGTACATTTATCTATGTAAACTAGGGTTAAAACAATACAACAAACCACCAATAATGTAAAATCTTATGAAAACATTTTTTAAAATAAATAAATAAATAGTACAGTCTACAGGAGAATCCTCTCTGTTTTGGTTATAAGCTTCCTGGAACATTCAACCAGGTCTTGGATTTTTCTGAATTCCAAAATGGAGTTACTCTAATCACAGGGGAATGCTGCTCCATAAGGAAGGAAGATAAAGAATGCCCAATTCAGAAGTCCTTGATGGTAATAACCTCTCATAGTAGAATATTAGACCAGGTAGGTAAATCAGACCAGACCATCACATGTAGGCTAAAGCCATGAGAGGTCCTTGGTCCTCTTTGAGCTTGGTTGTTTTCTTGCAGACATTTCATTACCAAAATTAAGTAACATCATGTCATAATTCCGAAGTAAGAAACTCTTCAAAGAACTTTGAGGCATTGTTTACCTTAAAGAATCTTTAATGAGAAAACATAGCTTCGGCACATACATAGGCACATACATAGGCAAGCCAAAATCTGAATTCTCCTCCCCTAAACACATAATATCTAAGCATAATTCACTCCTTCATTTAACAGTCATTAATCACATTCTCCAATTAGTTTGAAGTGCGAACATTCCCTCTAGTTGCATAACCCGCCATTTCTTATCTCCTCTTATTACAAACTATCTTGAGAATACTCTACTGAGATATTGTTATGGCTGACTAATCCCCATGTACATTCTTCCCCCTCCCCTCCAGCACCATTTAATTCTAACTCTAAAAGTAATACACAAGTTAAATAGAAAATGTCTGGATCTTCGTATATTGTCAGAGCAAGAATATCTGAAGTTAGCAGCATTGACACATAATTAGTACTAGTATGGAGTGAGGCTTGCTATCATTTATACGGACGAGGGGGGACATGATAGCAGTATTCCACTATCTCAGGGGCTGCCACAAAGAAGAAGGAGTCAAGCTATTTTCCAAGGCACCTGAAGTCAGGACAAGAAGCAATGGATGGAAACTAATCAAGGAGAGAAGCAACATAGAACTAAGGAGAAACTTCCTGACAGTTAGAACAATTAACCAGTGGAACAACCTGCCTCCAGAAACTGTGAATGCTCCAACACTGGAAGTTTTTAAGAAGAGACTGGACAGCCATTTGTCTGAAATGGTATAGGGTTTCCTGCCAGAGCAGGGGGTTGGACTAGATGACCTCCAAGGTCCCTTCCAACTTTATTATTATTATTATTATGGATCATCGCGCAGTCAGCCAGATGTTCAGACTGGATTTGGCATTTTGTCTACCTTTCGAGTCCTTACCCAGGACCTGGGATAGGCAGATGTGGATGTTTGATAGTATTACAGATATCATCGCAGGATGGAAGCAGTTCCTAGTAAGGCCGCCTTTTGAAATTGACTAATAGCAAATTTATCAATGCCAATGGTGTTCAAGTGGTGCTCCAGTTGTTTTGGGATTGCACCCAAGGCGCCTATGACTATTGATACTACCCTTGCTTGCTTTTGCCACAGTCTTTCTATTTCTATTTATAGGTCTTTGTATTTTGTTATCTTCTCCAGCTCTTTCTCTTCTATTCTGCTGTCATTATTATTATTATTATGGATCATCGCACAGTCAGCCAGATGTTCAGACTGGATTTGGCATTTTGTCTACCTATTGAGTCCTTACCCAGGACCTGGGAGAGGCAGATGTGGATGTTTGATGGTATTACAGGTATCGTCGCAGGATGGAAGCAGTTCCTAATAAGGCCGCCTTTTGCAATGGACTAATAGCGAATTTGTCAATGCAATTATTATTATCAATCATCGCACAGTCAGCCAGATGTTCAGACTGGATTTGGCATTTTGTCTACCTATCGAGTCCTTACCCAGGACCTGGGATAGGCAGATGTGGATGTTTGATGGTATTACAGGTATCGTCGCAGGATGGAAGCAGTTCCTAATAAGGCCGCCTTTTGCAATTGACTAATAGCGAATTTGTCAATGCCAATGGTGTTCAAGTGGTGCTCCAGTTGTTTTGGGATTGCACCCAAGGAGCCTATGACTATTGGTACTACCCTTGCTTGCTTTTGCCACAGTCTTTCTATTTCTATTTGTAGGTCTTTGTATTTTGTTATCTTCTCCAGTTCTTTCTCTTCTATGCAATTATTATTATTATTATTATTATTATTATTATTATTATTATTATTATTATTATTATTATTTTCTAGTGGCTTGCCAGGTCAGCATTGAGGGCTCTTTGGTTGGGCTGTTTGTTGTTAGCTTGTTAGGCAGTTCCTTGATTGGAGTATTGTTTATTTTCTTATTGTTGTTCTTGATATTAATCTTGGTATTAATGTTCATTTAGGTGTTGATTTCTTTTGGGAGGTGTTTTTTTTTTCCACTATAGAGGTTGTTTATGTCTCCATGTATCCTGTCCCAGTTCATACACTCATGCTCATACACTCCATGTATCCTGTCCCAGTTCATACACTCATATTGAACAGCTCAAAACTTTAACAAATATGTATGTGTTTATATATCATGCCTCATTTTAATTTGGTTGACTTATTATTAAGACAGATTTTAATCAGGAGAGTTAGTGAACTGAGTAATCTGTCATTATTGTGCTTTTAATTATTCTCAGAGAACATCTCTATGTTGCTCAGTATATCTAAAGTGCAAAAGCATCAACTTATAAGGATTCATTATTCCTAATATATTCAGTTTGTACGAGATTATTTGCAACATTAATCCTGTTAACTAGTTCCCCCCAGTGGTCCTCATTTGCCTATTATTCTCAAAAGAACATATAAAAAAAGAATGTGGCAGTAAATTAGGAACTGTATTTGTTAGTTTTCTTTCCCTTTTTAAAAGATAAATTTGTTATCATTCTGTTTAAATTACTTGCCAGATTGTAAATTGATTAATAGATTATATTAGTGATATAAAGACATAGGATAGAGTAGTGATTAAGAGATTTGAATGGCAGTCAGAAGATGAGTTCCCATTTAGCCATGGAAGATCACTTGAATGACTTAGATACCAGTCACTTTCTTAGCCCAATTGATAGTTATTAAGGGAGGAAATGGAAAGGGAATATTATACATGTTATCTTGAGTCCTGAAGGAAATGTAAGACCTAAAATTTTAGGCAGGAAAAATCAAAAGTACAAGTACAGATTGGGTGAGACCTGGATTAAAAACAATAACTGTGAGAGGGACCTTGGAGTCCTAGTGGACGATCACTTGATTATGAGCCAGCAGTGTGCAGCAACAGCCAAAAAAGCTAATACATTCCTGGGTTGTATAAACAGAGGCTTAAAATCAAGATCATGCAAAGTATTAATACTGCTTAATAAAACCCTAGTAAGACCACACCTGGAATACTGCAGTCAATTTTGGTCACCTTATCACAAAAAAGATGTTGAGAGTTTGGAAAAAATTCAGAGAAGAGCAACTAAGATGATCAAAGACTAAAACATACGAAGTATGGCTTGGATTTGGCTAGCCTAAAGAAAAGAAGAAATAGGGGAGACATGATAGAAGTATTCCAGAGGGGGTCACATTATTCATCAGATCACCAGAGGGTAGGACAAGAGACAAAGAGAGAAGCAACCTGGAATTAAGGAGAAACTTCCTGACAGTAAGGACAATTAACCACTGGAATTACTTGTCCCCAGAAATCGTGGGAGCTCCATCATTGGAGATTTTTAAGAAGAGGCTAGACAGTCACTTGTATGATATGGTATAGGTTCTCCTGCTTGAGAAGGGGGCTGGACTAGAAGGCCTCCAAGGTCTCTTCCAGTTCTATTCTATTCTATTCAAATATCTAACACATAATTAATTAAAACTGTTACTTTTACCTGAATCACTCCTGCTAATCATAATCATGTCATTGAGATTGTTAGCAATTCTACACACATATCATGAAAAATATATTAGCTAATAATAACATGTAAATATAGGTTAGCAGCATTTCTTTTGGATTGTAATCAAGAAACTACTTATTCTGGACCACTGAAATGGGAGTATAAAATCACACAATTGGAAGAGGTTATTAAACCTATCTTCCTACTCAGTGCAGGTAGTCAAATTAAATAGTGCTGGCCAAAATATTCCTATATTTTTCCCCTGGCAGTTTTTATTTAATTAAAATAATTTGCTTTAGATTTAGATTTTCCCCAAAGGAAAAAATACATTTTGTAAAATTCACAACTAAGGAGAAGGAAAAATAGGAAGATAGGAGAGTAGAAGAACAAAGAAGAGGCAGACACTGCTGAAAGTTTGCTGATATTAGTTTTTGAAAGTTGTTCATTGATTCCTGCCTGCTCCTGAATTTGTTGATGTTTGTTTTTTATTTGAAGATGACAAGCATTATATATGTTGTGGTACAGGCTGACAGTCCTCCTGGAACAGAAGGCTGAACAAGTTCTTGAAAACACAAGAAATACTTATGGAGATTCAATAACATCAAGACTTGTTAGATAATAGAAATAATTATCTGTTGGATCAAGTCATGAATTCAGTTCAAGCAGTACTCTACTCTTGAAGCATGTCCTTTAGAGATAACTGAGGCTTATTCTGCCTTGGAAATCTGGAAGAAGTTTGAAGCTGCTGGTTCTCAGGAAGTGGGCAGATTTCTAGGTACTGTATCCTTGGCTATCTCTATAATAATAATAAACTTGGAAGAGATCTTGGGAAGTCATCTAGTCCAAGCCCTGCTCAGGCAGGAAACCCTATACCAGGCATGTCATGTGATGTATGTCGCGATGTATTGCGACTTTTCCCCCATTGCCGGCAAAGGGGTGGGTGCAGTTTCGGAATGAAGCATCCGCCCCATGGGCCGGCAGTTTGACATGCCTGCCCTATACCATTTCAGACAAATGGCTGTCCAGTCTCTTCTTAAAAACTTCCATGTTGGAGCATTCACAGCTTCTGGAGACAGGTTGTTCCACTGATTAGTTGTCCTAACTGTCAGGAAATTTCTCTTTAGTTCTAGGTTGCTTCTCTCCTTGATTAGTTTCCATCCGTTCCTTCTTGTCCTGCCTTCAGGCACCTTGGAAAATAGCCTGACTCCCTCTTCTTTGTGGCAACCCCTGAGATATTGGAACACTGCTATCATGTCACCTCTCGTCCTTCTCTTCATTAAACTAGACATACCCAATTCCAGCAACCATTCCTTATATGCTTTAGCCTCCAGTCCCCTAATCATCTTTGATGCTTTTCTCTGTACTCTTTTTAGAGTCTTTTTACATTGTGGTGACCAAAACTGGATGCAGTATTCCAAGTGTGGCCTTACTAAGGCATTGTAAAGTGGTATTAACATTTCACGTGATCTTGATTCTATCCCTCTGTTAATGCAGCTTAGTACTGTGTTGGCTTTTTTGGCAGCTGCAGCACACTGCTGGCTCATATTTAAGTGATTGTCCACTAGGACTCTGAGATACCTCTCACAGTTATTACTGTTGAGCAAGGTACCACCTACAGTATACCTGTGCATTTAGTTTTTCTTGCCTAAATGTAGAACTTTACTTTTTTCACCATTGAATTTCATTTTGTTAGATAGTGCCCAGTATTCAAGTCTGTCAAGATATTCTGTATCTTAAGCCTATCTTCTGGAATGTTGGCTATTCCTGCCAGCTTGATGTCGTCTTCAAATTTGATGAGTTCCCCATCTATTCCCTCATCCAAATCATTGATGAAGATGTTAAAGAGCACTGGGCCCAGAACACAGCCCTGGGGCACCCCACTATATACTTCCCTCCATGTAGATGCTATTCCATTGAGGATCACATTCTTTGTATGGCTGGTCAGCCACCTACGAATCCATCTGGTGGTGATGCTGTCTGACCCACATTTTTCTATCTTATCAAGTAGTAGATTGTGGTCTATTTTATCAAATATCTCACTGAAGTCCAAGTAAATTATATCCACAGCATTCCTCTGGTCCACTAATTTTGTCACTTGGTCAATGAGTCCAGTGAGATTTGTCTGGCATGATATGTTTTTGACAAACCCATGTTGGCTTTTGGTAATGACTTTGTTTGTCTCTAGGTGTTTGCTGATTCGATGCTTGATTATCTTTTCCAGAATCTTCCTAGGTATTGAGGTCAGGCTGATAAGTCTATAGTTTTCTGGATCCATTTTTTTTCCTTTTTTGAAGATGGAAACTACATCAGCTATTTTTCAGACCTCTGATAGTTCCCCAGTGCTCCAGGATCTTTGAAAGTTACAGTTCAGTGATTCTGAGATCACATATGTCAGTTCCTTCAGAACCCTGGTCCTAGTGATTCAAACTTGTCTAGGGTGGACAGATGCTCACCATTTTATTGCCTATCTTAACTTGTGTTTCTAATCTTTTTTATGGTACTGTTTTTAATCGGTTGGACTGTTTTTTCCCTTTGTGTAAAGATGGATGCAAAAAATGAATTAAATAGTTCTGCTTTCTCCCTGTTGCTTGTCACCTTCTTGCCACTTTTTCCCACTAATGGACCAATCATTTCCTTAACTTTTTTCTTGTTTTTAACATGTTGAAAGAAGCTTTTTTTGTTATTTTTGACTTTTGTCGCAAGTCTTAGTTCATTTTGAGCCTTAGCTTTCTTCACTTCATCTTTGCAGGCTCAGGCTATTTGCTGATATTCTGCCTTAGTTATGTGCCCCTCTTTCCACTTTTTATACTTGTCCGTTTGGTCTTTCAATTTATCAGAGAGTTCTTTATGCAGCCATGCTTGTTTTTTTTGAGAGCTGTTATTTTTCTTCTTCGTTGGCATTGTGCTCGCTGGACTTTTATAATCTCACTTTTCAAAATTTCCCAAGCTTCTTGAGTTGTTTTCTCCTCGAGGATTCTCATCTGTGGAATCCTTCCCAAGCTCTCTCTAAGTCTCTCCTGCCACAAGGTTCCTGTGGCTTCAACACCTTCTACCATTTCATCTCTGTTAGTGAGAACTAGGTCCAATATGGCTGATCCCCTAGTTCCCTTCTCTACTTTTTGGCAGACAAAGTTGTCTGCTAGGAATCTGTTGGTTTCCCACTTGGTGCAGAGTTTGTCTCCCAGTTGATAGTAATTAAAGTCCCCCATTACTATTGTGATGTGCTTCCTATATACCTTAGTTAGCTGACTAGCAATAAGTTCATCTATTTCCTCTGTTTGGTTGGGTGGCCCATAGTATACACTTATGGCAATGTCATTTTTTTCCCCTTTTATATTGTCCTCACTGTCAGGAAGTTTCTCCTTAATTCCAGGTTGCTTCTCTCTTTGATCAGTCTCCAACCATTGTTTCTTGTCCTATCCCCTAGTGCACAGGTCGGCAACCTGTGGCTCCGGAGCCGCATGCGGCTCTTTGAGCCTTCCCCGGTGGCTCCCAGCCTCCTCTGCCTTTGCAGAGAGAGACAGAGACAGAGAGAGGCAATTGCACTTCCCTGCTTCTCTCTCTCTCTCTCTCTCTCTGTGTGTGTTTTGGGTGTGTGTGTTTTGGGTGTGTGTGTGTATATGTGTAAAAGAGAGTGCACGCACAGTGTTCTCCGAGGAGATCAAAAGCTTACTGGGCGGAGCTCCACCCTTTACTGCGTCTCTGCAGGAAGCAGGAAGCAGGAAGGGCAGGAGAGAGCTAGCTAGCCCAGCTAGGCTGACTCAGGAATTCTGGGAGTTGAAGTCCATGAGTCATAAAAGAGACGAGGTTGCCTACCCGGAGGTTGTTGGACAACAGCTTGAAGCTTGCCAGGTGAGCAGCAGATAGGAGGGGGGGGAGAAAGAGAGAGAGAGAAAGAGAGAGAGAGGGAGAGAGAGAGAGTGGGGGAAGAGGAGTGGCAGACCAAGGGCAGATAGAGAGGGAGGGAGAGAGAGACCCTTTTGACATCTAAAATGAAGATAAACTGCATATATCCTTTTTTTACCTTTGTGTGTATGTAATTTTATTCTCTTAAAGCATTCTCTTGGTGATCATTGTTTTAATAGTATGGATATTCCCAAGAGTCATATTTTTACTTTTATTTTTAATGTGTGTGTGTGTGTGTGTGTGTGTGTATACACATACACACACACACACATACACACACACTATAATAAAGGTAAAAAAGGATATATGCAGTGTTATCTTCATTTTAGATATCAAAATGGTTTTGCGGCTCCCTGTGTTTTGTTTTTGGTGGGAAACGGGTCCAAGTGGCTCTTTGAGTGTTTTGGGTTGCCTACCCCTGCCCTAGTGCTTCGATGATCATCTTAGTTGTTCTTTTCTGAATTTTTTCCAAACTCTCAACATCTTTTTTTGTGATATGGTGACCAAAATTGGCTGCAGTATTCGAGGTATGGTCTTACTAGGGATTTACAAAGCGGTACTAATATTTCACATGATCTTGATTCTATGCCTCTGTTTATACAACCCAAGATTGTATTAGCTTTTTTGGTTGCTGCTGCACATTGCTAACTCATAGTGGAGTGATCATCCACTAGAACTTCAAGATCCTTCTCACAGTTACTGTTTTTAAGCCAGGTCTCACCCAATCTATATTTGTGTAAGACTTTGCTTTTCTCCACATTGAAACTCATTTTTCTGGATAGGGCCCATTGTTCAAGTTTGTCAAGATCTTTTTGTATCCTGAGTTTGTCTTCTGGTGTGTTGATTACTCCTGACAGTTTGGTGTAAATTGCCAATTTGATGAGTTCCCCTTCAATTCCCTCATCTAAGTCATTGATGAAGATATTGAAGAGTATTTGGCCTAAGACGGAGCCTTTTGGTATCCCACTGCTTACTTCTCTCCATGTGGATGTAGTGCCATTGAGGACTACTCGTTGAGTGTGGTTTGCCAGCCAGCTTCAGATCCATCTGGTGGTGATGTTATCTATTCCACTTTTTCTAGCTTACCAAGGAGTAAGTTGTGATACACATTGTCAAATGCCTTACTGAAATCTAGGTATACTACATCCACTGCATTTCTCTGGTCTACTAATTTAATCACTTTATCAAAGAATGCGATGAGGTTGGTTTGGCATGATCTGTTTTTAACAAACCCATGCTGGCTGCTAGTTATGACTTTGTTTGTTTCTAGTTGTTCATAGATTTGTTTTTTGATTATCTTTTCTAGGATTATCCCTGGTATTGATGTTAAACTGATTGGTCTGTAGTTTCCTGGGTCTGTTTTTTCCCCCTTTCTTGAAGATGGGGACATCAGCCCTTTTCCAATCCTCAGATACTTCCCTGGTGCTCCAGGATTTGTGAAAGATGTGGTGCAATGTTTCTGAGATAACATCTGCCAGCTCTTTCAGAACTCTGGGATGTAATCTGTCAGGTCCTGGTGATTTATATTTGTCAAGGTTGGATATGTGTTCTCTTACCATTTTCTTGCTTATTTTGGTTTTTGTTTCTAGTATATCTTTTGCAGTGGTTTTTTTTTTTTTGGTCTGTTGGGCTATAGTTTCTTTTTGTGTGAAGACTGATGCAAAGTATGAGTTAAGCAACTCTGCTTTCTCCCTGTTGCCTATAATATCCTTGCCATCTTCTCTCTTTAGAGGGCCTACAGTTTCCTTGACTTTTTCTTGTTGTTAATATGTTGGTAGAAACTTTTTTTTTCTTGACTTCTGTTGCAAGTCTTTGTTCGTTCTGAGCCTTTGCTTTCCTGACTTCTTCTTTGTTCTGGTTTTCTGCTGATAATCGGCCTTGGTTATGTGCCCCTCTTTCCATTTTTTGTAATGGTCCACTTTGTCTTTTAGTTTATTAGAAAGATCTTTGTGCAGCCATGCTGGTTTCTTCTTGAATTTCTTGTTTTTCTTTCTCAATGGTATTGTGCTGGTTTGGGCTTTTGTGATCACACTTTTCAGAGTTTCCCATGTTTCTTGGGTTGTTTTTCCCTTCAGGATTTTTAACCATGCGATCTTTCCTAGGTTCTCTGAGTTTGTTAAAGTCAGTTCTTTTGAAGGTTAAGATGTTGGTTGGATTGTTTTCTATTGCTAGCATTTGCCTTATATTACATTTTAGTATGACATGGTCGCTTTCACCCAATGTTCAGGCAATTACAATCCCCTCTATCACTTTTTCTCTATTTGTAAGGATTAAGCCCAGTATAGTTTTTTGGTGACAAAGTTGTTGGTTAGGTTGGTTAGGAATCTGTTTGATCTCCTGCTCGCTGCAGAGTTTGTCTCCCAATTGATATCTGGATAGTTGAAGTCTCCCATTACTACTGTGGTATGCTTCTTGCATATATTTGTTAACTGTTTGGCAAAGAGTTCATCTATTTCTTCTGATTGGTTGGATGACCTGTAGTATACACTTATTTTAATGTCACTTTTATTCTCTTTATATTGACCCATATGCATTCTGGAGAGATTTTATCTTTGATCATGTGCATTTCTGTAGATATGTAGTGTTCTCTTACATATTGTGCAACTTCCCCTCCTCTTTTTGTAGACCTGTTTCTTTTGAACAATTTGTAACCATCTATCAGTCCATTCCATTCACTGGTTTCATTCCACCTGGTTTCTGTTATGCCAACTATGTTATACCCTCCCTCGTGTACTATTGCTTCTAGTTTGCCCTGTTTGTTCCCCAAGCTTTGAGCATTTGTACATAAGCATTTAAGGCTTTTATGCCTGTCCATGGATATGTTTCCTGAATCTCCTGACTGTTGTTTGACTTTTTCTTTTTTGTCAACACTGCCTACCTTGTTGTTTGATTTGTTTTCTTGGGATTTGTGATTGGTTTAGGGTTCTAGATGCTCAAAGCCCTCCTGATGAGTTTATTGCTTATACTCTGTCTGTTGGTGTATAGACATTTGAGTCCTTTATGACTGATCCTGTGTTTACTTTCTACATAACCTGTATGGTGCCTGAATTCCCCTATATTGGATCCATGTCCATCATGGCAAGCTAAGACTTACCAGGAAGTGTGTCAGGCAGCTCTGAAAGAAGAACTGGATTCCTTCTAGCTTGGTTTTTGACTTGGCTATGATATAAAACTGTACTGATCATATTTATGGATGACCCTGATGGGAGCTGGATGGAGGAAGTATGTCCAACT
Source organism: Crotalus tigris (assembly GCF_016545835.1). Taxonomy (NCBI): domain Eukaryota; kingdom Metazoa; phylum Chordata; class Lepidosauria; order Squamata; family Viperidae; genus Crotalus; species Crotalus tigris. Next base: position 4,111,454 of record NW_024096690.1, read on the forward strand.
TGCTTAGTTAACCTCTAAGTGGTCTTCAGTTTCATCAGACATGGTATTGATATCAGAAGAAACTTCCTTATCCATATAAGCTATTAGTGGTAGAACTAGTTTTCATATTAACTGATAAGTCCTCCTTCATTGGAGGTCTTCAGACAGAAATTATATAGACATCTACCTGATAGACTAACTCATAGATTGGCCCTTAATTGCCTTATGAAAGGTTCTAAATAGATGGATGCATCATCAAACCTGGAGATCTAGATATGATTTGGAGTTTGCTAGATAGTCATACTGATCAATCCTTGACCTGCACTTGCCTGCTTTTTGTATGCTATGGGACAATTCACTACAGCTAACTTGCCCAAGACAAATTGCCTTGGGACTAAAATTACATAATATCGAAAAAATGGTGAAATAGAATCATTAAAGAAGGGATGCAAAAGGAGACACAAAATGAAATGTGAATGACAAAAATTAAAATAATTTTTAATTGTTTAAAATAATTAAATAACATTGTTGAATTGTCCTGCGGTGAATTTTCCCATGGTGAATTGGTCACAGCAAAGTGCCGCATGGTGTGTTGGCCGTGAGGAGCTGTCCATGGCAAATTAGCCATGGTGAATTGGCATCAGTGAGTTGGGTGTGGCAAGTTGGCTGTGGAAAGTTGTCTCATTCTGACTGACTTGATACCCGATCCAAAATAAACATACAAGCTGACTGCATTTCCATTATAATTCCATGTGTTATCATCTTGAATGACTCAAGATACATTAGAATGAAATATGTCAAATTTCTCTAGATTTTGTCAACTAAGAAAAGTACTTTCCCTTTTGTTGGGTTTGTATTCAATAAAACTTAAGATTTTACTTTAAGAACTATTGGAATTGATTATAGCTTCAACAAGGAAAGTTAAACAACTATTAACCCAAGGTTTTATAAATATCAATATATCAAGGTCATGTTGATAACTATAAATGTATTAGGATTACATTGTATACAGCTTTCATTGTTTAAGATTAAATATGTACTTAAATTAAGAACAATAGGTATTCATAAATCAGCATGCGTGCTCATGAGAAAGTAGCTAATTAAATAAGAAGAAAATTTGTGTTTCTTGTTCCAGGAATTGTTTTGCTGTATCTCAGTTAATTATACCTTGATATCTTACAGGGAGAAATTTTCTAGTTACAAGAATTGTCCTCTTGTGTCAACATTGTCGCATCACTGTGTGAGCCAAATCTCTTTACTGCAAATAGAATAGTAAGCAAAAAAAGCATAGATGCACCTCTGTCAGAAATGAAGAAAAAAAACCTTATAATTAATTCAAAATAATATGCATTTTGGGAAAATGGGCCTTTTATATGATATTTTCATTGATAATTTCAAGGAAATAATTAGGTTTTCAAATGGGCAATTTACAGGAACTGAAAATATGGTAGCACTGAAGAAGTAAAGGACACAGATTCCTGAAGAGGTAAAGGACATAGATTCTCTTTTCCAAAGCAAGATAATCTTGAAAAATGAAAGCCATCTCAATTCACATATTTATCATCTGGGCAGTCTTTAGAAGTGGGGTATTGTTTTGGGAATGGCCAGGTTGCAGTGAGGCCTTGCTCATAACGAGTCATAAAGCTGATTCAGAATCCAGCAGCACATGCAACTTTTAGCATTTCTGGTTAAGCCTGTGTAACAGGGCTGACTTGCAAGCTGCACTAGCTCCCAGCAGGCCTCCATACACAATTCAAAGCACTGGTCATCACCTACAAAGCCCTCCTTGGCAGAAGGGTGGGCTTCTAATCCCAATCTCAATTTCCATCATAACTTTGGAACCATCTGTAATGCAGGGTGGTCAGAGCTTGGTCACAAATGCTTTAACTTTTGCTCAGGTGTCTGAATTTCCTGATAGTTTTGATGTGTCTCCTTTGTGATTTTTCCAGTTGTATTATATTCTTCAAATGGCAACGGCAAGATTGTAGACAGTACAGTATACCCTAATGTACATATATATATATATATATATATATATATATATATATATATATATATATATATATATATATATATTGTAGATTTGTGTAATGTAGTAGCATTACACAATTGTCAATTTTATTTTCAATGTATTTTCCAAGTATTTCTAGCATGTAATTTGGCTTTTCCATGTTGGCTGCATCCTGAGTTAGCTTCTTTGTTCACCTATCCATTGTGACCTCAGTCATACTGGACAGCTCTAAACCCATCAATATAGATGCAAAGTGATTTATCTATTTTTTAATTTATTTATTTTTTGGCAGGGAAAGGCAATGTGAATTCCTTTACAACTCTTTAGAGCTAACCCTTCAGGCTGCTCCTTGTGCTGGTGCCAGTTTAAGGAAAAACTAACCACATTAAAATGCTTTGGTAGCAGCTGGCAAGAAATCTGGTCTAGACTGTAAGCTTCTATGAGCATTCTCCGTTGGACAATTCCCCAGCTGTTGGGCCTCCCAAATTACCCTTCCAAGAAAGCCATTGCTAATTGTAGGGGCTGTTTTTCCCACACAGTTGAAAGTGTTTTACTTCAAACCGTGTGTCTTCCTTCCATTGAATTAAATGTGCTACTCTCTGAATTCCATCCCTTTCTCTTAGTAAATTGAATTTATATTCTCTGACCTCCTTGCCTTTCTTCACTGAACTGAATCAGTTACTAACTTCTCACAGATTATTATTGCTTCTTATTTGATATTCTTTGTGACAGATTTCCCATACGCTGTCAAGTGCTTATGGTTAGATTGCCTTCATATCATTAACCCCAAATGTTACTTAATAAATTGTTTGATTGGTCATTAATTAAGTTCATCCTTTGAATTTCAGGGACACATAAACCCATTTAATAATCTATAGTATAGAATAGCCAACAGAATCTGTGCTGTGGGAGGCTGTGTTTGTCTCTCATCTGCCGCAACTTCATGACATGCTTGCTAATTACGAAGATTAGAGTCCAACATATCTGGCAAAGCAAATAATTGGGGAAATCTAATGTAGAACATGCATTTCTGTTCTGAATATTTTCATGATGCATAATATCATTCACTAAACTCAAATGATCTGCTATAACCTGAATGAATGTCATTTAACTCCTTAGGCATCCATTGCTAACCTAGATTTATTTATTTATCAAATTTAGAAACTACCCATCTCCCTCCCTCTGAGTGGTATACAATATAAAATATTATAAACATAAAAACTGAATGTAAACATTTAAAATAAAAACAACTTTAGTTAAAAGTCAACATTAAATTAATTAAAAGATGGGGAGAGAGCTTTCTGGTACCAACCAGCTCTATGGCTGTGTGTGCTTCTCTGTGAGCCCAAAATTAGATGGCAGAGTCAGGTTTTTAGACATTTCCACAGACCAAGAGATTATGGGAACATCTCGCTTCTGTTGAGAGAATATTCCAAAATGTGTTTGTGTGTGTGTGGGGGGGGGAATGACAGAGAAAGCTCTCTTCCTGGATCAGAATTCTTTAACTGACTGGATCTGCCACATTCCTGTGTGACTGGGTGGACTGGATGATGTGATGGGGTAAAGATGGTTCTGTAGGCAGCTTGACCCATGTAGGGCTTTAAAGATTGTAACCAACACCTTCAATTGGATTCAGAATCAAACCAGCACTCAATACAGCTCATGCAGCAGATTTGTTACATGTGCCATTCTTTGGGCACCCAAGATTACTCATGTGGCTGCATTTTATCCAGCTGAAGCTTTGGGATACTATTCAAGGGTGGCTCCATGTAGAACACATCACAATAGTCTAATGGAAGATGACCAGGGTATGAGTGACCAAGTGCAGAGTCATCCTATCCAGGAAACAGTATAACTGCAGCAAATTCTCTCCAAGCCATGACTGCCACCAATTTTTGAGCAGGAGCCATCAGTTCAAGATGACCCCAGATTATCCACTAGGTTACTCTGGTATAAAGCAATCCCATTCAAGACAAAGATAGACTAGACTAGACTAGAACAGAATGGAATGGAATGGAATAGGGTGGGGTGGGGTGGGGGGAAGGGGGCGGGACAGGACAGAATAGAATAGAATTAGAGCTGGAAGGGACATTGGAGGTCTTCTAGTCCAGTCCCCTGCTCGTGCAGGAGAACCTATATCATCTCAGACAAGTGACTGTCTAGCCTCTTCTTAAAAATCTCCAGTGATGGAGAGCCCACGATTTCTGGAGGCAAGCTGTTCCACTGGTTAATTGTCCTCACTGTCAGGAAGTTTCTCCTTAATTCCAGGTTGCTTCTCTCTTTGATCAGTTTCCAACCATTGTTTCTCGTCCTGCCCTCTGGTGCTTTGGTGAATAACATGACCCCCTGTTCTTTCTAACAGCCCCTCAAATACTTGAACACTGCTATCATGTCTCCCCTATTTCTTCTTTTCTTTAGACTAGCCAAACCCAAGTGCTGCAGCCTTTCTTCGTATGTTTTAGTCTCCAGGTCTTTGATTAGCTTAATTACTCTTTGAATTTTTTCCAAACTCTCAACATCTTTTTTTATAATATGGTGACCAAAACTGACTGCAGTATTCCAGGTATGGTCTTACTAGGGTTTTATAAAGCAGTACTAATACTTCACATGATCTTGATTCTATGCCTCTGTTTATACAATCCAGGATTGTATTAGCTTTTTTGGCTGCTGCTGCACACACGGGCTCATAATCAAGTGATCGTCCACTAGGACTCCAAGGTCCCTCTCACAGTTGCAGTTTTGAGCCAGATCTTGCCTAATCTGTACTTGCACCTTTGATTTTTTTTCCTGCCTAAATGTAAAACTTTGCTTTTCTCCACATTGAAACTGTTGGATACGGCCCATTGTTCAAATATGTCAAGATCTTTTTGGATCCTGTGTTTGTCTTCTGGGGTGTTGGATATTTCTGCCAGTTTAATGTCATCTGCAAATTTGATGAGTTCCCCTTCAATTCCCTCAACTAAGTCTGATGAAGATATTGAAGAGTACTGGGCTAAGATGGAGCCTTGTGGTACCCCACTGCTTATTTCTCTCCATGTAGATGTAGTGCCATTGAGGACTACTTGTGAATACGGTTTGCCAGCCAGCTACAGATCCATCTGGTGGTGATGTTGTCTATTCCACCTTTTTCTAGCTTACCAAGGAGTAGGTTGTGGTCTACTTGATCAAATACCTTACTGAAATCTAAGTATACTACGTCCACAGCATTTCGCTGGTCTACTAGTTTAGTCACTTTATCAAAGAATGAAATAAATTGTTTGGCATGATCTGTTTTTAACAAACCCATGCCAGTTATTACAGTGGTGGGATACAAATATGTGAACAACTGGTTCTCTGTGTGGATGCCACTTCCGGAAGTCCATTCTGGGCCTGAGCAACAAAAAATTATGTACCGATTCTGCCGAAGTGATATGAACCAGTTGAATCCCACCACTGGGTTACTAGTTATAACTTTGTTTTCTTCTAGTTGTTCGTTGATCTGGTTTTTGATTATCTTTTCTAGGATCTTTTCAGGTATTGATATTAAACTATAGTTTCCTGGGTCCATTTTTTCCCCTTTCTTGAAGATGGGAACCAAATCAGTCCTTTTCCAATCCTCAGGTATTTCCCTGTTGCTCCTGGATTTTTGAAAGATATGGTTCTGAGATAACATCTGCCAGCTCTTTCAGAACTCTGGAATGTAGTCTGTCAGGTCCCAGTGATTTATATTCATCAAGGAAGGATAGGTATTCTCTTACCATTTTTCGGCTTATTTTAATTTTTATTTCTAGTTTGTCTTTTGCAGTGGGGTTTTTTTTGTATGTTGTACTGTAGTTTCTTTTTGTGTGAAAACTGGTGCAAATAATGAGTTAAGCAGTTCTGCTTTCTTCCTGTTGTCTGTTATTTTCTTGCCATCCTCTCTCTTTAGTGGACCTACAGTTTCCTTAACTTTGTTCTTGTTGTTGATATATTGGAAAAAACTTTTTTTTAATTATCCTTGATTTCTGCTGCAAGTCTTTGTTTGTTCTGAGCCTTTGCTTTCCTGACTTCATCTCTGCATGTTCTGGCTGACTGCTGATAATTGGCCTTAGTTATGTGCCCCTCTTTCCATTTCTTTTTGTCTTTCAGTTTGTCAGAAAGATCTTTGTGCAGCCATGTTGGTTTCTTCTTGAATTTCTTGTTTTTCTTTTTCAATGGTATTGTGATGATTTGGGCTTTTATGATTGCATTTTTCAGAGTTTCCCATGTTTCTTGGGTTGTTTTCCCCTTTAGGATTTTCATCCATGGGATGAAAGTGCTCTTTGAATTTGTTAAAATTGGCTCTTTTGAAGTTTAAGTTTGGTTGGATTGTTTACTATTGCTAGTGTTTGCATTATATTAAATTCCAAGATTATGAGATCACTTTCACCCAGGGTTCTGGCAACTTCAACTCCATCTATCACTTCTTCTCTATTAGTAAGAATTAAGAACCAGTATAGCTTTATGTCTAGTTCCCTCCTCCATGTTTTGGATGACAAAGTTGTTGGCTAGGTTAGTTAGGAATCTGATCTCCCGCTCACTGCAGAGTTAGTCTCCCAGTTGATATCTGGATAGTTGAAGTCTCCCATTACTACTGTGGTATGCTTCCTACATACATTTGTTAACTGTTTGGCAAATAATTCATCTATTTCTTCAGATTGGTTGGGTGGCCTGTGATATACACCTATGGCAATGTCACTTTTTTCCCTCTTTTATATTGACCCATTCTGGAGAGATTTTATCTTTGATCATGTGCATTTTTATAGATATGTAATGTTCTCTTATATATAGTGCAACTCCCCCTCCTCTTTTTGTAGACCTGTTTCTTTTGAACAATTTGTATCCATCCATAAGTCCATTCCATTCATGGGTTTCATGCCACCAGGTTTCTGTAATGCCAATTATGTCATATCCTCCCTTGTGCACTATTTCTTCTAGTTCACCCTGTTTGTTTCCAAGCATTTGTATATAAGCATTTAAGACTTTTATGCCTGTCCATGGGTATGTTTATTGCATCTCCTGATTTTTGTTTGAGTTTTTCTTTTTTTCTCATCATTGCCTACCTCATTTTTTGATTTGTTTTCTTGGGATTTATGATTGGTTTTGGGTTCTAGAGATTCTAAAGATTGGTCACCCTTCCCCCTCAATTTTGGTTTTAAAATAATAAACTCCAGGACAGAAAGGGGACCTCACATATAGCTCCTGCATTCAGGGTTTAGTTATTGTCCATCCAAGCCTCCAGGCACCACAAAAGAACACCCATAGTATCACTCTCTTCACTTGGAACAGAGATATAGAGCTGTCAAAGAACAGGTGGAAGTCATAGCTAGGAGCTAGCATATTGACTATACTTCATTCCATGGTAATGGATGATCTCATCCGGTGATTTCATGTAGATGTAGAAGCAGAGAAATCACTGAGCCCTGCAGCACCCCTCAAAGCAGGGGTCATGAGCTCACTTCCTATCAACCTCATTTGGGACTAGCTTCATCACAGAACTGTGCCACCAATCTCCAACTGCCTAGGTCAGCCCAAAAGGATACCATGATCAATGGTATCAAAGCCAAGAAGAGCAAGAAGAGCAAGGATGAGTGTACCACTTCCATTCTGCTTCCACCATAAATCATCCATGTGTGTGTGAGACCATATCCAGGCCTGAAACTTGACTGAAAATATAATCTATTTACTCCAGGATCTCCTGGAATTGTAATATTACAATATTCTCAACTATTTTCCTTAAAAAGGGAAGGTGGGAATCTAGATGAAAATATCCAAAACAGTGAGCGTGAGTATTGGTTTCTTGAGGAGATGGCACCAAAGGCAGATGGTGGGTGGTGAGGATTATGAAGATGCCACAATGTGGAAATATGCATATTGGAAATATCCAAACTCAGTATCTGTGTCATGGCATCAAAAGTGGAGTTTGTGCTGCAATATTGTAATGCATGCTTCATCATTTGCCTCTCCAAGATCACACTCTCTGCACACTGTGAAATATCAATTTGAAAAAAGTAATCAGAAAATCTTTGTATGGGAATGTACAGAACAGTTCCTGTAATATTTTACAAAAACAAAACAAAAAAGTCTTGTGAGAAAGACATATCTCATTGTCACTATTGTGTTAAATCTAAAATACAGGAAGTTAACCTTTTTTATTGCAGGAGAAAAAAGTTAACTTAAACAAGAAAGAGGCCAAAATAAGGGCCATTTGAGAGGAATCTAGTAAAACACATGAAATGATAAATTCCCAGTACTAACTTTCTCACAAAAACTACAAAAGGAGAAAAACCGTCACATTCTCAGAGATAAAATTGATAGATTGGATGAGAGCTGAATCCACCCATTGTTAAATTTCTGAGTTTACCTGATGTGCTGAAGCATTCATACTATGCACAATGACAAGTGATTCCAAAAAAATAGCAGCCATTTCCTTCCACTCCAGTAATCTGGATTAAAAACATGTTTGACAGAGAGAGATAAATGTGGCATGAGAGGATTTGCCCCATGGAAAGCACATCCTGTGTTGATAAGACTATCAAGGAAGAAACTAAACAAGGCACATTGTCACGTGTCACTTCTTTTCCATTTGGTTTATGTTTGTTGTTAAATAAGCATACAGTTACAGGCCAGAATTAGGGTAAGCACAGAGAAGACAGAAAAAAGGATTGCTGAGATTTCCCTTTTCTGCCATATATCCTCCACCTCAATCATTTTGTGGGGAAAATTGCAGAAATTCCCAGCTCCTTTTCCTTTATGATGAAAAGAAAGAAAGGAGAATGGAGAGAATGAAGATATTTAGAAGAAGAAGAAATTCCTCCTCTTTCCCTATCATTTTTTTCACTTTTCCTGTCAAGTCTAGTTTTTACAGTAGAGAATTGCCAGGAAAAAAAGAACACACAAGGTTCCATTTGGACTCTGCCGTTTTCCCCCCCTACCATATTAAATAGGGATTGGAGATCCTTGCTGTAAGTATAATTTTTGGAAGGGATGATTGTCTCTAAAACAGTCTAGCATTGCTCTCCCCACCAGACTAAACAGAGCTTGACAATGATGTGCTGATATTCACTGCGTGGTAGAAGACTGAGCTAATGTTAATGTCTCTCAGGGTCTCATTCTTTTTCAATTTTAAAAAAGATCTTCTATTTTCAAAGCAACATAAAGTTTTTAATGTGCATTTTATGCATTTTTATTAATATTTAAATCTGTATATAATATCTTATCTAGGATGCCAATTTGTTAAAAAGTGGTTTTGTGCACTATTTTCAACAACAGTAGTTTTCTACATACTTATAGAGTTTTGTACTAATTTCTGATTGGAAAATTACGCTGCAATCTTTTTTTAAAATGCATATTTTAAAAATACACAATTAAATAAGCTGTCATTAATATGCAGAGTAAATACTTCTGTCCTGATGTACTACAGGATCACCTTACTAGAAGATATTATGGTTTACATAATTGATCAGGGTGGTAAAATAGAAACTAAGGCAATTGGCCTATTTAGCCCAGACCCTTAATACTGAAGTTACAGTATGAATTCTAAGATCCCATCTCTTGAAATTTTACAGATCATTATGTTGTAATTAATTATATAGCCTTTTAAAAATTTATATATTTTTTCCAAAAATTATATATGAATCAAACTAATAGGAAGAGAGTCCAGCTAGGATGGAAATAATGTTGCTGAATGAGATTCCAATCAAGAGATGTAATATTAATCTATATGATTGGGCCTAATATTGCTAGTTTGGGGTTAAAACAACAAGATTTTGAATATCAATTTACAAAGGTCACACTTGTCAAGTCTGCATATGCAGTAATTATTGATCAACTCTCCACTATATTAATTGTCTCCTAATGTATCCTGAAGCTGAGATTCATTGAAAGGATTTATAAAGAACAACATGTCATTGATAACTTTTCTCATGTGACGAAGTTGACAGTAGAACTGCTCCACAAACAGGTTAAGAAACCTTATCTACATTTCAGAAAATCAATTTGTTCCAGAAAAGATTCTTTGATTGCTATGCCATGAACACAAGGTCAAATGAAGTAATAAATAGAGAACATCCAATAAGCCACTAACCCACAAATGAATTCCTTGGAAACAAGTTTCATTAGCTTTCCTTGTAGCCACATCATATGTTTAAGGCTGGGTGTAAGTTTACATTACTTTGCTTCCATTGGCACAGTGGACCTTAGAGGCCGCAATGGTATGTGTTTTTCATGCAAAATCCAGGCTTTGCTAAAAGTGTCTTTTTAACAAAGAGACCTTCTCTGAAGGAGATGGGCAGTTAAAAAATATGAAATTTAAATAAATAAAATCACTGATAATTTGTACTTTTGGACGGAACCTGCAGACTAACTATACCACTGGAAACAAATAATAAAAATAATGTGGGGAAAAAAGGTAAACAGTAGAGCAAATAAATACTGGAGAAAAAGATCTCAAAAAATATAGCATTTCAAAATGATTTCAGTGCTCTGTGTACTACTGGTAAACATCTCTGAATTGTATCATTCATGATTATTTACCACTTCATGCAGTAAGGAAGCCAGTGGTTCAAAGCTTATTTGGGCTATGGATTCATTAGTCAAGATACTCTTTATTAGCTTTATTACCTTCCTACAATCCAGAAGGTGTCATAGTATAGTGCAGTGGTGGTGAACATATGGCACGCGTGCCGCTGCCCCAGCCTCGCCTTCCCCCAAGACCCCCTCCTCACCAGCAGCTCCCCTGGAGGAGAGTCGCCCCCGAGTGTGGCCCACATGGAGCAGCGCAGCCAAGGACATGACAGCCAGGCAGCGTAGACAAGACTCTGCCCTCATGCCCCATCCCACACAGTTGATGCTGCAGAGCGTGGGCAGAGGGCAGGCCGCCATGGTGTTGCTGGCTGCCTGGGCGATCTGTGGTGGTCCCTGGAGGTGGTGAGTGGCCCTGTAGACAGGTGGGGTGCGGGTGGGGTGGGGGTGGGGCAGGAGGTGGAGCAGGGGCAGGGGCAGATTTGGGGCACTCGGTCTCTAAAAGGTTCACCATCACTGGTATAGTGGCTATCTTTTTGTGTATTTTGCTTTTTCAAGATGTATGGATATTACTGATTCAAAATCAATCTTCCTATGATTTCACTTAATTAGCTACTGCTTGTCAAACCTTATCAGAATTCAGCTGTGAAGAAGTTCTTATTACTATGAAGTTAAGACTTGAAGTAGAATTTGCATATCAGAAACACAAGGGTACTATATAATTTACTTCATCAGAACTTAGTATAGTCTGTAATTTCAGCCTCTGAAATTTGACTGCTTAATGTGTGGCTTGAGCCCTGTCCACTGGAGTTTGTTCAATAAACCACAGTTAAACTCAGTCAGACACTTAAGTCCTGCAAGCCTAAGCTTTCTTTACTACTCTCTCATGTCAAGAATCCAATTCCAAGCTCTGAGTGAAGCCAAAGAGAGGCCTCTTCCCCCGTTTTCTGCAGCAAGCTTTATATATGCAACCATATCAGCTAGAATACTTGCAAGTGGTGGCCTACCAAAGAAGATATATTCCAAAATGTCCCTGCTGCTTTGAAGCAGCCTGTCCCAGAAGCAGATAATACAATTGAAAAGTAAGCTTTAACCATTTCCCCCAAAATTTGATCTGGCTAATATGGTAATGGATTATATTGGAAAGAATTGTTCACAGGATATCGGTAGTGGATCAGTTTATGGTCAGTAGTTATGGGAAGGTAGAAAGTCATACTTGCCACTCTTTGTGCTGAATGCAGCTAAGAAAAGCACAGTTAGAGTCAGCAGTAAAATTTCAAAACAAATAACTTTTAATTTTTTTCAAGTTAACCAAACTTGAAAAAAATGCAACAAAATGGAACAGCCACAACACATCCATAGAAAAAAATACTAGTAAGACAAATATTATATTGAATCTTTTTGAATGTGCTTCCCTTCAAATCAGTGTTGACTCCTGGTTACTGCAAGGATTAGACTTTATAGTTTCTTCGGCAAGAATTTTGGAAGTGGTTTGTCATTTCTTTTCCCCTGGGTTGAGAAAGAGCAACTGGGTGAAGATCACTCAGCTGGTTCAGTGCCTAAGGCAGAAACTCATGGTTTCCTAGTGTCTAGCCTGGTGTCTTAACCATATACTTTATTAACTCTCATACTGAAGCTATTGCTGCCCTATTAGATGAAATGTAAGGTGTTCTATGGCTTAGTATGTTGTTAATAGTGATCAAATCCTGCAGGTTATTTGCATTAATGTGCAGTTAGCAACAATAAGCTGGACTGTACCCAATAGGGGAACAAGTGCAAAGAGCTCATCTGGTCACACAGAAGAAATACCTGAGAAGAGATTCTAGGAAACATGAGAAGGTAGAGTGGTTCTTCAATAATTAGTGTCCAGATAAGAGAAGATTTGAGATCACCTACAGATGTCCAGATAACTGCTTCTTGTGAAAGGACCAAAAGATAGAGGTCTCTGGCAGGTCTAGGGTTGTGGAAGTTAATAGAATAATCTTGTTTGTCAAACTGTGATTGGCACCTTTGAAGGAACACTAAGTTTGCATACTTCCTTTTCTAATCATTTTGGAAATTGCTTGTTAACTGTTCTTAGCTATTAGGAAGTTTGTATCAATTGTACTAAATTCTTTTCAGTTGGAATTCAGGCCTGGATGTGGGACAGAAACAACACAGGTTGCATTTTTGAATAATCACTGGTGGGTGCAAGATGGAAGATGTGCATCCATCTATCCGTCCATCCTATCAGTGGCCTTTGTTATTATTGATCCTGGTATCTTTCTGATAGGTTTGGGGGATTGGGGATGGGTGGCACTGTGCTCATTCTCCTTTCTGAGCTCACTTCCAGGCAGTGGCATTGGAGAGGATCCTTAAATTGTGGGGTTCCATGGGGTTCAGTGCTCTCTTCTCTCTTATATAATACCTACATGAAGCCATTAGATGAAATCATAGATTACTGTGGGATCAGATATCATCAGTACAGTGGTGATACCCAATCATACCTTTCTGCCCCTGGCAAAGCAATGCTGTTGATGTCCCATCCCAGTGCCTGGAAGCTCTGGAGTCCTGGATTGGGAGCTTCAGGCTTCAGCTGAACCCTAGAGTGGCTCTAAATTAGGGGACCCTCCAGCTCAGGGTTTATGCTATCTTTGGTAATGGATGAGGTTTCATTTCCCCAAACAGACATGGTGTGCATCTTGGAAGACCTCCTAGACTCAAAACTCCTGTTTAAAGAGCAAAACTTTTAATGAACAAATTCATTGTGTCTACTCTACCTTCATATGAATATTCCTTAAGTGCACTTGAAGTGGACAGTCTTTCATAGCAGCACAGTTTTACAGTAGACTGATCAACAGAGAAAGTGAGTTTATGGAAGCTGCTAAAAATTGAGCCAAGACTATTGATGTCTTTAGAGAAAACACACTTGTTTGCAATAACATATTGTACTGTGTATTAACCCCAAAGCATCCATTTACCTATAAGAGAATAATCGTAGGGATACAGCTATATGAAACTCATAACAGAGAAATCTTTTTAAAGGTAATTCTGCATTCGTAGATTTTATACAAAATTAATACAGAATTACTATTCATTAAGCTTTTGCAAAGTAGGACTCATTAATGCATGAACTTACTTAAATAGGCCTCATGCTGTGAGGCGCATAATATTGCTATATTCCCTGGGGAAAAAAGCCTCCAGGTATTTTGTTTTGCCTGATATTTGCATACAGTTCATTCCACTTAGCTATGGCTTTTTTCCTGACTTATTTATATCCAGTACCTTTATTCTAAGGTGGGAAATTATTTTGACACATTAAAAGAAGAAATTGAGTTCCTTTAATAATTCTTTGCTTCAGCAGGAATTATTTTTTAAGCTTCTCATAGTATCTGCAACTGTCACCTAATAAAATACTTCTTCAAATAAAGGACAGGAGGTTCTACAGAAATGCATTCCTTGGGATTTAATAACAATAATAATAATAGAGTTGGAAGGGACCTTTGAGGTCTTCTAGTCCAACTCCCTGGTCAGGCAGGAAAACTATACCATTTCAGACAAATGATTGTCCAGTCTCTTCTTAAACACTTCCAGATTATTTTACTAGCGAAGCACCTGGGCAACCTCCCTCCCTCCATTCTATGTGGCAATCTAGAATGATAGGGAAAATGGCTGCAGCCATGCTCATTTGTAGACTTGACATTACAATCACATGACCATAGAGTGATGCAATGAAAGGATCATAAGTCAGATTTTCCATAGTAGATTGCAGCTTACAGCATTTTCTGTATCTGGTATGAATTTTTGCAACCAGATACTGTGGTTCTACAGACAGAATTAAGTCTTCTTGATAACTGTCCCTGATCTCTGGAATGTACTCACTGTTGAATGGTAGAAACACACATTGTTGTCATTTAAAAGTTGTAAAACTTTTTTTAAAAAAAGAAATCAGGCTTTTAGGGGTAAATAATTTTAAATTAGTTTTCCCTATTCTCATATTTTCATTCATTCTATTTTTAAGTCTTAATAGTCAATAATAAAAACATTTTAAAAATAAATACATTAATTTTTTAAAAAATAAATAAATAGCAAGCAAAGCCCATTGAAGACAGCAGAAATAAGGCTACAATTAAAATTCTGAAGAAAAAAGTAGAGATGCAAGACCTTCTAAAAATAACAAAATACAATAAGAATTGTTAAATTTACAGAAACAGGAAAACTTGTACAAAGAAGAGAAGAAATTTACAATCTGTATCAAGATCTAACAGACAGGAGTTATACTCACTCCTTAATTTCTTGTACAATTGTGCTGTTTCTCACTAAATAACATTCATTTTAGGGTTTGGGAGAATATGTGACTGTGTGGGATATCTTCATTGCCAAAACAGATTTTTTTTTTCTAAGAAAAAGAGATCATTGTTTCCCGAATGGAAGAATGTCCTGATGAAATTTTTCTGCTGTTAACCACAGTGAACTATACCATAACTGTATCTGCTTTGTCCTTGCTGCTTTGAATGATTTCACATAAGAAACAACGAGTCTCCAATTTTGCAGTAGATGGACCCTCTGCTAAATTAAACAGATACCATACAATTGATAGTTTATTCAAATATTGAATCAAATTGCAAGGTCACTTAAGAGACAAAATAGGAGGAGGTAAAATAAAGACATATTTAAATGCACAGTTCATGAAAATTTAATTTTAAAATGTATTTATAAACTGAACCTGAAAATAATTTTATTTTTCCAAAGCTAGAACTGAGGCTCCCAGATCGTCCACTACTATTAAAAAAGTTTTTATTTTCCATTTATTCATACAAAATACAATTAAATTCCTAACCATTGGTACCGCCTGCCCATTCCCCCCAGGCTGCGTCCACCCTCTCTAATCCTTCCCCACTTCCCTCTTCTTTCTCTCCTCCCCTCCTACTCTCTTCCCCTCCCCTTCTCCTCTAACCATCCTACTTCCTCCCTACTCCTTCCTCCCCTCTCATCCCTCTCACACACATGAACGCAGCATAGGGGAAATGCCCAAGCGTTTACCATGTCTATATTATCATTACCCACCCACTCACCCACCCACCCACCCTCAACCCTCCCCCCTCGCTTCCCAGACCAGAATACAGGGTTATTATTAAGAAAGTTAACAATAATAAAAAAGAAAAAAGAAAAAAAGAAAATAAAAGAGGGAAGAAAACATCATACTTAACCTTTAACTCCCCTTAATTAAGTCATATAAACAAATCTCTACAACAGTTACTATAAAATTTACTCATAAAATAAACGAAACTTTATAGTCCCATATTTTTTCTGAATATAATCTATCCATCTTCTCCCTACAATAATATATCTTTCTTGTGTATGATCCTTCAAATAAGCAGAAATTTTTGCCATTTCTGCAAAGTTAGAAACTTTAAATATCCATTCTTCTAAAGTAGGCAACGAGTCCTTCTTCCAATACGAGCCTACTAAAACCTTGCAGCAGTTAATAAATTCAACATTAAAGTAGTTTCTTTGTCATTTAAATCCACAAAGAAACCCAATAAGAATAATTGAGGGGTGAACTTTATCTTCCTTTTAAAAATCTGTGGAATGTTCCACCAAATCATAATCCAAAAAGCCTTTATCTTTTTACAATTCCACCAAACATGAAAATATGTCGCATCCATATTACCTATCATTACCTATTATCTCCAACATTTGGGTTGTAAATTTGGATACATACAAGATAATTTTTTAGGATCTAAATGCCATCTGTAAAACATTTTATAAAAATTTTCCCTCAGATTTTGAGCTTGTGTAAATCTAACATTTCTAATCCAAATTGTCTCCGATAAGTCCAATGGGATTGGATCCTGGATATTCTGAGCCCATTTAATCATACAGTCTTTAACCAATTCTGTTTCAGAGTCTAATTCTATTAAAACATTGTAAATTCTTTTTATATGGGCCTGACTTTAATCTGAATAACCAGATTTCCATCTTCTAGTGTTATTCCTTCTTTTTTATCTACAGTCCACCTGTCCACTATTTGTAAATATTGAAACCATGACTGTAGAATATTTTCTTGCCTTAATACATCTAGAAATTTTAAATGCCAGTCCGAACCTGACCAAGTTAATAATTCTTTATACGAAATTTTATCAAAATTCATCCCCTTAGAAATCCCCTCAATTGCATGTCTAGGAATCCTCCAGATAGGTATTTTATAGTTTAACCTATAATAATACTTTTTCCAAACTCGAAGTAAGGCACTCCTCAAAATATGTGATTTGAAAGCCCGGTCCACTTTCTTATTAAAAATTAAATATGCATGCCAACCATACATTAAATTCCACCCTTCAAGAACAAGAATATCCTTATTTGTTAAATTAAGCCAATCACTTATCCAAGTTAAGGCGGCTGCATCATAATATAATTTCAAGTTAGATGCTTTAAGTCCTCCTCTTTCTCGGGCATCTTGCAAAATCTTAAACTTAACCCTTGGTTTTTTCCCAGCCCAAATGAATTTATTGATACCCTTCTGCCATTCCTCCAAATTTACATCTTTTTTAAAATAGGTATCATCTGAAACAAGAAAAGAAACTTTGGTAGAACATTCATTTTTACAGCTGAAATTCTCCCCAACAATGACAATTGCAGTTTTTTCCAGTCATTTAAATCCTTTTGCACTTTTGCCCATAGTAATTCATAATTATTTTTATACAATTTTCCATTTGAGGCAGTTAAATATACTCCCAGATATTTAACCATTTTCACCATCTGAAAACCTGTGGCTTTAACCAAACTTTCCTTGTCATTGGCTAACATATTATCTAAGACTAAGATAATATCTTAGTCTTATGATTATTGACTTTAAAACCAGAAACTTTTCCATACTGTATTATAAGTTCTAATAGACAATCAACCGCTCTAATCAGTTGTTCTAAAATCAAAACCAAATCATCCGCAAAAGCCCGTAATTTATACTCATTTTTTCTTATCTTTTCAGATCGTCCACTACTGATGTGTTTCATGTATTATTTATTTATTAGATTTATTTTTGACTTTTCATTTAGTAGCTCAAGAAGACACACATGTTGCTTCTATTTTTTTCCCCTTTAATAATAGTCCTGTGAGGTGGATTGGATTGAGACAGAGGGACTGTCACAAATTCTGAAATTCAAGCTAGGCTTTTTATACAGTAGCTACTTTCACTGGGCTGCTAACCTCAAGAACTACTGTCAGAAAGTATTATTTTTTCTTTCCCAAAAAATTCCCCCAAGAAATTCTACATTTGGGGAAAGGCCTCACAGCATCATGTTGTCCCAAACTCCTTTTCTGTAACTCTCATGGTTCTCCCCCCAAATATCATTACTCTAAATTAATGCCATAGTTTTTTGCCCCAGTAAGATGGAAAATATGAAAATATGACATAACATATAATGTTCCCAGAATCCTAATTTTGAACATTCCTCAAAATTTCCTTCAAACTCAGCACTGCTTATATCTGTGGAATGACTCCAACCATTTCTAGTCTTTAGTCATTTCTTCACAACATTAAGATATTCATATATTAATATTTTTGAATTTTAAAAATGATTTCCTACATATGTCTTACGTAGTAAGTTTCTAAGGTTTTTCTAGGAACTTCTGGGGATAGAAAGATATTCCAAATCTTCCTTTAGAAAATTATGCGCAACCCATAATCATTCTTCTGGGATTATATGAAGTTAATATATCCAAATTAATTCATTGGTAAAATAGTTGTGCAAAATTGCTGATGGGGATCATTTTGCCTTGGAAATTACCAAGGAATCTTATATTCTTAATTGGCCTTAAAAGGGTGCAAAATGTGTCTTTGAAGACACACTTCAGTCCGTTTCATGACATCACATTTAAAATTCCTATTTTAGAAAACTGGCCCTTCAGTTATCAGGGAACATCTGTTTGAAAAATTCAAATCTGACTAAAACTACATCTTTTAAAAATATTGTAAGTGTATTTTTGTCTGCCCAACGGTATCATTTTTCATAGTCAGAAGTCAAGTGTTTCATAATATTCTGTTGCTAACAGTTCTTTTTTTATAAAGTGGTGCTTGATTTGAGTTCCTCTTCAGCTGAATAGTAGCTGCTGTCAATTTCTTTTACTTTTAAATGAAGCACTGAAATGTGCAGTTACCCTAAAGCACAGTAGTATTCAAAATAGATAGCAGTCATAGTTGAAATTCAACAGATTTTTTATCAAGTCTGCTATCTGGTCATTCCTCTCAGAAGACCCTGGAGTTTTTTGGTGCTGCAGGAACACTGTCTCTTCTTCCCTTGCTCTGCTGACGAGCTGTCAAGCAGCCACATAAATTAATTCTGAAAATTTCTCAAGGTTTCAGAAGGGCACTGAAATAAGAAGATGAACAATAATATGTAAGTTGCTTCTACATGCAATCTGCATATTCAAAACTGGAAAAAAAATCCAGCAGGGGGTGGATTTTTTTTATTTTTTGCTGAATTTCCTGAAATTGAAGTATGGATTGCTCTAATACTAACAACAACAACAATAATAATAATAATAACAATAATAATAATAATAAAGTTGGAAGGGACTTGGAGGTCATCCTGTCCAAACCCCTGCTCAGGCAGGAAACCCATTTCAGACAAATAGCTATCCAGTCTCTTCTTAAAAACTTCCAGTGTTGAAGCATTCACAGCTTCTGGAGACAGGTTGTTCCATTGATTAATTGTTCTAACTGTCAGGAAATTTCTCCTTAGTTCTAGGTTGCTTCTCTCTTTGGTTAGTTTCTATCTGTTGCTTCTTGTCCTGCCTTCAGGTGCTTTGGAGAATAGCTTGACTCCCTCTTCTTTGTAATAACTCCTGAGATATTGGAACACTGCTATCATGTCACCTCTCGTCCTTCTCTTCATTAGACTAGAGTCTAGACATTCCCAATTCCAGCAACCGTTCCTTATATGTTATGGCCTCCAGTCCCCTGATCATCTTTGTTGCTCTTCTCTTTACTCTTTCTAGAGTCTCAACATCTTTTTTACATTGTGGTGACCAAAACTGGATGCAGTATTCCAAGTGTGGCCTTACCAAAGCATTATAAAGTGATATTAACCTTTCACGTGATTTTGATTTATCCCTCTGTTAATGCAGCCTAGCACTGTGTTGGCTTTTTTGGCAGGTGCAGCACACTGCTGGCTCATATTTAAGTGATTGTCCACTATAGCCAAGCCAAATGTCAGTTGTCTACATTTGTCTGCTCCTCCATAATTTAAATTCATCCTTCCTATGTAGTGAGGTCACAACATTAGGAATTTTAAACATTAGACAAAGCAAAGCACCTCCCCTTATGAAAGAAGAGATTGAGAGATGGTATAGCTGGATGGGAAGTCCCAAAAACTCATGAACAGATGTTTGGAGGCTGAAAATAAAACCCCCAAAATCTAATTTTGTATTCCTCCTGCTATTTTTTTCCACATTTGAATTTTTCAATTAATTTTAATGTATTGATTTTAAAATTAATTTTAATACATTAATTTTAAGGTATTAATTTTAAAAGTGATATCTTTACATATCAAGATAAAATAGATGTTTCATTTGTTAATCTTAAAAATGCTTTCAGGATCAAAATGTTAAAGCAGTTCACAATTTACTTGATTAATTGGTAGAAATGAGGCAGCTGCTAGCACTGAGCTCAGCATTCATACACACAGACCAGGCACAAAACAGAAATTCCAGATTTTTCCAGTTGTTTTGGTGTAGGGCTTCATTATTTCTCTTTTTCTTTGCTGCAGTGATAAAATTTCACAAAATCAGATCCCAATTTCTACAATCACTTTTCATGCATTAGTAACTTACCTTTTTGTAGAATTACTTTCATTTCATAACCTAGAGGAAAAAAATGGATTCATTGATGGCAATCTTGGGAAGCTTCTTAAATACTTCATATCCTTAGCAACTCATAGGTTTGCAAGTTCCCAACAATATGGCTGATGACATGGCCACTGACTGAATTTTATCGGCTACTGAGACTGTTGCAGCTGTCCCCTCACATCCCTGAACACTGTTGTTTAATACTAATAACTGAGTCTACAGTATAATTTGTAGCTCCTAGAAAAAAGTTTGCTTGTTTCAAAAAATAAGTTTGTTTCAAAATGCTTGTTTAAGCATTATTCTGTTCATGTGTGCATATGACAAAGGAATGAATATAAATATGAACGCATGATTAATTTGATTACTTGTGATGAAAAATTGAAAGAATTCGTGAAGGACACAAAAGTGATGAAAGGTTCTAAATCTGGAAAGGTAATTATTTGGTAGTGTAAAGCATAGTTTTGGGTGTGGGAGAAATGGATAGGGAATGAAAAGAAAGAAGTGAATGAAATGAAACTAAAATGTCTGAAAAGAAACAAAATACAAACCTTATATGAAAAAATAAAATAAAATATGGATTAATTTGACAGGAGAATGCTGCCGTCACTGGCCATCTAACTTTTTGCAGTCCATGTGTGATAATAGCATTTGGCCATCCTCCCTGTGAATAAGGAAAGCAATTGCCACCAATTACTATGCCTACGGGAGAAGACAATTTTAGATAGTTGATAGAGCTGGGGGCATAGCCACCTGTCAAAAGTGGTCTAAAGAACTTGATCCATATGGGAAAAAAGCAGAATCCACACATCACAATGAGTCAGTAGGCAATCTTCATTGGTTATAATGGGCAGCACCATCTACCACCAAGATGAAATGCTCTACAACAGTGATTCTTAACCTTTTTGAACGAATCGCCCCTTTGAGCCAATGAGGAAGTTGTCATTGCCCCTCCCCCAACATAACCTCTCAATCACAACATAGGAAATAATTCTTCAATTTATGAAAACACTTTTTTTGTTTTTTTTTAAATTGTCATCAGGACATATCGATGCAAATAATTTATTTCCAGTCTTTTTCCCATATCTCAACTGTGTGAAAAATTTTGGTGCCACCCATCACTTTATTCCCAAACCTCGTGATACTTGTATTTCCTTATTATCTTATTTATTCAAGACACTTAAATGTAATGACCACTAAAAACAAAATTCAATTGCAAGAAAGTGAAATGCCTGAAAAGAAAAACAGTAACATTTAATGATTGAATTACAAGTGAAATTTAAGACACAAAAAATATATATAAAAAGGGCATAAGAGCAAACCGCAATGCAGGAACTAAGAATTTCAAGACGAAAACTCTGAAACTAAATTAAAATTCGAAGAAAGTATATATAGTCACGCATACTGTAAAAAGGATTAAAAAGACACAAAGAAAATATAATATCGAACTGGAGTGCATGCTAAAAAAGTACAATATAAAGAGACACACAAATAGATTTACAGAGCACAACAAAAATTCAAAAACAAAGCTGAAACCAAAAACTGGAACATGAAATCCAATGCAAGCAAATACAACGATAAAAGCTCAGACAATTATTAACGAAAAAAATGTATGTACACAAAAAGCAAATTAAAAAAAAAGAACATCAATGGCTGCCTTGTGCTTGGTGAGCTGATGTCAATTTCTTGATGTCTGGAACCATTTTTGTTAATTGCATTCTTAAATCACCCCGCTCAGAGATCTTCAACATGTTCCTTGACTTAGAAAGGATCTGTTGGATGGCGCTGAAGCCCCTCTCCACTAAGTAAATTGAAGGAAAGGCTAAAAGAAGCAACTTAACTTCCTCCCACAATATTGGGTAAGTGTTCCTCATTTTCACCCAAAAAGCTTCGTAGCCGTAACTCTGAAAAAGTGACTGGGCTTCACAGTCGTATTTCAGATCTGTCAGTGGCTCTTGCAGTTTGGGATGAAGTTGTGCAAAGTTTGCTGTGAAAGGATTTAGCACCCAAGTGGGCACTTCCAGATTTATCAGATCATAGAATCTGGTTTCCATATCTTCTTTTAGTTGCTTCAAGTGGCAGCAAAAAATGTCCAAATCTTCTCCTTGGAGTTCACGTTCATTACCAAGGCTTGGGAACTGATACAGCTCCTGGTGACTCATATTGCTTGCAAAGAGGTCCAATTTGGAAATAAATGAGCAGATTACTCCCTTGGTCTTAAGATAAATTATTTTATCTCCTTGCAGCTTTACGTTTACTTCATTCAGCTTGTCAAAAACATCAGTGAGATAAGCTACATCCGGACGTCGAAGTTTAATGGATTCAAGAAATTCGACAACTGTGTCAAAAAGTTCGTGGAATCACCGCAAACATTTTCCTTTTGAAAGCCACCTTACTTCGGTGTGCAAAAGGAGACATTCAAACTCCTCTTCATTTTCTTCACAAAGCTTGTGAAAAAGTTGGTTATTCAAGGCATTCGACTTAATTTTATTCACAGCATTAATGACGTAATGTAGAGACTTGTGCAAATGGCCACTCAAATTTTTTGAGACAAGGTGCTGTCTATGATGCAATGGACAGTCATAACTCCAGGTGCAACCAATTTTAGATGAGCTTGAAATCTGCAATATCGTCCAACCATGGATGCAGCTCCGTCGGTTGCACATGCCACGATGTTTGTCAAAGGAATGTTTTTCTGATTAAAAAACTCTTCAACCTTTTTAAATATCTAAGAACCTTTTGTGTTGGTGGCTAAATTTCAAACAAATAACAGTTCTTCCCCGATTTCTTCATTCCCGTTGATGAAACAGATATAAGCCAATAACAAGGCTTCATTTTCAAGAATCGTTGACTCGTCAATCTGCATCACGAATTCTGTATTTTTCAAGGTGTCAATAAGCCTTTCTTCCACATCAGCAGCCATTTCATCAATTCTTTCCGATACGGTGTCATTGCTCAAAGGAATCGATTGTGTGATAGTGCTTGCACTGGGCCCCAACATGGTGGCAATCTGTGTCATTGCTGGTAAAATCAGCATTTCTCCGAATGTGTGTGATGTTTTCCACATTTTTCCTATCTACAAAGATACTTCATAGGAGCAAATGAGCCTCTTGTCAGCATTGAGTGACGATTTTCCAAATAACTTCCCAACAGTGCTGCAACCCCCAAACTTGGCCTTTAAGGATTGGAAAAATGATGCCGGTTTGTCAGCTTTATCCGAATGAATTCTTACCAAATGGTCTTTCAGTTGGGAAGGCTTCATTGGAAAATGTTTTCTCACAAAGAAGACAAAACGGAAGTTGTACATTGGAAGGAGATGGAATAAATCCCAATTTTAGATATTCCGTCGAATATTGGCGATACTTCCTCTTCTCAGCCATGTTGAGAGGTCTTCGAAATGAAAGGAACTATCTGCAAATTAAATTTTTGACTCCATTGGAACACTAGAAAAACACACGTGGACGTCAATAAACCTAGTTTCAACATTTATGTTGACATTACAGCTGACATCACAGGGGACAGCCACTCAGCATGCGATGTTTCAAAAGAAGCGCTCCCCCCCTCCATCACTGCCCATTCTGGCCAATGGCGTGCCACTATATGGGTAGAGGCTGCTGCGCAACGTGCATGAAGATAAACAATGCGTATTCACAAATGTACGGTGTTCTGTACTAAAGCTAGCTGGAGGAATATTTGAAAACACAATTCAATCCACTAATAGCGAGTGATCTGATGTTTTTGTACAACAGATATACAGCGATTCACTGTACGAAAAAGTCTCAAAAGTGTCCCCAAAACTTCTCACTCCATCGCCCCCATATCGCCCCCTTTTCGTTCCTTCGCCTCCACGTCACCCCTTTTCATTTCATTGCCTCCCTGAAAAATGAAATCACCCCCTTGGGGGCAATATCGCCCAGGTTAAGAACCACTGTTCTACAAGATGAATAAATTCCTCCTGATTTACTGGGAAGTTCCCATTAGGTCTTGTTTAAGATCATGAGTTCAGTCTTCTTTGGGATGAGTGAAAATTCTGTCTAAATTCTGTATTTCTTCATGTTATTTATAGGTCCCTTGAAAAATAGTGATGGACTGAACAGGGGAAGAATATGGATCTAATCCACAGTTATCTGTTAGCTGATTCTTTCACTGATATATCTCTGATTACATGGATATACTCAGTGCAATTGCAAACATCATTGATAAGGCATCTTCCTTAGATTCTCTTACCACCACATTCCAAGATTAGCAGGAAAAGTGGATTGAGGGAATTAGCATTTTAGCTAATAGTTAGCCAGTTCCAGACTTCATCCCTTCTCCTGCAATTCCTCTGAGTCCCCAGAAGTCTGAGGGTTTCCTGGCAGATTTTCAGGGATGGCAGAAGTGGGAGAAAGAAGTCTTTTTTGTACAACGGAGAGTGCAGTTTGAACAAACCCAACATTCCTACTGTCCAAAGCAGCCCTGGAAAATAATGTTCAGACATATACATATGCATAGAGGAGGTGTTTATTGTAGGCTTTAAAGTTCCGCAGAAGGCATTCTGGCAAATCCATTTCAGAAAGAGTAGAGCTAGCATTTCACAAAATCCATTATTGTTATATAGCACAAACTCATAAAAATCCTTATGCAATTGCATTGGAAAAACTGTTGAGCAAATAATTGCTGCTTTGTACATGTTAAACTAACCCAGGGTTGTCTGTACTGTTATGAATTTTTCTGATTTATATTGGCAATTAAGAATCATTTTAAAATATCCTACTAGGCAAAAGTATGGAAACACTGGAAGTATAACTGGTATTCTAAGAGGCACCTTCATAAGGAAACACCATTCTTACCTGACAGCTGCTCTGTGCCTTCTATGTTACAGTTCCAAACTATTTCAGGTTATAAATTGAGATGCCCCGTTTTAATTGCAAAATGCGCCTTTTCTAATTGGCCATGAGTCTCATCTCGCAGGAATTTGTTCAATTCTTTGACAATGCATTCCATCATTCTTGCTCTGGATATAGCTTTATATCTCTGTGGGCAGTGGAATTTCCTCATGAAACAAAGCTATAGTTTCATTTCTATAGTGTTTCATATGCAAGAAATGCTGATGTTTGATCCAGTATGTAGCCTTTCACCATTCTGCTAACCCTTTAGGAATGCATGGAAAAAGGAAATGAAAAGTACTTTCATTTAATTATTTTTAAAATGTGTTTTCTAATTATATAAAGCCTCTATTGTCCAGCTATATGAATACATTGTTAAAATTTGTGTATCACTGATGCTTCAGCTGGTATTGTGAATGCTAACAATATTGCTATTGTATTCACATTTCAAAAGATTTCTTTTCTACTGAGGGAGAAGACTCCATATTTAACATCAGCCTCCACCCATAACCACACTTTAATATTTTGCTTATTCAGTTGTTATATTTCCCTCCTCTCTATTATATAACACAAATATATATGCAGAAGAAGCATGTTTACATCTGAACTGAATTTGCAGCCTCAACAAAATAAACAAAAAATGTAAGACTATTGTATAACTGTAGATATTTTGAAATCCAATTAGTCTCTTCTTGTTTGTGAGACAACTCTTGCCTAGAATACAGAACAAGTCTAAAATCAGTTATGGGAGCATTGATCTAAGGAAGGGCATAATTGAGAGAGCTCTTTTCATAAGATCAGGGACAGAATGGTTTCGTTGGAGTGGACTGAATTTTTTTATTCCATGTGTGTTCACAGCACAATGAATACTAATGCAGGTAGTTGTTGACTTACAACCTTTGATTTAGTGCTACAACAAGTTACAACAGTACTGGAAAAAAGTGATTTATGACCGTTTTTCACACTTATTACCATTGCAAGGATCTCTGTGGCCAGGTGATCAAAATTTCAATGGGATGTACTTATGACAGCTGCAGTGTCCCAGGGTCATATGACAAGCAAAGTCAGTGGGGAAGCTTAACAACCATGTTACTAACTTTAAAATGTAGTGATTCACTTAACAACTGTGACAAGAAAGATGGTAAATTGGGGCAAAATTTACTTAATAATTGTCTTAGCAGAAATTTTGGGGTCAATTGTGATTGTATGTCAAGGACTACCTGTAATATTTCACCTGTGGAAATTGTCCTTCCTTCAAAAAAATCCAGTTTACTTTGAAAAGTGGATGAGATGGCGATGACTATGCTTCCATGCCCAACTTTTTATTGCAAAAATCACAGGATCCAGGAGGGGGAGAGGAAGAAAGTGAGGAAGAAGAGGAGGAGGAGGAAGAAAAAGTAGAGGAGGGAGAAGCAGGAGGAGGAGGTGGAGGAGGCAGAAGAAGAGATAGCACAAGAAGCAGGAGGAGGAAGAGGAGAAAGGACGCTGAGCTCATATGTTGCAAGCCAGTTGCAAGCACAGCCATAGAAAACCTTTGCACTGAGCAAGCCGGCTTCTGCCCTATCACTCTCCCACCCTGCCCAGACCCCTGCAGACTTGCAGAATGCCTCCAGCTGTGCAGCCCAGTTCCTAACTGGCCACAGCCCGGTACCGGTCCGTGGACAGGGGGTTAGGGATCCCTGCTCTACTATATAACTTTTCAGGTTCCTGAAGAAGATACTGAGGAATAGGAGATAAGACAATAAATTACTGAAGAGGAAAGGGATGTACTTGCATCTGTAAAAAAGCAAAAAAATTGTGATAGTTGGTAACTCACTGTTATCAGTAATTAAAACAAATGTGTGCCAGTTGTGAAGTGTGCTATCTGTCAGAAGCAGGGACAAGGGGTTGATAGATCAACTTTCAAGGCTTATTAAATGCACTTATTCCTTCCATGTGATAGGGAAAAATATAGTAATAGGGATTACTATATCACCATTAATTTTGAAGATCCGGGAAGAAAGTTCAAGGCCCTGGATGGTCAGGTGAGTGTCCACATCCATTCTTCCTGTCCACTGAAGAAAAGTAAAGGGAAGAAGAAGTTAGTCAGTTAATGACTGACTATACAGATTATCTTAATGAAAGAGATTTAGTCTATTGACAAATT
The DNA here is from genome assembly GCF_016545835.1 of Crotalus tigris. Lineage (NCBI taxonomy): Eukaryota > Metazoa > Chordata > Lepidosauria > Squamata > Viperidae > Crotalus > Crotalus tigris. Next base: position 4,138,803 of record NW_024096690.1, read on the forward strand.
GCTGGACACTTTGCAAGGACTGATAAACAATAAATTGGCCAGTTTGTTGAGTATAAATAGAGGAATTTTGATCTGAATCTGGTGGGGACTGGAAATAAAAACCTAGTATTATGTTGTACTCTGTATAAAAATATTGATGTGTTGCTGAGAACAAATGAATTATTTATTTTTGCTAGCAACTTTTCATTATTTATTGCCATACTGTGTAGACAGATGCATTAAATGTTGCTGCCTTATAGCAAGCTGCCTATCATCAAGTAAAAGGGTAAGCAGGAGTTCATCTACTTGAATGGCTGGGACACGTTTATGAATAGGGCCATATATGTTTACTATCTTGCTCTTTATAATTTTCAGTGTATAACATCTTATATTTTGATAGACTCAGTATTATAAGGGCAAATGTGCTCTTTGTAGGGATCTTATGAAATCTACCTCAGCAGAAAGCATGTAATACTGCTAAACTGGGCCTGGAAGAAGCCTTTGAAATGTTATGTGATATATACAGACTATACTTCAGACTCACACTCCTAATACTGGGAATAACAAACACATTTTCCCATTCTATGTCTAGCACTTGTTTAAAAATAGCCATGTCTTGATGGAAGAGCCTGAAAGCAAAAGCTCTGGAGATAGGCCATGTACTGTATGTACAGAAACATTAGGGAGCCAGTAATATTAGACACATGATAAGCCTTAATACAAAAATTTAAAATCATCAGCCAAGCACAAATATTTATTTTAGATAGGCCTGCTCCAGACAGAGGATGGTACTTACAAACAGGCATTCATCTGTGGTAAAATAGTGAATACAGAAGTCATAATTAGTACTCATGATCCAATAGTTGCCACTATATGCTCAGTTGGACTGGACAGAATTTTAGAAGCTTTGCCAATATTCAATATGTTGTCAGATGTCAGCAGGCCAAATCACAAGATATTTCAGTAAGAAACCATCATAAAAATGTATGGTTTCTATATGCTCATTTAAAGTGTTATAAACTGCTCTGAAATGGACTTCATACTTGCAGCAAAAATATGAATTCTGATTTACTTGAGAATAAGCATTAATATGCCCCAATAAAGCTAACCGTTTAATGAAATATCAGAAAGAGCATTGTTTCACAATATTCAGGGGCTTCATTGCCTATACAAGTAGTCCTCGGCTTACAACAGTTCATTAAGTGAGGGTCGAGGTTCATTCTCCGAGCTTGTGGATTGGCTTCTGAACATTTCATTACCAGTGGAGTTTAGGGGATGACAGTGTCTATGTTTTTCTGCTTATAAAGGCTTTGTGTGGTCAGTAGGTCTTGTGATGAGTCAGGTGTATCAGGTGGGTATATCAAGTTAGGGTCTTGTAATGGGTCTTGTGATAGGGAGGTCATTTTCAGAGTCACTGAAAAATGAAGTGCTGGTTGGGAGGGATGTGTGGATTGGTTGAAGGTCATTGCTGTTTCCTCCTTAGAAACCAAAATGAATAAATTTGGCAATGCTACAGTAAGAAATAAAAGTAAGAGTATCATTTGCCCAACGAAGGAAAAGATAATGCTTCTAAAGAACAAATTGTATCTTGAAGTAATGGTGATGTGGTAATAGAAAACATCTGAAAATAACAGAAATTTAACAGACACAAATGCAAAGTTCTTTACATGGGAAACAAACTATATAGGCATGGGCACTTGGAAGAGGAAATAGGATTCAAATGAAGTAGAGCATCAGCATTGAAAGAAATAACAGTGAAATGTAATATAAATCATATTCCCAACCATATTTGCTACATTCCAATTTGTTTGCTCTGTTTTGAGTTCTAGCCAAGTTATAAAATCAGTGTACTTCAATGTGTATAGTCAACTTCCATTTTTTCATTAACCATTTGCCCGTTGGTGATACTATAGATTGTGGGAAAATATCAGTTATATCCATAACTAAGAATATTTTTAAAAAACAACAACCAAGCCATGGTAATAGCAGAAGTAAATTTTCATCTTAAAATAATGAGATTATTTTAAGGATAAGCACAAGAAGATATTTCTTACATAAATTGCTTTTTTCTTTTACAGATCACATGTGGTGAAGGTTAATATTTCACATGAGCTAAACATGTTTTTTATCTACACATTGCAAAATATAATCTGTAAAAAGCAGGGAACTAGCAGCTGAGGTCTGGCAACTGAATACAAACACAAAATGACAATCTGTAAAAAGACAGAGGCAATGTGCCAAAAGTTCTGGCTTTAGCTATAATTCCCCAACCCATGTATAGTACTGTGATGTCAACTCAAGGCTTTCTCTTCAAATATACTGTATTCACCTGGACTCTTATATTAAACAAAAGGCAAAGTTATCAGTCACATAAAATGTGAATTGATTTTTAGAACAATCTCAGGTCGCAACACATAGTAAGGACTTTGTGTAAATTTACTCCATTTTGCTGGTTGTTTAGCAGGATAGTTTTTTATTCCAGCAAATTGATGTCCAGAGTTTAAATGAAATATTCAAACATAAATTTGCCAGTGCTTTAGAAATCAACATTTGAAAGGCATCATTTAAGCCACTGACTTCATTCCTCATGAATCCAAATGAAAGCTTTATTAGTCTGGAACTGTAAATAAAATGAATAAATGAATGAATGTAAATGAAAGCTTTGCTAACATGTACTTGTTCAGACTCTTCTTGAACACATCCAGTGAAGAAAGAGAATGTATGATTCTCTGGGTGTTGTTCAACTAAATCCTGTTGTCCTGTAATTTAAAGTTAACGTTCCACATTCAGCATTTTAGGAATATATACACTCATACGCTAGAAAATATGTATTGTATGTGCATGTATATGTGCATGTGTGGGTATCCATACAGATGTAGGTAGAGAGAGACAGAGACAGAGAGAGAGAGACAGAGAGAGAGAGACAGAGAGAGAGAGAAAGAGAAAGAGAGAAAGCTATTGAATATTGAAAAGTGTAATTATATTCTTTTCTCAGAATTAAACCTTGGGGCAAATGATACACACATCTACAATTCCTTAATGTAGTTGCATTTCCCCAGGATCATATTTTATTGTCATACAATCCAAGAAAAACCTTGACTTTAAGGAGTTATAGGTAGGTAAGCCATCTCATCCATGCTCTTTGCCTTCTTTTGTACCTTGACCAGTTTGTGAATCATTTGCAAAGTTTGGTGCCCAAAATGTTGATCTTAACATTTTAAGTGGATCTGACCAATGCAGAATACATGTGATTTTGGATTACATGGCTTTGTCATGAGAAGGCCATGCATGAATTAACAAAGAGGCTGGAATTAAATGATCAGTATCAGACAAATTTGTGCTTTCTTTGTATACTGAATTATTAGCCAATCCAGCCTGTTGGATCATATTGACTGATGATATTTTTTGAAAAGCAACACAAATTATGTTGTGTAACAAAATATAGTTTTTATGGTCATGTAACATATTTTACCATGTAGTTGAACTATATTGTAGTGGAATATGATGTCCAGGTTCATACAGCATGAGCATGCTAAGACAATAGCTAAATTTCCACAATACACTGAAATACAACAATTTTTCCTTTTAATCCAGTTGAATGTGACATGTGAACCCAGGCTCTCTGAGGAGGAGGAGGAGGAGGAGGAGGAGGAGGAGGAGGAGGAGGAGGAGGAGGAGGAGGAGGAGGAGGAGGATTATGCTGCTGTTCTATAGGTTGAAAATTAATACAGCATTAGTGGCCTAAGATGCTGAGATTTAATATTCTATATCTGCTGTCTTTCACCAGGGCAAAATTTTTATTGGAAGTCCTCCTTAATAATAAAAAAAAGTTGCTTCATGAGTTGAGTGAAAATGGCCAATGGGTTGCTCAGTGGCAAATGCTTCTATAGAGTAGCTCCTTTATATCCTTGATTTACAAAACAAAGAGACCTGCATTAGCAAACACTCTGAGTAAGAATAGGTGAGGGAAAGATGAAAGAGAAATGGCCAGATATTAAGTGAAACATTTTTAAAAGTCCCTCTCTGAGGGACAATCTCATTGCAACCTTTGAGTGCTGTCAGACATACCAGCTTATCATTTACTTAATACAAATCAGAAGTATATTGGGGGGGGGGACTAAAAGAGATATGATCTGCTAGGAACGCCTAGCAATGACATAGTTTCCAATGATTTTTCAATATTTTGTGTCTTTCGGCATATCTGAAAAACAGAAAATAGTATCTGCATTGGCTGCAAGCAATGTGATGTTGTTCAGTTCTGAATAATTACTTATATGTTTTGGGTTTGTTTGATTCTGTCTAGAGGTTTTTTGTTTTGTTTTGGTATATCATGAATATTTATGGTTCATTGCGGGACCCCAAAAGCTGAACTTTGAGATACAATGCTTCCTGCTGGCAATGATAGATTAAACTATATCAACAACCCTGCAGATAGGACAGATATTTTTTTTAGTGAAATCTTTTTTGTAAACCAAATCATGGAGTTCTTTGTATAAACAGCTGTAGAAAGCAGTTGACTAGGTTCAGTGTATTTTGGAATTTTTGACAGATCCTGTGACTGCGAATCTCAAAAAGGTGCAGCCTAGCGCCATTCAGACTTCATCATTTTGGTTCTTTGTTCCCCTTTTCAATATTTTCCATTCCTTAATAGAGAGGAAATATACTTAAATATTTGTATTATGGGTAAAAATCAGATCATATGAAATCTATTAATACCTTTCACATATAAGAGAAATGCTTTTGGTGGCCAAGGATCATATTCAGTATTTCTGAAAGCCATAGCCATAAAACAAGTGGTGAAATAAAATTTACTTTGTTAGAACTGGATATGAGTGGGAAGTTTGGGAATTTATTTTTAACTATGATATATTGATTTTAACATTTACTGTATTTCCAGATGGCAACATACAATGCTGTCATTTTTATCAATCTTGGTAAGAAAGCTGATGGCTGCTAAAATGTCACTTACACAGAGAAGAGGGGCAAGAGAGAGGCGGGAGAGGGGAAGAGGGAGAGAGGTTGTGCTTTGGAGGCAGCTGGGAAAAGTTGCTTCAGGAAACAAAGGAGCACGAATGTAGTACCCTGAGACTAATTAAGGTAGCTGTATCTGTTTTCAGGATAATACAGCCAGGGGTCTTCTGCAGCCATGGAATATCAAAAATAGATATAGTTGCTTTAATGAGTTGCAGACAGATACTATGTTCACTCCAATGTCATTGCCTCTGATCCTTTAGACCAGGGATGTCAAACTGCTGGCCCATGGGCCGGATGCGTTATGGTAAAACCATGCCTACCCCATTGCCGGCAATGGAAAAAAAGTCACGATATGTCACGACACATCATGTGACATTGCGAGTTTGACATCCCTGCTTTAGACTGAAATGAATGTAATAGTAAGAGTAGAAATACAATGGTAGCTGCTAATTCATGAAGAGTCCCATGTGGTACAAAGATAATCAGAGATACTGGAAATAGAGCATTGATTGAATCCCTTTGCTTCTTGATGATGGAAGGATTACTTATGGAGATAAAGAATTGGACAACACTAAATCTGACAGATCAACTGCAAACTCATCCATCTGGATTCACCTATTGTCAAATGAAAAGGATGCTAATCTCTATTTTTCCCATAATTTTATCTTTATAGTATTCTGATCATTTGACTTACTTTGTGCAAAATGGCAGATATATATTTGGGTTGGGAGAATAAGCACATTGGATTTTTATGTGCTGATTAAGAATAAAGTTCAAAATAGTTCAGAGATTTCCCCCCTCTTTTACTTAAAAATGCTTAAATTGGCAGTTGGCAAAGGAGTGTTCATAAAAATAATTGCAAATACTGTGTGTTAATTAAAGCATTTTGAATAGGTTCTGCAGAGAATTATGCTCAAACCTAATGTTTCATCTTTGATGGTCTCAGCAGGGGTATCTGAAAATGCAAATTTAAATTGCTGCTAAGCGCACATATATTTTGCATGCAATCAGGACAATATTTAGAGATCTTGGGACAGATTTTGTTGTTACTTTGCCACTTAGAAGCAACCCTATACATACTTACCATAGAGTAAATTCCATCAAACTCAGTAGGATTTCTTCTGAATAGACTTATATATAATATTTCAGTTCCTGAGATTTAAACATCTTTCTCTCTATTTAAAAATATTCTTAAAAATTATCAAAGTGTTGAAGAAACATCTTCAGGTCCAGTCCAAGCCAGGAATAAACAAAATGGTGACTTCTTAGGAAAGAGGTTCTGTTTATTTAGTTGCCAGAAACTTCAACAGTGTGAACAGCATGCTGGGAACTGGGTGAGAATATCGATCTTCTCTCTTCTATTTTGTAACTGATTTCCTGGAAAAGATCCCACAAAAACAAAAAATCCTCCGAAAGTGAGAGGGGAGGGATCTGTACCTACACCTTTCCATAGATGGAAGCAGTGATTTAATTTTTATAGGGGACAGAAATATATTGAAATGAAGTTAATAATACTACAGTATGGATAAATCTGAAAATTAAGAAAACAGTTAAGATTTCACATCTGAAAGAATATTGATGAAAATACAAGAAAATAATTGTTTTAAAAGTTGGAAAATGAATAGCTACTGACATCTAGTGGAGAATTAGAGCATAGAAGAGCAGCTACATTGACTCAGAAATTGGCAGGATGCCCAAATACAAAAGAAAACACACTGGGCCACCTACTACAGAGTGAGAACTATACTTGTTTTAAAAACTGCTGACCTTCTGGGATTATAAACACTTACTGAGCTGTGATCGCTAAACTCAAGAATTGTTTGCAGAAAAAGAAAAACCTTGATTTTTGGCTAATCTTCTAGGGTGGAATTTACTGGAAAGCTCTTAGTTGGTTAAACATTCTGGACTGCAACTTTGGCTGGCTGATAATTGTAAGACCCCTGAATAGAAGAACTGTTATAAAATACTGCTTTTAGTGGTGCTTTGATAATTGGAAACATTGTTGTTGTTACTTGCGAAGTCGTGTCCGACCCATCGCGACCCCATGGACAACATTCCTCCAGGTCTTCCTGTCCTCTACCATCTTCTGGAGTCCATTCACATTCACACCTACTGCTTCAGTGACTCCATCCAGCCATCTCATTCTCTGTCGTCCCCTTCTTCTATTGCCCTCAATCTTTCCCAGCATTAGGCCCTTCTCCAGTGAGTCCTTCCTTCTCATTACGTGGCCAAAGTATTTGAGTTTCAACTTCAGGATCTGCCTTCTAAAGAGCAGTCGGGGTTGATCTCTTCTAGGACTGACCGGTTTGAACGCCTTGCAGTCCAAGGGACTCGCAAGAGTCTTCTCCAGCACCATAGTTCAAAGGCCTCAATTCTTTGGCGCTCAGCCTTTCTTATGGTCCAACTTTCACAGCCATACATTGCAACTGGGAAAACCATGGCCTGGACTATACGCAATTTTGTTGGCAGGGTGATGTCTCTGCTTTTTAGTATGCTGTCTAGATTTGCCATAGCTTTCCTCCCCAGGAGCAAGCGTCTTTTAATTTCTTGGCTGCAGTCCCCATCTGAGGTGATCTTGGAGCCCAGAAAAATAAACTCTGTCACTACCTCCATTTCTTCCCCCTCTATTTGCCAGGAATTGAGAGGGCCGGATGCCATGATTTTGGTTTTCTTAATGTTGAGTTTCAAGCCAACTTTTGCACTCTCTTTCTTCACCCGCATCAAGAGGCTCTTTAGTTCCTCTTCACTTTCTGCCATTAGAGTGGTATCATCTGCATATCTTAGGTTGTTGATATGTCTCCCGGCAATCTTAATTCCAACTTTTGATTCATCTAGCCCTGCCTTTCTCATGATGTGCTCTGCATATAAGTTAAATAGGCAGGGCGACAGTATACAGCCTTGCCGGACTCCTTTTCCAATTTTGAACCAATCAGTGGTTCCGTGTTCGGTTCTCACTGTTGCTTCTTGACCCGCATATAGGTTTCTCAGGAGACAAATGAGATGGTCTGGTACTCCCATCTCTTTAAGAACTTGCCACACTTTGTTGTGATCCACACAATCAAAGGCTTTTGCATAGTCAATGAAGCAGAAGTAGATGTTTTTCTGGAACTCCCTAGCTTTCTCCATGATCCAGCGTATGTTGGCAATTTTATCTCTAGTTCCTCTGCCTCTTCGAAATCCTGCCTGTACTTCTGGTAGTTCTCGATCCACCTACTGCTGGAGTCTAGCTTGTAGGATTTTAAGCATAACTTTACTAGCATGTGAAATGAGTGCAATGGTGCGATAGTTTGAACATTCTTTGGCATTGCCTTTCTTTGGAATTGGAATGTAAACTGACCTTTTCCACTCCTGTGGCCACTGTTGAGTTTTCCAAATTGGAAACATATTGGATTATAAATACCATATATAAAGATAAGAACTATACAAGATTTGGTTGTTTGGACTTTAAGATTGGCTGGTTTGACAAGGCTAATTATAGAGACTATGGTACTGGTAAAAGACTATTTGGAGGGGGAGATAAAATGGATGTTGCATATCTATCTAAAAGTGGCAGGAAACCACACCTAATATCTCCTTCTGAAGGCCCCAGCCTGGAACATAAGAGATCTGCAGAAGCAATACTCCAAGACAAGGCAAATATTTTCCAGGAGGAAATGTAGGCAATACTGCGACAGATTCAAATTACAATGGTTTCAAATCATGATGAGATTAAAAACAACTTCAGTGGCATAAATGAGCACATCTTTAATCTAAATTTACAATTAAAAAACTCTCAGAAAATGATGGCGAAGAATGAACAAACAAACCAGATAGCAGAACCTAAATAAGAGCACAGTGACCCAAAGAGAGAAGCTACAAATGAAGAGAACTACAGCTTAATACAAACAAAAGAAAACTTGCAAGATTTTGCCACAACAATGGAAATGGAAAAAATATTTTATTTTTCAGGGCTTCAAAATAGACCTAAAGATAGGAAAGAAGATCTAACAAAATGGATTATAGAGCAGCCAAGAGAATCATTAGAGTTTGGGAGACAAAAAATGTACATTCTTCCTAACTTGTCTTTCCTATTCCCAACAACATTCACAAAAATACAGGAAGAATCCTCTGGCAAGCTGAACACACTGACTTGGAAAGTTATTTAGCAAAAGAAGAAAGCTAAAATTAGATTCAAGAGATTTTATTTGATTTACCAGATGAAGTACTATATGATTAAACACTTGTTTGAATATGGTTAAAAGAATAGGTAAATTATGGATATAAAGGGGCCCTTTAGTAAGAGGAATAAGATATACAAGTAGTATAGTATTTTTATAATATATGAAATGTAAAAATATTGGGATGGTTTATGTGAATGAAAAGTTTGGATATTTAAAGGTAATTAACTGAGAAAATTATGACTGATAAGAATGGTTTGAATAGAGAAGGAAAATTAAGCTTAAATAAGAATCTTGAAAAACATATAGTGACTTAATAAGATGACTTTTATAAATACAATTGAAACATATGCTGATTAGAAAAGATGTTATATGTTGATGTTACTGTTATTTGTACAAACACAAGAAAAATGTTTATATTCAACCTTGTATGTATCTAAAGTATTAAGATCTATATTTGTTTAATGTTGACAAAAGGAGAATACTACCGGAAGAAGAGAAGATCAAGGAAATATATCATTAATTAATATATTGATTATGGAATTGTAGAAAATAATTATTATTGATTGTTCTTTAAATATGTTTGTTTAATGTTGACAAAAGGAGAATACTACCGGAAGAAGAGAAGATCAAGGAAATATATCATTAATTAATATATTGATTATGAAATTATATAAAATAATTATTATTGTTTTTTAAATATATGAACCCAGACAACAGTTGTTTACTAAGCACTAAAGATTTTATATACATACATACATACATACATACATACATACATACATACATACATATGCAAGAAAGAATGAACTTAAAACATTCCCTCCTGATAACTTTGGGTTGTTCCTAAAAGCACAGAGTGCGAAAAAAGGAACACATTATCTTCACCCTGTTTTGCTGGCCAGGCAAACTAGGGTGAAAATATTTTCTTTGCTTTGCTTATTTTAACATTATTTTCTAACATAATTTAAAATTTTGGCCTCTTTGGATTAGAGCCATTTAACAGTTACATTTACATCACACACAAAGACTGACACACCTATACACATAAAGACAAGAAAAAGAGAACAGAAAAGGGAACAGAACTTAGTTTTATACATCTTGGTCATTCTCACCATAAATCTCAAATAGGGAAGGCAAAAATCTTAACAAACATACCATGTGGTTGCATAGAAGAGACGGAAGAAATCAATGTTCCTATATTTTGTTTTCCTTTTCCTTTTAAGTACCTTTATTTAGTCAAATTGGTTTTCCAGCTTTGTCCCTGAACAAAGCCCACTCCTTACATATCTCCCTTGCTTGCTTCCTTTTCATAGTTACTAGGACAGGCACTCGCCTCTCATCCCCTGCCACAAGCAAATTCTCCAAGGTAGGATCTGGGCATGACCCTTGAGCTACTACTCCCATGTTCCCCTTCCAATGTGGAGTTCAAATGGTTTAGCCGGGTCTTCCCTTGTGGTCAAACCTGCCACTTCTCCTGTCAGTTTTCAGACCAAAAAGAAAAAAAAATGGTATAAGAGGACTCTGGTTCTGTAGCAGAGTAGATACACCTTCTTCAAGGGAATTCCGCCAATGGTTTTTGGACTAAAAAGGAGTCTGGGTCTGCTGCCCTCTTCACAGTGAGTATGGGCACCTCCTTCCAACAGCCTTTCCACAGTTTTCAGACTCAGGAGAGTCCAGGAGGACCTGCTGCTTTACCCTAGCAATGAGTACACATACCTTCTTTCCAGGCTTTGCTTGGTAACTTCCCAGCTAATTGCCCACTCTCTCATTTTTCCCTTCCATTCCATTTTCACACAGCCTCTTCCTTTTCCCTAACAAAAGGTCCTGTGCTCTGGCCAAACCTCCATGCTTTCCAGGGTCTGTCACTTGAACAGATCCCTTTTGCAGTTAGAAAAGGCCAGAGGGAACAAGATTCAGCTGTGATTCAGAAAAGGATCTTCTCACTCACACACATACACACAGAGATACACACATTTTCCCTGCTCCATGGGCTTTAAAAGTTAAAAATTAGAGGTACTCACCTTCTTTCCAAAGCAGCCCTTGAGCTTAAACTTAAAATTCCCTTTACTACCTGTTATGTCCCGAGCCTTGCAAACGGCTCGGGCGTTTGCAGGCAGTCCCGGGCAGGTGCAAAGCTGCCCGGGACCAGACAGGCTGTCGCCAGCGCCGTGCGCATGCGCGGGTGCTGGCGCGGGAAAAGTATCGCATTTACCCAGGAAATGTCTATATAAGAAGCTGGGAGGTTTTGGGAGCTGCTGAAGCCATCTACTTGTAAGCTGAACGCAGAATAAAGAAAACTGAGAACTTCAACTGCTTCTCGTGTCTGCTTCCCGCCACGGACTCAACACTGGCGACGAGGATGGGATCGCCTTACACCGCCTGGAAAGGAAGAAGTGTAAGCTTACCCAAGTGAGTCCTGAGCGGCGGAACGGCGTCGACTCGGCAGCTACCCGCCAATCCAGTGCGCATTCGGGAGTAGGCTGGCTGATAGACCCGTCTCCTGAAGATGGCGAAAATCGGAAGGCTTTCGGAATTCGACGTCTCACATCCAGAGCGGTGGGAGTCATACGTAGCCAGGGTGGAGAACTACTTCAAGGCAAACCAAGTGAGGGAAGAGAGCTTGAAGGCTGCCACCCTGCTTTGTGTTTGCGGCCAAGACGCCTTCGACATCGCAGAAAACCTTGCAGCACCTGTTCCAGTAGAGTCTGTAAGCTACGCAGATCTGAAGAAGCTACTGAAGGAGCACTTCCACCCCAAGATGTCCGTCATCGCATGGCGCCACACCTTCGAGCAGAGGGATCAACGGCCCGGTGAGTCGGCCAAAGAATTCATCGCCGCATTACGGAAGGCCGCCAAGCACTGCGAGTTCAAAGACCTCGAAGAACGACTGAGGGACCGATTCGTGTGCGGGTTAAGGCATCGAGATCTACAACAGAGACTTTTCGCTAAAGAAGAATTGTCCTACCAAGATGCCTTAAGGGAAGTCACTGCAGAAGAAGCAGCAGGCGGCGCTGTCAAGAACATGCGGCCGATCAGAAACAGTCCAGAGGTTGCATCCGTGCACCAGGAAGACGTCCAAAGAAACTCCGAGGAGGATCCGGACGAGGAAGTCGACCGTCTCCACCCCACGAAGGAAGAAAAACAGAAGGGAAGCTCTTCAGCTCCGCTCAAGTGCATCGGCTGTGGAGGTCGCCACAGGAGAACCGACTGCAAGTTCCGCTCCGCTACCTGCCGGGCATGCGGCAAACAAGGACACATTGCAGCTGTGTGTCTGGGCCGACGAAAGGTACAACCTCAGGAAGAACTGCGCCTGAAAGGTACCAGATTCCCCAGCCAGAATAGGGTAGGGTTTTGCGCTTCGCGAAGAAGCATCCTTAGGACAGGCACACACAAGCCCATTAAGAAAAAGCTGTCACTCAAGGTGAAGCTACAAGGGGTTCCATTATCTATGGAACTAGACACAGGGTCTGCCTTTTCAATTATCTCCTTGCATACATTTAGGAAGATTTGTTCCGGTAGTGGAACTCAGGCCAAGTTAAGGCCTTCTGACATTGTGTTAACAGATTTTCAAAATTCAAGAGTGTGTGTTAAGGGGGAGGCCACCCTTAACGTGCAATACAAGAGTTTTGAAGGTCCACTAGACTTATTAGTAGTAGGGGGTGAACGAACGAGTCTCATAGGACTCGTTTGGTTTGAGGCCCTGGGGATACACGTCACAGGACTCAACAGGAAGTCTGCAAAGAATTTGCAGATGTTTTCAGCCCCCAGCTGGGCACATTCAAAGGACCCCCTGTGTCCTTAAAGCTAGACCCCACTGTCACTCCCATTAGAATTAAAGCAAGAAGGGTCCCTTTTGCTTTAATTGCTCGTTTGGTTTGAGGCCCTGGGGATACACGTCACAGGACCTACAGGAAGTCTGCAAAGAATTTGCAGATGTTTTCAGCCCCCAGCTGGGCACATTCAAAGGACCCCCTGTGTCCTTAAAGCTAGACCCCACTGTCACTCCCATTAGAATTAAAGCAAGAAGGGTCCCTTTTGCTTTAAAGAGTAAAATTGACACTGAGTTAGACAAACTGATCCAACAGGGAATCCTAGAACCTGTTGATTCCAGTCCTTGGGAGACCCCCATTGTCACGCCTCTAAAGGCAAATGGGGACATTCGCATTTGTGCTGACTACAAATGCACTCTGAATAAGGCATTGCAGCAACATGCCTATCCTGTTCCTGTGGTCAGTCATATTCTGGCCTCCCTCAAGGGGGGGCGCGTTTTTGCAAAGCTTGACCTAGCTCAAGCATATCAACAGCTGCCTGTTGATGATGATGCTGCTATAGCTCAGACTATTGTGACCCACAGGGGAGCCTTTAAGGTAAAAAGGCTGCAGTTTGGAGTGAATGTCGCTCCTGGGATTTTCCAAAGCGTAATGGAAAACACACTGCGGGGCATACCGGGGGTTTGCCCCTACTTTGATGATGTCTTAATTGCAGGAGACTCCACACACATTCTAGCTGAAAGGCTAAGAGCTGTTCTGTTAAGATTCAGGAAATCAGGCCTCAAGCTCAAAAAAGACAAATGCATGATTGGGGTGCCTTCTACTGAATTTCTGGGGTTCAAAATTGATGCTGCTGGGATTCACCCTGCTGAATCCAAACTGACTGCTATTTTAGAAGCACCTAGGCCAAAGTCCAAGGCCGAACTTCAGGCCTTCCTGGGCCTCCTGAATTTCTACAATTCTTTTCTTCCACAAAAAGCTAGTGTAGCTGAGCCTCTTCACAGGCTACTAGACAAGCAAGCAGTGTGGCAGTGGTCACAAACGCATGAGGGTTGTTTTAACAAAGTCAAGGCTTTGCTCACTTCTAACAGTGTACTTGCACATTTCAACGAGTCTCTTCCTGTGTGCATCGCTTGTGATGCGTCCCCTTACGGGGTTGGAGCTGTCCTGAGCCACCTCAGGTCTGATGGAACTCAGGTTCCTGTTGCATATTACTCCAGAACATTGTCTTCTGCTGAGCGCAACTACGCTCAGATAGACAGGGAGGCTCTGGCTGTTGTTGCTGGAATTAAAAAATTCCATGACTTTCTATATGGCAGGCACTTCACGGTCTTCACTGACCATAAGCCTCTGCTGGGACTGTTTACCACACGTAAGCAGACTCCCCAAATCATTTCCCCTAGAATGCTTAGGTGGTCTATTTTTTTGTCTGCATATGATTTTTCCTTACTCCACGAGCCTGGAAAAGAAATGGGCCATGCTGATGGCCTCAGTAGATTGTCTCTGCCAGTAGTAGAAGCTGACCTTGTGCCAGCTGTCAACATTCTATCAATCCAAGCCTTGCCCGAGCTCCCTCTTAGTGCCAGGGATGTTGCCGCTGAATCAGGTACAGATCACACACTTTCACGTGTCCGTTCCTGGGTTTTGTCTGGTTGGCCTGAGCACTGCCCTAGTCCTGAGTTTCAGAGTTTCTGGTCCAAAAGGAACGAGCTGTCCCTTTCTCAGGGTTGTCTGCTTTGGGGAAACAGAGTTGTCATTCCCACCTCAATGAGGACTAGGGTCTTAGAATCCCTCCACGAGGGTCATCCTGGCATTGTTCGTATGAAGGCTCTTGCGCGCAGCCACTTGTGGTGGCCTGGTTTAGATAAAGATATTGAGGCTAAGGTGCATGCATGCCACCTGTGCCAACGATCTCGCCCAGAGATGCCCCAAGCTCCCGTGCATAGATGGGAGGAAACACAGTCCCCATGGTCTAGGGTGCACATTGACTACGCTGGGCCCTTTCAGGGCCAGTTCTTCTTGGTCCTTGTTGACAGCCATTCGAAATGGCTTGAGGTTGTACCTGTCTCATCCACCACCACTGCAAAGACTATTCAGGTACTGAGGGGGATTTTTGCTGCACACGGGCTGCCAGATGTCATTGTGTCTGACAACGGCCCTCAATTCACTTCCTCCGAATTCCAAGCTTTCTTACAGGCAACATGATTCGTCATGCCACGTCTGCACCCTTCCACCCGTCCACCAACGGTATGGCTGAACGTATGGTGCGCATCACGAAGGACGCATTGAAAAGACTCACCTACGGGGACTGGCATCACAGGTTGGCTGACTTTCTCCTTTCTTATCGCACCACACCGTCCACTTCTACAGGGAGAAGCCCAGTTGAACTTCGTTGGGGGCGTCAACTTACTACTAAACTTGACCGGTTGCATCTGGACAGACTGCCTTCATCTACCTCACATCCTAGGGCACCTAGACAACTACTTGTGGGTGCCCCGGTTTGGGCTCGCAATTACGGGCCTGGTCATACATGGTTCCCCGCTTCTATTTCCAGGGTCACAGGTCCTCTCTCCTACGAGGTAGCCCTGGACAACGGTCATGTCCTGCGTCGGCACATCGACCAACTCCGCCCTCGGCGGGACTTTTCAGATGAGACTCCTGGGTCTTTTCCAGGGGGGGAGGGGGACCCTTTGGAGCAAAGGGAAGGGCACGAGCTGCTGCCCATCTCCACTGATGGAGCTACAAACGGCCCATCCCAGGGTTCCGCGAGAGCTCCGAACAAGAATTCTATGAGCCTACCTAATTACCAGGCATCCACGCCTACTCCAGCCAGGGAGTCACCCCGGGGGCATACTCACTTTCCACACACATCACACAGCACTCCAGTCACGGAGGATACCCGGGGGCATCCCAACAAATCATTCCCCGCAAGAGAGCTGGCACACAATCCCCAAGGTTGGCCTGACCTTACCCCAAATCCTACAGGGGGTCAAACATACAGGGAGGTGGTCGAGGAACCAAGTCCCGACTACAACACCTCTAGCCCAAATCAGGGAGTAACTGAGTTTTGGGAAAGTACAGAAACCCACACAAGCCCGGACACAGAACGGGGTTCAGGGAATGGACAGCCTCCTGACAGGTCTTGGATGGACCTAGGAGGTTCAACAGAGATGCCCAGCAGTGGCTATCACTTCAAGGGGCCCGAGGGTCTACAGCTAGGCAGGTCAACCAGGTCACAAAGTGACAGAAGCCCTGGCCTGACGAGCCCGGTGGGCGAGCAAGCAGGCCAGGCAGCGGGGCACAGTCCTTGGAAGGCACCAAGGCAAAATAAGGAGAACAGGCTCACATCTCCCTCCAGTCAGGGAACTCATGCTAGTAACCCAGAGCTGAGAAGGTCACAGAGAGCAAAGAAGTCTCCTAAATACTTAGAGGATTACATAACATTGCTGGCTAAACAAAAGCCAGGTAACGATAGGAGCACTGAGAAGCAGAACACTGCATAAAATAAATGATTATATGTTGGTAGTAGTTTTAGCCCGGGGGAAAGGGGTGTTATGTCCCGAGCCTTGCAAACGGCTCGGGTGTTTGCAGGCAGTCCTGGGCAGGTGCAAAGCTGCCCGGGACCAGACAGGCTGTCGCCAGCGCCGTGCGCATGCGCGGGTGCTGGCGCGGGAAAAGTATCGCATTTACCCGGGAAATGTCTATATAAGAAGTTGGGAGGTTTTGGGAGCTGCTGAAGCCATCTACTTGTAAGCTGAACGCAGAATAAAGTAAACTGAGAACTTCAACTGCTTCTCGTGTCTGCTTCCCGCCACGGACTCAACACTACCCTTGCTCCAAATGGGAAACGCACCCACAGACACAAGGGCCCTGCTGCCGGCAAGATGGAGGCTTACCTAGACCGGTCCATTGGTGAGATTAGCTTGCAGTCCCATCCTGGATGCCAAATTGTTGAAAGAAAAATAATCACGTCCAGTCCAAGCTGGGAATAAACAAAATGGAAACTGCTTAGGGAAGTAGGTTCTGTTTATTTAATTGCCAGAAACATCAGTGACATAGCAGGTTTCTTGGGTGGCAGACAAAATGGAATTGGAATAGGTGGGCTTTTATACCTTCTTTGGGCTTTGTATTTGAAGTTCTTCCTGTTCCTGTAGGATGTACTTTGATTTGAGCATGCAATTTTGGTATTCTAATGGTGGTGGGTTAATCCTATTATGTCCTAAAGGTCATATCCTGCTCTCTGGGACTGTGCCTAAGGGCATTTTGCTATAAATAGGTGGCCTACTCTTTCTGAATAGGATTATCAAATCTGCATTTTTACAGAGATGGCCTGCTCAGTTTCTGCCTGGGGGAAACTTGGGCACAAAAGCCTTTAAAGATGTTTTTTCCTCCATTATTCCTTTGGGGAAATATAATATTCTCCTTTTTAATATTTCCCCCAATATTTCCTCCTGGGGGGGCTGGTGCTGACTACCTACAAAAGGTTGTTTATATATTATCAAATTTTATTTACCATGTTGGTGTTTGTGACAGAAGAAAAAGGTTAAAAACTATGATGTTGGTGCAGCAAAATTTATTTTTAAATGAATATGTTTTAATAAGAGCCAAATGAAATATTGATTCATTTTTTCAGTCCGCAAAACGTGCAATTTTCTGAAAAAATGCATAGTTACTTATGGAACAAGCATTAGATACAATTTGAATATATGAATTGTATATTAAAATGCTATTTTTCTTTTGTTTTATAAAATAAAACATAACTATACTATACCATATAATACCCAAAAAGAGTGTACAACTTTTATCTATAACATAAATAAATTCATAATTTGGTACAGTTCTGGGGATACCATGACATGAAAACAGCAGCTTTCAAATTAGTTCAAGGCATTCAATAAACACACAGGGAAGTGCATAAGGAGTAAATCCAGATTTACTTCATTTTTATTTTTAATTCATTCATTCATTTTCAGGTTTCTTGCTTGCGTATGACTGTGCATGATGTACAAAAGATTAAAACAATAAAAGTTAAACTATTTTTTTTTTAAAAAAAGGTTCTATGCTAGGAAGAATAAATTTGATATTTACAGCATTACTGGTACCAATCAGGGTATTGTAGGAATCTAACTCAGAGCCTGTGGAAAGAGCTTAGTCTTTAATGGTTTTTTTTGAAAGTCTGAAGAATTGGGGTTATACTGATCTTAGAAATACTTAAAACAGGCTCACAGAATTTTAAGGGACCTCAAATTAATCATAAAATTCATTTATTTCAAACGATATTCTCTAAAGACAATTCTATCTGTATTCTATCTACATTCAGTCCAATCAGATGATTAATATTTTACTATATTTTGATTTGCCAATATAAAGCAGTAAGAAATAGAGATCCCATCTATTGTGTCCTGGGCCTGATGAGGCAGCTCAGCAGGCCCAGAAATGTTGTAAATGGTCCCGGGCAAACCAAAAACTACCCGGGACCAGACTGGTTGGTAAGTGAGTGGTAACTTGGATTAATAAAGAAGAACTTGGTTACATCGTGAGTGTGTGTCACTTCAATGCCGTGAACCCCAAAACAAAGGGGAGTTATGATAGGCTGTTTGGGAAACTATAAAAGGCCTGCGAGCCTGTTGGTAAGTGAGTGGTAACTTGGATTAATACATCGTGAGTGTGTGTCACTTCAATGCCGTGAACCCCAAAACATAAAAGTGGCAATGAAGGGGGGAATCGCTGCAAAGAAGAAGACAATGAAACGAACCTAGCCTCTACAAAAAAAAGAGCTGGAAGACGGAAGTTGGCGCCCAGATCTGCACTCACCTGCCAGTACACAAATGCTGGAGGTGGGCTTGGCAAACCATCCTGAATTGCAGCGAGGCTAACAGAAGCCAGAGATGTCAAAAATCATCCGGCTGTCCAAATTCGACATGTCGCACCCGGAGCATTGGAACTCTTACGTGGCTCGAGTGGAAAACTACCTGCGAGTGAACCAGGTTTGAGAAGACGGTTTGAAGGCAGCAACCTTGCTGTGTGTCTGCGGCCAGGACACTTTCGACGTAGTCAAAAACTTAGTAGCTCCTGCGCCGCTCGTGTCTGTAACATACACAGACTTGAAGAATATGCTGAAGGATCATTTTCATCCGAAGTTGTCTGTAATTTCATGGAGGCACGCTTTTGAGCATAGGGACCAGAAGCCTGGTCAGCCTGCTGCTGAATTCATTGCTGCCTTGAGACAAGCAGCAGGCCTTATGAGTTCAAGGACCTGGAAAAACACTTACGAGACCGTTTTGTCTATTTGGTAAAGCTGAAGTCACTTTCCAAGATGTCTTGCGAGATGTTGCAGCTGAAGAGACCACAGGAGGTGCTGTGAAGGCCTTGCGACTTGCCAAAAGCGCTACAGCAGTCGCATCCATCCATCAAGAGGACGCTTGAGAAGAATCAGAAGTGGATCCTGAAGAGGAGGTCAACAGACTTCACCAGCCAGCAGAAAGGAGGCCAAAGGGGCATCCAGACAAGGCCCCAGCATCTCTTCAGTGCTTCGGGTGCGGAGGACGTCTCAAGCGAGCTGACTGCAGGTTCTGCTCTGCCATTTGCAGGGCATGTGGAAGGCAAGACCACATTGTCTCCGTCTGCTTGGGTTGCGAGAAGGTCCAATCTCAGGAAGAATTGCTTCAGAAAGTTACCAGGGTCCCCAGCCAACACAGGGTGGGTTTCTGCGCATCGTGCAGGAGTATTCTGAGAACAGGGACACACAAGCCCCTTAAGAAAAAACTTCGCATTGACGTGAAGTTACAGGGGGTCCCCTCTATCCATCATTTCACTTGACACATTCAAGAGGATTTGTAGTAGTACGAGTCAAACTTAGGCCATCAAATTTAATCCTCACTGACTTCAAGAATTCCAAAGTCAGTGTAAAGCTTCCTGGGACCAGACTGGTTGGGGCCAGCCTTGTGTGCAGGCACAAGGCGCAAACAAAGGGGAGTTATGATAGGCTGTTTGGGAAACTATAAAAGGCCTGCGAGCCTGTTGGTAAGTGAGTGGTAACTTGGATTAATAAAGAAGAACTTGGTTACATTGTGAGTGTGTGTCGCTTCAATGCCGCGAACCCCAAAACATAAAACCATCAATCTATGTTATATAGCACCACAAGCACGTGAATCAAGCCACAATAGCACTGTACATAACATGCACTATTATATATAATATAATTTGTATCCCTTGCATGATGACATGAAGGACATAACATCACTTGCTGCTGTTGTCTTTTGTGTGGATGTCAGGTCTGCCATCTTGAGCATATCACATTTCATTGGCATCCTGCCATAAAACACAAGGAGAAAGGAGGAGATTTGGGAAGAGGGAGGAGGAAAGAGGGAAGAAGGAGGGGAAATGACAGGATGACAGGAACCAGAGGTGTCAGGCTGGCTAAGGATGAAGCCATGAGAATGGAATGCAAAACTCCACCAAAGAGGTGCCAAATCTCAAAGCCGTTCCCAAAATATCTAATTCAAATACCATTGGACACTGGTGATCAAGGGGGAGGGAGGGGAGAGGGAGAGCCACTGACTTTCCACAGGACTATTCAGATCCAGCTTTGCTTATGCTGCAACACTTCACTTTAGTAAAAGTGAATCTTTCACTTCAACAATGGAGTTGAAGGTTTTTCTTTCCTAAATGCTCAAGACGGGACAAGCCTGACAGTGGATCCTGATTCTGGATCTTCTGCAAAGAAGAACCTTCTGCAAAGGTGGCATGGATCTGAATCCTGCCAAGATTAAATAACCTAAATTTCATACATTTAGAAGCTATCAAGATTTTATCTTTATTGAATGTTCCTTGCTAGATAAAGTTTAGAATAAAAATGAAAGTTTTTTTTACAGAGACCAATAATGGATTTACATTAGTGGTGGTATTCAGCCAGTTCGCACCAGTTGGGTAAAACTGGTAGCTAATTTTTTGTTGTCCAGGCCCAGAATGGACTTCCAGAAGTGGCATCCACACAGAGAACTGGTTGATCACATATTTGAATCCCACCATTGTTTTACATAATATTCCAGTAACTAAGGATTCTACATGAAAAGGGGAAACTGGAATGAGAGAAAACTAGACAATTAAACCCAATAATATTTTCTTCTTTGAAGGAATGAAAAAGAGGGGTTGTTTTAATTTTTATTGTTTTTATTTTATTTCTTTATTCCAGTCTCACAATTCATACAATCTACAAATAAATATTATAAACTAATAACAAGATGTTGGAATTTGGTATGTGCTACAGTTGTAATAGGAACCTGAACTTAGATATACCTGGTTTTTGATGGCAGAGATCTTAGATTTATATATATATATATATATATATATATATATATATATATATATATATATATATATAATTAGCCATTATACCAGACTTTGGGTCTTTAGAACATCATGCCATTAATTTAAAGATGCTAAGAAAAATAGGCATACATATTTGGCAGTAGAGACTGTAATAAACTAATGCACACATTTGATAATGTCTGTTTATGGAGACTTGGGCAGAAAATAAATATGTAATAAAAATGCTAGAAATATTGTTACCTTTTTCAAAATTCTTAGAAATAATAAAGTCCCTTTAAGGAAAAGGAGAAGAGATAGGATCAGAAAAGGAAAGGAGGTGAGGGTGTAGTGCAGGAATACAAGCTAATTTGAGGGCTAATCCACATGGAGCTCCATTTCCACTGTCCTGTTTGCCATCGTTCACTCCCTAGAGACTAAAATCGATAGTCTGAAACTTGAGTTGGACATGAACAAGGAGTGTATATCGGAGGTGGTGACCCTTTGAGAGCTGAATGCAACGAAATTTCATTTTGAAATTTGATGTATGCTGATTAGTGTACATTCAAAGTAACAATAAAGTTTATATTATTATGGATCATCGCACAGTCAGCCAGATGTTCAGATTGGATTTGGCATTTTGCCTACCTATCGAGTCCTTACCAAGGACCTAGGATGTAAAGATGCTAAGAAAAAGACTCAGGCATGTCTTGAGCAGAGATTTGAAGCTGCTGCAGAGCTGCTTGTCACAGCTTGAGACAGTTTGAGAGTCTCTGTGTGTTTATTAGGTTTTATATACTTTTTACATACATAGGCTTTTACCGCTAAATGCTGACATTTTACATTCATAAGTTTAACCATTAGAGGCTGACATAAAGTTTCTTCATTGGAAAATTCCTTCATATAAGCAACTATTTTCTAGTAACATATTACCTGATCACAGACCAAGTAAAAACAAACACAGATAGATCAAAAGGAGAAAGAACTAACAAAGGCAGGAAGAGATAGGAAGTAACTTAAGCATATTATCTATTTAGGTAGGTGAGATATTAAGTCAAAAGGGGATGACCTTGACTTCTGGTGTGATCAAGCAGCTACGATGGCTGCTTTTCCCAAAGCAGCCCATTCCTGGGTTGTGTAAAAGCCGCAGGACTTTTACAATCAGCTGTCCCGCGGCTTGAATCTCTTCCCTGGGAGAAAGGGAAGAGAAGAGCTGCTCAGGTAGAGGTAAGAGCTCCCCTGGATCCCCATAATTTCAGGGATCGGAGGGTAGAGCTCCCTCGGAGCCTGAGCCAACTCCGCACTCCAGGACGTCTTTGTCCCGAAGTTCTGGGATGAAGCAAGGCGCCGCTCCCACATCTGCTTTTTTTTGGGGAGGCTTGTGAGTATTCAAATGCAGACGGAGCAGACCAGGAGAAAGTGGATTTAAGATTGATTGTGACTTTAACTCCTGCAAGCATCTCCCCCCCTTTCTTCTCTTTGTTTACTTTCCCTTTTGAAGAAAGGGAAAGTGAAAGGCAAAATGGCGACTGTCTTTCTTGTTTGATTTTGCAGCAAAGTTAAAAGTTTATGTTTTAAATATAGAGGCAAGAATTTTGTTCCTCTTTCTCTTTTTTTCTTTTTTCTTTCTTTTTATTATTATTTAAAGAACTGTGATATTATAGAGGCAAGAATTTTGCTCCTTTGAACTTAACAGAATGGCTTCAGATTGTTTGGTCTCTGTCCCTAAAGCTTCTATTTCCTCCCCAATGACTCAGCCTGTTTCTCAGTCTAAACCAAAATCACTCCCACCCTCTCCTCCTCCTGCAATCTCTCTCAAAGACTTACAAGAGCCTTTAAAAATGACTGCTTTGGATATTAAAGAGGAGGTAAAAGATCTTATAATTGCAGAGAGGGCTATTACAGAAGAATTATTGGAGAAAAAGAACAAGCAGGTCAGAGAAGACATATTATTTGCATTTTCTGGTCTTGCCCTGCATATTGAAAGGATTGACGATAAAATGGAAGAGATTACTGAAAATGCAGCAAAATTGGAATTTAGAATGGTGGAAGTGGAGAATAAGATAGAAGTTACACAGGATGAACAAACTATTTCACAATACAGAGAAATGGAGTTCGCATTGCATATCCGGGGTTTGAAAGAAAATTCCCAGGAAGATTTGAAGATGCTTATTGTTAAAGATATCGTTTTTAATCTTGGATGGAAGAAGTTGGGAATGAGATAGAAAAAATCTTCAGAGTCAACTCACGGGTGGCCAGACAGAGAAATTTACCAAGAGAAGTGGTTATTTACTTTTCCAGAAGATCTATTCGTAATGAAATTATACAGGCTTTTTATAAAAAGAGGTTTCAAATTGCAGCTCAAGATGTGATAATTTTAAAAGAAATACCTCCAAAAATTTTAAGAGGTAGAAAAGATTTTACTTTTCTGTCTGATGAGTTAAAACGTTGTCAAATCCAGTTCAGATGGGAGATTCCAAGAGGAATAGTAGTGAATTATGATGGAATACGTCACAGATTAACTACAGTTTTAAAGGCAAGAGATTTCTATCACTCTATTCTAAAGGCAAGACCACAAATAAGGATAATTGAAGAGCCCGTTATGGCAGGAGCTTCTTCATTGATGGTCATGGAACAAGCGGTGTTGCCTGTATAGAATCTTGAGATAAAAGATCAAAGGATGACACGAGCTGCCCATAAATGTAAAGAAAAAGAGCAGCAGCAGAAGAGTGGCGATAAAGTAGAAGGAATGGTTACTACAGAGCCTATGGGAGGGGCAAGACCTAAAAGATCTTCGACAGTTGATCTTCAGGCTATGCTTCAAAGGCTTCAGGCCGGTGTAGATGGCCAAGTTCCTGACCTGGAATGTTAATGGCTTAAATTCACCTCAGAAACGGAGAAAGGTCTTTTACTATTTGAAACAACATAATAATGACTTGATATGTTTGCAAGAGACTCATATAAGGTGGGAAAGTCTCCAGGAACAGATGGATTGACGTCGACGTATTATAAAAATTTATATGAAGAAATGTTGGAGCCATTAAAGGAGCTTTTTAATAGTATCTTGCTGGGAGCACAAGTTCCTCCTTCTTGGAAAAGAGCGTTTATATCATTGATTCCGAAGGAGGATCAAGATCTTACAGAGCCTAAGAATTATAGGCCGATATCATTATTAAATGTAGATTACAAGATTTTAACAAAAATTTTGGCAAATAGATTAATGCAGGTTATGAAGGATTTGATTCACAGTGATCAATCAGTATTCATAACAGGGCAATACATAAAATATAATGTTAGACAAATTATTAAATTAATTGAGTATTTGGATTAGAACAATCAGATTCCTGTGGCTTTTATATTTTTGGATGCTGAAAAAGCCTTTGATCAATTAGATTGGCAATTCTTATTCTCACTGGTAGAGAAAATGAATTTTTGGGATAATTTTTTACATGCACTTAAAGCTATATATCAGCAATAATCTGCTCAAATTGTTGTTAATGGGGGATTGACTGAGACTTTTAATATTGAAAAAAAGACAAGACAAGGATGCCCATTATCTCCATTGTTATTTGTTTTGACATTGGAGATTTTGTTGATCCAGATTCGAGAATCAACGGTAATCAAGGGCATAAAGATAAGAAAAAATGAGTATAAATTACGGGCTTTTGCAGATGATTTGGTTTTGATTTTGGAACGGTTGATTGTCTATTAGAACTTATAACACAGTATGGAAAAGTTTCTGGTTTTAAAGTCAATAACCATAAGACTAAGATATTATTTAAGAATATGTTAGCCAATGACAAGGAAAGTTTGGTTAAAGCCACAGGTTTTCAGATGGTGAAAAAGGTTAAATATCTGGGAGTATATTTAACTGCCTCAAATGGAAAATTGTATAAAAATAATTATGAATTACTATGGGCAAAAGTGCAAAAGGATTTAAATGACTGGAAAAAACTGCAATTGTCATTGTTGGGGAGAATTTCAGCTGTAAAAATGAATGTTCTACCAAAGTTTCTTTTCTTGTTTCAGATGATACCTATTTTAAAAAAATAGATGTAAATTTGGAGGAATGGCAGAAGGGTATTAATAAATTCATTTGGGCTGGGAAAAAACCAAGGGTTAAGTTTAAGATTTTGCAAGATGCCCGAGAAAGAGGAGGACTTAAAGCATCTAACTTGAAATTATATTATGATGCAGCCGCCTTAACTTGGATAAGTGATTGGCTTAATTTAACAAATAAGGATATTCTTGTTCTTGAAGGGTGGGATTTAATGTATGGTTGGCATGCATATTTAATTTTTAATAAGAAAGTGGACCGGGCTTTCAAATATTTTGAGGAGTGCCTTACTTCGAGTTTGGAAAAAGTATTATTATAGGTTAAACTATAAAATACCTATCTGGGAGATTCCTAGACATGCAATTGAGGGGATTTTTAAGGCGATGAATTTTGATAAAATTTCATATAAAGAATTATTAACTTGGTCAGGTTCGGACTGACATTTAAAATCTCTAGATGTATTAAGGCAAGAAAATATTCTACGGTCATGGTTTCAATATTTACAAATAGTGGACAGGTGGACTGTAGATAAAAAAGAAGGAATAACACTAGAAGATGGAAATCTGGTTATTCAGATTAAAGATCAGAGTCAGGCCCATATAAAAAGAATTTACAATGCTTTAATAGAATTATACTCTGAAACAGAATTGGTTAAAGACTGTATGATTAAATGGGCTCAGAATATCCAGGATCCGATCCCATTGGACTTATCGGAGACAATTTGGATTAGAAATGTTAGATTTACACAAGCTCAAAATTTGAGGGAAAATTTTTATAAAATGTTTTACAGATGGCATTTAGATCCTAAAAAATTATCTTGTATGTATCCAAATTTACAACCCAAATGTTGGAGATAATAGGTAATGATAGGTAATATAGATGCAACATATTTTCATGTTTGGTGGAATTGTAAAAAGGTAAAGGCTTTTTGGATTATGATTTGGTGGAACATTCCACAGATTTTTAAAAGGAAGATAAAGTTCACCCCTCAATTATTCTTATTGGGTATCTTTGTGGATTTAAATGACAAAGAAACTACTTTAATGTTGAATTTATTAACTGCAGCAAGGTTATTAGTAGGCTCGTATTGGAAGAAGGACTCATTGCCTACTTTAGAAGAATGGATATTTAAAGTTTCTAACTTTGCAGAAATGGCAAAAATTTCTGCTTATTTGAAGGATCATACACAAGAAAGATATATTATTGTATGGAGAAGATGGATAGATTATATTCAGAAAAAATATGGGACTATAAAGTTTCATTTATTTTATGAATAAATTTTATAGTAACTGTTGTAGAGATTTGTTTATATGACTTAATTTAAGGGGAGTTAAAGGTTAAGTATGATGGTTTTTTTTCTCTTTTATTTTCTTTTTTCTTTTTTTCTTTTTTCTTTTTTATTATTGTTAACTTTCTTAATAATAACCCTGTATTCTGGTCTGGGAAGCGAGGGGGGGAGGGTTGAGGGTGGGTGGGTGGGTGAGTGGGTGGGTAATGATAATATAGACATGGTAAACGCTTGGGCATTTCCCCTATGCTGTGTTCATGTGTGTGAGAGGGATGAGAGGGGAGGAAGGAGTAGGGAGGAAGTAGGATGGTTAGAGGAGAAGGGGAGGGGAAGAGAGTAGGAGTGGAGGAGAGAAAGAGGAGGGAAGTGGGGAAGGATTAGAGAGGGTGGACGCAGCCTGGGGGGAATGGGCAGGCGGTACCAATGGTTAGGAATTTAATTGTATTTTGTATGAATAAATGGAAAATAAAAACTTTTTAATAAAAAGGGGATGACCTTCTGGTTGCTTCATTAGGACAAAGGGTATCAAAACGTTATGAGGTTTGTGGGGGGGGGGAAGCATGACAGTTTGCTGCGCGTGCAATTTCCCCCACACTAAGATAGGCAGAATTTGTGTTCAAGTGGTGCTCCAGTTGTTTTGAGATTGCACTTATTATTATTATTATTATTATTATTATTATTATTATTATTAATAATAATAATAATAATAATAATGATCATCGCATAGTCAGCCAGATGTTCAGATTGGATTTGGCATTTTTGTCTACCTATTGAGTCCTTACCAAGGACCTAGGATAGGCAGATGTGGATGTTTCATGGTATTACAGATATCGTCGCAGGATAGAAGCAGTTCCTAGTAAAGCCGTCTTTTGCAATTGACTAATGGTGAATGGTGTTCAAGTGGTGCTCCAGTTGTTTTGGAATTGTATCCAAGGCACCTATTACTATTGGTACCACCCTTGCCTTTGCCACAGTCTTTCTATTTCTATTTGTAGGTCTTTGTATTTTGTTATCGTCTCCAGTTCTTTCTCGTCTATTTTGCTGTCTGGTACTGCCACATCGACAATTGTTAAGTCTGAGGTGTTATGTTGCAGATGCTTGTCTGTTTGAATTCTGAAGTCGCAGAGCAGTTTAACTTTATCATTTTCTATGACTGCCACATCCACTATCCAGATACTATCTGTGCCATTCGCAGAAGTCGCATATAATAACGCTGTGCATAAGAGCACTGGTCTCACCCATTCCAGGTGGTCTATGGACACGACTTTGTTCCGATGCCAGAGTGTGAGCCCCAGGAATCTCAAATTTGTCGTCCTAATGAATGGTTTTTCCATGTGAGTAAGGTATGGGGCACAGTGAAGAAGGCCCTGATCCAGGCCTTTTCTATGACTTTCTCTATTTTATGATCCCACCAGTTTTTGCTCACAGGCAAATGATATTTCTTGCAGATCTTCCACTGCACCATTGTTGCTACTTTGTCATGCCGCTGCTTGTAGTCAGTCTGTGCAATCTTCTTGCAGCAGCTTACCAGGTGGTCGACTGTTTCTTCAGTTTCTTTGCATAGGCGGCACTTACTGTCTGTTGCTGTCTTCTAAATTTTGGCATTGTATGAATTTGTCCTTAAGGCTTGGTCTTGTGCAGCCAGAATTAGTCCCTCGGTCTCTTTCTTCAATTTTCCTGCTCTTAGCCATTGCCAGATCTTGTTATTATCTGCTTTCCTAGCTATTTTTTTAATGTATTGGCCATGTAGTGCTTTATCTTCCCATGCCTCTATTCTGTTCTTCATTTGGTCTTTCTTGTAGGCCAGTTTGGTCTCTCCAATAGTCAGTAAGTCTTACTGATATACTAATTTCAGTGCATCTTCATCATTGTCCTTCAGATATTTTTCCAAAGCCATTTTTTCTTCTTCAACCATCTGATGTATTTGCAGCATTCCACGTCCACCTATTTGCCTTGGTAGATAGAGTCTGTCAATGTCACTTCGTGGATGAAGGGCATGATTCATTGTTATTATTTTTCTGGTCTTCCTATCCATTGCATTTAGTTCTACTTGAGTCCAGTCCACTATTCCAGCTGTATATCTAATGACTGGAATTGCCCAGGTATTGATTGCCTTCATGGTATTTCCTCCATTGAGTTTGGACTTTAAGATCTTCACTCTCTTGATGTATTCACCTCTAATCTTTTTCTTGAATTCAGTGTGTTTGATGTTGTCATCTTGAAGGATACCCAAGTATTTGTAGTAATCTTCCTCATCCAGACTCTTAATGTTATTTTCATGGGGCATCTTGATTCTTTCAGTTTTCACTATTGTTCCTTGTTTGACAGTAAGTGTGGCACATTTGTCTAAGCCAAACTCCACTGCAATATCTTGGCTATATATACAGACAGTGTTCAGCAGTGATTCTATTTCAGATGATGTTTTTCCATACAGCTTCAGATCATCCATGTAAAGGAGGGATAGTCTGGCAGATATTTTTGATGTTTGATAGCCATGTCCCGAGTTATTCAGTATTGTTGACAGAGGAAACAGTGCAATAACAAATAGTAATGGTGATAATAAATCTCCTTGAAATATTCCTCTCTTGATATTAACCTTTCCCAGTCTTTCACCATTGACCTGCAACTGTGTCTTCCATTGTGCCATCAATCTTTGCACAAATTTTCTGATGTTTCTAGTGACTCCTGATTTTTCTAGGCACTTGATTATCCGGTCATGTGGCAGAGAGTCAAATGCCTTGCAGTTTTCCAAGATCATTTTGTTGATCTTTTGTTCCTCCGCTATTGAGGCGGTTCCCTTTCTGCTCGGGTGAAAAGTGATTGTTTTCAACTAGATGCTGTTGTACTGCAATCAACTATCACACAGTTAGCAATTTGAAAGTTGTTGATAAGCAGGTAATTGGCCTGTAGTTGCCTGGTATTGCCCCTTTTGCTGGATTTTTCATTATTAGGTAGGTTTTCCCAGTTGTTAGCTACTTTTCCATTTCTCCTCCTTGTAGTATATGGTTGAACTGCTTGGCAATGAGTGGGTATATAACAGTTAGATGTTTCAACCAAAACCCATGCTGTTCATCTTCACCTGGTGCTGACCAATTTTTGATCTTCCTTGCTCTTTTTTCTACTATTTTTGTTGTTATTACTAGTTCTTTCATTTCAACTTCTGTTTTATTTGTATCCACCTCTTTTAAACAAGCTGCATCCTAGTTGTGTTTCTTTGGGTTATCCCATATCTGCTTCCAGAACTGCACTGTTTCTTCCTTGTCAGGTACTGACTGATTCATTGCAGTTTCTCCATTGATGGATTGGTAGAAACGTTTCTGATTGGATTGAAATTGGAGATTCTGCCTATAATTTGCAATTCGAGCTTCATATCTACTGATTTTCCTGGCTATAGCTGTTATTTGCTACTTTATTATTTCCAGCACTTCCTTGATCTTCCTTGTTTCTAAGTGGTATTTCTTGATTAGGTATTCTTTGGTGTTCTTGTTCTTCAGCTTCTTTTCTTTCATCTGTTCTAGTTTGCTTGCATGTGATCTTAACTTGCTGATCTTATTTTCTAGTCTAACCTTCCATTTTTGTGGAAGGTTTGTTTGTTTTTCTTCTTTGTTGATTTTGCATCTCAAGTATTCAGTTAACTGCAGCTGTGCTGTACATTAATTGGTTTGTTTCTTGCAATGAATTGGTGCTTATACTTGATATTACAGTATTTGCATCTCTTAATGCTTGTGCTATCTGTTTCTTTGGAACAAGCTTCAACGCAGGCAGCCTTATTCTGTTCTTTTTGTGCTGTTTTAGATGGTCAGTTATTCTTTGTTTCAATTCTTTTATTTCTTTAGTTAGAGAGCTTTGTTCTTCCTAAGGAAAAGGTACCTGGTTTCCCAATGAGAACAGTTGTATACAGTGTTTTTTTTCTAAAAAAAGAAAAAAGAAAAAGAAAAAAAGGTGCCAGAACTCACACACGTCATACAACCTGCCTTGCCTATCCTACAAGGTTCCATCCAAAAAAGGTGCCGAAACTCCGTTCTGGATGTTCTATGAGAAAAAAAAGCCCTGGTTGTATATCTCTGCTGGATTGCTTCACTGCCAATTCCCCCTGGTTTGCCTCTACGTTCTGAATTACTTCTGGCAAGGCTTTGATTTCTTTGCCCTGGGTAAACCTTTGCAGTTTGTCCAATTCTGTTTCTGTGAATACTTTATTTCGTATTATAAATCAGCATTTATCTGCTAGTCTCTGTTCTGTTATTTCTGATTCTGGATGTTGTTCTTTCCAGAACTGGTGCATTCCTTATAGATATCCTCTTCTTGTTGGACTTGATCTGTAATAATAGATCATTATTTCTTTGTTTTCAATCACTGTGTATTTGTGATGGGTAAACACCTTTTCTTCCAGTAGTTCTGTAGCTCAGCCAACAGTCCTGAGTCCTGTAACCCATTTTTCACCAGATATCCAGGAGCTTTAACATCTAGCGCGGACCTTGTTAACCCGGGCGACATCCGAGCCAATATGGCATTCTGAAATTTACGTCTCACCATATTTTTTATGGGAGAGACACTCTTTGTCTGACTCCTCTGATGACTCTTCTGTATGGTTGAACCTCTGGCATAACTCTCATCTTCCTCAGAGTACACAAGCCCCACAACCACGTAAAGGTAGTGCCTCACTGAGGGATTATTATTATCAATCATCGCACAGTCAGCCAGATGTTCAGACTGGATTTGGCATTTTGTCTACCTATCGAGTCCTTACCCAGGACCTGGGATAGGCAGATGTGGATGTTTGATGGTATTACAGATATCGTCGCAGTTCCTAATAAGGCCGCCTTTTGCAATTGACTAATAGCGAATTTGTCAATGCCAATGGTGTTCAAGTGGTGCTCCAGTTGTTTTGGGATTGCACCCAAAGAGCCTATGACTATTGGTACTACCCTTGCTTGCTTTTGCCACAGTCTTTCTATTACTATTTGTAGGTCTTTGTATTTTGTTATCTTCTCCAGTTCTTTCTCTTCTATTCTGCTATCTCCAGGCACTGCCACGTCCACTATCCAGACTTTTTTGTCTTTCTTATCGACAATTGTTAAGTCTGGGGTGTTATGTTGCAGGTGCTTGTCTGTTTGAATTCTGAAGTCTCACTGAAGGATTATTATTATTATTATTATTATTATTATTATTACTATTATTATTATTATCAGTAGAAATATCACAAAAGAGCAATGTAAGCCCTTGATTTGAAAACTTTGTCATGGCAGAGCTTATTTCCAACTATCTCTCCCTTATGGAAATTTTATAAATATTTTCAATAACTAAACACAAGGATAGCAGACACTTCTGTTAAAATTTAAATGTGTTACTGGGACATATAAGAGAGAATATAGAAAATAATATGGAAGAGCATGGAACCCCTCTCTCATAAACTGATTTCATTTCAACATTCCAGCCTTTTCATATAATTTCACTATGCAAGCTCAGCAATTAGTAAAGCCCCATGGCTATAATGATGACAAAGCTGTCTTGTTTTCTGAAGGCTTACAAAGGTGGCTGTCAGGGGAAGAGTCCAGTACTTTGCTCCACCTGTTCTAAAATAGAGGTTTGCAACTGTAGTATAGTAATAATTGCTGATATTCTATGTGGTGTAAATATCAAACTCCTATTTGGAGATTAACACTAGCCTCAAGTTTCCATAATTTCCACTACTTTTCTTTCTGTAATGTTACTGTATATGGCAGTGCTATGCTGTGATTAGTAAGTATAGTGATCTTATACACAATAATTCAAACCTTAACATAGTTTTTCTGCAGAAATAATATCTGCTTGCAATAATGCATGTATTTCAGCTGCTTGGTTATGAATCGTCCAATACCTCCTACAGTATATTTAGTGTCTATGATTTATGAGGTATTCACAAAACTGATAAGAGAAAATTAAAGAAAATGGATAAATATTACCACAATTTCAAAGCCCTTCAATAAGAAATATTTAAAATCCTACTATTATTATTTTTGCAATAACCTAAACAAATGGAAGTAAATGTTCAATCTACATCTGAAACATAATTTTTCATTAGATTTTATGGAATATGGATACTACTTCTCTTATCTCTTTTATATCTCTTTTAAAATTTCATATTAGATTTTGAGCAATAATGTTCAAGTCATTCCAACTGAGATAATATAATAACTCAAGCTGAAATCGCATATATCAGAAACTCTGAAGTTTAGAGTCTTATATTTTACCTTACTCATCTGTGATGCTGAGTTGTTTTGTTCCTATTGTTGGCTTCCTACAAGGTTGACTTTCTTAGCTTAAATTCATTTTTATGCCATGGAAATATATGTTTCTATTTGTATGCACCTTTCACATACACACACAAACAAAAACACACACACAATTGATATGAATGTGATAGACGCAATGTGCTAACTGCTGAAATAATATGATGTTCTTCGAATATTTTGGACTTCAACTCTCATAAACATAGCGCTTGTAGGAATTCTACTATATTTTGAGGATCACCAAACCTTGGAAGTCATCATGTTTCCCATCTTTCTATTACACACACTGTTGATTTTACTCCTTAATTGTAATCTTATCATTTCTTCACTCACTTATCCACCAAACATGATGGAATGTATAAGTTTAGGAATAGCATTTGAGGGTAATATGAACAATTAGAACTACTTTCTTCTGATTATAAGAACAATATGGACATGATAGAAGCTGACCTTTACGAAGTATTTGATAAGTACCGGTACCCTATGCCATCTTGGGGCTGGATATCATAACTATTATGTGGACTCACAATTGGCTTGAAAGCATAATGAAATTTTGATTATCAATAGGTCCTTATCAAAGTTCAACAAATAAGACAAGTATCACAGGAATCATCCCTGAACTCAGATCTCAGTCATTTTTATTTATGACTTGAACCATAAGGTGGAAGGAATTCCTCTAAAAATTGTAAGAGGTAGCTAATTCTGTTGTTGTTGTTGTTAATTGCGAAGTCGTGTCCGACCCATCGCGACCCCATGGACAACGTTCCTCCAGGTCTTCCTGTCCTCTACCATCTTCTGGAGTCCATTTAAATTCACACCTACTGCTTCAGTGACTCCATCCAGCCATCTCATTCTCTGTTGTCCCCTTCTTCTATTGCCCTCAATCTTTCCCAGCATTAGGCTCTTCTCCAGTGAATCCTTCCTTCCTCATTAGGTGGCCAAAGTACTTGAGTTTCAACTTCAGGATCTGGCCTTCTAAGGAGCAGTCGGGGTTGATCTCTTCTAGGACTGACCGGTTTGAACGCCTTGCAGTCCAAGGGACTCGCAGGAGTCTTCTCCAGCACCAAGCTAATTCTGTAGAAGACTGAAATTCAGACAAATTTTTATAGACAAAATGTCCATAGAATAAACAATTCCTGTTTCAGCAATAGCATATGTGAAAATTTCTTGAACTGTAAATAACCACAGACTAAATATGAATCTGAATTGTTATTTGGCTATAAAAAGATATACAATTTTACTTCTATTAATAGAAGAACAGTTTCTAATCATGGAAGAATTAGTTTCATTGTATTCTGCTTTGGCACACACCAAGTATTATGTGCAACATACTTTCAGGGAAATGAATAAGTACAAAAAAGAGCAATAAAAATAATCAGGAAAAATTTCTTTCAAGGAGAAATTGAGGAAGCTTGTTTAAAACTTTGAAAAAATATGACTACAAAGAAACATAACTTCTGATACACATGAAGATGATTTCTACTATCCCAAAGTGCCTCAGACAAATAATGATAGAAAAATGATAGTGGTTACAATTGGCAGATTTCAACCCTAAAATAGTGGAATACCTAATAGTACTAGATATCTGGATTCTGGATTCTTCCACTGAATAGAAGATTCAATTTTAATACCTAAACAGACTTTAGTACTATAATCAATAGGACTGAGAACATAGATTGCATTAAGCCATTATTTGTTTAACCATAAGCATAAGCCAGGGCAAAAAATAGATAAATATTGCAAAACTAATTTACAGTTATAAAGTAATAGCATGACTGTATGCCCAGTACGTGCTGCTGTTCATATTTGTATTTGTGTTTTTTTATTACTCAAGTTTCTTCCTAGCTTTTGGAAGCAATGATGAAAGAGCTGCATTATTTCCTGATGGGTGTAAGCTTATTCTGGGTATAAATGTTGGCAAAGTAAAAGCAAACCTAGGAGAAAAGACTAGATGGAGCATATTGCTCAAATAATTAAAACATATAGCTAAACATATTTCTAGGTTGGTGAGTTAAATATGTTTGATTTAAAGCCCATATTTGATTTAAGGTTGTCAGAAGGTAGGGCGAGATTTCATAATTGCCAAGATTATTGATTTTCTAGTGACAGAAAACTAGCTACTCTGAGTGAGACACTAGGTAGATGGAGCTGCAATTCTCTAGTTTGAAAATTTCTGGTCTTCTGATGCAGATTCCTTCTTCTTCCAGGAAATATTCTCTCACTATTGCATGCTGCTTTCCTGCTACAAGATAAGTGTCATCTCACTAATTGTCTTTTGCATTTTATTTCCCAGCAGCTAAGTGATCAATGTGGTCAACCATTTTTTGCAAGGGACTGCACCTGTTTTCACCTAGGGAAAAATTTAATATTTAGCTGTAGATTGCCTTTCCATACTATATAAGACTACAGGCTTCAAAAACATTTCTTAATAATTATGAACATATCACCAAACATACTAAAATACTATTGAAAACAATTCTTTTGAACCCTGGAGTCATGCAGTAATGAGTAGAGCAAAAATCTAAAAGAATATGAAAATAATTTACTAATAGGACTGATCTGAACATAAAATTAAAGATATTAAGGCCATTAGTGAATGGGTGCATTATGTCTTTCAAAGTTAAAGACATAAAAGTTAAAAAGATAGTAAATTTTAAAATGAAGGAAATGACAAAGTGATTCCCCTCCCCTTTCTTCTTTCATCTAAACAGGAAGAATAATATATCTTGCCAACATTGGAAGCAGCAACTTAGCTTAGCTACTCGCTCAGTAGAATAGCAGAATTCTTCTGACAAAGGTGCCCTGTAGGAATAGCTATGCCTTGCCATGGCATCAATCTCTTCCATTAGATATGAGGAGCCAGAAAAAACAGGATCAAACAGCAGATGGGTAGGTTTCACTGAGCAGCCAAGAAAGACTTTGCAAAGGTAAACACTGCAAGCAGGCTTAAAGACAGCATTGCTCTAGTTACAAGGCAGAAGAATTCTTGTGCCTTTTTGTTCCACTGAATGTTGTTCAGTTTGATTATACTCTTTCAAAGGAAAAAAATAATTTTGGAAAAGTTCTTTTGGAGAAGTGAGGTGTTCTTGCATTCACTTCATGTTGAAATATTCAAAGGATATACAGTAGACTAATGTTCTGTCTTTCACTATACCATCATCTTGCCACTGGATTTTCATGCTTTTAACTCCTCCAGTTGGACTTTTATATAGTAGGGCTGTGATCATTGAAGGTCATATCCTTTAGAAATTATTAGAGAAAACAGTGGGGAAAATGTCTATCTAATAATTTTGTCTTCAAGTTGTTAAAGAATTTGGGAAAGCTGTGGGTTTCCAACTTTATTTGCTATTTGTATGAATGACCACATTCATCTTCTTCCCCCACACCTAAGAATGTACAGTATCTTTGGGAGAGATATTAAAGAGGTTTATTGATGACCTGAAAGATGGTGTGTGGAAATCCTGGAAATACCAATCATCTTCGGTGTTAGCTTCTGCTACCACTACGTCCTTCTCCTGCCTCAGATGGAAACAAACAACAAACAAACAGGGCAGTTACTCTGCAGGTACCTTGCATTCTTTTAATGAGTATCTAAACTGAACATCTGCAAATGCCATAAGGTTTGGTGTGTATTCATTTGGAACACCTATAACAGCTTAGTCCTTTTTAAATAAAGAGTGCCATGCTTAAGATGCCAAGCACCTTATCAATGCCCTCATAACACAGCAACTGAAACTCATCCAACAATCATCTGAAAGTATCCAAAGCACTGTGAAAATGTGATATTACCCTCAAAGGGTAATGTGTCTCTGAGGATAATCTGAATATCGCATTGGCAGTGAGATGAGGAAAGGAAAGTCCTGCTAAATGGCACGAAAACACATGGCAGCATGGTTTCTTCAGCAACTATAGACAGTAAAATTTGTCATAGCTCAGTTTTCAACATCCTAGCTGCATTATTGTATTGAGTGCCTTTTAAACAAGAGCAATCTGCATATTCACCAAGTCATCTGATTGCCATGCAACAGGTAATGATTGTTCAAGGTAATCCAAGATTCCATCGAAATATACCTGCCTTTAGGATTACATCATTCTAATTGCCTCTTCCCATCCTGCAAAAGAAAGAAGCCATGGTAATGCTGGGCTGTATATA
The DNA here is from genome assembly GCF_016545835.1 of Crotalus tigris. NCBI lineage: Eukaryota > Metazoa > Chordata > Lepidosauria > Squamata > Viperidae > Crotalus > Crotalus tigris. The sequence continues at coordinate 4,175,760 of NW_024096690.1, forward strand.
AAAAAAAGGCAAAAAAAAAGGCAAAATATGAGATGCAGTGGGAAGGAGGTTTTCCTACACTATGGATCCTCCTACATGTTTCAGGGGATGTCTCCCTCTTGTCGTCTTGCACAGCTTCAACCCCATTTCCTCATTTCAGCTCTAATGTAAGAGGTTCAAATATGTAAAACATGATGGTAAGTACTGTATACAGAAGGGGGAATGATTGCATGTTGTTGAAATACTACATAATTTGCAAGCTACCAATCATATGTTTAAAAATAGGTCATCTAACAACTCCTAGATGAGGGATGGTAGGATTATGCTATGAAGTCAGAATTTCTCTCCTGGTGTCATCCATTTCCCCTGTGCTAGTCAGCTGCAGGCAATCTACTTTGAAACATAGATTTAGCACTCTTTAGAACAGGGGTGTCAAACTGCCGGCCCACAGGCCAGTTTCATTATACTGGAGCCGCACCACCCCATTGCCGGCAATGGCGAAAAAGCTCCGATATGTTGCGTGACGTCACATGACATTGTGAGTTTGACATGTCTGCTTTAGAAAGAGGAATGTTTAAAAATACCCCTCTCTCAGCTGAACAAAATTAGGATAGTACCATTAAGTGGTAATCTCTTCCTATTGTACCTGGCAGCCATTTCACTTAATCCATCAGCTGTTAATCAGTCTGGTTCTTCTGTCAAAGCTAGATCTCCAAGCTTAATTGGCACTGAATCTTGGTAGGTACAGAACAAAGTTGGGTTTCAAAAAAAAATGAACTACGAAGACAGTGCCTAGGGATTAGAATGATAGGGGCTGGCATTGGCGTAAAGAGTCAAGAGGAATTGGACAAATCCCATTTCTTGGTACCATCATAATACACCATCCATGGAGGATGCATCCAAAACCAAACAAAAATGTGACAAGCAGAGGAACATGAATTTAACAGCTCTATAACTAATCATGATCTAAAGTTGCCTCAGATATGGCTAAGGATCGGTGAAGGCAATATCATGAAGACATAGCAAAAATAAAAAAAAGAGGCTACTGGGACATGTCTGGGCATAGATACATACAGATAGGAACTTATTTCCAAAGACTTCTAACAATACATTCTTTTTTCTATTTCTTTAAAGAAATCAAAGAGCAGATGTAGCAAAATAATTTATCAACTGACAATAAATCTATACAATAAAAATAAGCAGAACAGTTTATTCAATAATATTAAGCTACTTTCCACCAATGTAGGCATCTGCAAATATCTGAGGCACACAGTTAATTCTATCATGTAACAATAAAACAATGTTAAACATTTGTTCCCAATATTATTGATCATGCTGTAGAATTAATCATTTCCAGTTGTGAAGTTCTGGACCCTTTCAAGAATTCAACAGATTTTACAGCTGAAAGATGAGGCTAAGATAGGGGTCTAGCTTAATGTGTCTTAATTTCAGCAATTTTAAGAGATCTTAAAAATTGCTGAAGTTGAGAAACTTGTGGTGAAAAGCCCAATAAGTTTAGAGATCTATCTTGATTAATACATTTAAACTGTTCCAAAGGTACCTTTTAAAAAGAAAACTGGACTTCATTGAGTTTTTTTCCCTTGAAAACATTTCATTTCTCATTTGCTTCTTGAATTAAAAGCAAAATGTTTTCAAGGAAAAAAACTAAGAAAGTCCAGTTGCCTTTTGGAAATGCACCTTTGGGACAACCAGGACTTGGTTGATTAAAAATTTCCATAAATATTTAGATGTAGATTAGTCTTTCATCTCAGACTTTGAACAATGATGGCTCATTCCTGTTATCCCAATAAACAGATATGTAAGGTGCAAAAGAATCTAATTTACTGAACATCATTGAGACAGCTACTGCCCATAGTAAATACTGTGTAGTAAAGACATACCCATACAGGGAAAGGGTAACTTGTTGAACTGGTGCAACATTGAAATATTGAAAACAAAATGGTTGCCACAGTCAGCATGGAAATTATAAAACCTTATTTATAAAATGGCAAATTTATTAGGTTGCTCCTCACTATTTCCTAGGATGCATCCTATTCAACCTTTTCTTTTGAGGGTCACATTTCCAAATAAAGTACTAAACCAGACTTCCCCAGCCTTTCCAGATTGGTGGTCCGGGGGCGGAGGGGGGAGAGGGATGGTTTTGTGGAAAGGGCAGGCGGGCCCATGTGCACACACACGAGCACCTGTTGCTTGCATGAGTGAGGCCAAGAGCTTCATCTACTTAACACACTTTTCTGAGAGCCTGTAAGAAGAAAATAGATCACCTTATAAAGTAGATTGAACTTAAAGCCATAGGAAAGGGTGCACTGATTCTTCAATGAGCTTCCTTGATTTGGAGTTGCCCATGGTCGCATCTGATCACAGAACATATTCAGGCCAAGCCATTTTGAAGCTCCTCCATTAGTTACAATCAATGAAGCCCTAAAGAAAGCCCAAAGGGAGAATGTTTAAAATGGTGCACAATTTTGTGAATGTCTATTGCATTAGAAGGGTAGTCACATCTTCATATCCCAATGAAATACAGTGTGAACCAAGTTTCAATTTTAAAATACTGCTTTTTATCTCAAGCAAATAGTGATTTTTACTTCATCCAACACAACACATGATTGATATAAGTAACTTATCTAGATCATCCTATATTATTGTATTTCCTTCTAACTTTATGAGTTACTTGTGCCTAATCTCTATAGTTGTAGTTTCCAGCATTTACTTCTGATCAGGTCTATAGTGTAAAAAAAAATATGTTAGTCATGCCTTTATCTGTCTGTCAATGCTGCAAATACTGTATATTCTTGCTTTGACAATATGCAAAACTGTCTGGCATTTATTGGGTTAATACTTAGCTTAGACTGGGCGGGGGGAAAAAGCCCGGGAAAGAAAGAGGAAGTAAACATTTGACCTTCTCACTAATTGGATAATGTGACCTGTGACTGCATGAGAAGGGAGGGGTTGAGCAAGGAAAGCTTGATGCCAGCGACCGGAAGTTCAGATTCTGGCATCAATTAGTCCAATGGTGACCGGCATAATTTGTAGCTCTGCAAATAAAGACTTTAGGAAACATGCCTGAAAGTTCTTTGAAGTGCTTCATTAGTCGGAACTTGTGACATCATGCCAGAATCCGCCCTCTTTTCAAACGATCTACGTCCCGATTTATCAACAGCAGCCTCGGGGGAGATCTCATTATGGAGAAAAAAAAAATTGCCTGAAACCACCCCCGTAGCTGTAACAGTTTCCCCAGGGGGGAAAGCGACAGCCAGCAAGTCGGGGGAGAGAGAAATTTGGCAGATTTCCCAGCTGAGAGCGAAGACTTCAAAAGCAGAATGGACAGATAACACAGTTATGGGTGAGTCGTTGGAAAGATTTCAAAACTTAGAAATGAGAAACAGAAAACAGTTCCTACAAAGTGAAACCTTCATCCCTAAGAGAGAGAATCCCAGTTTGAATCCTCTGCAGCAAAGGGGAAATTGGGTTCCCCAGCAAGTGGCTGATCCATGTCCTCTGAACTTACCACAGCCAATAGAGGCCTTGCAATGTCTTGGGGTGGTACAGAAGCCAGGAAATCAGCAGCTGGGGGGAGAACAGCCACAGCAAGGAGGTTGGCCACAGCCCCCAAACGTGCAACCCCTGGGCATAACTCTGCAGCCAGGTTGGGGCCTACAGCAACTGGGGTGGCCACAGGAGCAGTGGGGAGCCCAGCAGGAAGCCTGTCAGACCCTGCCTTTGCCAGTCAGAGACCCCAACCCTGAAGAGAGGGTGAGTTCCAGTCTGAGGCATCTGCAGCAATGGGTAGATGGGTTTCCCCAGCAGATGAATGATCAGCAGCAGCAGAGGGCACCACCACCCCCTGCAGTCCAACAACAGAGAAGACCACTACAACCCCCACTTGCGCAGCCACCATTGGGAGGCCTACAGCAGCAGGGGGTACCATCCAACCCCGCTGGCCAGCAGCAGAGGGCCCAGCAGCCATGGAACCAGCCCCAGTGGGCGCCACAGCAGCCTGTGTTTGCACCACCCTTCAATGCAACGTTCGATGGGGACCCAGAGAAGCTGATTTTTTTCCTCAACCAAGTGCGTTCTCATTTAAATCGCTGGGCCTATCTCTATCCGGAACCAGGGGCCATGGTTGACGTCGTTGGGGCCAACCTGGAGGGAGAAGCATCTGAATGGCTGAACAATGTATATAGCGAGCAAGCCCTCGAATTGGAGGATCCCCATCTCTTTCTCTTAGGACTGAGAGAACGATTTGAAGACCCATCCATCGGCCTCAAAGCAGCAGGACAAATTCACAAAATAAAACAAGCAGGGAGGCCTGCCCTGGAGTACGTGCGAGAGTTCCGCAAGATGGCAGGTCGAATAGAGGGGTGGCCTGAGCAGTCCCTCATCCATCACTTCATTGAGGGATTAGATGATCACCTCTCCCAGGCTTGCATCTATCGAGAAGTACCTGATCGGCTGCAGGAGTGGTACCAGACGGCCGTGAAGCTGGATGTTAAGCTCTCTCGCTATAAAAAGCCTCCCCCACAGGAACCCGAACAGCAACCAGAGCTACCTGAACAGCAATCACCCCCACGAAAGCCTTCAACCACTGCGAGGGCTGAGAGAACCAGGCCACTTGCACGCCCTTCCTTCGGGTGTTTCCAGTGTGGACAAGGAAGACACCGAGCAGCCACCTGTCCAGTCCCCTACCCTCGACTGCAGAGCAAGCCAGGACCGGCGAGGCAAAAGAAACCTGCTCAGCGGCCAACAAGAGAAAAATCCAATCGACTCACGCAAGAACCAGTTGCCCAGGTTACACCCCACACACAGGAGGATGCCAAGACTCCAGGTGGACCTGCCCCTGCTCTTCCCTTCTTTGATAGCAACGATGAAGGAGAAAACGACCCAATGGTGAGTCAACAAATCCCGCCTTTTTCACTGCCCGCCAAACTTGTAATCCCTACGTCTGGAGCACAAATAGACTTAAACGTACTAATTGATTCGGGATGTACCCTCTGCATTATTAGTCTGGCGTTTGCCATGAAAATGGGCATAAGGGCAAAACAGCTTTCCAAACCGATGAGATTTGAGCAAGCCGATGGCTCCCTGATGGGAGGGACTCTTATTACACAATTAACTGAGCCTTTACGCCTAGAAATAGGTGCACACTGGGAGTTTATTCGTTTCCTGGTGGCTCCAAAGATGACCGAGGCAGTGATCCTAGGACTAGCCTGGTTGGACAAATGGAAGCCATTTATCTGGTGGGAGAAAGGAATGAGAATTGTGAGACTACCTATAGGCCCTGATCCCCCCATTGATTCAACAGATGTTACTGGGCATTTTAGGCCACCCAATGAGGAGCGCACATGGCCGCCTCACTGACCCCAGGTGAACAGTCATCCCCAAAGAGTATCTGGACCTGGCGGAGGTGTTCAGTGAAAAAGAATGTGATGCCCTACCCCCTCACAGACCCAATGACTGCTCCATCGAACTGGTGCCCGGAGCCAAACTCCCACGTCCAAGGATGTATGCTATGTCCCCCCTCGAAATGGAGGAGATGCAGTGATATGTGAACAAGAACCTAGCGAGGGGGTTTATTGAACGGGCCAAATCTTCCGTGGGAGCCCCTGTGTTGTTCAAAGAGAAAAAAGATGGGTCTCTTCATCTCTGTGTAGACTACAAGGGACTCAATGCTGTAAGTGTGGAAAATAAATACCCCCTCCCCCTCCTAAAGGATTTATTGACCCACCTGGCTAAGGGGAGTGTCTTCACTAAGTTAGACCTAAGAGAGGCATACTACCGGGTGAGAATAAAAGAGGGAGACGAGTGGAAAACTGCCTTCAACTGTCCCTATGGGGAGCTATCAGTTCAAAGTCATGCCATTTGGACTACAGGGGGCCCCAGCTGTATTTATGCAGTTGATTAATGAGGTTCTACATGATCACTTGTACAAAGGGGTTTTGGTGTATCTTGATGATATCCTGATATACAGCACAAACATGAATGATCACATAAAGCTAGTGAGAGAAGTGTTAAAGAAACTATTGAATGCCAAGCTTTATGTCAAATTGTCAAAATGTGAATTTCACCAAACCCAATTAGACTATCTTGGCTATCGAATTTCCAATGAGGGTATTGAAATGGATCCGGCCAAGGTAAAAACTATAATTGAATGGCAACCCCCAAGGACTCGCAAACAGCTCCAAAGCTTTCTGGGTTTTGCCAACTTTTATCGTCAATTCATCCCTTCTTTTGCCGAGATTGCCCTTCCTCTTACAGAACTACTCAAAACAGGCAAAGGAGGAGGGAAGCCACGACCGGGCCAACCACTAGCATGGACAATGAGCTGTCAAACAGCTTTTGAGAATTTAAAGAGACTATTTGCCGCTGAACCAGTTCTAAAGCACCCCTGCCCAGGGGAACCCTTTGTGATTCAAGCCGACGCCAGCGATGTGGCGGTTGGAGCAGTGTTACTTCAAAAGAACAAAAATGGGATCCTGCAACCCTGTGCCTACACCTCTAAGAAATTCACGGAGAGCGAGCGAAGATGGGCAATCTGGGAGAAAGAGGCCTTCGCAATTAGGTGGGCGCTATTGAACTGGCGACACTATCTAGAAGGGAGCAAGGTGCCATTTGAGGTATGGACTGATCACAAGAACCTAGAGGCACTGAAAACTCCTCGCAAATTGTCACCAAAGCAAGTACGGTGGGCACAGTACTTTAACCGCTTCAACTTCACTCTAAAGTACATACCAGGAGGAAAGAACTTTCTAGCTGATGCGCTATCCCGTTACCCCAGTACAAAAGTGAGCGAGAGCAGGTTAACGAGGCAATTATTCCCAATCCACAAACTGTCACTCAACTTACACCTCGCAGGGTCCCCAATCCGGATGACCCTGGAGTGAAGAAAATAAAACGAGAGCTCCTCACTGACCAATGGTTCAAAGATAATCAAGCGTCCCTAACATGCAGGGATGGCTTGGCTTACAAAGGGGGGAAGTTATATTTGCCAGAAGCGCTCCGTCTAAATGCTCTCAACCACAGCCACGATGTAAAGCAGGCTGGACACTTCGGATATTTGAAAACCCTACACCTCACCCGCCGGCAATTCTGGTGGCCGGGGCTGAAAAAGGATGTGGAAAACTATGTAAAAAGTTGTACAGTATGTGCTACAATGAAAAGAATCCCGGGGAAAACTCCTGGGTTACTGCAACCCGTGGCAGACCCTTCTCAACCCTGGGAAAAAGTAGCTATGGATTTTATAGTGGACCTACCTGAAAGTAAGGGAAATACTGTCATTTGGACTGTGATAGACCTGTTCTCGAAACAAGCTCATTTCATCGCCTGAAAAGGACTCCCATCCGCCCAACGCCTGGCCAAATTGTTCCTGAAACATCTACCGGCTGCATGGTGCCCCTAAGCGAATAATCTCAGACAGGGGGGTGCAATTCACAGCGAAGTTTTGGAGAAATTTCCTTACATTGATTGGATCATCTCAAGGGTTATCATCTGCTTTTCATCCAGCCACCAATGGGGCCGCTGAAGCCGCTAACAAAATGGTGGAGCAATATTTTAGGTGCTACGTTTCCTACCAACAGACGAACTGGACTGATCTCCTCCCTTTTGCGGAGGTGGCATACAATAATTCCGTGCACAGCAGCACTGGCTACACGCCTTTCAAAGTAGCCGCAGGGAAAGAATTCAACCCAATACCTGAATATCCTCAGTTGCCCTCCGCTTCACAGACACTTGATCAATGGGTGAGAGGATGGGAAGAAGTTTGGAAAAACACAAAAACTGCTTTAAAAAAGACTTTTGAAACCTATAAAAAGCAGGCTGATAAAAAGAGGGCTCCCCAAAGAACATTCCCAGTTGGGGAAAAGGTCTATCTGTCAACTAAATATCTACGCCTCAAATTGCCCAGCAAGAAATTGGGACCAAAATTCTTGGGGCCTTTCCCCATAGTAAAGGTCATCAACCCAGTCACAGTACAACTAAAACTCCCTAAACTGTTAGGGAAAATTCACCCAGTTTTCCATTGTAGTTTGTTGAAGCCTTATCGGGGCTCCACTTTGAGACCTCCTCCAAAGAAGGCACCTGGACCCCTCGTAGTGGCAGGGCAGACCCACTATGAAGTGAAACGTATTCTTGACTCCAGAATCTTTAGAGGGAAATTACAGTACTTGGTACAATGGAAGGGATACCCATTGTCTGAAGCCACCTGGGTGAAATCTAGTGAAGTGAACGCTGACAGATTGATCGAAAAGTTTCATGTGAAACACCCCAGCAAACCGAAAGATAACCCTTAACATATGCTTTTGTTTCATTACAGGATCTGTCCTTCTTGTAAGGGGGGCCGGATGTCATTGCTGCAAATACTGTATATTCTTGCTTTGACAATATGCAAAACTGTCTGGCATTTATTGGGTTAATACTTAGCTTAGACTGGGCGGGGGAAAAAAGCCCGGGAAAGAAAGAGGAAGTAAACGTTTGACCTTCTCACTAATTGGATAATGTGACCTGTGACTGCATGAGAAGGGAGGGGTTGAGCAAGGAAAGCTTGATGCCAGCGACCGGAAGTTCAGATTCTGGCATCAATTAGTCCAATGGTGACCAGCATAAATTGTAGCTCTGCAAATAAAGACTTTAGGAAAGCCTGAAAGTTCTTTGAAGTGCTTCATTAGTCGGAACATGTGACACTGTCTTTCTCTGCCTATTCCTGCCTTATGATGGTAACTATATGTAGTCTTGATCAATATAAATTAGTATCAAATGACTGCAAAGAGAAGAGGTGAGCAAGTTATAGATTTTAAACCATCTGGGTGACTTTGGGCCAGTCACTCTGTCTCAACCCAACTACCACAAGGTGGTTGTTGTGGGGGGGGGGAGAAGGAGAAAGAAGTATTAAGTACATTCGTCACCTTGAGTTACTTATAAAGTAATAAAGGCGAGATAACAATCTAAGAAAGACATCTTGGTCTAATCATTCAAATGATTACTTCAGACCTCTACAATAGTGGTACGGAGGGAGGGTGGGGAGAAGGAGAAAAGAAAGAAAAGGAGAAAGAGAGAGAGAGAGATGTCAAAATGAAATGACCATCCATATTTTAGCTTTGCTTCCACCGATTATTTGTTGTGGCCTTACCCACCAATTAGCATACAGCTACTAACAGGAGAAGGGTCTTCAGCAATTGTCCACCCGATACAGAAAACAGACACGTGGTATTTTTCATTTTAATTTCACTAGATGTGTTTGTATAACTATAAGAAATAAATATAATCAGACTGGCATAATGTACAAATGAGCATTTATTACATTTGTACAGGAATATTTTAATGACTAGAAGATAACAAATAAGGTAAGATTATAACAAAAACAACATCTATCTTCAGGACCATAATGATAGATGCACTCCTTAGGGGGCTTTGATAAATGACCTTTCTTTTGTCATAGAGTCAAAAACAAATCAACTTCCCTAATGAAACAAGCAGGATGAATCACATGATCTTAATAAGCTTCGGAATATTTAGCAAATGAAGTCATCTAGAAAACATTAAGCAAAGTGGCGTCTTTGTTGCCTAGTTGAGTTTATGTAAAAATGAGGTTTTTTTGTAAAAAATATTTTTTTATAAGTACATAGTGTTCCTTGCTATTCATGCTTTGCTTGAAAACTAGTTTTTGTCCTACTCTGCAAATTTTCTCAGTGTGTCTGTGTAAATGTTATCTTACAAATCAAGATCAAAATATTTGTTCTAAATGTTGCACTCTTTTTGATATAGATATTTAAAATGTTTTAAAAAGTTAAAAAAAAACCATTCAGAAGCCTCTTATATTCATATATCTTATCCAAATAGTCATTAAATATAAACATAATATCTATTAATCAGAATAGAGCTGGAAGGGACCTTGGAGATCTTCTAATTCAGTCCCCTGCTTAAGCAGCAAATCCTATATCAGGGATGCCAAACTCAATTTCATTGAGGGCCGCATCAGCATTGCGGTTGCCCTCGGGGGGCTGGGTGGGTTTGGCCAGAGTGGGTGCGACCTACTGGATGGGTGTGGATGGAGTGGGTGTGGCCTACTGGGCAGGCGTGGCCAGCTCTACATCATTTGCATCAAGAGTGCCTGTGGGGGCCTGGGCAGGAGTGAGACAGAACTGAGGGTCTCTGGCAGAAGGGGGTGGTACCAAGGCAAGTGCCAAGGCATGGTCCACTGGAGGAGCCTCACTGTTCCTCTCAGGCCATGCGGGGGGGAAGCTGGATGGTGGTGCGGGCTGCCCGGAGCCCTGGACAGCAAGAAGTCAAATGTCCAGCCTGGCCCTTGAGCACCTGCGGCAGCAAGCCCAGCCCCACTTCCCCAAGGGGGTGCCCGGCTGCACTTACATCCTCCTGAAGGCTGCTGCTGCTGTCCTTTCTCTCCTTAGCCAGGTTGCTCATGATGGGTACGAGGGCAAAGTCAGAGGGAGGCCCATTGCCTCTCCATGGGAGGAGACCTGGCTTTGTATCCAAAGCTTCTTTAACAATAGGATGGGTGACCCCCAGGATAGGCCAGGAGGAGGGGGCAAGGGGATGGTGAAAGGGCAGCAGGGCAAGACTAAGGCAGGACTTCTCTCAGACTCTCCCTCTCCTTTCCTTCCTTCCTTCCTAAGTACAGAGTGGTGGGAAAATATTTGAGATGAGGGAGGGAGAAAAACAGGCAAGAAATGCAGCTGGGGAGGTGTCACCCTTCGTGAGGAATAAAGAAATGCACCATCCCCTGGAAGTGGCCAGCACATGGCCCTCACCTACTTCACGTATCTGGTTTGGTGGACTCTGGAGGAGGGGATGCCATGAGTCAACGTTACCTGCACAATGCTGCCCAGCCCCCAACTGCCCGGTTTTGGCAGGCAGTGGGGCGCTGTCCTCACAGTGCCAAGAGGCTGAACTGGGCACTGCAAATCCAAAAAGAAGCGTAATGCTGCCCAGCCCCCAGCCTGCCTGGTTTCAGCAGGCAGCGGGGCACTCTCTTCATAGCGAGAGATTGAGCCGGGTAGTGTGAAGCTCACCAGCTTTGCACCTTGCTGCCTGCTGAAACTGGGCTAGGCAGCATTGCACTTCTCATCAGATTCACGCCACCCAGCTCAGCTCTTGGCACTATGAGGAGAGTGCCCCACTGCCTGCTGAAATAGGGCAGGCCGGGAGCTGGGCAGCCTCGCATTTCTTTTTGGATTTGCACCGCCCAGCTCAGCCTCTCGGTTCTGTGAGGAGAGTGCCCCACTGCCTGCCAAAACCCCTCCCCCAGAGCCCATCAAGCCAGATACGTGAAGTAGGCAAGGGCCATTTGCTGGCCACTTCCAGGTGATGGTGCATTTCTTCATTCCTCACAAAGGGTGACACCTCTCCAGCATGCACCCAGGGGCTGGTTCCTCGCTGTTTCCAGATGGCCTTGTGGAGCTAAGACTGAATGCGTTTCAGCATACTTGGCCACCACAAAATTGTACATTGGCTCCCGACCAGCCAGGGCTAGGGCCAAGGCAGCAGGGGCCATTCCCTCACTGTTTTCAGGATGGCTTTGTGGGCCACATGAAACCACTTCGCGGGCCGCATCTGGCCCCCGGGCCTTGTGTTTGACATGTCTGCCCTATACCGTTTCAGACAGATGGCTGTCCAGTTTTTTCTTAAAAACCTCCAGTGATGAAGCACCCACAATATCTGAAGGCAAGCTGTTCCACTAGTTAATTGTCCTCACTGTTAGGAAGTTTCTCCTTCATTCCAGGTTGCTTCTCTCCTTGATTAGTTTCCACCCGTTGTTTCTTCTCTTGCCTTCTGATGCTTTGGAAAATAAGTTGACTCCCCTTTTCTTTGTGGCAGCCCCTCAAATTCTGGAATACTCCTATCACGTCACCCCTAGTTTTTCTTTTCTCTAGACTAGCCATACCCAATTCCTGCAAATGTTCTTCATATGTTTTAGACTCCATCTTAGTTGATCTAATAATGTTATGTGTTTAATGGCAAGAAATGAAGTTATGAAAGATGACAAAAATATTTTCATTAATACACACTTAAAATATATAGATGTATTATCTACGAACTGCAAGGACTTTTTTGCCACTTTTAAAACTTCTGAACATGGCACACAATTAAGCATTATTATTAGTGTCTATTTCTTCATGTATTTTGTAGTGCTTTTCCATTCTTTCCCAATATAACTAGTTAAAGCAATATCTGTGGTCATTACATTATGCACACCAATTCTGAAAGTTTTTAAAGACTGATTAATATAATGTTCCTTATGTGGTATGGCCATCAAAGTATAGCTTTTCAAACTTCCATCTGGGCTGTAGTTAATAATTTAGAGATAGGGAAAAGATGAAAGTGAGGGGAAATGTTGACTTGTAAAATCTCCTGAAATTCTTGGCCTTATGAAATCATTAATTTAATTTAAATTAATTTTATAGAACAAATGAGGTTTTTCTTTTTATGAAACAGCCTCATTATATGCTATTATTATTTACATAATAATATGTAAAAAACAGCTAGGTCTTACCAATTATTTATTCTTATTTGAACTCTCTTTCTCTCTCTCTCTCTCTCTCTCTCACACACACACACACACACACACACACACACACACACAGAGTTCTTTCTCTTCCCTAAGCCTATGACCTAGATTACACTAAACTTATGCCCAAAATTATATAGTGAACAAGGCAATACATATGGATCCTCCTAGCTGAACATTCCATCACTACTCTGGCTTTCCCATTTTTCTTTTAAGCAATAATTTGAATCTTTATTTCAGCCTCTCCCTTAGAGATCCTGATGGTTTCAGATAATGGCTGTACAACCCGCGCCAGCATCGACAATGTTTTGACTCTATTTTTAAAAAAATCATCTCAAAACAATCTTACAAGAGTTTTTTGAATCAAGGTACATAAACATACATTTTTATTGGGCACCTAGCCAGTGGTATAAACATTTAATATTTGTGCTAAGGTTTTGGAATCATTCTATCAAACATAAGGAATACATATTAGGCAACTTAAAGGAGCTCCATATTAGCAATAACAAGAGTTCTGAATTTTAGACTTGTTCGTATTATGTTTGATGAATGTTCTGTTTAGTAATATCAGGTTTATAGATATTACCAGTAATACCACTGATACCCAAATACATATTTTATGTGTGTTCACTTTACCAATGATGCAGTCCTATACTTCAGTTATGATAACTGAAAGGTGCTGGATCTAGTAAAATTATACTTTGGAATGTATTTCAAATATCTTTTTGGAACTTTTTACAATATAAATATTCTCATGACAAAGATATGCAACAAGAACAGCTAAATCACAAAAAAAATCAACAACATGGTAGAATGATACAGAGAAAGGTCACTTGTATGTCATAACCTTTACTTTCCAGGCGATAGATATACCCTTGTTGATGTAACTTCACACTAGCAATGAACTTGGCAAAAAGAATTTCCTGTCTAGACTTTGGAAAGAGGAAAGTAAAGTAGCTACCACAGTACCAATACCCACATTGCTATGACAGATTATAAACCATAGATACATTTGATTTCAATAATGTTTTCTGGCCCCAGCACCAGGATTTTCTCCACCAACTATAGGTCTAAGAATTAATTAGGCAACAATTTAAGGACACAGTTTTTAATATAGTAGGAGAGCCATTAAGAAGAAAGTCAGTAACTTCCAAGTACAGCATACAAGCAACATTTTAAGCAAAACAATAAGTTTATATATTTTTCTCCTTACTTGTGATATAATCATGGGAGAACAATGTATCTTTTTATGATAATGGATCAATCTGATCTCCAGTTATTTGCCTCTGATCTTGTCAGAACTTGTCTATTCCCTACAAAATCTATGAAATCACAAAAAGATTTCAGCATTTTCTCAAGAAATCTTATGAAAAGCTTATATTTTCTCACAAGATTAGTGTGACTTCAGTTAAAAGTTTAGATTAAAAAAATTAATTCTTTGGGAATCTATTTCTTACGTTCCAAGAATGGACAACTTATTTCTACTTTTTACAATCAATTTCTGAACAAATCCATCAGATTTTTCTTGTGATTATTATGTTAGTATGACTTAGTGATGTTTATGTCTGAAGCAAACTGTCAAGGTTCCAACTAATGAAACCAAATAAATCAGAACTTCAAAGCTTGAAGTTTCTTCAAAGCATGTGTTTATTGGATACAAAATATCGGTAAGGTCAAAAGTAAAACCAACTCTAAAATTCCTCTTAGAGATTCAATGTAACTAAATGTAACAATTTCCTTCCATCTACTATGCTATACATCATGCTACCTAATAAAAGCAATTGGCAGCTTCGTGAAACCTCCCCTCTCCACATTCCAGCTCCTTCAGTCTAGCAAAGCTGTCATTTTCTTCCCCCCTTGCGCCCCAACCTGTGCCAATTCAGAATAACAAGAATGGCTTCAGCCTGGTTCTTTTCAAAAGTTGACCCAAACATTATCAATTGCATCATTCCAGCTACAATTTTATAATCCCTTAAACAACTGTAAGAAATGAGACTTTATGATTCTGTATCTTTTCACTAATTTATTTGGAATAAATAGTATTTATTTTAGTATTTCCCTAAGAGGCCAATCTTAAGGACATGCTATCTATTTTTGAAAGAAGTTCTAAAATTTCAGAATGCTTTCAAAATTCTCATATAGCTGCCACAGGATCTACCACTACATTTACAGTATTTATTTATTTCTGTTCAATTCTCAGAGGCCAGTTAGACAAGTCCCTGCAGTTTCCTTGGCAACCTCCTCCTCCTTGCCTCCTTCCTAGGCTGAGAAAAAGTGAGTGGCTGAAAGTCACATAGCTGCCTTTGTGCCTAAAGGAGAACGAGAACTCATGGTCTTCCAATTTCTAGCCTTATGCAGTAACTATTATACCAAACTGGCTGCAATGTTTATCTTTATTGTAAATATCAGTATTCATATATTGTTTAGCACCAGTCCTCAGACTGCTTGTGTGTGCATGTGCGTGCGTGTGTGTGTGTGTGTGTGTGTGTGTGTGTATTCTAGCTGAGCACCTATTATACTTGGGTTGATTTTTTCTAAATGTTCAGATCTTATTGACTTACCTTTTTCACATTTATTAATGTTCACATTTCCAGTATCTTTCTACCTTAGAACTCAAATGTGATGATATTGGACTTACAAGTATCTCTTTTATATACATGAATTTTGATACTACTGTTTCCAACTGTTTCAGCAACACTTTCACCTTACGTGAGATTCTGTTCAGGATTTAATTCAGGCTTCTCTTCTAGTTGCTCTACAATCATGAGTCCAATAATTAAGGCGTCTAATTTTTTTTAAAAAGTCTAGACAGCCATCCATTTGAAATAGTATAGGGTCTTCCACTTGAGCAGGGGATTGGACTAGAAGATCTCCAAGGTCACTTCTAGTTCTATTCTGATTGAACTCTGATTTACAAACTAAGTTGAGGGCTAATCCACATGGAGCTCCATTTCCATCTGTCCTGTTTGCTATCATTCGCGCCCTAGAGACTAAAATGGACGTTTTGAAATTTGAGCTGGCCACGAACAAGGAGTGTATATCGGAGGTGGTGGCCTTTTGAGAGCTGAAAGCAACAAAATTTCATTTTGATGTATGTTGATTGGTGTACATTCAAAGTGACAATAAAGTTGTTGTTATTGTTGTTGTTATTAAATATTTTATTTTGGCTCAAAAGATTGTGATAGATCTTCTGTGGTTTTGTGTCTACAGCTTTAAAATTATTTGTAGCAAAAGTACTGTTCAAGCTCTATGTAGAATCAAAGTTGGCTCATATTTTAGTCTGCTACGTTTGAGAGAAAGCAATCTAAATTTCTAAGTAATTGTTCAAACCTCTAGAAGTATATCCAGCACAGCTCTTTCCTTGGAAATTGGATTGTTAAGGGCTGAAGACAGAGCTTGACTGCTTACGCTTCCTGGTTAAATGTAAATTTAACTGTTAAATTTTGTTGACTTTCTTTGTTTACCAATATTGATGGTATATGATATACAGCAGGCAATTATATCTTAGTCTTATTATCATAAATACTTTTCTGGAAAAGGACAATGATTAGACTTTTTCAATAGTTTCTTTGGATCCTTAGAAGGTTGACATTGCTTTTAAATTTTTAATCACTGAGGCAGATTTAGTTCTTTAACAGTGAGTAAATAGGTGTGAGTTTACACAGTGCTGGTGTAAACTTTTATTCCTGTTTGATGATAAATACTGTTTTCTCTATGGCAGTTATATCTGTATTTTGCCTATCCTTGGCCACTGTATTCTCCTCTGCTGTGCTAATTAGCTAACACAATGATAGAACCAAACCTGCAGTTATTATTTTTCCTCCAAGCACACCAAAAACCTCAGTAATCTGTATCGTTGCATCTATACCACTTCACAAGAACAAGCCAGTGGTCTTTTTTTTTTTGAGTCACACTTAGAGGAGGTAAGCTTTGTCATTATGACCTGGCTAATTCTCATCAAATATCAGACTCAATCAAATCATGTTCCTTTTGAATGTCAACCTATAATCCAAATACAGGTAGTTCTCAACTTACAAAGTTCATTTAGCAACTGTTCAAAGTTACAATAGCACTGAAAAAAGTGATTTGTGACAGTTTTTCACAGTTGTAACCTTTATAGCATCCCCATGATCATGTGATCAAAATTCAGATGCTTGGCAGCTGCTTCATATTTATGACCATTGCTGTGTCCCAAGATCATGGGATCCCCTTTTGCAAACTTTTGACAAACGAAGTCAATGGGGGAACCAAATTCATTTAACAACCAGGTTACTAACTTATCAACTGCAGTGATTCACTTAACAACTGTGGCAAGAAACATCATAAAGTGGGGCAAAACTCACTTAACATATGTTTCACTTACCATCATAAATTTTGGGCTCAATTGTGGTTATAAATTGAGGACTACCTGTAGAATAAATTTAAATTCAAATCAAATCAGGGCTGATCTTATCTTTAATGTAAAAACCACTAACAGAACTTAGTAATGGTCAATTTAATAGACTTAGAATACAAATTCAGATAAACCAGCAAAGTTTATTACAGTTTCAGAGTATACAATATATCAACAGTTTTGTCATGGTTGAAAAATCTAAAGAACACTTTCTTGCATTTATCATTCAAGAATGTGTATTTTATTCTTATCATTATCACCCTCGTCATAGCATATCATCAATTTTATCTCCATTTCCTTTATTAGATATTAACTTACAAGTATAGATTGGAGAATCGTTCATAGTTCTTTAAAACTCCTGAATTTCATCACTATATTATATCAAACATCTGTTTACCTAAATATCATTTTGAAGCATATGAAGAACGAATCTATTATGCTGCATGTTTATACTAGTTGGAAATGTATTTTTTCTTGAATTTTGCTCCTTTTTAAAGATGAATTGAGAGACTGCAATACTACGGGTTGTATAAAGGCTTTTCACAACATTATTAAATAAAAAAAACCCTTTCTTTACTTCAAGGTACTAAAACCTGCAGTGGACAGGACAATGATAGTTGTTAGGATTAGGCATTGCACGTGGAAGGGATCAGTCTTATTACACCTTTATTGTTCTATTCTCAAGCTTATATTCTATTTTTTATTTGTTTGTCTGCTTGACCTGGTGGTAACACCAACTTCCACAGTGCAAATGGAAGGGTTTTAGGACAAAGAAAAAATAGGTTTATCAATTACTTGAGACCTCTGAGAGATAATATATCCATTGCATTGACACATCTCCTTGAGACAATCTCCTTTCTGAGGATGATTCTAAGCAAGCTCTAAAGCCTGTTCTATGCTTCATCCCTATTGACCAATTCCTATTATCCATTATGTCTGGCTTAAAAAAAAAATTTTCAGTGGAATTGATAGTATGGAAAATTGGCAGATACATTTGTTTAAACACTATTTCACAACAATCTGCTGGCAGGTGTTTCCAGAATGCTGTGAGCATGGTTTTCTGGATTAAGTGTGTATCTGCCAAAGAACATAGCAACAAGCAGGAAAAGTGTTTTACCATTTGGGACACTGCAGAGCTTTAGATATGTGACATGTTTTTGCAGCAAGTCAACAAGTGCAGTGCTAAAGCACATTATAATGTTATATTGATATTGTAAGGACCCACCCCACTTTGCATCTTAAGAAGACAGAACTCTTGGAATAATTCTTCCAACAGGAATCCTTTATTAAGAGAAAATGGTTGCAGGCATGCTAGACAGGACTTGGGGTCCAAGCTCTCCCATTCAAGGTTTAAGGGGTTCCCCAGTAGTCCCACCCAATCAACCCCCCTTCCAGTGATAGTTTCAGGTATCACAATTCCACCCCCTTTTTTCTTTCTTCCGTCTGGATGGAGACTTCAGATAACTACATGAAAGGCAAATACCTTCTTTGTTTGGTAAGGTGGTGCTAACGCTTTGAGGTTACAATAAACACACATTCAGCATTCAGCTCTTTGAAGTGTACTGAAGGAAGTGAGGGCCATAAAGCCCCTTTGTTCTCCCCCTTCTCTCCCTCTTATGGCAGAATCCAAAGAAGGCAGAATTGGGAGTTTCTATATTTGATAATTTAAAGATGAAATATAATTGGATTCTGACATCCGGCCCCTCTTAACAATAAGAGAGATCCACCTGAAAGAAAACACAAGTATAAAATTTAGTCAGGCTTGTTAGGATACTGTGTGAAACTTCTTCAATAGCTTCGGGGCTCTGACATGACGTTTATGGACCCACTCATTTTGTGAGGGAGGGAGGTGTTTCCAGGCAACTAGGTACTGAGTTGCTCCATGATATCTCCTAGAAGCAAGGATTTCCTTTATTTCGAAGTGTTGTTCACCCTCCACCATGAGTGGAGGTGGTGGTGGGGGGATTTTTGGCCATAAAGGTGACTGATGCTCTCTTTTCAGCAAGCTGCAATGAAAAATTGGGTGTATTTGCCTGAGATTTTTTGGTAATTCTAATTCTACTGTTACTGGGTTTATGATTCTTTTAATTGGAAAAGGCCCTATATATTTTGGTCCAAGTTTTTTACAGGGCTGTAGGGACTTTAGGTATTTTGTAGATAAGTACACCATTTCTCCTATAATGAATGGTGTAGGCTCAACCCTTTTTTTATCGGCTTGTGTTTTGTATGCCTGCCTAGCTTCATCTAGTGCTTTTCTGACTATTGGCCAGGTGTTTTGTAATTTCTCCATCCATTCTTTCAGCGAAGGGATCGTTGGTTCATTTGGGGTTAATTCTGGCATGGGGTTGAAACTTTGACCGGTGGCTATTTGAAAAGGAGTGTAACCTGTGCTGGAGTGGACTGCATTAATGTAGGCAACTTCTGCAAAAGGAAGTAAGTCCATCCAATCACTCTGTTGGAAATTTAAAAAGCATCTCAAATATTGCTCAAGTACTGAATGGCACCGTTCCGTTTGTCCATCTGTCTGAGGGTGATGGCTAGATGTCAGTCCCTGAGTGGTCCCTAAGAGAGATAAAAATTCCTTCCAAAATGCAGACGTAAATTGCACTCCCCTATCAGAGATGATGCGTTGGGGTGCCCCGTGCAATCTGTAAATGTGCTGGATGAAAAGTTTTGCTAAGGCCTTTGCAGTGGGAATCTTTTGGCAAGGGATAAAGTGCACCTGTTTGGAAAACAAGTCCATGACTGTCCAGATAACAGTATTCCCATTGCTTTCTGGCAATTCCACTATAAAATCCATGGCTATTTCCCTCCAGGGGGCTGAGGGACTTGCCACTGGTTGTAATAGCCCTGGCGATTTCCCTTGCAACCTCTTTGCTGATGCACAGGTTGGGCAGCTGGCAACATAACTTTCTGTGTCCTTTTTTATTGATGGCCACCAAAATTGCCGTTTAATTAAGTGTAAAGTTTTTACAAATCCAAAATGCCCTGCTGATTTTGTGTCATGGCAAAGTTGCATGAAAGTTAGTCTTTGAGTTGTTGGTATATATAACTTTTCCCCTACCCAAGGCAATCCGTCTCTCATTGTGCACACGTTTGTTTTTCTGGAACCAATCATCTGTTTCCAAACTTTTTCTGAATTCAATCCCAGTTTGGCGGTCCAGTTGTGGTTTTATTTGGGCTTGGGTTCTTGTGGTTACTGGCGCTGCCAGTTGTGACTCTGCCATTATTGGTCTAGAGTCTGTGGTTCGTGCGCTGTTATATTGGGGCATGCGAGATAGTGCATCTGCCAGGAAGTTCTTTCTTCCTGGTAAATGTTTGAGCTTAAATTGGAATTGGTGAAAATGCTGGGACCAGCGGGCTTGTTTGGGATTGAGTTTCCTGGAAGTTTTCAGGGCTTCTAAATTTTTGTGATCAGTCCACACCTGGAAGGGGATTTTGTTGCCTTCCAGGAACTGTCGCCACGTGAGTAATGCCCAACGTATCCCATAAGCCTCCTTCTCCCATACGGGCCAGCGCTGTTCTGTTTCCGTGAGTTTCTTGGATGTATATGCACAGGGTTGCAATACTGCATCATCATTTTCTTGTAATAGCACAGCCCCCACTGCCACATCACTTGCATCTGCCTGTATTACGAAGGGCTTGTCCATGTCTGGGTGCCTTAGTACTGGTTCGGCAGAAAAAAGTCTCTTTAGTCTCTCAAACGCTGCTTGGCACTCCATTGTCCATGTTAGTGGCTGGCTAGGTTTTACTGAGGATGTTCCCTTCGTTTTTAGTAAGTTAGTGAGGGGCAAGGCTATCTGTGCAAATGAGGGGATGAATTGGCGGTAAAAATTTGCAAAGCCCAGGAAACTTTGTAGTTGCTTTCTTGTGCGGGGTGGTGCCCAATCTAGTACTGCTTTGACCTTCTCCGGGTCCATTTCAATGCCCTGTGGGGATATGCGATAGCCTAGGTAGTCTATCCTTTCCTGGTGGAATTCGCATTTTGAGAGTTTGGCATATAGGTGAGCGGCTCGCAGCTTCTTTAAAACCGCTCTGACAAGTTTGACGTGTTCTTCTTTTGTTTCGGTAAAGATAAGAATGTCGTCCAAGTAAACAAGGACCCCCTTAAACAGGTGCTCCCTTAGAACGTCATTGATTAATTGCATAAAGACTGCAGGGCCCCCTTGTAATCCAAATGGCAAGACTTTGAATTGATAGCACCCCATGGGGCAGTTAAATGCAGTCTTCCATTCGTCCCCTTCCTTGATTCTCACGCGATAGTAAGCTTCCCTTAGGTCTAGTTTAGAAAAAATTTTCCCTTTCGATAGGTGTGACAGCATGTCTTTCATGAGGGGCAGCGGGTATAGGTTGCTTTCACTGATTGTATTCAGGGCCCTATAATCCACGCATAAACGTAAAGAGCCATCCTTCTTCTCTCTAAAAAGGACCGGGGCAGCTACTTTAGGCTTGGCTGGCTCAATGAAACCTCTCTCCAGGTTTTTTTTTATAAATCTTTCCATTTCCTCCTTCTCCTTTGGGCTCATGGAGTATAATCTGGGCTTCGGGAGTTTTGCCCCAGGCTTGAATTCAATGGTACAGTCTGTGGGTCGGTGGGGGGGAAGCTCATTCGCCCTCTCCTCACTGAAGACTTCAGCAAGGTCCCTATATTCCTCTGGTATTTCTGTTAATCTTTTTTCCTCTCCTATGGATGCTTTTTCTATTCTTGATTCTGGTAGCCTCCCTTGGGGTTTTAAGTCCATAGGGTCCCCCTTCGGGAATTTGATTTCTGTCGTCCTCCAATTTACCCAGGGGTTACATTTTTTCAACCATTCCATCCCTAGAATCATTGGGCATTCCATACCTGGGGTCACCACAAACGTTAAGTCCTCTTCATGGTTGCCCAGGGAGAGGTGTCTCTCCCTTTGTGGCTCCAGGAACTGGGGCGGCCGTAGGGCTCAGTATTCTCCTCTCCTAGGGAGCTGAGAGTTCTCTTCATCAGGTCAATAGCTTTCTCTAGGATCCAGTCTGAGTACGGTGCCCAGCTTCCTCCCTCTTCACTTGCGTGCAGGGATTTCTCCATCTCCTGCTTCCATTCTGGTTGCTTGGTCTCCCGTCTCAGGGTCACCTTTCTTGATTCCTTTCTCCACTCACTTTTCTTTCCAACGTCCATCGACCAGCGAGGCTTGTGGTCCTGTGTCTCCACCACTTCTTCTCCTGAGGAATCTGGCCTCTCGGATCCCAACATCTGGCCAGGTTCCAACTGGGTCAGCGGCTCTCTTTCCAGGGAGTTTTCCCCCTCTCTTGCTCCATTGTCTGACATGGTAAATTTTTGCAAAATCCCCCGGCAAGGGTCTTCCCTTCCAGGTGGATTAATTTTGCAAGTCCTGTCTAATGTAAGGACCCACCCCACTTTGCATCTTAAGAAGACAGAACTCTTGGAATAATTCTTCCAACAGGAATCCTTTATTAAGAGAAAATGGTTGCAGGCATGCTAGACAGGACTTGGGGTTCAAGCTCTCCCATTCAAGGTTTTAAGGGGTTCCCCAGTAGTCCCACCCAATCAACCCCCCTTCCAGTGATAGTTTCAAGTATCACAATTCCACCCCCCTTTCTTCTTTCTTCCGTCTGGATGGAGACTTCAGATAACTACATGAAAGGCAAATACCCTTCTTTGGTATGCTAACGCTTTGAGGTTACAATAAACACACATTCAGCATTCAGCTCTTTGAAGCGTACTGAAGGAAGTGAGGGCCATTTGTTCTCCCCCTTCTCTCCCTCTTATGGCAGAATCCAAAGAAGGCAGAATTGGGAGTTTCTATATTTGATAATTAAAGATGAAATATAATTGGATTCTGACAGATATTCTCCAGCTCTTGCTGATGGGAAACAATCATGTTCTTCTATTTATTTTAATTCCATTTACAGTACTCAAAGGTTTTTATTTTATGACAAAAGCATTTGTATCTACTGCTGAAAGAATTGGTACTAACAGCCACATATCAAAATATTACATTAAAAGTAGATCAGCATGCGTTGTTTGCATGGTGTGAAGAAATATCCCTCAAGTTATGAGTAGGCTGCACCTACTCACTTTGTAGCCTGCATATGGCCTCCAGAGAAATAGCAAGAAATAAAAAAAAGTTATACTCAGACACAGTGAATGCAATCCCATTCAAATTTAAAGAAAGGACAGAGTTGAATTGAACCACAAATTATCATCCTTGGGCAGAAGGAAAAGCTCCAATAATTCTTGGTTTGGTTGGAAACTGGGGGAACAGGATAACCTAAATCAGTGTTTCCCAAACTTGATAATTTTAAGGCATGTGGACTTCAACTCCCAGAATTCCACAGCCAGCGTTGCTGGCTGTGGAATTCTGGGAGTTGAAGTCCTCATGCCTTAAAATTGTCAAGTTTGGGAAACACTGACCTAAATGAAACATTAAATGTGTACTGCATTTTATATATCTGGGTGTCTTTTTTAAAAAACAGTCATAATGATTAATATGGATCAAATTAGTGGAAAGGGGATTGTAATTCCTATTACTTTACTTATTACAAATCAAATCTCCCCAAATCTGTCATTGACATATTGATCACTTTGTATCATGCAATAACAAAATATTAATGTTCTCTCCTCTTTTTGTTGTCTATCAAATCATCTTTTTATTGAAGCTTTTTAACTGTGCTTTAATTTGAGCTGGATTGGGGAAAAAAAGAATATTATTAGAGGATCCTTCAAGCTTTGTAATTTAAATTTTATTCAACTTTATCCTATCCTATCCTATCCTATCCTATCCTATCCTACCCTATGCATCTTTCCCATAGTGCTTATTTTATTTTATTGCTGCTAATCATTAATTAAATATCTCTTTCTTTAAAATTCAGTAACCTGAATTGTACTATGTCCAAGTAATTTTTTGGCAGATTGAAATATTGTTGGAAACTCAAAAAGCATTCTGCTGTTTTGTTATACTTTGAATATTTCTGTAGTCCTAAGTCCATTTACTCTCTCTGTTTTCTTGCCAACATTTTATGTTCCATTTTGGTCTTAACTGGGCAACAGTTGTAATATTCTGGAAAGACACTCTAACAGGTCTGCGATATGAAATTAGTATGAATTAAGAGGAGGGTCTTTATGCAGACATATAATGGATTAAATAATAGGAAATAGCAGAAATCATGGGAAATCTTTGTAATGGAAAAGTGAGTAATAATCATGGGGAGACACATCTAGTTGACAGGAAAGCAGGTGAGCTGACAGCAAAACGAACAGACCTGAAAAAAAAAAAACGTGATGGTTGGGGTAGGACAGAGACAGAAAGAAAAGAACAGATCAAAGAGATAGTAAGTAAAAAGAATGGACACGAGAGAAGTGAGAGATGGAGAAAAAAACAACAGCATGACTCATGGAAATAGATAAGAAAAAGAATGTAAGTGAAAAGCATCAAGGTCTAGAAGGCTGCTGCATAGTTTGTAAATCATATCTTATTCTGATTCTAAAATCTCGATACAATTTCTGAATTAGGAACAATAGTTTCATGTCAGTGCTTAATCCATTAGGTTTTCCCAGAGGAGAGGTCTTCAGATTGAGTAAAATGCCGAGTTTTGGAAGTAAGAAAATGCCATGTAGAAAGAAACTCAAGATCTTCTACTATATTTCTCAATTAGATATCATAATAAAATATCCAGAGTCAAGTGGCCAGGTCTAAATCCTGCCTGTTCATAGTCCCCAAAAAGCTTTGTTCACAATCCACTGAAATGTGATCACTAATATGTCTCATACTAAAAATGAATGACAAAACCACATCTGAAGAATTGGGCATTGGTTTTGGAGTGTTAATTATATCACAGAGCAAATTTAAGAACCATGTCAGAGATGCCAAACTAAAGCCAACAGAAATGTAATTCAAAACTTACTCTGGAGAAAATATTCCCATTTGGATGATTCCATAACTGCATAATTTGGGCATAAGCAAGCTATGTTGAATTTATATATTATGAAAAGAGGTGGGCTAGAACTTTGGGTTCATGACTGGGTGAGAAGTTATTGTTAGCTTGGAATACAAATGCAGAAAGTCGATATACCTGATGTAGCTTGGAATCTCAACTGAAATTCTTATGTTACTACTGTGGTATCTATTCTCCAGCTACGTAGATAAGATTGTTAGTAGTTGATGTACAGGCACCCTAAGCTTTTCAATTTGTGATGACAAACATTATACCATTTGCATATGTAATATATCATCACACCTAGACTTATAATTAGGTCTGTCTCTTCACACACACACACACACAGAGAGAGAGAGAGAGAGAGAGAGAGAGAGAGAGAGAGAGAGAGAGAGAGAGAGAGAGAGATGTAGTATATTGGGCTATTATTGTTTTATCGGCGACTGAAAAGGCATGCTTTGATGGCAGTTGTATTTGTTATAATTCTTACAGATTCACTGAAGTTAGTTGCTTTAGAAGTTACGTTAAAGCAAACAATGGAAAAGACATTGTAGTGTCCCCTCAATAGCAGAACTCCTTTCTTAGAGAACTCTGTCTTTAAAAACCCCAAATATATTCTTTTTGAGTTTTTTTATATATGTGTGTTTGATTTGTTGGTAGAAAAGCAGAATTTAAACCATATCAATTCATCAATTAAACAGTTCCTAATGTTTGACATTGGAGAATGCTTAATTTGAACTGTTCTATTATTAAAGTGTTCCAAAGCCATTGACTGGGCAATAGAGAAAAATATTTGTTATCCTTTGTGTGACAGAAGAATACATTCTTGTTCTTCTTCACTTCTACATCTATTTATCTCCATTAAATATATTCAGTTATTTTAATCTTTTATTATACAACTTTTTTCCACTCTGCCAATTTACTTAAGTACCCTCTGATGCTCCCTTTAAAGAACTATGTGGAACTAGACAAAATCTTCTTGATGAAGTCTCTCTAAGAATAAAATGGAAGTGACTTGCAAAGCTGTTGCAGGCAATTTCCTCTATAGATAAATACTTGAATTACATCATAGAGTTTTTGTTACTGTATTGAGATCAATTTGTTCGTCATGGAAAGCTGTCATAGCTCCTTTATGACAGATTATGTACTTGACACATATTGTATATTGGAAAGGCATTATGATGTAGTGGCTAGAATGCCAGATTAGGACTAAGGAAACTCTAGCTCAAGTCCCCACACTAAATGTTTTGGACTAGTATCTTTGTTTCATATCAGCTGTTCACGTGAGAATAAAATGAAGAATGAGTCCATAAACTTTGGCATTAGAAGTTAGTATGTAAATGTGATAAATATTGAAAATAATTCCCTTTTCTGATTCATATCCACATTCATTACCTATTTCTGTTTCTACAGTATTAATACCAATTACAGAAACATCCTGAGTACAGATTGATGGTTAATTATTGTTAAATTATTTGCATTGAATGCCATCCCTGATTTCTACCCTACTCCATAAAGAGGAGCAGACTGGGATAGTTTAAAATCCGGAATATTCAAAATGTTATTTTCAATTCCTGGAACATTTTTCAGTGTTCTTTAGAACTGACTGAATCTGGAAGGCAATTAATGATTTCTGTATCTGATATAAACTGTTTATTATTCAAAATATCCATTTCTGGAAAGAAACAAACTACATATGGAATGGCTACATCAATACACGTGGGGAATAAAACAGAATGTTCCAGGAACACTGAAACTCAGCTTTTTGTGTAGATCTAAATTTTAATACAATTAGTTTGATAAATGTTTTCTAGCTGCAGACCTTTTGCTGTAAATCTTAGGCCTTCAAGAATCTGTTTTTATGAGGAGTTTCTCCTTAAAAAGCAACTGTGTGTAGATGCACCAAATTTATTTCAGAAAGACTGTTGTCCTAGAGTCAAGGCGGGGCTGATCTTTCTCAACAAGGAATGACTATTTGATCCCATTACTACCCAATGAATTGAAGTGATTCAGCCACCTATTTCAAAGGTCACTATCGAAGGAAAGTGCCCCTTCAAAGAGCTGCAAAACCAAGGTAAATCATCTCTAAATACACTAAGACTTTGAATAAACATATTTGGGTTCTACTACATTGCACAACTTCCGTATTTTGGGCCTACAAGAAAAATGGGCCCAAACCGATGGAAAAGATAATGCTAGACATTAAAGGGATTTCTTCCACCTTGATGGAATTATAAGCAGTAAACACCAATCGACAGAAAACAATGGGATTTTCAGTTAGCTTCCATTACTATGTACTTTGCTTTAAGTCAATAAGTGCCATTTTCTCAGATAGCAAAACACTTAGTCAATCTTGCTTACAAAAATAAACAGAAGCATGGGGGTTCTGATTTGTAATATAAATATACACACAATCACTTGCTTGTCTTTAGCAGTGATACACTATCAAGTGATATCATGCCATTCAAATGCCACTCTGTTTTTCAAGTACTTTGTATCTCTCCTCAGATGTCTATATTATCTATCCAGCTTGCTGATGTACAGATGTATTATTACTATTTAGAATTGAATAGGTATGGATTTCAAAGTCACAGGGCTGGGGATGTGCAATCTGATGTTTGGTGTCTACTGATAGTACCATTACATTACTGGCCATTTAAAAGAGTGTCTTCATTGGCCTTAAGGTAGGCCTTTTTAAAAGCCAGTTTAGCTTTGAAAGTTTCTAAAAGTGACCTTTTGGATTTTGCTCAATCTCTTGCAGCAAAAATCTCCCCTTTACTAACACAACATCCAATCAATGTTCCAATAAACTATCACTGTATTAAAAGTAAATCTTTGAATCTCTAGCCATGAAATTATATCATTAATCCCTGTTACATGAGTCAGGATAAGATCACCACTCAGTGTCACAATTATCAGTAGGTGCAGTAGAAGACACAATAGTTTTGATACAGTAGGACACATGTAATTAAAGTACAAAGACAGCCTAGTATTTAGGACACTCCCTTTTTAATCCATCTCTGTTACAACTTCCATTAACTTAAAAAGGAATAAAGAAAGATGCTTCCATTCATCATATTTGAACAACATTTAACTGATTGCTGCACTATTTGCAGCATGAGTTAATCCTCCAAATTATCAGTGGTGCCAGGTTTCACATAAGGCTTCCTTGTAAGATGACATTGTTTTGCAAAACTTTTAAGGTTTTTTTTTTATTTCTTCTCTGCTAAAGGTATAAATGATACTTTGCTTTGTTTCTTCCCCAGATCCTGACTCTCAGAATGAAAATCATGACCAATTTGAAGTGGAAGGTTATCTGCAGACAGAGATGGGTGGCAGCAGATACTAATTGATAGCTATATGGTACAGGTAAAAATTGATTTACAACTGTTCATTTACTGACTGAAATTACAATGGCACTGAAAAAGTGACTTGTGACCCTTTTTCACCTTACAACTATTACTGTGGTCACATGATCAAAATTCAGAGCCATGACCACGAGTTTATATTTATGATGGTTACAGTGTCCCGGGGTCATATGATCCCCTTTTGTGACCTTCTGACAAGCAAAGTCAATGGGGAAGCCAGATTCACTTAACATGTTACTAACAACTACAGGGATTCCCTTAACAACTACGGCAGGATAGGTGGTAAAATGGGGCAAAAGTCACTTAACAACTATCTTGCTTAGCAATGGAAATTTTTCATCTCAATTGTGGTCATAAGTCAAAGAGTACCTGTATAGATATAATCAAAGATTTTCTGTAAGCTTTCTTTGAGGATTTGAGAGTTCAGTATAAACTGAGCTAATAGTGCTGTGAATTAGATATAGAGTTTTCACTTTACAAATGCTTCTTTAGTTTCTCTTTATGGCCTCTGCGCATTCTATATTTATAGGGCAGTTTTCTTCCTAAGCACCAAAATAAGTCAACAAAATTAAGTCTATGAAGCATCCTTCCTCATAGGTATGTCTTCCAGTTTTGTTGGACTACAGCTGTTACAATTCTCAGCTACCAAATACGATGCTGGCTGAGAAATATGGAAGTTATAGTCCAATACATCAGCCTTGGAAGATATGATGCAAAGACTTCCTTGAACTACCTCTTCTTCTGGAAAAGAGAAAAATAAATGAAGCAGAAGTTGACAGCGTAATAACACACAGCCAATGTTGCTATTTACAGCATGTAGAAGTGTTATTACACGAATTATTACAAAAGTAGTTACAGTATTTATCAGTGCTGCATTTATCTTTTCTCCAGAATTCTGCCTCTAATGAATTGATTTTATATTATTTATTATTCCTCTTTTTTCCAATTACACCAACATCTTTGAACAGTAGTTTCATACTCCTATTGTGTCTAATACATTTTATTACAGGGGTTTGATTTCATTTCTTAAGAACTACTCAAAACCTACTTGTGACCAATTACAGTATGAGAGATATTTTTTCATATTTTATTTTATATTTATATTCCTTCTTCCTTTTAGAGCAGTCCAGATCAATTTACAAAACAAAACAAAAAAAAAAACAATGAAAGCAATCTTATTAAAACCTTCATAATAAAGCTAACAATCCATACAAATTATAAATACAAACATCAAAACAGAGTTCCTTTTTAAAAACCAGTATAAGATGCAATCTAATAGACAGCGTGATCTGGAACTAGATTTTTTCCCCCATAAATGCCTACGTAAACAGACGTACTTTAATCAATGTTTTTCAAACTTGGCAACTTTAAAATGTATGGACTTCAACTTCCAAAATTAATCAGCCAGTAAGGAGGGGCACCTTATTTAGGTGTTATCTGGGGAATGTTTCATATAGTACTTGGAATTCTGCCACTGAGAAAAGCATATTTTGGCCATTGGCTGTGAGCCAAAGCCCCTATTACAATGATTCTCAACCTTTTTAATGCCGCGACCCCTCAACCGGTTGTAAGTCGAGGACCACTCAACCGGTTGTAAGTCGAGGACTATTCAACTGGTGCAGCACCGTTTGCAGAATGGGACTTTTGGCGGGCTCAAGAGAGTCTATTCTATTGGCTTTCAAAAGCCAATAGAATAAAAGGGAGTAGCACAGCTAAGGAAAAGGGAAAAAAATGGCGGACTGCGTTGTTTGGCGACCCCTGTGAAATGGTCGTTCAACTCCAAATGGGGTCCCGACCCACAGGTTGAGAACCACTGCCCTATTAAATCACAAGTAGGGCTGGGTAATACTGGGAAAGCAGTATTAGGCTTGATAAACACAGCCATTTAGACTAATGTCAGTACGTAGTATTAGACCTAATAACTAATCCAACTTATGCAGCTCTTTAGGGATAGCCCATTAGGTTACCACCTGCCTTACAATTAGGCAGTTGATTCTGCAGCAATTGTAGCTTCTAGTGATTTCATAAATTCCAATAATTCAGTTGTGAAGTTATCAGGGTATGGATCACTGAGGAAAGCTTAGAGAATCCAGAGAGGATTATAACTAATGCATCAGCCCGGTCTCTCTTGCCACTGAAACCACCTGATCCTCTACTGCCACACTGAAGTCAAAAAGAAGCTCCAAGCTATGTTCCCATTGCTATAACAGGAATTATACTTCATCTAATATTTAGGTAAAGTATAATTTGTATTATAGCACTAGTATGCTTCTCTGGACCTGAGACCTATCAATTTACACTAGCCATTTCTGGATTTAGCTTTGGTCTTCATCTAGTTTATTACTATCTCAAGGATAATGATAATTATCTAATTACTATCTCAAGGATAGATAATTACTATCTTAAGGATAAAGCATAGTACAGCTTATTCTGATTAATGCTAACTAATGAACCCTCAATATGAATTCTATTCAATCTTCTGTCTTCTGTCCGTCCGCCCATCTGTCCATCCATGCCAAAATCACCACTTCATGGCACTCAGGGCTCCTTTTAACAGTCAAAACTAAAAAGGCATTAAAATATCTACAATCAAAACATAAAAATATAAAAAGTTATTAAAATTATTAAACACATTTACAATCAACATTAACAAGATCATTCAATTTTCAGAGAATAACGTGTGGCTCTTTATCAGTTTTCTAAACATCCAGAGTGAAAGACCTAACCTCAAGTCCATTGGAAGCTCATTCCAGAAGTCTAGTGCCATTTTGACCCGTCAGTAGACATATGCCGTAGCAATCTCTCACTCAGATGGGATCATCATCAGATTCTCTATAACAGACCATACTGCCGAATGGTCAGTGAGTGTCAGGCAACTCCTCAAATATTGAAGTCTAGAGTTATTCAGGGTTTTATAGGCAAGTACTAGGGCCTGATATACTCACAGGACAGAGGCAATTTTTTCAGCTTATATTTTCCCCCTCCCTTGATTGCAGCATGTTCAACCAGCTATAATCACCAGACTGTCTTCTAAGGCAACCCCACACAGAACATGTTCCAATAATCTAGTCAGTAGATTAAACAATTTAGGTATGTTTTGTACTCTAAGCATCTCTCTTTCTACTTCATTCTTAACCATTTCTATTTGTCCATGGGGTCACGATGGGTCGGACATGACTTCGCAATTAACAACAACAATTTAAACCGAGGAGCCCTCTAAGCTTAACATATGTGTAGAGAGCTTTTATGTAATTGTACTGTATTAGTTGCCCAAGCTATCTCAGTATAACATAACAAGGCTAGATCATCATCAGGAGCACTAATTATATCCATGCAAATTTTCAAAAGTATTTAAGAAGCACTCTATTTCCATAAATATTTGAGTATGGTCTTTCCTGGTGCCTCGCTTTTCCAGAAGGAATCAACACTCAATTCCAATATCCAACTACAATAAGCCATCTTAACACATTTTAAATTTTATTTTATTTTTGTTTAATTAACAACTACAGTTATTATAGGTGATAAGTGTTCAGTTTTGAAATGATAGCATTTTATACTTTGAATAACATTTATTCTTTGTCACTTACGCTTGTTTATATATCATGATCCTGCAAACAAAGAAAAATAATATATACTCTACTTTTCTTCATAAATATATTGCAAAAGAAATAAAATTCTAATTTTCATGAGATTCTGCCATTCTCCAACTATATATTAATTGCAAAGAAATGAAGCTATGAAACAGCCATTAAGTGAGAAAGAAGGAGGACTTGTGTGGAAAAAAAATACATAATTCAGAGACAGAAAATAACATGTGAATGTATCAAACTAACCCTGTCTGGCTTTTGTTGGGATATAAAATGGGGAAACAGAAACCTGAATAGGCTTTTTAAAATCTTTTATTCCACCTTGCTACTATAAATAGCATTCCTGAAATTGTGCCATGCCTGTTTTATGGTTTGGTCTACCTCACAAGGCTGTCATTAGCAATCTTTAGGCAAACATAATATAAATTTGCAAAATATGGGTAATGATGGATCTAATTTACCTCATCTCTGCTAGCTATATGCTGGAATGTATGTCTTTAAATCCAGTATTCCTCCACAAACACAGAGGCAGCTAGGATTCCTCTGTAATTGGCATTCATCAAAAGGCTGAGTTATTGAATTCATGTACCACATTAGGCCAGCTTTAATGTACAGATCCATGAAGTTGCAGTGAGCAAAACGTGAGTTTAACAATTGAAAGTATACTTGATCCTGAGCCTGCCTGGCCCTAATCCAACACTTTAATCATAAACCACATTAGCAGTCAGTACAGTCTTTATTTACAAGTGTTACTATGGTTCATGTCTATATTTGCCTCATAAGGAAGCATAACAAAAATTGTAAGTGAATCAGTAGGTAAACAGCCATTGACTATCTAATTATATATATTGAAAGCTAACTCTCTTGACATCTGAAAAACCTGGGCAAAATCAAGTCTTGCTTTAGTAGAGAATATAAATAGCTCTGGGTTGAATTGTTAGTCTCGATATTTTCAGTTAATAATGTTACCTAGCCTAATCATGAAATGTCCATAGGAGAAACAAAAGAGAACACCAAAACTGTAACAGGTTCAATTTTATTTAATGTTTTGATGAGGGACACTAGGAAATAGTGTATAATCTAGACGTGAAGGATTAAAAAAAATCCCTGAAAAAGGCAATGGCAAGCTATTTCTGTATTGTGATGGCTAAGTAAACTAAATGGCTGCGACTGTAAAATACCAGGAAACTGAACACGACTTAAAAACTTTACTAAAGTGCAGAGATGCATTTCCAAAGCACATACATAGAAATGAATGGTGCTTCTATTTCTTTTACCATCAGGTTTCTTACAAGAGGCAAGAAAGTTCGGTCAACATCTGCAACATTGATTTTATTAAATTAAGTTAAATAATTATGTTGACATGTTAACTTTATTGAGTTGCTAAATTTTTAACCTGACTTACAAATACTAGATACAGAAACTAGGACATAAAATAAAATATGGAAAACTGCTTGCAGGTTAAGCTATGGGGTCAACATATCTTGATACAAACCATTTTGAACCGAGCAAATACTGAGCTCCGGAAATACGCGTTAAGGTGGGAGCCTTCGTTCTCTTTTGTTATCACTTCTGGCGCAATACTAAAATGTATTACGGATATGAGAACTAATAACAGGGTTCTGAGCCTGGGCGTGTAGCGATCTGCGCGCTACTGTGTCGGAGAGAGAAAAGCGTGGGCGAGATGACTGAGAAAAATGCCTTTATGAACCAAGCCGCGGGTTAACCTCCACAGGCAGAGCTTTTCATTTTTTTTTTTTTTTGCAACGTGTGGAGAAACGGCTTGAGACAAGGGAGGTCGGCCTAAAGTCGATGATTGACACGCAGAACGGTCTGAAGAGGTTTCATACTGAAGCGGGGTGGGGGGATGGAGAAGCTGGGAAGAGGGAGGGCCAAAAAAGGAACTACTGTAAGAGTTAAGAAAGTCCTGCCCAGCTGTTTGCGAACTTTTTAAGATTTCCTGTTTCTCCTACAGCTAGAGAAAGGGAGCGACTCACACACGCACGTCAGAAGTACCCAAGCCGCAGCTACTCCCGCTGCCTCCGCTGGGGCCTCTTTTCCCCTCATCCCAGTCTGCTTCAGAGCCGCTTCGTCGTCTTTCACCCTAGCCCCGAGTTCCGCTCGCTTCCCCTCGTCCCCCAGAGTTGTCTCGGCCAGGCTGGCTGTTCCTTATCCTGTGTCTTGCAGGCCGCCTCAGGGTGGAGAGAGATACAATGAGTTGGATTCCTAAGCACATTTTGTTATGGACTCTCCTGCATAGTACGGCTCACCCGCTGGGACGGGAAACAGGTAAATGTGGACTTTGATTTCCTACCTGAGATGTCTGCCTGTCTGGATGGTTTCTCCTCCCCACCCCTTTTCCTCTCCGCACTTTTCTCTTATTAGCCGCCTAACATTCACACCGCACTTCGAAAGAACTCGTTAAGTCACTACCCCGACTTAGCACTCTACGGATGTGCGTGATTAGAAGTCCAATCATCCGCTGCCAGCATGCCTATTGGGTGCATCATCAAAGTCACGGTCGAGTATATCTGGATCATATCAGGTTTAGAGAATCTTTTCTAGACAGTCTTTATCTGGGATTAATCTGTCTCTTCCCTTGTGCACATTTATTCCAATGTTAACTATCCCCCCTCCATTTCTTTTCTGAATGCTGAAGAACTCCATAGGCACCATTCTTAGTACCACAATTGTTTTGCTAGCTAGCATATATTTGGGGCTTGCATTTCAGTAAAATGTAATTCGGGAGTTTTAATCTTGGCCTTTGGTTATCAGAGACAGCTGCCTTATTTAGCACTTCCAGCTGTTGCCACACCTAGCCTGGATAAGTTGCTGTTTGTGCATAGGTCAGTTGTTGCTAGCTTGGCGGTAATTAGTGAGTTGGGATACAGTGCAGCAGAAATAGATGAACTATATTATGTGCTAATGTTTTCTGAGTCAGAAATCCCCAAATTTGTTTTGAAGCAAATTTCCAAAACTCAAGTTTCCTTAATTTTGCAAACACAGCAGAGTAATCTGTACAGAAAAAAACTCTTTCTATACAAATGTAGAGAGCTGCATAGCTGGTTATTAGCAGCAATTTCCCCCCTTTTAATTTTGTTTGTTTGTCTCTTTAATTAGGATAAAGTAAGTTACAGAGAAAGCATATGCCCCAAGTTCATTTCTGAAATACCGATGCTAAATACATATCAAAATAGTGTATGAGACTTTGGTCTAGGATCTAAGGCACCTTATGGTCTCCATTTGCTTTCTGTCTTTTTCAGAAGCAGATCTTTGCATTCATATAATACACTTCAGTGCAGTATCATTTTAAAGAGATGAATATTTAAAGTTTTTGGGTATATAAAATTTGTATTGGTTCTGTGAATTAAGGAGAAAATAAATAAGAGTATTTACTTTCTAGTGAAGCTAATGAAAATTTTGATTTTTTTATCATGTTTATGGGGGTATACAGATTGTGTTATCTCAATGTTTATAGAAATAAAATTGTAATTAGGTTAGATTGGAAAACACTAAGAATCTATGAGGTTAGGTATACTTTAGGCTGAAAAAACCCTGCTTTTCCTAATACGATATACTGCAGATGAATAGGACTCTAACTGTTATCATCATTGGCCAACATGATGGAAGTTGTGATCCACTCATATCAAAGTCTAGCTAGGGAACAGTTGCTCTGGGGCTGTATTCTGTAATAATAATTCAGTAACTGTCTAGAAGCCTTGCCACCCTCTTAAAAGTTTCTATTGTACTTGTTTTCCTTTCCTTCATTTTATGTCGGATATACCTTTCTAAAACAACTTTCTCCTTGCCCCCCCCTTCAGACCTGTTTCAAAATAATAATAGTAGTAGTAGTAGTAGTAGTAGTAGTAGTAGTAGTAGTAGTAGTAAAGTTGGAAGGGACCTTGGAGGTCATCTAGTCCAACCCCCTGCTCAGGCAGGAAACCCTATACCATTTCGAACAAATGGCTGTCCAGTCTCTTCTTAAAAACTTAAAGTGTTTGAACACACAATTATTTTTAGAATGTTAAATGTTTCATTCTCACTAGAGCAGCAAATGCATGTAGACAAAGCATAATCATAGATTAACTGTGTGATTGTAATTGTTCAACTTCTTGCATGGCTCAATATATTATTCCTGTAATGATAGTGTGGAGTATGTCACCAGAGTCGGTGGTATTGTCATGTGGTTGAACCTTAAAGTGTAAGTCTCACTGAAGACTATAAAATAGTGTGAAATGTATGCATGTTATAAGAGAAAAAAATCATGCTTATTATACTAATGTATACACTGCTTGTCTTGCTAGAGGACTAAAATTTAGTTGCTTGAGCTTTAAAGAGGTAATTGAGAATTAGATTAAAAGATTAACCTATAGTTTTGCAGTTACTCCTGAAAAGTGGAACAGTTTCTGGAGCAGTATTCAGGACATCTGTAGCATTTGTTCGGTACACTAACTTTTTTGAGTTTTGGCCTATGTAGTTGGATAAGGCTAATAACCAAATAATAAACAAGCTTGCCTTTCTCCCCAAATTATGGAGTGGATGTCTTCCGTTGAGAACTGATAATTTTCAATATAAAATTGATAGAATATGATTGGAAGATGTGAAAAATTTAGTAAACAATTATTTGGCATGTATACTTTCCTTTTAGTCAGTCTTCCTGTTTTCCTTATATCATAAATTTAAATTTAACTTAAAGTACCTACAGATGTGTAACATGGAGGCTGGCTTCATAAATATCAAATAATTTTGAGTTGTCCTTTTTTGAATGATTTATAGTATTGGATAAGAGAGTGGTTATATTTTCTTCATTTATATAAATTTCTCATAGCTGCCTAACATCAGTAATAACTTAATTATTAATTTAATAACTTAAAGCATATATCAAGTATAAACTTCATATGTAAAATGGTTTATATCATTAAATACATTTCATCAAATAAAATAAATTAATTGGAAAAACTCCCTGCAAAATAGCAGTTTAAATTCTGAGGTTGCTACTTGTATGCAAGCATATAGAAAGCTAGTTTGTTAGTAAAAATTGCTTTGTGTACTTTGAGGCCCGTATGAAAGTTCTTCAGTCCATAATTTTTATTTTTATAGGGACTAGTTTAAAATAATGAAAATAACTGAGATATCATTTTAAATACATGTTGGATATTCAGTGGAATGCTCTTGTTTGAAAATGTCTTCAGTAACTTATAATGGGATAGCTCCACCAGCAATCTTCACAGATAAGTTTTCTTTAAGATATCCACCTTCAATCACTTGCAGTGTACGATTATTCATGGCTAAGGGAATAGATTGTAACTTGTTCAGACTTAGTCTGATTCGAGTGCATGTCAAACATTCTTTCCAGATTTCAAAATAATATGAAGTCAGAAATGCCTGATAAAGGGTTAAGGAAAAGCATATAGAACAGGGACATCAAACTGGAGGCCCACAGGCCACGCCCATCCCAGCTCTGCAAAGGCAAAATACATCACGATGTGTCATATGACACGATCGAGTTTGAAACCCGTGACAGAATGTTTTAACAAAGAAAAGTAGAATTTTTGCAATCCAAAAGTAACTACTAGCCATGTGAAATTTTGCATAACAAATCAGTGACAATACCTTTATATTAATATCATGCTAAGTGACATGCATTTCAAGTATAGCTGAAATGTGATTGGAATCTTTTTGTGCCTCTTATCCCAGGTTATTGTATTTTGTATTTAATTTTATTTATATGCCGCCCAATCCCAAAGGACTCAGGGCGGCGTACAGAGATTAAAACAATCATAAAACAATAAAATAATACAGTCATACCGCGAGTCCGATCATATTATGAAACACAGATGACCATAGTTATTCTAGAACAAGTCAGTGGAGTTTCTAAAGCTAGTCTTGTTTAAATCAAATACAAGGTGGCTTTCTTAAGATAGTTAGCATTCCTTTTCCTGGTTCTGCATGAGGAAAAAGTGGAGAAGCATGCAAGTGCACTGGAACTCACTTATTCTCATTGATACAAAATGAGAGAGCAGAATCAGAGATCATTGAATGCACGTTTAGTATGTATCACTCTATTGCCCAATAAAGAATTATAATAGAGAAATTATTAAACAGATGGGGAGGCATCCTATTAACTGTATTTTATCAATGTAATTTAACAAATTAGCATGATTTGCAAATGTTACTACTATTTAATTAGTGAAGATAAGCCTAGATAGATAATTATCCAAAAAATTAAATAATTATCAAAAAAGTTCAGACAGTGCTTATTAATGAAATATATAGTAATTTGGCTTTTGGCTTTTGATTGCCTTGAAACAAACACTCATTAGGGAAAAAAATCTAATTTTACCCATTACTCTGTCATATTTGGTCAAAGCAAAATGGTTTTCAGAATTATAAATTATCTATGACAAAAACTTTCAACTTCGGATAGTCACAGTTGAAAAACCAACCTTTGTCTACCTTATGGAACACTACTAAGGATATTGCTAGTAATATATAGAAAAAGTATTTGTCGACCAAATATAAATATGTGTAAGGTATCAACAATCAATATAGAAGGTCCAGTCACCTTTTTCAAGCTAACCCTGTCCAGGTGTGTTGGATTACATTTCAAGGAACACATGACTAATCTGAATGTTACTGTTCTACACAGCTATCAGGCTGCAGGATACTGCACTAAATCATCAAAATATAGCCTCTTGCCTTTTTGACATGAGAAAATTTATGCAAATGTATTGTCACTCACAGGAAACAAACTCTAGCAATGCGATCTATGATTTGTTTGTCTTACTGTTTAAAAAGTAGCATTATGCATTTTTTAAAAAATCAGATGGAATATTCTATGATGCAATGGTAAGCATTCACAAAGCTAGTTGAAGTAAGAAAAAAATTGCTTATATTTTTCTATATTACAATCCTAATTGTTACAAGAAGTGACATCTTTTTTATTGCTCTCCCTCCCAAGATATCTAAAGACTAAACTACGCATAATATTTTTAGAAATCCTGAGTATTGGTGGATGGGGATTCTCTTTTAGACTGAGATGGTTATTTATCTATGGCAATATTATTTTGCTCATAAAAATAATAATCCTGTTGCTAATAGCTGCATAGATTTTGTTAGGAGTGTTGCAGAAGAGGAAAAAGATAATTGGGTAAAAGGATCCAGTTTAGTGTAGCGGCTAAAGTACTGCCTAGAAACCAGGAGACTGAGTTCCAATCCTGCTTTAGAGATGAAAGCCATCTGGGTGATTTTCAGCTGATCACACTCTTTCAACCCTACCTAATTCATAGGGCTGTTATTGTGGGAAAGGAAGAGGAGGAAATATTATGTATGTTTGCTGACTTGAATTACTTATAAAACTATAAAAGTGAGATAAAAAAATTAATAAAAATTAACCGTTCCATGGCTGGTGTGCCATAATTTTGATCCTGAATTGGGGCACTTTCACTCTGTGGCTACCACAGTATTTACTTATAGTTTGTACCTGCAGAATCACCTCTAAACTGTACCAGTCTAACCTACTAGATCACAGGTCGGCAACCTGCGGCTCCGGAGCCGCATGTGGCTCTTTGAGCCTTTCCCTGTGGCTCCCACCCTCCTCTGCCTTTGCAGAGAGAGACAGAGACAGAGAGAGGCAATTGCGCTTCCCTGCCTCTCTCTCTGTGTGTGTGTGTGTGTGTGTTTGTGTGTGTGTGTGTGTGTGTGTGTGTGTAAAAGAGAGTGCACTCACAGTGTTCTCCGAAGAGCTGAAAAGCTTCCTGGGTGGAGCTCCTCCCTTTGCTGCATCTCTGCAGGAAGCAGGAAGCAGGAAGGGCAGGAGAGAGCTAGCTAGCCTAGCTAGGCTGACTCAGGAATTCTGGGAGCTGAAGTCCATGAGTCATAAAAGAGCCGAGGTTGCCTACTCCTGAGCTTGCCAGGTGAGCAGCAGATAGGAGGGGGAGGAAGAAAGAAAGAGAGAGAGAGAGAGAGGAGGAGAGAGAGAGAGAGAGAGAGAGAGAGAGAGAGAGAGAGAGAGAAAAGAGAGAGAGAAAAGAGAGAGAGAAAGAAAGAGAGTGGGGGAAGAGGAGTGGCAAACCAAGGGCAGACAGAGAGGGAGGGAGGGAGAGAGACAGAGAGAGTCCCTTTTGACATCTAAAATGAAGATAACGCTGCATATATCCTTTTTTTACCTGTGTGTGTATGTAATTTTATTCTCTTAAAGCATTCTCTTGGTGATCATTGTTTTAATAGTATGGATATTCCCAAGAGTCATATTTTTACTTTTATTTTTAATGTGTGTGTATACACATACACACACACACACACCTATAATAAAGGTAAAAAAAGGATATATGCAGTGTTATCTTCAGTTTAGATATCAAAAGGTTTTTGCGGCTCCCGGTGTTTTGTTTTTGGTGGGAAATGGGTCCAAGTGGCTCTTTGAGTGTTTTGGGTTGCCTACCCCTGTACTAGATTATTAAAACATTCAAGCTAGAAAGTGCTGCTGTTGGCTCAGAGCTGAGTTTGTGGAATGATCTCTCAGGGAGAGCAGGCTGGCTTTTTTCTTCATGGCTTTAAAAATATTGTTCAGTTTTTCAAGAAAGTGTTTCCAATGCTTACCTGTTGTGCTGTCTTTGATTTTTCTATTTTTTGTTTCTTGGGGGTTTTATTGTTGCTTTTATATCATGTGTTGGACAGTAAGTTTATTATTTAGTTTATTTTTGTGATCTAATTTTTTTCTACATCATATAAACCACTAAGGATCACAAAATCAAGTCCATATATAAATTCAATAAATAATCAGAGGCAGACATTCATGCAACTAGAAAAAAAATGTGATCCTGACACAATATGTTACAATCAGAAAACACCTTGAAAGCCTGCCATAAATATTTCTCGTTTGGGAATATTTTTCCCTACAAAATTGAAAGGCAAAAGTTATTCCTCTGAATTATATGCTGGTCTCTGATAAAATATATAAATCCTCCCCACACACCTGTAATCTGTGACCAATCAGAGAATTATAATATTGTTATAGATGAATGCAGGAACAATAAGCAAAGGGCATTATGACTTTATGAATTAGAGTATATGCTGACATGATAGAGAGCCGTATTTCTCATGTCTGTTGTTGAGTATAGTCTATTAATAATGCTGGAAGCAAAGTAGGCTATTAGCCATTAGGCTATTATGGGTCTGTCAGCTTTAAAAATATGTGTGTAAAAGAATAATCATTACTTTAGACCAGAGAATTATCTTAATTGCTCCTATCTAAAGATTGGGTGGAAAAACATTTGTGCTATTGTTTTTCAATGTTGCAGTATAAAGGGTACTATAGAATTAAGTGTCCTAATGAAAATGAATGAACATCAGTCATGTGTGACCAAAAATTGCAGTATAAATTATTCCTGCTCTTTGTGGTCTATTATCCATGATTTATATATCCATGATTGATAATTAGGGACCAAACCTTGAAATAATACTTTATACAGGCTATTGTGCATGTGTAAAGTATG
Source organism: Crotalus tigris (assembly GCF_016545835.1). NCBI lineage: Eukaryota > Metazoa > Chordata > Lepidosauria > Squamata > Viperidae > Crotalus > Crotalus tigris. Next base: position 4,217,048 of record NW_024096690.1, read on the forward strand.
CTTTTTAAGAAGTTAGATTGTTTGTGTAATGTTCCTATATTTGTTGCTGTCTCCCTTCACTAGGTCATGGTGATTCTTACTAAGTTCTGACACTTGACATGGCTTTTTTTTTTTTTTTACTGGTCTACATTAGAGTGACTTCCTCAGTTGGTAATGGAGGGATCATTTGACTTCTGCAGTGTGGTTTATGCTGACATCTCAATTCTGCATAACTATCTTTCATAATGTCAATGGATTGGCTTTTTGATTATACTGCTGTTTGCTATGTTACCTACTGAACAATCCCAGTGATACATTGATTGTATCACTAGACACAGCTTGGATCTATTTATAGGCAGTTCTAGTATCCAGGGCATGATTGAAGATCACCATGAATAGTCTGTAGGCAGTACTGGACAGTAGTGCCCAGTAACAGGGTCAAGAATCCTATGCTGAGATAAAGATTTATGTAGAGCACAAAGTTACTATGAACCATCATGCAGAGCCTCACAAGTAGGTTGTCCCGTTGAGATCTGCCATAATAATATGAGAAAAAGAAGGAGCAAATACAGATACATTTCAGAGATAACTGTTATGGGAGAAAGTTCTTGAGAGAAAAAGACAATCACTGGATCCGGACTGTAACATATGCACAGTTCAGTTACCATGATTTTATAATGAAGACAATTGCTGTATATAATGAGGGACAATTGTATCAATTGCTAGTCATTGATACAAGAACCTATATGGCAGTACAGTTATTCCAGATTAATTTTGTGTGTGTGTGTATGTGTATGTATCCAAATTATATATATATATATATATATATATATATATATATATATATATATATATATATCTGAGGTTTTCGCGGGTATTTGTATATAGGTCTTTGGTTGTTCGGGTTTTCTCCCGCGTAAAATTGGAAGTGTCTTGGCAACGTTTCGACGAAGTCACATTCGTCATCTTCAGGCTGGTGTTTTCAGCTTCTTGCTTTGAGCAGCAATGTGTGGTTTTAGCTGTTTCTTCCTTTTAACTGCCAGTGAGGGTATGAACTGATTGGATGGGAGCTTGGCTGTGTTCTGATTGGGTGGAGGTGTGTTCTGAATGGTTAGGGGCTTGGCTGTGCTCTGATTGGCTGGGGGAGTGTTCTGTTTGGTTGTGCTCAGGTTAGTCTGAGTTGCAGAGGGGTTTAAGATTTTGGGGTTAGGGAGTCGTTTGTCAATAAGGGCAGGTTTCCAAATGGCTGGTAGGCGGGAGGTATCATCTCGCTTGTTCATGCTGTGTGGGCGTTTTTCTATCTCGATGGCTTCTCTGATTATTCTGTTATTAAAATGTTCACTTTTGGCAATGGTTCTGGTATTTTTAAAGTCAATTTCATGTCCTGTGGCTTTAAGGTGTTGGACCAGGGAAGATGTTGGTTCCTCTTTTTTGACTGAGTTCTTATGTTCTTCAATGCGTGCACTTATTCTTCTGTTGGTTTGTCCGATGTATGTGGTGGGACAAGTGGTGCATGGGATTTCGTATACTCCTTGATTTTCTAATTCAATTTTATCTTTGGGGTTTCTAAGGATGGTGGATATTTTTCTGTTTGTGCAGAATGCTGTTTTGATGTTGTGTTTATGAAGGATCTTACTGATTCTGTCTGTGGTGACTTTTATGTATGGGAGGAGGGCTTTGCCGTTTTCTTGTTCTTTGTCTTGGATTTTGGTGGGGGTTTCTTTTTGGATTAGGTATATATATATATATATATATATTGTTTTCTGAGGTTTTCGCGGGTATTTGTATGTAGGTCTTTGGTTGTTCGGGTTTTCTCCCGCGTAAAATTGGAAGTGTCTTGGCGACGTTTCAACGAAGTCCCATTCGTCATCGTCAGGCTGGTGTTTTCAGCTTTGTGCTTTGAGCAGCAATGTGTGGTCTTAGCTGTTTCCTCCTTTTAACTGCCAGTGGGGGTATGAACTGATTGGTTAGGAGCTTGGCTGTGCTCTGATTGGCTGGGGGGTTGGCTGTGCTCTGATTGGCTGGGGGGTTGGCTGTGCTCTGATTGGCTGGGGGGTTGGCTGTGCTCTGATTGGCTGGGGGAGTGTTCTGTTTGGGGGGGGGCTTTGTTGTGCTCAGGTTAGTCTGAGTTGCCGGGGGGTTTAAAATGGTGAGCTGCATTGCTATTTTTTGGCTTCGCGTTCATGGTCGTGCCACATCTTCATGGTGGGTGTCAGTTTGCTTCATGTATGGATTGGAGGGGTTTAAAGTGGCTAATGATGCAGCTGTGGTCTGGCTTCTGGTTTGTGGTCGTGCCTCATCATCGGTGTGGCATTGGGTTTGCTTTTTGCGTGGATGTGTGGTGGTGACATCCTGTGAGTGTGGGTCTGGTGTCATTTTTTGTGTTAGGGAGTCGTTTGTCAATAAGGGCGGGTTTCCAAATGGCTGATAGGCGGGAGGTATCATCTCGTTTGTTCATGCTGTGTGGGCGTTTTTCTATGTCGATGGCTTCTCTGATTATTCTGTTATTAAAATGTTCAGTTTTGGTGGTAGTTCTGGTCTTTTTAAAGTCAATTTCATGTCCTGTGATTTTAAGGTGTTGGACCAGGGAAGAAGTTGGTTCCTCTTTTTTGACTGAGTTCTTATGTTCTTCAATACGTGCACTTATTCTTCTGTTGGTTTGTCCGATGTATGTGGTGGGACAAGTGGTGCATGGGATTTCGTATACTCCTTGATTTTCTAATTCAATTTTATCTTTGGGGTTTCTTAAGATGGTGGATATTTTTCTGTTTGGGCAGAATGCTGTCTTAATGTTGTGTTTGTGGAGGATCTTACTGATTCTGTCTGTGGTGCCTTTTATGTAAGGGAGGAGGGCTTTGCCGTTTTCTTGTTCGCTGTCTTGTGTTTTAGTGGGGGTTTCTTTTTGGATTAGTTTGGTAATCTTATTTCGTTGGAATCCATTGGATGTAAGTACATTAGTGAGAGTGTGTAGTTCGGTTTTTATATAAAATTTGGATTGCTAACAAAGAATTAAGGGAGAATGGAATAGCTATTTCAAGCTAATTAGCTCTCATCAGCCAAACATACCCTTCTGAGATTCAAACCTGGGCTGCTTGCACTTTAGGCAACTGTGTTAACCTCTAGGCCACAGGCTCTTTCTTACTTTGTCAGCTGTGTCAGGGAGGGAAAGATTTCTTTCTCCCATATTTGGGCCGACAGGGTGCATAAAAAAAAACCACTTAAGATATATATAAATTTATCATATCTTCAAGAAATGTACATTGATTTCTATAGAAATAACTATAGAAATAAGGAAGCCTTTATGAGGCTCTGTAAAATAACAAATAATTAATTCTTATCTCTAGAAATCAAATCAATGAAAATATCAATGACATTAAAATGTTATGATAAGATCAGTTTATAGTATCATTATTCAAACAATAATATATTACTAGTAGATTGTAAAAGACATGGTTTTCATATTTTAGAACCTTAGATCTAATTAATTTAGACCAATTTCCAAATATGTCTGTATTTGTCTACCTTGGTTTTGGTGTGCTATATTGCAAATAAAAAATGGGGAATTATGCCACCATGCACAAACATTTAAAGACTTGTAGCTCTTATTTTGGGCATTTCTTTTGTGGAATAAATTGCAGTAAACTGTCTAAATTTGCAATAAATGATTCATGCAATATTTGTAATGGATAATTGAATTGGGGTCAGAGTTGCTGTGAGTTGTTTTTTTCTTAAAAATAAAATGGAAATGACAGATGCTCTTTAAATGTAAGGACTCATTCTTGCTGGTAGTTAGAATCTTTAATATTACTATTTGCAAACAAAATGAAGGTTTCCTATTTAGAATAATAAGCGGTCAGGTTAGTAAAACAGCGATATCAGAACCAATTTTAGGTTAATAGGTTAATCACACATAATTGAAGAACTACTCAAATTCTTTTATTTAATTATAACACTTAGAGCCTGGTACAGATGCATTTCTCTTCAAACAATCATGGAGTTTATAGTGTACATAATTTGCAAAACAATGGGATAAAGGAATATTCCTGAATTTTGTTTATGATTTATCTCATAGTTACTGTGAAATTGTGTGAATGCATCAATGCAATGCATGTTATCTCAGCTTGCAGAGCTGGGATTGATTGAATGAGTTTATCAAAAATGTAAATATTGCGGAATATACAGCCTCATGCTACATAACTAAGCTCTATTTCATGCTGAATAAGCTATCTTAAATAGAAAACTATATTTAGATAGATTTTTACTCCAAAAGCATTTTGTTAAAATAAATTTGATAAAAATAAAAAAATCGATTTTTAATTTTTTTTAAAAAAATCATTGATTATTATCCACCCTGCATATACATTATAACTTTGAAACTTCTAAACACACGTTTTTGCACCCCCTAGAATATTGTCTTACACCCCCCAGGGGGCGCGAGCATCTCCAGTTGGGAACCCCTACCTTAGAACTATAATATGCTGTAAATACATTTTTTTCTAAAAAAAAATGTTGAACTATTTAAATAGATGTTGAGATAAAAAAAATGCTAGAAACTTACACTTATGAGAGTATTTTTAGAGTTGCTTAGGCTAGTAATTTACCTCTCCTTGTTGAGGGAGCAACTAATTAACACAGGGTGTCTTCTTGCAATGTTAGATGGATCAACAAAAAGCTAAAATCAAATAGCAATCTCCAACTACAGAATATATTGCATTTACTTATATTAATTAACTAATCTATTATATAATTTACATAATCTGTAGTTTCTTATTACCAGTGGAAAGGATTCTCTTAAAACATCCCCTTGCAATATAGATTTAGAAGTGTACACAATTTCCCATGTTATGTAATTATCTGGTCCAACAGCTAGCTACTGTCATTTCCTTCTGAGCTTTGGATTGGTTAAGAAAATATTGATCACACTAGAATTTTCAAATAAATATAATAAATCAAGGCTTATCTTCAGTTTCTGCAGGATTTATTTTGTTTTATATCTCCAGGTTTTGTAAGTTACAACATGAATTTCTTGAGCTTAGTTAAAGAGCTTAGCAGTAAAGCACTAAGTGGTAAAGCATACAACAACAAGCTAGTGTTCCTTAATATATCAAGTTCTATTTAATGTTCATTTCGAGAGCCCAGAAAAAGAAGAAAACATAAGCATTCATACAGTACTGCATCTGTCTCTTGCCATTCTCTATAAATATAGACAATCTAGCCAGGCTCTAAACTAAATTCAATGAAAATTGTCCATACGTTATTCCAGGGTCCAAATAAAGTTGTATTCAAGCACTGTCACAGCTGCACTTCTTACTGACCCCCTGAGCGGGGTTGGACTAGATGACCTCCAAGATCCCTTCCAACTTTATTATTATTATTACTTAAATGTATGGAACTGGAGAAAGAGGAATACAGAGCTAAATGCATGTTCCTGTTTGCTTCCCACTTTGAGTTTTCCATATATTTATATGAAAGTATGAAAATAGTTCCATGTATACCAGAAGTGGAGACTTTAGATCTATGTTTAAACAGTGGTGGGTTTCAAATATGTGAACAACCGGTTCTCTGTGTGGATGCCGCTTCTGGAAGTCCATTCTGGGCCTGGGTAACAAAAAACTAGCTATCGGTTCTGTCGAAGTGGTGCGAACCGGCTGAATCCCACCACTGTTTGTTTCTTATTATTTTTTTTTTATCTCAGAATCCCTTCCCACTTCCCACTTTCAAAAAGTTGCCACATTGGGTCATTGTTTCAGAGAAATTTCCTTACCTAAATAGAGGGGGGAAATGACAAAGGTCAGGCAAAAAAGCATTAGGAGCAAGAGCAACTTCGTTTCTTTCCTGCCTCTCTTTTGAGCAAGCAGATAAGTGGCTATTAGCATTCAGGAGGCTTGCTATAATGTTGTTTTAATCATTTTATGATTAGAAAATATAACAAAAACAAATTCAGTCTGAACTCTAGTAACACTTGAAAATAGTAAGCAAGTATGTGTCTAGTAAACTGGAATAGATTAGATATTAGGTATTTGGAGGCATCTGTTGTTTAAACACAAAACTGTCAGAGATAAGGATAATCACGAAGTCTCCCCATTTTTGAGATAGGTGGGTAGAGCTATTAAAATAAATTTTTTTTTGAAGATTTTTTTTTAAATCTACCATCATAGGAGGAAAACATGGGGCAATTACAGATATTCATAATGGTTTTGCAGATCTCTTAAACGAATGTCATAGATCATCAGTAATTTCTGATAGGGAATTTGAGACTTTTTGAATTTCAGGTCTAGTTTGAATACATGGGGAACATTTTACATTACAAAGAATTCTAGAAAAGTACAATCTATGCTAAACTATTAATCTGGTGACAGCATTATTCTACTTCATCCCTTCCAATCCCCCTTAAACCTATATTTGATATCTGTAATTGTTCATATTGCATCTAGGAAGTGTTAATAACCATTCTGGAACTCTTCTGCACCACACTGAGACATATTGCATCTGTGTTATTTATATTGCAATTTTACACAAAAAAATGGATCTTTGTATATATATATTTTTTAACAAAAAAGGCTTTTGTTCAGCAACGAATGTAAATATATTTTTTCTTACAGGAAGGTATGAAGGAAACTTAGTAAGATTATTGTGTTTTATGTTATGAATTTGGATAGACTTTCTGAAGGTATAGAATGTTTTTACTTGAAAGTGTTATTGTGAAACTCGGAAATGACTACTTAAAATGTTCTGGAGACATACATCATGGTTTATATAAACAAAACAAAAATAAATAGATGGTTACTTCATAGAGTCTTTATCTTACACTTGAAAACTTCCTACCTTTTTTTCACAGTTTAGAAATGATAAACTGAAGCAGCAGCAAAACATAAAAGATAAACAACAAATGAAGCAAGCAATTAAAATAATTGAAACTGTCTCTAGACAGCAGTTTAAAAAGATTTAAAACACCTTTGCAGCATAATAAAGATGAATGTTTAAAAAAAACCCTGTAAAATAGAAAAGTCTTGTCTAGTACAAAAAAGGCAGCTCCTGTTTTGGAGAACCTTGAACTAATGAGGGTGTTCCTAGTCAGCCAACTGCTACTCCTTTGTACAAGAAGACAAATTGAACAAGGCCTTCAAGGAAAATTCTGGGTTTCTATAATTAATAGAATTAACAGAGGAGATAGTCATTTAGATTTTGTAAACTTAAGCAAGAAAAAAGTTTCTCATCTTATGCCAGCACCTTGAACTGGACCTGAACACAAAATTGGAAAATAGTATATAGACGAAATATGACCAAACCATCATTTGTTCCAATTTCACACTTTTCTTTGGAGAAACAAACATAAGGGGGAGCCAAAGAATATAGTTTTTTGTGGTTCTTGGAAGTGATGATTATAAATCAGCTTTAATATCCAATGTATTGCTAATATGCAAATCCTGACTGGATTCTGTAGAATAAAAGATCACAGAAAAGTATACTTCTTTTAAGGTAACCAACTTTTTTACAATAAAAAGGAGGACACAAATAAATTGAAGAAAAAATATTGTAAATAAAAGAAACATTTTATTCATTGCAATAATAATACAGAATACACTATAATATGATAAATGCATAATAAAAAACATTTGTAACAATAACATTTTATACTGTAATTATGCTTACATGCCGTGCCCCCGCCCACAGCCACCCCGCCAGCACTACTGCCCCGCTGTGTAGAGTGGGCCCCGCGGCTCCCAAAGCATCAGCTGCGCCGGCTCCATCCCCAGGGGGCAGCCTGCCGTCAATACACCCCGCCTGCAGTGGCCCCACCAGCACCACCGCCCACCCTGCATAGCCCTGTGTAGAGTAGGCCCCACGGCTCCCACAGCACGGGCAGCCAGCCACCGCCGCCCTTCACACCCCCGCCCGCAGCAGCCCTGCCGCCCCTGCCTCTTGCGCCCGCAGCCATTATTGCCCTAGCAGGGCCAAAGATCAAGAGAAAATTACCATGGTGTCACCGTTCCAGTCTCCTCCAGGTATCTTTGGGACTAACTAGGAGATGGTATAGTTGGGTAGCAGGGAGGGGTGCAAAGTTCCTGCCAATTCGCCTTCACTGCAGACAACTTACATGTGCAAAGTTTGCCGGCCGGGTATTTTGGCACGCTCAGCAGTAATTCCTACTGGCTTTCGAAAGCCAATGGGGAAGTAGGACAGGTCATGCAAAAGTTGAAAAAAAACCATCAAAAAAAGGTGCCAGAACACCGTTCTGAGCATTCTATGAGAAAAAAAAGCCCTGCAGATTAGTCTTCAAATATCGAAAAGGAGGATATGTAGGAGGACACTTTTCAAGGGAGGACAGAACTTACAAAAGGAGGACTGTCCTCCCTAAAGGAGGACGGTTGGTCACCTTCTTTGTTATTTTAGTGATTCACATGATGATAGGAACAAATAGGAACAGTAATTTTTATTGCTCGCCATATTTCTCATTTACATTTAGCTTTATAAATCCATAATTTGTGGCTTATAGTGATAAAGCTGTTGAGAAAGCATAGATACTGTAGTTATTATATTTTATTTTACTTTATTGACATGCTGCCAAGTCAAGCTGAGTTACAGCAGATTACATAAAACTAAAAATTCAATAAAAATCCAATTAAAGCATAATTTTGTCGTATTAGTCTAAAATGAGAAAACATATTAATATTAATAAATAAAAATGATAGTAACTATGATCCAACTGAAGCCTAAATGGCAACAAATTATAACTTAAATGCCTTCACAGAAAGCTCTGTTTTAGCTACCAAGAATTCCACACTTTTGCCAACCACGTGGCCTGGTTGTTCTACAAGTAGAAATCAGGAGAGAGAAAAAGACTTACCTTCAGGCCCCTCCAAGCTTCTTATCTCATATATGTGGGGAATGGTGAATATACCAGTCAGGATGTAAACACAGGATAGGTCTAACTGAGGATGTATAAAATATTTTCCAATAAATCAAGCAGTTTCTTTTAAGAAACAATAGCTTAAATATTTGTTTTCTTAGTCAGGAAATCTATAGCATATATTAAATGTTTAGTCCAAAAATAGTCTGGCAGATGTTTACTTCAGAGACTTAAGTTTTTAAACATTACTGATCAGATAATTGTGTATGTGTGTCAATTTAACTATGACGATATCCAGTTTTTATATCCCAAATATTTTCTCTAAATATAATAGTAATAGTAAAGCACTTAGACTTATATACTGCTTTATAGTGCTTTACAGTAGATGTCCCCAACCTTTTGGGCACCAGGGACCGATTCTGTGGAGAAAGGTTTTTCAACGGACCAGAGAGTGCCTGATTTTGTGTGCTGCCTGCTTTGCTTGTTTGTGCAGACTGGTTGCTGGTGTGCTGTGGCCCCAATACCAGTCCACGTATGGGGGTTGGGGACCCTTGCTTTACAGCATTCTCTAAGCAGTTTACAGAGTCAGCATATTGCCTCCAACAAACTGGGTCCTCAATTTACTGGCCTCAGAAGGAGGGAAGGCTGAATCAACCTTGATCCTATAAGGATCAAACTTCTGGCAGTGAGCTGAATTAGCCTGCAATACTGTATTCTAACCACTGTTCCATCACAGCTTTAATAATACGTTATACTCCAGATATTATTTTTATAGGCTCATTTTCAAATATGTAGCTAAAGGAGCATATTTCCTTAGCAGATATGCTTAGAAATTGCATCAGGATTTACTGTCTATATAATTAAGAGTCTAGTGAAATAGTTATACTATTCACTTATGCAGACTTTCTCTTTGATTTATTTGAGTGTCCCTAGAAGACAGCTGCAATTGAATATGGATTGACCAAGGAGCAGATTTAAATAATTTTGCATTGTAAGAGTAGTATGGAATAAATGATGATATAATCCTCATTAGGTGCGGTATGGTGGTTGATTGCAAAGCTGAGAATCTGGTTTTGTGGGTAGGTTTGTGGCAGACATGGGTTTTCTGTTGTCCAGTCTCCTTATGTTAATATCGAGGAATGGGAGTCAGTTGTTTCTTTCCTCTTCATATGTAAATTTGATCCCAGGCAGTATGTTATTAAGTAGTGTGTTTCTTCAGTCAGGGAACGTCTGAGGATGATGTTGATGTAGCATGTCCAGAATTTTGGCTGGATGGGTAGAGCTATGGATTCAAGTCATTGCAATTCTATGTGGGACAAACAAGATCCATGAATTAAAAACCAAGATCCATGAATACTGGCTGGCAACAAATGCCACAATCCCAAATTCTTAATTTCTACCCACATTGACACCAAACAACACCAGATTGATTGGAGCAACACTAAAATCATCAGCCACACTACCACCTGCCACGCTCATGAGTTCATCGAAGCCTGGCGTTCCACAAGCAATTCCATCAACAGACATATTGACTTACAACCAGCCTACAAACCCCTCAAAAGAGATCATGGCCCCTGGAAGCTTCCATGCGTGGGGGAGAAGTGTTTGTTTTGTTTGCATGCCTATGGGGCAAAGTGTGGAATTGGGCTCGGACAGGTGCAGGAACCAATGCCGTCCATGGCCCAGGTGTGCTGTTCACATGCACCAGCCTTAGTTTGAGGGCAGGAATGAAGCCTTCAACTGAGCAGGGAGGCATCACAGGGCCAGATCCCTTGCACCCGCACCCAAGGTGGCAGCAGTGGCAATCACCTGAGTGGCCATTATTCCCCTCCTCAGCCAGCTACCCACCCCATCCGACCTAGCCCTTGCTTGGCCAGCCAGCTGGCACAAATCTTCACCACTCTCCTCTTCCTCCTCCTCACCCATTGAGCAGCAGTGGCTTGAGTTTCTCTGCTCCAAGTGAAAGGAAACAGAGGTGCAGAGCAGGATTGCTCTCGATAAGGCTGGTGCATGCAGCACACATGTATCATCTTCTTGAGAGCAATCCTGCTCTGCGCCTCTGGTTTCTTTCTTCGGGACGGAGCAGAAAAACTCAAGTTGCTCAAGCACTTTTTATTCATACACAGACCTGAGAGAGATTGGAAGGTCCATGTGCCTGCAGTGGGGCATTTCAGAAACAAAGGAATGTTCCGCGTGACTGCTTGAAACTCTGTGTGACTCAGGTCTCTGTTCAGATGAAAGGTGGCAGGTTTGAGTTTGTCTGCTCCTTCTGAATGAAAGGAAATGGAGGCACAGAGCAGGAATGCTCTCAATAAGGCTGGCTTGCTCTGGAGGCTTGTTTTTGCAGGATTGTTCTCAATAAGAGCAAGGCATGCTTTGGCTTCATTTTCGTCAGGAAGGAGCTTGAGAAATGGCTTTTTCCTGGTGAAAACAAGCCTCTGAGTTCTGGTGCAGGAGTGAGGCAACGGCAGCCAGACCAGACCCTTCCCTGTCTCCCCTTGCTTCCCCAAAGCTTCCCTTCACTAACCTCCTTTCCAGCTCCATTCTCTGCCACTGTGTGCAGGGCAATAAAAGAAACTTGTGGAACTATCGGTTAAACAAAAGTTCAACCAGACCTTCCAATTTTGTGTTGTTGTTTGTTTTTTTGCAAGAAGTTGGGAGATCAGATTGATCTTTTTTTTTTCAGTCCCCCTGCACATGGAGAATGGAGCTGGAAAGGAGGTTAGTGAAGGAATGTGATTGCCCTGGAGTGGGGGTTAGGATTTGGGATTGTGGAGTATTTGTGCTCTGGTGGGGCTATTTAAAATGCAGGGATTCCCTGTGTTTTGAAGCACCCTGTTAGAGAATTTTAATTTCTCTATTGGTGAAAAATAAATCAGAAGCTCTCACAGTTGACTGCATTTAGCTGATTTAAATAACTTTATATAAAAATATTTACAATACCATTCTTCTTTACAGCAACATAGCTTAATTGAAGACTTCTTACAGAGACAGACCAGAGACAAAACCTTGAGACTGGAAATCCAGCTCCTAATTCAATACTCTTTTTGCACAGACTCAGTAGCACTTTCTTCCCATTGGCTGACTGAGTTACCACATGACTCTTCCTGTTCATGAATATTCCAACACTCCTCCCTTCATGACAGGAAGAGACATCAGACCTATTAACTTAATACATTCGTTAATCGTGAAAAACCTTGTGCCACTAACCTGGCCTTATACTGTATATCATTATTTGGCAATACCTTTTTCTTATATACCCACTTACAACCCACAGCTTTGGTTCCCTGTGGCAAAGTCACTGATTTAAATACTTCATGGTTTCCCATGGATTTCATCTCTTTATCCATGGCCTCCTTCCATTTTTCTTGTTCAGCTTTTGGTAATGCCAACACCTCTTTATAACTTCTTGGCTCATACCACACATTGCAAATCTTTACCTTGCTGGCAGAATACCTGTCAGGCGGAATTCCTTTATTACATCGCTCTGACCTACGTGGTATTAACTGCTCCTGTGTCTCAAGTCTTTTTGGCTTCATGTCTTGTTCAGCCTCTCCTCCCTGAACATGGACATCTTCAATAATGATTTTTTCATCATTAGATGAATTATTGTCACTAAACAGATCACCATCATTAAGTGAGACATACCCAGAATTTGCATTCTGTCCCAATTTTGTTCTGCAAAATTAGCAGACCTTGAAATTATAATTCTTTTACTTCCATCGCTAAAGTGATATCCTTTTGACCCTGGCTCATAGCCCACAAACCGGAGCATTCTTGCCTTTTGCTGTCCCTTTCTTCTGGTTGCTTTTGGAATATGTACCCATGCAGTACTTCCAAAAATTCTCAAATGTGCCAGTGATGGCTTTCTCCCATATAGAATGGCATATGGAGTGTTATTAACGGAGGAACTCCACAGCCTTTTAACTATATAATTGGCAGTCAATATGGCTTCTCCCCAATATGACCTGCTCAAACCAGAATCCTCCAATAATGAATTTTTCATTGTTTGCAAAACACCATTCCTTCTTTCAGCTACACCATTCTCTGCTGCTGTGTAAGGATTTGTACGTCAGTGTCTTATCCCCAACTGTCCCAACCATTGTTGGAATTTAGTTGACATAAATTCAGTACCTCTGTCAGTTTGCAATTGACACCCTTGTTGTCTGTACCTTCTCTCTACAAAACTTACCCACTGTTTGAATTGTTGTAGCACCTCTGTCTTTGCTCTGAGCAAGTAGCAAAATGAATACCTGCTATAACCATCAACAATTACCAGTGCATATTTTGCTCCTCCCAAACTGGCTTGCATAGGTCCCACAGATCTGCATGGACCAGCTCTAGAACTCTTTTTGTTTGTCTTGTGCTACATTTACTAACTGGGAATGCCTTTGACTTTGATGCTTTGCATACTGCCCAGTCCAAATATGTTTTGCATCCCTTCAAATTTAGCCCTTCTGCAAAATCTTGCATTTGTTGCAAAACTTTAAAGCTTGCATGGCCAAGTCTTCTATGCAGAAGATGAACACATGAATCATGCTCTTCAACATTCTTAAATATATGGGAAGATTAAACCTTTTGTCCCTGCAATACCTATAGATTATCTTCCTTTATGCCGTCTGCACAAATATTCCATTCCCTTTGATGAGACATTTCCCATTTACAAAAATGACCTCAAAACCTTGTTTGTCTAAATTAGACACACTTAATAAATTATGTTCCATCTCAGGTACACAAAACACATTGGTAAACTTTGATTCCAAATATGGAATTTTTACATCGCCTTTTCCAATGATTTTTGCTTTCTGGCCATTTGCCAAAGCCACAGCTTCTTGCGCTACTGGAACAAACCTGCAAAATAATTCAGAGTCATTAACAATTGTTTGACTTGCCCCACTATCTATTAGCCACTTGTCTCTGTTGTTGCTATTGCAAACATTTGCAACACCAAAATGTTCCTTTTGCAAAACAGTCCTTTTTCTTTGCACTAATGTCTTTTGCTGCAAATTGTTCCTTTGCAAACAGTTCCTTTGCAAATTTGTGCTGGCTCCACAAATGTAGCAATTCTTTACTTGTAAAGCTCTCTGCTTGCAAAATCTCTCTTTTGTTGCAATTTGGTCCGGATCCGATCTGCTTGTTTCTTCTCATCTGGAGACTTGCAGTCTGGACCCCCTCCTCAGGAATATCTCCTCCTCGTGGCTGCTTCTAAAATGGCGTTTTTCTTCTTCATTAAGCAAACATGCCTTTAAAGCCTCAAACTTTAGGTCTTGTTCTTCTTTGCACTCAAATATTGCAGAAACTGTGTCCCAGGTTTTATCTAAACTGTTCAACACCAATAAAACCTTCTGGGACTCAGGGAATTTAATCCCACGTTGTTCTAAGTTCAAAAATAAACTTAGCATTTTATTTAAATGCTGTTCCACAGATTCACCTGGTTGCAAACAGGCTCTGTAAAGTTTTCTTGACAATTGCACTATATTGCATGCAGAAACATTCACGTGCACAGCTCTCAATTTCAACCATATCTCCTTTGCAGTCTTTAAATTTGCAACATTTAAAAATTGTTGATCATCTAAATTCTAGATGAGATAAGCCGTTGCTCGATCATGGCTTTTCTGATCAACTGCTGCAAACACTTGTGGTGGATTTTCCACAATATACCACAGCTCTTTTGCTTTCAGCAAACATTCCATTTTTGCAGTCCACACAATGTAATTCTTCTGGCCCAAACGAGGCACACAGCTTTCCTTAAATTCCATTGCAGCCATTCTGCTAATTCTGCCTTGTTCTTATACTTTCTAAACACAGGCAATTTCTTCCAGCTGTAAATTACAATGCAGTCCTTAGTAAGCTCTGGGCCCATAACTTGTTAGAGAATTTTAATTTCTCTATTGGTGAAAAATAAATCAGAAGCTCTCACAGTTGACTGCATTTAGCTGATTTAAATAACTTTATATTTATATAAAAATATTTACAATACCATTCTTCTTTACAGCAACATAGCTTAATTGAAGACTTCTTACAGAGACAGACCAGAGACAAAACCTTGAGACTGGAAATCCAGCTCCTAACTCAATACTCTTTTTGCACAGACTCAGTAGCACTTTCTTCCCATTGGCTGACTGAGTTACCACATGACTCTTCCTGTTCATGAATATTTCAACACACCCTGTGTGACTGAATGGAAAAGAGTGCTCCTTTTCTCAAGCGCCCTATTCCAGGCTTACGGAGCTTGCAGTCTCTGTCAGATTTCTGTTGGGATAAAGAGTCTTTTAGCGCCTATAGTGTGTGTCAATGCTGCTAACAATTGATGAAAATGTAGCCATTTTCTCTATTCCTTTACAATGCTTTTCTTGCTTTAGAAATGAAGTGCAGCAAGGGAGGGGTTGGAATGTAAACTCAGCTAGCCATAACATGATGCTGTGATGGGAACTCAAGGACAAGCTGATAACATTTTGGCGGACTGTGGAGCTAAAGAGAAAGCCCACACTTTAAGCTAATTGGGGAATGTGATTTATGACAGTTTATTGGGGGTGAGAATTGCACTTTGTTACTTTGTATCAGAAGGAAGGGAATTTAGTTTTTGGGTTCAACTATGTAGTGCTGATACTTTCTTTTCCGAATAAAATATTCTTTAAGGAAAACAATGCCTTGAAGTTCTTTTGAAGGGTTTCATCTATCAGAACCATGACAGAGTGCTTCCAAACGCAGCCAGTTCCTGCATTTAGAAGCCCTCCATAGGTACTGAAACATTTTTTTATCCCAATGGAGATCTAGCAGAAGGCTCCGTTTCTCAAGTGCCCCCCTTTTTTTTATCCCAACGGAGATTTGACAGAAGGCTCTGTTTCTCAAGCGTCCTATTATAGGCATACGGAGCTTGCAGTCTCTGCCAGATCTGGTGGAGAACTGACAGAGACTGCAAGCTCCGTATGCCTGGAATGGGGTGCTGGAAAAACGAAGCCTTCTGTCAAATCTCTGTTGGGATAAAAAAATGTTTTGATACCTATGGAGCACTTCCAAACGCAAAGACTGGCTGCGCTCTATAGGAGCTAAAAAACTTTTTATCCCAATGGAAATCCGGCAGAGACTGCAAGCTCTATGGCTAAGTTTTCGGAGAAAAAGCTATTCCTCAAGCCCCTTCCTAGCAAAAACAAGCCTCCAGAGCAAGCACGCCTTGCTCTTCTTAAGAGCAATCCTATGAAAACAAGTCTCCGGAGCGAACACACTTCCTCTCGAGGCTTGTTTTCACTAGGAAGGGGCTTGCAAAATGGCTTTTTCCTGCAAAAATGTAGCCAAAGAACGAGATGTGCTTGCTCCAGAGGCTTGTTTTTGCTAGGAAGAGGCTTGCGAAATGGCTTTTTGTGGCAAAAATGGGGCCAAGAGCGAGGCACTCCATTTCTAAGTATGCATTTGAATGCAGACAGAACTTCCAGTTTCCCAAGGTCTCCGTCCTGGTGAAAATTGTTTCGGTAGTGGTGGAAAGGAGTTGGGGGCAGGAGCAAACACCGTGAGAGTTTAGGCTCCCATTCTCTGCAAAAGAGGATCGGTGTCTGAATTTGTGCAATATTACAGGCACCCAGGAGCTTCCATCGACTTTCCTCTCCCTCAAAGGCAGAAACCGTGGAAGAGAGGAGACAGATTTTTTCAAGGTAAGTAAGTCTGCGCAACAGGAAGGCAGAGGGAAGCATGAGGTATGTTAGTGGGTCAGGGAAGCCTTGGGGGCCTATTCCATCGCTAGACCCCCCCATGACCTTCCCTGAGATACCTCATGTGCACTTAACAAGCCATGTGCATCTTAATGAGCAAGGGAGTGATCTCATTAGAAGTAAGATTCATTCTACAAGTTTTCGAGTTACGAGTGGAATGGTCAGGTTCCATTACACTTGTAACTTGAAGACTGCCTCTACTTTTTATATATTAAAAGCATGAACACACAAAAATATTGCATTGTTTACCAAGTGAATGTAAATTAGAATTAGTTTTGACTTAGTGATATATTCTAAAGGAGTCATCAACACAGGGAAATCCCATAGTCATAGAAGTCCCATAGAAGTTTTCACAATGCAACTGGGTTTTCTTTTTTCTTTTTGAAGACATTTCACTTCTCATCCAAGAAACTTCTTCAGCTCTGACTGGATGGTGGGGAATGGAAGGATTTATACTTCTTGCAGACAGCTGGTCATTTGCATTCTTTTAGAGAGTTG
The DNA here is from genome assembly GCF_016545835.1 of Crotalus tigris. Classification (NCBI taxonomy): domain Eukaryota; kingdom Metazoa; phylum Chordata; class Lepidosauria; order Squamata; family Viperidae; genus Crotalus; species Crotalus tigris. The sequence continues at coordinate 4,234,082 of NW_024096690.1, forward strand.
TTGATGCCACCTGGAGGCTTATCTGTGTCGACAAGAACATTTGAGTAGTGCAAATGGGTGTGGCGCCTTCTTGGAACTATTGAAAGGACTGTTGTAGATCAGGGATTCCCAGCTCCTGCTCCATGGACTGGCACCGGGCTGCAACATGCTAGAAACCAGGCCGCACAGACAAAGCCCCATTCCCAGGATGCAGGCAATACAGGAAATAATGCCCCCTCCAGTTCTGGGAAAAACCTCTGTCCACGGAACCGGTCCCTGGTCTCCAAAAGGTTGGGGACCTCTGTTGTAGACTAAGTTGTATCTCTTCCCCTCTATTGAGAGAGGACTGTTCAATTTTGACATGGATGGCCTCTTTGACCCCTCTATCTTCAGTCTACAACATCTATCTTCATCTATTTTCAGTCTACAACACAGTCCTTTCAACAGTTCAAAGAAGGCTCCACACCCATTTGCACTACTCAGGTGAGCCTGAGTAGATTAATATTTCTCATCAATTAGTATTAAAATAAACATTACTGTTGTGTTACCAGATTGTTAAAACAGTAAAATAATTTGTTCAAATGACTTGATAAAATTACTAATAAAATGATTTTGATTATTATCTTTCCCCCCAAAACAGCATTATGGGGATGCTTTGTGGAAGAATATCAGATTTGAATGTCCTTGTTAACTATCAAAAACAGATCACTCAACAAGTTTTAGTATGTAGAATTCTACAATTTTAGTAATCTAGTTTCTGGGAAAACATGCATAGATTGCAAATTGCAATATTAGAGTTTTGGATGTGCTTCACTGAAACAATAATCCAGCAAATATTAACTAGACCTTATTTGCATTAATATTAGAGTCTAAATCCATATTTCTTACAGTCATTTTAAAGAACAGCAAGAATATATAGTTCTTAATAATTTATGTTCTTATAGTTTATTTGCCCCATATCTGCTTCTTTGGTGGTTCTTTTTTTTTATTTTATTTTGCCCTTTGATTTTTTTTTTCATGCTGCTAAGTACCTGAGACTATACAGATGGTGTCAAATTATTTAAAGAAACAACTATGGAATAAAATTGACTTTCTGCTGATTCAGTCATTATGGGGAAATTTATTTCAAATGATGCTCTTGTTTCACTATACATATTTATATATTTAATAATAATAATAAAGTTGGAAGGGACCTTGGAGGTTTTCTAGTCCAACCCCCTGCTCAAATATATATTTGCTATATTTGCTATCTATCGATATCTATGCATTTCCTATCTCTCTGTCCATTTATCTATCAATTACCTACCTACCTACCTATCTAGGCTATTTTTGCTGTCTAATAAGCAATGTAGAATTAGTTTATTCCATGTCTTTTAGTACTGGAAAGGACTGTGTTACAAGTTTCTAAATCTACTGAATATGACTTGCGATTTCATTTCTTACCTTTTAGAAAGGCAAATCTGCTTTCTAATACTGTATGATGAAAAGCTTAAATATGTATTGTTTGCCCTGAAAATAAATAAATATTGCATTTTGAAGTTCTATCACATTTTATTTAGTAACTGAAAAGAAAAAACATGAACCATCATTTTTGTTAAAAAAAAAAATGGTGTATTTCATTAGTATTCATATTTACTCTTTTCAGCTGTTCTGCATATTGAGATTATTAATTACATGGATTTGACCCTAAATGCTAGTGCTTATTTATAAAGTCAAAATATTATTGTGAAAAGAGCAAAAGTTGTAATAACAAAATATTCTAGAGTGCCAGCATAACTCAGCCTCTTAGTACTCAAAAGTTAATACAAATCCTTAACAAATACAGATTACTGCCTTCAAATTCAGAGCATAATATTACCCACGCACAGACATTTGCATCTGACTGGTCATTCCATTAATAAAATGGAAAGTCCATAATTCTAGTAGAAGCCATGCATTTTCTACAAACAAAGGGAGAAACACAGAAAGTTCCTTTTAAAACGTGGCTATGAAACCTAAATGCAAGACAAATATTTTCATTTCTCAGACTGGAAAATCCCTTACTTCTAAGTTACTTGTCTTGCAATATGTGAGGCTTGTTTTCTTCCCCTTGTTCTGGCTGAACTTTTCTAAGTATTACTTAAATTCCAAATATAGGTGTGATGTGTGTAGTCTGTGTAAGATATATGCAATGTCTGAATAAAGAGCATCCCACCAAATTAGGGTGGTTCGTGTGTTCTATGTTCATTAATTCATGTTGATACAACAATAATTTCAAAGATTATTTTCATCAAATTTTAAATTTGATTTAAAAATTTAATTTTAAAATTATGGTTGCATAATTTGATGGTTCTTTAATTTTTACTCATGTAGGTCTTTGCTTTTGACAATAATTACCTTTGCTTCATGGATGTTATAGCCTGGTCAAAAAAGTTCAGTTATGTAGTGTTTCCCAACGTGTGTGTGTGTGTGTGTGTGTGTGTGTGTGTGTGTGTGTGTGTGTTTTCAGGACAATAGCTCTACAAATCTATACCAGTTAAAGCAAATTATTGTAGTATAAGATTCTTACCTTATTTTGTCAGATGGAAAAAAACCAACATTTGTTGCACATGTTTATGATACAAAAATATTGTTCATAATGATACATATTAAAATATAATTTGGCAAATAAAATGTATTTTTATGGGAAGATCTATATTATTTTATATATATATTTCCTTTGTAGCTGAATATCGTGAACATAACTTCTTTAGTGGTGGATTCAAAATGGGGAAACTATGCAAATTTTGTGATGTTAGATTGACAACATGTACCAACGAAGGTCATTGTTGCAGTAACTGCAACATCACTTCTATTTGTTCAAAGAAAAATGAAATCTGTGCAGCTGTTTGGTAAGTTCATTGTAGCAATGGCATATGATTCATTGTGTTGGGTTTTGTTTCTTTAAAAAATTGTTTCCAATTTCCACTATAGTTTTGGCAAAAAGTGCAAAATGTTTTGATTATTGTGATATTCAGATAAAATTAAGCTTTATTTCCATTCATTTCAATGTAGTATATTGAAATTCTTATTATATTGCATGAGTATCATTTTCTTGCAAATTGAAACAAATGTACCTGGGGAAGAGGGCCTAGGTAGTTATGAAATTCAGACATTTACATCTGATAACAAGTTCCAGTCCTTTGCTAAGCAAAGCAAGTGAGTTAGGATCTCTTCAGAAGATGGCCATTATAGAGCAGATTTGATTAGAAGTATATTAAGTGATGCCTATTTAAATTCACTCTAATATGACTCACTATAAACACAGAGGTGTACAAGCTATAATAGATTCAGTGTCTTGAAAGCCATATGAAACTTTAAAAGATACTCAACAAGATTCGATTAAAACTCATTGATTTGGTTTAGATTATCATATTAATAAGTAGATATACGAGGAAGTATTTTTGACTTCTACAATTCTCACAACATAATTGAACTGGGAGACTTCTAATTAGCATCAAGTTTTGATTCCATCCAGATTGGAAATTAAGGTTATAAGATTTGAAACAAGCCAAGTATATTAAATTGCCTTTAAAACACTGTCTTGCTGCAGCAGTGTTGATTAGAAGAAGAACTTTGATAATAAGTTTTATAGGATGATTATTCGTGTTGTGAAGATGGCAGATTGAGATGGGTAGTGTATTATGTTCTTCCTCTCCCTATCGCCATTGCTACCACCTTCATTATACTATCTTCCTAACATGAATCAAATTCTGTAGATACACATTTGTGTATTTTAGATACCACAAGATGTTCCTCCAAACATCTGAGGACAATCTTTTGTTTTAAATTTTGATCTCTATTTTATTATTTTTTATAAGTAACTCACACACATACATATTAAAACTGTTTGTGCATATTCAATGATTTCAAATCCACATCTTCAGTTCAGTTGTTGGCTTCATAGTCATCTCAAATTTAGGGATTGGTAGTGGTGCAGTGATTACAATGCAGTATTGCAGGCTAACTGCTGACTGCCAGCTGTTCGATCTGTTCGATCCTGACCAGCTCAAGGTTGACTCAGCCTTCCATCCTTCTGAAGTCAGTAAAATGTTGAGGGCAATATGCTAACTCTGTAAACCATGTAGAGAGGGCTGTAAAGCACTGTGAAGAACTATATAAGTCTAAGTGCTATTGCTATAACTAACCATTCCTCAAAAATAATTCCCAAGATGGTTCAAAACTATACACATCTGTGCAGACAATTATTTCAATAAATATATGTTTACTACGATAGAACTTTAGACTTTTCATTTCAGATAATTTAATGCTGTTTAAATTACTGCAGTAAACGTTATTGAAATGTTATAATTATAGTAACTTGCATAAAATTTAATTTTGTCACAATTATTTTTTTTTATTGTACATTACCCTATTTTCAGTTGTCTTTCTTTAAAAAGAAATGTTTGTGCTTTTTTTAAAATTTTCCACTGTTTTTAGGAGAAAGAATAATGGGAACATAACCCTAGAAACAATATGCCATGATCCTACAATAGAGCTCCACGGTTACAAATTGGATGATTTCAATTCGAAGAAATGCATAATGAAAGAGAAGAAAGGAGCTGGAGGACTGTTATATATGTGTTCCTGCAAAGATGATGAATGCAATGATGAAATTATTTTTTCAGAAAGTAAGTGTATATTGTACTTCATTTTATATATGGGTCCACTTTTTGACCAGCTGATAAAGAAGGCTTCCATGGAAGTCTCTTGTGATACTGAAGAAAGAGAATGGTTGCTTTAACAAATCAATAACACTGTGAAATATCCCATGCAATATGCATAGTAAACTTAGAGATAAAAAAAAATATCATATTTTCCTCTAAAGTGCAATTAGTAGAATAATTCACAAAATAATAATTTAAGGAAACATTGTGTTTCAGTGGATTCTGACAGACAGTTCTCTATGACCTCAGTTATTGTTATTCCATCACATTCCAATGTATGGAATATTTTTACCAGCCCATGAAATATTAACTAGACATTTGTTCTGTAAACGATTAATTCCAAATTTTTGCAGAAAGAGAAGAGAGGGGGAAAAAAACCCTGAGAGATTAAAGAATAAAAAGAAAGAGTTTTTACCAGTTTTTTTCCCCATTGCATTGTTTTAATTCACTTTCTGAGATTCTAGAATGCTATCATCCCCGAATTATATGATATTTACAAGTAGCATTGACTTCCATTATAAAGATTTTAATGTACCGTTTCATCCAGAAAGTGATTACTATCAGTAATCACTGATTTTTTTGCTTTTGATTCAGTCAGTCCAAGCCAATCATTACAACTTCAGAACTAATAGATATCTTACATTTTTTTGGATAAACGATTTGGCAGTGATAGTTGGCCAGATGTTTTGAGCAGTTTTTATTGAAATAGCTTAGTTTCTTCTGTAATTCTTAATAAAATTATAAATGGTCATATTAACTATTTTCTTTTTATGAAATTTCTATTTTTTTATTTTGAATTGTAGTTGCATCACCTCATCCCCTTAATCATTGGGTAATAATATAACTGCTTTATATAGAGTGATTGAAAGTTTAAAGATATGTTAATTGCCCTGAATATAAGTATTAATTATATTCCAAAGTTCCATCACACTTTGGAAAGCAATTTTGTCCTTTCCTGTTCTCTGTTTTACTTACATGAATAATTGTGTGTATGCAACATTATTATTAATGATTAAAACATTGTTAAAAGGATTAAAGAAAACATGCAGGTCTAATCAATCCTTGGCAGAAAAAGGTGATATCTTCTGACTTCTGGTGAAGCTAAAAGGGCAAGAATCAGATCAATGTTTCACAATTAAAAAGAGATAATATCAGATCATTTTTCATTTTCAGAGTAGCTTTGCAGGTATTTAAAAAAAAACAAAAATGGCATATAGAACAAATAAATAAATAAAAGCCTTGAAATAGTATGAAAAATAAAGAATTTGTACTGGGTTTAGAGGCAATTGATTTGAGAGCCATTGCACAAATCAGAATAGTTTGGGGAAACAACATGGCCCACAACAGTTGGCTGAAGTTGTGGAAAATCACAAAGGAGAAATAATAAGAGTTGGAGAGAAAAAAAAGAGGAAGATACTAAGGAATAGTCATGGGTTTGCATTTTTGTAAAAAGCCAAACCTTGACAGTAAAGACATAAAATCAAGTCTGTTTCCTATTCAACAAGATAAATAGTAAGACTAACAATTATATTTCTTGTATGATAAATATACATGTTGTCTGATAGGAAGTTCTATTTTGAAAATATTGGATGGCAATTTAGCATTCAAATAGTACTTGAAAAATGTAAGTATTTTTTAAAAATTTGCATTTAGAAGGTGGACATCTAAAGAGTTATAACCCAAATAACTAAGCAAACAACAAAATTATTTTCTTAAGCAACTCTGTCTTTTCTTAACTAAATCAGTTGTGCTCCTTGATTATTTGGCAGTTCGTAGAACTGAGCAGATGTATTTCACTTGCATCTGTTTCCTTATTATGAAATCATTGCACATCTTTAACTTTATGTTATTTCATATGTGTAAAATCCCAAATATTGTATAATTGGTAAACACAAGTTTAGACTGTGAGAGCAGGAAAAAAGTGATAAAGTACAGGTAGTCCTCGACTTACAACAGTTTGCTTAGTGACTGTTCAAAGTTATAACTTATTACCATTTTCCACACTTATGACCATTGCAGCATCCCCAGGGTCATGTGATTTATATTCGGATGCTTGGCAACTGATTCATATTTATGATGGTCAGTGTGTCCCAGGTCATGTGATCCCCTTTTGCAACCTTCTGACAAGCAAAGTCAGTGGGGAAACCAGATTCACTTAACAACCATGTTACTAATTTAATAACTGCAATGTTTCAGTTAACAAATGTGGCAAGAAAAGTCATAAAATGGGGCAAAACTCATTTAACAAATTTATCACCCCTTCTCCTTTTATATCCTCTTCTCTCCCCCTCCTTCTTTTATATGCAGCCCCCCTCCTTCTGTTAATGCAGCCTAGCACTGTGTTGGCCTTTTTAGCAGTGTGCTGCAGCTGCCAAAAAGGCCAACACAGTGCTAGGCTGCATTAATAGAGGGATAGAATCAAGATCACGTGTTAAGTATTAATACCACTTTACAATGCCTTGGTAAGGCCACACTTGAAATACTGCATCCAGTTTTGGTCACCGCGATGTAAAAAAGATGTTGAGATTCTAGAAAGAGTACAGAGAAGAGCAACGAAGGTGATTAGAGGACTGGAGGCTAAAGCATATAAGGAACGGCTGCTAGAATTGGGTATGTCTAGTTTAATGAAGAGAAGGACGAGGGGGGACATGATAGCAGTATTCCAATATCTCAGGTGCTGCCACAAAGAAGAGGGAGTCAAGCTATTTTCCAAAGTGCGTGAAGGCAGGACAAGAAGCAACGGATGGAAACTAATCAAGGAAAGAAACAACCTAGAACTAAAGAGAAACTTCCTGACAGAACAATTAACCAGTGGAACAACCTTGCTTCCAGAAGCGATGAATGCTCCAACACTGGAAGTTTTTAAGACTGGACAGCCATTTGTCCAAAATGGTATAGGGTTTCCTACCTGAGCAGGGGTTTGGACTAGATGACCTCCAAGGTCCCTTCCAACTTTATTATTAGTACTAGTATTATTATATCGTCTCCTCTCCGGCCTCCTCCTTTTATATCAGGGGTGTCAAACTTGATTTCATTGAGGGCTGCATCAGCATTGTGGTTACTGTTGAGGGGTCGGTGTGTGTTGCCAACTCAATGTCACTCAGGTCAGGGGGTGCCCATAGGGTAGAATCTAGGGGTCTCTGGTGGAGGGGTGTATGAATGGGGTGGGTGCCGGGGCATGGTCCACTGGAGGAGCCTCGCCATCCCTCTTGGGCTGTGCAGGGGCTCCTGGACGGTGGTGCGGGCTGCCCAGAGCCCTGGACAGCAGAGGGCAAGCACCCAGCCCAGTTGTCGAGCTTCTGCAGCACCAGGACTCTGCAGTCAATTCAGTCCAGCTCCATTTCCCCAAGGGGGCATCCAGCTGTGTTTACCTCCTCCTCAAGGCTGTTGCTGCTGTCCTCGCTCTCCTTGGCTAGATTACTCATGCTGGTGCAGGAGGGCAAAGTTCATGGATCAGAGGAGGCCCACTCCCTCTCCATGTGAGGAAACTCAGCTTTGTAACCAAATCATCCTTAGTGGTAGGATGGGAGACCACCAGGATAGCCCAGGAGGATAGGGCAAGGGGCTGGCGAAAGGGCAGAAGGGCTGCTGTTGGCCAAGTGCTAAGGCAGGACTTCTCTCAGACCCTCCCTGCCCCTCATTCCAATCTTCCTTCCTTCCTTCCTTCCTTCCTTCCTTCCTTCCTTCCTTCCTTCCTTCCTTCCTTCCTTCCTTCCTTCCTTCCTTCCTTCCTTCCTTCCTTCCTTCACAAAAGCCCTTTCTCTCTCTCTCATGCATATATCTCTCCAAATCCTTCTCATTCTCATGCTCATGTCTGTCCAAAAGCCTTCCCATTCTCATGCACACATCTCTCCAAAGCCTTCCCAATCTCACACACACATCTGTCCAAAGCCTTCCCATTTTCACGCACAAGTCTCTCCAAAAGCCTTCCCTCTCTTTCTCATGCACACACACCTCCCCAAAAGCCTTTTCTCCCTTCTGACTCTTTCTCTGGCATCTTTTTTCCCCCCTCTCCCTGTCCTGCCAAAACTGCCTCCTTTTATAGCCTCTCCTATCTCCGCCCCTTCCTTCTTTCTCTTCCCAGTGAGCCAGAAGTGTCTCAGCCCAGCCACCCCACAGTTCCTCCCTCACAGCAAGTCCTGCACTGTGCCACTTTGGCTTGTTCCCTCCTCCTTTACATTTGGCTAGGCTGGCAGGGTCACGTACTACCTACCAGGTGCCAGTCCTGTGTTAAAGGGCCTTTATATTTTCCTGTCTTCTGGATTTAATAATATTTCAATATTTACAATCAATAACTAATTGCACTCATATAGTCACCACACCTTGCCATGCCTTTCTCTTTCACTTATATTACCATGTACCCTCCCCAATTCTTATTGTGCATCGTTCACATTCTCACTACTCCCATACACCCCCTTAACCTCACTGCACTTTACTCACACTCCCACCTTGGCTGTCATCATGCCTCCCTCACTCCCTTGCATATCTATGGTCACCTTTCCAAACCTTGCTGTTCCTCCCTCCATGTGCACCCTTTCCAACCCATGCCACATCTCCTTGCATACCCTCCCAATTGCCAGCAGCCATTTACCTGCTTACCAGCCTGCTTATGACTTACTTACCACTTCTCTGATGTGGTTTTGGGAAGTTGTTAGGCAACAGCCTTGGGAGTCGGTAAATGATCGCAACTGGGACTGCAGAAATTACCTTTGTTAAATGATGTGATTGTACTTTATATAAACAGATTGTGTAGGAACAGAAATTTCAGTCATTGTGAGTCAAGGATTACTTGTAGAATATTACAATCATAGTTTTCCAAAATTGGTGCCAGTTTTTGCCTAGGAGAATGATCTATTTACTTTTTATTTTAACATGTTAAGTTAAAACTTACATAACAGGCATTTCTTTTGCATACCATAATTTTTCCACTTTGTTCTGTATGTATGAGAAAAAATGAATTATTGTTAATATTCTTAATAACATTTCATATAGCTTCAAGATAACTCTGTGTCTCTTAATTAATAGTGATTTTAATAATATTGTAGTAATAAAGGATCTGCATTCCAAAGAATCCACATCACTGTAGAATTTTGGATGACTTTTTATAAATATTTCATTGTACTTCTTACGCCTTAAGCTGTTGGAGATAATACAGTTGGCATGCTAGAGTTATTTCCTGCTTCATTGCTTAAAAGTTAACGACAGAAGGAATCAAAAGTTTTGGCCTTAATTTCTAGTAAGAGTTTTTTGTTCTACAAAAATGCCAAAGAACTGATAGTGCTATTCTAGAGTGATAATCTGTATAACTTTTCTGTAAGGCTTAATACAGTTTTAATGAAAAAAAATACTTTTAAAGAGTCTCATTTGGGTCCGTAAAAATATACTTCTGTAGTGTTTAAGATGAAACTTAGGTTAATAGAAATAAACTCTAGTCGTCAGGCATGGACAGGCTTGTTAAGTAACGGATAAATGGTTAGATAAGGGCAACAACCAGACATCTAAGCAACTGGAATCTAGAATCTTGATTTTAAAAAGGCCTCTTAAAGCACTATTAGCTCATCATAGCTCCAGCTATTTGTCATTAGAAACTGTGTCGTGCTATTCTGCTGTTGAGTAAGGCTTTATTTGTGAAAACTTATTAAAATTTACAAAATGGCAGATTTTTTTTTTTGCTATGAATTGAATTCATTCTTCCTTCACTAAGGAAAAAAGAATAGAAGCCAGCATTCTACCTCCTCACTGTCTCCTTTTATTAGAAAAATTTAAAAATATTTTTCCAAATTTAGAATCCAGGAGACTGTTAGGAATACATTCAGCTAAAATCCAAAGGTTCCTTTTGTAACATTTACATTCCATACACAGTTGATACATCATCATTTGGTTTTTATTGTTGTGGATTAGTATTCTTTTAAATGAAAATAAACCCCTTTGCCTTGCTTGCCTGCTTAGCTCTGGCAGGAAGACAAATTATTTTTACAGTATCAGACATGTGGTTTCCTGTCTGTGTTTAACACTGAACAGAACATCATGGCCAGCTGATCCAGTGTTCCCCAGACAACTAGAGAATATCCTGCAATAATTTTGTCTGTTGGACTGTCATCCATATGTACCCTTGTCCCACCCATTGCAGATGCCTGCTGCTGTTTGCTTAGTGAGGGCAGATTGTCTTGTGTGTTTATATAGATATTTTTCTTGCCCTATTTAAGTCAGATAAAAGTGGTCCATTTGTTTCAGTTATAGCCTACAGAAATCAGTGAAGGGCCTTGCACAAATGAATGTTACATCGAAGTCCTTGATTTGCTATCAGTTTAAAATGCTCAGCTGTTGAGGATATATTGAATCCTGATTTATGAATGAATATCCAAAAGATTTATTTGTTTGGGGTTAAAGAAAATAATTATGAATCAGACAACAGGATATAATTTTAAAGAGGCTAGACACTGGCTTCTAATAAGGAATGTTTAGCTACAGACAATTTAGTTTAAAGAACTGTCATCCTTAACATTTTGGAAGTCAACTTTGTTAAACTTAGTATCTAAAAGCATTTTTCTCCCCATTTTAATATGATTGGTCAGTAATGCCAGTTATTGAGAATCCCCACAGAGGTTTCATTTAAAACTACTTAAAATTGATATAATGAAGCCTAAAGTCCTGATCTCGTGTAGATTTTTATTTTTCAACTGGCATATATTTGGGTAGGTGAGGAAACAATGTATCTGAGTTTGTAACTAAACAAACTGACCAGACCTATTTGAAAATCCAATTTTTTGAATATTTTTTTTGATGCAGAGAGAGTCACTTGCACAATCACTTGAGACAGGGTGGGTCTTTGTGATGCTTACAGGGACTGGATTTGAAAATGAGAGGCATGAGATAGTTAGGTTATGGATTACATTTACCAAATAAAATTGGAGAAGCTGGCAGGCACAAACTAGAACTTTGGCATTTTGTTGGGAAAATGCCTAAAAGCAAAATACCCTGCCAATGTATTTTCACTCAACTCTTTATGTAACTTTGTACCACAAGAAAACAGGTTCCATTTGGAATAAGAAAACATTCATTTCCATTTTTTTAAAAAAATGATCAAAAGTGTAGGGAATATGTATGATCAAAATAAAAGGTATTTCTATAGACATAACCAGATCATTATTCCCAAGGACATCACTTTTAAAAAATGTATGTCTCTGTTTTTCATATATTTTTAGCTAAATTAGTAGATCCTTTTATTCAATAAGATCATCCCCTGACAAAAATTAAGACATTGTGAATTAAAGATAATCACTATAGAATTTTATGGAATGGCATAGATCAGATCTGGGCATTTTATGACCCGGAGCCACATCTGGCCAGTGGGCTGTCTCTATCTGGCCCTCATCAAAGGCGGCAGTGGGGAGACGGCATGGGGGGCATCAATGGGGGGGCAGTCGTAGTTTCTCATATAGTTCATTGAGAAAATTAATTGCCCACCCCTGGCATAGATGGATTATTATTGTAGAAGTACTGTAGTTTTAAGTATTGAATTTTTTTTAATTGTGTATATTTTAAATATATTTACACTGTAAATATCTATTTCAAAGATGATTTTTCAGGAAAAGAGTGTTTGTCAGGGAAAGGTATCAGTAAAGATTATAATAACCAAATCTAAAGATTACCTTTTATTCTTGCACAATTTTATTTTCTATTTTTCTAAAGTAAACATATGTCTCTGTTTCTTACCAATTGTGATTGGGAACAAATGTAGCAGTTACTAATAATGTAGTGAATAATAATGAAAAAAATCCTAGTAATATCAGTGAAGTGTTTCTTTAATATTTAATGAAAACCACATTATTGACACTTAGGGGGGGACTTTTCATAATATTAGTAACTGCTTTATGTACTGGTTTATGATTTAAGAATCTCCCTGAGATCTTCAGGGATTCCTTTCTAAATGAGTTAGACATTCTTTATCTGTGAGACTATTGATTCAAAAAAAGAACAAATGGCAAGGCAGCTCTAGGTCTAATGGGTTTAACTTTTAGATGGATGTATTTTTTGTTGAATGTTAGTATGAATATTTCATGATAACAGCAATTTGGCAATGAAGTCAATGACCTCAACATTTTTCATGGAGAAGGTCTTCAAATAGATAGTTGGGAATGCTCTAACTCTGAACTTTCTACATCATTCAAGCGATGTGACTAAATGATCTATAAAACTGCTTCCTCCAGTTTTATTGTTTATGAAATTTTCTTATGGCCCTGTCCTTCCAGTTATAACCAGTGGTGGTGCTGGTTTTAATGGTCAATAATCAGCATGCTGTCTGAGATTATATCCTCTGTATGTTTTGCTCCTAGTACAACTGAAAGTGAAAGATTGGGATAAGGCTACCTTAGAGTACAAACAAATCAAAACAAACTAGAGAATTATTTATTAATTAGCAGCATAAAAATAAATTTGAATATAATTACAGGCCAATCATGTTTAACATTTTATCCCCAGTACCCACACTTGAAAACTAAACCAGGCTTTTAAAGATCAAACTGACAGCATTGATAAATCTTACACTGATTAAATTTCATTTTATCTTTCTGGAACTACCCACAATTTAGCTTGGTGATCCCTAAGTTCTAGTAATTTAAAAATAGCTCCATTTCTCTAAGCTATGCATTATTTTTTTTTACATATCTCTTATATTCCCTGTCACTCACTTTTTCCCCCCTAACCTAAACTTAAATATATTGGAACTCTTCTCTTACAGCTGTTATATAGAGTTCCTGAAATATTTTTTATTATTATTTTCTGAATTCTTTCAGATTAACATTATATTTTGGTGCTGTGTACCCAATATTCTGTTGCCCTTACCACACAGTCATGTGTAGGCATTAAAATACTGTTCATTTTCAATTTATACCTCTTTTATCGGACACTCAAAATTTTCATTTAATTATATAGAAAAAAAAATCTTAAATCTAATCAACATTGAGAGTCCAGATTCTTATATTGTATATACTTCGTAAGATGTTTATTTGTTTGCTTCAATATTTATTAGTACATTTATTTATTTTGAAATTAGGGTAATAAAATAAATTTTAATAATGAGAAATATTCAGTTTGTTTTAAGAAAATGTCAGTACTTAGTCATTTCATTTATATATATATATTATTGAAAAGTTTTATAAAAATTACAATATACCACCCTAAAACCGACCCACCCTAACCCCCCTCTCCCTCCCCCACTTCCCAGAGCTGAGTACAGGGTTACAAATATAATAATCAAACTCTAACTAACATTAACCAACTATATAAATAATCAAGTCCATAATGCGCTTTAACTCTCCTTTAAGATAAGTATAAACAAATTAAAAATAAACATAATAATATAAACAAGTCGATATTATTAAACAATATAATATCCAAATTGTTAAACAATACTAATACTAAAAATAATAATAAAACTAATAAAAATTCAACTATAATAAACTATTAATAATAATAATACTCTAAAATTTACTCATAAACTAAATGGAACTTTTTAGTCCCATATTTATTCTGAATATAATCTATCCATCTTCTCCAAACCGAAATGTATCTTTCTTGTGAATGATCCTTCAACTAAGCAGAAATTTTCGCCATTTCTGCTAAATTTGACACTTTAAGCGTCCATTCTTCTATAGTAGGCAAACAGTCCTTCTTCCAATATTGCCCTACCAATAACCTTGCAGCTGTTATCAAATTCGACATCAAATTAATTTCTTTAGCATCACAATCTACAATAACACCCAATAAAAATAATTGTGGAGTAAATTTTAATAATGAGAAATATTCAGTCTGTTTTAAGAAAATGTCAGTACTTAGTCATTTCGTTTATATTTTTAGCATGAGCACAAAATCTTCACATTTCCTTTGCATTATATACTTAGAGTTTTGGGTTACCTTAGTTTTTCTACATAAAGAATAATATGGACATAATTCATTTGTGATTTCTAGTGTACCTTCTGAATTGATTCAGTCATAAGAAGATAAAGCACGTACATTTTATGAATGTGTAAAGTCCTAATTATCTACAGTTTCATTGTATATTGATTTTTCACACATACAAAATGATTTTTATATATGGTGCTGAATGCTAGTGCAATTGCCTAAACATAATTGGCCAAATGCTCTATCCATTTGAAGCTGTTGAGCCAATTAATTAAATAAGATACTAGATTTGCTATAATTTGAGCCAATTAATTAAATAAGACACTAGATTTGCTATAATTTTGAAGAATGCACTTCATTTCCGTAATAGCATAATATTTTTCTTTATTAGTTAATATAAACTTTTGAAACAGCAAATGTGAGCTCATTTAAGGATTAAAAGCTTATAAGGATACAGAAAGGTAAACACAAAGAAAGCATTTCAAAAGCACAATGCAAAAGGAAAGGAATTTAAATAATTTCCTGTGCAGTGGCTTATATAGTTTTAGAGGCCAGCTTTAGATTTTAATTTAACCTGTCCAAATAAATAATAGTAAGAAGAGAAAAATGGTATGTTCAGATGAAAACAATACATGCATATTAGCATAAGTAGTAGTGTCTTCATGAATAATAGAATAGTGCAGAATGGAAAGCATTTGAGAGATTAATATGAATATAGTGAAATGAAAACACATTGAGAAATGAGTAAACTGAGAGACTTCCGGGTGAGGAATGGCATCTCCGATGAGTAGAGATTTGGCAGCCACAACTGAAGGACTGGCAGATAGACTGGTCCCACAGAATTTATCTTCATAAGAGATCATTTGTGCTCTGGACTGCTACAATTCACAATGAGACTTCAGAATAGCAGTATCCATGGATTAATAAATCTTATCTGCTTAATGCTTAAACCTTATTCTTAAGTATGCGCAGTGCTTTTTTTCTAAAAAAAAAAAAAGGTGCCAGAACTCTCACACGTCATACAACCCGCCTTGCCTACCCTACAAGGTTCCATCCAAAAAAGGTGTCAGAACTCCATTCTGGGCGTTCTATGAGAAAAAAAGCCATGAGTATGCATATTAGAACTGTTTAGTCTTTAAAAAAATATTTTTGAGCTTGAAGGAGTATAAATGTAAAGTCTATAGCAGGGGTCTTCAAACTTGGCCCTTTTATTTATTTATTTTTTTTAACAAGTTTTATTAATTTTCCAGTTTTACATTCAAGTATTTAGGAAGAGTGTGGTGATTGGGCAATCAATAGTCCAATAGCAAGCTCTTTTGTACATGTCTCAGGTTGCATCATTAAAAATTCCCTCTCTATTTCCCTTGATTATTATATCATATTCAAATTCATACATTCCTAATTATAATTCAATCAAGATATTTATCAATATATTTTAACTTATACATATCCGTGTCCTGTTTTTAATTTTTACCCAATTTCAATAACAGTGTTTCAATTTAGCCTGTAGTATCCATAATATTCAGATTTCGGGTAACCCAAATTTCCCTTATTTCATTAAAAATAGTTATCATATCTAAAATACATATATTGTTTACTTAAATACATTCTTACTTTATTTCACAAATATATTCTATTTCTCATCCTGGTACCTCATCACTTACTAATAAAGTATCCTTTATTGTCTCAATCCAACTTCCATATTATAATTCAAAACTATATTCTAATGGCTAGTTTTTATTTCCCTTATAAATCTAAGTCCTAAATATTAAATCAATTAATATCTTTTAAAATCTCCTTAGCCCATTAAGTAAGATTTTAGGCTCTTCTATTATAAATCAAAAAGAAAAAGAAATCCCATTTTTTAAGTCTAACTCTAGCTTTCTTTTTGTGCCAAGCAGGCTTCCATACCAGTGCCTCTAAATCCACAAGTGGCTCTCCCTTCATTCCTACACTTGTTATTTGAAGCAAGGGAGACCATCCGGTTATCAATTTTTCAAAGGAACTGGCCCCTTTATAATCACTAAATTGTTGCCCTAATAGTTCAAATCTCCATGTTTGCTTTAGAATATTTGTCGTCAGTTCAGTCTGGTCTTCTTCTTCCGGTTTCATCTGGCTTGAGTAAGAGGTCATGTCCAATGTTGTGATTGTTGTTGGATTGTCTAGGTTATCTAAGTTCTTGATATATTGTATTTGTTTCATCTTAGTGTTGCTTTCTTCGGTTTCTGTTATTTTTTGAATTGCAGATTCTTTAGTTGAACTCAAGGTTTCACTATCAAAGTTATCAGTAGATTGTTCTTGTTGTTCTTTAAAGTCCTCTTTGAGGATTTTAATTTGTTCCTCTTCTGTTGCTTTTTGGGTTGTAAGTTCATCAGCTGAAATTTGGGCTTCATTTTGTAAATTTTAGGTAACAAATTTGTCTTTCAATCTGGAATTCATTAGCTCAGGACCTTCAAGGATTTTTTCAAGTATAAGTTTATAGTTAAGTTATGGGTAGTATTTTTTCAAGTATAAGTTTATAGTTAAGTTGTGGGTAGTATTCCTCCATTTCTATGGTGTTTACAGATAGTCCTTTAGTGGAGACAATTTTTGATAAGAGTCAGTGAGTGTCCACCTCCACTGTTCCTAGAAGTTGTTTTCACCATCCAGCTGTTTCAAATTCTTATCTTTTTTAGATAGTACCAAGGAGAAATCTAGACAGTAAGCAGATCTCACAGTCAAAGAAATTCACTTGCTATACCAGGCTTCGCCACAGTTGTCCCTGATATCATGTAAAATCTTTTTCCAAACTCAAGTTAGGCTTTTATCCGGTTTTTAAAAAAAAATTTCTTTCCAACTTAACAAATAGATACGGTAATAGGTCCCCGTAGAGATAGGAACTTTTTGGGACCCCAAATATCCAAAAAGTGCAAGTCCAATTATTTAGTTGTTTAGTGTAGTTGTCCTTTTCTTTTCGAAGCTTTAATTTTCCAAAGTAGGCAGACGCTGCCATGTTAAAAGGGGGGAAGAAATTTCAAAACGCTTTTACAGGAAGATAGTTGGGATACAAGAAAGGTAAGGTAAGGTCTCACCCAGTTCCTCCTCAGTGCTTTCGTTGTGCTTGTAGTGATTTTGGCTTTCGGCTGGTACGGCTTAGTGATCAGCCATGTTGATGGCCGATCTTTTCTCCATCAGTCCAAAGGAGCTGCCTTGGATCAAATGGAAGAGCTGCCGCCCTTCTGCGATCTGTTGAGGGTCATCCTCATGGTCGTCACCCCTGCAGGGCAACTTTCGACCCTTTTCAGGGTCTCCCGATGAAGGAAAACTGGACAGCAGAGAGAGCACTTCCCCTGAACGTCCACTGCCACTGCAGTCGCAAACCGGAAGCCAAACTTAGCCCTTTTATGACTTGTGGACTTCAACTCCAGAATTCCTCAGCCAGACTCTAGAGTAACTTAAAGTTGGAGTTGTGAATGGAAAAATCATGCACTGCAGCTCTGATGTGTTCATTAAAGTTGCTTGGATTTTTAAAGAGGCCTTTTTGTTGTAGGTTCAAATAAAGTGTTTCTTCAGAATAGACAACAAAGTAACACAGTGCCCCAATTCTAAGTAGTCGATCATTTTAAGTCTCTCTCATCCTAGTCCAAAATTTAGTAACACAATAGCTTACTAACAATTCAGCAAATCAGCAACAGCCAAACCCTACTAGCTTTTAATGAAGCTAAAAACCCAATAGTATTTTCAAATCTTGGGTCCCAGCCATGTTTTCTGAAACCCTAATTAAACCCATAGACTTTATACTCGTCAGCATTATACTATTAACTTATAAACCCACTCAAATGCTTAAATAGTTTCGGACACTTAACTTTGTTCTGCCTTGTTTGCAAACCAAAACAGCTTCCTATTCTAGCCTTCACTTTGTCTAAGATCTCCTCTTAAAGTGACAATTGAGTTTTTAAGTACATTTTTAAAGCAATACATTGAGATAAATATCTACTCTGTATTATGAATGTGTACTGCATAAATAGTAGATGTGTAAATAGGATCCATTGCTGAAAGAGAAAGGGAAAAGACTGCTGTTGGCAAGGAGACTCTTTCATTTGAACTTTAAGTGGTGTCTGAAATTATCTATCACAGTTGGACAGCAAACAATTCTTGAGAAATATGCAGCAGACTAAGTATTGAGACCAATCTGCTGCTTGACAAATGAAGAGTTATCAAGCAGATGGCATGCTGGAATCTCTTGCAGGTCAATTTATATCATTGAAGTATTCTGTTGAGAACCCATGCAAAATGCATTGATGTTGTCTCCAGTCCATTAGCATTCCCCTTTTTCAAGTAACAATCAGTAGGTTTCAGAATATCCCAGGAGGATATGGTAGATCTTATTAAATCTACAACCTCATAGATTATAAATGTTTCAACATTGTTTTATGGGAACTTTTACATATCAGCTCTAGTCTATTTTATACCCTTTGGCATCCTTCTTTCTCTGTTCCTAATGGAATTTTCTCTAATTTATTCCATCACCTGTCAGTGTTTTCTATTATCCCTGTTTTAGCTGTTTGGTATTTTGTAGCTTCTTCTCTTCATCTGAGAATTCTGGCTGTAGGGAAGACAAAGTAGATCTGCAACAAAAAGCTGTATTATGGAATGCTCCTATTTTAAGATTCCAGTCAATGTCCAGAACAAAATCCTCCCTTTGTTATTTATTTTTAAGAATGCTTCATTCAGAACAGCCAAGCTGTATTTTCAACAGGTAAGCATATTCAGCAACTGAGCAACCATTTTTGCACAAGGAAAATATCTTTTGGATGGGAATAGAAAACAGAGAATGCTGCTTAATGATTCATTCAAAAAACCGTAATGTGTATATGTGTGGGTGGGGGGATATCTGCAGTATCTGCATTGTGTTTCTGGGATAGATAACCACCCCTCCATGTCTCTGTTTTGCTTATACATAAGAATGAGGCAAAACTTGTTTGCTATGGCACAACATTGCTCTCTGTATTTTGATGAAAACCTCTGATCCTATAGATGCTCTGCACTCACATGTTTTATATTATCCAAGAACAATAATGCTACCCAGCCAATTACAATATTCATGAAATCCATACATGTGAGACTTCTAGAAGTCCACCCAATAGAAAAATAAGAAAACAGTTAAGTTGGCTCTATTCCATGGGTTTCAAACCTGCCGCGTCACTTGACATGTGACATATCGCAACTTTTTTTCCATTGCCGGAGCTGGGGGTAGGCGCAGTCTCCATATGATGTAACCGGCCCATGCACCGACAGTTTGACACCTCTGCTCTATTCCTCACAAAGGAAAAACATATTGTCCTGTAGGAAAAAAAAGCTGATTGAACTTGAATATAAAATGTAGTCTGCCTATCAGGAGCAAGGAAAATAGATTGCTCAATTTATTTTCTTTTACATCTGGAACTGGCATCATCAAGGAGGGGCATGCTCCTGGTTCCTTTTCTTAGAAAGTTGTCATTTGATAGGGCCCAGGAGGAGAGCCTTCTTTGTTGTGGCCCTCATCTTCCACAACATCATCCCCCCAGATACCAGATTTGGCCCAAATCTACTGGCATTTCATAAGGCCTTAAAAACCTGATTTAGTTGAACTTTGGGCTCAATACATTTTGTTCTGTAAGTGTTATTAGCCTTCCAGAGTGATAAATTTAGTATGGGTAGCAGCATAAATTGAATGATGCCGTAAACACCACTGAAGATGTTACCCAGCCTGGTAATGAAACATTCGGAAACCAGCCCTCAAGCTCGGAAAACAAATCTTCATCCTCATTTTACACCCGAGCTACAGAAATTCATCACTATTACAAATTAATAAATAGTCTAAAAAGAAGATCTACTCTTAATTTTATTTTAATCCTTTTGATATTTTTGTGATGGCTTGATTGTATTATAGATTGCTTCAAAAATATTTAATATGAATTTAAAAGAAATTGAATGATTCTTATATGTACATATTTTCAATCATATTGATCTCCTCTGCCCACCAGACAATTTTAATGTATTTTTTATTATTTTTAAAATTATTGTCAAAATAATTTTATGCCAAAATCAATTGGTACAGTCTCAGAATGTGATTACACAAGTTAGCATTCCATTGTGGCTACGAATTCCAATGATATATCGCATTGAAATAGATTCTTATCTAATGTATTGGGGGTTTCATAATAAAATAAAATGTTTCAGGGTAGACAGCTTGCTTTAGTAATCTAACTTCACAATAAAAAAATAACAATGACAGAACTTTAAGCTGCTTCTTTGTAGTTGTCTCATGAAAAAATATCCCAGTTCAGTGCCGAGAGAGAATAACTAGTCAAGATCATCTACCTGGCTTCATGTCTAAGTCAGGCCTAGAATTAGAATGTCCTAGTTTCTAGCTTTCTGCCTTTAACTACAATATATAATTATAAGACTATAATTATGTTAATGACCTTTTTAATTTTGAAGTTTCACCTAATGCTTTAAATATTTTTTCCAGATACCACCTCAAGTACAGAAGTAAAATACGTGATTGCTTTGGTCGCAGTTATATGCCTTGTCCCATTGCTGGTGATTGCCATTGCTGTGATCATTATCTTTTACTTCTACCGTGTTCAGAGGAGGAGGAAACTCAACAAGGCATGGGAGAAAAATGTGAAATCCAGGAAGCACAAAGACTGTAGTGATGTTTGTGCCATTATGCTGGATGATGATCGTTCTGACATCAGTTCTACTTGTGCTAATAATATTAACCATAACACCGAATTGCTGCCTATTGAATTGGACACTTTGGTAGGCAAAGGGCGATTTGCAGAAGTCTATAAGGCTAAACTGAAACAAAACACATCAGAACAGTTTGAAACTGTGGCTGTCAAGATCTTCTCCTATGAAGAATATGCCTCCTGGAAGACTGAGAAAGATATCTTTTCTGACATAAATCTAAAACATGAGAACATCCTACAGTTCCTTACAGCAGAGGAGCGCAAGACAGATCTAGGCAAACAGTACTGGTTGATCACTGCTTTCCATTCAAGAGGCAACTTGCAGGAATATCTCATAAAACACATCATTAGTTGGGAGGATCTCTGGAAACTGGGTGGCTCTTTGGCTCGCGGGATTGCCCACCTTCATAGTGATCACACACCATGTGGCCGGCCCAAGACGCCAATTGTCCACAGAGACTTGAAGAGTTCTAATATCCTGGTAAAGAATGACCTGGCTTGCTGTCTCTGTGACTTTGGATTATCCTTAAAGTTGGATCCTACTCTCTCTGTTGATGACCTGGCTAATAGTGGGCAGGTAAGCTAGTGCATGAGGAGCAATATGGAGAGCTAGAGGATTTTATAAATATTATACCTGTTGAAATGTGATGGATTGACTGTGACTAGAAGCAGGGTTGAATAACTGCATGTCATTCCATGCAATAAAATCTGGACCATCATTTGAAAACAGGGAATAGCAGCTTTACCTCAAAATGCATTAATATCCCCAGTGATGCTTTTTTATGGAGGAAACACTAATCATTACACTTTTAGATATTGCTTAAGTGGAGATTCTTGTGGGCCATGCAGTCATGAAAATTGAATCTATTTCCATCTGCTAACATAACTGACTTTGTTTTTGAAAAAAATATATTTAGTGGTGGTGCTGCTTTTTAAATTCCATTTAAAGCATTTTAACTTTTGTAAATGCTGACAGGTTGGTACAGCAAGATACATGGCTCCTGAAGTCCTGGAATCCAGAATGAACTTGGATAATGTTGAATCCTTTAAGCAGACTGATGTGTATTCCATGGCTTTGGTTCTGTGGGAAATGACATCTCGTTGCAATGGTGTTGGAGGTACGCTAGATCCCATAGATTTAGTATTTTTAAACAGGTGCAATTATAATTCCTTGTCTGTTATGTTTGCAGGAGGTACATTTATTACTAAGTTAAATAGGCTGCAGTGTTGTTCATAGGTGGTCTCCATTTCAGGCAGTTTTAGCACTAGTGAGTTAGCCATCAAGCTATCTTATTTAGCATGTTTGAAACCAAGAGCAGACAGTCTTGCTGGTATAGAGATTAACAAATAAACATCTGCACATATTGTTCATCCTTGTTCTTATCAATCCTAAGCAAAGTCATTGGGGGAGGGGAAATGGAGTCCAGATCATGGGTAGCAGGAAATAAGCTCCTTTGAATGGGTTAATTGGAACATGGGAAATACAGATCCCCTCCCTTCCAGCAGTTCTATTCAAGAAAGCTGGTTTTATCACTGCTGGTTTTGGTGGAAATTTCCTGATTTCTGTGACTCCACAGTTCTCCACAGCAGTACCAGTGCTCATTCCAGAATCATATTTAATTGATCTGAACAGATCGGTTTGTTGAGAGAGATTATATATACAGACCATTAAATACTTTGGACCTTAGTTTATAATGTGTAATTACACCAGGGCTTTTGAATTGTAGCCATAGTCCTTTGGAGCTGTATGATCAGCAAAGAGTTGGATCTAATAATCTTTTTAAATCTGATCACATTTGCATAGACAATGATGATAAAATTTTTGCCTGCTTTGCCTAGGGTAGGGGTAGGCAACTTTGGCTCTTCTATGACTTGTGGGCTTCAACTCCCAGAATTCCTGAGCGCTGGCTCAGGAATTCTGGGAGTTGAAGTCCACGAGTCTTAAAAAAGCCAGGGTTGCCTACCCCTGGCCTAGGGCAACCACACAGTAAATCAAGGGAGAAGGGAAGCATGGAGTGGACTTCAACTGTTTTCCACAAGGAGGACTCTCAAAACTCTTCTATTTCAGTTGGGTATAGTCACAGGAACTAATGTAATAGTATGACTTTTGAGATCCAAAGATTAAAATGTAGTTATGGAAAACTAGTGGTATATTTATTTCTTATCTAATTACTCATTTTATGTATGAGGAGAGTTCATAAAAAATCATTTATCATCTTAGGGGGTCAAAGTGCCTCAAAGTATGAGGGTCCCAGCTAGACTTTCATTTTGATAAAGAAAATGAAAACCTGATAGGGTTGGGGTGAAGGAAGAACATTACTCTTACAACTCCACCTAACTTCATTTCAAGGTTTCCCCTTTTTAAGGCCTGGATGAACTGTTTATTCAGGAATATTCTTGCATCGTTGCTGATTCTTGTGATCTTTCCTGTTTCTGTTTGAGTACCCTGGAATAGTGCCTAGGTAAAAAACACCACCCTCATTGCAGCTATGCTCATGAAGTTACAGAGCTGCCTAAAACTGAAACAAAAGAATGTGCTATTCTAGATCAAAAAGGATAGAGTACAATATCAATCTCTTTTTTTAAAAAAGGATCTTTGAGCATCACAGTGCACCATGCAAATGTTAATTATGTAGGTGAAGTAGGCATATGCTTGAAGAACAATACAGGGAGCTTAGAATTTAATAAAGCAAAGAAGTTGCAGGCTATAACAAATGATTGTGATAGTAGATACATATATATATATATATATATATGAAATAATGCTAGGAGACTTTTGTCAAATAAATCTAAGAAAATGGGATGGATTTCTGAAAAGTTTCCGGATATAACTGTTGTCTATAATACACAGATAGTCTTTGACTTACAACCAAAATTGAGTCCAGAATTTTGATTATACGTTGTTGCAGTCACAAATTGAGTCAATTCAATTTTTAACCATTTTTATGACAGTCTTAAAGTCGTGAGTCATTGCAGTCATTAAAACAATCATGTAGTTGTAAGTCCAAATCCAGCTTTTTGAATGTGGGTTTTTTGCCGCTTTTTTCAAAACATGCTCACATGACCACAGAATGCCGCAGCCAATTTTATACGTTGCTAAACACTTTGCAGATGGCTTGTAAGTAACTTTCCAAGGTTGTCATAATTTCAAATAGTCCTTAAGTGGGCAGTCTTCAAATTATGAACCAAAATAGAACCTGTTTTTAATTATTTTTTGTCCTTTTATTATTGGAGTTGCATATCTGTTGCAATTTCGAATATCAGGGTATGTCATCAGCATACAGAGATTTTTAAATAGTTATAAAAACAGGGATAGGGGAAACCATATGGTCTGTGATATTTGTTTTTAAGTACATACTTATTTTAATTTAAATGCCAATTTTATGACAAAGAGTCTTTCAAGAATGAGTCTATGGTATGTGGAATGGTTGTGGATTCCTGTAAGGTGAAGTTGAAGTAAATATCTTTTACGTAGAGCCTCAGTATAATTTTAATCTTTTTGAGCTGACCTTATCTCTAAACAGAAGATACGATTATCAATATAATTGTAAATTATACAACCTTAGGAAAGACTATTTAATTGGTTTTCGGACAAAATGTGGAAAGAAGTTATAGCTTGCCCAATATTTCACTAGAGAGTAATTTAGAAGCCATATTTAGAAATTGCTTTAGAAAAGCAATACCGCTTTTAGGAAAGCTTGAGGTCTCTGCTTGGAAGTTTAGTCAACACAACAGCTGTACACCAGATGTTATGCATTGTGACAAATACCATTTCCATCCAAACAATTTGCCTTTGCAACTGACATGGATACTCTGAGAAAGGAAAGCATGCTGAGCCTTAAGTGATCTGACAGTCACTTCTTTTCAGTATCTTTATTGCATGTATATGAAATTAGTCAGTATCAGCCAGGTCATCCAAAAATGTTTGAAAAATACCTTTCTAAATAACTTATTATGCTCTTTGAGCTTCTTTCAGCAATGCTGGATTACTTGAAATGTTTGCTCGCTTTGTCTGAAACAACACATTTGGATAAAGGATGAAAGTATGGAAAACTGGTATGTTGAAAGGCTTGGGACTTTGGTATTTGGCAGGAGAAATAAATCTAAATATTTTGGAAGAAAAGTAGTCTACACTTCATTTTTCAAGTGCTCCAAAACTTTTGGTATTCAGATACAAATCCATGACTAATTTCTTATTGCCTATAGCAGACAAGCATCAAATGTAGTAGGAGAAAATGCAGACTTTTTTTTTACTCTCTCACTTCATTAAAAAATGACTGATTCAGTCATTTGATTCAATCGTATATAATTTCAGAGATTACCTGGACAAGTCCCTGCAGTTTTCTTGGCAAGTTTTTTCAGAAGTAATTTGCCGTTGCATCTTCTCGGTTCAGGCTGAGACAAAGTGACCAGCCCAAGGTCCCCCAGCTGGCTTTGTGTCTAAGGCAGAATTAGAATTTAAGGTTGTCTGGTTTCTAGCCTAGTGCCTTAACCACTACATCAAAATGGCTCTCTCAGTTTTTAATATCAGTACTTAAATAATGAGAACATGACAAAAAAAAAAGAGAGGCAAAACTGCTATTTTCTCCAAACAGTTGTTAGCAAAATGTGCCTTCTTAATGAACTGGTTTTCATTTAAATTAAAATTAAGCATATGAACTGTAGCCCCCCCCCCCCCCCCGCTCTTGAATGACAGTTCTACAGAAACAATACCCTATGCAAGTATGCTGATTTCCCTTTAAATTGAGTCATTGGCTTCTTCCTTTTTTTCTCTACAAAAGAAAGCCTGGCATTTGTAAAATGCCCTTTATTGTGCTTCAGGTCACACTTGTTTCCTTACACTGGCTCCAGGAAATATATTTTGTGTCTGTTATTGTGTTCATGTTTCAGTTTTGTCCTGCATCCTTTCATGTCAAAAATAGATTTCAGGGAATTATCTTACTCAGCCTATTGGTGTCCTGAAAGCAAATTGTATGTTGGATGATTGAATCTGTCCCTTAGAATAGACCTTGACTCTTTTTGAAATTGTGCAAATATGAAATGAACATGAAATGAACATTTAAATGCAGCAAACACCATTCCTCAAAGAAACCACAATGACTTGGGTCCCTTTCAGTTCAATTCAGTATATTGGTCTAATCTAAAACTTTTTGTTGCCTGCAGAAACCAATTCTAAAACCGACATGATAGAAAGCAGGCTCTGGTCTAAATATTATTTTTCCTTATTTTTCTGCTATGACGTGGTTTATCAAAATAAATAAATAAATAAGGCTATTTAAAGTACTATTAGTCATGGGAAAGCAAGAAAATAAAAATTTCCAGAATAAGTACTTGTAAAACATGTTTCAGACATAGCTGTAGATCATTTGTAGCTTGCTGGTAGAGATATGCAGCTAGGCAGACTGGACCAGGGAAAGTTCACTGTGTGCTTTTATTTTTAATTTTGAGAAAGTTTTCTTATCTAGAAATTTCACCACCGTAAGGCACAAGTGGAGGGATTCCACTTAATTTGGATTCTTTATAAGATGAATTTAAAAAGTATGGCTTTGTTACTCTTCTTTGTCTTCTTCTTGCACTGTTTGCTCCTCTCTGGACTTGCTCTTTTTGTTTCCCCAACTGTCTCTTCCATATCCCTTTGTTTCTGCCTCATTGGCCACTTCTCCCACCTAATCTTTGCTTTTGCTTTTGGTGATCCATCTTTTTCATTCCTCTCTTTTAGTTTTTCTGCCTAAACTGTGCCATCATATACCTCTCCATTTCAGTTCCTCTGGCTTGCTTTCATCTCTTTCCTCACTGCCGAATCCAGAATTCAGCTCTCCATTTTCTTAGTCGTCCCTCCCAACACAGGAATCAGTCCAGCTCCCACAGTCCCAGATTGCTCCTGCAGAAGTAATGATTATGAATGTGTGTATGCATTTATAGGTTTGTGCTTGTCTGTAAATATTTTAAGTACAACTTCATGCCGTTTGGAACACCAACCCAATGCGCCTCTCAAATTCATGAACAGGCCTCTGCTCACCCTAAGTTCATACATACTCCTGTTTGGCAGGAGCAATCACATGACACTCTGTAGTTTGGCAGGAGCAATTACATGACACTCCACAACAGAACCTTTTGTTGCTATAAATACAGAATTATTTTTAATATTAAAAATAAATTAAAATCTGCCATACATTGGATGAAAGACAAATCATTTCCCTCGTATAGGGTGCATGTGTATGCCAGGATTCTGTATAAAATTATACTAATAAGCATAAGTTCCCTGATTCAAATCCTACCATTTATAGATGGGCTAGGAAAAAACATATCCGATGGTACTAAGTACAAAGTACTAAGTAGGTACCATCAGCAGGAAGGTGTGTTGGATACATTCGTTGCCTTGAGTTATTTGTAAAAATAACACAGGCAAGATATAAATAAATAAAATAACACTGAGCTGCATTTTTATATCATTCCAAATATGTGAATGATGCATTTTAGCCAACAATACTACAGTGTTGTACTTGATTATTGAATTTAACAATTTAACAATTTTCTGGATCCACACAACAATTAAAATGTAAATTAACAAAATAGGAAACCAAAAGAAAAAAAAAGGTTGAAGCTTTGGCATGTAATATGAATGTATCTAAGTTTGTCATGTAGCTGGCTAGAAATGTTTGTTGTGAACTTGTTAGACTTTACCAACAGAAATGGCAGAAATGAAATCTGGGTTGGGATTGATGTTGCCTTTAAGTTTTTCCATTTTTCCACCTTGTTTCTTCATTTCTTTTGTTGGGGAAAATATAAGCAGCAAACAAATGAAGCTATGGGTTTGAAGAAATCTATTTAAGACTTACAGTGAAGTTTTGAGTAGATATTTTCAGAACTCTCATGCTTTTTTTTACACATAAAGCACACTACATAATGCAGAACAGCTTTTAGAATATATGTAAATGCACATTTTTGTATGCACCCTTGCCTTCCTCTGGCTCTGTCTTAGTTCAGTCTTCATGTCTGTTCCAGGATTATCTTGCCAAAACTTGAAGAAGAAAAAAGGCTTCAGCATATACCTCAGATCATTTAGGATCTCACAGTTTGAGAATTGTAATGATTTATGGATGGGGAATGAGTTTGGTTTGAATTTCTTTTGGAGCTGTTAAGAATTGTGCCTTGGCTTACTCTATTGTTAGAGTTTAGTTTTATTTGATTTTTCTAAATATCTTTTTAACTTCTTAGCAAAAAAAGGAATAAGAAAAACAATCCTGTCAGATTCTTGAAGGCTTGGGGTTTTAACTATCTATTTCTATTGATCTCTAGAGATCATCACAATAATTTAAGGCTTCTAGGACAAAGTTTTAAATTTCAGGAATGCACCCAACCTCCCAGTGTCTTTTTCAATATTTTTTTTTCTCAGATAAATGGCAGTGATAGGCAGTCCAGCAATATTGGCAAAATGCAAGGCTCAGAAACAAAAAATGCAATACAGCACTGAATTCATATCATAAAGAATAGTTGGCAGCATCATATTCTACTTTGTCAAGAAGAGGCCAACATGAACATCTTGATTTTGATCTTCTTAGTGTAACCAAGTGTCTTCATTTTTGCTTATTTTCCTAGTAGAGGTGAAAGACTATGAGCCACCATTTGGTTCAAAAGTACGAGAACATCCTTGTGTAGAAAGCATGAAGGACAATGTTTTGAGGGACAGAGGACGGCCTGAGATTCCTAGTTCATGGCTCAACCATCAGGTAAGACAAAGCCTCAATTATTTTTGGAAAAGGACAGTTCGTGGCAAAACTGGCCAGGTGTCACATATAATGGTCACAATAGAAAATAATTTCAGTTTTTGAAATGATCCAAAGATGTTTTATATTCCAGACACTAAAACTAATATTAAAATATAATTCCAACTATTATTTCTACATGCTGTTCTTCCCCTTGAAGTCCTGTTTACTGGACCATTGCATTCAGGGAGCAAAAACAATGGGCAAAAAACTAAAAGGAAAAAAAAACAAATAAAGATTGAGCCTTAAGATTACTCAGAGTTGTAAAAAGCTCTTGCAGTATGGAGTGCTAGTTAATGTAATGAATTTCTTAGAAGCACTGCCCCAGCAAAGTGATGATAGGATTGCAGCTCTGTTCTATTATATTCCTTTTCTGCTGCATTATTTCTCTCAATTCTGCCTTTTCAGTTGATACAATTTTAATAATATGGAACCCCCCTCACTTTTATTCTTTTACCAGAGCATCTTATTGCCATAGACCAGGGGTAGGCAACCCAAGAGCCACTTGGACCCGTTTCCCACCAAAAACAAAACACCGGGAGCCACAAAACCCTTTTGATATCTAAAATGAAGATAACACTGCATATATCCTTTTTTACCTTTATTATAGGTGTGTGTGTGTGTGTGTGTGTGTGTGTGTGTGTGTGTGTGTTTGTGTATGTATGTGTGTTTGTGTATGTATGTGTGTGTGTGTTTGTGTATGTATGTGTGTGTGTGTGTGTATATATATATATATATATATATACATACATATATATATACATATATATATACACACACACACACACATTAAAAATAAAAGTAAAAATATCACTTTTGGGAATATCCATACTATTAAAACAATGATCACCAAGAGAATGCTTTAAGAAAATAAAATTACATATACACACAAGTAAAAAAAGGATATATGCAGTGTTATCTTCATTTTAGATGTCAAAAGGGTCTCTCTCTTTCTCTCTCTCTCTCCCTCTCTATCTACTCTTGGTCTGCCACTCCTCTCCCCCCACTCTCTCTCTCTCTCTCTCTCCCTCCCTCCCTCCCTCCCTCCCTCCCTCCCTCTCTCTCTCTCTTTCTCCCCCCCCCTCCTATCTGCTGCTCACCTGGCAAGCTTCAAGCTGTTGTCCAACAAGCTCAGGGGTAAGCAACCTCGTCTCTTTTATGACTCATGGACTTCAACTCCCAGAATTCCTGAGTCAGCCTAGCTGGGCTAGCTAGCTCTCTCCTGCCCTTCCTGCTGAGACACAGCAAAGGGAGGAGCTCCGCCCACACACACACACACAGAGAGAGAGAGAGAGAGAGAGAAAAGCAGGGAAGCACAAGTGCCTCTCTCTGTCTCTGTCTCTCTCTGCAAAGGCAGAGGAGGCTGGGAGCCACAGGGGAAGACTCAAAGAGCCGCATGCGGCTCCGGAGCCGCAGGTTGCCGACCTGTGCCATAGACCATGTTTAGTCAGTAAAATAATTCTTTGTATTAGATTTCAGTCAAAAAATCTGCCTGTGGTATTTTTACGTTGCTGCTAAGGTTTTAAATTCTTTTATAAAACTCTAAACCTAAAACAATTATTATCACTTTATTTAACCCTTCTGTTTTTCCATGCAATTTCGTTGTTGTTATATACCTGTTTTTCATAATACTACCTTTGAAATGAAGGTTATACTTTCTCTTTCATTTCTATAATGAAATTTGTTCACATTAATGATTTCATATCAGTGTTTAATATTCAACTTAACTTAATGTTGGTAGTTTCAGAATGCAGAAAACTATAATTTGTATAATTCTAATTATATTGTTGGCAATTGTCAAAATCAACTATGAAGTAAATCTTACAATTAAATGTGGCATTAAAAAAAAGACAGACTAGTTTTCACTCTTACTTATAACCAAGAAAATTCTCCATTGAAATAAAAGGCCAAATATTTTAGCATAGAATTTAATGAATTAATATGCATGAGCTAGAGGTAAGACATTACATAAATACTCATATGATTAATATCTTCCCGATATCTTGACAAGCCTGGAATTAGCCATTATTTTCTAGAATAAAATACCTATAGTGGAATTCGCATTATGAAAGAACTGTAATTAGCATCACAATAACTTGAATGTTAGATTAAAACCTGAAATTTGGAGCACAAAAAGAAGTTTGTGCCAATTAACTTCCTTTTGGTCTTCCACTTTATCAACCCGTGCATCAGTTGAATATCGTGGAATACTTTTGTGTCTCAGATAAGGACACAGATAGAGGAACCTATCCAGAATCAGATAAGAATCAGAATCCAGTTTCCATATGTAGACCATCATTCTATGATAAACAGGAAAATTCATCCAGACTTTTAATTGGCAGTATATAACTATGGATTAATGAATCAGATTTCAGACGAGTGCAAGGCAGGTAAATGCTTAAAAAAAATTTCTGGTCACCACATCACAAAAAGCTGAACTTTTTTCTTCAATAGGGTTATTTTGAAATTCATGCCTTTTACTTTGCTTTTTATTTTTCATACCACAATTATTGACAAAACTGGTAGTGGCCAGGGCATGCCATTACTAATAAGTATTAGTGGGAGCTGCCTGAATGTATTAATTGCAGGAATCATGAATGAACATGATGGTTACTTATTTTGCTATTTTTAAAAAATTATTTTTGTTAATTTTGTATGCATTGCTGCCAAAAATGTTTGGTGGATTTTTTTGCTCAAACATCTGAATAGTTTGGCTGTTTCTGTGTTATGCATACTGTGGTAACTGCTGCTTTACCCAAGCCAGGAAAATGTCTTGGTCCATTCAAGATAATTCAGTAGACATCTGTTAATTTGTCCAATGCCATCTCTTCTTTAAATATGGCAAATACATAGTAAAATCCCAAACTGCATTCTCATCACCATTACCTAGCTTCCCCAGTTGGAAAACAAAACAGAAAACTATAATTTTAGTGTAAAAATTCTAATTACAAAACAGAACTTAATATATTTATTGTAGGGTTGCAGATAATGACTCCTTAATGTTTCAGGGTATATTCATCTTTAAAAAATGACTTACATAAAGTAGTAACCTGAATTATTATAACTTGTGAAAAGCTGGGGTTCTTGTTTTCACTTAATATAACATGAATAGATGCTGTAAATTAGAATTCTATATTTTCTCAATTACTACTATTTATTACATGAATAGTTATATGAGGACATTTTTTTTATACACGTGTACCCTTTGCAGACCTGCTTTTTAAACCTTTTATTGAGTCCTGTGTCTTCCAGAGTTCAAAGGTGTTGCTTTATGTGCTCATTTCAGGGTATCCAGAAGGTGTGCGAGACTATTGTTGAGTGTTGGGACCATGATCCTGAGGCCCGGCTGACGGCACAGTGCGTAGCTGAGAGGTTCAATGATTTTGATTATCAAGATGGACTCTCGGGAAGAAGCAGCTCAGAAGAGAAGATCCCTGAAGAAAACTCTGGCAACAGCACCAAGTAACAGCTGGCAAGACCAGAGGAATTCTCCCTTTGAGGTTCCCTGGGCTCAACCTTGGAATAAGAAGGAATCTTTACCATCGGACCCACCTTCTGTGACTCTCTGAAGAGCTGCTTTTTCTTCCATCCTGCAGCTCCAGAGACCAAGGAATGACTTTATGGGGCAACCGTAATGGGCCACGTGCCATGGCATAGTAGTCGCTTCCTTAAGTGTGCCATAAGATAAGTTATGTTGGTGCTTCCTGAGAAAATAGGACTATATTATCATGCCAATAACAGTTGCACTTTATCAAGGTTTGTATATAAAACTATGGAAGATCAATGCTAGATACACATACACAAAGCTGTACAGAGTCTTCCAGGAAACTTCTAATAGATAGAAAATTGCAAATGTTTGCTAAAATACTGGCAGCACTATTGCTTTATTCACCTCACTCAAACCATAAAAAACTGTAAGTAACTACACTACAAATGCTTTCAATTGCTGCACCTTTTTTTTTTTCAGATGAGGGGCAAAAAAACCAAATAGCAACTGGATATATTTGAGCTTTTTTTTTAAAAAAATGACATTATGCAATGGTATTCAGCTGGTTCCTGAATGTTTAATGTTTAGAATTTATGGATTATTGGACCATTCCCAGTCAGGAATTTTGGTTTTCTTTGTTTTTCTCTTCAAACATAGAATTTGCAAAGATTTTCTTTTTTGTTGTTCTTTAATGTCAACAAACAATTATTAATACCTCTCCCCTCCTTTCAACTTGTACTTCATGTTTTCAGCCTTCATACTGACTACAGGTTCCCCCCCCCCCCCGTCTTCCCCCTGGAATTGAGAAGCACCAATTATAATTGCAACAGATGTTTTGCATTTGCCATGCATTCTGGAAAAAGTAGATTCCTCCTCTTTTCCTCCATCCCTTTTGGATCAATAACATCATGTCTAGTTCCTTAAGCTCTTAAATTCACACTTGATTTTGTGCCCAGAAGGAATAGCAGATGAATTCCTTCCTGAGTATCTGGATTTCTATGATACTTTGGCAAAAATTTGCTCCGAACTCTGGGCACACACTGCTTTTGGTTCTTGTAACATACATCGTAGCCAACCCTGCTTGCAGTCAATGCTTGGAAATGCTATACATTCCTAAACTGATCCCCACAGGCAAGGCTTACGTTGTTTTAATCTTCCAAAATATTTAGAATTGGGGCTGGCTTCATCAGGAATTTTAAATGGCGGGATTTGAATTGTTTTGTGTTTTCTTGCAAGAAATGCCTTCTCCAACCTAGTGCCCTCCAGATGTATTGAACTGCAAACCTGTGATAACAGTTGGAGTCCAACAGAACACTGGGATGGGGATATTTCTGGTAATGGGTCATTTTTGAAAGTTAGCTACTATTTTGTAACAGGAGGCATTCTTTCCTTTCTTTTTTCATTTCATTAAAATTAGTCCATGCCAGTCAGAAACAATCCTTCTAAGTTGAAAGATATATTACAAGTGCAATTCTTTTTCATGTAGGAGATAGGTGATTTTTCTGAGAGTTCCTATTTTGTGTATTCAATAGGAAAGAAAAGATATATTCATATAGGAATTTTTAAAACTTTATGGAGAAAAATATTTATTTTTTAAAAAAAATTCTGCGTCTGCCTTTTGTGTTAAATGTTTTATAAATATTTAAGCATTAAGTGGGCAGAGACTGAATAAAAAGAAACCAGATTTTAAAGTAACAGGAAATATACTAAACTGGAGTTACTAGTAAGGTAGATTTAGAAAAGTGTAATGTTGAATAGTGATGGGATCTGATGACCTCTCGTGGTGGTTGCCTAGAATGGCAGCATGAAAAACAGCTGCACAGAAAATAAAAATGAACTTTCTTTCAAACCGGAAAGGAGGGTACATCCTGTGCTGCATACCTAAATTGCTAATTTTAGAGCCTACTTTAAATGTTACTGTATATTGCTACTGTTTACCTCATTTGTTTAGGTGTTCAGCCTGAAGGCCTTGAGTGCAAATCCCTGAAGTTGTCACTCTTCTAAAATTGTCACCAAATAGTATTGTTTGAAAAGATGGAATGGATGGACTGTAAAACATGTTGAAGATAAATAATTTTACTTCAGTGTATCCTAACTAAGGCAACTTTAAGGGATATGGACTCCAGGATTCCCCAACCTGATCTGCCCCTCTTAAAACGGATGAAGGTGTTTTTTTTTTAATGAGGTGCATTGATCTAAAAAGAGGATTAGACAAAATTATGGGAAAAAAATCTATTAATGGAGAGTCATGGCTATATGTTATTTCAGGATTTAGAAGAATTTTAAAAATCATTTGCTGGTGAGTCATAGTGCAGAAAGGAAGCTGCTTTCTTTGAGGATTTCTTTGAAGCAACCAATTCAATCAAAAAATAAGAACAGCATGGTAGGCTTTCATAAGACAATTAGCCTTATATAGAAGCCATCCACTTCCAGACCTATCTGCTTAGGAGATTCAAGTAAGGTCAGTATTTAAATTGGCAACATAACATGCCTAGGTCTTCCCACTGAAACTGGGTTGTGTTTGTCTGTCATGCACTGGCAAAAAACAGAGAGAGCACTCAACTCCTGACAATCCTTTATCTTTTTTTGTATTAGTTCATTTAAAGAGATTTTTTTTAAATGAATTTTTCATGAAAAACTTAAAAGTACAATATATATGAAAAGAGAAATGTTTGCATATCTAAACTCTTTATCAGATTTTTTTCAAGTACTTAATCATATTTTTGTATAAATAAAATATTGTACCCAATGCTTTTGTTTAAAGTCTTATTCATATTAAAATACTTCAGTGTGTTTCCAGATTGTCACTATAATGGGTACAGTAATGATGTTCCTGTGAAGACCATTTCTGATGTTTACCAAGCTCTCTGCCCTTGTGGCTTTATATCTTTTAGATTATTTTAATTAAGAAATAAGGAAATAAGCAGTATTCTATGCAATACTAGCTTTTAATATCAACTTTGTCCCCAAGAAGGCTTCTGCTTACCAAATAGGTTCCAAAATATTCTTACATAATAAAAATGGATGACGGCTATTTGTTTGGAAATGTGCCTCTCCTCAGAAGAAAAGTCACTGCATTGTTCTGCATATACCATGTTGCTCAGTTTGTGTCTGGGTGTTTTATCCTTGGGGTGGACAAGCTTCTGCCATAGTATATTCTTGGGTTTAGAGTTAAAAGCCTCCTGAGCTTTTCCGATATTTCTGCAGCGTATGGAATGACAACATTGCCTTGTTTATTGTTCTCTTCTTGTCTGTTACGGAGGAGTTCCTGCTAAGTCTTTTTTGGGTTTTGATGAAGGCCCAGTTGGGATAGCCACATGTTCTGAGGGCTTTCTTGATATGTTTTAGTTCTTTTTCTTTCCCCTCTGCTGGCAAGCAGGCCTTACGTTCAGTGGTATAGGGTTCTGATCATTTCATTTTGTGCTCCAGTGGGTGGTGAAAATCAAAATGTAAATATTGATCTGTATGTGTGGGTTTTCTGTACACTTCAGTGTTAAGGTTTCTGTCTTCCTTAATGTGTATTGCACAGTCTAGGAAGGCTAGACTATTTTCCTTAACATCTTCTCATGTGAATGTGATGTATCTGTCCACAGAGTTGGTATGTTTGGTGAGTGCTTCCAATTCCTGTGTTTTGATCTTGACCCAAGTATTGTCCACATACCTATACCATGAGTGGGTGGAATTCCTGTAAAGGAATTTAGGGCATTGGTTTCTACCTCTTTCATGTAGCGATCGGCCACAATGGGGGACATAGGTGAACCCATGGCGCAGCCGTGTTTTTATCTGTAGAAACCATCATTGTATTTAAAATAGGTAGTGGTCAAACAGAAGTCCAGCATGGCACATATGTGGTCTGAGCTGAAGTTGGTTCCATCACTTAAAGTGCTATCTTGTAGCAGTCATTTCTTCACTACTGTGACAGTTTCAGTTGTTCAGTTCAGTCCCCCATGTGACCAATCTCTACATGGAAGACGTAGAAACCAAAGCCCTAAACAACTGAGAATCTCCATAGACATAAAATGATGACAAGCAATATATCTATGCCACAAATATAAATCATCTGGAAAGCCAATAATCCATCACAACTGGACATTAAGCAGTGTATTTTTAAGTCTAATAACAGAGATAGGCAATTGCGTTAACCTTCTTTTTGCTTTTTTCATCTTCTAGTAATATTTGTTTAGATTCTGACTGTTAATTTGTTAGAAAAAGCTGGTGTCATTATTTGTACATGCACTTTAGACCCTTCCTATTGCGTGCACATTTGTTTTTCAGATGAAATGCCTTCCTAACTGCTATTTTTTCTCAATTTTTTCTTCGTAACTTTTGAAATATAGATCATAACACATAAATTTTTGTATAGAATTTTAGATTCTCTTAGATATTTTGCAAAATTTCTTTTCATACCTACATTTCTTAAGTTCTTTGGTTGAGAACTGTAGTTTGGGAACCTAAAATACATTTGTTTTTAACTGCAATGAAGTCTGACTTGACCAAATTCAGTATTTAAAAATGAATGTCTAGAATAGTATCAAGTAGAAATGCCAAAAGATCTAATTTAAAATGAGCCTGGCAGCCCATTCCTATGAAGACGTGAACTGTCATGTCTTTCACGGAACCCTTTCCAAACAGATAGTTAAGATTAGCTCTTTATTCCTGGTATGTGAGGAAAAGCAGCTTTATCCTCTTATTCACAGTTGTTTCATTCATATATTATGGAATAGCCTTCCTGTGCACTCACAAATAGACTCTGATCCCATAATCTCTTTGCTGATGTGACTAGGGAAAATATGAAATCCAGTACTTGGGGAAGATATTAAATTGATGAAGAATATCCCCAATGGAAAGCTGCAACTTTCATATCATTTTAAGGAAGTAATTGTTAAGACTTGAAGGCAGTGATACAAAAGATCTCTACTACTTCAGTGACAAGAATGAGCAATGAATGACAGCAACTAGTAAACAGTCATCAATGTATTAGCTTCATAATAAGTGAAAATTAAACCAAATTGGTATTATTTGTTTAGATTTTTTCATCCTTTCTGAAATGAATATGCAACATATGAACACACATGCTACTCCACACAAATTAGACTGCACTAATTTTTCCAGGTTGCAAAATATAATTTTGCAGTCATTATGCCTTAAAACACAAGAAGCAAAGTTTTCACAAGATGGTATTAATGCAATACAGGCAATGCCCTCCCCAGAGATTTGGCCTACTAACAAACTGAACAATCTTATCTTGATGGATTATAAAATCAGAATGTAAAAGAACGGCTGTCTCTCCACAGCTTGATAATTGATTATGTGTCATCAAGTTGTGGTTGACTCTTACTAAGCACATAGAAACATCACTTTCTCCATGATGATCAATTCTAACCTACTCTTTCAAGTTTTCCAAGTGCATTTATCACCATAGTGACTGAATTTTTTCACTTTGCTCCTGATCATCCTCTTCCCCTTCCACTTTTCCCAGCATTAAAGCCTTCTCTAGGGACTTGGGTCTTTGCATAATGCATCTGAAGTAGAATAATTTGAGCCTAATCATTTGTGCCTTGAGTTGATTTGTTTGATGATCCATTGATTCATTTTCTTGGCTCTCCACAGTATTCTGATTAATCTCCTCCAAACCTCCATAACTAACACAACCCTTTACTGACACAGTTGACGAGCTTTCCCAAACATCTGAGTACAGATGTTTCTGACTGTAAGCTGACTTAAATAAATTCAGACTTCGAATTCTGGCCAAAAGGGCTTGATGACAGCAAAAAGGGGTTTTGTCTATACTGATGGCAACAAAGATTATTTGTGATATCCAGGATTCTCAGGATAACTTAAATAGGAAACCCACTGTGTCTACAGATATATTGTGCCAATGGAAGATATATTTCAGAGACAATTAATTGCTTATGTTTTAGAGAAATTTCATTTATCATTTAATTACTCATCTTACATACATGACTTTAAGCAGCTTACAGTTACCAGCAGGATCAGGATCATCATTCCTGCATGATGATTCTATTCTATCACTACTTGCAAGGCTAATATTTTGGGTGTTTGTTTTAAAAGACACAACAGATTAATGTGTTTGGTCATTATAGGAAAATACATTAACTCCAAAGGACTTCTCGGGAGCTTTGTAAACACATGCTCAAACTCTTCTTTTATTCTGCTAGATACACGTGCAAGGAACAATGATTAAAGAAGTATCAATGACTGTTCTTATGTGGAGTTGCTTTTATTTATTATTCAGACACCAGAAAGCAGCTAATCCTTTCTATAAAGAAGGGCATGAAGATATATGTAAGTTCATAAATATTGCTCAATTATTTTTCCTAGGTGCACATTAGATATTAGACTTAATATAATAGATTACTGTCAAGAACTTTGACACTCCAAGTTTAACAAGTCTTACCACAATGAAGGAAACTGGCTCGAGTAGTAACTTGAAAATAAATTGGGAGCTTGAAAAGAAGATAAAATGATGTCTAGATATTTTCCAATTAATGCCATTGCTTGCCTTTGTCACCCTATGGATGTATTTTAAGCCTTTCCACAAGCAGCCTTTAATTAGCATGTCAATCATAGTTCTGTTTCTTTTGCAGTCTTTTTCTGATGGTACAAAACAAGGCTCAAGAATATGCAAGAAAGGATTCTAAGTTTTTCCAATTGTGATGAAAACTCCCTTTTTATCTATCTCACTTCAGCTGCTTTTTTTAAATATAAGGCTACTGTGGGAATGATATTAGAACCATGAAAATAATAATACAATGCCAATTAAACCCCATGGGATAAAACTGTAGAAGAGATAAAGCAATGGGAATATCTAAAATTAAGATAATAGCCAGTGGCTCTCTAGAAGCTGCCAAACTATAATTCTTAGCTGTTCCAGCTAAAGTAAATGAAATAGATGAAATATGCTGAGAATTATAGATCAAGCAACAACAGGAGGCTTTCCATTCTTAACTAAAATATTAAATGCACAGGAAGAAGTTAAAAAAGAGGTTTGGGGCTGCACTAGAATTAAATATATATTAAGTAATATTTTACTTAAACTTCAAGGACTAAAAATCTGTTACACCAATGAGGCTTGGATAGAGACTTGAGAGAAGGTCATCTGTCAATGATGCCTTTTGAAATATTCAGTATCCTTCCACAACTTGGTACTTTTAAATATGCTTGGTGTATAGCCGGAGGCAATGTTAGATGGGGAATCCTACAAACTGCAGTCCATCTTATCTGGGAGTTAAATCTCTCCCCAAGCTGGATTCCTCATCTAATATTGCCTCTGGCTATAGCCCTCTGAAAATTGTAATCCAAACACATTTAGAGGGTACCAAGTTGTGGAAGGATGATCTGTATGATAAAGTATATATTAAAATGGGAAACTGGGGCAGAGTTGTAATAGCTGGGTCAGGATGTATTTAGCTGGGTGTTTTGCATTGCTGATAAACACTTTATATTATCAAATTGAATCCACAGATATTGTACCAAAGCAAAGGTGGAGTTTCTGACAAAATG
Organism: Crotalus tigris; assembly: GCF_016545835.1. Classification (NCBI taxonomy): domain Eukaryota; kingdom Metazoa; phylum Chordata; class Lepidosauria; order Squamata; family Viperidae; genus Crotalus; species Crotalus tigris. The sequence goes on from NW_024096690.1 coordinate 4,274,142, forward strand.
GAATTTTGGAAAGTATGGATCCAATATACAATGTTAAGGCAGATAAATGGTGTTATGTTACCCTATTTTGGGTACATATAAAACAGATGTTATGGAATCCTAGTATTCCTCAATTAATATGAAATTGTTATACAATGGCTCTGAAGATCTAAACATTTTTATGACTTTGGGACCCATTATACATTGAAACAATGGATGGGAATAATCATCATAAAAAGACCCTGGATAATTGTTCACTGGAAGGATGAGATTTTAAGTGGCCTTACTAGCCTTTTCTTCAATATATCTTTATGAAAGTAAAATTTTCAGCTCTCATAATCAGAACAGAATATTTAAGAGCAAGCATAATAGCTGATTACTTTCTTTAATAAGTCTCATTCCAAATAAATAAAATTTATAGTTCTTTATGTTTGTGCATTAAACATAAAAAAATAGGAGTATCAATAAAACACGTTTATTTCAATTTTTTTTTAGTTTTTTAGAGAAATACTCAATGGTTTTCCCCCATTTTAAAAATGCTTAGTGTTCTCTGTGGTGCCAGCTCATGGATATATGGCACCTCGTGGCCACAATGACCGATGGTGTCACCTGTTGATAATACAAAGATTTGAATGTTTAGAATGATTTGGGAGGGAGAACTGATGCCCCCTGGGCTTTGGTACTCTTAAGCCAGGGCTGCCTAGCCTTAGCCTAAAACTTGGTTCTATGGTTTTGGAAGTTTGAGAGGCACTGCTCAAATTCTGTTATCAAATTCAATATGTCTACTGGAGCTAGGCTAATATTTAAACAATAAATTTAGAATAGATGGGACTCTATTCCTTTTCTAAAAATGAATCCTGGTAAATTAATTGCTGTATTAATTATAGATTGGATTTTATAATCAGAGAGCTCTAATCATAGCCACATGTTCATCCACAGATTTCTGCAGCCCATTAAAAGCAATGCAAAACAATCTGCATATATTTATAGTTCCATTTTTCTGTGTTTTAATATGATTTCTGTTTTAATGACTATGCTAATTAACAGCCAGAAGTAATGAAAAAGAAATTGCATGCACTGTGCGCTGCATACCAGACTGTCATTAAAATCACTATATTTTTTTCTTGATATTTTTGTATCAGTATCATGTTTAGCTTTCCAAGGTTAAGTATTCCTTTCTAGTAGTTGTGCAGTAACTTTGCAGATGCTCAGTTTGGATCCAAAGATGCCACAGTGCCATGGACGGGCTATTATACATCTAATCTGAAACCAATTTTCCTCAAGCTGGTGGCCTCCAACATGTAGGCCTCCAAAAATCCACATCTGTATTAGAACTGGAGAATTTTTAATCCTACCATGGAAAGCAGCAGGTTGGGGTGCCTAGCTACATCCATTAAATGTCCTATGCACCAACAAATGTGTTGGCTACTATTTTGTATAAAGTTCCTTTATACAAACTATTTTGTAAAGAGAAACTTTATACAAACTATTTTAAGTCATCTTTGTCTTCTCCATCCTGTTAAGCTATTTGCTTGTGCTATTATTAATATTCACTATTGATGAAAGGTACTACAACTCAGTCTAATGTTTTAGCGCTAAATGTAAGACTAGAAATAAAGACCAATAAATAAAAATGGCACTACTTTACAATTTTAAAAAAGTTAATGTTTCACTCAAGATCCTCTTTTGGGGAAGGACTATAGATGGTCTTCAGTTAAAATTAAATAAAGTGAATATTTCCCAGTCATGTCTTTCTTTAGATTTTAGGAACTGATGCTGATTAGTTTAAAATCTTGCTTTCTTTCTCACAAATCATTTAATATACAATTGCTTCCCATCAGTGCTTTTGCTTTGTATTTCTTTCTTTTAATCCCACTGCCATTTTCCTTTTGATCCTCCTTTCAGAACAACTGTTTAAATTTTGGGAGATATAAATTTTGAAAAGAATTTTATCAAATGGGTAAAGTTTATACTTCGGAGAAAGCACAATAAGTGTTAATAAGATCTAATAAAACCATGCAAGGTAGAAAAAGGAACAAGACAAGGCTGTTCATTGTTCCTTCCGTTTATTTTGATTCTTGAAATACAGAATAGGGAAAATAGAAGAGAGGATTGTGGGAATAAACTTTTTAAAAGATGTTGTAGATGGCTGGTATTGGTTAAAGAATATACTTTCAAGGAAATTGAAATAACAGAATATATTTGAGTCAGAGTAAATATGAATTATTTTATCAGGAAAATTAGTTGGATGGATCCTAGATTTTCCTCCAGCATGGCTGTGGCCATTGGCCCTCCTTTTTTACTGAGTTCACTAGAAAATCCATTTGACTGTATTAGGAGAAAGAAAATGCTTATAAATAACTATGTCAAGAATAATTTAGTTACCTCTTCAGCAAGGCTGGCTTTACAGATGTTCACTGACAATTCCACAATACATCATTAAATACAGGATTGTCCCAAATTTTCCATTTGTTAAGGTTCTTTATACTGTGCAGAAGTGCTTTCTATTCCCATTGGATTTCAATATTGTTCCTGCCTAATTATTTTCTAGTTACAAAATTAAAATTGTAGATAACGCAATGCTTGGAACAAAAGCATCTAATTTAATCTGCATATAAAAACAATAAAAATCTTCCATCATACTTCATCCTCCTCCCTACACCCCAGTTACCCAACAATATTTTTGCAAATATACTGCCCATCCTGCACCAGTAAATAAATTCAAGAATAGATGATTTCTATAAATTTAATAACTACCTGGATCTGCTAACATTATTAAGGAATAGGATTATTTCAAATCAAGAGATGTAAAAAGAGCAATTGGTTTCTTGGAACTGTTACAGAGCAATATATTCTGTACTAATTCAAAAATCAAATCTGTATGTAGCATCAGCTTATTATCCCAGCAGTCAAGGTGGAACAGAAGTTGTTCAGTTTATTAGTCTCCCAAATTCTTACTATTGTCTTTTTAATTAAACCATAGAAATGGAGATATATCTTTTTAGTTAAACCATAGTAGTGGAGATATATACAGTCATTATGTCAAGCAGCTAATCATCATGTCATTCCAACTAGTTTTCTAAGGGTTTACTATTCTTTCCAAACTTCACAATTGAGACAAACTCTTAAAAGAGGCTGTACAAAAGCAATCTTCTGTAGACACTCTGATTCTGTGGACGTGTTCTTTTTGACACACAATCCATTGCAGTCACACAGTGTGAAAAAGAAGAAATTATGGGTGGTGAGAATAATTTATAATAGTATATTAAACATTTAATATAATATTAAATATTAATTTTATAATGCTGATAATATTCCCACAGCACACTCGCATATTAGATGGAAGACTTAGTAGATGCATTCAAATAACATGCTAAGCCTGATAAATATATTATTATTAAATTTATTTGCCACTATCTCACCATGGGGCTTCTCTAGGTGACTCACAACCATAAGAAATAAAAATAAAAAGCAAAAGTAAAATAATACAGCAATAAAATAAACAAGGAAAAAGAAAATACAAAGAATGTTTTCTCCTTTCCATGTTGTATGAATTGTTTACTTAGTTCAATGAATTATGTCCACCCAGAAAATAGGTTAATTTATTAACCAGGATAAAAAAATGTCATGCCAAATCAGCCACAATTAATTATTTCAGGATTATTTAATAATCTGGGCTCTTGGATCTAGTGACATATATGGGAAATTGATGCATGTTGAAATCTAGAAGATTGTCAATTATATAGTTAATAGTTGACACCATTAAACCTTTTTTCAATCTGGAATGTTTCTATTTCTATTATTAGTAGAACATGGGTAGAATTTATATAAACCCAAGAAAAATGAAACATTTATAAATAAGGACATTTTTTCATTCAAACTTCAAAAGGTCAATTAAGTTATCTTTTCTCTGTATTAAAAAAAAAGCTTGTGGATGATATAACACTTTCAGTTTGGATACAACTCACCTTTTTAAAAATTAAATATCTTTGTCATATAAACTTAAATGGCTTGACTTTATATGTGTTAAAATCAAATTGGCTTAGGACAGTGGTGGCGAGCCTATGGCACACATGCCAGAGGCGGCACTCAGCGCCCTCTCTGTGGGCACACGTGCCATGCCCCAGAGATGGCAACCGTCCCTCTTCAACTAGCCACCTGATGTTCCATATGGCTGGATGCATCCCAGCACAGCTGGCCATCCCCCCTGTCCCATCCCTCCTGGCCTCACATGCTCTCCTTTTCCTGGGCACACCCACTGCATCGCCTCCTGAGCTGTCGGCCAGCCATCCAGCTCAGAGGCGGCTTCTCTGAGCTGCTGGCAGCGGAGCCCCAGAATATGCCGGTCGAAGAGCCAGCAGGCTGTGGCTGCTGACAGATACTGTTGCCCCCATGTGCTTGCTGGCCTCTGTGTACGGGGGCCGATGGGGTTAGGCAACAGCTGCTCCGGCCCCTGCCTTGCCTTGCCCTGTGACAATGGCACTACTGCCCTGCCTCGGCTTGCCTCACCTCACCCCGCAGGACGAGCCTCCTGCCCATCACCCCACCTGCCAGAGACCCCCCTGGATCTCCCTCACAGGCATCCCTCCCCACGAGAAATATCAAGGTGATCACGCCCACCTTGGCCACCCAGTCTGCCAGGACCACTGCAGCCATGCCCACCCAGTGGGCCACACCCACCTGGCACCCAGCAATAAATAAGTGGGTTTTGGATTGTAGTTTGGGCACTTGGTTTCTAAAAGGTTCGCCATCAATGGCTTAGGATTATACTTCAAGTGATTTTTTTTTTAGGAATGACTCTCCAAGCGAACTAGCTCCTTGGCCCATAGTAACTTAATTACTGCCACTACTTTTTTAAGATGAAGTTACTGTTATTTAAGCCAAGCATTCCAACTGGTTGAGATTGCCAGAAGAGCAAGAACCAGAACTTTCTATTTCTCTCAATACCAAAAGCAGTAAAAGAGAAGTAAACAAACAAAAAGATTCCAACTGATAGAAGACATACTTAGACAAATATCCAGAGTTTCATACCAACCACATTTCCATCTGTATCTTTGAATTCTGAGGATCATACTGAAAAAACTTTGGAAGGAAGAGAAAAAGAATAGGAAACAATTAAAATGCGAGAAAGAGAATCCCGTCCTTTCAACATGCCAGCGTGGCCCCAACAGGATTTCAGATCTCTCTGCAATGGCCACTAGGATCACTCTGTTATGACTGCAGACTTTGAGCTACTCTCTGGGAATAAACCTCTTTGAAGATTATGGGATTTGTATCTGAATCTATAGGACAGTTGTATTACTGACAGAATTTTATTTTGGCCAGACGCTTTGGCAATAAAATCAAGTAATGGTAAAATGTTTACTTTGAATAGCATTTAAATTGCTTAGACACCAAATGCATGTATACTTCATAATCACCTTCACAGAATGTCATATGATATTTTGTTCAGTGGGAGTGGAGTAAAACCTTGGGAAAAAAAGATTCCAAGTTACAATCTGGAAAGACTATTTAGAAATATATTGGTCTATCATTTAAGAGACATGGGGGGGAAAACCATACATTTTGTGAATAGTAATACAATAATTTTTATAAGAGAAATGTTTTAAACAGCTCTTATGAGCATACAAAGCTCATATAGCAATGGCGGCGAACCTATGGCACGGGTGCTAGAGGTGGCAGTCAGAGCCCTCTCTGGTGGCACGGGCGCCGTCGCCCCAGTCCTAGGCCTTCAGCTGGGTTTTATAAAACCTTTTCGCTTTAGGCCTCTGCAGCCGTGTGCAAAAAAAATGGTTCAATCAATCAGTCAATTTCAACTTCTCGCAGGAAAAAAAAGATCTTGCAAAGTTGAATTGATTGAACTTTTTAGTCCCATCCTGTCTGCTGTTACCACGGCAGCCATGCCCATCCAATGGGCCACACACACCCCAATTGGCCACACCCAGCCAATGGGACACACCCACCGGGCATCCGATGATGCATAAATGAGTTTTGGGTTGCAGTTTGGGCACTCAGTCTCTAAAAGGTTCACCATCCCTGTCATATACCAATGATAATGAACCATTTTTTACTTGGTGTGCAAAAAAATTCAGAAAATGCCTAACTTGACTATGCTGGATTGTCTCATACCCACACACACACACACATACCAAACAAAAGAGCAACAATTCTTTATCTCCCTTCCCCCCCACACACACATACCATCTAGACCACACTGAATAGTAGCACTTGGCAGCAATGCTGAGGCTGGAACTTCAGTCCCATCACTGCCAATCAAAAGGCTATCGCATGCTATTTCCCAAGGATTGCAAGCTTTGGGGAACAGTGTGATTGTTTTATGGCCCAGCGCTCCTCAGAGTCTGTTATGTGACACTTATTTTCAGGCAGTATTCTCTTTCTGTTGACAGCCCCCTGCAATCTACCTGAATGCACACTGCCTTTGTTTTTAAAACAGCTTTGGAGAAAGCTCTTGTGTGACCTCTGCAGCCTCTGAAAAACAAAAAAAAGCATGGAGGAGGAGATGGAGATGGAGTTTGCTATATATAAGAAATAACCATATCTCTACAGAAATTCAGCAAAATAATGATGAAAACCATTTTGAATGCATTTGGATCAATATAAAATGAAAAAAAGAACAACACTGCCATAGGTGCATGTTACAGGCCATCCAATCAAACAGAGGAAATTTTTAGTAATAGTAGTAAAGTTGGAAGGGACCTTGGAGGTCATCTAGTCCAACCCCCTGCTCGGGCAGGAAACCCTACACCATTTCGGACAAATGGCTGTCCAGTCTCTTCTTAAAAACTTCCAGTGTTGGAGCATTTACTGCTTCTGGAGGCAAGCTGTTCCACTGATTAATTGTTCTCACTGTCAGGAAGTTTCTCCTTAGTTCTAGGTTGCTTCTCTCCTTGATTAGTTTCCACCCGTTGCTTCTTGTCCTGCCTTCAGGTGCTTTGGAAAATAGCTTAATTCCCTCTTCTTTATGGCAGCCCCTGAGATATTGGAATACTGCTATCATGTCCCCCCTTGTCCTTCTCTTCGTTAAACTAGACATACCCAATTCTCGCAACCGTTCCTTATATGTTTTAGCCTCCAGTCCCCTAATCATCTTTGTTGCTCTTCTCTGTACTCTTTCTAGAGTCTCAACATCTTTTTTACATCGTGGTGACCAAAACTGGATGCAGTATTCCAAGTGTGGCCTTACCAAGGCATTGAAGAGTGGTATTAATACTTCACGTGATCTTGATTCTATCCCTCTGTTAATGCAGCCTAGCACTGTGTTGGCCTTTTTGGCAGCTGCAGTCAGTTAACCATGGTATACAGGAAGCACACTACAATAGTAATGTTCTTCAACTCTGTACCTAGTTGAAGAAGAAATAGATTCTTGACAACCTAGCAAACAACTTTGTCTCTCAAAAGATAGAGAAGGGAACTAGAGGGAAGCCTGGGGGAGGATGACCATGCAATATTGAAATTCAACATATGCAAGCATAAACAATAGAACAAAATCAAACTAGAGTCCTGGACTTCAACAGAGCTGATTTCAATAAACTTGGAAAGAGCTTGAGAAGGATTCCACGGACGAGAATGCTCAAGGGGAAAAAACAACTCAATAAGCTTGAAAAGTGAGATAATAAAAGCCCAGTCTAGCACTATTCCAATGAAAAAGAGAAATAAGATATCTCAAAAGAAACCAATATGGCTGCACGAAAATTATCTAATAAACTGTAAAACAACAAAGACGAGTACAAAAAGTGGAAAGAGGGGCACATAACTTAGGCAGAATTATCAGCAAATAGCCCAAACCTGCAAAATGAAGTCAGGAAAGCTAAGGCTCAAAATGAACTAAGACCTGCAACAAAAGTAAAAATAACAATGAAAGTTTCTTTCAGCATGTGAAAAGAAAAAGAAAAAAGTCAAAGAAACAATTGATCCATTAAGAGGAGAAAATGGCAAGAAAGTGACAAGCAGCGGGAAGAAAGCAGAATTGCTTAATTCAGTTTTTACATTTGTCTTTAAACAAAAGAAAAAAACAGTCCAACCTATAAAAAAAATGCAGATTAGGAATATAAGTCAAAATAACCAAGAAAGGAATAAGAGAACATCTAATTATTCTAGATGAGTTCAAATCATCAGGACAGATGGATTATACCCCAAGGTTCTGATGATATTCGCAAATGTGATCTCAGAACCACTGAAGTGTATCTTTCAAAGATCTTGAAGCATGGAGAAATTACCAGATGACTGGAAAAGTGCTGGTGTAGTTCCCACCTTCAAAAAAAAAGGGGGGGGGACAAATCTAGGACACTACAGACTGGCATCAATACCTGGAATTCCAAAATCAGATTCTGGAAAAAAATAATCAAGCAATGAATCTGTGAATGCCTAGAGGCAAATATTCATAACCAGAAGCTAACATGGGTTTCTCAGATCATGCCAGACAAATCTTATTGCATTTTTGACAAAGTGATAAAATTAGTGAATCAACGAATACTGTGGATATAATTTATGGGGTCGCGATGGGTCGGACACGACTTCGCAATTAACAACAACAACAAGGCATTTGGTAAAGTAGACTACAACTTACTACTTGATAAGATAGAAAAATGTGGTTAGACAGCATCACCACCTGATGGATTCGTAGCTGGCTGACCAATCATACTCAACATTGAACTGTATCTACATGAATAGAAGTATGTATGCCCCAAGGCTCTGTCTGAGGCCTGGAACTCTTCAATATCTTTGTCAATTATTTAGACGAGAGCATAGAAGGGGATCACATCAAATTTGCAGATGACACCAAACTGGCAGGAATAGTTAAAACACCAGAAGATAGGCTCAAGATACAGAAGGATCATGATAGACATGAATATTGGGCCCCATCTAAAAAATGAAATTCAATGGTGAGAAAAATAAGGGTCTAGATCAGTGGTTCTCAACCTGTGGGTCGGGACCCCATTTGGGATCAAATGACCATTTCACGGGGGTTGCCAAACAACACAGTCTGCCATTTTTTTCTCCTTTTCCTTAGCTGTGCTACTCCCTTTTATTCTATTGGCTTTTGAAAGCCAATAGAATAGACTCTCTTGAATAGAGTCTAATTCTATTGGCTTTCAAAAGCCAATAGGAATTGTCCAGGCTGTCTCTGCCCTGCTGAGCCCAATAGTCCCATTCTGCAAATGGTGCTGACCAGTTGAGTAGTCCTTGACTTACGACCGGTTGAGTAGTCCTCGACTTACGACCGGTTGGGGGTCGCGGCATTAAAAAGGTTGAGAACCACTGTTCTAGATTTAGGTAAGAAAAACCAAATGCAAAGGTATAGAATAGTAGTAGCTTAATAGTAGTAACTGCAAAAGGGATGTTTGAGTCCAAGGCTGCATTTACAGAGGGACAGAATCAAGATTACGTGGAGTGTTAATAGCACTTTAGAATGCCTTGATAAGGTCACACTTGGAATATTGGATCCAGTTTTGGTCGCCATGATTAAAAAGAGATGTTGAGACTCTAGAAAGAGTACAGAGAAGAGCAACAAAGATGATTAAGGAACTGGAGGCTAAAACATACAAAGAACAGTTTCAGGAATTGGGTATGTCTAGTTTAATGAAAAGAAGACTATGGGTGACATGATAGCAGTCACATTTTTTTTTACTTTTCCTTTGGAATGGTGTGTAAATGTTGTTTGGATGGCTGATTTGTGTGAATGCCAAGCTTCCAGGAATTCCATAGTATTTTGGGATTTAGCTTGGTCTAGAATGCTCAGTTTCCCAGCTGAAATTATGGTCGAGTCTGTCTATGTGTTGTGTAATTTCATCATATCTTCTAATTGCTAGCTGGTATTCAAAGATACTTTCTGCTAGTCTTCTACTTATCTGTCCTACATAGTGGCTGTTACAGTCCTTAAATTATGTGTTGGGTCTCCAACACAGGGGTCCCCAACCCCGGTCCATGGCCCAGTGCCATGCGAGTGGCAGGTGAGCATGTGAAGCTGCATTTGTGCAAGTAGTGCACACGTGTGAGAAACTATCCTCCTTTCCCCCTCCACTGCTGGTGGTCTGCAGAGCCGGAAAGGTTGGGGACCATTGTTATAGATCAGGGCTTTTCAACCTTTTCACCCATTGTACCACTTTTAGGATAAGGCAACATCCGAGTACTATCAGTCGCCTAGCAAGGTGTCAAAAACTTGACCCCCCCAAAAAGGAAAAAAGTGATAAAGTACAGGTAGTCCTCGACTTACAACAGTTCGCTTAGTGACTGTTGAAAGTTACAATGGCACTGAAAAAAGTGCCCCCCAAGCCACAGCTGAGCACGACACTTGCCTGCCCACCTGACGGTGCTCTCATTCCCCTCCCCCGCTACCACTTTTCTAGGATGGTCGCGTACCACTTGCCAGGTGCCAATGTACCACAGGTGGTACCTGTACCACTGGTTGAAAAGCCCTGTTATAGATGATTCCTGTTATTACTTCTTGCACTTCTCAGTCTTTTGGTTTTACTTATTATATTTTGGAAGGCATTAGTTGGTTTGTGTGCTATGGTAACGCCTTGTAGTTGTAATAATCTGTTCATAGCTTTTGTTGGTAGTGCTGTAAAAGGTAGAATAATCAGAGACATTTTGATAAAGTATTTATTATAAAGCATTTATATCAGTTATCTAAAACACAGGAATTATTTATTTGTTAAACTGAAATATGGTGCTACAAATAATATCTCCTACAGTGTTGAATCTAGAGAGTTTGGTAACTATAAAAGCAGAAAGAAACATGGGGCTTTACTAAATTAAATATTCTATCATACTTCAAATGTAACTTCAACATTTAAATTAACAAATATAGTAAAATCCCTATATGAATCAATAAAAAATAAGATCAGTTTTGTTAAAATGTAGTGCGATACACAAATAAATAGCGGGAAATATTATAGGCCTTTCCATCTTCAAAATATCATTTAACTATGTCTCTATTTGAATATGATTCAAATGATGAATCAATAAATGATTAAATAATTATATTGCTTTTAGTATATTCTCTAACAAGTTTATGTTTGTGCAGATGAATGCTGATGGTTTGTATACTATCATCTAAGTGTTGTTAAATCAGTGCCAAAAACCTTATTTTAAATAGCTATAATGCATTAAAAAAACACTAAAATCTATGTTTTTTTAAAACTCAAATATGCTTCTGAAATGCCTGTTGCTATTTTAGCTTTGAAGAAGACATGATTCAGACATTATAAATCAGGTTATCTCATCTTGATGGTCTCCAGATAGAGGATAATTCCCAGCCGTCCCAACTTTTAGCCATACTGCTTGGAATAAAAGAGGTGGTAATCCCAACCTATTAATGGAAAAGGCTGCTACATGAAATCAATTATCCAAATATAGGAGATATTTTACAATATACAGTATGGATCTATTTGAATCTCTATTCAAAAATGAATGTTTTCAGGAAAATGTGAAATTGACATATCCTATTGTTCATATAACACTATTTTTCTAAAGGGCCGTGTTTTATATATCACCCCATCATTATAAAATTCCCTTTATATTTTAAAGTTCACAACATATATTGGGTATAAAAAATCTACACACCTCTGAGCATTTTTATATGGATCATAAGATCTAATAATATTGTATCATTAACTTATTTAGTCTATAAATTCTACACACAGAAGCTTCTCCTAGTATTGGGGAACATTAGCTACAAGTCTTTCCCAAGTGAATCAATCTCATCAAGTAGGAAGTCCATGTCTTCACGGATCACCTGGGGGCTAATGATGACTTGGCGGAAGAAATTAACTTTTCCACGATGAGGTTGATAACCCAGCATCATGCTACCCTTTTTCATCATTCTTTCTTTAATGGTGGGGGCAACCTGAAATATAAAATTGAAATATGCATTCAGAATAATAGTTATCAAAGAAATATTAACATATGGATTAAGAATCACAAATAAAGAAAGAAGAGGGGAAGCAACCATTTTTGTAGTTTTATGAGAGTTCCACTGAAACTTTCCATTCCAAAGTTGAGACACTTTCACATGAAAATCCAACTTATTGACTGACTGGTCAATTGGTCAATTAATTTCCCACCCATGTATAAACAGTGTTATGTAACAAAAACTTTGTATATCCAAAACTAGCTGGTTAAATAAGGAAAGCAACACAATCTGGCCAAAGACCAAAGAAACCCAATTACAATTGCATTTCATAGTGTATTTCCTATTTATTCTAAATCCTTCAATAAAAAAATTAGGATATTTGATATAAAAAAGAGAAAAGTATAACAAAGTAATTCAAAAATGGCAATACTGAAAAAACATAGAATGGTGTGAGCTTATGGAGAAAAATCAACATGAATCTTTAAATAATCATGGTGCACAGTTATTAATATATACAGCTTTCTGTTATCAAACTTATCCATTTATTTATTTGGTTGACTTCATTATTTTGAAAGAATGATTCTATAATAAGTAATATATTTTCTGTTGTGCTGCTTTTTTGTCATTCAACCAGAAATAAACCAAATAATATTAAGTAATCTCTCAATCAGTTAATGTAGTGAGTATAGAACCATTTGAATAATAAGAAAAAGAACTATAAGAATTCCAGATCCAGCAAAGCAAAAATAAGCTAAGTTAATAACAGAGAAAAATAATAAATGTGACCATATGCACAGAGCTATGATTTCTCTGAAAGGTCGGATGAAAATAATGAACAGGTTGAATATGAATTCTTTGGTCTGCTCTCTGGCATCTTTCATTTTACAAATGTACAGGTACTTTTTAACTTACAACCATTTGTTTAGTGACTGTTCAAAGTTATGATGGGCCTGAAAAAAGTGACTTACAATTGATGTTTATACTTACAACCATTGAAGGATGCCTGAAATCACGATTGTGATTTGGGTGTTTGGCAATTGTCATGCATTTTACTATATTCACAGCATCTGTGATCAACATTTGTGACCTTATCAGCCAGCCTCTGATAAGCAAAGTTAATGGGAAAAGTAGCAAGGAAAGTTGCAACTCCTGTTCACATATTGCAGTGATGGTGAACCTTTTAGAGACCGAGTGCCCCAAAACTGGCCCCGTCCCCTCTCCACCTTCTGCTCTGCCCCACCCCACCTGCCCGCAGGGCCACTCACTGCCTCCAGGGCCTGCTGCAGATCACCCATGGCAGCCACGCCCTCTTCCCACACTCCGCAGCATCAACTGTGCACGATGGGGCGTGAGGGCAGAGTCTTGTCTATGCTGCCTGGCTGCCATGTCCTTGACTGCACTTCTCCACGTGGGCCACGCTTGGGGGCAACCCTTCTCCAGGAGGGCTGCTGGTGAGGAGGGTGTCACGGGGGGGAGGCAAGGCTGGGGCAACGGCACATGTGCCCACAGAGAGAACTCCAAGTGCCACCTCTGGCACCCGTGCCATAGGTTTGCCACCACTAACATATTGTCTTGCTTAATAATTTCAGCAAAAAAGGTTGTAAAATTGGGTGCAGTCATGTGATGCACACATAACAATCACACTACTTAACACTAATTTTTCTAGTTCCTATTTTGGATGTAAGTCAGGGAATACATTTAATCTTCTAATAACAGGTAACAAGTTTATTCAGAATTAGATACTATGTTCAAGCTATGTTTCTCGTTCAGAAATCTATTTTAGTCCTACAAATAGTGTGCACATTCCAGGATGTATTTATAATACAATATGGTCTTTCCTAACTACACGATAGAAGAATTCATAGTCCAAATGCATGTGGAAACCATAATTAAAAATTACAGGAAAAATGTCACCCAAGAGAAGCAAAATCAAACTCTTATCAACCTCTGTTGAAAACCATAGCCTGATAAGTAGGTATTTAGAAAATAAATACTTGCAATATCTCTTCAACATGCTCTGGGGGGCTTCTTTGTAAAGAACAAATACATTGCTGATTCTGTTTTGCACTCATTTTCTAGGTCTGAAAAAGTCAGCAGCAATCTGCTTCATGATCTCTACTAGAAATAGGATGCTGCCCTATCTGACTTAATAGTGTTATATGTCTCTTGCAACATGTACAAGATACATTTCACTTGATAAAACTTAAATATTAATTTTATATAAATATTAGACATTCATAATATATTTGCAGTTAAACCATGTTTAATACCACCCATTAATGTATAAGGCAATTGCCTTAAAAAGGCATCTACACTTTTTATTTTAATTTGTCTCTGCCTATTTCTATTTCTCTCTACAGTAACTATAATTTTTATTTAGACTTTTATTAAAGGCTGAATGGATATTAATAGTAAAAGTCAGGAGAACGCAAGCATATCATCAAACTGGATGTGTATTTAGAATTGTCCAGATGAATCATCAGAAACTGGCTTCAGCTCAACTCATAAGAAGACAGAATCATTTTGTTTTGGAGCACCAAGACTCAGGTGATATTTCGTTTCTGATTCTGGATGGGTGGCATTCTTCTGCACTGTGCACAATTTGGGGATTCTGATGGTTTTTACCCAAGGGGGGCACTTTGCAGAGTTTTATCTGGCATGCCATTTGTGCCCTTTCTTGAAACAGGAAGCCTTTGTCATGGTCACCCACATCTTAATCAGTGCCCATTCGGATAACTGCAATGAGCTCTATATGGGACTTCCCTTGAATTTCTATAACTGATCCAGAATGTGTGGGCATGGATAGTGATGGGTGCTCTTACATTTACCTATGTAACACCTCTACTGCATATACTTCATTGGTTCTGTTACCTTGTGGATGCTGATTATTATCTTTAAAGCCCTATATGGCAAAGGCCAGCAATCTGTGGGATTGCTTCTCCCTAAAATCTATCAATTCTACCTTATTAGATAGGTTAGCAAGCTCCTAGTGTCTTACCTTAAACATCTTCATTTTATTGGATCTTGCAAGAGTGCCTTTTTCATGGCAGCCCTGCCCTATAGATTATTCTTCCCCTTGAAGTTCAGCAGGCCTCTATCCTCCTTACCTTCCAAAAAGCAGTTACTATAATACCTGGTTTTTCCTCCAAGTGCTATGATAGGTTGAAGTGGCTAAGTGGACTTAATAATTATATAAATAAATTTCTAATTCAGGCAATAATGCAAGCAAAAAAAGAAAGATTATGAGTAATGCTGCTATTTCAAGACAGTCAAGAGTCATAATTTTCAGAGTGTACTCTTCCTCCCAGAAAAAGACTTATTAAATTCCACAAGCTTCCTTCAGCTTTCTTGGGTATATTTCAAGATGATATGTGCAAGAGTATTAATTTATGTTAATTTGAAAAATGTATGGCTGGTTGTAATACTTGAGAAAAAAAATAACCTACCTCGTGCATATGCCATTATTTCTGCATATGCCATTGACCTATTTGAGTTGCTCAGCTCTCCACTGACATAGGTAGGTTCTTAAATATTTTATAACAAAATTTGACCATATTAAAAAAACTCTAATTTTACAAGGCTTCCCACTGCGAATCACATTAGTATTAAGATTATAAAAAAGCAGTTCACAAAAATCTGAAATGGACTAAGTATCTTACCCAATTGTGAGAAAATATTGGCAGGTTCCCAAGCTATTTCTTTTGCACAGCAAAAGGTTCTTTAAATATATTCTCTACAATAAACAATTTGGATGACTCATCTCTCTTTGCTATTCTTGGGAGTTTCACTTAACCACTAAATAATCTTCACTGGGATACAGTCACTTAACTAAATATTGTCATGTAGGCCAGTGTGCCACTTTAAAAATTGAAAACAAAAGTCCCAAATTTCAAATTAATAGAAGATCTATTCAATAGCCCATATACCACAGAAGATTAAAACAAGAAGAAATAAAGGTTAATATTACACCAAAACTTGGCTTCTATTATCACAATTGATAATAACTACCAAAGGCATTATTTTCTGATTTCAAATTGGTGTCCTTTATTTATCTGCTTAAAAAAATCATGTAGATGAGTAAAATACCATGGATATTTTGTCTTTATACTTATTGCAATCGCAGAAGAATATACAGGCTTTCTTCTTCTACGCTAATTAAAACCAAATTGGGTTCATTTGTTAACTGTCACCCTGACTAGAACAAATGTAATATCAAATGTTGGCATTCCCAAGCATAATTTTGGTCCTTTTGCCAAGGCAGACTGTAAAAACCCAAACATGTTTTTCTTTTGTCTAGAATTTGTTCTGGCCCCACATTCTTAACCACTAATAAATTATTGCTGTGCATGAACGAACAGAATTTCCCTTGTGCTGTATCATACAACAAAATGGAAGGATAAATGTGGTTGTCAAATTTCAATTAATCACTTCCATTTTTTCAAAACTACTGTATATTACTAAAAGAAGAAATTGATGTCTGTATTTGCCCAGACAGTGCTATTTACGAGGTGCGTGTGTGGTCACATTAGGAACTGACAATCATAGTTCCCTAAACAACAGCTTTGATTTAGCAGCCATTATATAGAGTATATCAAATTCCCCATCAAGTGTCTTTCAAGGGCATTTGTGGGAAGTGGGGGTGAGAGAGAATGAGAAAATGTGTGATTTAATTATAACTTAGATCATTATTTGTGTCAGATACCAAGACACAAATGTTTAAGGATGGCATGTGCATGATGATGTTGTTGCATGCATGGATATTATGATTCTATTGCAATTTGTTGCAGATGACACTGGTGCTTTTTTTCTTGATGAGATATTTTGCAAGAAACATTGAGGAAATTTTGTTTAGAATCCTTGGGTTATATATTGTGGGGCATATATTGAACACAGCATACATATTTAAAGAGAATCAAGCTCCTTAATGTCTAGAGACGGATGTTTAAGATCCAAAAGAACAAACAAAGTTTATTAAAGAGGCTGTCATGCTATGATAAAGCACCTGCTGAGGGTGTATTCTTCAGCATCATTAGTCAGAATTAAGATGAATTTCTCATGTTTTCAAAACCTATGAAGTTAATAGAAAGGTTATCTGACTGGGTGGGTAATGGACTTAGCAAATGTTAATAAGTTGAATCATGAGTAGTTTAATTCTTGGTGTTTATTAGAGTTGTGAAAGCATTTCAAATTCAAAAATGTTTCAAGCTCAATATGGTACATTTTGAATTCACAATATTTAGTTCCAAAGTTGAGTTACAGAAAATGTTCCAACACTTTTCCAATAGTCCGTTACAAGTTCAAAGCACCTGTTCTGAATTCATAACAGAGCTTTTGAATTAAAATTAGAATGGTTGGAACAGCTTGGAATAGTGTAAAAACGCTTCCAGTAAGGTTGGAAAAAAAATGACTTTTGACTCAAAGTAACAGAGCTTTCAATTGCAATTGCACAGCCCTAGTGCTTCTCCTATTTTAAAGAGGGCTGCATCGTCTCTAAAGCATCAGGCACATAATTAGCTCTTAGATCAAATGTTGCTACCATAGTCACAGATGGCTACAACGGCTGGTCTTTTTTCAGCTTAGGTTGATATGAGAACTCTAATATGAGTTCTGTGGATTATTTCAGTGATCAGTTTTTTTTGAAAAGAGCCAAAATGCTTAAACAGTACTTAGCTTATGGTCTATTTATAGACAAGATAAGCATTTTTGTTTGGCTCACAATTACATTTATGCATCTTGTACATGTTATTCTATTGTTTATAACTTCAAAGCAGCTTCCAGAAGTTACTCTTTCTGTGACTTGGTGCAAAAATCAGCCAGTCCCAGAGTAGGTAAAGAAGCAGTTTAGTGTCTGCATTATGTATTTTGGGCTGATTACTTTAACATGTGAATATGCATATACAGAACACATTTTTTTTTAGTCCAACTATTCATGTGGTATGTACTGTCCCTAGATATATCTTTCCAAAGGCCTTCCTCAGCTCTGCAACTTGAGATGTCAAGGATGGAGAGCAACATGATGAATTTAGTATCACTATCTAAACCCTATCCCTATTGTAGCTTCATGCAATGTTAATGTACATACAATAAGGGCAGGCTGGGTTTGTGATGCTGCACCATCTTGCAAATTTTGAATCCCCATAAAAGGATATAAAGTGGGATCCACTGCTACCTGCCCAAAATTATGCAAATTAAATAGCTGCCATATAAATAAAATAAAATAAAATAAAATAAAGTCCTTGCAGAAGCCATCTTTCCCCAAATCCCAAACTCTCTTTTGCTATTTTATTAGAAGACAAACCAGGTCACTGACCACCATCTCTTCTAGAGTCCTAGAATGCTCTCATAATCTCAATTTGCCTACATCTGTTTTCTTGGTAGGGGAATATTTGGCTGCCAAATGAGTCATTATATTTTCTAAGAATGCCTAAGGGGCATTGATAGAAATGTAGATTGTATTTAAGATTAAATCCTTAGTTTTGCAGCAAAGTAACCTTCTATGTATGTATGTGAACAAAAGGTAAAAGGTAAAGAGTCACTGCAGAATTTACTCTAGTTGTTGCCAACTATAAGGGCAGTGCTCATCTCCGTTTCAACACCATTGAGCCAGCACTCAAATAGAGATGTATGTGAGTAAAGGAATAAAAAAATAATAATATCAGATAGGTTTGAAGTCTGGTAAGAATGAAGGGAAGGTTCTTTGCTGAAATTTTAATAACTGAACAAACTAATGTTACTAGTTAATTCCATTTCACAACCAAAGGAATCAGTATTTCCATCCCTATCCAACCTTTAGTCAGTTCTTTCCAACTCAAAGTTCTTCAAAATGGTTACTACTAGCCATCCTAATAGCTAAAATCTCAGGCAGTTTTAGTATAGCAAATGAGATCTAAAATTGAATAATGTTGCTCTATCTATATTATGGTTTCTTGGCAACTTTAAGTCATGTGGACTTCAACTCCCAGAATTAGCAGGTTAGAGAATGGGAATCAGTGGAGCACATAAACCAACTAAAGCTCTCAAAAACATCCTAAGTAATTCAAAAGACACAGAACCCCAGAAGAAAAAATGGAGTCATCTACAAAATAAATGTAAAGACTGCAAAAGCCACTACATAGGACAAACAAGCAAAAGACTAGCAGAACACATCCATAAACATGAACTAGAAGTCAGAAGACATGATGAAAACCGTTTAATTTCATAACATATGGACAGACTTAATCATAATTTCAACTGGGAAACTGTGACCATCCTAGACCAAGCCAAGCCCAAAAATGCTAGAGAATTTCTGGAATCTGGGCAGTCTGACAAATTGATCATCAATAGACACAATATTTATGTACTGTGCAAAAGAAATGATCAATAAGTCAAAAAGGGAACAAAAACACCAAAACATCTCCCCACCAGCAATCAACACCCAGATGTGCATACAGTAACTCCAAGATCAGACTAACAATCAAGAAATAAACAATATCCCAATCAAGGAACTGCCAAACAAGCCAATGGTAAACAATCGCCCAAGACCACTCCCATCAACACTGACAGGGTGACTAGAATATCAACTGAGAGCAAACCTTACTAGCACTGATAATGTTATCTAGTTTAGGTAATAGAATGTGTGCAAGAAAACCAATCTCTTCATTTCAACCCTGAAGTATAAATATTCTGGAGTATTCTGGAAACTGAAATCCATGCATCTTAAAATTTTCACAGTTGAGAAACCCTGCTCTATATATTTCAATATGTTGGCTCTTCAAATCAGTGTTTCAATTACAAGAGGATTGTAGAAAACAAAAAGAACAATCTAAGGCAGACTGCAAATGGATAGAATTCTATATGTAATCATCAGCGTAATATTTATTGTTGCAGTAAAGGATATTTACTCCCTTAGAACAAAACAAAAAACAAACAGCATAATCCATTTAATATCATATATTTTATTTTTTTTAAAAGAAAAATAATAAGCACAAGTCTCATCTGTGAAATATGGGTTTAAAACAACGTTCCATGAAAAAGTTTTTTTTAACCACTTGCTGAGTGATTTCCCACCATAACTATAAAAGCTATGGTAGAAATTAAGGTAGAAATTAAATGGTAGCATGTCATCTCAAAAAGGTTTTTAAAATCCCTCCCATACTTTGTTAGTATCTGGATAAGTTTTTGTTCTTTTCCTCTGGGAAAAAAAATCATAGTGCAATGTAGAAAATGTACATTTAGTTAGAAGTGATACATTATTTGATGACTAGCTATTTAAAAAACTGACAAAATCTATTTATTTTATAGAAAAATAAACGCCCCCTGAGACACTTGAAATGAGTCTCTGTTATTCAAAATTATGATTATCATTACCTGAACCACCATCTGGCATTGTACTCTCCAGATTTGAAAAGTAGTTGGGATTAAAGAGTTACAAATTATTGTTGTTCTGTTTTGGAAAGATCTAAGAAAACATTAACATATACAGAAATTTAAAATGGTTATTTAGCATGACATTATTGAAATGGCCTTCTAGAAATTTCTAGAATGCTCAAAGCTAAGTAAAACAATCAGAAAAGAATGGATACTTTTGGGGCATGCTAATTCCATTTCACAAACCCAATATTTATATTTTCATAAACCTGGTTCTCCTGTCTTTTTTCTGTATGTCCCTTTTTTATTTATTTTTTATTTTTTTTAAATTCACATCTCACCTTTATTATTTTTACAAACAACATATCCAACAAACAACATATCCAACATATCCAACAGACCTTCTCCTCCAATTTTCTCCACAACAGCTCAGTAAGGTGATTGGGTTGAGAGAGAATGTCTGGCCCAAAGTCACCAAGCTTGCTTTTATGGCTATGGTGGAATTTGAATTCATGGTCTCCTGTTTTTTAGGCTTGTGCCTTCATCACTCTACTAAACTGGCTCTATTTACAATTATATCTGTATCAGAACTATAAATGTAAAAACAGGCAAGCCCAATCCTGACATTCTATTTAGAAGAAACAATACATTCCCTTGTTTTTTAAAAAAAATCTCTGGAAAAAATTAAAACAGCCCATAATTTATTTATTTTTTTAAAAAGCCTGCATTTAGGCATCCGTCATATAGAATGTAATAATCTGCATCCTCTCTCTCTCTCCCTCTCTCTGTCTCTCCCTCCCTCCCCGCCACCTGCTGGACAATTATACTTTTGCAGCTCAGTTATTGTACACTCAATATGAAATGATAAAGATTAGGATTTTTCTCTCTTTACAATGTTTCAGTTTCACACTAAATCATAATTAAACTTGACAGCAGCTTTGGCAGCTGGTGTTTTCCAGTTCTTAGAATTCTCCTCTCAGATAAAGGTGGCCCCAATTGGAGACTCCTGGGAATTATAATCCTAAAACATTTGGAAGGTACCAGTTCAGAGAAGATTGCACTGAAATAATAAAAAAGAACACATATGGCTTCTTTCCTTAAAACATATGCAATGTAATAATCTATGGAGAATTTTCCCCATTTCCACATGTAAGTAGCAGTCTGGCTGGCATGACTTATGAAAATTTATAGGATTTGAAGTTCCTTGCATAGGTCTTACTCCAAAAAGCAACCAGGGCAAGTATTTTATTTCAACTGGAACATTTCTCTCTAGCGTTTAGTATCTTCCATATACTTCATGTAGTGCTGTTATTCTTTGAACTATGTCTATTATGCTACAGATGATCTGAACTGAATGATTAATGTGCATAACATTTTGCATATAGATGTAAAAGAGATCTGCCATAAACTTGGATGGGAACAAAATATTACTGTCCCGAATAAGGTGGAGAGCAATTAATCTGCTACCCTCCCACATTTGCTACTAAAGCTCACATTTGAGAAGGACACGTCCAAAAGAAAATCTCATCTTATTTGCAAAAGATGGAAGAATATGCAGTTATTTATGAATTTATTTTGACTCAATAAATGGAAACAGCTACCATATATCAGAAGGTAAGTAAGAATTGATCTGTGGTATTATTCATGCATTCACTAAAATTTGTTATAACCATCTAACTCCAATGAATCTGGGCCGTACAAAACCCTTTCCCCCTACAATAAAAATAATTAAAACAAAACCATGTAACAGCCCAAACTAAAATTATCTTAAAAGCAATCATGACAATATCAGTATGTTAACCTGATATGGAAAGATAATGCTATTTACCCCACCAACAAGTTATTTGGGTAAGGCAGAGAGCAACATGAATAGAATTGGTGCTTAAAATGATTGAATTAAAGCCAAAAAGACATTAAAATATTGATGGAGATAGAGAAAAATGAAAATTCAGTGCCCCAAAGATATGTATATCATTAGTGTTTGTGAAATGCCAGAGCCATGAATCAAGGCAAACCTCATGTTGAAAGAGCAACATGTCACTGATGTTTTATAAATTAGCACACTAAAATGAATTAGAATAGATAAGAGCAATACCAGATCTTCCTACTTCAGACAAAAGAAATCAAAGACATAGTCACCATAGATACTAGCAAAAAGGTGTCAGGTTTATGGGGGCTACAACTACCCCAAAAGACAAAACAATTTCAGTTTGAATACAACTAATATAGAAATTATCGAAGTCTGTGCTCCAGCCACAGATACCAAGATAGTGGAAGATGAATTATTTTTCGAGAATTTGCAACACCCTGTTGACATAACATCAAATTGTAGGAAACTTGGATGCTAAAATTATAAGTAAAATAGCCCATAAAATAATGAAAATATATGGGCTCAATTTATAAAAGGAATAAAATTAAGCAGAAGACAAACTAAGTCAAAAAAGTTCAATCTAGAACAGTGGTTCTCAACCTGTGGGTCGGGACCCCATTTGGGGTCGAACGACCATTTCATGGGGGTCGCCAAACCATGCTGTCCACCATTTTGTTCCCTTTTCCCTAGCTGTCCTACTCCCTCTTATTGGTGGCCACACCCACTTGGGGGTCACCACAACATGGGGAACTGTATTATGGGGTCACGGCATTAGAAAGGTTGAGAACCACTGATCTAGAAGATGACACCAAATCAAAACGATTACATACCCTATAAACAAAGATGGAAAAATCTTCCTTGCCAGCAAAACCAAGACCTGACTCTGATTCTTTCTTGAAAAATTGCAACTTAAACAAAACAGATAAAATAATCAGACCAAGAAGTTATGTCTTCAGTAGAATTCAATATGATTATACAATGAAGAATCAGAATATATTTAACATATTGTATTTAATAAATAATATATGTAAAATATCCTGGCCTTAAATCCATGTCACCATTAAATGAACCAAACAAAAATATTCTGAAAGTCACAAAGCAACAGAAGAAGAAATATCTTACTGCAGTTGTCTTGACAATAGCTTAACAAAGCAAAGGGCAATAGAGATAAAGGATAATTTATAAGGACTTATGCCTAAATAAGAATGCAGAGAAACCTCAATCAAATGAGAATAAGAGAAAGTGTGGAAACATAGAAGAGCCATACAAAAAAGACTTTTTTTGCCTTTGTTTTTATAATACCCATCTTTGCACAGTTTTCTTTAATTACTATAATTTTCTAAAATATAGATCTTAGGGATTTTGGGGTGTTATAATTCTTATGTATGTTTGTTCCATCTGCATCACAAAATTAATTATAGGTTTTAATGCATAATTAGAGGCAGACATTCTAGAAAATAAAAATTAAAAAATTACAGCTAAATTAGAGTAATGGGCCGCCCTAGAAATTGATATTATAATTATAAATATGCATATTATATAAATACAAATAAACAGGCAATTTTAATAATAAAAATCAGGATTGATGTCATGTATTAAAATAATAAATGCATACAATTATGGTTGTCTGCCAAGTGCTATTGCTGGAAAAATCTATAGGAGGAAAAGTTTTGGCTATTTATAATCGATAAATTGACTCTTCCCATTTTTTTTTCAAATAAGCATTACAAAAAAGGAAGCAGGCCTCAGAACTCTCTCACACACTCAAGAAAACAATATTTCTCAAATAATTTAGTGGGCAGTTTAAGAAGTCAGTTGTACAACAGTTTGGTTTTATATCGTATGGGATAATATCATCCAAAAGCTTGGATTTATAAACATCTATTAATTTTGAGAATTCAGCTTTCAATGATAATTTTTCATAATTATTTAATGATATAATATGTTATGTCCAAATGACCTTTATCCAATGTCTTCACATGAAGGGTATTCATGGAAATTCACATATGCATGGTAACCACATATAAAAGGGGGAATTATAAATATTATTTAAATGTAAATATTGACTTAAGGCTGGAAGCAGCTATTACAAACCAGAAAGTCAGCCTTATTCCATCTGCATGTTCCAAAAGTGACATGACTACAATTCTCTTCAATTGGAGAGTTGCAGTGCCAATACATCCAGATCAAGTTCAGTTTAAGGGAGACAGTATTAATTACTCACATCACCTACACCTTTTTTTTTTTTTTTAACAAAAGAAGTTGTTCATATACTGAACTGGAAGTCACCATTGGAACATTAGAACTATCCTGCTAAAATAAATTCTTATCTAATCTAACTTTTGTGTCTACATTATTTAAACCTAACCCAACTCCCTTAATATGTAATACATGTATATAAAATTGGTAGAGCTTTGATTACCCAATCATGCTCACCATTTGACTTTTGATTTTTTTCTAATTGACAGATACCTGTGATTTAAGATAGGCAAGTGCTGGGAGAGCGACAATAAATAGTATGTGGTCTGTTACAAAGAAGGAATATTTGTCAAAATAAATAAAATGCTTGTGTTTCTGACTAAATTGTTATATGGAAATGATTGGGTAAGAAAATACAGCAGAAATAGATTACTTAAGAAGCGCATGGGGTAAAACAAAAAGAACAAGGATCAAGAATCAACAGATACTGAACTATGTGCATTGAATGCAAATAAAAAAACAAATAAAACACAGCATCTTGTGATTTGATCATACAGAGAAAATTAATGAGAATTGAATTTCAAAGCAATTGTATGAATGGGTTGAGAAGAAAGAAAAATATCCAGTAATATTTGAATGGAATTGATAATATTCTCAAAAATAAAGCCATGTGAAATTAAGTCAATGTATGAAATGGTGCATGGATAAGGTGAAAACAAGGATGCTGAGCAAGGACTGAAAGGCATGGGAAGATATAATGAATGATGTGGTAAATTAGTTTTAGCTACATATCCTTTTCTTTTCACAGCACGCCTTTACATTATTAGCTTATTATTTTTTATTTGGTTTCTGTACTCTGCTTACTGTTGGCAAAGGAGATTCAAACAAATCACACAATGATACGGGATAACAAACAAGGGTTTCCTGGTGTTATATCTAGTTTAACTGAAGAATATCATAGGAAGAGAGGTGCAGAATAAGTTCTTAGTTCTCTAGTCTCAGGATGCATTCTTAAAGGGTGTAACAAGAAAGGCCAATATTTCTACATTATATTTACTTTTAGTTTCAATAGCTGTTACATTATTACTTTTATGGAAATAATTTAAAATCAAATTTATTTCCTTATACCATTAGAAGCCCTTCTGACTGAATTAGGATTTTGATGTATTATTAATCTCATCTACTGTTAAAAACATGGACTTCAATGTAAAGAAGCTACTAGCTTTGGTGCTAATTTATTTTAATTCACTTTCAAATTAAGTATGCAATTTAGATTGAATTTTAACAATTCCTGTTGGATGCAGAAAATATACTTTAGTGAGTAAAACAAACAAACAGGAGAGTGATAAGGTAAATGGGGTAGTATTCCTGTCTAAAATTATGCAGCAAATACTATATGAAGATCACAAAAAAGAAAATACATCTTATATTCTCTTAGGAAGCTATGCTATTGATGTGCTGTGCTGATATGAGAGAGGCTTTAGAGCAGTATTTTTGAACCTTTGGTCACCTTTAACATGCTGGCTGGAGAATTCTGGGGGGTGAAGTCCATACATCTTCAACAATGTTTTAGAGATTTCACATTTTATACAAACTGGTGTTCTACTATATTTGTAGCTTTAAAAGGCTAAAGAAGATATCAAATAAATGATTTTTTTAAAAAAAACAAAGATCAGTTTTGTCATAAAGTACTTACATCTCAGTCAAAGTTTTATGTTATAAAACAGAACCCCCTGATTCTGCTAATATGCAAAATTCTTTTCTCCCCCTAATATAAATCTAAATTGCAATACCTAATAAATTACACAGTAACAATAATGCAGCAGGTGGACAGATTGTTTTGATAAATAGCTAGACTTTCAATTTGTCTTTCTCAAAACTTACAGCCCTCTGCTCTGAAGTTTTACCTCATCAAAATTTGCTTTCAGTCTCCTTCCCTGATGTGTTACAGGATTTAGCCATCTCTTTTTAAACAAAATATTATTAAACATTTTTATTGTATTAAAAGCAAATTTTAATATTAAACAGAAAAAAAGGGAGAGGTTAAAAAAAGAGTAAAAGATATTAAGGAAAGAAAAAAATATTTAAAGAAATGACTTATTTTCATTACAAGCTTAAATAAATTTTACTTCACCCCTATTACGTTAGTGACAAATATTGCTTCTTCCAATAAGACATTATCCATATGAAAATCCATAAATTATCCCTTTTCACTCCTGGTGTCAGCACAAAGTCTATAAAGAGTTACCAGAGCTTTATAAACACATTTGGATCTTTGGTCAAGCAAACTAATTTTATATTTTTTCTTTTTATTTCTAACAATTTTGATCTTTAATTAATTCAAATACTGTAGGCTTTGATCTCTCTTGAATTTTCCTTTTTCAGAACCCAAAAGCAATTTCCTGGCTTTAGCAAATCTCTTTTGCAAAGCCAATAAAATTGGATTACCCAGACATTCTCTTGGTTTATCATTTGTAGTTTCCACTTTAATTTGTAAAGATATTAACCAACTTCTCTTGTTTATCTGGAAGAAATTCCTTCTTCAGGTCTTCTCTATCTTATAATCTACACTTTTAATTTTTCAGTATTTCTGGTTCTAGTATTTCCACATCAAGTAAAATTTGTTTTCATCTCTTTATCACCTCTTTGTAAATCCCTCAAAATATTTTCTTTCATGTCTGTTATTCCTTTATTACCATCTTTGGATAGTCTATCAAGGGAAGCAGGCATCACTGCTAAAATTGTAGCTGCTAGTTTCTGTTGAGACTCTAGAAAGAGTACAGAGAAGAGCAACAAAGTTGATCAGGGGACTGGAGGCTAAAATATATAAGGAACGGTTGCTGGAATTGGGTATGTTTAGTAGTTTAATGAAGAGAAGGACAAGGGATGACATGATAGGAGTGTTCAAATATCTCAGGAGTTGCCACAAAGAAGAGGGAGTCAAGGTATTCTCCAAAGTATCTGAAGGCAAAACAAGAAACAACGGATGAAAACTAATCAAAGAGAGAAGCAACCTAGAACTAAGGAGAAACTTTATGACTGTTAGAACAATTAACCAGTGGAACAACCTGCCTCCAGAAGCTGTGAATGCTCCAACACTGGAGGTTTTTAAAAAGAGACTGGACAGCCATTTGTCCAAAATGGTATAGGGTTTCCTGCCTGAGGAGGGGTTTGGACTAGATGACCTCCAAGGTCCCTTCCAACTTTTATTATTATTATTATGGATCATCGCACAGTCAGCCAGATGTTCAGACTGGATTTGGCATTTTGTCTACCTATCGAGTCCTTACCCAGGACCTGGGATAGGCAGATGTGGATTACTACTACTACTACTACTACTACTACTACTACTACTACTACTACTACTATTAAAGAGATTTGACTGGACTCCTGATAAATAATCCCTTTGTACCTTAGCTTTCAATATAATTTGGAAATACAAAAGCTTAATCTTTTGGGGAAAGAAAAGAGAAAATTAAATGCTTGGCAAAAGAACATGTCTATATCAAGTGTTTCCATTTTCTGCTGAATGGGCATTGACCAGATGTTAGGAATAATTTATACTGCTATGGTTTCCCATCTAGAATCACCTTTTAAATAGGTAATTCACATCTTGAGAGATAGTTTGAAGTTGTGGTTGAGGTATCAGACTAGAAACTGGGAGACCTGATTCTAGTCCAAAAAGGCGGCTGTGTAAATACTCTCAGCCTAGTAAAAAAGCAAGCAATGGCAAACCATTTCTGAAACTATTATCAAGAAAACTGCAGGTACTGATCCAGGCAATCACTAAGAGTCAACACTGACTCAAAGGCATTACAAACAAAGCAAAACAGAATAAAGAGCATCTCACAATCAATATCCTTAAACTCATGATAAAGTTTTCAAATCTTTCATAAGCCAGGCATCCTATATTATGGAAGATTTTCAGTGAGCAATTCTCTACTAATAATGATTTATGACCTTGAATCTTATAGTATAAGGTTTGTCAATTAGAAAGTGAATACAATTTAAACTCTTAAGACTCCATTTTCCACAGAAAACAGCATTCTACAAATAAGTAAAAAGAAAAATATAGATTTTTTTTTAAAGGAGAAGAAAAAGCACTGGAGCATACAAGATTTTTTTTGTAGTTGCAGTTTTTTATGATTATTTCAAAAGGAGCTTAGCAAATAGAGTAATTAGAGATTCAAATATATTTATGTGATTCTGGTGCCCCCTGGTGGCAGATCCTTACACTGCTAGCCAAGAATTTTTTTTCCAGTAGGAGAAAAAAAAAGGTTGTGTTTAAGTTCAAGATTTCTTGCAATAATCAATTCAGTTCTGAACTGAATCAATAATCAGGGCAAGTCTGAGTGGCAAAACATTAAAGACAATCCAAGAGATTATAATTAAAGTTTAATCTTCAAATATTTTACACGATGGATTCAACATGAAGCTTTATGGAGAACTTTCACAATTTATCAGTGCTATGTTTTGGACTTTTTTGTGTAGCATACCTTTAGATGATATTTATATATATTTTAAAATACGATGCTGGAATCAGGAGTATCTAGTACCTGTTGCGTACCCTGAAACAGCACAAGTGAAACTGTAATGAATAAAAAATATGCCCCCTCAGCCTTTGAAATAAACCAGAACCATCTATTACTCTAAGTTAGAAAGCCAAAAGTTAACTTTAGTATTTCTTGGGATAGAATACAAAGGAAGTTTACTTGATCCTTCATTTTTTGCCAAAACAAATCCAAATATGGCCTCTGTTCAATCAGATGCACAAAACATAATATATTTTGGTGGAACAAAAAAAAAGCCATTAAAAAAAAACACCGCATGCAAAAAGCTGATACATTTTAGACAAAATACAAGTTATTTCCAAGGGGTCTCACCCTCAACCAACTATACTCTAGTCCAGGGGTAGGCAACCTCGGCTCTTTTATGACTCGGCTCTTTTATGGCTGGCTCAGGAATTCTGGGAGTTGAAGTCCACAATTCATAAAAGAGCCGAGGTTACCTACCCCTGCTCTAGTCCAATAAAATACACACAACAAAAACAATTGGTGGCTCAGTTGTAGGGGGAAAAACATACTCAAACTGTTTACAATGAAACTTTTAAATAAAATGATTCGATAGAACTGGCACTGCTTCATAAACAATGAAATTGTGACTTTGACTACTATAGGCAATGAAGGAATTTTACAAAATAATAAAAGCAGTTACAGTAAATTTTGTTTCACTATGAATGACATAGAGACAATATAGCACTTTGCATCTTCCCTGCTCCTGTAACTGGAAAATCTGGTTATTTTAAATAGTGAATCATACTTTGATTATCCTCGTTAACTA
The DNA here is from genome assembly GCF_016545835.1 of Crotalus tigris. Classification (NCBI taxonomy): domain Eukaryota; kingdom Metazoa; phylum Chordata; class Lepidosauria; order Squamata; family Viperidae; genus Crotalus; species Crotalus tigris. The sequence goes on from NW_024096690.1 coordinate 4,303,751, forward strand.
TAATATAGTCTTATGGTTTAAACCATAGTTAGATAATCCTTCTCTGTTAAGACATAGAAGTCTAATAATAAATAAAATAAAAATTCATGCCCACTATGGATAGAACAAGCTTTTCTAACAACCTTCTAAGGATTTTCTATACATGTAAACTTGTGTTTCTATGTGATCAAGGCACCCCAGATGTGCACTGTCCACTAGTTTCTGACAATGTATATCTTTTTTTAAATATATATTTTATTAATTTTTTAAAAACTAACAACCTAGTGCTTAGTAAACAGCACGTTGTCTGGGTTCACATTTCACAACAATCAATAATAGTCAATTTCTATCATATCGTAATCTATATAACAGCTTTCTTTGATTTTCTCTTCTTCCCATATTGTTCTCTTTTGCAAACATTAGGTTAATGCAGTTCTTAGTATTTTAGTAACAAAGAGGTTAAATATAAACATTTTTCTAACATTTATGCAATTAATAATAGCATCAATACAGAACTTCTTTTCTAGTTAGCCTTCTTGGTTGCGTTATAGGTCCTGTTTAAAACATTCTCAGTTAGACTTTTTCCCCACAAAATTGAAATCATTTTTATCTGTTAAGATTTTTTCAAAGTTGATTTACGGTTAAATATCTAAATTGTTTCCCTCACAATAATCCTCCCAAAAATTACATTTTTCATATCATATAAAAAAATATACAATACTACACAGAATAAAAAAGGAAAAAAAGAGAAAAAAATCTCTCTCAAACTAAAATTCATTATATCCCCCATTTTTTCATTTTTTATTCTATTCGATATTTACTAATTAAGTAATCCATTTTATATTTTAACCATATTCAAACAAATACGATCTTTAAAAATTGTATCTGATAAGACAGTTATATTTCACCATATACATATACATACATACATACATACATACATATGTACATACATACATATATGAAATTTGGATTACTAATAAAGAGTTAAAGGGAGATTAAGAGTTAAAGGGATTGTTAGCAATCCAAATTTTGCACAGAAATGATTGTCGCAGTAGTGACTGCTACCTGAGGATAGCTCTAGATTGGGCTGATACAGGCAAAAGATATCTTCTTCCCATATTTGGGCCCACCGGGTGCATCGTAAAAAAACCACTTAAGATAATCCATTTTGTCAGGCTTTTCTTCTTATCTTCGGCTTTTGTGATTCTGGGGTGTGGACTATCTCTTCCAGTTCCCGTGCTTCTGTCATGTCTTGTGTGTTTTCCTCCATCTGGGTTAAATCACGATTCCTTCTATTGGTAGATTCTTTCATTTTCTGAAAATTCTTATATTGTGAGGTTAATGTAAAGATACTGTAAATGCCGGCGTATAAGGCGACTTCCGCGAGCGCTGAAATCGGCGCCGACGGGGGTCGTCTTATACGCCGAGTCGTCTTATACGCCAGAAATACTGGTAGTTTCTGGCGTATAAGACGACGTTCTAGGAATGCGGCCCGGCTATAAAGACGGGGGTCGTCTTATACGCCGGGTCGCCTTGTACGCCGGCATTTACGGTATATCCATTTATGTCATCATAGTTATTTTTAATTTCATTGTGGTTTAGAGCCATTGTTGTTTGGATTAGTTGCAACATAGCAAGCATTTCCTCCTGGAAAGTATTTGGTTTTTCTTGACAAAGTTATTTTTGCAAGCTCTTGAGATTCCATGATAGCTAAAATTCAAAAACTTTTCTTTTTCTGAAAACACATTTAAAGTCATAGTCAATAGGTGTTCATCATCCAGGTAGGTCAGTTATGTTTTTTCAATTATAATCTTTGCTTATTGTGGCTGGCCCAGAATGTTTTGCTTAGCTCTTTTTAAAGATCAGAGAAGTAGGTTATCTCATTCTGGGTGTCCTGCCAATACTTATAAGAAAACAGCTAAAGTTATATATTCTGTTCCACCACTAGATGTCAGCAACAATATGTTTTTGTCCCCCTTAGTATTTTAATTCGCCGCTTCCTTCTGTGGGAGGATGGGGCAAAGCTCCCCTCCTTTTCACTTTTGGACACTTTTTTGCTTCTTGGGATATCTTTTCCAAACATTCAGGATATAGAGTAGAAGAGAGAAGATCAAATTTCTCACCCAGTTTCATCATGCTGTTCACCGATGTTCTGGTGAGTATTTGTGGACTTTATTTTAATATTAAATTAAATATTTGAATTTATCGGCAACTCAATTTTATCACACTTGCTTATTTATAAGATTTATATGGCTGCCCATCTTGTAGAACACAATTCTAGGTGACTTACAACAACAATAAGACCAAAAACAAGAAAAAACAAGAAAACCAGGCACCTATTCCATGATCACCAATCCACCAAATCATATAGTCCTTAAGCTTCCACTTCAGTCTATCCCAGCTGATGGAGGAAAAACATTCCTTACAGGTTTTTGGAAAGATGAAGGTTTGGGGAGCAGAAAATGTACAAGTCTAGGATGGTTACACTTTCCCAGTTGAAATTATGATTAAGTCCAAGCCAAATCAAAAAGCACTAGAGAATTCTGGAAACCTGGCATTTTGACAAATTGGTCATCAGTAGACACATAGACATAAACAACATCTACATACTGTACAAAAAAGATAATCAACACTAAAATATCAAAATAACCACCAAGACCATTCCCACCAATGACAGGGCAAGCTATTAGAGCATAAAGTGAGAGCAAACCTCACTCCCTACCAGCATTGATTATGTTACCTAGTTTGGTTGATGAAATGTCTGCAAGAAAACAACCAAATAATCAAGCTCAGAGAGCACCAAGAATCCCTCATTTCAACCCTGAGTTACAACATTCTCCTTTATTAGTACATCTTACTGATTGCAGCCATATCCAGATAGAATAATTTAGCAGTTTTATTTTAATAAATGTAAGATTTGTCTTATGTATGAATGGCTACATTTCCAAACTTAACTGAATGAAGAAAACTGAGAGGTAAAAAAATATTCTAAATTCATCTTTAAGTATCAAAGTTTTTCTGTTAAATTTAATACAATTGCATAAAACTTGAAATGAAAATATCACCAGGGGGCCCATGAAGAACTCACATAAGCCATTTAAGATGCAATCTCTCTAAATCAGATCTGTTCTGTTCAGCAGTAGTTTTAGTGACATATTTAATAAGAACCTTTTTAATATTTTCAAAATAATGTATGATTTTAATATTTACTATTAATTTACCAGATTATAATTTCTAATGAAATAAAAATTATCCCTGCAAGATCATGCTTATTCAGTAGTTTAAAGAGATTCACAAACCTCTAACTGCGCAGAACTAATTGCAAGATACATGATCTTATGAATAATGCCTGATTAGATGTCACCTTTCTCATAATCTGCCTATTATTTTCATAGGTGACAACAATAGTCATAATTAACATGCTGAGTCAGAAAAGAACCATTAAACTCAACACTTTAAAGGATGTAATTTATAAATAATTGCATCAACAGCAAGGAAGAGTAAATTAGACTTATTCAAGTTCCTGTCAAAATTATATTCATTCATTTATTCTTTAAGTTGACAACTATAGGTAATCCTCGAGTTACAACAGTATAGAGCAACCCAATTTGGTTGAAATTTGAGATGATCTTAAGTGAATCACATTATGTAAACACACTCCCATCCTGATCCCCCTAATGCAGTGGTTCTCAACCTGTGGGTCGGGACCCCATTTGGGGTCGAATGACCATTTCACGGGGGTCACCAAACCATGCTGTCCGCCATTTTTTCCCTTTTCCCTAGCTGTCCTACTCCCTCTTATTGGTGGCCACACCCACTTGGGGGTCACCGCAACATGGGGAACTGTATTATGGGGTCACGGCATTAGAAAGGTTGAGAATCACTGCCCTAATGCATATGTTAAATAATGTGTACATTAAGTGTGAATGGAGTGCATCAGAGATGCCTACCATGGGTCTCCCAAGGCCTGGCCCCACCTCTGAAATACCCCATTCTCCACTTCCCATCTTTTAGGGTCCCCATAGCCCCCTCCAGCCCTCCCAATGGCTTGCTTACCTTGTAAAGATCTGCAGAGCTCAGGATGTGGGAGAACAGAAGGAGAGCAAGCCTCTGTAGTTGGGCCATGTGGGGGAATTTCCAGTGGCACCTTTTTCCATCCTCAGTGTGCATTTTGAAACCTGAGCTGCTATAATTCTCGGCAAACGAGCCATTCTCCCTCCCTCCACATTGCCACTTTAATTCTTAACTCTGTGTTGTTTGTTCTCTGAGTGGGAGAGGCCGCCCAGGTGAATGGAAAAAACCTTTCAGTGCACATTTTGAAATCTGACCTGCCTCTGCCGACATGGAGAACACGATATGCTACAAACATAACACAAATATTCACCATCTTTATTTTTAAGATAAAGCTTCTGGCCCCCCAGAAGCTCCAGATGCATTGTTAGAGAATAGTAATGACAAGAGGTTGCAACTTATCTTTTATTATTTATTTATTTGTCATCCATCTTGTGGTTCAAAGTGGCTCTACCTAATTTTATTAGCTAATCTGGTCACCAATCCAAGGAAAAAAACTACTAGTAAGTTAAAGCAGATAGAACATATTATAGGAATCTGGAGGGGGTAATAGGAATCACTATCATCATTTTGTCTTCTGCTAAATTGTCATTTGTGTCTGGCAGGTCTCTCATGGTCTTTTATGTAAGAAGCTTGAAGCTTAACATTCCAAAGAAGCCTGCCTATTCTAGTCATTAGTGCATGCCTTAAAAATTATGCACTGTACATGTACATCAGTAATGTACAATACCATAAACATATCACAGCAACAACTACAGCAAAGCAACAATCCCTGTTTTTTTTAATTTTTAAAAAAACGTTTTATTGATTTTTAACAATTACAATCTTTAGTGGTTAGTAAACAATGTGTTGTCTGGGTTCCCATATTTAACATTAACGTCTTCAATATAAATCTGTTCAGTACTGCACAATTCAGTATTTTTCCCCTGATCCTCCCTTCTTTTTTTTTTCCATTTTGCCCTCATTACACAATTACAATTTTTGCTACTGTTGATGCATACAAAGTTAAATATAAACATCCTCATTATATTTTACTAATGTTATACAAATAACAATAATATCAATTCATAAATCAATATCCTGTTTTCATGCTCGTTAAAGTTTGATTTCCCATCAATATTTGAAATATCTTTGTCAGTTATGATTTTCTCAATATTATTTACATTTATATAGCTAAGAATTTTATTCATACCAGCTATCATCTTATTTCATATTTCCCATATCAAAAAAAGAAAAAAAATGCTATTTTAATTTTAAATCATATCTGTCATTATAAAAGTCTAATTATATCTAAGAGTCATCCATTCTTTTAATCTTATTCAAATAGATATTTAATCATATAATGCCCCCTTTAATAGGTTAAATCTTCTGTTTTTTAAGTCTAACTCTTGCTTGCTTTCCTTGCCAAATAACTTTCCAGGCCAAGATAATTAAATCGCCCAGGAATTTTCTTTCTATTTTTGTAAAAGTTGCTTGGAATGATGAAGACAATTTAGGTAGGATATTTTGGGGGGGGGGGAATTCACCCATTTATATTCCTTAAGCAACTCTCACTTTTTTTCTCCCTCAATTTCTCTTTCCATTTTTTTGTCTCCCAAGTTCTGACATTTCCCGACAGCTCTATATTCCATTTTTAAAAATCTTCTTCCTTATCATCACGTATATTTTGCAGACCTAAGGAGTAAAGCATCTATTCCATTTTCATTGTTATAGCTAAGTCTTGCAATGTATGTGGTAATTTATATTTCCCTTCTTTTATCTCTTCTGTTCTGGGTCAATTTCCTCTGCTTCATCTTCTGATTTCTGGTTTATTTGTTCGTACTTTGTAGTCGTCTGGGAATTTTCTAATTGTACATTTAATTTGAAGATTTCTTCATTTATTTTAGCTAAATTGTTTTTAGTGCCATTATGGCTTCATTTTGTGTCCTCTTTGAGTGCGACAATTGTTTGGTGAATTAGTTGTAACATAGAGTATATTTCCTTCTGAAAGGTGTTTATTTTTTCTTGAGGCATCATTCCTGGAGATCCTTGATTAGTCTGGGTGGGAGCTTCAAATGGAGTGCAAGGTAAATTTTCTTACCACTTTAAGCTGGGTGTAAAACATCCATTTTGTTTCCCCCCTCCAGATAATCTGTCAAAATGTTTATGTTCTCCAAATACAAGTCTTGTCTTGTATCACCAATCTTAATAAGAGTAAAGTTTCATCTAGTTTTCTGATCTTTATGTGTAGCCTTTGAAATCCAATAGGTTCCAGAATATGGGTCCAGTCCTAAAAGCAATATTTTGTAGTGATCCTTTGTTTCAGGTGTCCAAGAATTGTCGGTCAGGCAAGGTTGTAATCCACAATGTTCAAAGTGTTCAAAATGTTCAACCATCTGAAAACAGTTCAAAAATCTCTCCCAGTCAGACATAGTCAAAGGTCAAATTTTTTCTTTCTCTCTTAATAGTTCTTGAAATTAAAAGTCCAAGCTCAGTAGATGTTTAAAGTCCAAGAAGGCCAGGGTGATAAGTGTTATGTCCCGAGCCTTTGCAAACGGCTCGGGTGTTTCCAGGCAGTCCCGGGCAGGTGCAAAGCTGCCCGGGACCAGACAGGCTGTCGCCAGCGCCGTGCGCATGCGCGGGTGCTGGCGCGGGAAAAGTAACCCATTTACCCGGGAGTTGCCTATATAAGAGGCTGCGAGGCGTTTGGGCGAGGCTGAAGCCATCTTCCTGTAAGCTGAACGCTGAATAAAAGAAACTGAGAACTCCAGCTGCTTCTCGTGTCTGTTTCCCGCCAAGGACGCAACACTGGCGACGAAGGTGGGATGCCTTGCACTACCTGGAAAGGAAGAAGTGTAAGCTTACCCAAGGAGTCCTGAGCGGCGGAAGAGGAACGGCGTCGACTCGGCAGCTGCCCGCCATTCCGGTGCGCATTCGGGGGTAGGCTGGCTGATAGACCCGTCTCCTGAAGATCCGAAGATGGCGAAAATCGGAAGGCTTTCAGAATTCGACGTCTCACATCCAGAGCGGTGGGAGTCCTACGTATCCAGAATGGAGAACTACTTCAAGGCAAACCAAGTGACGGAAGATAGCTTGAAGGCTGCCACCCTGCTTTGCGTTTGCGGCCAAGACGCCTTCGAAATCGCAGAAAACCTTGCAGCACCTGTCCCAGTAGAGTCTGTAAGCTACGCAGACCTGAAGAAGCTGCTGAAGGAGCACTTCCACCCCAAGGTGTCCGTTATCTCATGGCGCCACACCTTCGAACAGAGGGATCAACGGTCCGGTGAGTCAGCCAAGGAATACATCGCCGCGTTACGGAAGGCCGCCAAGCCCTGCGAGTTCAAGGACCTCGAGGAACGACTGAGGGACCGATTCGTGTGCGGGTTAAGGCATCGAGAGCTACAACAGAGACTTTTCGCTAAGGAAGAATTATCCTTCCAAGACACCTTAAGGGAAGTCACCGCAGAAGAAGCAGCAGGCGGCGCCGTCAAGAACATGCGGCCAATCAGAAGCAGTGCAGAGGGTGCGTCCGTGCACCAGGAAGACGTCCGACGAAACTCCGAGGAGGATCCGGACGAAGAAGTCGACCGTCTACACCCCGCGAAGGAAGAGAACCAGAAGGGAAGCTCTTCGGCTCCGCTCAAGTGCATCGGCTGTGGAGGTCGCCACAGGAGAACCGACTGCAAGTTCCGCTCCGCTACCTGCCGGGCATGCGGCAAACAAGGGCACATTGCAGCTGTGTGTCTGGGCCGACGAAAGGCACAACCCCAAGAAGAACGCCTGAAGGGTACCAGATTCCCCAGCCAGAATAGGGTAGGTTTTTGCGCTTCGCGAAGAAGCATCTGTAGAACAGGCACACACAAGCCCATGAAGAAAAAGCTGTCACTCAACGTGAAGCTACAAGGGGTTCCATTATCTATGGAACTAGACACAGGGTCTGCCCTTTCCATTATTTCATTGTATACATTTAGGAAGATTTGTTCCAGTAGTGGGACTAAGGCCAAGTTAAGGCCTTCTGATATTGTATTAACAGATTTTCAGAACTCAAGAGTGTGTGTTAAGGGGGAGGCCACCCTTAACGTGCAATACAAGAATTTTGAAGGTCCACTAGACTTATTAGTAGTAGGGGGTGAACGGACGAGTCTCATAGGACTCAATTGGTTTGAGGCCCTGGGGATACACGTCTCAGGACTCAACAGCTTACAAACACTCGACCTACAGGAAGTCTGCAAAGAATTTGCAGATGTTTTCAGCCCCCAGCTGGGCACATTCAAAGGACCACCTGTGTCCTTAAAGCTAGACCCCACTGTCACTCCCATTAGGATTAAAGCAAGAAGGGTCCCTTTTGCTTTAAAAAGTAAGATTGATACTGAATTAGACAAACTAATCCAACAGGGAATCCTAGAACCTGTTGATTCCAGCCCGTGGGAGACCCCCATTGTCACGCCTCTAAAGGCAAATGGGGACATTCGCATTTGTGCTGATTACAAATGCACACTCAATAAGGCATTGCAGCAACATGCCTATCCTGTTCCTGTGGTCAGTCACATCCTGGCCTCTCTCAAGGGGGGGCGTGTTTTTGCAAAGCTTGACCTAGCTCAAGCATATCAACAGCTGCCTGTTGATGATGATGCTGCCATAGCTCAGACCATTGTGACCCACAGGGGAGCCTTTAAGGTAAAAAGGCTACAGTTTGGAGTGAATGTCGCTCCTGGGATTTTCCAAAGCGTAATGGAAAACACACTACGAGGTATACCAGGGGTCTGCCCCTACTTTGACGATGTCTTGATTGCAGGAGACTCCACACACATTCTAGCTGAAAGGCTTAGGGCTGTCCTGTTAAGATTCAGGAAATCAGGCCTCAAGCTCAGAAAAGACAAATGCAAGATTGGGGTGCCTTCTACTGAATTTTTGGGATTCAAAATTGATGCTGCTGGGATTCATCCTGCTGAATCCAAACTAACTGCTATTTTAGAAGCACCCAGGCCAAAGTCCAAGGCCGAACTTCAGGCCTTCTTAGGCCTCCTGAATTTCTACAATTCTTTTCTTCCACATAAGCTAGTGTAGCTGAGCCTCTTCACAGGCTACTAGACAAACATGCTGTGTGGCTGTGGTCACAAGCACATGAGGCTTGCTTTAAAGAAGTCAAGGCCTTGCTCACTTCTAACAGTGTTCTTGCACATTTCAACGAGTCTCTTCCTGTGTGCATCGCTTGTGATGCGTCCCCCTACGGGGTTGGAGCTGTCCTGAGTCACCTCAGGTCTGATGGAACTCAGGTTCCTATTGCATACTACTCCAGAACACTGTCTTCTGCCGAGCGCAACTACGCTCAGATAGACAGGGAGGCTCTGGCTGTTGTTGCTGGAATTAAAAAATTCCACGATTTTCTATATGGCAGGCATTTCACGGTCTTCACTGACCATAAGCCTCTGCTGGGACTGTTTACCACACGTAAGCAGACTCCCCACATCATTTCCCCTAGAATGCTTAGGTGGTCTATTTTTTTGTCTGCATATGATTTTTCATTACTCCACAAGCCTGGGAAAGAAATGGGCCATGCTGATGGCCTCAGTAGGTTGCCTCTGCCAGTAGTAGAAGCTGACCCCGCGCCAGCTGTCAACATTCTATCAATCCAAGCCTTGCCCGAGCTCCCTCTTAGTGCCAGGGATGTTACCGCTGAAACAGGTACAGATCACACACTTTCACGTGTCCGCTCCTGGGTCCTGTCCGGGTGGCCTGAGCACTGCCCTAGTCCTGAGTTTCAGAGTTTCTGGTCCAAAAGGAACGACGAACTGTCCCTTTCTCAGGGTTGTCTGCTTTGGGGAAACAGAGTTGTCATTCCCACCTCAATGAGGACTAGGGTCTTAGAATCCCTCCACGAGGGTCATCCTGGCATTGTTCGTATGAAGGCTCTTGCACGCAGCCACTTGTGGTGGCCTGCTTTAGATAAAGATATTGAGGCTAAGGTACACGCATGCCACCTGTGCCAACGATCTCGCCCAGAGATGCCCCAAGCTCCTGTGCATAGATGGGAGGAAACACAGTCCCCATGGTCTAGGGTGCACATTGACTACGCTGGGCCCTTTCAGGGCCAGTTCTTCTTGGTCCTTGTTGACAGCCATTCAAAATGGCTTGAGGTTGTGCCTGTCTCATCCACCACCACTGCAAAGACTATTCAGGTACTGAGGGGGATTTTTGCTGCACACGGGCTGCCAGATGTCATTGTGTCCGACAACGGCCCTCAATTCACCTCCTCCGAATTCCAAGCTTTCTTACAGGCAAACCTGATTCGTCATGCCACGTCTGCGCCTTTTCACCCGTCCACCAACGGTATGGCTGAACGCATGGTGCGCATCGCAAAGGACGCCTTGAAGAGACTCACCTACGGGGACTGGCATCACAGGTTGGCTGACTTTCTCCTTTCTTATCGCACCACACCGTCCACTTCTACAGGGAGAAGTCCAGCTGAACTTCGTTGGGGGCGCCAACTTACTACTAGACTTGACCGGTTGCATCCGGACAGACTGCCTTCATCTACCTCACATCCTAGGGCACCTAGACAACTACTTGTGGGTGCCCCGGTTTGGGCTCGCAATTACGGGCCTGGTCATACATGGGTCCCCGCTTCTGTGTCCAGGATCACAGGTCCTCTCTCCTACGAGGTTGCCCTGGACAACGGTCGTGTCCTGCGGCAGCACATCGACCAACTTCGCTCTAGGCGAGACTTTTCTGCTGAGACTCCTGGGTCTTTTCCAGGGGGGGAGGGGGACCCTTTGGAGCAAAGGGAAGGGCAAGAGCTACTGCCCATCTCCACTGAGGGAGCCACAAACGGCCCGTCCCAAGGTTCTGCAATTGCTCCGAAAAGAAAGTCATGGAGCTTACCCACACAACAGGCACTCACGCCTACTCCAGCCAGGGAGTCACCCCGGGGGCATACTCACTTTCCACACACATCACACAGCACTCCAGCAATGGAGGATACCCGGGGGCATCCCAACAAATCATTCCCCGCAAGAGAGCTGGCACACAATTCCCAAGGTTGGCCTGACCTTACCCCAAATCCTACAGGGGGTCAAACATACACGGAGCTAGTCGAGGAACCAAGTCCCGACTACAACACCCCTAGCACAAATCAGGGAACACCTGAGTTTTGGGAAAGTACAGAAACCCACACGAGCCCGAGCACAGAATGGGGTTCAGGGAATGGACAGCCTCCTGACGGGTCTTGGACTGACCTAGGAGGTTCTACAGAGACGCCCAGCAGTGGCTATCACTTCAAGGGGCCTGAGGGTCTACAGCTAGGTAGGACAACCAGGTCACAAAGCAACAGAAGCCCTGGCCTGACGAGCCCGGTGGGCAAGCAAGCAGGCCAGGCATCGGGGCACAGTCCTTGGAAGACACCAGGGCACAATAGAGAGAACAGGCTCACGCCTCCCTCCAGTCAGGGGACTTATGCCAGTAACCCAGAGCTAAGAAGGTCACAGAGAGCAAAGAAATCTCCTAAGTATCTAGAAGATTACATAACATTGCTGGCAAGGCAAAAGCCAGTAATCAGTGGGAGCACTGGGGAGCAAAATGTCATATAAAATAAATGTTGTATGTTGGTAGTAGTTTTAGCCCGGGGGAAAGGGGTGTTATGTCCCGAGCCTTGCAAACGGCTCGGGCGTTTGCAGGCAGTCCCGGGCAGGTGCAAAGCTGCCCGGGACCAGACAGGCTGTCGCCAGCGCCGTGCGCATGCGCGGGTGCTGGCGCGGGAAAAGTAACCCATTTACCCGGGAGTTGCCTATATAAGAGGCTGCGAGGCGTTTGGGCGAGGCTGAAGCCATCTTCCTGTAAGCTGAATGCTGAATAAAAGAAACTGAGAACTCCAGCTGCTTCTCGTGTCTGTTTTCCCACCACGGACTCAACAATAAGTATGCCAAAATATTTTCTTTTATTGCCAGATATTCTCCATTAATCTAGGAGTCATCAAGCAGCCAGGAAGCGAGTTGTGGTGCTATACTTGAATCCACCACTAGATGTTAATCAAAATCCATTTTTCATTCTTAAGACAAAGGGTTGATTTTTCATATTTCACCTCAATATTTTTTTTCCAAAGAGAAAATCTTGTTATCTCAGTTCTCAAATTTATCAAAACTGTAGTTTTATGTTACTTCCACTTCAATATTATATATTTCTGTCCCCCATAAAATAAATTAAAATACTGCTTCTGTTCCTCTGGAAGGGTGGGTTACAATCCCCTTCCTTCTCACATTCAGAGGTTTTTAGCTTCTTGAGAGCCTTTCCCAGGAAATTCAGTTGTAGAATAGTAAAGAAAAGATCAATATTCTCATCCAGTTTCAAACATGCTGATTACAATCTGCTATTTGGTGTTTTTCTTCTTCAGTTGTCAGTGGCTGATGGCTGGCCACAAGAATGTAGCCAGTCTTTCCTTTGCCGATTTGGAGGGCTTTCCTCAGATCGAATGGAAAGACCGCCATGTCTCTGTGATTGACGAGGCACTCCTCCTTCTTCATCACCTCTTTGGGGCAACCTTAGGCCCTTTTAGCGCCCCCAGAAGGGCAAAATTGGACACAGAAGGCAGAGTCCTGCCTTCCTGCATCTTTTTCACCACAACACAAACCGGAAGTCACAACAATCCATTTTAATTTGGTATGTCAGTAATTCTCCCCTGGATACACATTTCTATTTGAATAATTCCAGTTTTTAAGAAAAGGATAGCAAGTAAATTCAGTATGGGTACATAAATTTCAGCTACCAGATTCTGTTCCACGTTCCAAAAATGCCATATATACTGTGCAAGAAAATATCAGTACAAATCAACATTGCTGTATTGGTATTTTCAAGGCTTCTTTCCACATGGTATCACACAAGCCTACTATTACAAACTTACCACAACTTTTGATTATTGTGTTGGAAAGAAGAGAAAAAGCTACAGGAACAGACACCTATTTAATTCACATTTAAACGCAGACCAATTTATTATTGTATTTCCTGATAGTTAGAATAATTAATCAGTGGAACAACTTGCCTCCAGAAGTTGTGGATTCTCCAATAGTGGAGATTTTCAAGAAGAGATTGGACAACCATTCATTTGAAATGGTATAGAGTTTTTTACTTGAGCAGGGGAGTTGGACTAGAAGATCTTCAAAGTCCTTTCCAATTCTGTCATTTTGTTATTTGTAAATCAAACAATTATAATGCAAAATCTGCAGTTCCCTGTATTTTGGTATGGCATTTGCCAAGTATAAAATAGTACATCTGAAATGCAGTTGTATAAAAATACATACATTATGATAACAATGTAAAGATATACTGTATGAAAGAACATTACATGTACTTTTGCCTGTACACAGGCAAATTTTGCTAACAAAAATTTTAGCACTTTTAAGAAAAAAGTGTAACAAAATATTCATATTTCTTTTTAAAAAATATATTTGTAAAAAATGAAAGATTGAGAGAAACTAAAATGGATGTATTTACATATCCCTAGCTTATTTTTTTGTAAGCTTAAGATTAGGTTGTGGGATGTTCCTAAAGTTAATCCAATTTGATTGTCTAATATTTCAAATATTAAATATCTATACAAAAGAGAAGAGTTAACAGATTTCCATGAGCGGCATGAACTACTTTTCATTCTCTATATTGTAGGCAAGTTGTTTGACATCAGAAATTATTCCTAAACATTTTCCTGGGCATAATATCTACTAATAATGCTAAATGAATCCCAGGACAATGTTAAATGTCTAAAACAGGTAATGAATGCTCTGTCTAGACAATGGATGCAGACAATGTCGTTCATCTTCCCTTGGCTCTGCCATCTGTTAGAAGCTTTGATAGCAAGTGAAAAAAAATGTCTGCATCCAGTACATGAAGAAAGAAAGTTAATTGGCCTTACCTAAACTGTGATCACAGTAAAGTTTTAAAAATTCTATAAATTTTTATCTATAGTTCAAATTAAAACCCAGATGGTCTTAATTCTGTGAATATTTAAAAAAAAAACCAGAGCTTAATTTTATCATAAACCATAAAAGGAACATAAATCTCTAAAACAATCCACATGTTTCCAACATCTTCTCTAACAAGTTTCTCTTCTGTGTCTTAAAGAAGGGGTTACCAGGCAGAAATTCATCAGACACTGTTGTATTGGTATACTAATACAAAACATTGGTGGAAATGTTGTTTGCTATGTATCTGTTAAAAAAAACAGGAATCTGGTTATTGAAAGACATTTCTTATAGTATAGTACTCACATGACTGAGCTTTTCCCAGAATTCTGGTCCTTTCTCCATCTTTCTTAGGCTAGGTGGAATATACCAGAAGCAAATATTTGCATATTCTGGCTGAAAAGGTAAGGAAAAATAATCTTCACAACATAAAAAGAACACTGACCAACTACTAAATCAATACAAATGTAAGAGTTCAAATGGCTAGACAGCAAATCTTACCCCAATTCACAAACACACAAGTATACACACAAAGTTTTGGTATCAAACCCATTAATCTACTTCAATATTTCTACATAAGATGATGATGGTTTGTATAATTAACCAATTGATAATTCCTCAGTAAAGTTTATATCTATTTGTATCTTGCATTTTCAACATAAACGTAGTTCTGTTCCATTATACGATGACTTACTTTAAGAAATTACAGGTAAATATAATGATGCAAGCTGGGAAGAAAAAGAATCTCCAAAACAATTTTTAAACAGTAGCCTTTATAGCAGATGTTCCTGCTATACATTCATAACTTGTTCTCAGTGTTTATGAGGTTAAATCAGAATGGAAATGGGTAAAAATGGTAAAAAGATAGAAGAAATTAGCTAAAGTATACTCTTCTTTCTGAAAGTGAATGCTGTCTCAATTACAGTCTGTTCTTCCTCCCAAATGGGTAGAAAACTACTAGCAGTGCTAAATTCTTTCATGAAAGGGCACTATTCATAACACCATTTTTCCTTCCTTCAAAGAATATATTAAATACATTTAATCATCAAGGAGAATCCTCTTGTCAGCAGAAAGAGGTGGCCAAGTATGTCATTGGTTGTGATGAAATAAAATGAAGTCAACCTTTTTCTTTTGCACATCCAGACTATAGTAATTTTTATCTTCTAGATTACTTAATTTAGTATTAGTCTAGTGCAATAAAAATTAACTGGGAATATTTTTTCCAATTCACACAATCAGGTCATTTTCCTCTTCTTCCTTGAGGCCAATCATTACCAAATTTTCTACCTGAGCAAAAACTATGGTGCCCTCTCTCCTTGTATTTAAAAAGATTGTCAAGCTGGAACTATGTAAGAACTATTGCCATTATTTATAATGCCAAGTTGGGTATGTTTGGGTTTTTTTCTTCTTTTATGCTTTATTTTTAGATATTATACTGTAAACCCACTGGGAGTTACTTGAAATTTGGAGTAACTAAATTAATAAAAATGGAGAAGGAGGCTCACACAGGACCAAACTAAAAGTAGTTTGTTTGGGTTACACAGTATCTTCATGAGCTGCATAAACTGAATTATCTTGATGTCTTTGACAAACCTAATACATTATGTTTATTGCATCCTAATTTATTACAATTTGCAAAATGATCACTGACAGATGATACTGCCTCCTCTTTGGTTTTATTTCATATTCTTCACTAACATGGAGAGACATGACAAAGTTAGAGAAAACTTCATACAATCAAGAGATGTTTTGGGATGGATGACAAGGTAAGAATGGGTATCATGGAGACTCTGAAGTATTGGTTATCCATAAGATCATCTGCCCACCTCACTTAATTTTTTAAAGAGTTTTATTTAAAATAAAAAACAATTTGACATGCTGAAAAAATAAAATAAAATGCCACCCTTAGGATTAGCTAAACAGACATGAGGTGGGATTGTAAACAGCCTGATTTTCTACTAATAAAGGAGAATATTTGTAACTCCAGGTTGAACTGAGGAATCCAGCACCAAGGACTTCTCAGCTTGATATTGTGTTTCAGGTATATGTCTAGAAAGTCCAGAATAAAAAGCTGTAGTAAAAGACTGAGATTGGAGGAATGTCAGAGCATGCACAGTCTTATTGCACTGAGATAACCCAGAAGTAAATACAGTAAGCAGTGGTCTATATTAAATGGTGATTTATCTTACACTATCTACAATATACATACATCTGTTAATTCAGCAGGTTCCAACACATACAGCAGGTATAGCAGGAAATTGAAGAGAGAGCACACATCTGCAGAACCTTCCCTTTTATACAAAGCTCTTAAAGAGACACAGACCCAGCTAGCTCTTAAAAGGGATATAGACCCTGCTGAGTCATTCCCATCATTACATCATACATGTTACACCAGTTGGTTAGCTTCTAAATCATTACCTTGTCAGTATGTATGTATGTATATATACGTACATATGTACTTACATATCTATGTGTATATGTCATTGGGGCAAGAAGGATCCATTTTAATTGCTTAGTACCTAATAAATGTATATGTTTTAAGTAGCCACATAGCTACTTTATGAACATGCAAGACTTGTATGGCAACTATTTGGTGTGAATATCCATTATGTAATTTTCATTCCCAAGAAAGTTCTGATCTTGAAAATGACTGGCTGTTATTTTTAAACAGAAGTATTTAAATTGACCCTCTAATTCTGTCCTAAGTATCTAGACTACCTAAGTATCCTGCTACCACTAATCTATCCTCTGGACAATCAATTCTCTGTTAATTTCTGCTTATTCTGTGAAGTTTTTTTTTTTTTACATCAAAGGGGCCCTTTGTTTCTTTTTTTGTCTAGAAGTACTGCTTTTAAATTAAAACAAGAAGTCCATTAAAATCCTAGTGCTAACTACCAGAATTTTCAATCCAATTTCGCCTTATGTATATTGATGCAATTGTTTTCCTTTACTTTTTCTCTGGATGCTAGGTAATTTTCGCTTATTTTTTAACCACCTACATGTAAGTGTCTATTCTGCCCGGTTTTCTGTTATGTATTATTAACTTCTTATTGTTTAAAATGTTATGTATACACTTTGAGAGGAAGTAATTAAATTTCATTTTTAATGTGTGCAGTTGTGCTCACAGGAAAAAATGACAATAAAGATTATCTATCATTCAGAATTGTATCCAATCCCTGATCTGATTTAAAATAGTAGCAAAATATTATTCTGCATGACACTGGAAAGCTTTCCCCATTTTTTTTTATTTCTGCAAGTTAAGTTTTGAATTCTAGAGATGGAGTTCTGACAATCCACACATTTTAATTCCTTTTTGCTGATTTTGCAAGAAATAGAGTTTTAGGAAAGTTCATTAAGAATGGCTCTTGGCATCTTTTGGATATTGGGGGCTATTATAGACCAGCTTCACTTAATGCAGAAGACATCAGATAGATCAGAATATAACTCTGATCATCCATAATCAGCAGGGCCAAATGCCATGATGAAAGTTTAAATTCTGAATAGTCAGAGGTCAAATAATCCCATTGCTGACAACTATTTTTTTTATAGCCACATTTGATTTAGAAACATAGCACTTATGCTACAGTAGTTGTTTTTTCCATTGCTACACTACAAGGATATTGCAATTTTATATTTCTGCTTGGTATAAATATATACAGATGTTAAATTTTCAGGAAGAATGTGACAGCATTAGAGATCTGGTTTCATAATATCATAATCTAATTATTTCATGCTTTGTAAATAAACCACACTTCCTTTCTTTTGGCATTGTTCTGAAATGATATTTTTGGGTTTGAACAGAATCCAATTCTAGCTTACCAATAATCTAGACAACTAAGATATGTTGTTAATGACAGCAAATTTAATATCTGCAAAACAGATTGCAGAATTAGTCTTTTTTGGCATAGAAATGTGCTAAGGAATAGCATGAAGATGTTCATATATTCTAAGTTTGCTATTTCAATTAAAAGAGGTTTAGAAATACTTAGCTAACATGTTTGAGAACAGCTGTAGCTGCTATAATCAGTTTAAGAGAACTGTGATATATAGCAGAGCTTAATATAAAATGATTATGTTATTATTATGTGTCTCAGGGAAGAACTATCAGGATTGCATTCCTGTTTTTTTTAATATCCCATTACCCACTCTTCACATTATAGCAGCCTTCCCAATCTGATCCCAGATGTGTTGGAAATCAATTCTGATCAATCTCAAGTCAGTGGTACAATGGATGGTACATCAGTTTTGGAAAGATTAGATTGGGAACTATGGGACTCATGTCAATTTAATAATCCCTACAGAGTTTGTCTTACAAATAACCGGAACGTGACACTCTAGGCTCCTTAACAGATGACAGTTTAGAGTAGTATGAAATTCATAATGAATTCACAGCAGTCATTAGCCTCTAAAGTACTCAGTTTAGCAAAAGAATATCTAAAGCTTTACATATGTTTTATCTTTTCCTATGCATACTAAAATTTATTTCCAAATACTCTAATGAGGAAGATTTTATTTTAAGAAATAAGAAGGAAAACATCCCTATGTAAAATACCTTATTTTGTTTCAATCCAATTGTTTCTACTTTGTTTCAGTTCAATTACATGGTAAGTGATTTTTTATCATCTAAATTAGGCATGGCATGCCATCAAGGTGATGATCTAAAATACTGCCTACACTTCATACCTTTTAGCATTTCTTATATCATTAGTTCCAAAATGGTGGCACAGATTGCTAAATTGCATTTAACCTACCTCCAGAAGCAATTGAAATCCTTCTCTCTTCTTAATTTCATCCACTAAGTACCTGAAAAACAGAACAGTAATGTGTGGAGTTAATTTAATAATGTACAGATAGATGCAGATGTTCACATTTCAGGTTTTTAGATGTATAACTTCTTTCAGTCTGAGAAACAATACTCCAAATGTAGGTTAGGCAGTTCAGGTAGATGGGGTCACTGTTTATTTTATATATTTGTCTCTCTATATTTTAAAATTAAATTTATATATTGCCCATTTTCCTGAAAAGGAAACTCTGAGCAGCTTACACATCATAAAAAGATGAATTGAAAAAGTTATTTTTTAAAAAAACTATGCAATACCCCCCCAGGAACCAAGAAACGGATGCTACAGGGATGAGATCTTTTTACCTTCAGCCACTTTCATCATCCCTGAGTTCTCAAGACAACTGGAAAAGCCAAGTTTTATACCCTTTTGGAAGGCCAACAGTGTGGGAGCAATTCTCAGTTCTGGTGCTAGAGTGTTTTACAGGGTCAGGGTCATACAGAAAAAGGCTCTTCTTGACTTTTGGTTTTTGCTCCATAGCGCATCGTCGTGGGATTGTGGAGTTTCGCACCTCACAACTGATTTTGCCCTGCCAGGGGACCCTAAATGGGTCTGAAGTCACCCCGGAGAGGCGATGAAGAAAAAGGGGTGCCCTGAGGATCATGGAACAATGGCAGTCATTCCGTTTGATCTGGTGGAAGCCCTCTAACCCAACAGAAGAAAGGCTAGTTGCACACCAGCATCTAGCCCAACCTGCTTGCAGCCAAAGTCCAAGAGCATGAACCAGAAAAATAGCGTGCTTAGAACTGGTGAGAGTATCAATCTTCTCTCCTCTACTCTGTAACTAAGTCTTTGGGAAAGATCCCCAAAAAGAAAACCTCCAAAAGTGAAAGGAGGGGACTACACCTCCACTCCCTCATAGAAGGAAGCGGCGAATTAACTTTTAAGGGTAAAATATATTGAAATCAAAGTTAAAATACTAAGTCTAGATAAATCTAGAAATTAAAAAATAACTGCTAAGATTATACCTTAAAGGATTTTAATAAAACTTTAAAATAATAATAAATAAATAATATTTTTGTCTGACACCTAGTGGAGAACTAGAGCATAGAACATTAACAACATTGATTCAGAAATTGGCAAGATGCCCAGAAACAAAGAATAATCTGCCCTCTTGAACTTTAATAACTCTCAGAAAACAACTGGGTGGGAACAAAGAAAGAATACATATTGGGCCAGCCATAAGTGTCTGAAGGAAAAGAAATACTCTGATTGTTGTTTACAGAAAAAGAAAAACTTTGGGCTAATCTTTTAGGGGGGAATTTACAGGAAGAACTCAAGGTGACTAAATATACTGAACTGCAATTTTGACTGGTTCACAACTGACCCCTGAATAAAAGAACTGTTTTAAAATACTGATTTTATTGATGCCTTGACAACTGGAAATACAGTGGAATATAAAAACTATATATAAAGATAAGAACTATACAAAATTGGTCTGTTTGGATTTTGAGTTTGGCTGGTTGATAAGGCTACTTATAGAGACTACGGCACTGATGAAGGACTACTTGAAAGGGGGAGACAACATGGATATTACATACTTATCAAAAAATGACAGAAAATCACATTTAATATTTACTCCTGAAGGACCTAGCCTGGAATATCAAAGACCTCCAGAAGTAACATTTCAAGACAAGACAAATACTGTCCAGGAGAAAATGTATGTAATGCTACAACAGATACAAATGACAATAGCTTTAAATCATGAGGAGATTAAAAACAACTTTGACGACATAAATGAGCACATCTTTAATCTAAACCACAATAAAAAATACACTTAGAAAATTATGGTAAAGAATGAACTAACAGAACATAAACTAGAAGAAAATGACTTAATCAGGGAAGCTACAAATGGAAAGAATTATAATTCAAACAGGAAAAAACCTAAAAGACTTGGACATAACAATAAAAATGGAAAAGATACTTTATTCAACAGAACGTCAAAATAAACCTGAGGATAAGACAGAAGACTTAACAAAATAGAACTGTCAGCAGAACCATTAGAATTCGAGAGACCAAACACATATATTTTACACATTCTGTCTTCTCCACTCCCAATAATATTTACAAAAATACAAGAACTTCCTGGCAAGCAGAATATATCAATTTGGAAAGCTACTTGGCAAAAGAAGAAGGCCAGACACAGATTCAAGAGATTTGACTCTACCTACCAGATGGAGTATTTACCTGAGCAAACACTTGTTTGAATTCGGTTAAAAGAACAGATAACTTTGGATATAAAGGGGCCTTACAATAAGAGGTATCAGAAATATAAGTAATATAGTATTTTTTATATTATATAAAATGTAAAAATATTGCGATGATGTATGTGAATGAAAAGTTTGAAATTTAAAAGTAAATTAGGACTAAGGAATGACTGAAATACTGAGGGGAAATTAAGCTTAAATAAGAACTTCGAAAATAGGATATATAGTGATTTAACAAATTAACTTTTACAAATATAAGTGAAATATAAACTGATCAGAAAACATGTTATTGGTAGATGTCATAAGATAGATAAGCAGTATATTATTTTTATAACACATGAAATATGAAAACATTGGGATGGTGTATCTAAATGGAAAATCTGGATATTTAGATGATAAATATTGAGAAAATTATGATTGATAAGAATCGTTTGAATATTAAGGAGAAATTAAGCTTAAATAACTATGAAAATAGGATAGATGGTGAACTAATAAGATGATTTTTATAAAAACAACACAAAATGATAGGAAAAAAATTCATAGATCGATGTTAGTATTATATCAAAAATGTTTATATTTAACCATTTATGCATTGAAAATATTAAGAATTATATTTCTTTAAGATTGAAGGAGAATACTGTTGGGAGAAGGGAAGATCAAAGAAATATACTACTATTTAATATACTAATTATGGAAATACAAAAATTAATTATTATTGACTGTTAATTAACTAATGATTTTTTTCCAAAATATATGAACCAAGACAACACGCTGTATATTAGGCACTAAAGATTGTTATTGTAAAAAATCAATAAAGCATTTCTTAAAAAAAGAAAGAAAAGGCTCTTCTTCTTGACCACTCTTACAAAATTCCTTAGCACATTGATCCCCAACCTTTCCAGATTGGGGGTGGGGAGAGAGAATGGTTTTGTGTGAGTGGCAGACAAATGCACAAACATATGCTGTTGACACAAATGGAGCTGCACAAATGCTTGCCCGCCACTTAAGTGGCCCAGTTTCAAACGGGCTGCAGCCCAGGGGGTGGGGATCCCTGTCGTAGCAGATGAAATCCACAGGCCTTTTACACTAGCATGAGTGGGATGGGCTAATCTCATTGGGGAGACACACTCCTTAGATCCTTGGACCCATGCCATGTAGATCTTTTAAAGGTAATAACCAATATCTTGAATTGGACTGAGTAGCAAACTGGTAAATAATGCAGCACGCACAGCTACAGTCTTATAGGTGCCACCCTAATAGTTGACAGTTGACAGCGCGTGCACATGCAGTGGCTCAGTGCTCTCCCTTTCACTGTTTTGCAAGGTTGTTTTTGTGTGTTGCGAGGTTGTTTTTATCTGCGAGGTTGTTTTTGTGTCTTGCAAGATTGTTTTTGTGTTGTGCAAGGTTGTTTTTGTGTTGCAAGGTTGTTTTTGTGTGTTGCAAGGTTGTTTTTGTGTGTTGCAAGGTTTTTGTGTGTTGTGAAGTTGTTTTTGTGTGTGTTGTACGTGATGGGGTTTTTTTGACAGTTGGAGGCTTGTGCACACGCAGCGGCTCGGTGCTCTTCTTTTCGGTTGTTCCAAGGTTGTTTTTGTGTATTATGAGTTTGTTTTTGTGTGTTGCAAAGTTGTTTTTTGTGTTGCAAGTTTGTCTTTGTGTGTTGTGTGGTCATTTTTGTGTGTTGTGAGGTTGCTTTTGTGTGTGTTGTTGTTGCTTGTTTTTGTCATGCCCTGTTGGGCAAATAACATCTATGGCTGGCACAATCTTTTGCAAATTGGTTTACAGGCTAATACAGTTGAGTTTCTCTGCTCTCATGATATACCAGCGGATGCAGCTAGGACCCCGGGCTCTCCATGGGTTACTATCCCAGTAGGGAGGAGAAAGGCAGAGAAAGGGAAGGAACAGGAAGCAAAAGCGAGGCTGCTGGGCTGGTGTGCTAGCAAGACTACATAAGCACCCAAACAAACCACAGTTTCCAAGCATTTTTCTTGCCAACGTAAGATCCCTTGCCAATAAAATGGATGAGTTGAGGCTGCGAATTACAACAAACAGGTTTATCAAGGACTGCTGTGTTTTACTGATCACAGAGACGTGGCCTCATTCATCTATACCAGATACAGCTGTCGTGCTAGTGGGCTGCATGTGCACTGCCAGGATAGGAGCAGGGATTCTGGTAAAATTGAAAGAGGGGGCTTATGGGTATATGTCAACACAGAGACTATAGACAGTTACTGCTCTATGGACCTGGATTATATGACTGTGAGATGCAGACCCATATACCTTTTGCGGGAGTTTACCATGGTCATAATCACTGCTTTTTATATTCCACCTGATGCTAATGCTAACTTGGCTTTGGGATTTTGTATAATACTGTTCGTAATCAGTAAAATAAGTATCCTGATGCTGTGCACATTATAGCAGGGGACTTCAACCATGCTGATTTAAAATCAGTGCTCCCCAAATTCCACCAGCATGTTAAGTGTGCCATTAGGGGAGCAAATACATTGGACAAAGCCTATTCCAACATTAAATGTGGCTACAGGGTTATACAACTGCCACACAAAGGGCCTGTCAGACCATATATCCATGCTTTTATTACCAGTATATACTCCTCTTAGGAAATAGGTTCTGGCCACAATAAAGACTATGAAATCCTGATGGCAGGGGATACAATAAATCACCAACTATAGAACCAATAACATCATTCCTGTTGACAGGGATGCTTCATTGGCAGAGGAGCTGAATCATTTCTTTGCCCGCTTCGAAGTGAAGCCATCAGAGGCAGCTGTGTTACAGTCACTAGTCCACTGCAGCTCTCCCCTTACCGTGGAGGAGCATAAGGGGAGAGCTGTGAACGGCATTTCTGGCCGGCTGCTTAAAGATTGTGCAGAGCAGTTTGCTGGGTCTTTACCAAGATTTTTAATTGGTCTCTATCCCAGTTCACTATTCCATCCTGTCTGAAGGCCTCCATCATTGTGTTTTGAGCCCCCTACTTTATACCCTCTACACTTATGACCACTCATCCCAGCAATATTATTGTTAAATCTGCGGATAATACAACAGTGGTGGGGCTTATCTCCAAGGGGGATGATTCTGCCTACCCGGATGAGGTAGAATAGAATAGAGCTGGAAGGGACCTTGGAGGTCTTCTAGTCCAGCCACCTGCTCAAGCAGGAAAACCTATACCATCTCAGACAGGTGATTTTTTAGTCTCTTCTTTAAAATCTCCAGTGATGGAGCACCTATGATTTCTGGAAGCAAACATTCTACTAGTTGATTGTCCTCATTGTCAGGAAGTTTCTCCTTAATTCCAGGTTGCTTCTCTCTTTGATCAGTTTCAACCATTATTTCTCATCCTTCCCTCTGGTGCTCTGGTGAACAATGTGACCTGCTCTTCTTGTGGCAGCCCCTCAGATACTGGAATA
This sequence comes from Crotalus tigris, assembly GCF_016545835.1. Classification (NCBI taxonomy): domain Eukaryota; kingdom Metazoa; phylum Chordata; class Lepidosauria; order Squamata; family Viperidae; genus Crotalus; species Crotalus tigris. The sequence continues at coordinate 4,328,200 of NW_024096690.1, forward strand.
CTGCTATTATGTCCTCCCTGTTTCTTCTTTTCTTTAGACTAGCCAAACCCAAGTCCCACAGCTGTTCTTTGTATGTTTTAGTCTCCAGGCCTTTGATCATCTTAGTTGTTCTTCTCTGAATTTTTTCTAAACTCTCAACATCTTTTTTGTGATATAATGACCAAAATTGACTGCTGTATTCCAGGTGTAGTCTTACTAGGGTTTTATAAAGTGGTACTAATACTTCGCATGATCTTGATTCTATGCCTCTGTTTATACAACCCAGGATTGTATTAGCTTTTTTGGTTGCTGCTCCACACTGCTGGCTCATAGTCCAATGATCGTCCACTGGGACTCCAAGGTCCTTCTCACAGTTACTGTTTTTAAGCCAGGTCTCACCCAATCTGTATTTGTACCTTTGATTTTTCCTGCCTAAATGTAAAATTTTGCTTTTCTCCACACTGAAACTCATTTTGCTGGATAGGGCCCATTGTTCAAGTTTGTCTAGATCTTTTTGGATCCCGAGTTTGTCTTTCGGGGTGTTGGCTACTCCTATCAGTTTATTGTTATCTGCAAATTTGATGAATTCCCCTTCAATTCCCTCATCTAAGTCACTTATGAAGAGTACTGGGCCTAAGACAGAGCCTTTTGGTAACCCACTGCTTACTTCTATCCATGTGGATGTAGTGCCATTGAGGACTACTCGTTGAATATGGTTTGTCAGCCAGCTACAGATCCATCTGGTGATGATGTTGTCTATTCCACCTTTTTCTAGCCTACCAAGGAGTAGGTTGTGGTCTAGTTTATCAAATGCCTTACTGAAATCTAAGTATACTACGTCCACAGCATTTCGCTGGTTTATTAGTTTAGTCACTTTATCAAAGAATGAAATAAGATTGGTTTGGCATGATCTGCTTTTAACAAACCTGTGCTAGTTACTGGTTATGACTTTGTTTGCTTCTAGTTGTTCGCAGATCTGTTTTTTGATTATCTTTTCTAGGATCTTCCCAGGTATTGATATTAAACTGATTGATCTGTAGTTTCCTGGGTCCGTTTTTTTCCCTTTCTTATAGATGGGAACCACATCAGCCCTTTTCCAATCTTCAGGTACTTCCCCGGTGCTCCAGGATTTATGAAAGATATGGTGTAATGGTTCTGAGATAACATCTGCCAGCTCTTTCAGAACTCTGGGATGTAATCTGTCTGGTCCCAGTGATTTATATTTGTCAAGGATGGATAGGTGTTCTCTTACTATTTTCCGCTTATTTTAATTTTTGTTTCTAGTATGTCTTTTGCAGTGGATTTTTTTTTTTTTGGTATGTTGGGCTATAGTTTCTTTTTGTGTGAAGGAAGACTGATACAAAGTATGAGTTAAGCAGCTCTGCTTTCTCCCTGTTGCCTGTTATTTCCTTGCCATCTTCTTTCTTTAGCTTCCTTGACTTTTTTCTTGTTAATATGTGGATGTTGTTGTTAATATGTGTTGTTAATAGGTGGAGCGGTTGCTCTTGTGGTACAGAGAGAATAATTTGGTTCTCAACAAAACTAAGACCAAGGAGTTTATACTAGATTACAGGAAGAATAGATCAGACATTCAGCCCCTGATCATCAGCAGAGACTGTGTGGAGTGGGTGGCCAGATTTAGGTTTCTGGGTGTTACCTTAAAGGAGGATCTGACCTGGAGTGCTCATGTTATAGCATTGGTTAAGAAAACCAAGCAGAGATTATATTTCTTGAGACTCCTCAGGAAACAACAACTAAACGAAAAACTGGTGGTGACCTTCTACCATTGCTCCATAGAGAGCATTCTAACCTATTGCATTTGTGTGTGGTTTGCTTGCTGTACAGTAGCAGATAGGAAAGCGCTCCAGAGGGTCATTACCATCACCCAGAGGATTATTGGCTGCCCTCTCCTCCCCCCGTTGTCTTAGAAAGCTCAAAATATTCTTACCGATTCATCTCATCCCAGACATTCTTTTTTTGAACTATTGCCATCTGGCAGATGGTACAGGATAATAAAAACAAAGACAAATAGGTTGAAAAATAGTTACAGTTCCCAGAGCTGTAACCATATTAAATACCACAGTATAGCGCAACATTGAAGTGCAATATTAGGGGCAGTGCAATGGTGAATAGAATGTGAAAGATGTGTGTATAATGTATGTTCTTATTTGTGGTTTTTACTTGTGTGAAGTGTACATTGTGGACAGCACTTAATTTCGTTGTGAGTTACACAATGACAAAAAAGATTTCTATTCTATTCTATTCTATTCTATTCCATTCCATTCCATTCCCCCAGAACTGTGTGCATTGCTACATTCTGCAATAGCATTAAGCAGCATTACATTTTGTATTATTTTTTTAAAGACTAGCAACATTTCAAGAAAGCCTGTGAGGGATTAATTGTAGGCTTTTTTTTTAATTGCAGAGTCTTTTCAATAGAACGGCATAGTAATAAATATACCCCTGCAACTATTTGTTTGTTTTTTAGTTATTCTAATCATGTAAACCTTCAATTTTTTTTTCAAATTAACTGAAGCAGAAAATATGCATTTTAAGACATAAGCACACACACATTGCAGCAAGAGAATTCTCACAGATATAGATATAAATCTCTAATCTAATGACTTTTAACCTCTAATTCAGGAATTGGTTTACTCAGTATAAGATTTATTGACAAACTTTAATAAGATTTAGTAAGTCCTCTTTACCTAGACCTTTGGCAAGAGAGAATGATGACCCCGGCCAGTTTGCCATTCCTGACATCTTTTATTTTTCACTTGTTATTATATGGGTTTTTCAGTTATTTCAGTTTTGGGAAGCTACGCAGAATAAATAAGCAGCAAAATAAATTAGTTTTAGAATTGCAAGCCGTTTAAAGTTACTGACTAAGTCAGTGGCTGAGATGGGCAGTTATAGATATTGAATGATTAAACAAATTCCAAAATCAAATTGAAGCTAAAAGTTGAAAAAGAAAGTATGCTCTTGCTGCACAGAAATTATATTATACTACTCTTGAATACTGTTTGAACTAGGATTAAATAGATAATGTATTGCTTAAGACAATCAGTTAGATGGATCAGAATTTCACTCAAATTTATTCGCCACTGCAAGCATGTAGAATTTAATCCTAGGAATCTGATCTTAGATTTAAAAAAATGTACATATGACAAAACATTTTTTGGAGAAATGGTCAGAAAATAAATTCACAACATTTAATAGATTTCTAAAAATATTGATTTTAAATATTCCCATCATAATTTATACAATAATCTGGCATTTTCATAATGTTTTGCAAAGATTGTCCAGGGATTCATTAAAGAGAAGAACAAAGAAATTATTTACACTGGATCAAGGGCAATTGCCAAGATGCTTGTTTTTAATGAGCAAGTGCATGTGATTCCTCCCTCTTCAGTGGATATCCATATAACCAGATTGCCATGGTGCTCTGTTGCTACCAGCGTTAACGCTATCTAAATGAATTCAATAATAATTAAAAGTTCTGTTTTGATTTATATTCATCAACATATTCCTGGGATTATGTTTTTTAAAGGTCAGAATATTTTATGCACATCTTATTCCACTCACTTCAAAAAGCTCCAAAAGACAGTTGTTACAGTATCTTTTTAAAGACAAAAAGAAATTATGAAAGGTATTGCTTTACCCCAGGGTACCAAATATTGCACAGTGGCAGGGCTGTAACAGAGGCAAACATTGCTTCAGAACATATTACTTTAGCACAGATGACTATAGAAGTTTGGCACAATATCTATAAAGTGCACAAATATTTCCTATGGGATCAGCTGAACACTCTATTGCAATCATCTTAAAATACCATGTATCCCTGCAAGGAAAACTTCTATGCCAGTCTCCAATCTTCTGTAGAATTTGAAGAAATGGAATTCAATATCCTCCAGAAAGCAAGGAAAAAAATAAATGATAAATACATATAACAGCTAATTCAAAAATCAAACCATATTGCTGTCCAAATAAAAACATCTGCCAGCCTGGCAACTACAGTAGCAAAGGAGAAAATCTTGCCCTTGATTTTTTTTTTTTTTAAGGTCCATGGGCTACCTCCAGAATGAAGAAAAGTTGTATTCAGGGACCCTGAAATATTATCTCTGCAACATCGCAGTAAAGTTTACTGTAACATAATCAGAAATAGCTGGCCACAATTTTTAACAAACCAGGCTTTTTACCCAGAGAAAAAGATATCTCATAATAAAGTCATGTGCCTAATGCTAAAGCCAGTAAAGATGCTACTGTGCTGAATATCACCCTAGCGATTATCAAATAAGGGCAATTTTCTTTCTGACAAGACTAAAGTCTCCTTCACTTAGCTATGTCATTGTCTAAGATATGACCATCAAAGGGAAGCACTGATTCCCAGATTATTACCTTGTGTATTTTTAGCAAGTAAACTTGGAAATAAGACTTTGATGAAGAACTATTTTTAACCTATAGGAAGCATCACCTGCAAAATCTGAATATAGCCTGATTCAATAAAATATAATGCAACTACATTATTAATTACCCAAGAAGTCTAAAGAACATTCAACTACTAAAATTATACCTGGACTTGTTTTCAGCACATTTCTTTCAGATAAATGTTCTTGTATTAGAGCTAATGATGAAACTGGCCCAGGTTTTATCTACAATGGAGGCATATTTTAAAAAATCTATATTTTAATATTACTGCTAAGGCTACATAGATACAGAAGTATTTGTATTGAGGTAGTGCACAATTTTTGAGCCATACAGCCCTAATTATTTTTACTGTCATAAAAGGATGGATTTGTCAAAATCTAAAATGCCGTCAGTAAAACAATCTGGAAACTATGTTCTCCTCCCCCAAAATTAAAAATTATAAGAAAAACAGATTATTCAAATTACTTTATTTCAGGGGGAATTTTAATCATCTCGGCTGTTAATTTAAGTATTTTATGCCATGTACATAATATTTTTACATATACTTTATATAAAAACATATTGATGTTGCTATTTATCACTTGCTGGTATTTTTACTTAGGGTTTGAAGTGGTATAGGGTTTCCTGCCTGAACAGGGGATCCTCCAAGGTCCCTTCCAATCTGTTTTTCTGTTATTCAATTATAATTCTAGAGCAAAAAAAAGTAAAAAGTATCATACAGTGAAATGTAATTTCATTGAAATATGAGGTTCTTCCCTTCGAAGGGCAGACTTTTGGTGATAGAAAAAAAATAGAAGATAGAAAGATTTGTTTGAGAAACAAATCATTTTTAAATACTCAGGGAAAATAACAAAGTATTAGAAACAATGGGTTGACGTTGCTGCTAAGAGTTGCAAAAAGAAATGCAAGAGGAAGGGAGAATTGAACTACAGTATAATTTCTTATAAACATATGTGGATGTGTAGTAGTTTTAACAGAGAGAGCTCTTCTTCTTTGCAACTGTATACAATAGAAAGCATGAAAAAGAGACTATATTATATAATTACAATAGAACATATTGAACTAAACCATTACTATGATACATATAAACAGTGATATATATTTATTTATAGGAAACTTACCTTTCTTTCTATCACTAAAATTCTGCCCTTGAAAAGAAGAACTTCATAGTTCAATGAAATTACATTTTATTGTATGATACTTTTTACTTTTGTTTTGTTCTAGAATAGTATTTGTCAAACTTTGCAACTTTAGGACATGTGGACTTCAACCCCAAAATTCCCCAGTCAACATTCCCTTTAAAGCTGCCGAGTATGAGAAACACAGCCTTAGAATTTCTTTGGTGTACTGAATAAGGAACAAACACTACTGAAGCTAACATAGTTATTATATCTAACACAAAAGAATAAAAGGAAAACCAACAACAGTAGCAACTATAACAATCTGATAAGATTTATACATTTAAATATATTTCAAGAAATAAATATAATGATTTCTGTTTACAATCTAACATTAAGTAAAATTCCAATAGTATTTCACTTTAAAGTTAGCAATGTATTAACCTGGCATATATAAGTTCTCTCTGAAGGTTTTCCTTTAACTAAAATGAAGTGCTTTATTTTTCTTACACACATCATGAAGTCTAAGTTTTGATTATTGGCAGATATTGTAATAACAACAGTAATTTAACTGGAGATCATTTAGCACAAAGAATTGCCATAATATTTCCAATACTTAGCTAGATGTTTCTATGAATCTTATTTCAGAGAATGTTTAAGTATAAGCATATTTTTGTGTTGCTACATTACTAACAATAATCCTGTTAACTAGTTTTTGCAAAAGCCAAGGTTTAGAGTGAATGTAGTGAACATAATTCCTTACAATAATTAGAGCATTGGCTATACACAATGTCATCTCTAGCAACTGGCTTTCAGGCAAAAAATTTAAAAAGGTTGCCAGTTTTTCTAAAATAACTAAATAAATAATACAGTATTATTTTCTAAAATGCTTTTTGAAAATTATACTGTATTATTCATTTTTTAAAAAGTCCTCTTAGTCTATTGCATCAGTTAAATCTGAGACTTTAATAAAAGATTATAACAAACAATATTCCAATATTAAATACAACTTATATTTCTTTAGAAATAGTTACCTTGTATGAAACCCATAATGTATGTTTAACCCACAACAAACCAAAACACACAATTTGCACAATATGTAAAACAGCATTTTCAGTAATACTCTAATAAAAAGTTTGCTGATATAATCAAACACATATTAAGGCTTTTTAAAAAATTAGGAAGTGTTTTTCAAATGTATTACTAGAAATATTATTGAATCAAAAAACTGTATTAGTCCATGCCAATCTATTTCTAGTAAAACTTCTCCCCTTTCTTCACTTTCTATGACATAATTAAATATTTTTATAATGAAAGAATGGAAATTATGTATATAAGTTTTCATTACAAATGAAAGTTTTCATTACAAATGAAAACTATGGTTGGAATTGTTCAAGGACAGTGAGAAGAATTTATATTACATGTTTCCTTGGTTTGAACACAGCATGATGCCAATTTTGCTAGACCTAGGAATGTTTTTCTTTATTTCTTATTAATGTAATTTAATATAATTTAATGTAATTATACATCTTAATTTACGAAGGACTCCAGGTAGTTAACAGTTGTCAGAAACATATACATAAATCTAAACATATACATAAACTGGGAGATACCTAGAGTTCATTATAAGATGGGTAGCTATATAAATGTTTTAAATAAATAAAATAAAATAAAAAAATAAAATATCCACGGAAAATAATAACATCTCTAATCACAAGCAGAAAAAAGTAAAATAATTCAAAATATAATCTACATTAACATACTAGAATATACTTACATTAAGACCCATGAGAGAAAACAGAAAGTGTGAGAATAATGTTTTTTCTTCAAAACCAAGGTTTTACTCTAAGTATGTTTGAACAATGTTTCCAATGAGGGTGAAGGTTTGTTCTGTGAGCTTGTGGTTTGGTTTCTGAATGTTTAGTTACCTGCCTGGTGACCCTCAGAGCTACAGATATTTGCCACTATGTTTCCAATTTCCAACTCCTTATAGGAGTTATCGCAATCCTACCTAATGTGATATTTTAAGTAGTGTGCCAAAAACTTTTATCAATGAAATATCATACCTGACTAAAGCAAGGGCTCTATTTACTCTCTCCTCAAGGCCAGTTGTCCCCATAGCTTTCCATGTCATCCAGAATTTAAATGCATCTGCTCTTCTGCTACACTGGATGGATTTATCACCTGTGTCATAGCTGATGTCATAAAATTTGTCCTGCTGGAACAGATATGAAGCATTGGCAGAGTAGCATCTCTTAAGCAAGTCCTGTTTTAGATGTAAAACAAAATAAAATAGGATTAAAAGTCTTTACTGTACTCAGGATAATACATTACATTCTGGCATATAATAAAAGCAGCCAATATTGCATAGTTTAGCATATTTAGAAACAAAATGGTCACAAGCAATTGTTTTAAAATAGATAAAAAAGGGTATCATATATCATATATATTTATATCATATATAAAATTCAGCAACATCAACATTCTTCAAAAGAGAGGGACAGGATTTAAAATTGAATTATGTAACTGTTTGAGTAGCCAAAATCATTTCAGGATAAACATTACTATTGTTTAAAGACCACGGCACTGGTGTAAGTATTGTAGATTTTTTTTAAAGGTAAACCTTTACTACTTTAAGAACCTACTTGAAATTCAATAGTCTTTTCTTATTCCAAATTTCTATTGTAAGTTGAAAGAATTGCTCAAGTTGCTTCTTTTTTACTTCACAATTAGAGACAGTCCACTCAAGATACTGTTGTACAAAGTACCCAGTTCTTCTTCATTCTCTTTGTGGCCCTTTGCTATCTCTTGATAACTAAGGATCACAAATTATTCAAATATAGATTAAAAATTTATTTTAAAAATAAATACAATCTCCACATTCAGCACCACTGGGGTTTTTTTCCTAAAAGAAAAACAAATACTATTCAAATTTCATTCTAGTTCATGTTTCTTTTCTGGCAGGTCTTATGGCAGCAAAATACTCACATTTAGTCTCAGTAGAATCTATAGTTGAATGTGATGCTTAGTTACCTAGAGATAGCAAAGGGCCACAAAGAGAATGATAGGAACCTCACAGCACATTGTACAAATTTGACACAGGTAGTCTATGACTTACATCTATAACTAAACCCAAAATTTTCACTGCTAAGCAAGATAGTTGTTAATTGAGCTTTGCTCCATTTTACAACCTTTCTTGCCACAGTTGTTAAGTGAATCACTGAAATTGTTAAGTTAGTAACAAGTTAAGTTAATAAAATCAACAACTGATTATATTGAAACCAAGAGTCAGTGATGGAATTTTTATCATGTGACTATAAAGAGGCTGCATCTGTCGTAAGTATGAAAAATGATCATAAGTCACTTTTTAAAATATGTTGTAACTTCGAATGGCCACTAAATGAATGGTTGTAAGTCAAGAATTATCTATATAAGAAAAGTCTATTGAGTTTTAATTAAATTCCTACTGAAGCTATTAAGGAGTTTCACAAGATTCCATCCACATTTTCTGTGGACATATTGGCTTCAATGCCAAATGGAACTACTTTTATAACCACAAAGTGTTCTAATCCTAACTTGAAACATTTCATTATCATCATGCCTCAAAATTTATGACATAACTGGCTCCTTTTGCACCACAAAGACTCAAGTGCAAATCATCTTTGATGTTGTTTCAAAATTCTATAATAGGCTGTGTTTAAAAGCTGATAGCAAGGAACCTTTTTATTACAAAATAATTTAAAATAAATTATTCTATTAGTTATTGATCTGTCTTTGCTTTTTACATCATTTCCACAGAAAATACCACCACAAAACCACCAGTATTGAATGCAAAATATTAAACTATTATGAATATGCATTGAAAATGGACTTCATAAAGACCAAAATCATCAGCTAAAGATATATGAAGACAATAATGAAGGAATGGTCTAATGCTTCAAGAAAGTATCAAAATAAAAAATAAGTAATCTAAACACACCCAAGCATACAAAGCTCAAGTATAACTGCAGATCCATTATTCAGAGATCTAGATTTACATTCTTTTTTTTTTATTGAAAATTTTTAGAAGTTTTTACAAATAAGGAGAAAAAAAATAAAAAACAAAAAACAACCCTACCCAACCACCCCAACCCTCCCAGTCCATCCCCCCCCCACCTTCCCAGAGCTGAATATAGGCTTGATTAAAATTTCTAAAAATCTTTAAAAAAAATTAAAAAAATATAAACCATTAATATATCTAAATACATTACCTAAGCTTATAAGATAATTAACAATAATATATATGTAAAAAAAAACAAAACATAGATATTAAAAAAAGAGAAAAAAAATTACTTAAAAAGAAAGAGAATAAAAGAGAAAAGAAAGAGGAAAAGATATATATATATAAAAAAGAAGTAAAATAAGATGAGATAAAAATATAAGGAAAGAGAAGAAAAAAAAATACAATCTATAAAATATTAAAATTTATATATAGGTAATTGAAAACTAAGTAATATTTTTTATATCCAACTTATGTTGTATAAAATCTATCCATTTTTCCCATACCGCAAAAAACTTCTCTTGCGATTGATCCTTTAAAAAAGCCGAAATCTTTGCCATTTCTGCCAAATAAGAAACTTTAAAAAACCATTCTTGCAAGGTAGGCAAAGATTCCTTCTTCCAGTATTGCCCTACTAACAACCTTGCGGCTGTGATTAAATTTAATATCAGTATAACCTCCTTAACATCACAATCAGTAACAATACCCAACAAAAACAATTGTGGGGTAAGTTTTACCCTCCTTCTAAAAATTCTTTGAATATTTCACCATATCTTAATCCAAAAAGCTTTTATATTTTTACACAACCACCAAATATGATAATAAGTAGCATCCAAACAACCACATCTCCAACATTTAGGCTGTAAGTCAGGATACATACGAGACATTTTTTGTGGATCAAGGTGTCATCTATAAAACATTTTGTAAAAATTCTCCCTTAAATTCTGGGCTTGTGTAAATTTAACATTCCTCACCCAGATGGTTTCCCAAGTGTCTAGTAGGACTGGTTCACCAAAATTTTGTGCCCATTTAATCATACATCCTTTAATTAGTTCTGGTTCTGAATCCAGTTCTACTAGCACCCCATAGATTCTCTTAGTATGAGTTCGCCTTTGGTCTTTTACTTGTTTAAAAAGATTTTCATCTTCTCTAAGCAAACCCATATTACGATCTATCTTCCATCTATCCACTATTTGTCTATACTGAAACCATGAATATGTAATATTTTCATGTGCTAAATCTTCCAAAGATTTTAACTGCCAATTTTTACCATCCCATCTGAGTAATTGTGCATAAGAAACACTATCCATCTTAACTCCTCTCCTTATCCCCTCTATCGCATGCCAAGGTATAGCCCATAATGGTATTTTAAAATCACTTTTATAATATTTCCTCCAAACCCGAAGTAAAGAAATCCTTATAATATGAGATTTAAAAACCCGGTCAACTTTTTTATTAAAAATTAAATAGGCATGCCATCCAAAAAGTAAATCCCAACCCTCCAAGTGGAGTATTTCTACATTTGTTAAATTAACCCAGTCACTAAGTAATGTTAAAGCCACAGCATCATAATACAATTTCAAATTCGGTACCTTGAGTCCACCTCTCTCACGAATATCTTGCATAATTTTAAGCTTTACTCTTGGTTTTTTCCCTGCCCAAATAAATTTATTGATACCTTTCTGCCATTCATTTAAGTTAACCTCATTCTTTAGGATAGGTATCATTTGAAATAAAAAGAGAAACTTTGGCAGGACATTCATTTTAATCACCGCAATTCTTCCCATAAGGGATAATTGCAACTTCTCCCAATTTTTCAAGTCTCTTTGTACCCTGACCCACAACCTTTCATAATTATTTTTATACAACTTTGCGTTAGAAACAGATAAAGTGACCCCAAATATTTTATCTTATCAACAACTTCAAAATCTGTCAAGTTAACCAAAGTCTGCTTATCCAAATTAGTCATATTTTTGGGTAATATTTTAGTCTTATTATTATTAATTTTAAATCCCGAAACCCGTCCATATTGGTAAATCAATTGTAACAACTCTACTACAGAATAGGTAGGTTGAGACAAGGTAACCACCAAGTCATCTGCAAAAGCTCTTAGTTTATATTCTTTTTTATTAACTTCTATTCCTTTTATTTCCTGGGATTCTCGAACTTTAATCAGCAAAATTTCCAAAGTTAAAACAAACAGTAGTGGTGACAATGGACATCCCTGTTTTGTCCCTTTTTCTATTGTGAAAACCTCTGACAAGCCCCCGTTAACTATAAGTTGTGCCGTTTGTTTTTGATATATAGCACCGAGAGCTTGTAAAATTTTTTCTCCAAAATTCATATCCTCAATTAATCTTAACATAAACTGCCAATTCAATTGGTCAAAGGCTTTTTCAGCGTCTAAAAATATCAGTCCTGCGGAAACTTGGTTATTCTTATCTAAGTATTCTAGTAAGTTAATAATTTGTCTAACGTTATTCTTCATATACCTGCCAATTATAAAACCCGTTTGGTCCTTATGTACAAGCTGGTGGAAAACCCTCATAAGCCTATTGGCTAAGATTTTTGTAAAAATCTTATAATCTACATTTAAAAGAGATATAGGTCTATAATTCTTTGGTAAAGTAAGATCTTGATCTTCTTTTGGAATTAAAGATATGAAAGCTCTGCCCCATGACGGAGGAATCTCTAAACCCTGTAATATATTATTAAAAAGCTCACATAAAGGTTGAATCATCTCTTCTAACAAAGTTTTGTAATAAATAGATGTCAAGCCATCCGTACCCGGTGCTTTACCTAATTTTAATTCCTTAATCACTGTCACAATTTCCTCAGTGGTAATTAAACCATTAATTTCTTGTTTCTGATCTTCTGTTAATTTGGGAAAGTTGGCTTCACTTAAATAATTATTTATATCTAAAGTTTGTACATTAGTACTCTTATATAGTTTTTGATAATAATCTAAAAAAGATTTCTTAATCAACTCCTTCTGGTACACCAATTTACCTTTATAATTTATTTTATCTATAATTCTCTGTCTCTGTTGCTTTCTCAATTGATAAGCCAACCATCTCCCTGGTTTGTTGGCATTACAAAATGTATTTTGTTTCATATACAATAAGTTAGTTGCGGTTTGATCAGCCATCAACATATTAAATTGTGTTTTGAGCAATTTTATAGATTCTTTAACCTTTTCATCTGTGGGATTTAGAATCAGAGATTTTTCTTTTAGTTTAATCTCATCTTCCAAATCCTTACGTTTCTGAATCTGCTTTTGTCTCTGAGCACTATTCATTTGTATCAAAATCCCATGCATGAAGGCTTTACCTGCATCCCATACCATTGACATTGAAGTTCCTTTATGCATATTTAAAACAAAATAGTCCTTTAAATGTTCTTTTAATTTTTGAATATTCTTTTCTTGTCTAAATAAATTCTCATTCACCCTCCACGATCTCCTCTCCTCTTTTTCATCAACCAACTCCATCCAGACTGGACTGTGATCTGTCAACGTCCTAGGAAAAATTTTTACATTCTTTACCCTAAAATATAAATCAGTTGTAATAAAAAAAAAGTCAATTCTTGAAAAGGATTGATGTCTATCTGAAAAGAAAGTAAAGTCTCTCTCCTCCTGGTTGCGTTCACGCCAGTAGTCTCGCAGCTCCCAGTCCTCTTTCAAGTCAAAAAAAGCTTTGGGTAGTTTAGCCTGTTTAAAAAAAGTGGAAGATCCTTTTTTATCTCTTTGTATATCTAAGACACCATTCCAGTCTCCCATTAATATCACAGATCTATAATCCAACAAAGTTAATTTCTGATGCAACAATCTATAAAATTGTTCCTGTTGTTGGTTTGGTGCATACAGTCCCACTATAAGTATTTTCTTACCATATAAACCAACTTCAATCATAACATATCTCCCTTGAGAATCAGATTCTACCAAACAGGCTGATAAGTTTTGCTTAACATAAATAACTACACCCCCTTTTTTCCCCAGGAGCTGAAGATACAAAATGAGATCCCAAACGAGAATTGACTAAATATTTTTGATCTTTAAGTAAAATATGTGTTTCCTGCAAACAAATAATATCATTATTATGTTGCTTTAAGTAGTGAAAGATTTTCTTTCTCTTATTCGGGGAGGTAAGGCCGTTAGCATTCCAAGTCAGGAGCTTACCATCTCCCTTAACCAGAAGCCTGGAGAAGACTGCCTGAAGGTCTGCCATTGAAGAATGTGTTGCAGAACTCTTGGGTCTTGCTCCTCCCACCGGCAACAAAGCACTTTCTTGGAGAGATTCTTTAACTTCTTTCTTTTGTTGTTCCTTTTCCTTGCGTCTATGTGCTGCACGGGTCATTCTTTGCTCTTTGATCTCTGTTTGTCGCAACCATTCCGTCTGTAACTTTCCAGCAGTCATCACACCTAATCCTTCAGACTGCTGTTCCGCCTCTTTAGCATCCAGAACTTTCTGCATCATGGATGACGATGAGCCTGCTCCCAGGACCGAAGTATAAAACTCCTTTGCTTTAGCGACTGTGTTAAGTCTATAACGCGTCCCCGCATGGCTCAAAACAATACCCATCGGAATCTCCCATCTGAATGGCATCATTCTTGTTTTAAGTTCATTGGCTAAAAAAGAAAAGTCTTTTCTATTTCTTAAAATTTTAGATGGGATCTCCTTTAAAATGATAACATCTTGAGCAGCAATCTGGAACCTCTTATTATAAAAAGCTTGTATGATTTCATTGTGCAGAGATCTCTTTGCAAAATAAATCACAACATCTCTTGGTAAGTTCTTCTGTTTTGCGACCCAGGAGTTAACTCTGTAAATTTTTTCCACTTCTCTACGTAATCCATCTTTCTCCCTATTCAAAACGATGACAAGGTCATTAACCACAATCTCTATCAAATCTTGATTCATATCCTCTTTCAAACCCCTGATTCTTAGGGCATATTCCATTTCCCTATACTGAGACATAACAATATCATCTTGTGAAATTTCCATCTTTTTTTCCATACCTTCAAATTTATCTTCCAGGATATCAACTTTGTCTGCGACCTCTTCCACTCTAGAATCAAGCTTCTCAACCACAGAGGCCAATCCTGATAGAGCCGTAACTATATCTTGCCGCAAAATAGTGTAATTCTGCTCTAAGAGATTCTTCATTTCTCCTCTAATTTGAATTTTGTTCTGATCAAAAAGCTCCTTCATTTCCCCTTTAGTTTCAGATTTGTTCTGATCTAGAAGCTCCTTCATTTCCTCTCTGATTTGGGATACAGCATTTCCCATTATATCTTTCATATCTTGTACAGATAATACTGGCAAAGGAGGAGAAGATGGTGGTGTAGCTTTAGGTTGTTGTATTGGTAAGATTGCAGGAGAAGAAGCCACCTTAGGAACTGTAGGAACTGCTTGCCTCTTTGAAGCCATTTTTTTAAAAGGATCTTGTTCCCTCTTTCTTCCTTCTTGAAAAAAAAATACTAGAATCCTCAAAAATTAAAAAGGAGCAAAGGAGAGTCCAAAAGAAACTTTAAAACCACAAAACCACTTTCAAAAAAAAGTTTAGAAAGTTTAAAGGAGAAAGAGCTATATAGTCCATTACATTCCGTTTGACTCGCTTCTTTCCAGAAAAAAAAGGGCACTTTCAAATCGCCATTTTACTTTCACTCTCCAAACCGACAAAGAACAAAAGAAAAAGAAATCAACATAAACTAAAAAGCAAATAAAACTCAATAAGTAAAATCCTTTATCCGGCTCTGTCTGCTTTAAAAGTCACTCACCCGATCGTTTTAGGTGCGGAGATGGTAGCGGCGTTTCGCTTTGCTTCCGAAGAAGCAAAAACAGCTGGGAGGCGGAGATAACACGAACTCCGAGGGAGCTCTCTTTTCACCCCCCAAAAAGAAAAGTCCTGGGGGGTTTAAGAGGCTCTACCTCTATTCGTGTACTTCTCTACCCTCTCCCTTTGCCCGGGAGGGGATTTCGAGCTGATATATGCTGTGCTCAGCGGTTCTGACGCCGTCCCAGGAGGACGGCTACAATGTAGCCGCCATCATCGACGCTGACCACCGGAAGTGGTTTACATTCTTGAAGAAATCAGTCTCAATAAATACAAGGACTGCTAGATTAAACAGACCATTTATTTGACTGCATTCACCCTTAATGCTAAAACTGAATTTGGTTCATTTGGCTTGAGCGTAAGTGTATTGTATGAATTTAGCCATCATTGTCTGTAAAACAGACAATGTGAACCCAGCCAAAATAAGTATGCTTTCTAGACTTCAGGTACTCATTATCCAATATTGCTTTACTTTTAAACTCTGCTAGAATTCTGAATCTTTTTCCTCTGGAAAATAAAAATATATATTATTTCACATGGTTGCAAAACTATGCTAAATATGAGTTAAGTTTCTATTCTAAAAAGATTTCCCTTCCTACTGCTTATTAGTTTTCAGAAATCAAGAATTTCAAGGACATTGCTTGCTTTTATAGGAATGTTTACATTCTCATCATCTAATGTCATCTATAAAATCCTTTATACGAAACCCTAATATGTTTAATATAAGCCATTGTGAAATCTGAACTGAATAAAGCTATATGAACAAAAAAACAAAGTTATAAGTCAGAAGTGTTTTTCACATATTGTGAAAAGAGATTCAGACCTGAAAGAAAGAAGCTTCTAAGACTTCCTGTAACTTCCCTAGAGAGATTGTAGTAGATATGAAATACCTCACAACTGAACCCTAATGGTAAAATTCTGATTATGCAGGTTTTATTTAAATAACATGTGCATTTTTATATAAATAATGTTTGGACTTTTGAGAAGCATATGAATGCAGAGTGAGTCTCATAGAAAAATTCATACAACAGGACATGAGAAAGATGCAAACAAAAGATCAGAGGTTATGAATATAATATTTAATCTCATGAGATCATGTTGTTCCTTGAAATGAGGCACTTGATACATTAAAAATTGCTGACCCCAGTATAGGCAATGACTAAACAATTGTTTAATTCTGAATATATAATAATAATAGTAGTAATAATAATAGTAGTAAAGTTGGAAGGGACCTTGGAGGTCATCTAGTCCAACCCCCTGCTCGGGCAGGAAACCCTACACCATTTCGGACAAGTGGCTGTCCAGTCTCTTCTTAAAAACTTCCAGTGTTGGAGCATTTACTGCTTCTGGAGGCAAGCTGTTCCACTGATTAATTGTTCTCACTGTCAGGAAGTTTCTCCTTAGTTCTAGGTTGCTTCTCTCCTTGATTAGTTTCCACCCGTTGCTTCTTGTCCTGCCTTCAGGTGCTTTGGAAAATAGCTTGATTCCCTCTTCTTTATGGCAGCCCCTGAGATATTGGAATACTGCTATCATGTCCCCCTTGTCCTTCTCTTCGTTAAACTAGACATACCCAATTCTAGCAACCGTTCCTTATATGTTTTAGCCTCCAGTCCCCTAATCATCTTTGTTGCTCTTCTCTGTACTCTTTCTAGAGTCTCAACATCTTTTTTTACATCGTGGTGACCAAAACTGGATGCAGTATTCCAAGTGTGGCCTTACCAAGGCATTAAAGAGTGGTATTAATATTTCACGTGATCTTGATTCTATCCCTCTGTTAATGCAGCCTAGCACTGTGTTGGCCTTTTTGGCAGCTGCAGCACACTGCTGGCTCATATTTAGGTGATTGTCTACTAGGACTCCGAGGTCCCTCTCACAGTTACTACTATTGAGCATGGTGCCACCTATGCTGTACTTGTGCATTTGGTTTTTCTTGCCTAAATGTAGAACCTTGCTTTTTTCACCATTGAATTTCATTTTGTTAGTTAGTGCCCAGTGTTCAAGTCTGTCCAGATCCTTCTGTATCTTAAGCCTGTCTTCTGGAGTGTTGGCTATTCCTGCCAGCTTGGTGTCGTCTGCAAATTTGATGAGTTCCCCATCTATCCCTTCATCCAAATCGTTGATGAAGATGTTGAAGAGCACTGGACCCAGAACAGAGCCCTGGGCCACACCACTACACACTTCCCTCCATATAGATGCAGTTCCATTGAGGACCACTCGCTGAGTACGGCCGGTCAGCCAGTTACGGATCCATCTGGTAGTGGTTCTGTCTACCCCACATTTTTCTATCTTGTCAAGTAGTAGGTTGTGATCTACTTTATCAAATGCCTTACTGAAGTCCAAGTAAATTATGTCCACAGCATTCCTCTGATCCACTAATTTTGTCACTTGGTCAAAGAATGCAATAAGATTTGTCTGGCATGATCTATTTTTGACAAACCCATGTTGGCTTTTAGTAATGACTTTGTTTGCCTCTAGGTGTTCGTTGATTCGTTGTTTGATTATCTTTTCCAGGATCTTCCCAGGTATTGAGGTCAGGCTGATAGGTCTGTAATTTCCTGGATCCATTTTTTTTCCTTTTTTGAGTATGGGAACTACATCAGCTCTTTTCCAGTCCTCTGGTAGTTCCCCTGTGTTCCAGGATCTTTGAAAAATATAGTTCAGTGGCTCCGATATCACATCTGCCAGTTCCTTGAGAACTCTGGGGTGTAATCCATCTGGTCCTGGCGATTTGAACTCATCTAGGCTGGACAGGTGCTCACTAACCATTTTCTTGCCTATCTTAACTTGTGTTTCTGTTTTGTTTTTTATGGCACTATTTTTGATAGGTTGGTCTGTTTTTTCCCTTTGTGTAAAGACAGATGCAAAAAATGAGTTAAATAGTTCTGCTTTCTCCCTGTTGCTTGTCACCTTCTTGCCACTTCCACCCACTAATGGACCAATCATTTCCTTCACTTTTTTCTTGTTTTTTACATGTTGAAAGAAGCTTTTTTTGTTATTTTTGACTTTGGTCGCAAGCCTTAGTTCATTTTGAGCCTTGGCTTTCTTCACTTCATCTTTGCAGGCTCGGGCTATTTGCACATGATACAGAATAAATATGGGAGATAATAAAGTAGTTCTCATTTAACAACATAAAATTGATAACAGAAATCCTGTCATAAGAGATAGTCATAAGTTGAAAAAACATGTGATTGTGACATTTAGCAATGGCAGTTCTGGCAATTCTAGTTGCCATTGTTAAGCAAGAACCACATAGGTTATTAAGTAAGGATCTCTCATAACTGCGACTTGCAACTTCCTGGTGGCTTTTCTGAAAGCTGACTTTGATGGAAGCAAGTAGGCAAGAATACAGTGACAGCTGCTTGGTTGTCTAATTGTAACTACGATTCAATAGGTGCCATGGTAAGTTTGAAAGTTCATTGAATGCATAGTCAGTAAATGAGAACTGCCTTTATATAGATGTAGGAATATAGATATGTTCAAATGTTTTAATCTATAGTTTCAACCTACCCAAGTTACCATATTCAATGAGAAGAAATGCAATAGTCCTACTTTTAATATGTAGAGATTGTCAGGCTGTCTATCCCTACTTAATAGGTTAGAAAAAGCATTCTGTAACTAGAGAGTCAAATTGTTTTATTATGAAAATATACATGCTATTTTTATAGTTTTCAATTATAAAAAAAGTTAAGATTTTCATATGATAGTGAGAAACTGAAGAGTATATATTGATTGAGATTGAAATTGCATAGCTAAAATGGATGATAGTGAAAAACAAATAAGCTAACTAGTAAGAACTAATTAGAAAAAACACAAATAAATAAAAGAGAAGAATCTGAATCTAGCAATATGGAGGCAGTCATTATGAGTTAGCTGTATTAAATAAGTTGATTTCAGAAATATAAATGATCTATAAGTCATATTGGTCTGCACTTTTAAGTTTGTTTAAGTAATTTTATTGTGAAAAGCTGATTAACAAAAGGAAAAGCAAGGTTGCATATTATTAACATTTATGTAAATTATATGCAGAATATATGTCCAAATGCTGAATTAATAGAACCAAATTTGGTACATATCAACAATCTCAAACATGTTAATGATATACTTCATGAAATACATATATGAAATGTGTATTCACACACACACACACACACACACACACACACACACACACACATGTATGTACAAACAGGAAGACACCTTAATTCAAATTTGCAATGACAGTGCTGTTTCAAGAGAAGCTTGTTTTTATTAGAATTTGTGGGAACCATTGTGCTCTTCTCTAGCACTTCTCATCATCAACACAAGAAACAGCCAGCAATTATTTTTGAATACATTATTTGGCCAAGTGTGATAAGGAATTTCTCTCTAGTGTAAAGGTGCTAAGCAACAGAATAATGATAAACCATCATCATAATACCAGTAACAGGGGGAGTAAAGAAGATAATAATACTTCAGCCATATTATATAGTAAATACACATAGACATTAGACAGCATTGTGAGAATTAGGTGTTCAGCAGAGTGATGGCACAAGGAAAAAAACTGTCCCTGGGTGTAGTTGCTTTGGCATGCAATGCCCTGTAGCACTATCCTGAGGAGAGGAGTTGAAACAGTTTATGTCCAGGATGTGAGGAGTCTGCAGATATCTTCTCAGCCCTCCTTCTGACCCATGCAACATACAGGTCTTCTGTGGAAGGGAGTCTGGTTGCAGCTGTTCTTTCTGCAGTCTTAACTATCCATTGGAGTCTGTGTACCTGTCCTGTTTGGTTGCTATTCCAAACCAGACAATTATATAAGTACAAATGACAGACTCAATAAGTCCTCTTTAAAAGTAGTTCCTGGGGCAGTCTGAACTTCCTGAGTTGACATAGGAAGAACATTTTTTGTTGTACCTTTTTAATGATGGTTCTAATGTTAAGTGTCCATTTCAAATACTGTGAGATTACAGAACCAAAAAATTGAAGGACTCTACTGCTGATTTTGTGCTGTTGAATATAGTAAGAGGAGGTAAAATAGAAGGGCTCCTTCAGCTCCAGATTATTACAGCTGCACCACAGCGCCAGTTGTTCAATCTCCTGTCTATGTGTGCTTTAAAATGAACTTACTAATTTCATTTTTTCTCCATCTATGTGGTCCACATATTTTCCTATTTCAATCAACTTAAAACAGTGTCCTCCCTCAACCAAGAATCTTATATATTGTCAAAATTTGAAATATATCCCCAGTTCCAAAAGTTGCCTACTTCTTTGTTATGGTAAATGTAAATACTGTATTCACTTGTGAACTTTAATCTAATCTAAGAGCAAATTTTGCTCTTGATTATGACACTGTTGATCATATAATTTAATAACTACCTTGTTTAGCAACATTTGTAGTTATGACATTGATGAAAAATAGCTTTGTGACCAATCCTCACATATGCACTCCCATACATCTCTTTTTGCATTTTTAGTTTTAATCATAGTTTACTGACCTTCAATTAGTAATCAATTTGTTGATATATGTGTGTAATTTATGAAATATAAGCTATATTGATAAGCTATTGAGAAAACTGAACTTTTAATTTATAAGCTACTGCAGAAATAATTTTTTTGTACATTCCTGCTGTTTTATACCATGTACTTGGAAAGCTAATGGAGGAGTTTCTGCTCTCTTTTTTCCCTATGTAGCAGAATAAAATGGACTTACAGAATTGTCTTTCACCAGAAGTGCACAACACTGGATTCCTGCCATAAGCATCTTATGAGGATTCCATGCAACAGAAGTGGCTCTATAAAAGTGAGAAATGAAAGAAAAATGTTTAATGAGAAATTAAAATTAAAAATTAATTAAAAATTAATTAAAAATTAATTAAAATTCATCTTCCATTTCAAATTGCCTTTATTTTAAAGTATGTGCATAAATATACATATAAATCATTTAAACAGAAATTTCTCTTCATTGTTGAGTTGACATGCACACCGTCCAACCTTGAGTTGGCAGAAAAAAAATACAAACTGAAATTTACTATTCCCATTACTAATCCTTCTCCTCACACATTTCTTTTCTTTCCAGTTGCTGCTAATCACTGACCTTTCTTCCAACATAATGAAAAACAAAGCTTAATAGCTTTTACATGTCTTGAGGCTGCCGTTGGATGGAACTGTAATAACGGAAGAAATACCACTTTAACCCCAATACAAAGAGGATTTTGATTCATGAGCAGGATATGAGATAGAGCCCAATGCGAAAGTTCCACAACCTCAGTCATTCCTGGCCAAAAGAGTCTCCATGTCATGAAGATATGGCAGGAAATGTTTATATCACTGATATATGTAAAGAAAGGTCCACAGATCAGAGGAAAAAACCCTTCACTTTAAATGGGAAGTGGTTGATTTCTAATTCAACGAAGGGGGAATCTGTGGACTAAAGAAATCTCCACCAACACTGTACTGAAATTCAGCTAGAAATTATTAATATTTGATCATATGACTGGGAGTTTTTGACAAACATAAGCAGTCAAATAAGTATGTTAATCCTTTTTTTTACAAACTTAAATGTCAGCTACACAGTCACTTTGAACTGCGAGATAAGCAGCATATTTAATAAATAAATAATAAAAATAAAGTAAGTAAGCAATAACAGAAAGCAGGAGGAGGGAAGAATCATACGTTTAAGTCCCACCCCTTTCAGTAATGTCACAAATCATTACTATAGACACTGAAATTCCCATAGGGCATTTTTTTAAAGCAACACCAGACTGCAGAGATGGTCCAACTTAAAACAGCAGAATGTACAAAATTTGATTCGTAAGCTACTTAATTTCCAATTAAAATGGATGTACCTGTGGATGCCATGAAGAAGCTTGCGGTGCTTCCTTGACAGCAAAGCTGAGCCTCCCCATGATGCCTGTGGAGAAAAATCATTCATTAAAAGTTGTAAGGTAGGCTGAGCTGAGAGATAGCAACTGATACAGAGTCACCCAGTGAGCTTCTATGACTGAAGGTAGACTGAAACTGGGTTTCCCTTGTCCTCAACTTTTACACTATACTGGTTTGAATCTCTTAATTTGGCACTTGCAATATATTCAAAAGATTAAGCTACATGAATATTTTATATTCATATTCACATTCATTATTCTTATAAATAGCAATCATAAATGACAATGGCAATGATAAATTGTTTAACAGATGAATGGATGGACAGGCCATGATTCCAAAATGTTCTCCCAGAAGAAAATTCTGTGTCTGTCTCATCCACAATTCTGATAGAGAAAGATAGAGAAAAGCTGTTAAGTGATCCATTGACCTATAAATTCTTCAAACTTTTTTTTGTAATTATTCATTCATTTTGGTGTCAGATAAGCTGGTGATGATAGGAACCAGGTGCTCAATCTGTAAACAAGAAACTAGGAAAGAGGAAAAAAGTATGGATCTAGAAATCTTTACATGACAAATTGTGTAAATTAATATAATCGTATAAATTGTGTAAATTAAGGATAAGAAGAGGTGACCTAGAACTCCAAAGAGATTGGCAAAATGGCCAGGGTAAGGAAACCTAAGAATTGTAGGGATGTAGATCAGGAAGATGGATAAAAAAATGCTAAAGAATTTGGGAAGCGGAGAAACTGTTTTAAATTTCTGAGTAAATGAAAGTTACATCTTTATGGGCAGGTTTCTAAGAACAATAATATTTTCTGCCAGAAGTCTTAAAACAGAGCAAGAAACATTTTGATGCTACAAAAGTTGCTGAATGGCAGAACTCAATGGCAAAGGATATTAGAGTTGTCATTTAGCAGCTGGAAGCAAGATTTCCATATCTTAAAGATATAGTCTCACATGATATCATTCTCAAACATTAGGATCTCTGTCGAGTACCAAGAGAAGGACAACACATCTAATAACTTTTTATCTCTAGCTTAATTGCTCTGCTGCCTAAATTGCATGGTAAGTTTGTAAATACAGATTTAAGTAAAAACTAATCTACAATCCTATAACATATCTAGAAAAAAATTCTACTAAATTCACTCGGGATTATATCAGAGTCCATTCAAATGGTATTGCCCAGTTAATAAGCTGTGCTGACATTTTGTTTCAAATGGACTAAGGTAATAACTAACATCCTATTGGTGATATGAATCTGCCTCCAACCATTACAGATTTGGCACATTTTATATAGCTTTTTCTCTGGAGGCTAGAATGGAAAAGAATAATAACTTACAGTGGAGGTAGCCTTGCCTCCAAGACATTTTCCACATCTTTGTATCTTTAATTTTGTATAAGTCTTTACAAAAATTATTTAGGAAATGAAGAAAGTTGCTTTCTTATTAACTGATAGTAAATACTATCTCTATCACAACTATATCAGTAGCTAGCTTGAAATATAATACTAAGAAAGCAATTTATTTTTAGTTCCTCTGAATGATTATATCAAAAGAAACAAAGAGACTTTCAAAATAATTATTATCAAGTAAACAAGGGATCATAAACTCTGAATATGAACCTCTGATTTTTTTTTCTGTTAATTCACCCACAAGAAAAGCAGAAAATTAGTGAATAGCAGATATAATGGCATCTAGTTCATAAAACCTTTATATATTTATCTCACTTACTTTGATTTCCCAAAATTAACATAAATGGTATGCAGGGAATTCTATCTTTTTCACTCACCCTCCTGTGTAAGCGGAAATGTACACAAACCAGTTTAGAGTCTGGAAACACTAGGTAAAAAACAATTACACAGAGTCCTCATAAATGAAAAATAGCTGCTATTGAAATCTAAGAGTAATTCTAGATAATCATCTGAAATAACTCAATACCCATTAAATAGTAGGATGCTACACTGGACTAAGATCAGTGATGCAATTAATCAGCCTCATGTTTGGCTTCTGACAGCATAGTTTGGGGGTTTTAATTGTGTTCATTACTTCATTTAACAGCAGACATTCTTCTCCTAAGAGGAAGAAACAAATGATCAGATTGGAAACGGTTCCTACCAACACAATAGCTCCTTAGGCAGAAGGGAAATGGGTGACATTGACAAGAGAACATTCTGAAGAGGCTCTACATGCAAATCCCCTAGGCTGCTTTATGAATTCTTTTTAGTTTTTAGCTGCCTTGTGGATGGAAATAGAGGACCAGTCATTTCTTTTCTTTTTCTTCCTAATTGTGTATATTGGATAATGAGAGGATCTGTGCTGCTCAAGGACAATCTCTCCCTCCCACTTCACTGGCAACCTTGGATATTTCCTTCCTAGTACCTGTAAACAAGAATTGTTTAAAACTCATACTAACATTAATTTTGTTATGGATTGTTACTTTTATCTTGTATTGTTAATTGCCCAGAGTTGATTGATTGATTGGAGAAATATAAAAACAAGGCAAGTTGTTATAAAAGTAAGTAACAAATAAATAAATGGCCCGCTGCAGACACCATAACAAACTGCAACCTTGATTATGGCTCTTGGGGAAAACGTGGGGTTGCTAAAATGCTGGAATCATTTTCTTTGGGAAAGAAAGGAAAAAGATAGAAAGGAGGAAAGGGGGAGGACGAGAGATTGTCCAGAACAGGAAAAGCAGTCTAAGAAAAAGTAGTCTAAGAAGTCCATCACTTAATAATGAATATTTTAATAGAGTAAATAAAGCAATAAAGTAGTTAACTGGTGTCTTCCAATTGGCACTGCATCTCCAGAATTTCTTACCAAAATTAATTCTGGAAGCTGTCTTCAAGCATGGTTGATAGATGTCTGTTTTAGAAAGGCTGCATTAAACAATACTAAAGTCAACATAATCTTCCATAAAATCTAAAATATTTATAACTAATTAAAGCAAGATAGTTGACAAAATCAAGGCATACTGTATAGCAGCTATATTCTTAATCTTGGGGTGGAAAATTTTACACATTGGGCAGCTTACCTTTCCACCAAAACAGTGCTCTCAGTTCTTGGGGAGAAGATAGTATTTACAAAAAAAAATAATAGACAAATAACATTATGTTTCCAGAACTCCATTAATTGAATTAGAAAATATTATCCCAACTTTTTCTCATCCTAATTTGTGAAAATACTTCTGTGAGGAACAAAAGTATGAAAATAGATGAAAAAAAATTCACTGCTATTAAAATTAACTTACATCAACATGCAGCCAAAGATTGTATTTTTCACATATATCAGCTATCTCGTTCAGAGGATCAAATGCTCCCAAAACGGTGGTACCAGCTGTAGCACTGACAAAAAATGGTGCGGACCCCTAAAGAAATAAAGATTATTTACAATTCTCTAGAAAGTATATTACAGTGAATATAGTGAGCTTTAGAAATCTATACAGAATTAATATTCCTTATATATTACATTTTTAGCAAAAATAATATTAACAGCCAGCTTCCTTCCAAAGAGATGACCCTTAAAATTACGTATCTGAAGCCTGGATGAATAAAATATACAATGTCAAATATCTACTGGAGTTATCAGTGCTCTGATAATCCAAAGCAAGCCAATTCTTTCTTTAATTGGAGAGTGTATCTCAGATTCATACAAACATTATAAAACTTTTTTTACTCACTTGATTAATCATCTGCAAGCTCCTTTGTAATCCATAAAGCAAATTTGTAGTTTATTCTATTTTTAGTTTAGTTTAGTTTACAGCAGTGGTTCTCAACCTTTCTAATGCCGCGACCCCATAATACAGTTCCCCATGTTGTGGTGACCCAACCACTTATACATCACTGGGTGCCAGGGGCCTGGCCAAAGAAAAGGGGGAAAAATGGCGGACAGCCTTGTTTGGCGACCCCCGTGAAATGATCATTCAACCCCTGACGCACAAGTTGAGAACCACTGGTTTACAGAGAAAAAGGAAAATGGTTGTAGAAGAAAAACCATTTAGTTGGCAGAATTCTTGAAACTTCATCCTTTTTTTAATGAATCTTATTAAATAGTGAAAAAAGTTAAATATTTGGGTGTATATATTACAGATTCTAATGGAAAATTGTATAAAAATAATTATGAGATACTATGGGTAAAAGTGCAAAAGGATTTAAATGATTGGAAAAAAATTACAATTATCTTTGTTGGGGAGAATTTCAGCTGTTAAAATGAATGTTCTACCAAAGTTTCTTTTCTTGTTTCAAATGAAACCCATTTTGAAAAAAGACACTAATTTGGATGAATGGCAGAAGGGTATCAATAAATTTATCTGGGCAGGGAAAAAAACAGGAATAAAGTTTAAGATTTTACAAGATGTTCGGGAAAGAGGAGGGCTTAAGGCACCTAACTTGAAATTATATTATGATGCGGCAGCCCTAACAGTGATTAGTGACTGGGTTAACTTAACAAATAAAAATATACTATCTCTTGAGGGATGAGACTTATTATATGGATGGCACACATATTTGATTTATAATAAAAAAGTAGATCAGGCTTTCAAATCCCATATCTTAAAAAGTGCCTTATTGCATGTCTGGAAGAAGTATTATTATAGGTTAAATTATAAAACACCAATTTGGGGGATTCCTGGACACGTGATAGAAGGGGTATCTAGGGTGTGAATTTAGATAGGATCTCTTATAAGGAATTACTTTGATTGGTAGGGAGTGATTGGCAATTAAAATCTTTAGTTGAGCTAAAGCAAGAAAATATTATACAGTCTTGGTTTCAGTATAATCCGTTAGTGGTTAGGTGGAGTTTAGATCAAAAGGTTGGTATTACTTTAAGGGATGAGAATTTGGTAAAACAGATTAAAGATCAAAATCGGGCCCATATAAAGAGAATTTATAATGTTTTAATAGAATTGGATTCTGAAATGGATCTAATTAAAGATTGTATAGTAAAGTGGGCTCAAAATATTCAGGAACCGATCCCGTTGGATACATGGGAGATAATTTGGGTTAGAAATGTAAAATTTACACAGGCTCAAAATTTAAGAGAAAATTTTTATAAAATGCTTTACAGGTGGCATTTGGATCCCAGAAAGCTGTCTTGTATGTATTCTAATTTACAGCCCAAATGTTGGAAATATGGTAACTTGGATGCAACCTATTTTCATATTTGGTGGACTTGTAGAAATATAAAAAGCTTTTTGGATTAAAATTTGGTGGAACATTCAAAAGATTTTTAAAAGAAAGATAAAGTTTACCCCTCAATTATTTTTGTTGGGTATTATTGTAGATTTTGATGTTAAAGAAACTAATTTGATGTTGAACTTAATAACAGTAGCAAGGTTATTGGTAGGGCAATATTGGAAGAAAGAGTCCTTGCCTACTAGAGAAGAATGGACGTTTAAGGTGTCAAATTTAGCAGAAATGGCAAAATTTCTGCCTATTTGAAGGATCATACACAAGAAAGATATATTTCAGTTTGGAGAAGATGGATAGATTATATTCAGAATAAATATGGGATTAAAAAGTTTCATCTAGTTTATGAGTAAATTTCAGATTAGTATTGATAGTATAATAACTCATTTTAGATTTGGTATTACTATGGTTTAATTAATATTGACTTGTTTATATTATTCTTTTTGTTTTAATTTGCTTATATTTATATTAAATGGGAGTTAAAGTATTTTATGGATTTGGTTACTTATATAGTTGGGTAATGTTAATTAGAATTTGATTATTAATTTGTTACCCTATACTCAGCTCTGGGAAGTGGGGGGAGGGTTAGGGGTGGGTGGGTTTTGGGATATTGTATACTGTATAAAACTTTTCAATAAAAAAAAGAAAAGAAACTGTGAGAACTGTGCATGGAGAAACAATTTGCATTTGTCTCCCCAATTTGCATTTGTCACACCAAAGAGACCCACACTGTGCCATGGCCAGTCTGAAGCACTATGTTCCCCAAACAAAACAAACAAAAAAATCAAATTGCAGCATGAACATACTATTCCCTCTCAAAGAGAAGACATAATCAATAAAAATAATAGTTTAAAGATTGATACATTATTTACTTGAAAAACACAAATTCTAAGCTATATTAAATAACTATTACATTTTAGGTTCCTGCCTTATTAATACATTTAAATAGATTAGAACCAAAACAATCGATAGGAATTTAAAGTATTATGGGATTTCCAAATAGAAACTGATAAACATAACCCATTAGATTTGACTGTGATTGAAAATCAGAGAGTGTGGGTAATTGATGTGGCAATGCCAGGAGATAGTAGGAGACAACGAATTGGAGAAGATCACAATTTATCACAATCTGAAAATTAAAGTTGAAACATTATGGCATAAACTGCCCATGTTCCCCGGGGGTTATCAGTACATTAGGTGCCGAATAGAAAGAATCTTGGATGGCAATTAGAAAGTCTCTGCATTGACAAAATTTCCATCTGTCACACTGCTTAGATTCGCATATATACTATGTCAATACATTATGATATCCTAGGTTCTTGATAAATCCAATGTGTATGAAGGCTAAAAACAGCTAACAAACTGGCAACTGTGTTTTCACATTGTTGTGTATTTAACAATAATAAGAAAGACCAAATAATGAACACAAAGGAGAAATGACAAGGCAAAGTATCAAATGGCCAGTACATTAAAAAAATACTTTAGAATTCAAACAAACAAGCATTTGCCACACAAAACCCCAAACTCAACAACTGTTGATAAGAAAGATAAAGAAGTTGGATAGAGGACATTGCAATATCTGAAGACTGCAGAATAGAAGAAAAAGAACTGGAGAAAATCACAAAATACAAGGACCTGAATAGAAGTAGAACTGTGACAAAAATAAAGCAAAGATAGTAACAGCTGCCTTGAACACAATTCCAAACATCCTGAGCATCATTTGAACATCATCAGCATTGAAACATCACCATAAGTCAATTGCAAAAGATACCTTTACTTGGAATAGCTTACATCTTGCAATGATATTTTTATTATTATTAAATAACATCTTATCTCAGATCCTTGAGAAGGACTTGATAGGTAGACAAAAATGCCAAATCCAGGCTATATATCTGGTTAATAGTACAACCAACCACAATAATAATATACATGACAAAAATTGGGTGGTCAGAAATAAAATTCAAATTAATCTTCATAGAAGAAAAAAGTTGCCTTAGGAAAGAGAAATCAAATGCATGGATACAGAATTAGTCAAATTGGCTTGGTAATAAACTTTTGAAAAAGACCTTGAAAGAGTAGTTTATTGCAAGCTGAATATGAATCTGCTGGGGGAAATTACTTTTAAAACAGCAATATAATTTTAAGCTGCATAAACAGTAGCATAATATGTAATTATGGGAATATAATCAGGAATGTAAATAGCAGTAAGAAATTATAGTTTCTTTTTATTCTGTATTGGTCAAAGCCCATCCTGAATATTGTGTCTAGTTCTGGGAATCCCACATTAAAAAAGATTTTAAAAAATTGGAACATGTTCAAAGAAATGCAATGAGAATGATCCTGGGTAAGAAACTATGTCCCCAAAAGATAGATTAAAGACATTGGAAATATTTAGCTTTGAGGAGGCTGAAGAATACTTTCATATCTGTTCTTCCACCATAGAAGAGAGTGAACAACAGAATCCATTGAAGAGAAAAGTTAAAACAGACAAGATCATGATGCTTGTTTTGACACACAGATTGACATGCGTGCACACATGCCCCCTTCCATTATTCCAGAATGTATGACATTGGATTACAGGAAAGCAAATTTAAGTTACAGGAAAGAAAATTCTGACTAAACATTAGGAGGAAAAGAAATGCCTAGTTAGGTTCATGGAGAGGCAAGATAGCCATCCTCTGAGAATGCTTTAATTTGGATTCCTGTGGTGAGCAGGGAGTTGGATTTGATATTCTAAAGAGTCCT
Source organism: Crotalus tigris (assembly GCF_016545835.1). Lineage (NCBI taxonomy): Eukaryota > Metazoa > Chordata > Lepidosauria > Squamata > Viperidae > Crotalus > Crotalus tigris. The sequence goes on from NW_024096690.1 coordinate 4,358,387, forward strand.
TTCCAATTATATGATTTTATTTGTGTGAGAAGTTAGTAGACTTGTCCATTTTTACTGTAAATGTTTTAAAACCAAGTAGTTTATTTTAGCTTAAAGGAATTGTATACAGCTTTGTAATTGTTAAAAGGAATAAAATTTGTTATTTTAAATAACAAATCAAACACCTGCTGTATTAAGTATTTATCTGTACATACCCTTGTCAATGTGAAAGGGCAAGGGTGGTTGAAGAATGAACGTAAAATGAGCAATGAGTTAATGTAATTGCCAGAAGTTCACTTCTCATTTAACCCTGGAAGAAGATGCAATAAGACTAAAACCTGAAATAATAGTTCCACCGGAGATTCTTAAGAGATTGTCCAAAAAAAAACCCACAAGAATCAGAAGTAATTGGCAATTTAATCCCACATTACAAACTACTGTACATGTTAGAAATATATGGAACTTAAAAAATCTATTGACTCTGCAATTATAGGTGCCATATCCTTCTCAAATTTGAGAAGGAATTATTAACAGCTACTGGCACAATAAGTGCACTTGGAAAAGAAAGTTAGGGAAAGAAACAGTGGTTTATGAAATCAATGTGAGTGTTTACCAGGATATGAAAATCTACCCGAAATGGATAAAACCATAAGTAAACTTCTAATCCTTCTAGATATCAAGTTCAGGATATTTATCATTGATTCTAGGATTTGTTAGCACATTACCTAAAGCAGTGTTATTCAGCTAACTGCAATATTATGCTCATTCATACATTATCGTTACATTTTTTAGTATTTAGTTTGGTTTAGACATAGCCATCTGCGATAACTAGGACACGCACACAGGTTCTTCTATAAAATAATAAAATGCTGTTTTTCCAAAAGCCTAAAGCAAAAACATCAATTCAATTAAAATTATCCTCCCAAGATAATATCTGTAAGTTTTCATTGCAGTGAACTATTGATTAGAGTCTTTTGAGTTACAAACTTAAATACTGAACATAGATACAAAATAATATCTTCTGAAACTAAAAGAACAAAATTCTTCTAGCTCTGATATAACTTGAAATAGGTTTTTAAGCTTAACTTTAGCAGTAGATGGGGAGAACAGTAACCTTGTATTATAAAAATTGTCTTTTCCCTGTGCCTTGTAATCCTGAAGCTAGCTGAAAAAAATGTCATATATCTATTTACTGATGAATATTTTTAAATGCTTCAATGGTACTGACATATGTTAGTGGGGGGAAAAAGACATCCTGTGCATTAGAAAATTCACTCCCTTTCTAATCTCCACACTTCATGTTAGGTCAAACTAATCTCTTATGAATTTAAAAAAACATAAAAGCAGCCTTGTATTTATGCTTTCTAAAGCAGTTTGAAACTGATTTGTGATTCTATTCAGACCATAAAATCCTGAGATCTTTAAAGACAACATTTTTCCTATGCTTATATTTCTATCTTGCTATTGGTATAGACATTATGTCATTTTTTAAGACATTTGGGTCTTTCAGATGTTTCTGTTGTGACATTTCGTCATGGCTACTCCCAAAACATTATAGAAATACAATCTTCCCTATAATCTATGATGCAACAAAATAAATATTACTTGTCCTAGTGCTAGATAGTAATAGTAATAGTAGTAAAGTTGGAAGGGACCTTGGAGGTCATCTAGTCCAACCCCCTGCTCGGGCAGGAAACCCTACACCATTTCGGACAAATGGCTGTCCAGTCTCTTCTTAAAAACTTCCAGTGTTGGAGCATTTACTGCTTCTGGAGGCAAGCTGTTCCACTGATTAATTGTTCTCACTGTCAGGAAGTTTCTCCTTAGTTCTAGGTTGCTTCTCTCCTTGATGAGTTTCCACCCGTTGCTTCTTGTCCTGCCTTCAGTTGCTTTGGAAAATAGCTTAATTCCCTCTTCTTTATGGCATCCCCTGAGATATTGGAATACTGCTATCATGTCCCCCCTTGTCCTTCTCTTCGTTAAACTAAACATACCCAATTCTAGCAACCGTTCCTTATATGTTTTAGCCTCCAGTCCCCTAATCATCTTTGTTGCTCTTCTCTGTACTCTTTCTAGAGTCTCAACATCTTTTTTACATCGTGGTGACCAAAACTGGATGCAGTATTCCAAGTGTGGCCTTACCAATGCATTGAAGAGTGGTATTAATACTTCACGTGATCTTGATTCTATCCCTCTGTTAATGCAGCCTAGCACTGTGTTGGCCTTTTTGGCAGCTGCAGCACACTGCTGGCTCATATTTAAGTGATTGTCTACTAGGACTCCGAGGTCCCTCTCACAGTTACTACTATTTAGCATGGTGCCACCTATGCTGTACTTGTGCATTTGGTTTTTCTTGCCTAAATGTAGAACCTTGCTTTTTTCACCATTGAATTTCATTTTGTTAGTTAGTGCCCAGTGTTCAAGTCTGTCCAGATCCTTCTGTATCTGAAGCCTGTCTTCTGGAGTGTTGGCTATTCCTGCCAGCTGGGTGTCATCTGCAAATTTGATGAGTTCCCCATCTATCCCTTCATCCAAATCGTTGATGAAGATGTTGAAGAGTACTGGGCCCAGAACAGAGCCCTGGGGCACCCCACTACACACTTCCCTCCATATAGATGCAGTTCCATTGAGGACCACTCGCTGAGTACGGCAATCATCTGTACAACAATCATCTGATGTACAACAATCATCTGAATTCCAATTTTATGAATGTATGATATTGTGTTTATAAAATAAGATTAATGTATTATTTTTATAGGCCCTCAAATGAGATAAAATAATCTTTCAACAGCTTATAATTTCCATTTCAAGTTAATTTTCACTATGGATGATTATTATTTTTTCAAAACACAGGACAACTCTTCAAATATTTTCATTTAAAGTCATAAACGTTTTATTGATAAAATATTCTTTGGCAATAATTTTTTAATGCTTTTCAAAAATAGGTAGGTTCTACTTTTATTTCTTATTTCTAATATCTGTGCAAATTGGATGAAATTTCTGATCAAATAATGAACACTGTTAAAGCGGGTATTCTCAACAATCTTAAAGCACCAAAATAAATTGAGACATTCCTTATCTTTGACATTGGCAGTAAAATAAACAACAAGAGTTGCAATATTAGTCATTTTTAATGTCAATTTGAGTGTTTTGAAATAAGAAAATAACACTGAGGGGGAATTAGAATACTTCAGGGTTACCTTCTCCCTTATCATTATGCATTACAATAAAATATAAAGCTAAAACAAGAACCTATGCTTTCTTCCTACTGTTTTCCTAACATTGAAAGATCTCAAAAATGAACCAGGATGGATACTACTAGTAGGATAGAACATAAAGATCTTTGATGTTCTCAAGTCTCTGCCATATTGTAAACATACCCAGCATTTTAATCCTCTGAAAAACTTGTTCTGCAAATCAAAGCCTTTGAAAATGTGACTTACTGCAACAGATCTATGCAAGATAGAGATGCTTCACCTTGATAAGGCATACTATAGCAACAATCCAAGTTGTATTACTAAAGCATTATGTGCTGCTGAGGCAGCCTCCTCCTTCAACTTTTTCAGCTACTAAAAATGTTGAGTGATACAATGTAAAGCATCTTCACTATGTAAAAGGGGGAAGGAGGTTGCATTATGTAACAGAACAATTTTGAAGGCAAGCCAAAGCCCTAGATGATATGGGCAGCCCCACTGACTAATCTGTAAACTGAAAACATTGTCCAATGTGTACTATTCTGTTTTAACTTGCATTTACTCCCTGTTTCTGCTCACTTCCAAGCAAAGTGCCCAAAGGCTCACTTTCCCCAAAATTCATATATAGACTCTCATACACTCTCCCCCTCTTACCTCATTCCTTGCCCGCTGGACTTGTTTCTCCAGTTCCTCAGGAATCATCTTACCTCTATGGGACACAGATGTAAAACTTTTCAGTTATGTTCAACAGCAATACTGCATTATCAAATGGATTGGATCATTTCATTGGTGGTAGACTCCTTACCTGTCATCACTTTTGACAAAGTAAACATTTTGTGTGCCAATTCCCAAAAAGGAAGCTGCCTTCTTCACTGAATAGTGACACTAGGTAAAAGCAAGATATGTGAAAAATAGTTAGGTTGAATGAAAATCCTCTTTATTATTATTAGCTTTCTGTCTTGGTGACCTCCACTATTTCTCTTTCTTAACATTTAGTCTGATTATGTGACAAATATTAAAGCAGCCCATTGCTGATTTTATCAAGTCTTCTAATGACTGCAGATATTATATCATTGTCATTGATAAAATATTCTGGGTTCTAAATATGTTTGTAGAAACAAGCTTCAATTAGAAATACTACATTGGATTTTATTTGTTATTTGATCCTATTTCAAACAAAACTATCAAAATCAAAGTAATTTGAAAAGCCAAACTAGTCAGTATAGCTGACTTAATATTAAGTTGGCTGAAATCGTTAAAATATTGAAGTCAATCATTTTAGAAAATACATTCAAGTGGGTAAACTAGGAAATGAATTCATTGTTTTGGCAATTAATAAAATCAGTCTTAAGCAGATCTAATTCTGCACTAGTATTTGAATGGTGTGTTGGGTGTGGACATGGTTTAAATAACTTAATTTCTCTCTTGATCCATTCCTCCTTTTTTTTTTCAGCCAGCAAATTAGCTATGCTGATAGATCACTCTTTCTGGAGAAAATATTTCCTGAGTATATGTACTTCATATCTGAAACTGAGGCAACAAAAACATTAATCAGCTATGTCTCAAAAAAATATGCCTGGAATAATTTTAAACGTATTTTCCAAAAGTCAACCAAAAACAAGCTGGCAAAGGATCCTATTCATGAACTTATTAAAGAAACATTATGTGGTGAGTTTCATGAGAAAGCTATGGGTAACTATTTTTAATAGTTACTGAAAGGTTTATCATGAAATATTAGAAAAGTTTTCGAATCAAATCTTTAAGACAAATAAAATAATCTTCATTTCTCCCTGCTCATGAGCTTCTATCAGACCCAAAGCCTTTCTTATCATTTCAAGGTGATGCTCCTGATTCTGAAAAGTAGAATGACCACAAGAACATATTGGCTAAGAACTCTGTTTTTTTTTCCCAATTCCTGGGATACAAAATTTCCCTTTTGTCATGAAAATATGCACACATATTTTTATATCAAACAATAGCATATAAATCAGTGGTGGGATTCAAATACCCGAACAACCGATTCTCATATATGATACAGGCCTAGGCCTCCGATGCCTAGAATGGACTTCCGGAAGTGGCATCATGCACTTCCGCTGGGCCGTTCTAAGCCTGGGAGTCCTCCTCTAGGCCTCCAATGCCTAGAACAGACTTCTGGAAGTGACATCCACACACGTCTAGTGGGCTGGTCTAGGCCTGGGAGGCCTCCTCCATGCCTCCAATGCCTCCTCTTCAGGCCTCCAAGGCCTAGAACGGACTTCCGGAACTGGTATCCTTGCACACTTCCGGTGGACTGTTCTAGGCCTGAGAGGCCTCCTCCAGGCCTCCGAGGCCTAGACTGGACTTCTGGAAGCCAGCCGGTTCTCCGAATTCAGGTAAATTTAATTACCGGTTCTCCCGAACCGGTGCGAACCAGCTGAATCCCACCACTCATGTAAATAATAAAGAAATCCATCAGCATATGGCATTTACCACCTATATAATATTTCAAAGGTAGAAATACTCAGAAATTAGTGGGCCCTTTTACTCACAGGCATTCAGAATAAAAGCAAGGAATGGTAACATCCAAATGGTCCAGAGGTTTAATCATATTGTTGATCTCTGTACCTATGTTCTATCACTAAATCATAATATGTGCTTCATTGAACATGACTGCCAAACAATATGATACTGAGTTTTACATTGGCTCTCACATTTAATGAATATAATATCATTTAGGTTAATTTATATTGCATTCCTTGGAGAAATTGGATTCAATTTCAAGAACTAGAAAAATAGAACACCCGAAAAGCCCTGTATCTACAATTTTCACATTAATAAAGTAGTGCACAAGTTGCATGTTCTTAGGTATTTTTAATTATTGATTTGACTCAGTGATTAATCCCAAAAATGTATGTAGACTAGAGGTTCACTGAGTTCCCAAATAAAACAATAGATCTTTCTCTTTAAAAGCAAAGGAAATAGAGCAAATCTTTAGTGTTATTTAAGGGTTAATATATTTGCCAACAATGGTGAACAAAATCTTAAATTGTTTCTTTGCATACAGCAGGTGAAACCAAGTGGTTAATTAATTCAGTTTTCTTCCAGAGAATTCACACAAATATAGTTACAAATGAACGTAATTATGAAAAATCTGCAGCACTTCAATATGTGGCTATGAATATATTAAAGTTATTCAGGTTGCCTCATTTAAGATGAATCATCTCATGTAGATCCTCCTTTCTGGACGAGGAAGTATTTTTTCCTTATTTTTAATGAAGTGCATAAATATACTATCAGCTACAATCAGCCAATCATTTCTAATTTGACACTTTCAGAAAGCCTGTGGAATTCATTAACTTGTGCTGTTTTGTGAATAACATACATAGGTAGATAATTAATCTTCTGTTACTGAATTACATCAATAATGAAATAAGCCTGCAGAGAGCCAAGTGTACTCAGCCGAGATTTGGATTCTGGCATCAGAGTTTCCTTTGAATTACAAGTGATTTTTACAAAATAGCTTCTTATTAGTACTCTAACATTCATCTATTAAGTTCAGCTGAAAGAAGTATGCAACTGAATTCCTGGAAAATGTCAAACCTCTTCAGCTCCAGATAATAAGAGATCAGCAAAATCTACAGTGACATAAAGTCAGCCCACTGAATCACCAGTCTTGGAAGAGAACTGAACTTTTCAGGACTCAAAACCTGATTTATTCTTTTTTTCTTTAAAAAGATACTATTTAGTCCAAATATACTGGGAAATTGTAGTTAGGCAAAAATGAAAATGGGCACTTCTAATCTTCTCATATGCATGAGACAGGCAAGAAAAAAAGAAAAAGAAGGGGCGTTGTCTTATCTGAACACCTTTTCTCAGCATGAGGAATGTAGAATCCATGAATGGGTTTTAGAAGTCCTCTAGCCCAATTAGACCAATCAATCAAAGTTGCCATGCCCCTGCTGGGCCTGACCATGCCCCAGTTTCGAAAAAGGGCGAAGCCAATGATTGTGTGACGTGATGGCTCCCGAACTGCTGACACTGACCTGACTGCTAAAATGAAAGGGGAAGGGGTGGATTCTACATTCCTCATGCTGAGACATATCAAAGCCCATGTGACCCCACGGGTGGGACGCAGGCCGGTCAAGTGTCGATGCTGAATTGGACCACCTGTTGTAAGACCCGGCGGCCAAACAAGGCCTCTGCAGAAGAAAATTTGTCGAGCTTGTAATGACGGATGAAGGGGGAAGGGGATGACCACGTCACCGCCTTACAGATATCAACTATGGAAGCTTGAGTTTGCCATGCCGCTGATGTGGAAGCACTGCGTGTAAAATGCGCCGTTAGACGGTTTGGAACTGGCAAGGAGCAGACCCGATAAGATTCAGCAATGCAGGCCTTAATCTACCGGGCAATAGTAAAAGAAACCTTCTGCCCTTTGGAACCCATATGGAAGAAGACAAAAAGTGTCTCCGATTTACGAAAGGAAGCAGTCCTCTTAAGGTAATATTGCAGCGCCCTGCATACATCCAGGAAATGCCACTGCCGTTCCAGGACGTGTGAGGGATTGGGACAAAAGTCTGGCAACATGATCTCCTGAGCCCGGTGAAACAACGTGTTTACCTTGGGGATAAACAAGGGATCCAATCGCAGTACCATTCTGTCATGGTGGAAAGTACACAGGTCCTCCGTAACAGAAAGAGCAGCCAGTTCCAAATGCGCCTTGCTGATGTGATGGCAACCAGAAAGGCCACCTTATGAGACAAGAGACAAAGAATGCAAGATCTGATAGGTTCAAAGGGGGATCCTGTAAGAGCCTGTAGAACTCGGGGTAGCTCCCAAGTGGGATAATGATGGACTACAGGAGGTTTGCTGTTTGTAACTCCTTTGATAAAGGATCGAACCCTCGGGTGATGAGACAATGGCGTGGAGTTCGCACAGGTGAACCCCGTGGAGAGTGCCGTCACTTGTCTACGGATAGTGCTGGGTGCTAACCCCATATCCACTCCATCCATGATATACTCAAGAATTGTAGGGATAGTGACAGAAGAGATGGACAAACCATTTCGGTCACACCACCAGTTACAGAAGTTCCTCCAAGTGGCATCATAAATCCGATTTGTCGCCAGTCGCCTCAAAGCCTGAATCATGGATATCACTCTCGGGAATAAGATCCCCGCGTCAGGAACTGGCGTTCAGATGCCAGATGGCTAATTGGAGCCACTGCGGGTCTGGGTGTCGTATGACCCCTTGTGTTAAAATTATCCACTCTGGAGGAATTCTCCACAGAAGAGCTATGGCAAGATTCACGAGATCTGCGAACCACGGTCGCCTCGGCCAGTGTGGGGCCACAAATATCAGCTCTGCTTGTTCCTGCAACAGTTTTCTGTTGATGGCCGGAATCAGAGGAAAGGGTAGGAAGGCATATAGTAGGCCCTCCAGCCAAGGATCTGCTCCCTCCGATCCCTGAGAGGGAAACCGAGAGAGAAACCAGGGAAGTTGGGCATTTGCTGGGGACGCGAATAGGTCATGCCTGGGCTGATTGAACCGATGCGTAATCTCCCAGAAGAGGCGGGGATACAAATGCCACTCTGAATGATCTACTGTAGAGCGACTCAGATAATCTGCTTGTCGGTTCTCCACCCCCGATATGTGCTCCACCTTTAGGGACAGAAGATTCTTCTCTGCCCATGATCCCAATAGCTGGGCTTTAGACATCAGGGCCCAAGATCGAGTTCCACCCTGCCTGTTTACATGGGCCTTTGCCGCCACATTGTCTGTCAGGACCAACACGTGGCAACCCACAATCGTTTCGCAGAAATGGCGAAGTGCCAGGTGTATAGCCCTGAGCTCTAATCAGTTGATGTTTTGTTTAAGATCCCGCTGGGACCACCGGCCCTGGGTGAACTGAAGTTGGAGGTGTGCTCCCCATCCGAATAGGCTGGCATCCGTGGTCAAGGTCACTCAAACCGGTTCTCTGAAAAGAGATCCCTTGGACAAAGCCGGGGATAGCCATCAGAGAAAGGATGTGAGCGTCTGTGCTGGGATCCTTACCCTCTGGGGAAAGGAGGCTATGCCCCGCCTCTGGTAGGGGAGCAAAAACCACTGGAGCTGTCTCGTATGGAGTTTGGCCCAGGGCACTATAGCAATGCAGGAAATCAGTTTTCCCAACAGCTGTGAGAGCAGAAGTAGGGTCACCTGTTTTTCCCTGTGCACTTTGAGGATCAGTGTACGTATGCTGACCTGACGTTCCTGAGATAAGAAAACTGGGCACAGGTTGGTATCTATTATTGCGCCCACGTGTAACAGTCGTTGACTGGAGTCAAGTGGCTCTTTTGGAAGTTGATCAAAAGACCATGGTCCTGAAGTGTCTTGATTGTTAGTGCCATACCCAAGTGAGCGTTCAGTGCCAACGACGACTGGATTAGAATGTCGTCCAAGTAACACTGAACAAGGACTGGCACCAATCTGAGCTGTGCGGCAAGAACCACTAGGACCTTGGTGAAGACCTTGGGGGCCGATGATAGGCCAAATGGCAAAGCCTTGTATTGGTAATGATGGATGGAATACCTGAATCTGAGAAACTATTTGTGACCCAGATATATGGGAATATATATAAGATCTATTGACATCAGGAAATCCCCCTGACAAATGCTGGCCAAGATGGAATGAAGAGTTTGCATTTTGAACTTGTGATATACTACGTACGAATTTAGAACCTTGAGATTGAGTATCGCTCTCCATCCCCCCCGAGGCTTTCGGAACCACAAAGAGGATGGAGTAGAACCCCTGCCCCAATTGATCCAACAGCACCTGTTCTATGGCCTCTATGTTGAGAAGATGTTCAATGTCTTCCTCCATGAGACCCTGCTTTATGGGATTTCGCAACAGGGAGCAGGCGATAAATTGCCATGGGGGGGATGTTAAGAACTCCAGGGATAGATCGTCCCTGATGGTGTTGAGAACCCAAGTGTCCGTGGTGGTGTCTTCCCATTTATGGAAGTAATAAGCCAGTGTGCCGCCTATGGGAGGGGTCCGTTCCTAATCATTTTGACCTATGGAAGGGACGACTTCCCCTACCACGAAAGAGCCGCTTGTTCTGAAATTGTGGTTTTGGCCTGTCTCTGTAGCTGGACCGGTCTGAGGAACGGTCCGGCCCTGCTGGAAAGGACCGAGATCCGCTCCCCAAAGCCTGGTCTGAGCCTTACCGAAAGGAAGGATGGTGACTGTATGGATTGAAATGTCTGCCTGTTCTTTTGGAGAGGTGAGAGAGTACTCTCTTCTTTTCTCTGTTTTCAATTAGGTTGTTACAACAGGTAAGGAGTGCGGGCCTCCCCAAAGAGGTGACTGCTCTGATGTGGGGCAGCAGCCACCTCCCATTTGTGCCTGGTGTCGGCAAACCAGTTCTTAAGCCAGAACAACCGACATGCAGCAACATTAGAGGCTATGGCCCGGGCCGAAAACCTGGCCGATTGCAGAGACATGTCCGCCATGTATTCTAGTGCTGCCCACAACTTTGTGACATCCTGGTGCACTCTTACCTCGTCTGGGGAGATCCTAAATTGATGTTCGCGAAGCCACATTAGTGAAATCCTGGCAAAGAAGGAGTTCGATGTGGAAGCTCTCATCGCCCATGCCGAGGCCTGGTGCGTTCTATGGAAAGAAACCTCGGATTTCTTATCCTCGGTCTTCAGAGTCTCAGACATATCCCCTGGGATCTTGGAGTCTGACAAGATGGGAGAAAGAGACTCGTCTACTCCCGGAACCTCCAGCATCATTGAGGGTAGAGACCGTATCCAAGAGTTTGCGGTCTATTCCCCCAAGGGCCGAGAAGGTACCAGGGGATCCCCATTGATCCTGAATGGATTTCAAAAACATGGGAGGGCAAGGGATCTGTTGGTTCTTTGTAACTGGTTCCGAGAGCAGTGGATCAGAACTCTGGTCAGAATCCTGATCGGATGCTTGGGGTTTCACCGGTTCAATCTTTCAGGTGGCGCAGGCCTTGCGTAAGAGCGAAGGGAAAGAAGTAGGATTAAACACATCGATCAGGGGGTTGGCTTCCGTGTGAGTGTCGTCATCTGACCACAGATCCCCTTTGAGGGCCTGTTCAGAATATTCGGATACCTCGCTGCCGCCAGAATGCGGTGGTGAGGCCAGATCTGGGAACGCATAATCCCTGGGCCGTGCAGTCCCCGCAGATGGAGGGGGTTTGACGGCCCCGGGATCGGTGGGGCCCTCGCAAAAGAGGCCATGGCTTGAGCCACTGCCTGCAAAATCATGGCCTGGAGCTGGGCAGTAAACGAAGGTTGTTCCGGGGACCAGAGACCCACTGCCGTAGGAGTGAAAGACGCCGACGGGATCTGAGGTGGACCCATAAGGGAGAAACTCCCCGGGGTTCCACAAGCTACTGAGGGAGAGATGAGTTTGGTGACTGGAACCGGATCTTGGACCTGCATCCTCAGATCCTGTTCAAAGAGGGAAAGATGATCCCAGCTGAATCCAAGTAAGGGGCCTTGTTCTAGGGCTTGTTCAAGGGACCAAGCCTGTGCAAAGGGTGAGAGGTGTGGACACTCAGTTGTAGATGTAAGAGAGGGGAAGTGGAGGCAGATTGGACCTCCGCTGCACGTTGTTGGACCTTGGAAAATTGTCTTTCCAACGCTCTATGCCTACTACCTGCCTGCTTTTTGGCTGCCTTAGAGGCTCATTTAGTCTTGGCCTTGACCTTTGAGGCCGCTTCTTGGTTGGGTGACTTGCGTTTCTTATTTCCACTGGAAGTGGAAGTCTGTGAAACGGTGTTAATAAGAAACAAGAGTTTTCCAGCAGATCGCTGAAGCTGTCCTGGTCTACAGGAGATAAGGCTACGGCCCACCTAGGTGGTACAGGCCTACAGGAGGGTTTGTGAAGTCCGGCCCGCCGTTAAGCATGGAGTCACACTGCGCGATATAGGTCACGCGTCACCTCTTCCCTTTCAATTGTCCAGTATCCTTGTTTGTTAGTATTGTAAACAACTGAGTTATTATTATTATTTATTATTATTATTATTATTATTATTATTATTATTATTATTATTATTATTATTATTATTTTTTTTCAATGGGGGATCCTTGTGTCTCACTTAGTGGCGGCTAGGACAGCAATTGCCAGTCCACTAGATGCAGACAGCAGAACAGGCAAGGCAAGAAACAACCCAATTTATTATAACTGAATTGTTAGAGCAATCTAGCAGGCAGAAATGTGGAAGGTGCTTAACACTGTATATTTAAGGCAAAGGTACAGATAATAACTGAGAACTGACAAATGAATCTGCATGATGCAGAGGAAGATTGAGAAAGCAAAGAGAATTGATTCAGAAATTTCCCACGCCAGCCACGTGGTGGCCTAAAATGGCGCCTGTAATGGAGAAGAAGGGCCTGGACACAATGAGGAATATAGGAGCCCCTATATCCCCAGCAAGAGTCTGTCCCTCATTGATCAAAAAGAAATTATTGAGAGAAGGCCCCCCCAACTGTCCTTTCCTGTTACCAGGAAAGGTAACAGGCAAGGAGCAACTAAAATATCAGGAAAAAAGGAACGATCACACGGCGAACCTCAAAATGGCACCCGCAATGGTCTGTGAAAGAAAGGAAAAAACCGGAGAGTGCAAATGCGAAGTTTTTTGAACTGTAAGTGAAACTGCAGGATAAGGATCTGGCAGAATGCAACTGAAGGAGCCTGGGAAGGCTGTAAATGAAAGGATGTGATCGCCACTCTGTGCAAAAAGTGGCGATCGCAATGATCAGCTGGTCAGCAGTATAAAACTTGCCAGGAAAAGAAAACAATGCTGAGATGTAAACTAGGGCACAATGAGCCCAGCGCTAAACTAGTTCACAAAAAGGAATGAAGAATCCACGAATGGAATAATACTACCTGTCCTCCTAATTAAATTCGGGAGCCAAAGTTCCACGTCTCTTCTGGGCTGAGACCAAAAAGAAACTGTGGCATGGTCAGGCCCAGCAGGGGCGTGGCAACTTTGATTGATTGGCCTAATTGGGCTAGAGGACTTCTAAAACCCATTTGTGGATTCTATATTCCTTACATGCTGGAGAAAAGAAAGGGAGGGGAGTTAACCCTGTCTTATACTGGCATTTTTGTAACCACATAACACTGTTTATCATTATGTGTGACCCTGAACAAAGTCAACCAAGGTTAGTGGTCATAAAAGTAACACAAAGGGGAGTTAAACTGCTGCGCCAGGAAAATTGCTGAATCACCAAAGCACAAAATGTCCCTTTTAAACAAAAAATCCATAGATATAGATGTAGAAACAATCTTTCTTCCTTATCTCTAGGTTGGGTTACTTTTTTCTGATTATCAAATTAAAAACAGAGTTGTTTGGGGGGAAATGTTAACTTTCATTACCAATTCAGTAACCAAAAAAAAGCTTCTCCCAACATAAAACTGAGGTTTCTATTCAATCATTATTTCTTTTCCTTTTAAATGTAACAAGAGTTGAAATTAGCCTGCCTTCACTTAAAGTAGCAACTTGGTATTCTGCAGAACAAAAAGGAATATGAACTGGTTTCTTCATTAAAAACTGTATTGTTAGAGAGTAAGGCTTTTTGAGACTTTTTCAAATCTTACAGTACTTCATAATATCAAATTACATGTTGCTTGCCATAATCTTTTTAATACCCTAGTTTTGATTTTATGTATGTATACATATCCTAGTGCTTTTTGCAACCTTTTGTGCATATTTTCCTTCTCAAAAATGCTATACTAGAAAAGTTGTTAGAAAAGTTAATTACCTCTTCTGATGTAAACAGAACCAACTGAGGTATCCCAGAAAGGCCTTTTTCTTTTATGTCAGGAAAATATTTGTATCTTGCCAAGTTCATTGCATACATATTGGAAACAGAGCCACCTTAAAAATCATTACATAAATTAATAAATATTTTAGGTTCTAAACTGTAAGAGTACAAGTATCAGACTGTAAATTTTGTATGGCTATAAGTGCTTCTTGAATATTGAGAAAGTCATATGGATTCAAGCAGAACATTTAGTCTCAGACATCATAATATTGGAAGAACTAGAATGGGCTTTGTAATACAGGTATTCCTTGACTTACATTCATTCATTCATCAGCAACTGTTCAAAGTTATGCTGGTGCTGAAAAAATGGATGTATGACTGGCCCCTGTAGTTCTAGCCATCTCATCATCCCCTGGTCATATGATCACTATCTAGATGCTTGGATGCCAGCTCATGATTATGACTTTGCAAGGAGCCATGGTCACATAATCTATTTGTGACTTTCCCTGTTGATTCCCACAAGCAAAGTCAAAGGGGGGAGTCAGCAGGAAAGTCAAAATTCACTCCAGTAAATTGCTCCCACCCACAGCACTCTACTGCCCATGTAGGGCCTCCGTCAGGTCTCCTAGATCTTCTCCTAGCCAATCACCACCCATGGAACCTCCCATTCCCACATCCACATCCTTGTGGCACCTCCATGTTCTTTACCTGAAACTTCTATTCCTTCCTGCTTAATGACCCATTACAATGGCAACTGAGATGGTTGGGATTCACCGTCATGAAGTGCAAGTGATGTTGCACTTTACAACTGCATTGCTTACCAATGACAATCCTGATCCCAATCACCATTGTAACCTGAACTTAACTTATGAATTACATGTATGAAGAGCTATTTCACTATAAGCAACAGGATGTTCTAGAAGATAAAATAATACAGGATTCTACAATGCTTATATAAATCATATGGTTGTTATGTAGAGACTGCCATACTTTTTATATTAAGGAACAGCTTACCTGGATTAAATATACCATCTCCTCCTTCCCATCCTATATATTCAATCATTTTCTTTAGGACTGCTTCTTCCACTAGTAAAAATACTGGAGAAATTTCATAGGTATATCTGAATGAAGGAAAATGTGACATGAAACTGTTTACTTAGTTGAGTTTTATCAAATGTATGAAATGAAAAAGAAAATTAGCAGATAACTTGACTATTAGTATATAATTGATTCCTTCCTACTCTGCAGTGCAGCCCAGATTTTTATAATAGATTTGAAAGACATTGGTGACATAAAATTGTAACTTGAAGTATAAAACTCTCCAGTCTGTTGATAATTTTAAATACCAAATCTTACCACTTCATTTCCCAAGTTCATAATAGAGGATGGATAGACATGTAATTAACTGATTCTTCACCCATTCTAATAAAGTATGTCCTGTATTTCAAGCGCTATATCATAGTCCTTTAGAATCTGGAATCTAATTCCTGTTAATTTGTTATGCTCCACAGAATATCACTGTATTAATCTTAATATACAGTCTGGCCTTGTGATGTCTGAACCCATATGCTAACA
Organism: Crotalus tigris; assembly: GCF_016545835.1. Classification (NCBI taxonomy): domain Eukaryota; kingdom Metazoa; phylum Chordata; class Lepidosauria; order Squamata; family Viperidae; genus Crotalus; species Crotalus tigris. The sequence continues at coordinate 4,373,898 of NW_024096690.1, forward strand.
CGGTAACTTTGAATATTTTCTCTCACCCTACCATCCAATATTGTAGATCCAGGGTAAACAAAATATCTACATATTCCTGATCTGACCAATGTCGTTATATGTTACAAATACCATTAATGTGAAAAAATTAATACACAGAGAGAATTTTTTAAAAAACATCTCAATTTTGTAATTTGTGAATTTCATTTACCATCTAAAGCTTCTTATAGTGAAAGGATACATGGACAAGAATAACTGTGATAACAAGTTGTGAGAACTGTGTTTTTGAATAATGAACAGTGTGACTACAGTTTCCAATGAAAAAAGTTCAGTTCCTCTAAGACACTGTTTCTCAACTTTGGCAATTTTAATGTGTGGACTTCAACTTGCTGGCTAGGGAACCCCAGCAGTCAAAGTGCATGTATGTTAAAGTTGCAAAGGCTGCTCCAAGAGCTGTTGAGATACACGTTCCAGATTCACCTTGTCCTATCTCAGTTGAGAAAAACAGTTATTTTCTTCCAATTATTACAAAGAGACAAAGGACTTTTTCATTTGAAGCATCAAAATCCAATTCAAAGGGGGAAAAAAGCTTTTAAACTAATATCTAAGAAATATCTAATATAAACAAATAAGCACATATAATATATTTATGTGAGAAAAGAGTTCCTCTTGTATTTTCTTAAACATTTTCATATTGGAGAATCCAGAGACCTAGCTGAAAGTCACTTTTCAATTGAATTTCCAATCACAATGGTAACTATAGACCAGTATTTTTTTGTTCTATTTCTTTTACATATAAAAGAATGAATCCTCCCACTCTGTGTGTGGGAGGAAACAACTGGCCTTAAAGTTTGAATAAAGCTAACATTCCAATAAATCTGCAGGCATAGGTTCAAATTCTATACTCAATATATGGCATATGGAAGAAACTTGAACTCAAGTCTAGACTTGAGTGCATATGTCCTGCAGGTAGTCCTCATATACCAAGTGACTCATTTTGCAATCACTTGCAGTTACAACAGTGATGAAAATGTAACTTTATGACCAATCCTTACATTTATAATCTTTACTTGTCTGTAAAACAAGAAAAGCTGAAGTAAAATCACAAACATAATCATGGTTTCACTAAGCTACCAATTTGTTTAATGATCACATGCTGATCACTAAAAGAGGTACATTTGTATTTAAATGCCCCATTGACAAATGATTTCTGTTCATACAAAGTTGCCTGATAAAGTTATGAAAAGATAAACTCAGATGAGGGAAAAAATATTTACAGGAACATTTAATCATATAAAGGAAAGAAGAAAAATAAGAACTAAAATAAACCAATTAATCAGATTCAAAGACTTTATTTTAGGCTCTCTAGGGAGTTAATTTGCCCAATATCTGCAATATGCAGCCCATCAATGTTATTAATAGTAATTTAAAGGAAAAAGGATCTGCCACCATTAAACAGCACTGCAAATTCAGCACTGTGATTTAAAACAAAATACACTTACACACTTGGGTTTAATGCCTCCATAATGAAACGTGCTGCTAAAGAGTAATAATCAATACCAGCATAGAGCTGATTAAAAAATCTTGGGTGATCTGTAAATAATGATGACAAAAACATATCTGTTTAGTATTTGTGATCATTGAAAAAGATAAAGTAATCTGATTCACACATACTGCTAAGGCACTTTGCAGAGCTCATACATTGCAGCAATTAATAAAAAAATGTAATGGTTTAGATGTGATGCATGAACCCAGCCTCAGAATTTCTCCATTATAGATGTTTGCAGTCAGATTTTCCTTATCCAATGAAACCTTCTTGTTAGCGAAGGAAGAAAAGGGAAACATTGAAAGACACAGAAAAACTTGAACTTGAGATCGATTCCTCTTATATCTACTCCTGTTTGAGCTTTCTCTTGTTAAAGGGAGAAGGTGCCTTAAGATATTTATTTTCTGATGTTATTCTTTTCAACTTTATTATTTGATAATGCAATAAAGTATAAGACTATTGAGAAGATTTTAATTATGTAGCCAGATGTATTTGGTACAAGAAGAATGGTGCTCAAGTTACCTATTTAAAATTTCCAGTTTTAATTCATTTTATTTATTTTAAATGGTCAGCCTTTCCAGAAATATATTATGAGATGTATAAATGGTCCATCATTTAATAAACAATATCACAAAAGATTGGAAATTGACTTTCCTATAATTCCTGTTTTATGTCCTTTCAAGACACACAAGACATTTAGAGAAATAAGCAATTAGAGTAGGTTATTTTAAACAGAGATGGCTTAAAGATTTTACACAATAGATAAAATGGCATCAGAAAACTATCTTAAAGCTCTATATAATTGTTCATATAAAAAACAGCATAAATCAGACCCAGTCTATCTATTTTGATTCATCTCAACCAAAATACAGTATAGGTTTAGAAATATTACCTCTGAATCTTTCATCAATTAATGAATAGTGTAATGTTAATGGGTGCTCAGGCTGGACATCTTTTTTCAGTAAAAAAAGTGAACTTGCTTAAAGTTTATTTAAATATGTATTGTTAAGTGGTAAAGGGATTATTAGTCAATATTCTATAAAAGTGGCCTCTAAACAGCTATACAATTAAATGCTCCTTTTATATAAATGGACTAATAACACTCTTTAGTAGTCTTATCATCTTCAGAAAATTGCTGTGAATTTTCATTAGCTAGCCATATTTTCCAAAAAGGTAATTAACCTTTTGATCATTCTCATTATTTACTAAAATAATTGTTTTGAAGATAGTACTTTGATGCTTGTTTAATGGGCCGCTAATCCTTGGTATTAAAATCTCCTCCTGGCCCCAGGCTATAATTCTAGATGCTCACAGGTTCTGACAACTCAGACAACATGTATTAGTGAAACCCAATTTGCAATTTATGTAATAGCAGGATTTCTGCATTATACTCAGCCATGATTCAAACACAGCTTATTGAATATGGCACCAATGCCTGATACTCAAATACTGCACTAAGCCATAGACTTATGGAGTACAAGTCACAGTGTCTGAGTTTCCCCTAAGACATTAAGCCAAAGTCAAACAAGCCTAGAAAATACGTTGAATATTGTCAGTATGAGCCGCTTAATAATTGCATTCAGAAATCTAAGGAGCTAATTGGAAAGATTTCTACTCTATAAACATTTTATATTGTATAGATTCTCGTTGTATTTCAGATTATATCCATGTTTATTGTATAAACATAAAGCATAAAAAAGGAAGATGGTCTAGTATAGTTAAAATTAGCAGGAATATTAAAAAGCTATTCCAGTATACTTGTTATCCAATGATCATGAAATCTTTCTTTCAACATAACATCTCTGATATGTCTCCTCTTGCCTGTCTCCAGCTAGGTTCCAGGACCTTTTTTCTTCTTGCTTCCAAAACTTTCTACTTAGAATTTCCAACCCTGATTACATTTTTGAGCAGGTATATTTCAATGAACTTGGATATATTTGTTGTTCCTATAAACTGCCTAGGATTATGTAAAATAAGTAGGTTAGAAACAATTTTAAATAAAACAAATCATAGGTAGACATTAAACTCAGTTTAAAAAACTAATAAAAATGCACTCTCACATAGGTATTCAACAGAGCATGGAGATAAGCATTAAAATGTTTTGTTGCAATTGCCACTGTATGTTCCAAATTGTGCTCTTCAATTATCACAGTTAATTCATTCCTGTCCCCGGGAGACATTCACACTTTGTCATAATCATGCCCGGATTTCTGCATTAAGTTTAAACAGTTCACTTATGATAAACTAGTTTTATTTATTAACTTTTGCTATTTACTTGCAAGTGACTTTTATTAATTCTCAACATATTTTGGGTCATCATTATCACCAATAACTATTTTTTTCTTTATAGTAGGACTTCCGTTCATGCAATGAGTTATGCTTTATGTTATTGTAATAGGTGCAGCAGATGCAGAAAATTCATCAGCAATCACCAAGAAGGTGAAATCATTTTAGACCAGCTCAATGGTCCATTTCAGACGTAAACTCCAAGTTTCTTAAGTATTTATGAAGCCAAGAAGGAGTATTTATGTTTTATTTTATCCTTCTTTCTCCCCCTCAGCACAAACACTTCAATATGAAGATTTTATTTCATTTAAAGTGAGTATTCTGTTACATCTGAAATAAGATTTGGATTTAGCAGTAACCAGGATATTAAATCAGAAATGTAAAGAAAAGGAGTGGTAGATATTAATAAAGGTCCACTTCATATAAATGAAATTATGAAAATACACCTGAAGTAGCCTTTTATGTAGAAGTACCATTTCATTTACGTAGAAGTACTTTTTATTTCAACTTCTGCAATTGGAAGGATATCATTAATATATTAGGAACAAAAAGCAATTGTAACTATGATATTCATACAGGTTTTGACGCTGTAGTGTATAACATCCTGGCATAACTGCAAGAGTTTGGGATGACTCTCTCCTGTGTCTTTCAATTCCAAATCAAGAAGTGTTCTCAGTTTCTCAGGAGACTGCCATTCACACACCTAATTGTAAAAAAAAAAAAAATCAAGTCATTAGAAAGAAATGTTGATGATGAGAGAACTTAAATGTTAATCAGGCTGTGTCATAAATAATTTGCAAAATCCTCTGGCAAATTCCTTTTTAAAAAAAACTTATCTGGTTTAGCCGTTTAAGTAGTCTAGAATTTCAATATATCTTAGAAACTTTTTAAATAGTTTTTATAAAATGTTTTAGATTTACAAATAATTTAAGCACAAACACAGAAGATTACAAACAACAATATTTGAATTTTAAATTCATCTACTACTAAATCCAAGAAATTAAGAAGTATGACATGGAAAACATTTCTAATTATTTAATAATGAGTATTATATCAAAAGTATTTTTACATTTATCAGTAGCAATGCACATTGTACATAAAGACACATTTCTGAATATGACTACTGAGTTAATAATTTAAATTAAATTAAATTAAATTTAAATTTAATAATTTAAATATTTTTTTTATTTAGATCAGTGTTTCTCAACCTTAGCAACTTGGAGAGGTCTGGACTTCAACTCCCAGAATTCCCCAGCCAGCCAAGCCAGGGAATTGTGGGAGTTGAAGTCCAGATCTCTTAAAGTTATTAAGGTTGAGAAACACTGATTTAGATCATTAGTTTCTATTATATTGTATACTTAGAAGACATTAGCTATTACTCCAATTACATCAAAGATTTTTACCTTTTCAGTTGCATCAGATGCTTTCTTTACCACTTCTTCCATTATGATCTTACTGACCTCTTCCACAAATTTCTCGCCTGATTTTGAATCTGCTGCTGGGCCATTTAAAATAACTCCATCAACTAAGATTGCATTGTTCTTCTGTGACTTTTCCAGCTGGTTATTCATTTCAGCTGATGAAGGTAAAACAAAAGCAACACAGAATTATATATGCTGCCTGTTTTGAATTGGTTTTTTTCCAATCAATATGTTCGGGTAGAATAGATATGCTCCAGGTATTCTCAACTGAATATGGTAAACTTATGGGACTGAGGAAACATGCCTCCTCTGCTGTATAGTAGTCCTCGACAGTTCATTTAGTGACTGTTGAAAGTTACAACACTGAAAAAAGTGATTTATGACCGATTTTCATACTTATCACTGTTACAGTATCCCCATGGTCAAGTGATCAAAATTCAGATGCCTGGAAACTGACCTATATTTATGATTATTACAGCGTCCCCAAATCATGACCTCACTTCTGATAAGCAAAATCAATGAGGAAGTCAGATTCATTTAACCAACAAACAACAACTGCAGTGATTCACTTAACAACTGTAGCCAGAAAGATTGAAAAGTTCACTCATTCAACAACTTACTTAGCAACAGAAATTTTGTGCTCAGTTATGGTCATAAATTAAAGACTACCTGTAGTCCTGCCCTCTGGAAGAACTCTCCCCTCCTCTAGAGATACAGATAATCCTCATCTCCCTGGCTTTATTCTGAGGTCTGAGAGTAGTTGCTCTGCAGAGCTGCTATAATGTTCTTTTGACTGTTTTCTTGTCTGAGCTATTGTGTTATATTTTGTTATATTTTTGACTGTTTTAGCTGTACATATGATATGCTGTAAGTACCCAGAATGTTTTGGAGTAGGCTGCTATGAAGAAGCTAAAGTGCTCTGGGACTTTAGCATTTGAACAGACAAGTACCAGCCACATAATACTGTTAACAAGAAAGACAAAAGAAGTTTAGATAGTGAACACTGTAGTATCTGAGACCACAGAATAAAACAACAGGAAAAAAAATCACAAAATACAAAGACTTGAAATTAGAAGAAGGACAACGGTGGCAAAAGAAAGCAAAGAGAGGAGTTCCCTGAAGATGGTCTCCCGCACGAGTCCAAAACTTCTGGTCCAAGTGACCGACCCAGATTGGATCCTGCAATGTTATCCTGGGACATGCCTTCCTTTGTGAAAGAAAGCAAAGATACTGTACCTATAATAAACATGGAGCACCATTTGAACACCATCAGCATTGACAAAATCACAACCAGTCAAATGCAAAAAGCAGCTTTACTTGGAACAACTCACATTCTGTGATACCTTTCACACATCTGCCTATCCCAGGTCATTAGAAAGGACTCAATAGGTGGACAAAAATGCTAAATCCAGTCTAAACATCTGGCTATGTGACCAACCATAATAATATACTGAATATATATTTTTAAAAAAAAATAACTTAATATAAATATTAATATCAGTTATGAGCATTCTGATAGAAAAGAAGTGAAGGACCTAAAGGAGTTCAAAAGAAAAGTGATGCAAAACTCTCTCCAACAACAAACTGGAGTCTTACCATAGAAAAAAAAATCAATGATTTTTGCAATGATTTCATTTATTTCACAGCTGAGCTGGAAATAAATCAGTTTGGCTCTCCCAGAATATATAATTCACAGTTTTTGCACCATAACAATCCAGACAACCATTTACAGCCTGGTCGCTCCCCTGCTCCAAATATCTGTGTAAATATATATACATAAAATGGAAGCATCAAATAGAATAGATCATCTATTTGCAAAAGACTCCACTACTACTTTTTGGTGACCTTCATTTATTAGATCACAGAATTTAATTACTTCCCCTTGGAAGTAGGACAGGCTGTTTATCTAATAAAAGGGAAACAACATAAAAATTATTTGACATCCCAGAAAAGAATAAATAAAAAGGTGAAATTAAATAATTACCTGCAACTCTATCAAAACTACAAGGCGTGACAATGGAGGGCAACTTTTTCAATAATTCTAGAACCACAAAAAAGGTGATTATTAAAAGAATTATCATTAAATTTCCCATCCAGGAAATGAGATGGCAGGACATTAAAATGTGTTGCAGAAAATGCATTTCCATATTTGGGTATAGTTAAAATATGATGGTAGCATATTTCTTCCCAGCTGAGATTCAGCCTCTATATTTTCAAATGTTTAGATAAATAGCCATGTTCTGCATCCAAAATCCATTGCCTAAGTAATTCTCTAGCTCTGTTATAGCTCAGAGATAGTAATAACTAAGGTGAAAGGTCATAAAACAGCCTTTAGCTGAAAAGAACCAATCCAAGTTTAATTTTTGGTAATGTTTAGTACAGTAATGCATCTTTTCTGATAGCTTTCTACCAACTATTTTATATTTTAAATTACATTTTTACTTTTTACTATTTGAAAATTGGAATGCCAATAAAATATACTGCTATGTCTTACTAGTTTTGTAATTACAGCTTTTTCTCGTAAGTTTTCAAGGGCCATATATTTTTTAAAACCAAAATATAGTTTGTAACAGAAGACGGTTTCTAAAAAATTCTCATTTCATGGTATAAATATTTTTCTCTTTAATGTGTTTTTTTTTTCCAACCTGCACTTAAAAAACCCGCATCATCCTAAAAAAATCCAGATATTTAGTTTATTGAAATTTGGTTTTGTAACTATTCTTTGTAGTATTTTTTTAATAATTGATTTTAAAATAAGTAAAACATACCCAAAGCTGAATCAGATATCAAATTAACTTCTCTTATGTAATAACTTTACAAGGTTACCCAATTTTACAATGACAATACAATGACAAAAGCATTACTAAAAAAAAAGGTATGAGTAAAAAAATGACAGGCATGTAGAAGAAGTAAGAGTATTTGTTTTAAAAACAAAACAGCTTATTGAATTTGCCTGCCACTCAGGCTAATCTAAGGCCTGGGGTAAGGGGAGAACAAGGTTAAGGACTCTTTTAAACCCAGTTGAGGGAGCAGATGAATCTCAAAGAAAATGTTGTTTCAGACAGCAGATGTTGTGACATGATTGCTTCCTAGGTCCCATCATATGTCATTGCTTAACAGATAGAACCTGGAGCATACAAACTCTGTTCAATTGTTTAAAGTCATATAAAAAATCCCAGATCTGCCACTTTTTCTACTTTCCAGGATAGCCCCCAAAATTTTCCAGCTTACTCTATCATTTTTTCCTAGAAAGCTGGATATATCTGCAGCAAAACATTGGATATCAACTATTGCCCACTTATGTCCTATAGGGCCTATTGTGAAATCTAAGTAAATCATGGGGATGGGATTATTCGGAAGACTACTAATTTGACTATGTCAAGCACTTAATTTGAAAAATGTATACTTTTATATTTTAAACAGAAAAAATAGAATGATATGGAGAACTGTCATGCTTCAAAAGAGGTATCCATGAACATACTAGTGTCTACAAGCATCATATGGAGCAAAGTTTTACTCCAAATTCTACTTATACTACCAAAAATTCTTTTGCTACCTGAATTAAAATATGGAGATTAAATCTATATATTCTATATATGGATTATATACAGGGCTTTTTTTCTCATAGAACTCCCAGAACGGAGTTCCGGCACCTTTTTTGGATGGAACCTTGTAGGGTAGGCAAGGCGTGTGTGAACACAAACGTATAGGATCCTATACGTTTGTGTTCCCTTTATTTTTTTGAGCAGTATATTTATATGTTGGAAGAAAATTATATCCAGCATTTCTGAGAAAAAGCACAATACTTATTATGATGGTAAAGCACAGAATTTGTGACTCTGCTTGCCAAATTGTTCGATTAGCTCTGGTCAGGATCCTATTAAAAAACAAAGCACATATCTCTAATGGAATTATTTGCTGAGACTCATCATAATAGGATAACAGAGAAGTAGACATAACATGTGAGTCAATTGATCCTCTAGCAATCACAAAGTTCTTGCACATTGAAAATAGACAATTGACGTATCTTCCAAACTCAATAGTTTTCTATCTGTGGACTCTAAATCAGTTGAATTGTATGGGAAAATAAGCCATCTTTGAGTCATATTACATAGACAAAAAACACTTATCAAAAGGCACTTCAAGTTTTTACTGATTATATTACTGAACAAATAATAATAGCACCAAATAATAACACTAATAAATTGGAAAGAAAGCACAAAAACAAACTAGGTTTGTTTTTCTTTTCATTTTTTGTTATGGAAAAAAATAGGAATCTCTGCTGTTTCAACGTGAAAACCATACCGGAAAACCTATTACTTTTATATAAATGAAAGAGGGGGAAGACTAAACTCCAACCAATTATCCATATTAAGATATAAACTCAATCTGATGCAAAAAGGTCACAAAATGTCAGCAGGCTAGTAACCAGAATGACATTCATCTTATATATAAGTAGAACATCAACATATTTTTAAAAACTTTGTCCTTCATTATTTATCCTAGAAACCAAAATAGACAATAAATTTAAAATATAAAACATGATTTTAATGATCTACAAAGGTTATTTGTTGGCATTATACAATGCATTCTATTAAAAAATAAACCAGGCTGCCTTGGTTCATTTCTGCAGATTTTCATATGAAAATCACTTGCACTGTTTTTATGCCATCATAATTCTTTGCATGCACACGACTGAAACAATGGTCACTCTAGAGATCAAAATATTTTGCTGTACTTGTCAAACCACTAAAGCAAAATTTTGTGACTGCAGTTTGCAATATTTGAAATTATCCTACCACAGCAGAGGCAGAAGTATCTGTAGATTCAGGAGTTTTCAAAAATATTTCTCACTAGTACCTGAAGTACCAGGCTAACATGCACATATTTAGTCTTTTTGCATATTTCACTCAAATGTATTTATTTCCATGGATTTAAAGAATGTCTAACTCCCTATGCCTCTGGGAACATTACATTATGTTATGTGCTCCTGGCTACTTTCCTTCGTGACCAGAGGCAAGCTCGCCTGACCAATAACCAGCCAAGACACAGTGAAGGCCTTTTGTTTCGTTTATTGCAATAAGCGGGGAGAGAAGCTATCAAGGTTCTCTCCAAAGTTTTAACCCAAAATATCTCCTTCTTTTATTCATCCCTATCACCGGCCGCTACAGCCCTCCTCTTTCCCCATAGGCTGAGGTAGTATGAGGTTACACTCTTTCCGTCCGCCTATACACATTTCCTGATAACATACTAAATCATATTCACTTATACAATAAGAATAAGAAAAAAATAGACATTTAAATGGTTATTTTAAACTTCAGTAGCTATTTATGTCCCCATTTTAAACAATAAGTTCTTTTCCTGCTTTTCAATTCAATGTGCCTCTCTTCTTATCTTATTCAGCTTATTTTCCTTATTCTCCATTCAACCTTCCTGGCTAGCCATTTCCTTTAAAAAAACTATTTATCTATTTTATAACTTCCCTCTTCCTTTCTCAGACCCAACTATTTTTGCCTTATCTTACTTCCTTAATCTCTTCCTGACTCTCACCATCTGTATTTTTCTTATTCAATTAGTTTCCATTGTCTCTGAAGATTTATCATATTGATGTATATTTATCACATTACAAAAAGGCAGAAATAAAGGAACAGATGATGTCCTTTTATTAATAGATAATCCACAAAGAGAAAAACCATACAAAGCAGAGCTTTAAATGAGCCTTAACAGAGGCTCATCTAGCCCAGCCTTGGGAAAGCTATGACTTTTCAATGCCTTTTAGAAAAGTTTTGGAAATGTTATCAAGTAAAACAATTTCAAAGCAATGCAAAAAACAAGAAAATGTGTAAAAACCAAGAAAAAAGTTAAGGAAATGATTGGTAGATTAGTGGGAGAAAGTGGCAAGAAGATGACAAGCAACAGGGAGAAAGCAGAACTACTTAACTCATTTTTTGCATCAAAATGGAACTACTTTTATAACCACAAAGTGTTCTAATCCTCAAGGGGAAAACATCTCAAGAAGCTTGGGAAATTTTGAAAAATGAGATAATAAAAGCACAGTCTAGAACAATACCAACAAAGAGGAAAAACAACAGCTCTCAAAAGAAACCAGCATGGCTGCATAAAGAACTCTCTGACAAATTGAAAGATAAAAAGGACAAGTATAGAAAGTGGAAAGAGGGGAACATAACTAAGTCAGAATAGCCCGAGCCTGCAAAGATGAAGTGAAGAAAGCCAAGGCTCAAAATGAACTAAGGCTTGCGACCAAAGTCAAAAATAACAAAAAAAAAGCTTCTTTCAACATGTAAAAAACAAGAAAAAAGTGAAGGAAATGATTGGTCCATTGGTGGGTGGAAGTGGCAAGAAGGTGACAAGCAACAGGGAGAAAGCAGAACTATTTAACTCATTTTTTGCATCTGTCTTTACACAAAGGGAAAAAACAGACCAACCTATCAAAAATAGTGCCATAAAAAACAAAACAGAAACACAAGTTAAGATAGGCAAGAAAATGGTTAGTGAGCACCTGTCCAGCCTAGATGAGTTCAAATCGCCAGGACCAGATGGATTAAACCCCAGAGTTCTCAAGGAACTGGCAGATGTAATATCGGAGCCACTGAACTATATTTTTCAAAGATCCTGGAACATAGGGGAACTACCAGAGGATTGGAAAAGAGCTGATGTAGTTCCCATCTTCAAAAAAGGGGAAAAAATGGATCCAGGAAACTACAGACCTATCAGCCTGACCTCAATACTTGGGAAGATTCTGGACAAGATAATCAAGCAACGAATCAGCGAACACGTAGAGGCAAACAAAGCCTCTAAAAGCCAACATGGGTTTGTCAAAAACAGATCATGCCAGACAAATTTTATTGCATTCTTTGACCAGGTGACAAAATTAATGGACCAGAGGAATGCTATAGATATAATTTACTTGGACTTCAGTAAGGCATTTGATAAAGTAGATCACAACCTACTACTTGATAAGATAGAAAAATGTGGGTCAGACAGCATCACCACCAAATGGATCTGTAGCCGGCTGATCGGCCATACTCAGCGTGTGATCCTCAATGGAACTGCATCTACATGGAGGAAAGTGTATGATGGAGTGCTCCAGGGCTCTGTTCTGGGCCCAGTGCTCTTCAACATCTTCAACAATGATTTGGATGAGGGGATAGATGAGGAACTCATCAATTTTGCAGATGACACCATGCTGGCATGAATAGCCAACACTCCAGAAGATAGGCTTAAGATACAGAAGGATCTTGACAGACTTGAACATTGGGTGCTATCTAACAAAATGAAATGCAATGGTAAAAAAGTAAGGTTCTATATTTAGGCAAGAAAAACCAAATGCACAGGTATAGTTTAGGTGATACCTTGCTCATTAGTAGTAACTGTGAGAGGATCTCGGAGTCCTAGTGGACAATCACTTAAATATGAACTAGGAATGTGCTGCCGCTGCCAAAAAAGCCAACGCAGTGCAAGACTGCATTAACAGAGGGATAGAATCAAGATCACGCAAAGTGTTAATACAATGCCTTGGAAGGCCACACTTGGAATACTGCATCCAATTTTGGTCACCACGATGTAAAAAAGATGTTGAGATTATAGAAAGAGTACAGATAAGAACAACAAAGGTGATCAGGGGACTGGAGGCTAAAATATATAAGGAACGGTTGCTGGAATTGGGCATGTTTAGTAGTTTAATGAAGAGAAGGACAAGGGGTGACATAATAGCAGTGTTCCAATATCTCAGGGGTTGCCACAAAGAAGAGGAAGTCAAGGTATTCTCCAAAGCATCTGAAGGCAAAACAAGAAACAACGGATGGAAACTAATCAAAGAGAGAAGCAACATAGAACTAAAGAGAAATTTCCTATTAATTGTTCCTGTTAGAACAATTAATCAGTGGAATAACCTGCCTCCAGAAGCTGCAAATGCTCCAACACTGGAAGTTTTTAAGAAGGGACTGGACAGCCATTGGTATGAAATGGTATAGGGTTCCTGCCTGAGCAGGGGGTTGGGCTAGATGACCTCCAAAATCCCTTCCAACTTATTATAACTGTTACTGTTATTGTTACTATTACTACTACTACTACTACTACTACTACTACTACTACTACTACTACTATTATTATTATTATTATTATTATTATTATTATTATTATTATTCTCTTAGCTGTACATACTCCAAGCAAACATTATATGGCCTAGAAGTTATTTATTAAAAAAAATTGCTGAATAATTTTTTTTTAAAATTGCAAATGTTATACCTATATACCCAACAACAAATTACAGGATTGAAGAGATACATTCAGGTTTGAGCAATGAGCAATCCAGTTTTTGTCCCAATCACTCTTCACTTTCCACGGACCATACTTATCAATATCCACTGTCTAGCTTAGATCATGTCTTTGTCATATGACATCTTATGAAAGATTTAATAGCAAAAATAGATCTTCACATTATGTAACCTTTTTAGATCTTAAATCCGGTATCATCTGGGAGAAGCATTAAATACGCAGATGACACCAAGCTGGTGGAAATAAGCAATAACCAATACTTTAGAAGATTTGAAACTGGGTGGTATCCAACAAAACGAAATTCAGTGGCAAGAGAAAGCTTTACATTTAGGCAATAAAAAATCAAATGCACAGGTATTGAATAAGATACCTGGATCAATAGCAGTAACTATAAGAAGGTTATGGGAATCCTAGTGAATAACCACTTAAGTATGAGCCAGCAGTGTGCTGCAGCTGCCAAAAAAACCAATGCAGTTGGGGTCTGCATTAACAGAAGGATAGAATCAAGATCATTTGACATGCTAGTACCACTTTATAATGCTTTGGTAAGACCACACCTGGAATACTTTGGTTGCCACTATATAAAAAAGCTGTTGTGACTCTAGAAAGAGTACATAGAAGAACTACAAAGATAATTAGGAAACTGGAAGCTAAAACATATGAAGAACAGTTGCAGGAATTGGTTATGTCTAGCTTAACGGAAAAAAAGGATTACGGGTAACACGATAGCAGTGTTCCAATATCTAAGGGGCTGCCACAAAAAAAGGATCAACTGCTCTCTAAAGCACCTGAAGGCAGGACAAGAAGCAATTTATAGAAACTAATCAAGGAGAGAACCAACCTAAAACTAAAGAAAATTTTCCTGACAGTGAGAACAATTAACCAATGGAATGACTTGCCTTTAGAAGTTGTGAGTGCTCCATGTCTAGAGGTTTTTTAAAGAAGAGATTGTACAACCATTTGTTTAACATGATATAGATCTACTCAAGCAAGGGGTTGGATTAGAAGATTTTCAAGGTCCCTTCCAAATCTATTATTCTGTTTCTCCTATTCAGGGACTTTATAATATTTATATATAACTCTATAATAACACCTTTGTTAGAATTAGATGCAATCCACAAATATGTTTGTCTAATTTAATTGCAGTTCAAAAGAGAGTTAGACAAGGTTGCACAGAGCCTTATTATATTTAACTTCTTTTTGAAAAAGCCGGTTAATTGATTCAAGCTTCACTCCTCACTATTCCCACAATTGCTAGAGTGGATATTCCACTTCTTCTATATGCTGATGATGAATCTACCCCAGTGATGGCAAACCTTTTAGAGACCGAGTGCCCAAAAACTGCCCCCGCCCCTGTTCTACCCCATCTCCCGCCCCACCTGCCTGCAGGGCCACTCACTGCCTCCAGGGCCTGCCGCAAATCGCTCAGGCAGCCCAGCAGCACTATGGTGGTCACGCACTCTGCCTGCACCCTGCAACATCAACTGTGCACGATGGGGTTGAGGACAGAGTCTTCTCTATGCTGCCTGGCTGCCATGTCCTTGGCTGCACTGTTCCATGTGGGCCACACTCAGGGACGACTCTCCTTCAGAGGGGCTGCTGGAGAGGAGGGGATTGTGGGGGGAGCCAAGGCTGGGGCAACGGCATGTGTGCCCACAGAGAGGGCTCTGAGTGCAGCCTCTGCCACCCGTGCCATAGATTCGCCACCACTGATCTATCCTTTTATTAACAAATGGAATTTAGGCAAGTGCTCATTTCTGCCTACAGCACTTAACTGGTTATTTATGACCATATCACTATCATAGTAAGTTTAACCCAAAGGGAAATCCCATTTATAGCACATTGTACTAATCCAAATGGGAGGTGACTAAGGCATGAGGGACCATGACCAACGTTCAAGCATTTGTTTTGAAATACCTGCAGGCTAAAAGAATCATGAAAGAAAAGGTCCCAGGCATAGAAAATGAATGAATGAAATCAGCTATATTCCAACCCAAATTAGAGTTTTCATAATTTATTCTATCTGAAAATTGGATATAGTGCTTTAATCTCTTCTGCCAACAGAGTCTTTCTCAGACACAAAATTGATGTTTTAGTCTCCTTATTGAAGTTCCCATGTGTATGAGAACCTATCCATGCAACAAAAATTCTGTTGAGACAATCACGTTTATGATTTTACATTGTCCCTATTGTCATTGTAGCAAAAAAAATCATTCTTCCTTCATTAGTATGTCATATAAATCATAATGAATATTTTCTTCTTAATTTTCTGTTCTCAGATAACCCTAACCATTTATCACATACAATGACAAAAAATAAAATTTATACACAGATAATTAAGGTATTGGGCATGAATAAACTCACTGAGAATCCCTATTTTATTAACATATTTACTGTTATATATTTTTAATTATACCAATTACTGTTAGTCTGTGATCAGAGACCAATTCCCTACAAATTTTAAGTAGTTATACTTAATGTCATCCCCATTCTTCTTACAGACATAATTCCTTTTACTTTTATGAAATATTACTATTACCGTCTCTGAGAGTTTATGAGTTTAGATTTTTTTTTCTTAACATGCTGATAGTTAATTTATCTTTCAATACCCAAATATAAGATACAGAAGGATCTTGACAGACGTGAATATTTGGCACTATTTAACAAAATACATTCAATGTTGCAAAAAAGGTGCTGGAACTCACACACGTCATACAATCCGCCTTGCCTACCCTACAAGGTTCCATCCAAAAAAGGTGCTAGAACTCTGTTCTGGGCGTTCTGTGAGAAAAAAAGCCCTGCTTTTCAGAAAAGTTGGAAGATTTAAAAATGGTTGCCACTGTTTGGACTGGAAATATTCAGTATAAATTTCAAAGTTTTTCTGCCTGGGTTATTGACATAAGTCACAGGTGTCAAACTTGCCATATCACGTGACGTGTCGTGACGTATTGCAACTTTTTTTTGCACTGCCAGAGCTAGGGTGGGCACAGCCTTCACATGATGCAACTGGCCCATGGGCCAGCAGTTTGACACCCGATATAGGTAACCCCTCCCAAAAAAGCAATATTGAACAAGGACTTCTGTAACTACTCTATTCATTTTGTTTAGCTTCAAACCTAGAAAAGAAAAATCTGAAAATCCTACAATTTCAAAGCTGCTTTGATATATTTTCTCTAAGACAGTTTCACTAGTGTTTTCATTGTTGATGAAATATACGTCTCTAATGGATTTAGTATCAGAGAGCTTCAAAGGTGTTCACTTAAAAAGGCTCCATAGCTAAAAGCATTAATTCACAGAAATAAGTTTCTTTTTAAAAAATCTAATAAAATATGAATAATTGTATTGCCCATCTATCATAATAAAACTGAGAATGTATTTCTCAGTAGAATCATTTCTCATGCTATTTGGGACATTTTTTTATCAATAGCTATTATGGGAAGGAAATCAAACTCTCCCTGTCATCCCATCTTCCCTTTGTTCTATATCATTCAAATCTCTGCTATCTCCAGAGCAAAAGGAACAATGAGAGAGGAGAGGCAAGAGACTTGAGACAAAGATTCATATTAGCAAAAGGCACCAGGTAAACATTTATTTCAGGATGCCAAAAATTTAACCCATTAATAGTAATAGTAGTAATAATAAAAACCTTTCCTTCACAACACTGCCACTTCTATGCTAATTGACCAGGAAAGCCTGGCTGCCATGCTGAATAAGTGGAAAACCACAGCTCAGCCATTTAGCGCCCCTAGTCAATTACACTTTTTAAAAATTCTTAAGGGGCAGTTCCTCTCTTCCCATGCTTTCCAAGAACAATAGGTCTTTACTATAAAAGATACTACAAAGAAAAACTGGACTCATCATCACCTCCAAACTAATCTGATACTTGCTTATTCTGTACTTTCGAAAATAAATTTCTTTGCTTCCAGCAATTGCCTGTGCCCTGTGTTCTTTCAAACCTGACTCAGAAATGAGTCGAATTTTTCGATTAACATTATACCAGATAGTGTTCATCTTCCATGTTATTAATTATTTTAAATATTTTTAACAATTCTTTGAAATTTCTTCTAGTAGTTTTTGTATTGTTGGTCTCCTTCTGTTTGGTCTTAGACAATAAAATGTTGATGTGATGATGATATTTGAAGACATTTTAAAGCTTCTAATCTGGAAATTGATTTAGAAAAGCAACAATGGGGTTAGAGTTTAAAAACGTAATGGGAGGGAGGGACCTAATGTTAGGATCATTGCTCAGTTAAATATTTGACTTTATATTCTGCAGATTTCATTGCATTAATTACAAAAAATGTGTTTAGGGTGAGATCAAGATCTACATAATTCAATATTCTGTTCTCACAAAATAATAAATTAAATACTTAATGCAAATAAACAAGAATGGTTTCCAAAAACATATGCTTCTGAATATATATTATTCTTATAATTCACAGTCACTGAATCCTTTTGAATTTGTCTTTTTTCCTTTTGGTAAAAGATATTTCTCAACACTGATGCAAAATTAGATGTTAGCACAACAAAGAGATGTAGACTGTTTCACTTTCGTGAAAGGAACCACCAGGCTTGTACATCTAAAAAGCAGAGGGAAGTGGGGAAAAGAGGTGTAGGAGGAAAATAATTATAAATTGTCTATATAAAGAAATCAGATTGAAAAATAAGGCACTTGTTGGCATTCTTGAGTTGTAATCTTAAACTTCCTTGTAATCGATTATTCTTCCTTGGATTATTTGTTTACAGACTGGACTGCAAGGAAAGCTATCCAAGTTGATAGTTACTAAAATATGTGACAAATTTTAATAATCACATAATTTAATTATGCACACTGTGAAGCTGTACTTTCTGTATCCAGGGCTTATTACATATTCCTGGGTTTTAGAGGTATGAGAGAATATTCTCTTGCCATCATAATTTTATAATTTTCTATATAGTGTTCCCCTTTAAAGTAAAAAGCTCTATATTTTGTTACATGTTCTTCTTACATAAATTTTGAAGCATGCCCATTTTCTGTCAGTTCTACATTTTTTTAATGTGTGATGACCAGAATTGTTCACAATATTCCTAGTATTACCTATAAGAGTTCCATACAAGTCGTTTTTAATTCAATTTGTAACTATTGCTTTTCAAAGCACTGTTTTTTTTAATGAAGCAATAATAATGATGATGATGATGACGACAGACCTTGGAGGTCTTCTAGTCCAACCCCCTGCTCAGGCAGGAAACCCTATACCATTTCAGACAAATGGTTGTCTAGTCCCTTCTTAAAAACTTCCAGTGTTGGAGCATTCACTGCTTCTGGAGGCAGGTTGTTACAGTGATTAATTGTTCTAACTGTCAGTAAATTTCTCCTTAGTTCTAGGTTACTTCTCTCTTTGATTAGTTTCCATCCATTGCTTCTTGTCCTGTTTTCAGGCACTTTGGAGAATAGCTTGACTCCCTCTTCTTTCTGGCAGCCCCTGAGATATTGGAACACTCTGGCATGTCACCCCTTGTCCTTCTTTTCATTAAACTAGACGTATCCAATTCCAGCAATCGTTCTTTATGTTTTAATCTCCAGTCCCATAATCATCTTTGTTAATTGATTATGGGAAGTCAGAAGGAAGTTGTCTCATCAAAGACTGTAGGATTTTGTTAACAAAGGTGATTAGGACTGCTGAGATTGCTGTCAGTAAGTGATTGGTTGTGCTTTATGATCATATCATCCAGCAAAGGAAATTCTGATCTCAATTGCTATGGAAGTTAAGGACTACCTGTGCATTTAGTTAAAAATAGTACAAGCAATTTACCAGAGGAATATAATAGAATAGAATAGAATAGAATAGAACAGAACAGAACAGAATAGAATAGTTGGAAGAGATCCTGGAGGTCATCTAGTCCAACCCGTTGCTCAGGCAGGAATCCGTACACCATTTCAGACAAATGGTTGTCCAATCTCTGCTTAAAAACTTCCACTGTTGTAACATTCACAATTTCTGGAGGCAAATTGTTCCACTGATTAATTGTTCTAACTGCAAGGAATTTTTTTCTTATTCATCTTGATTAGTTTCCATCCATTGCTTCTTGTCCCTCAGGTGCTTTGGAGAATAGCTTGATTCCCTCTTCTTTGGGACAACTCCTGAGATATTGGAACACTGCTATCATGTCACCCATAATCCTTCTTTTCATTAAACTAGACATATCCAATTCCAGCAACCATTCTTTATAGGCTTTAGCCTCCAGTCTCCTGATCATCTTTGTTGCTCTTCTCTGCACTCTTTCTAGAGTCTCAACATCCAAAACTGGATGCAGTATTCCAAGTGTGGCCATATCAAGGCATTATAAAGTGGCATTAACACTTCACGTGAACTTGATTCTATCCCTTTGTTAATGCAGCCTAGCACTGTGTTGGCTTTTTTGGCAGCTGCAGCACACTGCTGGCTCATATTTAAATGATTGTTCACTAGAACTCCAAGATCCCTCTCACAGTTACTATTATTGAGCAAGGTACCACCTATACTATACCTGTGCATTTGGTTTTTCTTGCCTAAATGTAGAACCTTACTTTTTTCACCATTGAATTTCATTTTGTTAGATAGCGCCCAGTTTTCAAGTCTGTCCAGATCCTCCTGTATCCTAAACCTGTCTTCTGGAGTGTTGGCTATTCCTGCCAGCTTGGTGTCATCTGCAAATTTGATGAGATCTTCTTCCAGAAGAGTTACTTTCAGTTCAGACCTCCTCACTGTACTTGTGAAATTGGGTTTGGGGTTTTTTTTGCTCTAATGTGCTCACCTCAAAATCTTTGATTACATTCTTCAGTATTTTTGACCATTTATTCTCCTTTTGTTGAAATGTTAACATGGCTTCCATTTTCTGAATAAACTTTTTATCTATAAACCTCACACCACGTATTGATCATGCAAGTGGCCCCTTAAAACTAAATAATGGGTCATATACCTTCTAATTTAACTGATTGAAATTGAGTAATTCTGAAGTAATTTGGAACAGTGGTGGCACAGTGATAAGAATTCAGTATTGCAGGCTAATTCAGCTCACTTCCAGGAGTTCAATCTTCACAGGGTCAAGGTTGACTCACCCTTCCATCCTTCCAAGGTTGGTAAAATGAAGACCCAGATTGTTGGGGGCCATATGCTGACTCTGTAAAGTTCTTAGAGTAAAGCATTGTAAAGTGGTATGTAAGTCTAAATGCTATCGATATTGTTATTGCTATTTGTAGAGTTCTCATCCTAACCAAATTTCTTTTGACCAATAATGGAGTTCCAATTCTCCATTTGTATAGAAATTAAATTTAGGTAGTGTTATAATCACTGCTTCCCACAGCATTCATAACACTAGACCCTGAATATGCTTTAAGATAAAATTCCAGGACTACTTTCCTTATAGTTTCCTTATAGTATCTATACAGATACTATTTTTTGCTACAAATAGAATATGCATTTAACCCATCTATATGAGGGCATCTAGGGAAAAATCATTTATTTCTTTGAAGCTGTATTTGTTTTAGATAATTTTTTAATTTCATTTTCTATTTGAGGATAATTACAGCTCAGTTAGGGTATCATATTTCCACTGGTATTTCTATTGCAGTAATTTTATAGAAAAGTCATTCCTCTGAGATTTTGAATCTGTCATTCAGAATGATACTATTTGTCGGAATGAATATATATGTTTGCTGTGAAAATTTCTAACATTCAACTTTGCAGTCGCTCCCAAACACATCCCCACTGAAACCATTATATGTGGAGTTGAAACCAGCCTGACCAAAATCAACCCCGATGACGCTAACAAAATCAGACTCAAAATCACCAACATCCTCTGCACCAGCAAGCCACCCAAAAGCAACTTACCCAAAGAGGAACAGACAGCACTACGTAACCTGAAAGAAGACACCAGCATAATAATCCTACCAGCAGACAAGGGCAACGCCACGGTGGTTATGAACACATCTGACTACCAAACCAAATTAACCAACCTACTCCAAGACTCCACATACAAACCCCTAAATACAGATCCCACCACCTACCTGGAAAAAACCACCAGATCCAAAATAAAAGCCTCCCCCATTAGCGAAGAGATCCAGCAAGCAAAGAATCATTCCCAGAGAGAAATCATCCAGATGCCCCAAACTCTATGGTCTCCCCAAGATACACAAAGAAGGAACCCCACTCAGACCTATAGTCAGCTCCATAGGCTCACCTCTACAAAACCTAGCCAAATTTCTCGCCAAACAACTACAGCCCTATGCAGAATCCATCACCTCACACGTAAAAAACTCATTCCAGTTTATAGAGATCATAAAGAAACAAAGCTTACAGCCCAGCGACCTACTAGTGAGCTTCGATGTCATATCCCTCTTCACCCAAGTGCCTATCAAAGAAGCCTTGACAGCTATCAAAACAAATATAACCCCCCCAAACACATCTTAGATCTGACCAACCACTGCCTATCCAACACATACTTCATCTATAATGGACAAAAATACAAACAAACAGAAGGAGCACCCATGGGATCACCCCTCTCACCTGTCATTGCCAACCTCTACATGGAACACTTTGAAACCCAAGCTCTAGAAAAATCGGATCACAAACCCAAACTCTGGCTCAGATACGTAGACGACACCTTCATAATCTGGCCACATGGGAAAGAAAAACTGGACAACTTCCTCACACACCTCAACAGCCTACACCCCAAAATACAGTTCACCATGGAAACAGAAGCTAACAACCAACTTCCCTTCCTGGATGTCTTAGTCTACAAGAAATCCAATGGCTCCCTAGGACACACCATCTACCAGAAGAAAACACACACAAACCGCTATCTGCACGCTCTCTCACACCACCACCCAGCACAGATCAACTCTGTAGCCAAGACACTCATCTCCAGAACAAAACGCTTAGCTGACGAACAACACCTAAAACCCGAACTACACACTCTCACCAATGTACTAACATCCAATGGATTCCATAGAAATAAGATTACAAACCTAATCCAAAAAGAAACCCCCACTAAAATCCAAGACAAAGAACAAGAAAACGGCAAAGCCCTCCTCCCATACATAAAAGGCACCACAGACAGAATCAGTAAGATCCTCCATAAACACAACATCAAAACAGCATTCTGCACAAACAGAAAAATATCCACCATCCTTAGAAACCCCAAAGATAAAATTGAATTAGAAAATCAAGGAGTATACGAAATCCCATGCACCACTTGTCCCACCACATACATCGGACAAACCAACAGAAGAATAAGTGCACGCATTGAAGAACATAAGAACTCAGTCAAAAAAGAGGAACCAACATCTTCCCTGGTCCAACACCTTAAAGCCACAGGACATGAAATTGACTTTAAAAATACCAGAACCATTGCCAAAAGTGAACATTTTAATAACAGAATAATCAGAGAAGCCATCGAGATAGAAAAACGCCCACACAGCATGAACAAGCGAGATGATACCTCCCGCCTACCAGCCATTTGGAAACCCGCCCTTATTGACAAACGACTCCCTAACCCCAAAATCTTAAACCCCTCTGCAACTCAGACTAACCTGAGCACAACCAAACAGAACACTCCCCCAGCCAATCAGAGCACAGCCAAGCCCCTAACCATTCAGAACACACCTCCACCCAATCAGAACACAGCCAAGCTCCCATCCAATCAGTTCATACCCTCACTGGCAGTTAAAAGGAAGAAACAGCTAAAACCACACATTGCTGCTCAAAGCAAGAAGCTAAAAACACCAGCCTGAAGATGACGAATGTGACTTCGTCGAAACGTTTCCAAGACACTTCCAATTTTACGCGGGAGAAAACCCGAACAACCAAAGACCTATATACAAATACCCGCGAAAACCTCAGAAAACATATATATATATATATATATATATATATATATATATATATATGATCCCTCTCTTCAAACAACATTGAAGTACGCATTTTCCTTATGGCTACCACATTTTGTTGTATGCTCCCAACCTGTTATCAATCTTTATTGAGAAGATCAGGGACTAAAGAAATAGCTTATCTAGCATAACTGATCTTGTCCTGCAATGGGTTCTACACTAAGGCCATTTGATGTCCTACATTTTATTACTTCTGGCCAGCAAAAGAGATTTTTGTGTAACTCTTGTACTTTATTCAAGTGAGCACTTTGCAGAATTTTCAATAAAATAGAGGAACTTTATGGTAGATGTGCTGAGATTTTTTGGGCAGATAAGCTAATATGAATAGGATTATCTAAAGAAAGAAAGGGTAGAACATATGCAAGAGAAAAACTGCAATACCTAAAATGAGATTGTGAATAAAAGAAAAACTACCCTCAAGTATTTCAACAAGTGTTTTTGTTATTTAAGATATAGATTTGAGAAATTAGAAGTCTGAAACCAAAACTTTTTGAAATGTTAATTAGCAAAACCAGTTCTTGTGTATCTCATATATATGCAGGATGCTGCATTACATAGGTACGTCTACCTCATCATTACTATTTCTTGCTATCAATTGCTAACTAGCAATTTAGGCAATATCTTTTTTGTAAGAGAAATATAAAAAGCTCTTTGATACCTACTCCCTACTTTTATATTATTCTTAAAACATGTTATCATGTCCTGCTGTTCATGGTTTGACATACACTACATAAAGTTTGCATCAAGCTATAAATTTTATCTTCCCAAAACCATAGATCAAAAAATGGCTTTTCTAATAAATATGAAAATTGAATTAATATGCAATAATTATCCCAATGCATTAATCTGACAATTTTAGAAGATAATTGACAAGTTAGTTCAATGATACATAGCATATTAATTTGTCGGTATTTAACCCCATTTTGTTAATCAATTATTAAATCTTTAGGGAAAATCAAATGAAGAATTACTTTTATCCTGAAAATGGGGCTTGAAGTAATTTTTATGATATCTTCCAAACAATTCTTTGACTACATAATAAGTGATATTAATAAAAGGGTATTTTATCATCACTCTCTATATGTTTTAAAACAGTGGCTATATTGTGATAATACTATATTTTCAAGCTAAAGACATTTATCAAACCAATTTGGTAACTTATAGTTCTATAGTTTTATTTTGGCTAATCATAGCTCTATTCTCCCTTAAAAGTAATAAATCATATTACTTTGGAGAAGAAGCAAGGGCTTCTTCTGTCCCAAGACACATATATTCAGCATATATTTATATTTTTACAACTATATATATATATATATATATATATATGTATGTATGTATGTATGTATGTATGTATGTATGTATGTATGTATGTATATATATATATATATATATATATATATATATATATATATATATATAGTTTTCTGAGGTTTTCGCGGGTATTTGTATGTAGGTCTTTGGTTCTTCGGGTTTTCTCCCGCGTAAAATTGGAAGTGTCTTGGCGACGTTTCGACGAAGTCCCATTCGTCATCTTCAGGCTGGTGTTTTCAGCTTCGTGCTTTGAGCAGCAATGTGTGATTGTAGCTGTTTCCTCCTTTTAACTGCCAGTGGGGGTATGAACTGATTGGATGAGAGCTTGGCTGTGTTCTGATTGGATGGAGGTGTGTTCTGATTGGTTAGGAGCTTGGGTGTGCTCTGATTGGCTGGGTGGGGGTTGGCTGTGCTCTGATTGGCTGGGGGGTTGGCTGTGCTCTGATTGGCTTGGGGAGTGTTCTGTTGGGTGGGGGCTTTGTTGTGCTCAGATTAGTCTGAGTTGCAGGGGGTTTAAAATGGTGAATTGCATTGCTATTTTTTGGCTTCGCATTTGTGGTCGTGCCTCATCTTCATGGTGGGTGTCAGTTTGCTTCATGTATGGATTGGAGGGGTTTAAATTGGCTAATGATGCAGCTGTGGTCTGGCTTCTGGTTTGTGGTCGTGCCTCATCATCGGTGTGGCATTGGGTTTGCTTTTTGCGTGGATGTGTGGTGGTGACATCATGTGTGGTTTTTGTGAGTGTGGGTCTGGTGTTATTTTTTGTTTGGAAGTCGTTTGTCAATAAGGGCGGGTTTCCAAATGGCTGGTAGGCGGGAGGTATCATCTCATTTGTTCATGCTGTGTGGGCGTTTTTCTATCTTGATGGCTTCTCTGATTATTCTGTTATTAAAATGTTCAGTTTTGACGATAGTTCTGGTCTTTTTAAAGTCAATTTCATGTCCTGTGATTTTAAGGTGTTGGACCAGGGAAAAAGTTGGTTCCTCTTTTTTGACTGAGTTCTTATGTTCTTCAATGCGTGCACTTATTCTTCTGTTGGTTTGTCTGATGTATATGGTGGGACAAGTCGTGCATGGGATTTCGTATACTCCTTGATTGTTATTCGGGTTTTCTCCCATGTAAAATTGGAAGTGTCTTGGCAACGTTTCGACGAAGTCTCATTCGTCATCTTCAGGTTGGTGCTTTCAGCTTCGTGCTTCTAGGAGCAATGTGTGATTGTAGCAGTTTCCTCCTTTTAACTGCCAATGGGGTATGAACTGATTGGATGAGAGCTTGGCTGTGTTCTGATTGGATGGAGGTGTGTTCTGATTGGTTAGGAGCTTGGCTGTGCTCTGATTGGCTGGGGGGTTGGCTGTGCTCTGATTGGCTGGGGGAGTGTTCTGTTTGGGTGGGGACTTTGTTGTGCTCAGGTTAGTCTGAGTTGCAGGGGGTTTTAAAATAGTGAACTGCATTGTTATTTTTTGGCTTCGCGTTCGTGGTCGTGCCTCATCTTCATGGTGGGTGTCAGTTTGCTTCATGTATGGATTGGAGGGGTTTAAAGTGGCTAATGATGCAGCTGTGGTCTGGCTTCTGGTTTGTGGTCGTGCCTCATCATCAGTGTGGCTTTGGGTTTGCTTTTTGCGTGGATGTGTGGTGCTGACATCATGTGTGGTTTTTGTGAGTGTGGGTCTGGTGTCATTTTTTGTGTTTGGGAGTCGTTTGTCAATAAGGGCGGGTTTCCAAATGGCTGGTAGGCGGGAGGTATCATCTCGTTTGTTCATGCTGTGTGGGCATTTTTCTATCTCGATGGCTTCTCTGATTATTCTGTTATTAAAATGTTCAGTTTTGGCGATAGTTCTGGTCTTTTTAAAGTCAATTTCATGTCCTGTGATTTTAACCCCCAGCCAATCAGAGCACAGCCAACCCCCCAGCCAATCAGAGCACAGCCAAACTCCTAACCAATCAGAACACACTTCCATCCAATCAGAACACAGCCAAGCTCTCATCCAATCAGTTCATACCCCACTGGCAGTTAAAAGAAGGAAACAGCTATAATCACACATTGCTCCTAGAAGCACGAAGCCGAAAGCACCAGCCTGAAGATGACGAATGAGACTTCGTCGAAATGTCACCAAGACACTTCCAATTTTACGTGGGAGAAAACCCGAATAACCAAAGATCTACATATATATATATATATATATATATATATATATATATATATATATATGAGGTTTTCGCGGGTATTTGTATGTAGGTCTTTGGTTGTTCGGGTTTTCTCCCGCATAAAATTGGAAGTGTCTTACGACGTTTCGACGAAGTCCCATTCATCATCTTCAGGCTGGTGTTTTCATACACACACACACACACACACACACACACACACACACACCATCTAATTCCAAAAGATAATTAAGCAACTTGAAATAAAAATACAATAATTAAAATCCCATTAGCAATCTAGCTCAGGCAGCCCAAGTAGAAGCACTAACATATTCTGCAGAATAAATATTTCCAAAAGGTTGACAGGTTGAAGAAATCCCTTATGTTGGAGGCAGGTCTTCCAAAGAATGGGGCAAAGCAAGTGTATCATCAACTCCAACCCATTACTACCTCAGTATTCATCTATCATTCATAGCATGGGGTAAGCTGAGTATGGGCAGAATAGCTCAGATATTCAGACACCAAGCCATGTAGAATTTTCAAGATGAGAACAAGCACTTTAGATTGTACCTAGAAAACTATAGTTTAAGTATTATTCTCTTAAAGCTACTAAACCTGCAATGGATCACTTTTACAAGGGATCTTCCCAAGACAAATATATCAATTAAGAATGTCTGAAAGCTGCTGTTTAATGGAGGTATTCATTTTAATACCTCCACTAAACAGCAGCTTTCAGACATTCTTAATTGATATATTTACATGCACATACATACCTTAATGTTTAAATTTTGTACAGTCTGGTGCTATTTAAGAATAATGATGCAAGTGAGAGTTCTCTAGTTTAGTGATATGGCAATTCCCTTGTTCATATCATTCAAATTTTATGGTGCAAATTTTTATTTTGAGTTTTTCTACTGATTTCACTCTCTCCATACTGCTTTTGTGTTGCTTATGTTTACTATGTAGATTTAATATGAACTTTATTATGAATTATATAGTTCATTATGTTGGATTTTTATGAGACCAGGAAAGCCTATACTAGGTAAATGAAAAAACATTTCAGAAGAAAAAATGGCAAACTATTCTGAACTGTTGCCCCAAAAGTACATAAATAAGTTTACCTTAAGAAATTCAGCTTTTTATAGAACGAAAATAAAGAGATGGATTTAAAAGACACCTAATAAACCTTTATTTGTTTGTTTGTTAAAGTTATTTGTGGCCTATCTCACCGTGTGACTATTCTAGGAAACATACCCAAATATCAAGGACTACTGTATGATATGTATTATATAGTACAGGGCTTTTCAACCTTTTCACCCATTGTACCACTTTTAGGATATGGCAATATCCGAGTACCACCAGTCGCTAGCAAGGTGTCAAAAACATGATGACAAAAAAAGGAAAAAAGTGATAAAGTACAGGTAGTCCTCGACTTACAACAGTTCGCTTAGTGACTGTTCGAAGTTACAATGGCACTGAAAAAGGTGCCCCCCAAGGCACAGCCGAGCAAGATACCTGTCTGCCCACCCAGCGGTGCTCTTCCTCCTGTCCGAGGTTTTCATTGTTGTGAGCCTTTCTGCTGAGGATTGGCAGTGGGGGTGGGATGGGGAGTGTTTGGTTTTTATTCCTCCCATCTGCTGGGTGGTTGCAGCAGGTTTTGGTCACTTCACATGGCCCTGGGACACTGTGACCATCATAAATATGAATCCATTGCCAAGCATCTGAATATAAATCACAAGACTCTGGAGATGCTGCAACATTCCAGCTGATCAGCGCTTCTTCTGGGCTCAGTGAAGTGCCAGGATCAGTGCTGCTTTCCAGCTGATTGGTGCTTCTTCAGGGCTCAGCAGAAGCACCAGGATCAGCGCCGAGCTCCAGCTGGAGCCTGGCGCTGATCCTGGTGCTTCCACTGAGCCCTGACAGTCCTGAAGATGCACTGATCCTGGTGCTTCCGCTGAGCCCTGACAGCCCTGCAGCTTCAGCCATCTCTCGCTCAGGCTTGTGCGGTGCTACCACCGGTTCAGATCATTCCCCTCCCCCGCTACCACTTTTCTGGGATTGTCGCCTACCACCTGCCAGGTGCCAATGTACCACAGGTGATACCCGTACCACTGGTTGAAAAGCCCTGATATAGTACACAGTGTTGAATTGAAATTTATTTTCTTGGTCAATTTAATGTAGCCTTGCCAAGAAAAATAAATTTAATAACCTGATCTACATTTGCATTCATAGTAAGGAAAGTTATGAACTTTCTTTGAAAAAAAATCCATCTGCTAAAAGATCTCTTGCGTAGGTTAAATCTGTATAGTAAAAATAATTTTAAGAGTTGTTTCAATATCCTAAGCACTTAGCAACTTATATATAGTTATACAATTGAGTTTTGAGAACAGAAATACCCCTCTATTAACTATTATCACACCTAGTACAAATTAGTCAATTTAAAATAACACATCCTTTTAGAAACACTTTCATAAGAAGATTCTGTAAGCATCTCATTAATTTTACTGGCACTTGAGCAACAGTAATTCTCAGTAGACAATGCAGCAATTACATTATTTTCTTTTATATGGCGCTCAAGGTGGCATTAAAGAGCTAGTTTATAAAACATTTTTGGCAAGACCAAAAAACAGCCCATCTGCACAATAACCAATATGTTTAGATAAATACTTTTGAACTACAGGTTGTCCTTGACTTATAACTGCAATTTGGACCAGACTTTATTTATCCAAATAAAGAGCGAAATTACTATCTATTCAGTCACATTAGTACTGAATGGGAGTTTTAGATTTTTGACAAATAAAATTCCAAACACTATTTTTAAAATTTTCATGTCCTAATGTACCATTTCAATCAGATAATTATATCTTAGTTTCCATGTTTTAAATCATGCATTACCACTGTTTGATTAGTAAATGTTTTCCCCCTGAATTAGTAACAAAGAGGGAAAAGTTCTATTAATTTGTTATACATATTAAGACTATGAACAATATTTCTATCATATTGATTATATTCAATATTTGTAGTATTTATTTTTTTTAAAGAAGAGCAAACTGTGATGGCTATAAATTATTTCAAGCAGTTCTGTCCCACAAACCTGTTGAAAACAGTACAGTTAAGACAACAGTCATTTTTCATCTTTCTATTCTTCCTATTAGCTGCTTGCAGACTAAAATGAAAATATTAAGGGACAGATTCATAGATCCATAAAATTAGTTTAATTCATATTCTAAGATAGCTTTAAACTTGATTTCTATGGCAATTCATCACAAATTGTAGCATATTGCTATTTGAAAATACTATTGAGAGGCTGTCACTTAGGTTAGTGCTCTTTTGAAAAATATGAGTGAAAGTACACATTTTTAGTCATTTTAATAGCACTCCACTTCAGTTATTTTATTTAAGATTACATTTATTTTAAGGAGAGAATATAGCAAATCCCGATACATTAATAATACATTTATTTAATTCAAAATAAAATACGCTCATGATACCATGGGCACAGCTGACCATTTCCCCCCCTAATTTACAGTCTAACCTACTTTTTTTGGCTGTGTCTTATCCAAAAACAAATTTGATTTGATTTTGTTCTTCTTGTGAAGTCAGCCAAGGTATGGTAGGTACTAATTTTAGTTAAGTTATTTCACTCAAAATATCTCTCCAACTTAGCATTTATTTTAATATGTGAGAAAAATGTATTTTTATTATCTTTCTTTAGCTCAAGATGAACCAGATAAACAATTGTTTTTTTTCTTTTGTAGGCAAATTATGTAAAAACAAGAAGGATTTATACCAGTGATGGCAAACCTTTTAGAGACTGAGTGGCCAGACTGCAACCCAAAACCCACTTATGTATCGTCGGGTGCCGGGTGGGCGTGGTCCATTGGGTGGATGTGGCCAATAGGGTGGATGTGGCTGCGGTGGTAACGGCAGACTGGGTGAGACAAAAAAAGTTCAATCAACCAATTCCAACTTTGCGAGATCTTTTTTTTTCCCGTAAGACGTTGAAATTGATTGATTGATTGAACCTTTTTTTTTTTTTTGCACACAGCAGTGGAGGCCTAAAGCAAAAAGGTTTTATAAAACCCAGCTGAAGGCCTAGGACTGGGGCGACGGCACGCGTGCCCACAGAGTGGGCTCTGCATGCCACCTGTGGCACGTGTGCCATAGGTTTGCCACCATGGGCCTAGGACTGGGGCGACGGTGCGCATGCCCATAGAGAGGGCTCTGTGTGCCATCTGTGGCACACGTGCCATAGGTTCACCACCACGGATTTATACAAATCAACTTTAATGCAACCCCACGTACAAGCCCAAGTATATATGTGTGTATGTGTGTATACACACTAACATACCTACCCACATGCATCCCTATCACACCATTTGCTTCAGCAATGTTTTGCAAAGTACAGAAAGTGTGTAAGAAATAGTTAGCCAAAGAAAAGCATTAGTTAATAAAATAGAATAAAATAAAGCATAGCTTTATACGCATAGCTTTATACACATATACATATACACATAGCTTTATATACACTTGAAACACTGCAGCCAATTTTGGTCACCATATCAAAAAAAAGATGTTGAGAGTTTGGAAAAAATTTAGAAAAGAGCAACTAAGTCTAAGATGATCAAAGGCCTGGAGACTAAAACATACTAAGAACGGCTGCAGGACTTGAGTTTGGCTAGTCTAAAAAGAAGAAATAGGGGAGACATGATAGCAGTATTCTAGTATTTAATGGGCTGCCAGAAAGAAGAGGGGTCATGTTATTCACCAGAGCCCCAGAGGGAAGGACAAGAAACAATAGTTGGAAATTGATCAAAGAGAGAAGCAACTTGGAATTAAGGAGAAAGTTCCTGACAGTGAGGACAATTAACCAGTGGAATAGCTTGCCCCCAGAAATCGTGGGCCCTCCATCACTGGATATTTTTAAAAAGAGGCTAGACAGTCACTTGTCTGAAATGGTATAGGTTCTACTGCTTGAGCAGGGGGTTGGACTAGAAGATCTCCAAGGTCCCTTCCAGATTCTATTCTATTCTATTCTATTCTATTCTATTCTATTCTATCCTATTCTATTCTATTCTGCCTCTCCATTATTTTCTATTGTTGCAAAATACCTTTGCTTTCACTACATCCACATAGTTTTTTTGGTTTTGTTTTATTTTTGTTTTTATGCTCCTTTGCTTGTTTTTGAGGTTTTCATAAATGTTATCAAACTCCACTTTAATGAAAAACATTCCACAACTTAAATTTATTTGCTTTATCATACATTTGTTCTAAATTACAAATGCACAATTCAATAAGAATTCTGTCAAATGTTTTTTTCTATATCCAATATACAGTATCTTTCTCTTAACTTTTAACTACACTCTTTTACATGTATTTTTTCTTATTCACAGGCTCTTTTATTGTATAATTCCATAAAGCATTATTTCATCTTTCCCATTATTGTGTAATCATAGTCATGTGATATAATTTTTATACTTTTCAAAGCAGTTTCCACATACTTATGCCTCCATTTCCTCTTCATTCTGCCAGAGATTAATATACTTTATCGCTTTTCATACAGGATTTGTATGTTCTGTTCTTATAATCAATCTAGGGCAGGGGTGTCAAACTGTCGGCCCACAGGCCAGTTGCGTCACACGGAAGCCGCACCCCCCCATTGCTGGCAATGGCAAAACAGTCCTGCTATGTCACGTGACGTCGCGAGTTTGACATGTCTGATCTAGGGTTTTTCACTTATTTTCTTTTCTTATATGTCCCTTTTTCCCCACAAACAGTTATTCTTGATGCTACCCAAAATACTACCTCCTATTCTGGATTGCTTTCATTCAGAATAGTGAAAACCTACTTTCATCCACATCCACCACAAGTTAAACAACACCAATTTATACATCCAGGTATTTGAGGCCTTTCATTCATAATTAAACCATCATTTTCCCTTTTAGTTGTATCCATACCCCAACATGCTAATGGTAAGGACAGAATTGGTCAATTTTGGCATATATAGGTCAATATGCCACAAGCATAAAGCCTAGTGTTGTGTTCTGCACTTATTTCATCTCGTTATTTTATATAAATTAGGTTTCTAATTTAGAGAGTACTACTGTGAGACCAACCTACTATTGTCTATACAACCATTTGAAGTTATGACAGACTTCTCTGGGAAAACTTATGATCTGAATTTAAAATTCCAACTGTCAGCCCCCTACTATGTGACTGCAATTTGAGTACTCAGCATCTGGCCTGCATTTATAGTTACCACTATGATGGGCAGGCTCCATTAGGTTTGTAACTCAAAGACACCTGATATTCCGCTAACCTCAGATGTATAGACTCAAGAAATCTAAGGAGTTATTGGATCATGGCTTAAATGTTTTGATTTATCATATGTATTTATTCCCTTAATGAAATATTTGCATTCAAAATAAGGCAAGATAAGGTATTGGAAACTATGTGATACTAAGAAATGAACTTGCAAAACTACAGATTACCAAGATGTGCTTGTTAATAAGCATACAAAAGAAAAAACCCAGAACAATTATTTTTTCATAAAGCATAAAGTAACAATATGACAAACAAAGTGAATTGCTCATATAAACGACATCGCACATACAAACTTTACCGGAAGGCTGGCAGCATTACCTTGTATGACCAAAAACATAAAACGATTTATGACAAGCTTGTATTATGTACAATACACAAAATGTACTGTAAAATTTACCATAGTAAATTGCAAAAAAGTAGCAATTTTTTAAAAATGCCATAGTAAAATTTGCTGTACAAAAGTCCTTGATGCTTGTAAGAAACATATCAGTAATGAGTCACAATGACTGAATACCAGTTTTATAAGCAGAAGATTCCAGGATCAATTTGTCTTCTAGGATTGCCCTTAACTTTGGATAGCTGCTGCCAGGAATAGTTTCACCAGTGTCTGGCTTAATACAAGAGCAGTTTCCTACCTACACTATAACTCTATCAACTGTCTACAGAAATTTATCTAGCTTTTTCATTCACGTAATACTTGAAATAACTTATGGTAGTCTCTGTTCCCAAACATTCTCTGTGACAGCACTGAAATAATATACACTATCTTATTGTGAACAGTTATAGATACATGGAGAAAAGTTTCAGAAAGGCCTCTCAGAATTCATGGGGTCAGCTGGGATTTACCACTTCCCAAAGGCAGAGCAGTCTACTTAAGGAAAATTTAAATGTAATTAAAGGAAGGGAAGGACAATGTAATAAATGCATACATGTCATGTTGCTATGTTAATATTTTCTAATATTTAAAAATTATTTCTATAACATTATAGGTGAATAGTAAAAGCAAGAGCATTTGTGCTCAATGAAATATATTTTTCTTTGCTAGCTTTAAACTTACTGAACTTATTGACTTTAGCATATGTAGAGCATAACTTTAAATTGTATTAGGTATGTACAAATCAACAGACTCAAGCCAATGGCTATCCCAATTCTGCACAAGACTGGAGTGTAATCCCAGTATGTTAGGACTAGATCCAGCCACTACCAGGCCACTAGC
This sequence comes from Crotalus tigris, assembly GCF_016545835.1. Lineage (NCBI taxonomy): Eukaryota > Metazoa > Chordata > Lepidosauria > Squamata > Viperidae > Crotalus > Crotalus tigris. The sequence continues at coordinate 4,408,328 of NW_024096690.1, forward strand.
CTGAAAGGATGGAGCTATATGGCTAACAAAATCAAAAAGGGGTGACTTCTGACTTTTTTTCGTGGAAAAAAAAATGAACTGCTGATTTATAGATTTAATTATTAGAAAGAGTAGAATATAGTAATAGAGGAAATTTTAATGTAACTAGGCCTAGAGAGAGTAAAATATAAATTATTTTTATATTTTAAATTAACAGCAATTAATTTAACTGCTGTTAAGAAGATAGAAAACAGCTTATTCTTTTTCTTTTCTATTTTTATTTTTCACTTTTCTGTTCTCTATTTTATCTTTAATTTTGAATCTGCATTGTTTTTATTTTGAGAAATATTTCCAAAGTAAAAATACTTTGTACCTGTGTATTTGTGTTAGATAGGCAACCTTTTTTTTACTCTGAAACAAACATACATATTTCTATACAGCAATAGCAATTCCATGTTCATAATAAAAAACCACCTGCATTCCTTTTATAGTGCTTACAGAAATTACTGTTCTATGACACAGACTAATAGGGAAGGTAGTGAGGTTGGGTAATGCTTTATTTTGTTTTGTTTTTTAAGACTTTGGGCTTTGTAATAGTAAATGGGTGGATTATGTGATGTTGGTTTCTTTAAAAGACAGGTGAGTACAATGCTGTTGGCGAAGTTAATCCATGGCGATAACGTAAGTTATTTAGGCCTCTTTTATTCCCTTGAAAGTTGCTGAAGAGCTAGGCGACCTTCGCATCTAAATTCAAATTATTTACTGGGGATGCCGGCTGAATAAGAACAGCGGGAACTGGGTAAATAGACACTAAAGAACCTACGAACTAACACGGTGAGGAAAACACCCTTACCCACCCCTGAAGAATTTCTCTTGCAAATCCCCATAAAGTGGGATCGGACAGGGTTGCAATCCACCAAAGCCACTGAGAAAGAAAGACTCCTTGCATAAACATGACACTCATTCCTTCGCTGGAGATCAGAAATGTGTTCCCCCACTCACGAAAAGAGGGCGGAGGGCTGGGAAGGTTCGCCGAGAGCCAACTCAAGCATCCTGTAAGAAAAGATTAAGCGAGAAAAGCCACAGAACCTATGCTTTTACCCTCCTCCTCCTCCATCCCGCCTTCGCCGCTGGCGCTGCAATTCAACGGGAGCGTCTTCCTCGCTCCTAAGCGACGCGCCACGCTGATGGCTGATGCAGGAGCTCCGCGATACCGCTCTTCGACAAATGGCCGCAGGTGGGATGATACCAGCTCTAGGCAGCAGAGCTATGCAAGACAAGCTCAGCGTAAGCCACGCCCACTCAGCTCGTGACACGCGGAAGCTGGCGAGCCCTCGCGCTGGTAATGAATCTTCTGGTCAAAGCAGATTACAAATATCTGAAAGACGATGCTGACTCAAGGGGTCAGGCAGAGGGCCCGGAGTGAGGACCTGAGGAATGGGGTATTGCTGCGCATAGAATTGATGGTGGTGGTGGAGAGTTTCAATGCTTGATTGCAGTGAAGTTGGGATAGAGAGACTGTATTAGTTAATGTGATGGGACAAGTAGATCTCTACATCACATGCAACATTTGTTTATTGAGAGGGGGGGAGAGGGAGAAGAGAGAGAGAGATGTTTTCCTATCCAGTTGTGTCTGGCTCTACAGCACAGTGCTCATCTCCATTTCTTTTTTTCTTGGCCAAGACAGTCAGCATTGTCTGAAGATATTTTCCGTGGTCGTGTGGCAAGCACAGCTATATGCCAAATGTGTGTGGAATGCTGTTATTTTCCCATCAAAGTGGTACCTAGTAATATACTCATATTTGCATGCTTTTGAACTGCTAAGTGGGCAGGAACTGGGGCAAGGAACAGGAGTTGCTCTTTTCTGCAGCACTCAGGTCTCAAACCTGGGCTGTCAAGCTCAGCATCTTTTACGTCTGAGCCATCATACCTCCAGAAAATACATATGTACATATGCACAGTGCTTTTTTTGTAAAAAAAAAAAAAAAAAAAAGGTGTCAGAACTCACACACGTCATACAACCTGCCTTTCCTACCCTACAAGGTTCCATCCAAAAAAGGTGCTGGAACTCTGTTCTGGGCGTTCTATGATAAAAAAAAAAAGCCCTGCATACGTATGTATGTATGTTTATATGTGTATGTATGTATATACACACACAGTAAATACAGTATATATACTTTTAATGTTTTTTAAAGGTAAAAACTAATACAGTATAAAAATATTCAAAGAGAAATTAAAGTTAAAAATAGAAAAGAAAAATATGCAAAGTAGTAACTTTTTATATTCTTCACAGCAGTTATAAGTGCAATTATATTTTAACCCCTCTCGCTAAAGTTATATCATAATATATTTCTAACTACTAAAGCCATCCTTTGCAATATTTTTGAGGGCAGTGAAATGATTTTGTTTAACATGCTCCACCCTAAATATAGGTAAGATAGAAAAATAGGGGATCAAGAGCATCATAGCCTGATAGATTCATAACTGCCTGACAAATTGTAGTCCTCAATGGAACGACATCTACCTGGAGGAAAATATGCAGTGGGATATCAAGGTTTGTCCTGGGCCTAATATCCTTCAATATCTTTATAATAACCTCCCCTATATTATTTATAGTAAGTAAGATATAGGAAAAGGGCCAGCCACATCAGTGAAGAGAAGGCCAGGCAAAGTTCTGAAATCAGACTCATTCAGTGCTCATAATGCTCTGTCCCATTAATAAACTGGTTGAAAACAACTGAAAGGAGATGGTCTAAAGCCAGAGGAGAAAACTAAAAATATTGCCTATAATGATTGGTGCTCACAAATTGACTTGATACTCTTTTTTCAGTAATTTCAAATGGACACAAGATGCATGTTATCAATGAAAATTAGCAAAGTTCACTGTTACGTATAACTCAAGAAAAAAATGGATAAACCCCCAGTTCAGTTGTGGAGAAAGCCCTACATCAAAACAGGCTAGATGAAAGTAAAACTTTCAGTTGGTGCAAGCAATGCTATGCAGGCAAAACTTGATTCTCCTTGACTTGTGATCATTTGTTTGATATTCAAAATTAAAATTTACCACTTATGACCGTCACATTATCACTACTAAGGTGACCAACCGTCCTCCTTTAGGGAGGACAGTCCTCCTTTTGTAAGTTCTGTCCTTCCTCAAAAGTGTCCTCTTACATGTCCTCCTTTTCGATATTTGAAGACTAATCTGCAGGGCTTTTTTTTCCTCATAGAACGCTCAGAACGGCATTCCGGCACCTTTTTTTGATGGTTTTTTTTTCAACTTTTGCATGAGCTGTGCTACTCCCACTATTGGCTTTCGAAAGCGCACCAAAACACCCGGCTGGCAAACTTTGCACATGCAAGTTGTCTGTATTATTGTTCCAGTGAATAAAATGTTTTTTTTATTTACAATATTTTTTCTTCAATTTATTTGTGTCCTCCTTTTCATTGTAAAAAAGTTGGTCACCTTATCACTACAGCAATGTAGTTTGCAATTTGGATGTTTGGCAACTGGCTCACATTTACAGTTGGTTGCAGCATCCTGTGGACAAGTGATTGCAATCTCCAACCTTTTTTGACAATTACCTAATGGATAATTCACTTAATGACCTCATTCATTAAGGATGTATGTTTTGTTTAATGATCACAATAAAATTTGTTATAAAATCAGGTTCAACTCTACTTACAACTGCAACCATTTATAACAGAAATTCTAGTCCCAGTTGTGATCATAAGTCCAGGACAAACTGATTCAGCAAAAGCATACTTGGCAAGTGGAATTATTCTACAAGTAAATATAAAATGAGAGAAAATATGTTTGATTTACACAAATAGGCATCTGCAGAATTCAGAACTGGTTCTTCAGAATTATGACACAAATTTAACAACACAAGCTCCACCATTTCTAATTGTGAATGTGACATCAACATTATTATTATTATTATTTAAAATTTAATCTTCAATTCAATTCATAGTCTGGGATTGGTAAAAACTTAACATTTCAAGTCCTAACCAAGATTCTAAGAGCTGTTAAGGTAATGTCTGAGTATATAGGCAGTTCTGAGTAGAGTGGTTTTTTTGCAGAGTCAGGATATTCAGGTCCAATAAATTCAAAATTTCCATGTATCCAGGCAGCCCTTTGGGTATTGCTCCACAGGCTCCTATTATTATTGGTACAACCATTGATTTGTTCTTTCATAATCGCTCAACTTCAATTTGCAGATCATGGTATTTTGTTATTTTTTCTAGCTCTTTAATTCATGCATCACCTCATATTGCAATATCAATGAACCAGACTTTTTACTTTTCCACAATAAGGCATGTTGTGGGCCAGATGTCTGTCTGTTTGGATCCAAAAGTCTCTTGCTCATTTTCAAGAATGAAAATTTGGTATTCCAGTAATCTTTGCTGCATTCAAACCAAAACTTCTCGCAAAGCTTCCAATGTATAATTTTGGCAATTCAGTCATGATGTTGTAGATAATCAGACTGAGATTTTGCTGCAGCAAAGGTATTAAGGTGATCCACTGTTTCATCTTTCTCATTGCATAATTGACATTTGCTGTTGTTGATGCTGAATTTTTGTTTTTATGGAATTGGTCTGCAAGGCTTTTTCTTGAGCAGCCAAAATGAAGCCTTCAAATTCTTTCTTTAGTATTCCTGATCTCAATTAGCCATGTTAGCTTTGTATCTATCTTTTCGTCAATGTCCTTCAAGATATTGACTTCTTTTTCCAGTTAAAAACCCAATGCTCAATTGTTTCCTTTCGATATTCTGCTTTCAATCGTGTTTTTTTCAAAAGGTTGCCCTTTTTCACCTCCTTCAGCAAAGGCTCTTTTGCTTTTTTATGTGGTCATTTAAGCTGTGTTTTTCCTTTTCCACAGTTTGTTTCACCTGTAAGAAGATTCTGTCACCCTGAGATCCTGGCAAATAGAATCAATCAACATTACTTTTTGGGTGCAGAGCATGGTGAGCTGTCATTAGTTTTCTTGTCTTTTGATCCAAATTATCAAGTTCTAGCTGAATCCAATCAACTATTCCAGCTGAATATCTTATTATAGGCACTGCCCAGATGTTAATTGCTTTTATGATATTTCCTCCATTCAGCTGTGATCTCAAGATTTTCAGGATTCACTTTATGTATTTTGTTTTTTTTCTTGGTCTTCCCTAGCCAGCTTTTTATTTGAAACTGATTTGTTTAAAAGAAAGCACAACAAGCTACCGATCTCTGTCCATCTCCCAATGGGCTAAAAAATCATACATGTCAGTTTAGAGAAACCAGGAGAGCTCTTGGTGGCATGAAACATGCTTAGAAAAATTACTGCATTTATATGTATAATCAGGGCTTTTTTGTCATAGAACGCTCATAATAGAGTTCCGGCACCTTTTTGGGATGGAATCTTGTAGGGTAGGCAAGGCAGGTTGTATAACGTGTGAGTTCCGGCACCTTTCTTTTTCTTTTTCTTTTTCTTTTTTACAAAAAAAGCACTGTATAATATATACAACACACGTACATGTGTATATATTGCTTCCGCTTCTTGCTCTTTGAAAAAAATATGCATTTTGTTTAAATACGTTATGTATTTTGTTGAAGTAGCTTCCTTGACTTGGTTGTTCAACAGCTCAGAAGCTTCCAAAACTCCTATGTAGTTGTATCCTTCTTCTCATGTTATTGCTTTTATCAGCTCTTCATTATCAAGTTTGAATCCATCATCTTCAACTATTTTTCCTGTCTTAACAATAATTGTTGCACATTTGTCAATGCCAAATTGCATTTCAATGTATCTGCTAAACTCATCAGTTCTTTTCATCAGTGAGCTCAATTCAGTTTTTTTTTCCAAACAGTTTTAAATCATCCATGTAAAGCAAATGGGAAATTTTCAACCCTTTTTTAGACAACTCATAGCCAGTTTGTTTTGTTCAAAATGCTTGTTAGCGGTGCCATCAAAAGTACAAATAACAGAGGTAACAACGAGTCGCCTTGGAAGATTCCTCATTTGATTTCAGCTTCACCAATTTCTTCTCCAAAGGCCATCAGCTTAGTTTGCCATAGCTTCATGGAAGTCTTCAGGAATTTCTGAATGTTGCTACTAATTCCAAAAATGTCTAAGCATTTCTCAATCCAGCTGTGTGGAACAGAATCAAATGCTTTCTTATAATCAAACCAGACCGTAAACAAATTTATTCATCTTTTCTTTGAATTCCTCAAACCAGTTTGTCAATCATCAGTTGGTCTTTGGTTCTTTTTGAATTTTCTTTGAACTCTTTCTGTTTCACAGGCAGCAAATCCTTGTTTTCTAGATATTCATAAATTTGGTTTGCAATAATGCCTGTAAGTAATTTGTATGTTGTTAGCAGGCAAGTGATTGGCCTGTAATTTTCAGGTTTATTTTCCTTTTCTGCATCCTTCTGAATCAAGAAAGTTCTTTTAATTGTTAGTTATTTTTCACTTTCTGGTGTTTCCAGAATCTGATTCATCTGGTTTGCTAATCTTGCATGCAAATTTGTTAGTGATTTCAACCAGAATCCATGCAGCTCATTTAAACCAGAGGAACTTCAGTTCTTGACCTTCTATTATTATTGTTGTTGCTGTTGTTTAGATTTTTATGATACACGTAGAAAAAAGCATCATAATACCACAATAGCCTTTTCATCATTTTGTTTTTTACCCCATTCCTCTGGCAAATGTTCTTACTGAAAATATAACACGGCAGTGCAGAGACACAAACATACTACTTTCTATATCATTTCAGTCTACAATTATGTCTTTTTGAAAATTTATGTCATCCTGTGACCTGATACAAGAAATGTTACTTTAACTGATGTCAGTGAAAGGATTTTAAAAAAATGTGTGGCAATGATTACTTCATTTACCACAGAACAATATTAGTAGTATTAGATCTTTTATCTCACTTTTAAAATTCAAGGCAGAGTTAATCAAATAGTACAAAATGGTACACAATATGCTGCAACTCAACATCTATTCAATGGAAAACTCCCTTGTTTTATAAACAATGTCTAAATTAGAACTGTAACCCACGAGGACTGTGTATTGTTTCTTAAAAGATCCAGGTGCTTTAAAAGAGCTGAGACTCATATACATGTTTGAACAGATAGTTGGTAAGATTTTCTTCTGGGGCAGCTAGAAGTGGCTATTATGTTTGATTTAGAAGGCAACATGACTGAAGTTTCCCAGAAAGGCTTGACTAGAAGAGAATATCTTCTAGACAAAAATGAAGCAATTTCCAGCAGTTGGTTGTGTCTGAAAAAGACAGTCGTTTTTCTATATTTGATAACACTTTTATATTTTCCACATCTGCAGTTGGAATGTTATATTGGCAGGATTAATTTACTGGTTTTCCTTACTTTTAAAAGAAAGATGTAGCATGGATGTCAATTTTTTATTTATTTCATTTAAAGGATTTTTTTATAGCCACGCAACATATGAAACATGATCCTGAACATCTTATGAAGTATCAGAACAGTAAAAAAAAAAAAAAACATAAAAAGTTACCCAAAAACTCCTCTGAAGCAATACATCCCCTACATGTCCACAAATAATCACTCAGGGCTTTACTGAGATCCAGCTATGCTCTATCCCCTAGTACTTGTAGCTACAATCAGATCTTTTAGTGCCTACGAGGGTAATGGGTTACTAGTTCTTAGGGAAAAGGGGGTTCCAAATTTAAGGGACAAATAACCTATTTTTATTAGAAGATCAGCAATTTCATATAGAGATGCTTAGACTTGATAACGTGCTGATTTTTAACTTGTTAATTAGATCTCAAACATCACTGTTTCTCATGGCCAAACTAATGAGTAGATTCGTACCTAGAAGATTCTGTGTCAGTTTGATTCTGCTCTATACTGCTGGCTAATACCATCAGTTCTGTTGGGAGCTTTATTTTCAGTTTATCTGTAGCATTAAGGGGGAAAAAAACAAGCCCTCAAGACTGCATAGATGAGGCTCTGTAAAAGCTGTCCGGGTCATCTATTTTTTTCATGGACTGGAATTCATCCTCACCCTGTCTTTTAGGTCTTTAAAGGGCAGAGCTGGCTTGACAGTTTGACAAGTTTCCCTCATAACCTAGATTTTCCCCCTCATGACAAAATAAACACATACCAGCTTCCATATTGCATTTTCAAATGCAGCCAGAAGTAATTGGGGTTGCTTTGAGAGCAATCACTGTGACATTTTTGTGTATGAATTTGTCTGGAGAGAATATGAAATTGAATTTTGATTATTTCCCTTTTTTTTCAAAACCAGTTTAGTTTCCATAAAAACCTCCAGGCCCTTCCTTCCTTCCTTCCTTCCTTCCTGAAATTGTCCTAGAGTTTTCTTCCTTTGTATGTAGCTGTTAGTGAGATAATATTATTGTTCCAGAACAGTGTCTGTCTGTCTCTTTCTCTTTTTCCATCCCTCAGGCAATTTTAGCATCCTGTTCCTGGCGTCCAGCTACAGACGTAGTTCAGAAACTCCTCCTTTCCTCCACTCTAACCATTGCAGCAAACTGCAACCATGGTTACGGCTCTTGGGGAAAGTATGTGGCATATCCCTTTTTAACAAGAAGCATTTAAATCTTTGATTTCTTTTTTTTACTGCATTATATCTGCAAACACAAGGGAGTATGCAATGGGGGAGGATCTCGTTTCATTTTGAACATTCATTGACCTGACTTGCAAGAGAACATGGTTCAATACCTCCACAGTTTTCCCTTTAGATTTATTATTAATTATTCTTTCAAAAGGTTCCTGCTACTGTGAGTTTCAGAGCAGGGAGAATCATTTTAATTCTCTCCAGCAAAAGCAAACAAACAAAAGATAATACAATACACTGCTGGGATTATTAAGTGGACACCAGCTGAACTGGACAGTTTTAAAAAGCTAATGACTATTCATTATGCATTACATCCCTGTAGTAATATTGATAAATTATACCTGTCAAGTTACTTCAAGTCAGACAAACTAATAGTTTTGACCCAAGTTATGGGTCACAAGGCAGGTGTTAGTTAAAGTCAGTTTATTACTCACTTTTACAGTGCCCAACAACTCACCAAGGAGGCTGGTAAAGCCCCACCCCATTTACTTATCCATAGTCAGCTTCTGCCAGAACCACCTGGTGGATCAGGCTTTCCCATGAGTGACAAGACACACTATTCATAAAATCCCAATCCACAAATCAGAGGCCACGGTTCCAAAAGTCAAAGTACAGTCCAAAATGTTAAAGACAAGAAGACAAATCCACAGGTAAAGTCCGAGGTTCAGAATCCAAAACCACAGTCCAAGGTTCAAGAAACAGTTGTGGAAAGTGCACCCTAAAGCAAACAGTGTTCTGACAAATTCACCTTTCCCCAGCATCCGGTTAAATCAGTGGTTCTCAAACTTTTTAATGGTGCGACCCCCAACCGGTCGTACGTCGAGGACTACCCAACCGGTCGTAAGTCGAGGACTACCCAACCGGTTGTAAGTTGAGGACTTTCCCTGCCTGGGAGCGCCATGCATGCGTGGTGCCGCCCCCTGCATTGGCGAAGGCGTAGCTGGCAAGTGGCAGAGACGGAGCAGGCCGACCACTGGCTGGGCCACCAGCTGGCTCAGCCCAAGGGAGGTAAGGCACCCACCGGGCTCCACGCACGACAGCAACCCTCCCTGTGCCTGCCGGCCTCCCACCTCCCACCCCTGGCCCTCTTTTACTTACATTTTTAGTAGCTGCTCAGCAGGGAGGCGTGGAAACTTCCAGACAGCTCGCCTTCGCTGCAGACAACTTGCAGCACCGTTTGCAGAATGGGACTTTTGGTGGGCTCAGCAGGGCAGAGACAGCCTGGACAAGTCCTATTGGCTTTTGAAAGCCAATAGAATTAGACTCTATTCAAGAGAGTCTATTCTATTGGCTTTCAAAAGCCAATAGAATGAAAGGGAGTAGCACAGCTAAGGAAAAGGGGGAAAAATGGCAGACTGCGTTGTTTGGCGACCCCCGTGAAATGGTCGTTCGACCCCAAATGGTCGTCACGACCCACAGGTTGAGAACCACTGAGTTAAATCATCTTTCCCCAGCTGTTCCTTGTGAGGAGGGACAGGGCTGCTTCCTTGTGATCAACCTCATTCAACTCTTCTGTGCCTCCCTCTGCTAAGCTCTCATTGCCCACAGATCAGGTGGGGAGGCAGCTGTTCCTCATCAGAGGTGGTTGGAACCTGTCATTGCTGCTGACCCTCTGCAGCTGATTGCTCCTTCAGACAGCTCTCCATCTGGTCAGCTGCCCCCCCCCCAACAGCCCTGGGACTGATTCCTCCTCAAACTCTGGAATTTCTGCTCATTCCAAGGGACTGTGCCTTCACCATCCAATTGTCCCAATTCCAACTCCTCCTCCAAACTGGGATCTGATGGAGCCATCACAGTGGCGAAGAATTAAAAACATGCATTAGTTGAATTTGTAAAAGAGAGCCAAGAACCAGGATTGATGCAAATTAAAAATTGGGACTTACTAAATGAACAAAATGTTGGCAAGGAAAAACACTACATGGTCAATTTCTATAAAAGATCAAAGGAAAAATGGGTAAAGATAAAATCTAACAATGACTTGCAACAGGAACATTTTTAAAAAAGAAGCTGAAGACTTGATTTTGATTGCTCAAGAATAAGCTATTCATACTAAATAAATCAAGGCCTGAAGTAAAAAAATCATCAAATGATTCAAAGTGCAGATTTGAAAAATCATCAAATGACTCAAAGTGCAAAGAGCAGAAAAAACAGTAGATCATATACTCAGCCGATGCAAGATGATCCACAAACTGATTATAAACAACATAATATATTCACCAAAATGATTTACTGCAACATCTGAAAAAAAATATCATGTTTCAGTTGAAAAAATAGCCAAATATTATGAGGTCGAAATATAAACTGATAAAATCTTGACTCATAACCAAAATTAATTGTGATTGAAAAGAAGAAAGTATGAATAATTGATGTGACAATACCAAGGGAATGGAACATAAAGAATAGAACATAAAGAATTGGAGAGGATCACAAAGTATCAAGATCTGAAAACTGAAATTGAAAGATTAGGGCATAAACCAGCTGTGGTGGTGGTCCCAGTGATTATTGGCACATTAGTGCCATACTAAAAAAAATTCAACAGTAACAAATCTGTCAGTTACAAAAGATTGCATGCTTGGGATCCACAAGTATACTATGCCGATACATTATGACATGCTAGGTTCTTGAAAAGAACTTGATATGTATGAAAGTCAATACCAGCTAAAGAACTGGCAACTATGATTACACATTGTTGTGAATATAATTATAGTAATAATAATACAATGTATCTATAATATTATTAAACAACATCTGCCTATCCCAAGGACTTGATAGGTGAAGAAAAAATTCCAATTCCAAACATCTAAACATCTGACTGACTCTGCAACCAACCATAATAATAACACCTTACTATTCTACCACAACATTTTATCCTTGTGAAAGTGTTTCTAACTAAACAAAACAGTTAACAGAGCAGAATATTAAATACTTTACAGATTTTGATGGTACCATTGATTCTGAAGTGTAGATTTAATATTTTCTACCTTTTTCAAGAGACTGCAGGCAGAAATTGTTTAAAATTGATTTTTAGAGTACTCAGTAAAATGTAAATTAATGTTTGAAGTATTAATTTCATATTACAAGTTGAAAAGTAAGACTGAACTGAAATTATTTTCGCTGCTGCAACTTTCTTCCATATGGCTGGGACAATAATTTTTAAAAACTCAATATTTTTTCCTCTTAAATTTTTGAAAGAAATACTCAGGGGAGAGCAGTCTACATTTCACAACTTTTGAGTGGGCCTAAAGAAACAAGTACATCATTATTTTCACTGATATTTGTAGCACATATAACAAATTGAGTAGGCACAATGCTCTCAGAACAACTTGAATAAGTGGCTGTGGAAAAAAGAGGAAAAAAATTCTTCATGTGACTTCAGTCAAGTGATTGAAAGCACAAAGAAAGCGTGTTCATCAATAGAGAATAAAGTGTGCCTTTAAATTAATCCCCTTAAGAGACATTCTATCCACTCTGAGTTAGTTTGTAATTGCTTCAGAAAAGTGGACTGTTCTTCAGCACAACTGATATGCTGTTGGTCTCCCCAAATAAGATTCTAGGTTATGAATATTACTCTTTTCAGCAGAGAAGGAGGTTGAGGGTTTTCAGCAATCTGGAAAAAAAACTAAACTCATCTATAGCGGCATGCCCCTTGTTAACAGTTTCTTATTACCAACTATTAGTCCTGTCATACTGATTCATTGAATAAGCTTTTTGTAACAACTCACTTCTTAATTTATCTAATTTCCAATTGATTCTTCACTCAAGTGAACTTGGATTACTTTAATATTGATATATCTTAGGTGCTTGCTTCTTAGGGTTTCAAAAGTGTTCAGATGTAACAATAAACTGTAATTGCTGTTATAAGCTCTGACAAGCTTTAGGCTTAGAAAAAAAGGAAGATCAGAAATTTCAGTGCAAGGGTTCTTTGCAAAATTATAACATGAGAAATCATAAAACATGAGAAATTATGCTTCATGCAAGCAATTTTATGAATTGTACAACAAGCCATGGTGTTTATAGAAATTTAATCTTCCTATATCTGGATCAAACCCAAAACAAAACTGCATTCTCTAGCAGACTACCAATTGAAAAAGGAGAGACCTGCAGATCCATTTTAGCATGAAGATAAAATTTGCCTAATTTAGCGTTACCAGATGTCTAGTAAAAGAAGGATGTGTCCTAACATTCTCATCTAGGAGGCGTAGTTTTGAAATCAAACATTATGATGCTTTTTCATGTCTTGGGGTGTTGGGGAGAGGGGGCTGTTTTTACAGCATTAGTCATTTGAAGTTTCATGGGTTTCTGTAAATTATTTTTTTGTTTCCCTGGTCCATAGGCAGACTTGACAGCTAGATTTATATTAATTATTTCTTGATTCAATCCAGACCCTACATATGCTCACTGCAATATAGATCACATGATTCATCATGTTTCTATGTGAAATTTGAAAAACACATTATCACTGATACTTTATTATCAGTAGCATACCTTCTCAAAAATGATTTCTTGAAAAAATATTGAAATACCAGTTTTTCTGATGCTGGGAAAAAAGTAACTTCATATACATTTTGCAGTTTTTCACTGTAACTTGTGTTACAGGTGTCAAGAAAATTAAATAGTATGACTTCATTTTTCCCCATTTGTCCTCCTTTTCAATTGTCCATGTTCTCCTTTGCTGGGGTTCAGATACCTAGTAATCTTAGCCCAGAAAGTCAGAGTTATTTGTTCTATAAGGCATCTGATATACAAGGCTGGTATTGTAAGTTTTCATTTTAGTAGTTTTGTTGCTTTATCAACATGCATCTTTTTTTTAATCCTAAAAATACAAGAATGGTATGTACCAATAGAATAATTTTATTATGTATATAGATCTCTTTATGTTTAATTGCTTTTTTAACATTTATTCCAGTGTCAAATCATTTTAAAGCTGTTTTAATATATTTTTTAAAAAACCAGCATTCTAAGCATGTCCTTTAAATTCAAAACCTCTGCTAAACATTAATTATCTTCTGAAAGAAATGATCCAAATATTTTACATTTTACAAATACTGTAGAAGCAACATAATAAATATCGAGGGCTTATACCAGGGACATCATATCCATTTCTAAAACCCTTTTTCTGAATTGTCTGCCACAGCTAATAGAAATCATGTAGTGAGATTGTTGTAATATTCGTACTAGTGAGAAACTACAGGAAAATTGGTGTCTTATGTATTTATTTATTAAATTTATATAGCTGCCCTTGAGTTACCTATACAGTAATTAGGGCAGAATAAAAACCTAATAAAAATAATAATCTCATATGCATAACTGAGATGGCATGCAATAAAACAAGTAAACAATTGTAAAACAACAGCATATTTCAATAGTTTTTTAAAAAAGTAAAACGTTTAAACATATACATTAATAAGATTACAGGAGAATAGACCAATATCCGTATTTCCCCGAGATTCCCAAGTCTATTGAAAGAACTTAATTTTGTTCTTAAAAGAAAACTGCAAAGCACAAAAGACAGATAACATCAGTTCACCAAACCACAGTCACACCAAAAAGGCCATACTCATAAAGAGACATCATCATATAAATGTTCCCACTCTGTGGTTGTAATGATATCTAACTGAAGAACACGAATCACAGTGTGTGAGTGATATTGTCATGCCGGTTGTCCCCAGCTCTAACAAGGAGTTTCTTCGTGGTGGCAAATGATTTGTGTTTAATGATGGGATGCAGATGATAATGACAGATTTGCATGACAACTTATCCTGAGCAAATTGTCATTTTAATGTCAGGTATCACTGTTCTAAGCAGCTGCTGTTTTTCTGATAAAGTTATAAACAGATGACCCCTTCAGCATGGAATAGTAGTAAGAAAAAGACTAATATTTATATCCAGTATGATTCATCCTACTTTATGTATAATTCTGGTAGATACCAGTGCCTACAATACTGTACTAGTTCCTTGATTAAAGTCACCAATATAGCAAACAAGACACTTTCAGTGTGAAAAACGATGCCTGAACTCCCAGATGTATTTAAACAAGAGATAGTCATTTAAAAGGTGGCTCAGCGTATCCCTAGAAAGCAATTACAATGAATGCTTAGAATTATTATTCAACAGTATCTACAGTGCCACAGATTGTCCACATCTGATTTTAAGTATCTCTGAAAACTTGCTGTCAGGTTCATTCTGATCCAAGGAATACTTTCCTCCAGAGGATAGCTGTTACAAACTTCTGATACAGGCAGAGGTTGCAATGAACTGTATAAAAATCCGCATTCTTATTGCCTGCCATTCTCATTAAACAGTGGTTGAAAGTCTTTGTATGAGCCATATGTAACTTTATTTGAGTATAACAGTGGCAACTAGAAGTAACACCATTGTGCTATCACATACTTTTGTTTTGGAGTTTAGCTATGAATTTCCACACTGATATTAATTTTCTACATGGAAACTAGAAATAATCATGGGGAAAGGGGCAGAAATTTCTTAGAATTGTTCTGAGGAATAATGAAATAAAGCATACAGATGTCTTATAAAATGTATTTTGCATACTTGTGTTTCACTGTGTGACTATTTTAAATTGTGTCAGCCCACTATATGTTAAAAATAATATAAAAGACCAAGTAGGATTTAAAAGATAACCAAAAACCACATGACAAAAGAATTGTAGTGAGTGGGGTTTTTTTTCTTTAAAAAAAACAAATAAGCTGCTTAAATTTCATTTTGACCAAAATGTTTAAGAAAGTTTTATTGCTACAAATCATAATAGATTGAATAAATGAGCCTTAATGAGTGGAACTACAGTCTCCACGAATCTTAAGAAAGAAACTGATACTTTAATTCTACAGTGCAATATTACACTAGTAAATAAACACCTATTTAAAATATTTATGTATAGTTTCCTTAACTTATGCATTAATATATTGAGTTACTCCTAGTGAAGCTATGATACTCTATAATGAGATCAACCATAGAACCGAGACTTAACAGAGTATTACTCTGAGAAGTAATTACTTACTGCCAGAAAACAAATTATGCAGCTGAGCTAAATTATGGTTACTGTTATGTTTACATCATGTAACATTTTTGAAAGCAGATTGGTATCTTAGCCATTCATCTGTTCTTTTCATGTGTGTTCATGACAAAATAAATGGTTATTATAAGTGATGTTGAATTTGTTTTTATTCTGAGAAATGAATTAACTAGATTGGCAAAGTGCAAAATATTCAGTGGTCTTAAGTTGTTGTAAAGTTAAAGTTACTTACTGTTGGTCATTTTTTAAACCCGATCTTGTTCAGCCTCTAAGTCATGTCTGATTCTTCACAACCCCTTGGTCTATAGCAGAGGTAGGCAACCTTGGCTCTTTTATGACTCGTGGACTTCAACTCCCAGAATTCCTGAGCCAGCCATGCTGGCTGAGGAATTCTGGGAGTTGAAGTCCACGAGTCATAAAAGAGCCAAAGTTGCCTACCCCTTGGTCTATAGAATGCCAGGTCCCCTGTCCTTCACTGTCTCCTGGGGTTTGCCCAAATTCATATTCACTGCATTGATGACACTATCTAACCATCTCTTACGCTGTCATCCCCATCTCATTTTGCTTTCAATCTTTCCCAACATCAGGGTCCCTTCTAATGAGTCCTTTATTCTCATTTGGTGGTCAAAGCATTTGAACTTCAGCTTCAGTATCTGTCCTTCCAAAGGACAGTCAGGGTTGATTTCCTTTAGGATTGACTGATTTGATTTCCTTCCACCCAAAGGACTCTCAAGAGTTTTCTCCAGCACCACAATTTAAAAACATCAATTCTTTGGTGCTCAGGCTTTCTTATGGTCCAGCTCTCACAATTATACATCACAATTATACACTCTCACAATTATACATCACTACAATTATACAGCTCTGACTATACTGACCTTTATTAGCAAGGTGATGTCTCTGGTTGTTAATATACTGTCTAGGTTTACCATTGCTTTCCTCTCAAGGAGCAAGAGTCTTTTAACTTCATGACTACAGTAGCCATTTGAAGTAATCTTGGAGCCCAAGAAAATAAAATCTGTCACTTCTTCCATTTTTCTCCTGTTCTATTTTCCAGGAAGTGATGGGACCAGATGCTATGATCTTTTTTTTTTAAAATGTCTAGTTTCAAGCCAAAAACAGGATCTAAAGAACTTCACATCTTTTCATATTAATCACAGTGAAATGAAAACAGATATCCATCGGTATCCACTGTCTGTAAATGTATATAGTGTAAAATGATAGTTTGGATTCTCTATATAGTATATCAGTTTTTATGAGCACATCATTACTTCTTTTCTCCAGCTTGGCATCCTGTACTTAATTTGCAGACAGAACAAGTAACTGAAAAAAGAGAGAAATAGCAAGATTTCAAAAGCAGTATCCTTTTGCTAAAATAATTACCTTTTTATGACAATGAAGGTGAAGTGGAGTGCTAGTGGTCTACCAACAATAGCAAAGTGAAGAGGCAGGGATAAGTTTTTGTGGCTTCTTTTATTTTGCTTCATTATCTGTTCTTGAGGCTAAACAATTGCATCTCAGATGGAAAAGTACCAAGATAGTTGTACTTCAAAACCAGTAGAGATTAATCAGACTTATTTGAAGATTATTTAAAGTTAATTTACCAATTAAAGAAGCTTGTTTTTTACTGAGACAGATCATTGACTTATTTAACTTTGACTGGCAACAGATCTCCAGGAAGACTTCCTCCCTTCCCCCTATCTGAGGATGATAAGGATTAAACCTGATATCTTGTCAAGCACCTGTTTTGTTATTGAGTTTTCACTTCACTTAACTAGGTTAAGCTTGTTCCATGGATTCACAGTTGACCATATAACTATAGAAGATGATTGTTTGAGTTGGGTGCCATTTGGTAAGCTCATCGTGTATAAAAATGCCATTCTCTCTCTCCTTGGATTTCTAATGGGTATTATACTTATCTAATAATGAAAATTCCTTAAAATGCCTGTTGGAATGAGTTCCTCAGTAAGGTGAATCTCCTCAGTTCTATATCATGATATGATGCTTATACATGGTGTAAAATGTCTGCTCAAGGCAAACTGGCTACCACAGACCTATTAAAACTATGAAGTCCTATGAAGAAACATAAAGAATATGGAATGCTTATTGTGTGAAGACTGAGTGAATATGTGCACTCTTTCACTTGAAAGAATGTCATGTTGAAGAAGAATGTTAAATTTATCCTTTAACATTTTAGAAGACAGGATACAAAACGATAGGTTTTAGTTATAGGAAGAAAAATTTTGGTTGGATATTGAGAAATAAGTCCTAGCATTAAAAGTAGCTCAACAGTGAAATCAGTTCCCCAGAAAATTGCTGGGCTGTGTCTCACTGGATCTGTTCAGACAGAAACTGAACTGCCATCTATCATGAATATTTTAATTTGAATTCTTGCATAAAGCAGAAATATTTTACTAATCCACTTCTATACCAGATATAGCAGAAATCCATGAAAGCACTAATATTATGAGAAGGGGTTGCCATAAAGAAGAGGGAGTCAAGCTATTTTCCAAAGCACCTGAAGGCAGGACAAGAAGCAATGGGTGGAAAGTAATCAAGGAGAGAAGCAACCTAGAACTATGGAGAAACTTCCTGACAGTGAGAACAATTAATCAGTGGAACAACCTGCCTCCAGAAGCAGTAAATGCTCCAACACTGGAAGTTTTTAAGAAGAGACTAGACAGCCATTTGTCCGAAATGGTGTAGGGTTTCCTGTCTGAGCAGGGGGTTGGACTAGATGACCTCCAAGGTCCTTTCCAACTTTACTATTATTATTATTATTATTATTGTTATTATTATTATTATAATAAAATTAGAGATACTGTATAGAATATCACAATTTATGTAATGCTGTCTATCTCATAAAGGATAGCTAAAAAGGTCTGTTATCTGAAGAAAACGGAACTCTGTTTAAAAATCATCCTGATTTGATTTGATTATGATGAAGGATTTCAGTTCATAGGGAAACCTATTTTCTGCAGATCATACTTTATCTTGAATGAAAAGCTTTGCATGAGAAGGAAATTAGAAGTAAGGGACTATTCACTATTCTTTGTGCATTGCATTGAACATGTAAAGGTAAGACCTGACATAAGGCTTATGTCATCAGTACATTTCTTTAAAGTTCTGCTAGAATGAACAATGAAATAAAGTCTGCAATCTTAAAAGTGAATGTGAACCTTTGCATTTGTGTACAATGTAGAAAATGCAGGAAATCAAATGAAACTGAAACTGCCTATCAGTACCCTATGTTCTGTGGTGTATGTGATTTCTTATTCTTTTTGGGTTCTGCCATTCTCCTGTGGGGGGGAGGGGGAAGCTTGGATGTGTATTTGCTTTGCTCCTCTGTCTCTTGCTCTATCCTCTTTGATGTGTCTCTAATGGGGTGAGAATGGAATGTACCTCCGGCCATCTGCCTTATCTCCAAGCATGGAAGAACCGGTGCAGACACCTAACAGCCTTGGAAGCGGCACCTTATCGCTCTGTTCCCACGGTGCTTTCCCACCTGTGAATTGGCCTGTTTGAATCATCTAGATGGACAGTTAGGATGGGGTTACTATGGCCATTTTTAATTACTTGATTTGTGTGGGAAAACCTCAGATCCTGCCTTCTATTCCTGCTGTCAACACCTCCCAATAAAAGTTCCTTTTGAAATGATGCTGTTTCAAGAGTTCTGCTTTATTGGAAGAACTGATTGAGGCGGGTCCTTATATTAGGCAGGATCTGCAAAGTGATCAACCCAGAAGGAAGACCCCTACCATGGGGACTGTGCAAAAGATGTCAAACCATGGTGGCAAGAGAGGAGAAGGCAATCTTGGTGGGGAAACTCTCCCCCAGGTTGGCCTGAGTGGGAGCAGCTCGAATTCCTCTAGTTCATCCAATGAGGCCATGACCAGAGAAAGTCAGGAGAAACAGAGGTGGTCGATGGGCATTGGAAAGAAAGAAGACTGCGAGGTGAAAGCCAGGAAGATAACTCCTTAAGCATGGCAGCCACCAGCTGGGATAGAAGCAAGAGATGGAGAGGTCACTCAACCTTAGTAAGGAGGATGATGAGAGACCAGCCTGATCTGGTTGCTTCCTCAAGCAAGTCATCAGCCTAATGATGGAAACTTTCAAATCCCTAAAGGAGGAGGAGGAGGAACACCAATGCTGGGGCTCAGTGGCCATGGGGATGGCAGAAGAAGAGTGCCAGGAGAGCGAGGTGGCAATCCCAGGCCCATCTACCAGCACGTTGGAGGCTGTGGAAGCCATGGCAGCGGCTTCTACCCCAGCACAAGCCATCCCAGCTGAAGGAGACGGGCAGCAGACCAGGTGGAGGAGAACTCACCGATCCAGCCGAAAGTTCCCACCCTTGGGAATGAAGTACAACAGGGCACCTCAGCAGCTGGGATTTTTCCTAGCCCATGTCCTGTGCTACATGGAGGAATACAGCCAAGACACTCCCAGTGACAATGGATGAGAGTCATAACCATGGCCCTGGAGGGAGCAGCAGCTCGGTGGATGGTGACTCTGCCCAATGCTGATGTCCCTGAATTGCAAAACTTCAATCACTTCATAGCTACCCTGAAGAGGAGGTTCCCTTTAGCTGACTAGAAGGCTAAAGAGCGCATCAACACAGTGAGGCAAGGTCGTTGCCCAGTAGCCGAGTATACGGAGGAATTTAGAGACCTGGCAAGCCGACTAACTGGCCGGAGGTTGCCTTAGTGGGCCATTTCAAAGATGGACTGAATGACGAACTGTACCACGTTGCATCCCAGAGGAGATCCAGACCAACTCCACAACTGGTGGCCGAAGAAGCTGAAATCGATCAAGCCCCAAGGCAGTGATGTCTGGGCGAACCTGGAGACACTCCCCCTCAGGGGGAAAATGGAAGGCGATGAAACCAACCTCCATGACACCATGCTCAACAGCTTGCTTCAAGTGTAGTAAGTAGGGGCACCAAGCTGCCGAATGCCATTCGAAGACCCCTGTGCAAAAGCCCAACTGAGCCAGTGGAGGGAAACCTGGGAACCAAAGGGACTGCCATGAAGAGCGCTGAGGTCGTTGAGGTCCCATCTCCCGGAATCCTGGGTGAAGGAGCTTCGGCTCCAGTTGGAAAATCAACCAAATCCTCTGACAGCGACTCCAAAGACAAACTCCTGATAAGTGGACCCATCATGCCGCTCACCAGAACCATAGAACTATTTAGCCCAGGGATGCCAAGAAAGGTAACCCTGAAGGTCCTAGGGGAACCTAGGAATCCCGGAAGCGGAAGAAGCCAATTTAATTTGGCCAATTAGATGGGTCCATCGCAGGGAGGATCCCAGCCACCCTTGCCACCCAGCCAATCCAACTCATTATGGGGGAACACTCCAAAACTTTAATTTTTATAGTGACCCCAGGCATGGAGTGGCCCTTAATCTTGGGGATGGCATGGTTGAGGAAGTGGAATCCAAGGGTGGATTGGAGAACCGGAAAGTTGAGGGTGGAGAGTGAAGGAGAAAGAGAAAAGGAATCTTGGAGGTAGTAGCAATGGTGAAAGACTTGGAATGAGAAATAGTACCTGAGGAATACCGGAATTTAGCTGAGATGTTCAGCAAAGAGCAGTTTGAAAAGCTGCCCCCCCATTGGCCCACCAACTGACCCATTGAAATCCTACCAAGGGCCAAATTACTCAAGCCAAAAATGTACTCGATAACCCCCCCCCCCAAGAACTAGGAGAACTGCAGAAGTTCATAGAGAAAAATTTAGCACAAAGCTTCATACAGCCGGCGAGACCAAAAATGGCAGCTCCAGTTTTGTTCCAGGAGAAGAAAGACGGATCTCTTTGCCTCTGTGTGGATTATAGGTCTTTGAACACAGTGAGCAAAACAATATCTACCCCCTGCTGCTAATGAAGCAAAGGGGAAATATTCTCAAAATTAGACCTAAGGGAAGCATATTACCAGGTTAGGATTAAAGAAGAAGAAAAATGGAAGATAGCATTTAACTGACCCATGGGCTGCTTCCAATTTAGGGTGCTCCCATTTGGACTGAGGGGGCACCAGCAGTCTTCATGCAGCTAATTAACAATGTCTTCCAGAAGCACCTCTACAAGGGGGTTCTCATGAACCTGGATGACATCTTAATTTTCACCAAAACAAGGGAGGAGCACATAAAACTGGTCGGGGCAGTACTGAATAAACTGTGCGCTGCTCGATTTTACACCAAGCTATTGAAGTGTGAATTCCATAAAGAAAAAATTGACTATTTAGGATACTGCATATCTTATAATGGGATAGAAATGGATCCAAAAAAGGTCTGGACTGGGCACTACCACGCACAAGGAAACAATTGCAAAGTTTCCTGGGGTTCGCTAATTTTTACCGGCAATTCATCTCTTCTTTTGCCCAAATCTCACTTCCCATTACAAACTTGCTAAAAACGAGAGGGAAGGCAAGCCAAAACTGAGCCAACTATTAAAATGGAGTATGGAATGTCAAACTGCATTCAAAAAATTGAAAAGACTTTTTGCAGCTGAACCGGTTATGAAACACTCAGGCACAGAGAAGCCTTTTGTCTTACAAGTAGACGCTAGCGATGTAGCAGTAGGTTCAGAACTGCTCCAAGAAAACCAAAAGGGCCAACTGCAGCCCTGTGCATACACATCCAGAAAACTCACAGAGACGGAACAGAGGTGGGTAGTGTGGGAGCAGAAGCCTATGCTGGGCCTTCCTCACACAGGCCCTCCTCCCATTTCTTAGAAGGGAGTAAAATTCACTTCCAGGTATGGATTGACCACAAGAACCCTGAAGCTTTAAAGACCCTCAGAAAACTGTCACCAAAACAAGTGAGGTGGTCTCAACACTTCCACCAGTTTAACTTTACTATCAAATACTTGCCTGGGAAAAAAAATTTTTTAGCAAACACTTTGTCAAGGTTGCCACAGTATAACAGCATCAAAACAGAAGTCGTGAACCCCCTCGTGCCATCTAAACAATTAGCGGCTCCAGTAACCACACGCTTGCAAGCAAAGAAACCAGAGTCCCTAGATAGCAAAGCAGGAGTGGAGTTCAGACAGACTTTGCAAACAGATGAATGGTTTCTGGGTCCTAAGAACCTCTGCTCAATGGGTGGGTGGAAAATTATATATGGGTGGGTGGAAAATTATATGTGCCCAAAGCTCAGAGACCGAAATTTGTGCAACTATGTCATGACTCAAAGAGGTGCATTTCATCTCGTGCACCAAGATTCCCATGGCCAAGACTCTAGTGAAGATGCCAGCTCCTCCATTCCCCATAAAAAGAATCATCAACTCTGTAACCGTAGAATTAGAACTCGCAAAATCATTAAAACAAGTTCACCCGGTATTTCATTGTAGCTTATTAAAATGTGAACTAAACTCATCCCTAAGGCCAGATGCAGCTCCCTTTCCCCCACCTATCATGGTAGAGGGAGAACAGCATTTTGAGATCAAAGAAATCCTGGATTCCAGGAAATACCATGGGTCAACCCAATACCTAATAGCTTGAAAGAATCTTCCCTCTTCTCAAAATGATTGGGTTCATAAATGATATGCTAGAGCCCGTAAGTTGTTAAAAAAAAGTTCCACTCCCAATACCCTGATAAACCAGACTAATCTGTTTGTAATTTTCTCTCCTTGTTATTTTTTTCTTTATCTCCAGGTGGATCTCTCATTTTTTTAAGAAGGGCGGCATGTCAGAACTCTATGTTCTGTGTGCATGGGATTTCTTATTCTTTTTGGGTTCTGCCATTCTCCTGGGGGGAGGGTGAAGCTTGAGGTGCCAATGTGTATTTGCTTTGCTCTACCCCTTGCTTTATCCTCTTTGATGTGTCTCTAAAAGGGTAAGAATGGAATGTACCTCCCGCCATCTGCCTTATCTCCGAGCGCAGAAGAAATGGCACAGATACCTAGCAGCCCTGGAAGTGGCGCCTTATCACTCTGTTCCCATGGTGCTTTCACACCTGCAGATTGGTCTGTTTGAACCATCTGGATGGATAGGTAGGGTGAGGTTACTATGGGCACTGTTAATTACTTGATTTGTGTGGGAAACCCTCAGATCCTGCCTTCTATTCCTGCTGTCAACATGTCCCAATAAAAGTTCCTTTTGAAATGATGCTGATTGAGGCAGGTCCTTATACTGTTACTATAATAAAATTCAACAAGATGGAGAAAAAATATTTGTCATTATTTGGTTTTATAAGCAAAGAAGACAATTGTTTAGGTTTCTTAAATTTATACTTAAATTTATAGTATATTAATTTGTATATTTATATACTACATTAGATATACTTAAAATATATTTATTTGGATTTATAAAAAGGAGAGTATTAATACATTGGTCTCTTCTTTTAAAGACATAGATCAAATAATTGATGCAACTAATAAATAAGGTTTCCTATGGCAGCTTTTCTTGGAACACATTAGAAGGACTTCTTTAGAAGTTAGATTTTGCAAATATGTTATAGAAAGATGCCCAAAGTTTTCCATTCTCAGTCTAATGCATATTTTAGCAATTTGAAATTCAGTTTGAACTTTGCTTGCTATTCAGATTATAAGCTCTTTGTTTGTTTTACCAGAATAATAGAGTTGGAAGTGACCTCCAAAGTCAAAGTCTTTGATTTCCAAAGTGACCTCAAAAATCTTCTACTCCAACCCCCTGCTCAATGATATTGGAGATCCTATACCATTTCAGATAAATGGTTTACCCAATCTCTTGTTAAAAACTCACATCTTCTGAAGGCAAGCTAGTCCAATGATTGTTTTAACTATCAGGATATTTCTTCTTAGTTCTAGGTGGATTCTCTCCTTGATTACATTACATACATTGTTTCTTGTTCTACTTTCAGATGCTTTGGAGAATAGTTTGGCCCTTCCCCTTCTTTGTAGTGGCTTCTTAAATATTTCCTGTACAATAAATTGTATAAGAAAAACATCTGAGGAGGTCAAATTACACTTATCTGAAAAGCTGCTAGAGCTGATTGATTGGGTGGGAGTGTGTTTGGGGATTATGCATGTGGGACCTGGTCTTTGGGTGTCACGTAAATTTCATTGTATGTGTTTACTGTGTATACACATACAATGACAATAAAGTTTTTTATTATTATTACTATTGTGATAGTCAGTTAAGATCAAATCCAGCAAAAACTCATATATGTGTCTTCCATCTTGGCAATAAACAGGCTGCTAGGAAGCTGCATATTATATGGAAAGGGACATTATTGGAGCATTGCTATAACCCTAAATATTTAGGGGTCATTCTAGGTAGGGCCCTAATATATGAGCATTGTACTAACACTAAACTGAAGGTCAGTGAACAAAATAACCTTCTCGGGAAATTAATGAGCTTTACCTATGGTGCCAAACCAAGAATCATTAGTTTTTTGCTATTTGGCAGGGAAATATGCCTAGCCAGTCTAGTAAAAATCTGGTAAAATAGAAGTTGCTCTAAATGAAGCTAGTGGAATTATTACCAAATGCCTAAAGTTACCCCTCTTCATAAGATCTACCTCCTGTACTTGTATCTTTGGTTTTTCTTGCCTAGGTGTAAAACCTTGCTTTTCTCCGCTTTAAATTTCATGTTGTTGCATAGGGCCCATTGTTCAAGCTTGTCAAGATCTTTTTGGATCCTGAGCTTGCCTTTTGGGGTTTTGGAATTCCTGGCAGCTTAGTGTCATCTGCAAATTTGATGAGTTCTCCATCATCTAAATCATTTATGAAGACATTGAAAAGTATTAGACCTAAGACAGAACCTTGTGGTACTTCACTGCATACTTACTTCCATGTAGATTAAAGCCTATTCATTGAGTACAATGAGTATTGTCAGCCACTTACAAATCCATCTGGTGGTGATGCTGTCTATCCCACATTTTTTTAGCTTACCAAGAAGCAGGTTGTGGTCTACTTTGTCGAATGCCTTGCTGAAGTCTAAGTATACCATGTCTACAGCATTTCACTGGTCTTCTAATTTAATAATTTTGTCAAGGAATGAAATAAGATTGATTTGGTACGATCTGTTTTTAACAAACCCGTGCTGGCTACTAGTTATAACTTTATTTGTTTCTAGATGATCACAGATTTGTTTTTTGATTATTTTTCCAGTATCTTCCCAGGTAATTGATGTTAGGCTGATTGATCTATAGTTTCCTGAGTTTGAGGTTTTTTTGTTTCTTTTTTGAAGATGAGACCACACCAGCACTGGTATTCCCTGGTGCCCCAGGATTTTTTAAAGATATGACTTGGTTGAAGCTCTGGAGGAGCACTTTACAATTGCATGGGGAAAAGAATACCTCCAGAGAAAGGAGAAAGGGTTATTACTTTGAAATGATAACTATAAACATGTTATTGATTACATTAAACAAATCTGGAGAAGAGGTGAAGGATTCTAATGCTTATAAAATACCTCACAAAGGGTCTGCTTTTATTCTTTTAAGAATTATTTCAGTAGTTCATGACAATTGCGCTATTTTGAAAAACAACTTGGAGGTGCAACTTCATTCAAGTTTTTGTCGAAACAAAGCAACTTCCTAAAGATCTAGATAACCATGCTACTTAGACCAAGTATATCCACCAGTGAAAATCTTTTCCACTGCTCTATCTTTCTTCTATTTTGCTCCATTTAGAGTCAATTCTGAGAATTAGTTTTTTTCTTTTACTATAAAACTGGTAGGAACTATTTTCAGCAGCAAATTAGACAGTTTCATGCTAATAATTTAGACTGAAAGGACACCATTGTTTTATATGAATTATTGAGGATTTTTTTAGAAAAAAGTCCTGGAGGAAAATATTGCAATTCTTTTGCTGATTAAAAGTTGGTTCATTTCCACAATATTCTCATAAGTCCCATGTATATATGTGATGATTCAGTGATTAAAGAATTCAGAGATTAAAGATTTTTCAGAATATTCAGGTATATTATAATCAATGGCAGAATGAAGTTTAATATGTTCAGTAAGGTAATTGTATGGAAAACCTATAAAAGCCAAGAAATTATAACCACTTTCTCTTTTGCACAGCAAATTATAACTGATATGTTAATCATTTAAAAGATCTTGTTGTTTTTGGAATAATCCATCTTGCTATTACTATCTTTTTTTAAAAAAAAAATAGATGAATGGGGGAAAGAATGGAATCAGTGTAAAATAGTAAATAGTAAAATAATTGTAACATTTTCCTCTTTATAAGAAGTAGGACTTTGCAGAGATTATGGTACAAAATAAGAGGAAAATTTTAACCCTATCGCTGTGGACATAATCCAATACCTTCTGACCTCTTTCAAAAGACTTGACTCTGTGCTCCAGCCTGGAGTCCAAAGTGTATGATGGAGCCCTTCTTCTAGTTATGTCAAGTGTTGATTTCCTAGCTTTTTAATGTTTTTTATATTTTAATATTGTAAGCCACTGGAACCATATATTTCAGATGGATAGTCATAATATCCGATTAATTAAGTAAGTAATTCTTGCAGAGTATTGCTAATTAGGAGTATTCTTATCCTTCCGTGTAAATCTTTTTTTTTTTTTAAATTAGGAATATAATGTCCTGAAATGAAGAATAAAAAGAAGATACTCCCTGCTTAGGCAGCATAAGAAAATCAGAATTGTAGAAAGAAATAATGACAGATAACTGAGAGTGGGGGACTCTGGGCTCTGCCCTTAAATTGGGAAACAGCACTTTGCAGTGTAACAAAACATGGGAACAATGTACAAGGTCCAGAACAGCTTGAATGGCTCTATTTTGAATTAGGATCAAAGGACCAAGACAAATTGGGATTGCCTCCCAGGAGATTATAGCAATAATCTAAATATTTAAAAAACCTAAGCAAGTACCAATAATTTTCCTCTATCAGCCCATCACTCTGTATCCCACAAATAGTCATCAAATAAACATGTGCAACCCTGAAACTAAATAAGTTACAAATTAATGGATGCAGAATCAATTGACCATTCACCAAGAAAGATGTAGAGGAAGGAGTAGAAGAAGAAAGTGCAGTGGAACCTTTTGGAGCTATGGAAACGAATGGGGCTATTTCAGTTTCAGGGCTATTGACTAATACAAGAAATAGAAAAATATCCAGGGGGGAAAAAGGCAATGGGATTTCTCTTTTACAATAGTACCATATGGATGTACTGATCAGGAGCCATGGCTGACTCAAGGCTGCCTACTTTAAATAGTAAATTTCAATCAAGAAACATTTTCAAACATTTTAGCAGGCAGTATGTTTCTTCAAATTTAATATAGTAAAATGAGAATGTTTAGTGGTAAAACTATGTATTTCTTCCTAGGCATCTTGACACAACATAATTTAAGAATACTGTTTGTGATTTTGATACTCTAAGGAATTTTAAAATAAGGTTCCAGTTATCATGACAACAAGAGAAACTGAAATAGTTTTCTAAGAGACATCTAAGTAACAGGAAAAAAACCCCTCATTTGGATGCTTTTTACCTTTTGTAATATTTCATCCCAATTTTTACTTTGCGTACTGCTGATGAGGTGGTAAGTATTAAGATCTACATGACACTTATTAATTGTTTCATGTAATAAGTTACATTCAGCTGAATTAAAAGCCCATGAGTTGGACCAGATATTGTTATAGTGGCTGAATGTCATCGATAGCAATGAAGGACAAGGAATATGGCAGGGAATAATTTGCATCTGTGCATGGACATTGTATTTTTTTTCTAGTTTTTTGAAAAGCAGTTTCTTGATTTTGTTCAACTAAGCTATGTTAAGTTGTGCTATGTTATTGCATTGATTTATGTGTTGGATTTTAAAATAATGGGAAATTCTTCCAATGAGTTTTGGTAATTATAATCTGGGGATAAATTCTCCCCAAAAAGGAGTTTGGGGATAGTTCTTATTTGCCCTAAAGGAAAACAATATGAATTTTAATTTTCCTCACTAGTTGTCTGCTTGGTTTGAGTGAATGGTTATACTGTATTTTTGGTTCATAGCATTAAAATTGGGGGGAATTATTAATGTATCAAAATATATGACAACACAAAGTGACTGTCCTGTTTGTCCCAATCCAGAGAGAGAGAGGGGGGGAGGGAGGGAGAGAGAAAGAACATGAATGGAGTAAGCATGTTTCTTTCATACCACCAACCTTGAAGTAATTCCCCAGGACCCAAAGCTGTGTGAGCAGTCGTTTAAAGTCTGTTCCAAACAACCTGGATATAATAAAGGCAATGGGGGACAAGTTTGTCTGCGGTCTGAGCCTAGGGCATGAGAATGCTGCTGGAAGAATAATCCCACAAAACTTGGGGTTCAAGACTTGACCAAGGCAAATGCAGTTTCCATGGCTTCAATGTGCACCAAAAGCCATATGGCTCTAGCAGGCTTCAGGCATGATGAAAGCAGCTTGGATCAATGGGTTCAGAGCACAACAAAAGCAACACGGTCTCAATGAATTCAAAGCATAATGAAGACAACTTGATTTCAGTAGGTTCAAGAAACAATAATGGCAGCATGACCTGAGCACACTCAAGGCCCAATGAAGGTAGCTTAGCATCAATAGGTTCAAGGCACAACTATGGCAACATGGTCTCAATCAATTCAAGGCAGCCAATCAAGAGAGTTCACGGATGGATTACAAGTGGTTGTCTCCCTGCTTCCAAGCACCAAAGTAAATAGGCACCAACCAGCAACCCTCATTAGGACCTCTTTTGTGCCTCACTCCACTCAGTTTTGTGAAATCTTGCAGGGGTGGAAATTCCTCTTTTCCATTGGTCAGCTGCAGCTGTGCCGCTTCTCCAATCCATGCAGCCGGTGGCCATCCCTGTTAATTGGCTGTAGATACACCTCTCCTGCCTGTGGAGCTGACTTTCCGTCTGTCGCTCTCCTGGATTCTCCCAATGTTTCTGGCATAGCTTCATCTAGGCTATTCAACCCTGTCACAGAGCCTTGCACGGTACTCCCCATAGTCCCTGTCAGGTGTCCCCAGAGTTGGCTTTTCCTCATTGTCCAAGCCTATTTTGGGCAGTATATAACAAGTAAGTAAAACAATAAATATATATAAAAATATTATTGAATTTTTTTAAAAAAACTAGCATTATAGAATCCTTTCTGAAATTACAAATCCAATGGTTTCCTTAAGAATGACCATAGTGAATACTTGCTGTTGTACCACTTGATAAAAATGCATGATATCAGAAGAAAAAGCATAGACTACTTTGAGAAAAGGTTGTTAGTTTGATTTTGCAAAACCAGTGGGTTGCTGCAATTCTTACCAGTACTGGAATGGGAAGCAATAACAGTTTTGAATTTTTTTTATTCTATTCAGCATAAGGATATTTGTGGTGGTATAATGTGTGGGTATGCACCTCTTTAAGGATTTATTTTATTGTAATATATAACAATATAAGCAAAAGAAAACTAATGGCTGAAACAGTATTATCAATATAATACTATCTCAAAATCGTAATAAATACAAGAACAAATAAAAGTTATAAAGATCCATTGCACATCTGAATGCATTTAATGTTTTCATAACTTCCAGTTCAAATATATCTCAATATCACTAATAAAATCTTTTTAAACATAGAAATGTAAACATCTTATGGCACATGGAGGTTTTCTGCAGCAGTTCCACATGGTTGCAACTCTGAAGCGGTCAGATATGCATTTCTGTGACAGCCTATATATTCTGATGCATATTTATATATTTCTTAATCCACTCCATCCATCTTATGTGCCAGACCATCAATATACCTGACCTAATTTCAAAATCCCTTCTGTTGCAGAAGCCACTGAGATGCAGGGTGCTTAGTGTATTGGGAAAGTGCATCCATCAGAGCAATAGAACACAGTAGTGGGAGTGTCATCTTCTGTCGGGAGCAGTTGGAGTTATTGCTTGCTTGGTCACCCCGAGGCATTTATAATTGAAAGACGAGAGTCATGCAAGCTGCCAATATGGGCTATAAAAACATTCTTATGGCCAAAGCAAGTTGAGAATGTCTTTGTCAGTACATCAAATGGTTTCATTTTATTCCTTAATTAAAGCAATTTTCTTTTATTTCACTTTTGTAGTTTAAATAGATACATTTGATTGATGCAATGAAGCACGATATGATCAGTTGCACTGGCCCAGTCCCAAATGGTTAGTTCTAGGTGAAGAAGGGAAAGAATCTATTAACATATATTTGTAATTGGAAATAATAGCACAAGACATGTGCAGCTGGGTTTTTTTGTGCATAAATATATGTGTTAGGTAGTTAATTCACATAAAATCTAAGAGACAGATGTCAATCTATCTTAGCATCTCATAGTCTAAATTTTGGAGGAAAATTTAAATAGATAAGTAGATTTTAGCTTCATATCTTTGATGTGATTAGAAATTACTAGTCAAGACAGCGCTTTGCCATATTTTTTTGTTTATTGCAATGGTACTCAAACTATTCTTGATAGTCTTCCTTCCTGTACTGTAAATATCTGTAAGTCAATGGATTTTATATCACTTTGAATAACTTTGATTCATTTAAATTAAATTTACTCTTGTTATAAAAGACCAATTTTAGACTGGCAAAGTTTTATTACCAACATTATTGTCAGTCCTTAGCATCTAACAGCCATATTTGCTCTGGAATTATTGGAGCCATTTCTCATCAATGCATATGCCAGCTCATCATCTGTGATATCAGATGTTTTTAACACTTGCCAGGATTTTCCCCCATTATCAGCAAAGACTCTGCTTACACTTTTGCATGTTGTGCATGCTTAGAACAGATGGGTACAATCTTCAAGTATTCTAGACATACAGTAGTTCTTCCAACTCTTTCATATCCTACATTCATATCCAAGTCTACAAGGCTATTACTAAAAGGAGCCTGAAATGAAAAAGAAGTTAGTTTGATCTTTAGTTTGATCTCAACTTTAATGACTTTAATTTCCAGTCAAATGGCACCAATGAGATATAAAATGCAAAGCTAAACATACAACTGTATAATTAGTAGTGATTTTTCTTTTTACAATCCTTTAATCCCTTTATTTGGAGTAGAGCTGGGGCAAGTGAATGGAGCTGACATTTACTGAGGCCAATGTGGAATTCGCAGCAGATATTTTCTCTTTGTGCCCTGATAGAGAAATATCTGCCACTGCCTAGGATTAAACTCTCAACCTTCTGAGTGGGAGATGAGAGTCTTCACCACTAGGCCACCACGCTGCTCGTATAATTAGAATAAGGCTGTGAATGATTATTCATTCCATAGGCATCATGGTGGCAGAAAACCCATATACTTAGGATATTAGGAAAGAAGAATAGAGGCAGAATTTGCATCATGTCCCCAAATAGGTGTCAACATTTTAATAAAATCAAAGTCTGCCTTGAGAACCAAACTGGTATAGTGGTTAAGCCTAGAAACCAGTTTTAGTTCTGCCTGAGGCATAAAGCCAGCTGGATCACTTTGGGCTGGTCATTTTCTCTCAGCCCTAGGAAGCAGGCAGTAGCAAACCACTTCTAACCATCTTGCCAAGAAAACTGCAGGAACTAATCCAATTGCCAGGAGTCAACGCTGACTGAAAGGTGCAATCATATAATCAAGTGTACTATAGGCACTTCTGCTTTATTGTGATGGAAAAGGTGTTCAACTGAAGTTCATTTGCCTGAATCCTTTTCTAAATACAATCAACTAGAAACAGGTGCAGTCTGACGAAAACAGAACTAAGTATCGCATGATTTGGATACCATAGTTTCTCAATGTTCTAAAAATACCATTTTCCTTTTTTCAGTCATGTTTCCCTGCTACCTAAATTGTAGTCAAGCAGTGCTCCCTATCTTTTCCACTGGCATCCTAGGTATTTGCTATTGTATGCCCATGCATTTGGTTTCTGTTTCCTAAATGGAGAACTTTGCATTTAAACAGCTTTCTATTATTTTCCATTCATTTCCATATATATCAAGAATCCAGATCTGCATAAGGGCTATATGCATATTTCAGATTTAAAGTTTTGAACGGAAATGCCATCTATTTTAGGCACCTTCTCTTTAGGCTTAGCATTTGAAATGTAGACTTCATGTTATATTCATGTCAGGGCATCATGTGCTTTTTCAGGAACATCTGTTCTGTGTGAATACTGTTCAAATTAATAAGCCACTCAGCATGATATGCTTGTTCTTTGCCATCAAGAGGCTCTAGGGAAGCACTTGAGTGACATCAAGAAAAAATTTTAAGGGCTTTATTACACTCACCAAGCACAATCAAAAAAGTTCCCATATATCTTTACCCTGATCAGGGTGGAATATGCAGCTGCTTTCTGCATTGTATTGTGGCCATTGGTGAGTTAGATACCCCAAATGCTTTTGATATTGGATTATGGTTGTGATTTTATTTGGTTATCTACTTCCACAGATCTGTTTCTTGACAAAGATTGTCATTATGTCTCAATGTTGGGTTGTTGTTTTTAATAAACCATAGATTTCTTCAACATTTCATTATTCCTTGCAGGTTTACTTTGAATGTTTCCTGCTTAGAAGTCTCTGAAAATGCCAACATTTTGTTACAATAAATCAGTTAATACTTGGCAGGTTTTATGTTTAAATTCGTATGGTTTAGCTTTATGGTAATGAGGGAGTAGTTACCATCAGAACTAAACTTGGTATTTCCACTTGCTTCTTTGGATGGAAGGCAGTAGAACTCCAGTACCCAGAGGGCATCAGACAAGGACATTAAGATTTCAGCCAAAGCACAAGTAAAGATTGTGAGCCATTGCAGTGAAAAGAATTAAGAGATGCTGAGATATATAAAATAGCTATCGGCAAAGAATTTACACAAATAGCACCAAGAAGAGATTTAAAAACAAGAACAGAAAGAGGAAACAAACATTTTCACAAGAGGCTTGAAGGGTCATTGCTTCAAATGGTAGAAGACATGAATTATAACCCATAATTTAGGACTAATAGATTTATTAAATTTGGGGGGAACTTCGTGTAAATTGTAGCCCAAAGTATTCAGAAAACAAAGAGTTATGAAGTGCTACAAAATAGCATGGATGAAATAGTTGAGATGTGATGTTCTACAGCCGTTCAGAAATCAAAATGACACATAATGCTCAGTCACATGTATTCTTTTGCACTAAAGGTGCTTATATTGACCCTTCAATTAATGGATATGCTGCTTAACTGCTGCACACATTTTAACATTTTTTTCCATTTATTTCTTTACATGTCCTGGGATGCCCAATTATAGTATATCTTACTTTAGCAGAGAACATTATTTCCAGCCTGATCTTTAAATGTTGCTTTGAAGCTCCTGTTACTGTATCCATTTATTCTTTAGGTTCAAAAGTGACTTTATGAACACATTGACTCCCTTCTAAACTACTCAGACCTGCTTGATTTACACATTGCATCATCTTTAAACCACTCACTTCAATTCCACCTCACTACTCCACTAGTGAGCCCAATTGGTTGAAGGGGAGCAAGTCACAGCTCCCAAATCAAGGAGATTGCCCAGTTATCTGCAAAGTCATAGTGAAGTTTATTTGCTTTTGGCTTCATGTGCTACATGAACCTAGCTATGATGACTTATGCAAACCATAACTCAGTGGATTGAATTCAGTTTTCCATAGAAACCTTGCACTACTATTGAAGTAATAGATGAGTCTTAATTTTCCTTGCTACAGTATAAGTGTGTATTTTTTCTTAATCAACTTGTTTGATGAACAGTTCTAAAAGCTTGTCATTATCTTTTCTGATGGCTGAATAAAGTTATTACCTGGCTAAGATTTTAACTTTATTCTTATGATCAACATGGGTTCTATTATTTGTAAAGGTCTGGGGAAATGCTTAACATAACCTTCAAAGCAAGATCCTACAAAGAAAAACATTTAATGTTGCCTTGCCTTATGTTATCAGATAATTCATTTCAATTTAGCTCTGAATAATCTTTGTTACCTATTACAGTATTTCAACTGGTTTTCCCAGTTGCAATGTATGGCTGTGAAAGTTGGACCATAAGAAAGGCTGAGCGCAAAAGAATTGAGGCCTTTGAACTATGGTGCTGGGGAAGACTCCTGCGAGTCCCTTGGACTGCAAGGCGTTCAAACCGGTCAGTCCTAGAAGAGATCAACCCTGACTGCTCTTTAGAAGGCCAGATCCTGAAGTTGAAACTCAAGTACTTTGGCCACCTAATGAGAAGGAAGGATTCACTGGAGAAGAGCCTAATGCTGGGAAAGATTGAGGGCAATAGAAGAAGGGGACGACAGAGAATGAGATGGCTGGATGGAGTCACTGAAGCAGTAGGTGTGAATTTAAATGGACTCCAGAAGATGGTAGAGGACAGGAAGACCTGGAGGAACGTTGTCCATGGGGTCGCGATGGGTCGGACACGACTTCGCAATTAACAACAACAACAGTATTTCAGATTGTATCCATATGTTCACATTCCACCACATGAGTTAACAATGTATCTTACATAAGATAGAAACTATATTCATTTGAGTAGCTAGAATTTATATTTCTAAAAACAGAGAATCTACAAACATTGCTTGGTTCTATATTCTAAATAGTTTTGGGAGAAACCTTATCACAACCTATAGGTTTGACAGCTGCATATACACCATCTAATAATGTACATATACACCATCTAATAATATACATCAGTACAGCTAAGCACAGCTATGTACAGCTCCAAAATCAACCACAATTGTTCCTCTATTTCCTATTTTTTTTCCTATTCAATTGAATCCTGAAAGTGAATAACAATTTTGTAAAAGTTCAGTTTGTCAAAACCTCTATGGATTTTACATTTTTTTTTCATGGGCAACGTGGCAGCTACTGTTTTTTAACTGTACATTCATCATTCTGCTTGAAAAGAAATAAAATTGCAACTGCTAGGAGACCCCTAAACTTATTAAATCATCAAGAACTTGTGAATTTCTGGAGAGGGGCAAATTTCCAGAAATGTCAAGCTTAATAAAAAGCATAGGGAACTTCTAGTTGAAAAATGCAAAAAGAAAAAGAAAAATGACTAACAAGGGCAAAGATTTATGAAAGTCCCCATGGCTGAAACCTGCTAGGGGGGATGAAGTCAGAACATCAGGAATAAAAGAGAACACAAGAGGAAACAAATTTGCTTGTCAGCTGAGGTCCAGGGAAATCTCAGGGAAGAAAAGACAGTTTTCAGGACTCAGAGGTCAAACATTCATTTGAACTTGGCATATTGCCCTGAGAAAAGAGAAACATTGAGATTCTAACACTATGACCAGCTGTGCAAAGCTTTTAAATAATACCTCTATTTGATTGAACCATCCCATTGAAGCAGATTGAATCCAGTGGCTTCAAGGGGTTTTATTGCTGTTCAGAATGCTTTGTAGAGTTGAAGGCTTTTTGTGCACTCTCTAATTTTGTTTCAGATTATATGCAATGTTGCAAGTTCAGTTATATGTATGGAGAAAGCTGAAGAGGAAATAGCAATGTAATGGGGTCTCTGGCACTGACTTGAGTGCTTGGTCAAAAGCTTGATCCTTTTATTAAACTGTCTGTCAGACCAGCTATGGAAGGCATTGAGAGCCCAATGCTTTGGCTTCACTTTCCTATTTCTCTTATTCTTTAACATTGCCAGTTGAAAGTTTTAACTTTGCCTTCCTTTGCATTAGTAATGCCAGGCTCCTGGGCTTGTCCTGCTAACCATCTAAGAATTTGGCTGATCAATTCTTACTAGTTCAGTATGTATTCTAATGTCAGACCTAAATGTACTTTGGCTCAAACCTTAATTTGTTGTTCTGTACAATTGGCCAGGAATGAATAGGTAGATACCAGGTGAACGCTACAATCTAAGGAGAAGTAACAGTGATGTAGAAGGTGAATGGTTTGAAGGGATGCTTGCTCCTGTGTCAGTTCATGCAACACACTTTAAAAAAAGACATCATAGAGTAGTACTAGTCTTTGATTTACAGTCACAAATGGGAATAGAACTTCCATCACTTCCATTCTTAAGTGGGCCACACTTGATTTCATGATCTTTATACCACTATTAAATAAATCCCAATGTCATTAAGCAAATGTGAACTTCACCCTTAACTTTGCTTGTCGGAAGCCAACTGGCAAGGTCACAAATGGCAATCATAAATCGCAACCATCATAAATACATATTGATTGCCAAGTGCCCAAAATTTGATCATGTGAGTTCAGGTATACTAAGATGATCATAAGTACAAGAACTAGTCACATGTCACTTTTTCCAGTCCCAACATAATTTAGAATGGTCACTAAAACATACGGTTGTCAGTCAAGGAATACTTGTGCAACCATGGCCCACTTCTAATAGCATCTAATAGGTGTGTGTCATGTATGTGTTTCACTTTGAGAGCGGGCAACTAAATTTCATTTTTGATGTGTGCCGTTGTGCCCACAGTAAAAAAATGACAATAAAGGTTATCTTATCTTAAAATAGCCACAATGGTTTATTTTGAAGCCACCTCTGGGAAATCCAATAGCTGGAAAGGGCTTCTGGCTATGGGGACTATTGGATGAAAATTCAAGATAATGCAAAGCACTTAAGGAGTCTCTTTCTCTCAACAAGAACAATCATATCATCTCCATAATGTGATTCATAAGACAATGAATATGTTGTCAACCTAATATATAATAGCTTTTCTTCAGAATACTATTATAATCCTCTTCAAACATTATCACACCTGAATTATGGCAGAAACAGAGAGACATTTCTTCTGTCTCTGCTTCTTTCATTCCTAGCCTAAGTATCTTTCACCACTTTCCCTCCACTCTGGATTAATGAGATAGCAAGGCAAATCAACAGACTGGCTGAGTAGCTGTTTGAAACAAAAACAAAAAAAATGTAGTTAGCAATTTCATCAGGTTTAATAGTCACTATGGCCGGAAGCAAATTTTGCAATGTATGTCTGCTGTGTTCTATCTACTCATATAAAACATATAAGAAATCTACCATCATTTAAACTACTCTCTAGAGTAAGCTGTTCTATTCTTTTCAGAAAAACGTAGATATAGTTAAGCTATAAGAGGGAAAATGAACAAAATAGCCTAAGGTCTAGAAGCTTTCCATAAGGACTTCTCTAACCACAAAGGATATTGCCACTGAATATTCTGAACTTTTCACCAACTTAGTTTTATCAAGCATGTAAAATTATGGAATAATTAAAACAAAAGAAGAAGAAAATGTCATCTGTGTGCTGAGGTCAATTCCTTAGTGACCGTATGAATATTGTCCTATCATTTTCTTGGGAAGTATAAGGAAATGGTTTTCTTTGACCTTCTACCAAGATGTATTTGTGAGTTCCCAGTTTAGCTTTAAGTTCTGCTTTTCCTTGGTAGTCTTCCATCTAACAATTAATAAGACTACCCCTGCTTAGCTTCCAAGCCAGTCAAGTCCAGACAAGATCAGAAGAATAGTATTATGTAAATGTAAAATATATTAGCACATTGATAGCCACAGTGCACAGGAACTAAGTTCATATTACATTATCTATGTTTGCTTTATTTTGACCAAACTAATATTGGTAAACCAGCCTTCCTCAACCTGAGCACCCTTCATATGCATGGCATTTAACTTTTAAAGTCCTAAAAATGGCTATTCAGGCAGAGAGTCTTCAGAGAAACACCCAAAGGGAGCTGAAATTGCAAAAATCTATGCTAAATCTTAAATTGTTAATCATCTTGGGGCACTGCATAAAATATGAGCTTAGAGATAAAGTTTATAGTGGAGGCCCATGCTTCAATTTATGGTGCAACAGCCATGAGATTTATTTTTAAATTCATAAAAGAAAAATAAGGAGCTGCAGGAAATCTCTCAAGAACCACAGGAGATGTTACAATGTACACAAAGTTACTCCCAAATGTCCCATTGGAGAAGTTAGTCTATAAGCTAGTTTCCTACATTTTGTTGACTCCGTTCTTCTTGCATTTTCCGCCTGTGGGATTTTGTGTCTTTATTAGCCTTGCTGCATTGTTTCTTATGTAGTCACGTGAAAGAATTATAACTTCCAAGTAGTCCCTCAAACAGCCAAGCCTCTCCAACAATAGAAACTGCACATTTCCCTTGTTCTGCTTCTATGAAGGCCTTTAATTCTTTTGATAAAAATTAGCTTAGCAGCTCCTGATAAGTCCTTGAATTCCAAATAGCATAAGGGATTAATCAAAAGCATTCTATAGTTTTGTGTTTTCTTTCTCAGGATAAGCTGCAGTTGGTAATCTTTTTTTTCATGGAAGCCTTTGGAGTTTGGTTTTAGTGGTGTTATGGAGTTAATCATCCTGTCAGTGTATTCTTTTCTTGATATAAGTTGTTGTCTTTCCATTGTAAGCTGTCTGGAATAATGGTGGAGTAAAGGAGACTTGAGCTTGAATTAAATTAAATTAAATTAAATTAATAAAATAGACTGCATAGTGCTATCAACCTAAACTGATTTATTGGTGGAAATGTGCTTTTGGGGGGGGGGGCAAGAGTGACACCAATCATTGCAATGGCAAATGAGGTGGGCAAGAAGGCTCCATGTGTAGGAGCATGGTGCCACATTAAATAAAAAAAAGAGCTGGGGTGAAATGAAATTAAACTACACCTTAATATTATTACTTGCCTTTATTTTGATTATTTAATGGTAATTTATTTATTTACTTATAAAATTTATTGGCCACCCATCTTACAGATATTTAAGCATATCAGCTTAGAATGACCTCCATCTTCCACAGCTCAGTTGATTCTCAAGTTTAAAAAGGAAACATAACAAGTGAAAAAGAAAAACCACACCCCAAACCCATTATTTTTTATGCATACAGACAAACACTTCTTACCAAAAGAGAAGCAGAAGTGTGACATGGAAAGAAACATTGTTGGATTTCAGGGGAATATAGAGTTTATAGAGATATAATATAGGATCACACAAAGTATTAGTACTACTTTATAAAACCCCCGTGAGACCACACCTGGAATACTGCAACCAAATTTGGTCACCGTACTACAAAAAAAATGTTGAGATCTTGGAAAAAGTTCAGAGAAGAGCAATTAAAATGATCAAAGGCCTGGAATCTAACAAAGAATAGCTGTGGGACTTGGGTTTGGCTAGTCTAAAGAAAAGAAGAAATAGGGACGACATGATAGCAGTTTTCCAGTATTTTGGGCTGCCACAAAGAAGAGGGGGTCAAATTATTCTCCAAAACACCAGAGGGCAAGACAAGAAACAATGTTTGGAAACTGACCAAAGAGAGAAGCAACCTGGAATTAAGGAGAAACTTCCTAACAGTGAGGGCAATTAACCAGTGGAACAACTTGCCTCCAGAAATGTAGACACTCCATCACTAGAGATTTTTAAGAAGAGACTAGACAGTCACTTGTCTAAGATGGTATAGGTTCTGCTGCTCAAGCAGAGGGCTGGACTAGAAGACCTCCAAGGTCCCCTCCAGCTCTAGTCTATTCTACAGAGGGCTTTTCTTGACACCTAGACCCACATGCACACACATTCTGGTGGATTTCATTTGGTGAAGATAGACTTGTGCTGATTGCTCCTAGCATGAGAATGTACAATATTCTAGATAGCTGAAACAAGATTGAGAAAGCATTGCTTGTCCATGAAGCAATGGGTTAAACTGATATTCTTCAAATGGGGGTTCAACATGAAGGAAAAGCTGACGTTCACCGACTCACTCGCAGTTGCACTGAGACATTCAGATCACATTTGAATTCAGTCTCCCATAGGAGGCAGACAGGAATGTCCACAATACTTGAAATGTTGCATGGGAGAGATTTGAATATTCAGATATAAAGAGAGATACAGATCATGAATTTTAAACTGGTCATATTTTTGACAAAATGTATGATTGGTGCAATTTTTATGTCTACTGATCTTATTTCTGGTTTTTGAAGCGTTTAAAGGGATTATTGTTGAAATGCATCAGAAAGAGAATAGACTATCTGGAAAAAAGAAAAAAAAAACCTAGCTGCTGCTTGCTTTTCCCTTCAATTGGATGTGACAGTGATAGTATACTGTTAAAAACTATCATATCTGAATAGGAGCTCCATTCATATACTATTCATTTTTGTTTAACTGGCTACAGGACTATATATACATGCAGAACTGTGTTAACACAACCTAGTTAATCGAATTAATGATCTAGCAGTTGCATTCACACGACATGCTAAATTGATTAATGTTAATTCTTATTAGATTTTTTTTACATTAACATCTAATAGCTGAATCCAGTCCCTTTGCTAGTTTCTGATTCAATATTTTACACACACTGGAAATAAAATAAAATGATCCTGTCCATACTAAATTCCTATACTAACTAAAGGTTTCCCATGGCACAAATAGCATGAAACAACATCTTAGTCTTGATTTCTTAGCTACTACATGTGGTATTACATCTAAATATATTAATGATCACAACATGTGGAAGATCTTTAAGTTTTGAGCACAGAAGAAATATTTTAGTGCTTATTCTGGGGAGGTTATTTTGGGAATGTTTCTTACCAACAGCCCCAATATGTGTGAGTTGGAACAAATACCTCTAATACCATTTTCTTGAGCACAGTTTCTCCTCAGGGCTGTGTCTTAAGTCCGCTGCTGTTCACCCTGTTGACTCATGACTGTGTCATGTGCCAGGATTGCCACCAACCATAGTGTGAAGTTCTCAGGTGATACAACAGTAGTGGGCCTTATTCAGGATGACAAGGTGGAAGCTTACCTCAAGGAGGTTGAGGGGTTGGTGAACTGGTGTAAGGAAAACAGCCTAGTTTTAAATAGTGGAAAAACCAAAGAGATCATTGTTGATTTCAGAAAAGGCAGGCATAGCCACACTTTTCTGTGCATTAATGATTCACCTGTTGGTGTGCAGCTAATGAGTAGGCTGACTTGGTCACTCAACAATGAGACAGCTGACAAAATGGAGTTGAGATTAGATGGGTTGTTACACATTCTTTGGGGCTTTATATTTGAGATACCTATTCATTATGAAATGTATTTTGATCTGTGTTTGAGTGTGCCCTTTTAGTATTCTAATTATTGTTGCCTACTCCCATTGTGGCTGGGAGGTCATGCCCTACCTTAGAGTTGGGTGGGGAATGTAGATTTTAAGAGTCTTTGTTTTTCTAATCCCATCAACTCCAGCCTTCTGTGGGAGCTTTAGTTGAAGGCATTTTATTTCTGAATGGATTATAAAATCTCCATTCCTAAAGATTAGCATCTTCAGGTTTCTGCTTGAGGCAGGAAAATGGGCTGTTTTCTGTCTTTAAGAATCCTCTTCTCCTTTACAGAAAATATAATATTCTGCCTCTTTTAATATTCCGCAAAATATTTCATTCTCGGGGGGGGGGCGGCTTCCCACATTGTCAAATTTCAATCAATCCAATATGCATACATTCTCTCTTTATACAGAAACAGCAAATAGAAGAAAAGTAGAATTGAAAGAATGATTGCATTGGGAAGTGAAAGAAAGAGAACAAAGGAAAAAACAGGGAATAAAACTGAATGGAATTCATAAGAAGCAGTAATCCTAGTGGAACAGAGCTGCAAACATGAAGGTGTCACAAGCTGGTGGCAAAGAAAATGGTTTTCTGCATCTGCTGATGTCTGGATTTTGGAAGCCCATATCTGGTAATTTTAGGAAAAGATAACTGGACAGGACAGTAAAGTAAAGAGAAAACTTTGTTTAGATCAGGGCTTTTCAACCTTTTCACCCACTGTACCACTTT
Organism: Crotalus tigris; assembly: GCF_016545835.1. Classification (NCBI taxonomy): domain Eukaryota; kingdom Metazoa; phylum Chordata; class Lepidosauria; order Squamata; family Viperidae; genus Crotalus; species Crotalus tigris. The sequence goes on from NW_024096690.1 coordinate 4,450,566, forward strand.
TAGGATACAGCAACATCCAAGTACCACCAGTCGCCTAGCAAGATGTCAAAAACTTGATGACCAAAAAAAAAAAAAGGGAAAAAAGTGATAAAATACAGGTAGTCCTCGACTTACAACACTTCACTTAGTGACTGTTCGAAGTTACAATGGCATTGAAAAAAGTGCCCCCCAAGCCACAGCCAAGCAAGACACCTGCCTGCCTGCCGGGCGGCACTCTTCCTCCTATCTGAGGTTTTCATTGTTGTGAGCATTTCTGTTGAGGATTGGCAGTGGGAGTGGGATGGGAGGGTGTTTGGTTTTTATTCCTCCTATCTGCTGGGTGGTTGCAGCAGGTTTTGGTCACTTCACATGACTCTGGGACACTGTGACCATCATAAATATGAATCAGTTGCCAAGCATCTGAATGTAAATCACAAGACCCTGGAAATGCTGCAACATTCCAGCTGATCGGCGCTTCTTCTGGGCTCACCAGAAGCACCAGGATCAGTGCTGCTTTCCAGCTGATTGGTGCTTCTTCAGGGCTCAGCAGAAGCACCAGGATCAGTGCCGAGCTCCAGTTGGAACCTGGCGCTGATCCTGGTGCTTCCACTGAGCCCTGACAGCCCTGCAGCTCCAGCCATCTCTCGATCAGGCTTGTGCGGTGCTGCCACCAGTTCAGCTCATTCCCCTCCCCCACTACCACTTTTCTAGGATGGTCGCGTACCACCTGCCAGGTGCCAGTGCACCACAGGTGGTACCCGTACCACTAGTTGAAAAGCCCTGGTTTAGATGTTACAAAAGAGTTAATTACCAGATATGCATCACTCCAAGCACAATGAAACTTCAGACTGAGGTACCCATGCTTTGCAGCAGGACAATTGCAGCCATTTGGCATCTCCAAGTGATATGTTTTCAACAGTTTCTTCTATTCTATTCAGGAAATGTAAACCAACTCTCTCCTCCCATTCATAAATAATGGTTTTGGGAGGAACCTTTTCCTATCAGATAAACAGAGTAAGCAGATTTTTAAACTTTATTGGGCAAAGTTAATATCCTAGCTACAAGTACTGGATGTCTTGCAGAACGAAATGTTATTTTCAAGTTATTTGCATCTAGTTCAGTTTGACTATATTTACTCCAAAACTGTTGCTATCTATTTCTATACTGCTGCAGAATTCCAAAGTTTGGAAATATGCGGCCATAATTTGTCCTTTAATCTTAATTACAGGATGTCCTCGACTTATGACCACAATTGAGTCCAAATTTAATCACATAACCATGAGGATGCTGCAACAGTTGTAAGTGTGATAAACAGTCATATGTTACTTTTTTCAGTGCTGTTGTAACTTTGAATGATCACTAAATGAACTGTTGTAAGTCAAGGACTACCTGTATTTCTATATAAAGTAAGGTGCCCTGATTTGGAAACCTTCTTTTTTAACTATATTGCTAACCCCTTTCAATCATACTACATACTACAATGATCCACCTGGGTACAGTGCTTATTCGTTTTCATCACATTTTTGAAAGCAGTATGTGATCTCATGGCTGGAGAGAAAAAACATCAGTAATTACTTCTTCTATAGCTTTGAAGTACAAGCATCCCTTGTTGAAATCGGAGCAATTACAAATTGCTCTGAGATTTGACCTTAGGCTCATATTCCATCTTTGCAAATATGACCACTGAAGGGTATGCAGACCATCTGCCTGAGCAATGCAAAGCTATCTGTCCTACTCTCCTGCTTCTCTCCTTCGTGTTCCTTTTTCTACTTATTAAAAAAAAATAAGGAAAAGCAGGCTCTGTAAATATTGGTGCTTAAAATCTCCAGTCAGCAAAAGATAAAGAAAGGGGGAGGGGAACCAATTCAGAAATCCTGGGCTGTTTCATTTAGAGTGATGATTAAGCCTGCTTAGTTTCAGGGTCCAGAATTCCTGAGTCATCATGATAATCATTAATTCCACCTTTATTTTTTGCACACTGAGCTTTAGAAAGATTAGTGATCAGCAAGGGGCACCAATTTAATTGGTACATAAATTAAATCAAGGCTTCATTGGTTTTCATTAGAAAGGAATCTTGCCCTTTTGATGGTTTTCCTGCTCAGTAGTATTTCCACCTTTGCTTATGGAAATGGCATTTTTTCATCATAAAATAGCAATATGTTTTACCCTTCTTGAGATGCATCATTTACAATCCATCCTTTCATTAATCTAAGCTGTTTCCAGTTGAGTCAAGTATATCCAAGGCATTTACATTTTTGCATATAGAGAAAAAATAAGATTCATAGTGCATCTCTACTCAAGTTGAGCACATTTGATTGTTTTATTTATTGTAGTGCTGTTTGAATCAACATCACCATGGTAAATTTCCCACTCTTTCCCAGTCTAAACCACATGAATTGAATAGTGAAGAATATATTGAGAAACATCAAATATAGTAAAATAATGTGTATTTCAAATTAATTCATTTAGCGTAGTCTGAGTAAAGGTCTCTTTTAAGTAAATTCTAATTTATGGCAACTTTCTAGACCGCCCACCTGGCTTTGTTAAGTGATTTGCCATTGTTTTTGCAAATAGGTTTTTCAAAATCCCATCTCAGCAGTTTATAGAATAGGGCTATAATATAAGAGTACTCTTGTGATCCTCATCCAAACACCAACAAATTGCAGCTTTGCTTAACTTTTGGGAAAATATCTAAATTGATTAGGTTCATATCAGGCATAAAGAAACTATACATTAAGTTGCAGTTCAAAAGATTCATTGCTGAAGCCTATATACAAGAATCTAGTCAACCAAAGTTCAGTGCTAAATTTGCCCCAAATAAGGGTCAATGGAATTCAAGAATGGTTGAACTTAGACTGTTTGTGGGAACATAAAAACTTTAGATTGATGACTTGTTTAACTCTGTCCCCTTCCCCAGTTCTGCCTGTTCTTCTCTTACAGTTCTACCTAGAACTTGGGCAGTCTATTTGAATTGACCATAGTCTATTGAGTCGACAAATGCTAGGAATTGTACTCCTAACTTATCTGGAGAAGCATGAAAAAGAGTGACTGAAGACTTGTTATTCTTTGAGATGTCACTAAAATAGCAGAGGATCAAAGCAGGAAATTTTCTTTATCAAAATTAAATCAATGATTTCAATCAAAGTAGTGGTTTCTACCTGTCAAAATCAAATTAGTGAGCAATTTCTACAAACAACTATAAAGCTACTCCCACTTTCATCCCTATAATAGCCTATTATGAATCCCATCACCAATGTGATTATTATGCTAGAATTTCTTTGATGACAACTGTCTGGTGAATGCAGAACACTACCAATGGGGCTCATCTCAGTCATTTAAGGGATTGATGTTGTATATGCTAGCCAACTTTAAATTGCAGCCAAAGGGATTAAATAGTTTTGTGAGCCTTCTCTAAATTATCACATCTGTTTCAAAGCTATCTATGTGGTAATCATTTCATTGAACCAAACCTTTAAAATAATTATGTACTGCAAAGAAAATTATTTTAGTCTGCTATGAATCACCTGTAAGTCAGATTTATTATCCATAAAATCATAGTTTGACAGAGTTCTCCCTCCAGTCTTTAGATACTCCTGTTTATAGTAGCTGCCTATAATTGCATCAGTGATTATATATAGAACATCATTTCCATATAAGTTTGCCTCCATATATTTTCATATATGTTAAATTATTTTGAATTTAGTTTGCCATGTTGTTGCTGACTTACAAAGAGTAAGCATTACAAGGATCATTAATATGGGAGTCCAAAAATCTAACTTTTCTTGATAAGGAAGGACTGATGATGGAAGAGAGTAACAAGAAATCTTATTAATATTATTAATGAAATTTATGTTAATTCTGCAGTAGTGTGATGAAATGAAAAGATCATACCCAAAGAGAAGAACTGATTTAATGATTGAACTGGACACTTAATCTAGAATTAGATCTCAACTGTCTAGGTACAATGCTTCTATTTTGGAGCAATCTAGATAAATTAAATTCAGATGGCAGTTAATATACTATATTTTGTTCCTATAAAGACTTCTGGCTATGGCAAGAAGGCAAACTTGCATTATGGATGTAATTGCCAATTAATACATTTTCATGTGAAACAGCACATTTTAAAAATATTTTCCGGCTACTGATGATCAAATGTTTTACTGAGGGTGAATATTTTAGGATGTAAATAAACAAATTTAAAACTTATCCCAATTTCTAGGACAAAAGACTAACAGGCAGAAACTTTGACATTGTACATTACAGGAACAGAAGGTATCTTTCATTCTTGCAATATGAAAACTTGAACAAAGCTAGAGGAGATTAGTTAGCAATTAAGTAACTGGCAAACTTCTCTGTCTTTTTTAAACTGTAAATTAGATGAATCAATCTGCATAAATACCAGGAATTGATAAGAGAGAAGAACATACTTGCATGAATATAGCATAACTCACAGTTAAGAAAGAGAGAGAAAGTAAGAGAAAAAAACAGTATATAGTAGGCAGGCACAGTGCTTAAAAGGGAAATATTATGTATTCAGAGGTGCTGACCTTCTACACTGTGTTGTATGTATTATCATAAAGTGCTCCTAGCATTCTCCTTGCTTTGATAAATTCCTTTTTCTTCAATTTCCTCGTCTTCCTCTTTTTAATTCAATCAGATTGCTTCAATTGAAAAGCAAACAGTTTCCCACAAGAACAGAGTGATTATGCCACATGCTTTATACTATTTCATGGTTTATCAATATTTGGTCTTTAATTATGTTAACATACACTGTTGGTGCTATAATTACCAAGAAAATGTATCTAGTTTTTCAAGTTGATCATGTTATAGCAAAGTAACATGTACTTCCTTGCTCATTTAGTTATCACCAGGAATTCCTGTGAGGGAGGATAAAGTGTACCTCAGAATTTATTTTTATCTTTAAAAGGGAACATTAAATTATATCACAGTGGTACAAAACATGAAACCTCAGCATTTCAATGGACATGAATCTTTTTCTTGGAATAAACTATACCCCTAGCCACCATATTGGTTGAAGTCACTGAGGTCACATTAGTACAATACATTACAATTTGGCTATCGTGTCCCCCTCTTTATAGAACTTTATTTCTCTGAGATCCCTTCAGATGATCCTTATTAGGCTGCCAAAAAGGCAACAATCTTCAAGGCTTCCCAGACACAACTGTGTCACACTGACTGATGCATTAGAAAGCCGGATGAGACTTCCGGTTCCGGGTTGCGATGCTTCTAGTTGCACGAAGAGACTTGTCTCCTTGTCAGCTAGCCTCCCTCCACCGGTAGACCCTTATGTGGGTCTAAAGTCGGCCTGGAGGGTGCAAATTCTGTCGAAGAGGCTTCGCTCGGCTGAGGAGGAGCGGCGGCTCCTCCAGCTGTCCAGGCCGACTCTGAGGACCAACGGAGAAGAAGATCGGCCAGTAAAATGGCCGATCACTTAGCCACTAGTAATCACAAGTCAAAGAACAGCTAAGCTTGAAAACCCACCATGGTGAATCCAGGTGAGATCTTTTTTTTCTCTCCTCTCTTTATGCCTTTTTGCTTCTTTTTGCCTATAAGAGCTTTCTTGGAACTATTTCCCTGGCTTAGAAAGGCAGCTTCTATATTTGGGAAGGAAGGAGAACAAAAGAATAGAACACAACTTCAAAAACTACATTTTTTATTTATATAAGTTTTGGGGTACTGGAAAAAAATTTTTTCCTAAAAAGTCTACTATCAATCTATGCTGTTCTGCCTTTTTTTTTTTTTTTAGTATTTCTTCCTCCACCTTTTCCTGAAAAAATAGAAAAAAGGGAAAAGAAAAAATGACTTTTGAAAAAGATTTCTTAGCTAACTGAGGACATCTACTGGTTAAAAGCTAATATTGTATTGGTTGTCTATCTGGAGAGGAGATGGTTTTGGCCTTTAAACTGTTCTTCAAGAGAAAGATAATTTGATGCAGCTGAACAATTTTTAAAATGGGGTTGCACTCACATTTAAATTGTAAACTTATTCTGGAAAAGATCTATGAGGCTAAAGAAGAAATATGTGCTACAGTGAAAGAGTTTACTATAGAATTAAGAGCCAGAATCTCTCCTTTAAACTTCAAAATTAACTTTCAGACTACACCTGCTTCTTCTATAAAACAGATTATACAAGAAGAGGATTTGACTGAGAATAAAGAGAAATTGATTTTCCCTTATAAGCAAGTCATTTATGGTGCTGAGGATCAGAAAAAGCAAAGACTGAGACTTGAAATGTTAAAGCAATGAGACTTTATGGTTAAGAGAGCCAGAGGACCAATGCAGAGGCCAAGATGGTTCTCACTGATCCAAATGACACTACAAGCAATAAAGAGAGATTTATCAGCTGGAAGAGAAGCTCTGCCATGGAAACCTACTTGGCATAAGAAGAAACCCAGAATAAAACTGAAAAAAGTGAAAGTGAAAGTTTTATGTAATGGACTAAAGGCAACCTAGAATTATGGACTGATTTAAGGACTAAGATTATGAGTTAGATGTAAGGGAAATGGGTGATTAATGGAAGATACACAAAGTTTATCTATATGAAAACTATTATTTCTAATAAGATGATTTATTTGATGCTCAATGAATTGAAATAATTTAAGGTTTGATGTTATCTTGTCATCTTAAAGAGATTGATTGATGGATTAGATAGGTCTAGGATAGATCAATATTTTAGCTAAAAAAGGAGATATTTTCAGGAAATAGATTAAAGGTAATCTAGAATTATGGGTTGATTTTAGGATTAAGATTGTTAGAAGTAAGAGAAAAAGGGGTGATTAATGGAATATATATCAACTGGATTAAGAGTGTGTTCTCTTTAGGATGATAAGGTTACTTGTAAGAAAATTATTATGTAATGTTGAGTTAATCTAATAAAATGATTTGATTGTTTGATAACATGGATCTTATTAGTTATGACAATTAACTGGATGTAATTTGAATTTTGTTTAATAGATTGAAATGATTTAAGGTCTGATTTTCTTCTGTCAGTTTAAAGAGATTGATTAATTGATGGACTAGATATGTATAGGATATTAATATGTTATTTAATTAAGGGATATTAGTGGAAGAAGAATTAAATAAGATTTATGATAAAATCAAGAAACTAGAATATATCTGGAAGTGATACCTGAACTGATAATGTTTTTACTTAAAGTTAATTTGATTATGATAGTGTAAATTTCTAAAGCTTTAAAAACAGGCATAGGTTGAATAAATTTAAGCTAGAATTGGACTATTTTAAATAAATTATGTTACTTAAGAGAAAAAGAGAGGGAACATTAGATGTATTGACTGAATTATGTATATATGTTTTGTCTTTGGATGTTTGACTACTCTAACACCACGGTGTGACTTGCGCATTTTGTTTGAAAAATTAAAAAACCAATAAAATTTCTTCCTAAAAAAAAAAAAGAAAGCCGGATGAAACAGGCAATAAATGAATGTCCATGCTAAGGCAAGGATGTTAAAATAGCAATGCCAAAATCTCTCACAAAGTGGACAAGAGAGGAAATGCCATTCGTAGATTTTTCTGTGGAACTTGGTCAATGGCTCCAAGCAACCATCTAAGAGGGATTTGGCTGAACACAGCTGCAGTAGCACAGCCCTGAGGCTTCAGGTGGGGAAAGCACATACCTGCAGCTGGTCAGTGATGAAGAAGAGGAACTGCCTTCTGTACCTGATCCAAGAAATAAACGGCAGAGAAAAGGCAGAAGCAGCAAAGGTCAGCCCAATTACTTGTGTGGAGAAAGTGGTTGACTCTCTTTGGTAAAAGTTCCACAGATGGACCGCACCAGAAGCTGGCTATTTAGCACAGCAGACGGAGGTGATGCTGGGAACAATGTGTTCATTTTCTAGCTGTGTTTTCTGGTCCTTATGATTCTAGCCTTGCTTTGGATTGACATCATGCCTCAACTTGGATCATACCTTGTGAACTTTGGACTTTTATTGCCTCATGAATCCTCTTGTATTGTGGATTTAATTTTGCCTGGTGGGTTTATCTCATTTGGGAAATTTTCAAGCACCTTGTGCACTCATTAGCTATTGCTCTGTGGACTAGCATTGGTCTGCTTTTGGCTGGACTTAATTGGGACAGTTCTGGGTTTTTGGTGAAAGGAGTTGTTGGGGAATATTAATAAACCCACAGTTAGGTGTGTGTGTGTGTGTGTTTGCACACAGGATAGCACACTATAACATGGTTGCTTTTTAGTTTTTGTTGTGCTTTCTATAGATGGTATATTGGTAATATACAAGAGAGGGTCTTTTCAGTAATATCCCCTCACGTCTATTTATTTTTCTGCTCAGGAAGATCAGTCTGAATCTATGCCTCAATTTTGCTTGGTGTGTCCCACACAATTTAAGTGGAATTTGATGAATGTTAATAATACTCTTGTATGTTTCAAGTAATATTTTCCTTTTGCTTTCATTCTGGTATTATTGTATAAAGCTATCACATGGCTGGACAATGTACCTTGGTTTAAGGGCACTATTGAGCAGCTTGGCTAATATAATAAGGAAATAAATACATTTACAAGTGTAGGCTTTTCTTGTTCTGAAATTTATAAACTTTATAAAACTCTCTCTTGATATCATTTAATCCCTCATTAGCCATAACAGAAAGTAAACTGCCCACCTGAAGGACCAGATAAAAAAGGAGAAAGAAAGTAGAGGAGAAGGGTTTCTGTATGGTTGATGTAATAAAGAACACTGTTATCGCAACAGTCTTGTTCCCTTTTATTTCTGCTGTTCTATTTTCAAGTCGGTGATCCATCAGATAGCTCTATTGCAGAGCAATTTGTTTTAGTAAAATGTCTCTAATTCTTTATGGTGGTTACAGTGGTCAAAGTGTAGAAACCAATAATGATGCAAGAAACACATCATCTGCAGATTTTGTAACAAGCACAGACTCATATACAAATCTCATTGGCATTCCTAACCATGTAGGATACAGAAGCCCTGAAAACAAACCATAAAATGTCAGACAGTAAGACATTCATAAGCTTAGACATCTTAAAGAAAACAGAAATGGTCACCATCATTACATGAAATAAAAGTTGACATTTCCAGCAGGACTCTAAGAAAGAGAACTCTAAATGGGAACTATTGTTCAGGCAGTAAATTCCAAGGCAAGATGCTAATAAGAATTTTTAGAAAGTGAAATGAAAAACTGAAACTCAGAGAACAAGCAAAACTATCAGTTAGATTTATTCATTTATTTCGAAATAGTTCTGTTCAAATTTTTGGAGTTCTTAGTCTGTGCAGAGAGATTCATTAAAAAAATTTTTTTAATAGTAATGTAAGGTTTTTCACTTAGCCTCACAATTGCCCCAGCATTACTCAGGAATTTAAAAGAGCCAAAGAAACTCCTGAGCCGAGGTTTCATCAAGCAAACAACTTTTATTTTGATCAAAATAGAGTTGGGTGACTCCATCTCTCTTCGTGGCAGACAACCAGAAAAGATGTCTTCCACCTTTTATACCTTTTCAGAACAAAAAGATCAGGTCTTGGTACTAGGCATAAGATGGCACAAAAAAACAATTCCTAGATGATGATTCATACACAGCAACCCAGGCTCCGTCCGTAACTCCTTTCCCTTCTCCCCTTACTGTGCTCTTTTCATATAAGCTATCACCTATACCTAAAGCATGAAGCCCTTACTTTTCCAATATATATATATATAGCATCTGATCAAGCAATTAACTACAAAATAATGATTACAAAATAACAAAACAATGATTACATGACAATGCTATACAGTAAGTATCAATATAAAATGGTTACTATATATAAAATAAATGCTAATGTCAAACTTAAACATACTAAAATCATAAGCACAATAAAATCCCTTCAGTAAGATCTAATATCAGTTTCCATGGAAGAAATGGTTTTAGCTTTCTTGTAAGAAAAATTACTTCGTTAAATTGAATCTTATATTGATATTCCATACTGCTTTTATTTGTTGACTCTCTGTGCTGTGACATTAAATGTTATACAGTTCTATGTTACTCCGTGCAGAATTCAACATGGTGTTCACAGAGTAATTTTGGACCACTTCTATTTTCTTCTTCTTTAAGTTTAAAGATCATTTTATTAATTGTTAAAAATGTAATATTAATTTAAAAAATTAAATTTTGAATCACATAACACTTATCAGCCAAACACAAAAGTTTGTAGTAAGACTAAAAATTAGAGAAACTATGCACCTGTCATTATGAACTCCATGGAAGACAAGTATAACATTCTAAAATTATGCAGACTTTTTATGGAAAGATTCAGTTTGAAAGTAATTTTTTTCATTACCCCATCAAAGCATATCCACAAAGCAAAACAACTTTTTCTTCAACTGATGAAAGCAACCATTTTGTTTCTTTCTGCCAATTTTGTAATCCCTCAGTGATGTACACATGTGCAATCAATGTACAGAAGCTATTTGTCTCAAAACAAGGGACGGTTTGAAACAGACTAGCCTTGTCCCAATGCTTTGTAAAATAGAGCAACTTGCCCATAGCATTTCTAGCAATCGGTTGAATTATTTGCACTGGCCTGATACATAAACACCACTCTATGAGAGAGAGGAAGAGAGAATAATACATTGAAAGGATAGTTGGAATATCTTCAGTTTGTGTGAACACAACTTAAGCAACATAATAAATGAAACCATATTGTCACTCGTTCATTTTATTAGAGGTACAAGTGGCTGGGGAATTCTGAGAGTTGAAATCCACATAACTTAAACTTTGAGAACATCAATTCACTTTATTTAATCCACATTTTTGAAGCTTATTTTAATTACTGTTTTCACTTACAATGCATGATAATTATTTCTCTGCATTGTGCCCTGAAGTTCTTGTCAAGATTCAAATTTCCATTCATTTGGACAGCTACATTTTTACAATAATTATGAAGATAACTTTTCCTAAAGAAATCATAATATTGGATAGTTGTTATAAAACCAGATTCTGGATAAATAAAACAAGAAATGCTCTATTCTCAGAAATTCCCCAAATCAAAATGCATTTATATCAGATTTTATGGAAAAGCAAACATTATTATACAATCTGTATATAAATCCATCACTGAATAATGCAGCGGTATCCAAATTGTTATTTTAATCAGGGAGCCCTGAAAAATTGAAGTGACATTTGGGAGACATGCAGTGAAAGAATTAAAGAAGTGAGCTCTACAGCTATTTATGAATGTATCAACTGGAACTGCCATCTTGGGAAAGAAAGATGGGAGAAATGGAATAGGGAGAATAGCAGCTGGAATATTTTGACTGCACTACCATCAAACCAAACCAAATAATTAATGATTGCCAATATAATCCAACAGTATTTGGAGACCTGTCTGATGTAGCTTCCCTAATGGTCAAGATCAGTGTCACCAATATGCAGACTGCTGTAGTTAGATTTTTTTTTATTCCCATAAGATCTGCTCAGGTGGTCTGATCTGGAACTCACACATGTCATACAACCGCCTTGCCTACCCTACAAGGTTCCATCCAAAAAAGGTGCCGGAACTCCATTCTGGGCATTCTATGACAGCAGTCACACAGCAGATAAATTTAATAAATTAGTAGTTAATTAATTATTTAGTGCATATATGATGGACTATGAAAAACTTGCTGAAGAGACAAGTGTTTCAATTGTATTTTGGATAGGAAGAAATGAGGAAGCATTTGCCACAATCACTTTGGATTATGTAAGGTTTTATGTGGTGTTGATAAGCAGCTGACTTACTTGCCACTCCAAAGCAGTCCCTTAGCAGTCTATTTGAAATTTTAAATGAATCTTAAGTAAATCTTAGTGAACTACTTACCACTTTTTCAACCCTGGCCATCTGGAAAGATTAACATTCATGCAGCTCTTGAAGATGCATTCATTTTGCCTCATTGGGCAAACAGAAGGTGGATATTCTGCCAGCCTATTCCCTTCCTTCTGTATTGTTATGAAATGAGAAGTGACAACAGTCCACTAAGGTGGTTTTTCAGTTCAGTTTACAGTGAAATAGATTGTTGCAATAAACATGGGAGTGCTGCATGCCAAAGATGGCCAAGTCCTAAACCTTTATTGGATGAATGGAGAGAACATAGTTTATAACTAAACAGGAGACAGGTGTATTTATATTACAACAATGTAATAAGAACCTGGTGGCTGATTGCCAGAATAACTTTATGAAGAGTTAGGCAGTCCGTGGGCCATGAGACTCTGAGGAATTTCACTGAGACTCTGGAAGGAATAGTAAATCAATAAACTACATAAATGTTGCTGCCACATTGGATATTATTCTGTATAGAAATGGGCATGGTGGTTTTCTTTTTCTTTCTCTATTTTTTTCCTAAGGGTAAGCTTAAAGGTAGAAGATTTATTTAAAGGAAAACAGGAGAATGATTGCATTGAAGCCCTTTTCATTAAGTCACTCAAATGTCTACAAGAATGGCGTATGTATTCCTTCTTTTTGACATAACATCTTTCTCACAATGCAAAAACAGTTTGTGATTTTCTTAACTTTGTTGGAATCTTCTTTCTGCTTTGATCTATTCACAGTATATCAACAATGTAAACATGTAAACCATTAATACTATTTGTTTCTCAAAGTGTGATTTGTGGACCCCATGACCCTTTCAGCAGTTCCACAGTCAAATAAATATTTTAACTTTCTCAGATTTAATTTCTAATGCAGGACATATTGATTGATATAAACATATAAAGCAAAGCTCTTTGGGATCCTCAGTTATTTTTAATAATGGAAGAAGTTCCTGTAACCAAAATGATTGAGAACTATTCATGTTTCTTGTTAATTGAATGTAACTGCTTGCATGAGGGTACTGAAGAAATGGGATATTTTATTCCCTTTGTAATGTTATTTCTGCTTCCAAAAAAGAAAAAGTCTCCATAGATGTAATCTAGAACCCCAGCATGCTGCAGATTAAAATATGGCTTGATCCAGGGCTGTCAGGAGATTCTTACATATTCTAATCTAATATTACTCAAGGCTCCTTAGTTAAGACAGACAAATAAAGTAAAACATAGCAGACAATGCATGTATAAAGAGCAGGAAAAATGATTTTGACAGAAATATGCAAGAAAATTTCCTAGACGCAAGGGACTGAAACATATATGAATTTTCAGAAATAAAAATAATATTCAGAAGTGTCTCAGGCATATTCACTGATTAACAGTATAAAAAGAAGAGGAAATGATGTTGCACAACCAGATTTGAAAAGTTCTGTTATTGTAGTCAATCTCATAACTGAAAATGTCACCTGCAGAATTAGTTCTCTGGTCTGGTTCTTGCCAGTTCTCCAGTGGTTCTCAAAAATTTCAAGAAGTTAACATTTCTGTAATCACCCTTGCTAATTTCTTCATATCATAGGATGCAATTCATCTATTCCTGGAGATCTGAGTTAGCTTAAATTAGCTAAATATTCCTTTACCCTTTGCTTGTTGATCTTTGGTGGAGCTTCTTCATTCTATACAATGATGACCAGCTTTGGCTATATTCCTTCTAAGACAAGACAGATATAAAATGAAAGATGAATTTAAATAGTCTAACCTTTTCACTATCATCCATTACCAATTCACTGTTTTCTCTTTGCAACAGATCTAGGCTCTGCTGATTTTAACCAGAAGGCGTCTCGCAGCAGCTTTACCAACTCAAGCATTGGAGGAGTAACTCATTAGACAGGACTTGCAAAATTAATCCACCTGGAAGGAAGACCCTTGCCGGGGGATTTTGCAAAAATTTACCATGTCAGACAATGGAGCAAAAGAGGGGGAAAACTCCCTGGAAAGAGAGCCGCTGACCCAGTTGGAACCTTGCCAGAGGTTGGGATCCGAGAGGCCAGATTCCTCAGGAGAAGAAGTGGTGGAGACACAGGACCACAAGCCTCGCTGGTCGATGGGCGCTGGAAAGAAAAGTGAGTGGGGAAAGGAATCAAGAAAGGTGACCCTGAGACGGGGGACCAAGCAACCAGAATGGAAGCAGGAGATGGAGAAATCCCTGCACGCAAGTGAAGAGGGAGGAAGCTGGGCACCGTACTCAGACTGGATCCTAGAGAAAGCTATTGACCTGATGAAGAGAACTCTCAGCTCCCTAGGAGAGGAGAATACTGAACCCTACGGCTGCCCCAGTTCCTGGAGCCGCAAAGGGAGAGACACCGAGGGGGACGTGGAACCTGCAACCCCAGGGACATCTACTGATCCAGGAGCTCCCACCCCCTACCGGACCACAGATGGCAATCTGGACGGAAGGCACTACCACCCACAACAGAGGCACCGATCCATTCCAAGACGTCCACCGTTGGAAGTGAAATTCAAAGGGGAGCCAACACGCTTGGGATTTTTCCTAACCCAAGTCCTCAGCTACATGGAGGAATATGGGCAGGACATTCCCAGCGACAAAGCCCGCATCCGGATCGTGCAATCTGCCCTGGATGGACCAGCTGCGGATTGGGTAGTGAACTTGCATGACTCCAATGCCCCAGAACTCAGTAACTTCAACCGTTTCATGTCCTCTTTGAGAAGACGATTTGAAGACCCCCTGGCTGATCGCAAAGCCCGTGAAAAAATAACAACGATGAGGCAGGGCAAACGCCCAGTGGCTGAGTATACACAAGAATTCCGGGCCATTGCCAGCAAACTGAATTGGCCAGAAGACATCCTCCTTGGCCATTTCAAAGACGGACTAAACTATGATCTATATGATGCTTGCCTACCCCGAGGGGACCCACATCGACTTGAGGAATGGTACGTCTTGGCAGAGGAAGCAGAGATCGACATATTGAAGAGGCACCGCCGAGGAAAACAATGGAGCCGCCCCCCGCCTGAGCTGACACACCAACCGGTGAAATCATCGGATACAGCCAAGAAGCAAATGGGATGTTTCAAGTGCGGAAGAGAAGGGCATCGAGCTGTAGAATGCCGCTCAAAGGCCCCCCAGCACAACCCAGACAGATCCCCAATCAACAAACCCGGAAAGTATTCAGCTAAGCCAAAAGAAACGGCCATGAGAATGATGGAAATTGCAGAAACCCCCACCTCTGCTCACCAAGGGGAAAGGACTCCAGCCTACACCACAGGGCCGGTGGATGCCTCAGATGACAGCTCGGAGGGCGAACCCCTGGTAAGTGGATGCATCACACCCATCTTCAAAACAGTGACTATATTAATCCCCCCCATGCCCGAAGCTGTGAAGGTGAAAGCCTTAATAGACTCTGGCTGTACCCGCTGCCTCATTAGCCCAACACTAGTGGGGAATCTGGGCATCCCATCCAGGAGACTGGAACAACCAATCTCATTTGGCCAGCTAGATGGATCCATAGCAGGGGGGGTGCCAGCTACCCTAGCCACTTTGCCAATACATCTCTCCCTGGGCAACCATGAAGAGGACTTAACGTTTGTGGTGACCCCAGGTATGGAATGCCCAATGATTCTAGGGATGGAATGGTTGAAAAAATGGAACCCCTGGGTAAATTGGAGGACGACAGAAATCAAATTCCCGAAGGGGGACCCTATGGACTTAAAACCCCAAGGGAGGCTACCAGAATCAAGAATAGAAAAAGCATCCATAGGAGAGGAAAAAAGATTAACAGAAATACCAGAGGAATATAGGGACCTTGCTGAAGTCTTCAGTGAGGAGAGGGCGAATGAGCTTCCCCCCCACCGACCCACAGACTGTACCATTGAATTCAAGCCTGGGGCAAAACTCCCGAAGCCCAGATTATACTCCATGAGCCCAAAGGAGAAGGAGGAAATGGAAAGATTTATAAAAAAAACCTGGAGAGAGGTTTCATTGAGCCAGCCAAGCCTAAAGTGGCTGCCCCGGTCCTTTTTAGAGAGAAGAAGGATGGCTCCTTTACGTTTATGCGTGGATTATAGGGCCCTGAATACAATCAGTGAAAGCAACCTATACCCGCTGCCCCTCATGAAAGACATGCTGTCACACCTATCGAAAGGGAAAATTTTTTCTAAACTAGACTTAAGGGAAGCTTACTATCGAGTAAGAATCAAGGAAGGGGACGAATGGAAGACTGCATTTAACTGCCCCATGGGGTGCTATCAATTCAAAGTCTTGCCATTTGGATTACAAGGGGGCCCTGCAGTCTTTATGCAATTAATCAATGACGTTCTAAGGGAGCACCTGTTTAAGGGGGTCCTTGTTTACTTGGACGACATTCTTATCTTTACCGAAACAAAAGAAGAACACGTCAAACTTGTCAGAGCGGTTTTAAAGAAGCTGCGAGCCGCTCACCTATATGCCAAACTCTCAAAATGCGAATTCCACCAGGAAAGGATAGACTACCTAGGCTATCGCATATCCCCACAGGGCATTGAAATGGACCCAGAGAAGGTCAGAGCAGTATTAGAATGGGCACCACCCCGCACAAGAAAGCAACTACAAAGTTTCCTGGGCTTTGCAAATTTTTACCGCCAATTCATCCCCTCATTTGCACAGATAGCCTTGCCCCTCACTAACTTACTAAAAACGAAGGGAACATCCTCAGTAAAACCTAGCCAGCCACTAACATGGACAATGGAGTGCCAAGCAGCGTTTGAGAGACTAAAGAGACTTTTTTCTGCCGAACCAGTACTAAGGCACCCAGACATGGACAAACCCTTCATAATACAGGCAGATGCAAGTGATGTGGCAGTGGGGGCTGTGCTATTACAAGAAAATGATGATGCAGTATTGCAACCCTGTGCATATACATCTAAGAAACTCACGGAAACAGAACAGCGCTGGCCCGTATGGGAGAAGGAGGCTTATGGGATACGTTGGGCATTACTCACGTGGCGACAGTTCCTGGAAGGCAACAAAATCCCCTTCCAGGTATGGACTGATCACAAAAATTTAGAAGCCCTGAAAACTCCCAGGAAACTCAATCCCAAACAAGCCCGCTGGTCCCAGCATTTTCACCAATTCCAATTTAAGCTCAAACATTTACCAGGAAGAAAGAACTTCCTGGCAGATGCACTATCTCGCATGCCCCAATATAACAGCGCACGAACCACAGACTCTAGACCAATAATGGCAGAGTCACAACTGGCAGCGCCAGTAACCACAAGAACCCAAGCCAAAATAAAACCACAACTGGACAGCCAAACTGGGATTGAATTCAGAAAAAGTTTGGAAACAGATGATTGGTTCCAGAAAAACAAACATGTGTGCACAATGAGAGACGGATTGCCTTGGGTAGGGGAAAAGTTATATATACCAACAACTCAAAGACTAACTTTCATGCAACTTTGCCATGACACAAAATCAGCAGGGCATTTTGGATTTGTAAAAACTTTACACTTAATTAAACGGCAATTTTGGTGGCCATCAATAAAAAAGGACATAGAAAGTTATGTTGCCAGCTGCCCAACCTGTGCATCAGCAAAGAGGTTGCAAGGGAAATCGCCAGGGCTGTTACAACCAGTGGCAAGTCCCTCAGCCCCCTGGAGGGAAATAGCCATGGATTTTATAGTGGAATTGCCTGAAAGCAATGGGAATACTGTTATCTGGACAGTCACGGACCTATTTTCCAAACAGGTGCACTTTATCCCTTGCCAAAAAATTCCCACTGCAAAGGCCTTAGCAAAACTTTTTATCCAGCACATTTACAGATTGCACGGGGCACCCCAACGCATCATCTCTGATAGGGGAGTGCAATTTACGTCTGCATTTTGGAAGGAATTTTTATCCCTCTTAGGGACCACTCAGGGACTGACATCTAGCCATCACCCTCAACAGATGGACAAGCGGAACGCTGCCAGTCGGTACTTGAGCAATATTTGAGATGTTTTTTAAATTTCCAACAGAGTGATTGGACGGACTTACTTCCTTTTGCAGAAGTTGCCTACAATAATGCAGTCCACTCCAGCACAGGCTACACTCCTTTTCAAATAGCCAACGGCCAAAGTTTCAACCCTATGCCAGAGTTAACCCCAAAAGAACCAACGATCCCTTCACTGAAAGAATGGATGGAAAACCTACAAAACACCTGGCCAATAGTCAGAAAATCACTAGATGAAGCTAGGCGGGCATACAAAGCACAAGCCGATAAAAAAAGGGTTGAGCCTACACCATTCATTATAGGAGAAATGGTGTACTTATCTACAAAATACCTAAAGTCCCTACAGCCCTGTAAAAAACTTGGACCAAAATATATAGGACCTTTTCCAATTAAAAGGATCATAAATCCAGTAACAGTAGAATTAGAATTACCCAAAAACCTCAGGCAAATACACCCAATTTTTCATTGCAGCTTGCTGAAAAGAGAGCATCAGTCACCTCTACGGCCAAAAATCCCCCCCCCACCACCTCCAATCATGGTGGAGGGGGAACAACACTTCGAAATAAAAGAGATCCTTGACTCTAGGAGATATCGTGGAACAACTCAGTACCTAGTTGCCTGGAAACACCTCCCTGCCTCACAAAATGAGTGGGTCCATAAACGTCACGTCAGAGCCCCGAAGCTATTGAAGAAGTTTCACACAGAGTATCCTAACAAGCCTAACTAAATTTTTTACTTGTGTTTTCTTTCAGGTGGATCTCTCTTATTGTTAAGAGGGGCCGGATGTCAGAATCCAATTATATTTCATCTTTAATTATCAAACATAGAAACTCCCAATTCTGCCTTCTCTGGATTCTGCCATAAGAGGGAGAAAAGGGGGAGAGCAAAGGGGCTTTATGGCCCTCACTTCCTTCAGCACACTTCAAAGGACTGAATGTGTGTTTATTGTGGCCTCTAAGCTTTAACATATCAAAGAAGAGTAATTGCCTTTCATGTAGTTATCTGAAGTCTCCATCCAGACGGAAGAAGAAAGGGGATGGAATTGTGATACTTGAAACTATCACTGGAAGGGGGGTTGATTGGGTGGGACTACTGGGGAACCCCTTAAAACCTTGAATGGGAGAGCTTGAACCCCAAGTCCTGTCTAGCATGCCTGCAACCATTTTCTCTTAATAAAGGATTCCTGTTGGAAGAGCTATTCCAAGAGTTCTGTCTTCTTAAGATGCAAAGTGGGGTGGATCCAGAGAAGGCAGAATTGGGAGTTTCTATGTTTGATAATTAAAGATGAAATATAATTGGATTCTGACATCCGGCCCCTCTTAACAATAAGAGAGATCCACCTGAAAGAAAACACAAGTAAAAAATTTAGTTAGGCTTGTTAGGATACTCTGTGTGAAACTTCTTCAATAGCTTCGGGGCTCTGACGTGACGTTTATGGACCCACTCATTTTGTGAGGCAGGGAGGTGTTTCCAGGCAACTAGGTACTGAGTTGTTCCACGATATCTCCTAGAGTCAAGGATCTCTTTTATTTCGAAGTGTTGTTCCCCCTCCACCATGATTGGAGGTGGTGGGGGGGGGATTTTTGGCCGTAGAGGTGACTGATGCTCTCTTTTCAGCAAGCTGCAATGAAAAATTGGGTGTATTTGCCTGAGGTTTTTGGGTAATTCTAATTCTACTGTTACTGGATTTATGATCCTTTTAATTGGAAAAGGTCCTATATATTTTGGTCCAAGTTTTTTACAGGGCTGTAGGGACTTTAGGTATTTTGTAGATAAGTACACCATTTCTCCTATAATGAATGGTGTAGGCTCAACCCTTTTTTTATCGGCTTGTGCTTTGTATGCCCGCCTAGCTTCATCTAGTGATTTTCTGACTATTGGCCAGGTGTTTTGTAGGTTTTCCATCCATTCTTTCAGTGAAGGGATCGTTGGTTCTTTTGGGGTTAACTCTGGCATAGGGTTGAAACTTTGGCCGTTGGCTATTTGAAAAGGAGTGTAGCCTGTGCTGGAGTGGACTGCATTATTGTAGGCAACTTCTGCAAAAGGAAGTAAGTCCGTCCAATCACTCTGTTGGAAATTTAAAAAACATCTCAAATATTGCTCAAGTACCGACTGGCAGCGTTCCGCTTGTCCATCTGTCTGAGGGTGATGGCTAGATGTCAGTCCCTGAGTGGTCCCTAAGAGGGATAAAAATTCCTTCCAAAATGTAGACGTAAATTGCACTCCCCTATCAGAGATGATGCGTTGGGGTGCCCCGTGCAATCTGTAAATGTGCTGGATAAAAAGTTTTGCTAAGGCCTTTGCAGTGGGAATTTTTTGGCAAGGGATAAAGTGCACCTGTTTGGAAAATAGGTCCGTGACTGTCCAGATAACAGTATTCCCATTGCTTTCAGGCAATTCCACTATAAAATCCATGGCTATTTCCCTCCAGGGGGCTGAGGGACTTGCCACTGGTTGTAACAGCCCTGGCGATTTCCCTTGCAACCTCTTTGCTGATGCACAGGTTGGGCAGCTGGCAACATAACTTTCTATGTCCTTTTTTATTGATGGCCACCAAAATTGCCGTTTAATTAAGTGTAAAGTTTTTACAAATCCAAAATGCCCTGCTGATTTTGTGTCATGGCAAAGTTGCATGAAAGTTAGTCTTTGAGTTGTTGGTATATATAACTTTTCCCCTACCCAAGGCAATCCGTCTCTCATTGTGCACACATGTTGTTTTTCTGGAACCAATCATCTGTTTCCAAACTTTTTCTGAATTCAATCCCAGTTTGGCTGTCCAGTTGTGGTTTTATTTTGGCTTGGGTTCTTGTGGTTACTGGCGCTGCCAGTTGTGACTCTGCCATTATTGGTCTAGAGTCTGTGGTTCGTGCGCTGTTATATTGGGGCATGCGAGATAGTGCATCTGCCAGGAAGTTCTTTCTTCCTGGTAAATGTTTGAGCTTAAATTGGAATTGGTGAAAATGCTGGGACCAGCGGGCTTGTTTGGGATTGAGTTTCCTGGAAGTTTTCAGGGCTTCTAAATTTTTGTGATCAGTCCATACCTGGAAGGGGATTTTGTTGCCTTCCAGGAACTGTCGCCACGTGAGTAATGCCCAACGTATCCCATAAGCCTCCTTCTCCCATACGGGCCAGCGCTGTTCTGTTTCCGTGAGTTTCTTGGATGTATATGCACAGGGTTGCAATACTGCATCATCATTTTCTTGTAATAGCACAGCCCCCACTGCCACATCACTTGCATCTGCCTGTATTATGAAGGGCTTGTCCATGTCTGGGTGCCTTAGTACTGGTTCGGCAGAAAAAAGTCTCTTTAGTCTCTCAAACGCTGCTTGGCACTCCATTGTCCATTTTAGTGGCTGGCTAGGTTTTACTGAGGATGTTCCCTTCGTTTTTAGTAAGTTAGTGAGGGGCAAGGCTATCTGTGCAAATGAGGGGATGAATTGGCGGTAAAAATTTGCAAAGCCCAGGAAACTTTGTAGTTGCTTTCTTGTGCGGGGTGGTGCCCATTCTAATACTGCTCTGACCTTCTCTGGGTCCATTTCAATGCCCTGTGGGGATATGCGATAGCTAGGTAGTCTATCCTTTCCTGGTGGAATTCGCATTTTGAGAGTTTGGCATATAGGTGAGCGGCTCGCAGCTTCTTTAAAACCGCTCTGACAAGTTTGACGTGTTCTTCTTTTGTTTCAGTAAAGATAAGAATGTCGTCCAAGTAAACAAGGACCCCCTTAAACAGGTGCTCCCTTAGAACGTCATTGATTAATTGCATAAAGACTGCAGGGCCCCCTTGTAATCCAAATGGCAAGACTTTGAATTGATAGCACCCCATGGGGCAGTTAAATGCAGTCTTCCATTCGTCCCCTTCCTTGATTCTTACTCGATAGTAAGCTTCCCTTAAGTCTAGTTTAGAAAAAATTTTCCCTTTCGATAGGTGTGACAGCATGTCTTTCATGAGGGGCAGCGGGTATAGGTTGCTTTCACTGATTGTATTCAGGGCCCTATAATCCACGCATAAACGTAAGGAGCCATCCTTCTTCTCTCTAAAAAAGGACCGGGGCAGCCACTTTAGGCTTGGCTGGCTCAATGAAACCTCTCTCCAGGTTTTTTTTTATAAATCTTTCCATTTCCTCCTTCTCCTTTGGGCTCATGGAGTATAATCTGGGCTTCGGGAGTTTTGCCCCAGGCTTGAATTCAATGGTACAGTCTGTGGGTCGGTGGGGGGGAAGCTCATTCGCCCTCTCCTCACTGAAGACTTCAGCAAGGTCCCTATATTCCTCTGGTATTTCTGTTAATCTTTTTTCCTCTCCTATGGATGCTTTTTCTATTCTTGATTCTGGTAGCCTCCCTTGGGGTTTTAAGTCCATAGGGTCCCCCTTCGGGAATTTGATTTCTGTCGTCCTCCAATTTACCCAGGGGTTCCATTTTTTCAACCATTCCATCCCTAGAATCATTGGGCATTCCATACCTGGGGTCACCACAAACGTTAAGTCCTCTTCATGGTTGCCCAGGGAGAGATGTATTGGCAAAGTGGCTAGGGTAGCTGGCACCCCCCCTGCTATGGATCCATCTAGCTGGCCAAATGAGATTGGTTGTTCCAGTCTCCTGGATGGGATGCCCAGATTCCCCACTAGTGTTGGGCTAATGAGGCAGCGGGTACAGCCAGAGTCTATTAAGGCTTTCACCTTCACAGCTTCGGGCATGGGGGGATTAATATAGTCACTGTTTTGAAGATGGGTGTGATGCATCCACTTACCAGGGGTTCGCCCTCCGAGCTGTCATCTGAGGCATCCACCGGCCCTGTGGTGTAGGCTGGAGTCCTTTCCCCTTGGTGAGCAGAGGTGGGGGTTTCTGCAATTTCCATCATTCTCATGGCCGTTTCTTTTGGCTTAGCTGAATACTTTCCGGGTTTGTTGATTGGGGATCTGTCTGGGTTGTGCTGGGGGGCCTTTGAGCGGCATTCTACAGCTCGATGCCCTTCTCTTCCGCACTTGAAACATCTCATTTGCTTCTTGGCTGTATCCGATGATTTCACCGGTTGGTGTGTCAGCTCAGGCGGGGGGGCGGCTCCATTGTTTTCCTCGGCGGTGCCTCTTCAATATGTCGATCTCTGCTTCCTCTGCCAAGACGTACCATTCCTCAAGTCGATGTGGGTCCCCTCGGGGTAGGCAAGCATCATATAGATCATAGTTTAGTCCGTCTTTGAAATGGCCAAGGAGGATGTCTTCTGGCCAATTCAGTTTGCTGGCAATGGCCCGGAATTCTTGTGTATACTCAGCCACTGGGCGTTTGCCCTGCCTCATCGTTGTTATTTTTTCACGGGCTTTGCGATCAGCCAGGGGGTCTTCAAATCGTCTTCTCAAAGAGGACATGAAACGGTTGAAGTTACTGAGTTCTGGGGCATTGGAGTCATGCAAGTTCACTACCCAATCCGCAGCTGGTCCATCCAGGGCAGATTGCACGATCCGGATGCGGGCTTTGTCGCTGGGAATGTCCTGCCCATATTCCTCCATGTAGCTGAGGACTTGGGTTAGGAAAAATCCCAAGCGTGTTGGCTCCCCTTTGAATTTCACTTCCAACGGTGGACGTCTTGGAATGGATCGGTGCCTCTGTTGTGGGTGGTAGTGCCTTCCGTCCAGATTGCCATCTGTGGTCCGGTAGGGGGTGGGAGCTCCTGGATCAGTAGATGTCCCTGGGGTTGCAGGTTCCACGTTCCCCTCGGTGTCTCTCCCTTTGCGGCTCCAGGAACTGGGGCAGCCGTAGGGTTCAGTATTCTCCTCTCCTAGGGAGCTGAGAGTTCTCTTCATCAGGTCAATAGCTTTCTCTAGGATCCAGTCTGAGTACGGTGCCCAGCTTCCTCCCTCTTCACTTGCGTGCAGGGATTTCTCCATCTCCTGCTTCCATTCTGGTTGCTTGGTCCCCCGTCTCAGGGTCACCTTTCTTGATTCCTTTCCCCACTCACTTTTCTTTCCAACGCCCATCGACCAGCGAGGCTTGTGGTCCTGTGTCTCCACCACTTCTTCTCCTGAGGAATCTGGCCTCTCGGATCCCAACATCTGGCAAGGTTCCAACTGGGTCAGCGGCTCTCTTTCCAGGGAGTTTTCCCCCTCTTTTGCTCCATTGTCTGACATGGTAAATTTTTGCAAAATCCCCCGGCAAGGGTCTTCCTTCCAGGTGGATTAATTTTGCAAGTCCTGTCTAATGTAAGGACCCACCCCACTTTGCATCTTAAGAAGACAGAACTCTTGGAATAATTCTTCCAACAGGAATCCTTTATTAAGAGAAAATGGTTGCAGGCATGCTAGACAGGACTTGGGGTTCAAGCTCTCCCATTCAAGGTTTTAAGGGGTTCCCCAGTAGTCCCACCCAATCAACCCCCCTTCCAGTGATAGTTTCAAGTATCACAATTCCATCCCCTTTCTTCTTCCGTCTGGATGGAGACTTCAGATAACTACATGAAAGGCAATTACTCTTCTTTGATATGTTAAAGCTTAGAGGCCACAATAAACACACATTCAGTCCTTTGAAGTGTGCTGAAGGAAGTGAGGGCCATAAAGCCCCTTTGCTCTCCCCCTTTTCTCCCTCTTATGGCAGAATCCAGAGAAGGCAGAATTGGGAGTTTCTATGTTTGATAATTAAAGATGAAATATAATTGGATTCTGACACTAGGCTTTTCTGCCTTTCTTTTCGTTTCTGACAATTCTGAAAAACTTGTTCTTTTAGGCACTTCTTTTTCTGCAGTTTAGCCTTTCTAGCACAATCTCTACAGATTGTGGCAAATGACTTGTAACCATCTTTGGTTATATGCTCCTCATTATTCCCTATAAATAATCCTTATATTTTTATCATTTAGAAATCTCTGTCTATATTCACATAGGATATGACTCGTTTTTATATGACTCCATTTTTTCGTAGTAGGGACTGCTTGTGATTGTGTCTTCATTGTTATGTTTTACAGAATCTCTGATCTTTCTTGCACTTTTTCTAGATTCCAAGCCAATGGTTCTGATCATTCTTCTGTCTCAGTTCACCAAAATCAGCTGTTGTGAACTCCAATGCACAAGTCTGAATCCTCTGTTGTTTCTTCTCTTGATATCATGAATTCAGGGATAACATCATTTTCTCTCAGTTTCCAATCACCTTCACTGGTTCAACAAATTTCTTCTTCTTGGATTAAGGATTAAGTTCAGAATAGCAGACATTTTTGTTCATTCTTCCATCTTAAAACAAATAAAGTTGTCAGCAAGAGTAGAAAGGAGTTTGTTGGATTCATGCTAATCCACATTTTGTTTAATTAAAACACATGAATATTTATTTATTATAAAATTTGGAGACCGCCATTTCACTCACAAAGCAACTCAGTGGAGAAGCATGTTGACAGAAAAAAGCATGTTGATAAGAAAATTCCATTTCCTGTTATATTTCAAGAAGTGAACACCTTAGATATACCTGGTCTTCTGGTTTGTTTTATAGTTAGCTCTTTCCAAGGCAGTATTCCAAAGCATTTCCAAATGCCTTGATATAGTGCTTGAATACAAAACATTTTCAGAAAACAACAAAATTTAGATGGCCCTTCCAGTTACAGCAAATGCTGGCTTCGCAGTTTTAAAATAATAAATATCAGAACTCAGATGAGAGCAAATGTCTAGGAAAATTCATGTCTCCAAGAAACAAAAGGGAGAATACTGATTGAAGATAATTTTTAGTTTCAGTTTATAATAATTTATGCTCTTTTAGAGAACATCAACAAAGATGATTAGGGGACTGGAGGCTAAAATATATGAAGAACAGTTGCAGGAATTGGGTATGTCTACTTTAAAAAAAATAAAAATTAGGGATGACAAGATAGCAGTGTTCCAAAATCTAAGGGGCTGTCACAAAGAAGAAGGAGTCAAGATATTCTCCAAAGCACCTGAAGACAGGACAAGAAGCAATGGATGGAAACCAATCAAGGAGAGAACCAACTAGAATTTAGGAGAAATTTCCTGACAGTTAGAACAATTAATCAGTGAAAAGGCTTGCCTCCAGAAGTTGTGGATGCTCCAACACTGGAGATTTTTAAAGAAGAGATTGGACACCATTTGTCTGAAATGGTATAGGGTCTCCTGTTTGAGTCATGGGTTGGACTAGAAGACTTCCAAGGTCCCTTCTAATTCCTTTATTCTATTATTCCCCTCTACATGAAAAAACGCCTTGTATGTCCATTATCAATGCCAAATGCTTCCTGCTATTTGTTTTTCTTCACAAATAAGAAACATCGAACCAAGAAAGCCACATTGGATGATGATTATTGATTGTTGGGAATAAATATAGGAAAGAAAAGCTTTATACCATATGTAAATATATACAAAAAGTATTTTTTACAAGAAAAGAAGAGAGAACCATCCAGGGAAGACCATCTTCTCTTTTCTTATCCCCAGATTCGACCACAATTAGGTTCAACATTACCTTCTTCCCATTACTTCATAAATAACCTGAAGCAAGGGGGGGGGAGGGTTGCAGCAGAATCCTCTTATCAGTTTACATTTATACTGTTATGCCAGATGCAAAATCATGTGTATTCAAATATTCATAAGCAGGCAAGGTCAGGACAAAGAAATGATTTTATTGCCTTTTCCCCAGTCAGTCATTGCAGTGTCAAATACTGCACTGATAATAGGCAGCAGCCTTGCCCCTGACTTATCTACTTCTTCCTGAAGTTATTTATCTGTATAATAACTGTTAATCCCATGAAACATTGGGGGGATTCAGTTTAATCTGGAAGTTGCTAAGTATAAAAAGAATGATTCATTGTATTTCTAAATTAAGCTTCAGTGAATGCACATTTTAAAAAGGAAGGGGGAACTTTTCCAGAAATCCACACTGGTGCCCAGTGAGAATCACTTTTTCAGCTTTCATTCCATGGAATAACTAGGGTTATAACTAGAATAAAATGGGATGACTTCATTCAGCTTCCTTTCTTTGTATACTTTTATAAGCTTTTTTGCAGAAAACCTTTGAATAAAAGAAACCCCAAAAGTTATTCAATTCGATGAGAATTCTTGGAGTGAGAAGCTAAACAAAGTGCAAGTCACAATAAAGCATACTTGTTCTGCAAAATGTTTTTAACAATTAAGCAAAAGCCTATACTGGTATAAGGTTTACCAGTAAGATAACTGCAATGAGATAGATCCAAAGCTGAATGCTACAACTGGATAGAAAACTTGTGCAGGAAAAAGAGAAAACAGCACTGTATCCTAGATATATAGTTATATGGGTCTGTATGTTTTAAAAATGCAAACAATGCAAAATGTGTGTGCACTTTAAAATGCAAACTGTGATCAGATTGTTATCTGGGTCATTTGTTTCTTGCCAGAGAATGTGGGTTTTTTTTATGGCTCTGTACAATTTCCAGGCACTAAAAACTAAAATGGTTTCTGCTAAGTCCTTTGATCGTGGGCGAATGATGAAGACTCATTGTGCAGTTAATAGCTCTTTATTCGTTTAACAGCAAAACCACAACAACGAGCAGCAGCACGCAGGCCTCTCTTTATCTGCCTAGAGCCCCGGACACAATGGCAACAATTAGCGGAGCGCTTTCACGCCTTGTGCATGCGCGCAAGGCTGGCGCCTCTCAGTCTGGTCCCGGGCAGCTTTTGGAATGTTATGTCCTGAGCTTTTGCAGGCTCAGGACACAACAGTTTCGTTATAGAATTACCCTCTGTTTAACCCAGAAGGAAATTTTCCCTAAAAGAAACTTTCCAAAATTTCACAAGATCTTGTCAAAAATGCCAATATCGTGGAAGATTTTATTATCTCGTGAGATATGGGTGCTTTTGCCAATGTCCAATTATATGTTTCCCAAACAAATTCTATTTTACAGAAGAAGTTATCTAGCTTTCAGACTAGCATTATGTGAATGCTAACATAAAGCATATTGAAACAATATATTGAAAGGACAATTAAAACAAATAGTTTCAAATTCAATGAACCAATTTTCAAAGGAACAATATTGCCTTACAATTTCTGTGGCTGCTGCCATTAGCAAAGTTTCCCACAAACAACTTATGACAAAAATGTGATGAAAATAAATAAGGATCTCAAGTCCTACCACACTCTGGCACAGAGCAAATTTAGATTTAATGCTGTCCATCGCTGTATTCCTGTTAATATCCTGTGATATCAATCCTCCTTAGGCAAACCAATTATTTGTGGTTCAGTTGCAACTGAAATCACAGAATGTTGATTTAATTGTTTGTGATGATGAAGCCCTGCAACTTTCTCATTCACAGGAATTCTTGCTTAATCCTATTCCCACATACTGGGTTTGGAGATCTCTTGTAACTTTCATATGTAGTCTTATCAACAAACCTTATTTTAATCCTTTTGTAAAACTTTTAGTCAATTTTACGATGCTGAAAATGAAAACAAGAATCTACACCCCTTCAGGTTTCACCTTGAATCCCAGTCTTTTGGTCAGAAGCATCTGCATTGCTAGCCACAATGATACCAATATGACAAAATTTGCATCATGATGTTTCAATGCAATCTCCAGCTCTTCTCTGTATTTGCAGACAATGTCACAACATATGATTATAATGATGCACATTTTATCATTGATGCTCTGGGCTCAAGTGAATCATCTCGCCATTCCTCCCCCCACACATATACAGAGTCTTTACACTGCACCTACAACAATTATAGTAGTTGAAAATAATACGTGACAGCAAAATGCTGCCACCGTCTAGCATTCAGTGAGAATTTCTAGGCAAGAAGAATGGTGTCTCAAACCCACCAGTTTTTCCACATAATGATACATAATCTCAAGTTATACCTTGAGCAGTGTTTTTGGTAGTACAAGTTATCCTAGACTTAGGACCACAATTTGGACTGGAATTACAGTTGCTAAATAATGCAGCTGTAAATGCACATTATTTAACAATTGGAATCCTGGTAATTCCTTTGCTGTTGTTAAGCAAATTTTACCGGAAGTTAGCTGAGGACTTGCATCAATCCAAGTTATTTCCAGCTTGGTCACTCCCAGCCATAAGCTTCAGTAAGGTATTGGACTATCTCTATCTCCCTCGTCCTGTCCACCTATCTCCACTACTCTGTCATTCCTGGCTTTTTGGCTGCTCTGCATCCAGTCTTTCGAGTTGCTTGCCATGCCCCAAGAGCTGCAGCTGCCCAGCCCAGGCCCAGTCACCCTTGTGACTCTGCAGTCCAAGACCTCTACTACCTTGTGCTGTGCCACTCCAGCTCACTTTCACCAACTTCTTGCTCCCACTGCTGATGAGGCATGCCTGGCTTGGGTGCTGGATCGAACTGGGGCTGGCTTCACACTGTTAAAAAAAAAAGAGAGTCAAAAACGGCTCCTAAGCTACAACATCCCAGAATGCTCCTTTGCAAACACTCACAGGAGAGGCTGGGTTTGTCTTTGCACTGTGAGCAAAGGGGGAAAGCTAAAGCAGCTTTTTTTTTTTCAAAAGTTCCAACTTTAGAATTGCGTATTATTGAGCTTCTAGTATTACAGTCATATTCTGCCTTCTAATGTTATTGTTGGCTGTTTGGGCAATTAGCAGTGTCCTAATTGGCTGGTGCATTTTGCTCATGAATTATCCTTAGAGAGAAAGAAGTCTTTTCTCATCAGCCAAAAACAATACTACAAACTGTAGTAGAAAGTTTGTGACAAAGAAGGACACTGTAACATACCAACTATCAAGATTGGGATAATTTACAATATCTTACACTTCCAAAGTTTTCATGAATTCTTAAAGAGTCACTCCAATTATTAGCATGAAATACCCTCTAATGGTCAACTCTGGTCTGTTTGGTTTACCATTTAAAGAATCACATCTAATGTATTATGCAAACATTGGCATCTTTAAGACATCTATTTAATGCCCCAAAATGTCCTAATCATGAAATATATGAGAACCCGTTAATCTTGTGAGGCCATATGCAGCTTCAAGATGTGTAAGATGTAAATTAATGCCCTATACACTCAGTAAAATAAATGGATTTGCAGTTTTTTTAATGTAAAAAAGTTCAATGTGGCACTGAGCCCAGAATGGTAGAAGAAATTTAACATGTTAAAGGTGAACTTGTAGTACAGCATTGCCCTCCGAGAAATTATGCTTTCTGCAGAAAAGAATATAAATCAAGACAAGAAGTTGAAGGAGAAAACACATTTTCTAAGTGTTGGAGGAAAGAATTGCTTCTGATTTTGAACAAGGACCACTGTTATTATTTTCTGTTACAAGTGCCACATCACACAAAAAAAATCCATGGATTGAGCGTTGGGGACCCCTGCTTTAAACTATCATAAATCTGTTTTGGCAGTATAATAAAATATAGCCATAGTATAGGAAGGAGGCCTTGCTTCCCAAGGCAGAAGGTCAAAAGAGGTGCTATGAGTGATGCTGTGGCCTGTTGAAGAGGAGCAGCCATAGAAATATGCACATTCATTTAGCCTGGCTGTTTGTAATCATATGTTGAGCCCTTCCCTTATCTAGAATATGCCCATGTGCTGAGCACCATTCTTATCTTGGCAAGCAGAACTGTCCTGTTATTTCTTCTTCTTTTTTAAAAAAAAATTATATTATGAAACCAATGAAATGTCTACTAATGGGAGTAATTCACTCGGTTTGTTGTAGCAAGACAGATCTTTGGCAATAAGGGATTTGAAAATTTTTATTTATACCCAGTTTTTAAAAATTAGATTATCTTTCAGTGCCAATTGTTCATTGCCTTTTTTAAAAAAAATTCATTATTTGATGAATATCAATCAGTCAAGTTACACAGTCTAGTTTAGTTGCAAGGCATTTTTTATTTTATTTTATTTGTATCCTGCATTTATTAGTTTTATAAATAACTCACCTTCACTCTCCTACTTTCCTGCAACAACAGCCCTGGGAGGTTGGTTGGGCTGAGAGAAAATGCCTGGCTCAGGATTATCCATCTGGCTTTCATTATGTCTTTCTCTCTGAATTTTGCATACATATATACACAATAAAAAGCCATATAAATAAATATTGCATACAATAAAAAGCCATATAAATAATGGCTGAAGAGTGGTTAGTGTGGCCATGCCCTCCAACTGAGGATATCTTCTGTCTACAAGGCTCTCTGTTTCAAATCTGATTTAAATCCTAAAAAGACAGTAGTGAGGCAAAGAACCTGAAGTTGTCAACTAAAAGATCAGTAGCAGACCAATTTTCCTCACTTGATATTATACTTATATTTAAATAATAACGATCATTTCTAAGTTTGCCTGTCTATATATAAAGTATCTTTATGGAAAAATGTAGCCTCCTTTTTTCTTTTTGGCAATGCAGACAAGCTATGCTAACAATAGATGCTTCCAATCAGGAAATAAGAATAAATATACAATTCATGTAAAATATTGCCATGGGATGAGAAAAGGAAACAGAAATAAAGTAAAAAGTGGGGAAGTGTTGCTTCTCCTCCTCCAACATCCCACCCACTCCAAATAGTTTTTTTTTTTTCCCTTTGAGATGGCTTGCCTGGTTTGTCTGCTTAAGCTTGTCTTGCCAAGTTGTCTCCCAAACAGAAGTTCTTCTCATGGTTTCATAAACAACTGCAGGAGCAAGTGCTGATGGGAAGCTGATTTCAAGCTGCAGACAGCAAAATAGGGGGGAGTCATGTCTGAATTGTTTTTAAAGCAATGAAGAAGTAATATAGGAAGTTTAATAAGAGAATTGGATTTATTATTCTGACAAATGAATAAAATTGAGAAAGTCAAACTGTGACTAATATGACAACTCAAGGAAATTATTGCATCCAAGAGGTAGTATGTGACACTAATTACAGATTTGTTTTGTCATTAGGTGCTGATAGACAAGCAGTTTGTCTATTTAAGTTTATGAACCTTGAAATTAAGATGTAGACTAAAATGGGCTTGAAGGATGGTCTCCCATCTAGAAGATTTTTGCATATAGATTACCAGTCCCCAGCCTTTCTGGATCTGGGGACTGGCAGTGGTAGCAGGAGGTAGAGGTGATAATTTCATGTGCAGGTGACTCACTTGTGCAAATGTAGCGTTGTGTGCTTGGGCATCACTTATGTGGCCTGATTCCCAATGGGCTGCAGCCCGGCACTGGGCTGCAGACCAGGAATTGGGGATCCTTGGTATATATGATCAGTATAACCATTGCAGTCCACTAAAATAGAACCAGATTAGTTCTCCTGTAGACATTAATTGTGAATACTGTGATGGAAAATATGGTAAGACATCAAATTCCTCCACTTGTACACAATTTGACAAATAACTTTTATTCCAAAATAACATTCCTCAAGTCAGTACTGTCTCCATTGCATAATTAAATATTGATTGATTGGTTCACGTATAACTAAGCCATAGTTGACTAAATCAGAGTTTATTGCAAAAATTAAAATTGATTGAATACCAAAGTATATTAAGTCAAATACTGTTTCTATATATTACCCTCATATTAACATATCTTTCTGCAATGTATGCTTCCAAATATTCTCAAATCA